>NW_027204937.1:4991212-6238712 GCF_024711535.1 Dipodomys merriami
ATTGGTGTTCTCATATGCCCCATTTAAAAAACGAAAGCCCCCCTAGTCCTTGATCTTGTGAGAGCTTCTTCGATTTAAGCAGCATTCAAGCACTATGTTTCCCATAGGAAATGCATCTCTTGGCCATGTGTGCAGATTAAAATGCCATGTTCCAAAGAGAACATAGAAGAAAATCGGCTCCACCTTCGAGGTGTTTTTTGAAAACAAAAATTCGTGGGTACACTCGATCTGCGAAGCAAGGTGGAAACGGTGTAGCTCTCCACAAGCGTAGTCAGGAGACGTGTTCACCCAGAGGCAGGAGGCCAGAAGATGCCAGAACCTGTGGGCAAGGGGCAGAGGTGACGCTGTCCCTTCTGCTCCTTGTACCACCGACACAGAATGAAGTTTCATCTGCCAATTCCCCCCCGCCTCCCGCTGCGCGTGCGCATTCTCTGTCCCGCTGGGTCCCTCCAGCTCCAGCACCCGCCCTGGCTGCACCTGCCAGGTCATAAACCACCCACTTGCTCCGGGAGCCTCCTGCTTGTCTCTGTTTAATTGGTCGGAGCCCACGAGGGCACATCCAATCAGCAACCTTTCCTGCTGGACCTATCCCCGCTCTTCCCGCCCCTCCCAGCGACCCACCTTCTTTGTGACTGGTGCTCACACAGGTCACTCAGAGTGGCGGGAGCGAGGTGTGCGGGAGCGGGAGGGGGGCGGGGAGGGGCAGGGGGCGTGGCCCAGGTGCCCACTGCGCGGCGGCGGCGGCGGCGGGGACCCAGACGGGGGAGGGGGCGGACGCGGGGACCAGACGGAGGCGGGTGAGGAGGGGGTTACGCGGGCGACGTCGGCAGCGTGAGATTTTGCGCGTGAGCGGCGCGGGCGCCGGGCCTGGCCCCTGAGCTCTCCGGGAGGGCGAGCGGCCGGCTGGTCGACGCCGGCTCGGGGCAGCCGGGGAAGAGGGAAGCGTCGGTGTCAGCGGCCGCGTCGAGAGCGTCCCGGGCCATGGAGGAGGCCCCGCCGCTCCCCGAGCTGCCGCTCTGCGACAGCCTCATCATCTGGGTGAGTGCGAGGGCCCGCGAGGGTCGGGGACGGGAGCCCGAGCCCACCTGGCCGCGGCCGCCGCGCCCTGCCCTCCGCGCCGCCCTCCGCGCCGCCCGCCGCCCTCGGCCGCGAGCACGCCCCCTCCTGGGGGTGCGGGGCGGAAGGTGCGCGCGCGCGTGGAGGTGTGGGCGAAGGAAACGGGAGGGGGGACGGGGATGGCGGGGGGGGGGGGGAGAGGAGGGTGAGGATCGGGTGCAGGCCAGATGGAACCTGGGTCTGGTTTCCAGCAGCTGTAGAAGGACCCAGACGTCCAACCCTCGCTTGCCTCTGACCCTCATTTTCTCCCCCTATCGAGCCCTCCCTCCCCAGCCCTCCAGCACCCCCAGCCCCCCCCAGCCCACAGCTCCCCCAGACCCCCAGACCCCAGCCCTCCAGCTTCCCAGCCCCCCAGCTTCCCAGCCCCCCAGCTTCCCAGCCCCCCAGCTTCCCAGTCCTCCAGCTCCTCCAGCCCCCAGCCCCCCAGCTTCCCAGCCCCCCAGCTTCCCAGCCCTCCAGACCCCCAGCTCTCCCAGTCCCCAGCTCCTCCAGCTCCCCCAGCCCCCCAGCCTTGAATTTTCCGGACTGCTATCTCTCATCATCCATCTGTGAAATACTCTTTCCATAGGGGAGACCTTTGTGTTACTTGAAAGTAACCCCCCTCCCTCTGAAACCTAACCCCCCCCCCTCCACCCCGCTTCAACTACTTTGTTCCAGTGGGACCTCAGGTCATAAGGAGGTGACTGATTCTAGGACATGTGATTTAGTAGAAGCCGCCTCGAATAAGATCTTTGCACGTATACTCCTGCGTGGAAAACTGTCTAGGGATGAGAACTCGCTTTCCTTATTTCTGCCGCCCACTCCCCCTCTCCCCCCCACCTCCCGTTGAATAGCATATTTCTGTGAAGGACTTGGGAGTCTTAGTTTACACATAGTTAAGGGGCTGTGTTATGGGTACTGGATTTGAACAGTCAGGGCTGTCTCTCAGGATTTTTCAGGTTTGGTGGTGGTGGTGTTTGTTTTTTCCTGTGAGCTAAATGTTATCAGAGATCTGGCGTCCAGGTGTGGTTCCTAACCAGCACTGAGCAAGGATGGTGCTTGATGGCCCAAGTGGTTCATGGTGCTCACCCCTAAACCAGTTGTGTGTAGGAGAGTGTGCGCAGAATGGAATGTATACAGACTGGATTCGGAGGATTTAATCATTGAGGAGGATTCTCTAGCAATCTCATGAGGCTGATCATTCCAAAGAATGAGAAATCTGGAAGTATGTAAAGTCTATTGGAAAAGACTGCAACTTAAATCAACTTTTGCCCTTTGAAAGTCAATAATGAAGTGGAAAGTAACTATCTTGGGCTTCTGAGTTAAAAGCAATTAGCTGTTAATTTATATTTTCATTTAAAATAAGTACTAGGAGTTAGAAGCTGTATTTAACTCTGTCAGGAAACAAAGGCAACATTACTTTTAATGATCTGTTTTGTTAAACAAGTGGATAATTAGAGGGTGTACCCTAGTCTCCTCCACTGTGCTCTATACATCATCTGATTGAAATGGCAACCTTGGTCTTTATGATGTCATTGACTTAATTGTGAGGTGATGGAGTACAGCATTTCCTTGAAATGTATTGTGTTATTTAAAACAATCTCATGTGATAGTGTCTGTTCTTTTAACAAGTTTTTACTGACTTTGCCAATTGCATATATCAATTTTATATATGCAATGTCCAGTTGCATGAATCAGTTTTAATCAGAGTGACAGAGGTTTTACAACCACAAAGGAAAGCAAAATTCTATGAAGTCTGGAAAAAATTCCAAATAAGGAGCATAGATATCCGAGAAAAATAAGTTATTTTGTTTCTGCAATCTTCTCCCAGGCTGCTGTACTCTGTGGAGTAAATGGAATGACAGAACAGACCATTGCCTCTGCTTACTCACTATTGCTAAACATACCTTTTCCCATACCACCACCCAGCTTGATGAATAAGCTCTTGTAATTCCTCCTAGCCAACTGAGACCAAAATTCTACTAGAGTCTGTCACTTGTTCTCTTGAGTAAATGACCATTTCCTTGTCTTTGTCTCAGGCTTTTAAACTTCCATAACTTCCAACTCTTATAGAATTTTGTTCTAACATATTCCTCCTTTCTGCATTTACAACTTCTTTCTCTCAATTGGCTTCTTTCTTCACTTACTATATATAAACTTGTTAACATACTTCATTTTATAAAAGAACGAAGAGCTACCCCTCCGTCCACTCCTTAAAACCACTTAGATTTTTCCCTTTCTCTCCCAGTAAAGTTTCTATAAGCACTTACCCTTTATCTTCCTTATACTTTTACTTACCTTCTCAGCTAATTGCATTTGAGGTTTTTTTCTTTTTTCTTTTCTCTTAAGACTTTCATTAGCAGTTAGCCAAATCTAGTAAGCAATCCAAACATTACTTGGTATATCCTTCTTGAAATTGTCTTCTGTCATTGTTTCTATACATCTTTTGGCTTTGCTTTCCTTTCTAGGATTATTTTCAGGAAATTTAACTTTCCTTCTCCCCTTTCTATCTTCCCTTTTCTCTCCCCCTACTCATCCTCCCTTCCCTTCTCTCCCCCATTCCTAAGCCTCTGCATTGTTGTTCTCCCATGCTTCTCCACTTTCTTATTTTGGGGGGGGGGTCCGGTCGTGGGGCCTGAACTCTGGGCTTGGGCACTGTCCCTCAGCTCTTCAGCTCAAGGCTAGCGCTCTACCACTTGAGCCACAGCACCACTTCTGGCTTTTTTCTTTTTTCTTATGTGGTGCTGAGGAATTGAACCCAGGGCCTCATGCATGCCAGGCAAGCGCTCTACCACTGAGCCACCTTCCTAGCCCCTCCACTTTCTTTTAACTCAGCGTATGCCACATGCTGTTATTGCTACCATGCTTTTTTTTTTTTTATTGTATACATCTGGGAATTTTACCATCTTTCCATCAAATACTTATCTAGTTTTTCCCGTGGCTGGTAGTTTTTCACCATTTCAGATCTCGAGTCTGATTGTTGCCTTTTTGATCAAAGACTGTGTGACAACCGTTCCTAAAATAATGACTTACCTGTTACCCACTTCTGTTGAAATTTAACATGTTATATATCTATAACAGCCATATCCATAACACTTAACGCAGTTCCTTAACGTACTGCATAGCATCAGGTTCCTTGCCTGACCTGTTGTTGCTCTATCCCTAAGAAGAATGCTGACAAGGATTTCCAATATAGCCATGAATCAAAGGGGTGATAATAAAATATAATTTTCTTGGCTCTGACCTTAATGACCAGTATTTCACCATTAAGCATGATATAGGTATAGGTTTTTATAGATAGGAGGTGAATTTTTAACCTGATCATAGAGAAATGATGAATTTCACAAAGTAGGATGGGTAAACTGGGTTTTCCCAGCACAGAGAAAAGCCACTAGCAGTACTACTAGTCTCCTTTGGCTGTAACTTGAAGGCAAGTAGTGGACTCACAGTATATACTATGTAATATTACTTGTTGAGTATGTAGTGGGTTACATAATTTTTTTAAAGTTATGTTGGGGCCACATCACAAGAATGAGAAGATAGTTGGAAGTAGTTCTGTGATTTTAGCACCAGGAGAAGAAAGGAGCCAACGTGAACTCAGAGAAGTCATCAAGTTAGTTAGGTAAATCTTGATGATTTTTTTAAGTGATACATTTTATAATTTAGAAGTCCTCAAAAAACAATTCTTAGATATGTACTGCAGCTTAATACAAAGTTCAAGATTGAAGAGACGTGGCCATATTTAAAGAAATATTTGCATGAAGATACATTTAATTTTACTTTGTTGTGTGGTTGGTTATCCTTTTTTTATCTTTGAGACTTAATATCTGTAAAGTTAAGGCACTTGATCAGATGTTTATAATGGTTCTTACACACTGCCTTTGATAGACAGGTCCAGAAAAGGATAAAGAGAGTGTGTGTGTGTGTGTGTGTGTGTGTGTGTGTGTGTGTGTGTGTGTGTGTGTGTGTGTGTGTGTGTGTGTGTGTGTGTGTGTGTCTGTGTGTGTGTCTGTGTGTGTGTCTGTGTGTGTGATTTAGGAAAATTACTAGTGACTGAATTATTTATAAAGATCTTAAACCTCAAAACAATTCTTTCTGAAGGGAAGAGTTAAAGGAGAATGTAAAGACAGAGTTGGTCCAAGATTTGAGTTTTTTGTTTTTTTGTTTTTTTGATTGGTCATAGGGCTTGAACTCTGGGCTTGGGAGCTGCCCTGCACTCTTCAGCTCAAGGCCAGCCCTCTATGCTTGAACCACAGCACAACTTCTGGTTTTCTAGTGGTTTATTGGAGAAAAGAGTCTCAAGGACTTTCCTGCCTGGGCTGGCTTTGAACTGCATTCCTCAGATCTCAGCCTCCTGAGTAGCTAGGGTTACAGGCATGAGCCACCAGTGCCCGGCTAAGATTTGAGTTTTTATTGGCTATCACTTATGAAAGCTACTTTCTTAATTTCTATGACATTTGCATTGAGGCATTTCAGAATTTCTACATTATAGAAGAGAGGAGATTGTTTCTTGCCTAGGTGGTGTGGTAATGGACACCCATGGAAGCTCTTTCTGTCCATTTTAGGCCACTCAGTAGAAAGTCATTTGCTTTTTCATAAAGAGTAGTATGAAATTTTCTTTTATCCCTGTGCCTTAGTCTCACTTCCTTCACTGAGCTCTTTAATGTTTTCACTGTTCTTGGTTATAAAGCCTTAGAGTTCAGTCAAATGAAATTACTTTTTGTTATCTGATTTACTTTGCAGCTACTTCAGGAGTTTTCAAAAGACACTTTGGTGCCCATATGTCAGTAAAGGGTACAGAAATTCATCTTCATCTGAGCATAGTAGGCAAAGGGGTAACTCTGTGGTGTATACTCACATATATCTTGGTGCTAGCTTTGCTTTATAGTCTGTGCCTCTGAAAGTGCTCTTTTAAAATCACTTATCAGATATTTTGTAAAAAGTTAATGATATAACTTTTAAGTTACACATTAAGATAATGTTTACTGTCCTTTTAAACATTCCCTAAAGCCCTGGAGCTATTCATTCTCTCTGTCTCTGTCTCTGTCTGTCCCTCTCTCCCTCTCTCCCTCTCTCTCTCTCTCTCTCTCTCTCTCTCTCTCTCTCTCTCTCTCTCTCTCCCTCTCTCTCTCTTTCTCTCTCTCCCCCTCTTGCTCACTCACTCTCTGTGTTGCTTATTTTGTATATTATATATTGCATAATTTCATCCTCCCCTCTCATTTACTTTTATGCTCATTATTTCTACAGCATTCTTTTCTTTCTTTACTCACCTTTAGGAGCTTTTGATTGGTCTTGACTGTAGTGTAAAGCAACTCTGAATTACTGCTATAGGTCTCTAAAATGTACCAAAGATATATCATTCTTCTTTTTAACACTGGTGATTCTTCATTAACTAGAGCAGTGGTTCTCAAAAATTAACATGCATAAGAACTGCTTGGGGACTATGAATTACTATGTCAAGAGATACTTGCACATTTTTTCTCTAGACCCCCACACTTCAAAAAACCCTAACTCATAACTAGTCTGCTAATAGCTATTGAGATAATTCTGTATGCCAGACACTGATCCAAGGATATTTGCTGTTTCATTTAATTATTTGGAGGTGACATCTGTTCTGTTTACTCTTCTGTAGATGTTACCACTAAGGATAAAATCAGTCAAGATTCTGTAATGGTTCTTGCCATCCTGACCCCTGTCGGTCTTTTTTTCTCCCTTTGTTTATTAACCTTTCTACAGCTTCTTTGTATTGCAAATCTAGTGATACTAAAATTGCTATTTTATCTCATGTATCTGCATTTTTATTGTACTTCTGTCTCCTGAAGCTTCCTTCCCCGTCCTTTTTTAACTTATAAAAAATAGTATTCATTCCAGTAGATTGTCCATATGGGAATCTTCTCTATGATGCCTTTCTAAAATAAAAGTATTAATTGGATTAATTGGTTCTACTATTTCTTTTTCAAAACACTTTGTGTATACAGTGATTGTGTTACTTACCACATTTTCGAAAAGTATACTGTATACTTTTCTCCTTAACTCTTGACTGAGGTTATTTTAAGGGTAAAGTCCTGGTGATTTTCCTTTGTAACCTCATCCTATACCACTTTGTCCCACCTAGAGTAAGGAGCTCAGTAAATTATGTACATGGAAAACAATAGTGTGATGATAATATCTTTCAGTCGTAGAGTGATAGAGATAGGTTTGTAACATATACAGAACTGCTACAGTGAATTATGGTGGGAGAAAATTCTATTGGTTTATAGCAGTTAAAGTGGTAAACTCAGAAATCATGTGTAAAGGGGATGAGTATGTGTGGAAAGACTCATAATTTAAGATGCTATGGGTTGTGTTTAGATTTCTGGAAAGTATCCATTTTGCTTTCCATTTTTTTTATTGTGAAAATACAGAGGGGTTACAATTATATGGGAAGATAGAGTACATTTCTTATCAAGCATTGTAGCCTCCTCCTTTGTTTCCCCTTCCCATCCTTTCCCATCCTCCCCCTGCCTTCCCACCCAATCTGCTTTCCATTTTTTTGTAATTTGCTTTCTAAGTTTTTCTGTCTTGAATTTGCTCTTTTGAGAAAGATTCCATTATTCCATCTCTCTATGTGAAAGATTCCATTATTCCATCTATCTGTGTCTGTTTCTCTGTGTCTGTTATCTGTCTCTGTGTCTCTCTTTCTGTCTCTCTCTGTCTGTCTCCCCTTATATATCTATCTCTATCTATCTATCTATCTATCTATCTATCTATCTATCTATCTATCTATCTATCTGTCTATTTATCTATCTGTACACACACACACACACACACACACACACACACACACACACACACACACACACACACACACACACACACACGTATCTGTGTCTGTTTCTCTGATTCCGTCTCTTGTCTCATGTCTGGAGAGCTTGAACTCAAAGCTTGGGTGCTGAGTATTTTTGGCTCAAGGCTAGCACTGCACCATTCAAGCTACAGCTTCACTTGTGGCTTTTTGGTGGTTTATTGGAGATGAGTCTGACAAACTTTCCTTCTGGAGCTGGCTTCAAACTTAGATCCTCAGATCTCAGCCTCCCAAGTAGCTAGGATTGTAGGCATTAGCTACTGGCTCTTGACTCCACTTCTTGTTTTAATGTTTGGTAGGTGTTTTACAAATAGAGATTTGAAATGTTCAGTATATCTAGCCAAACTAAAGAGATGGATGGCCCCTGACTCTTCACACTTTAAGTTAATGTTGGACAGTCAGCAGAAGTCCTAGTTTCTTTCAGAGATAATGAATAGAATGTGAATGGTATTAGACTATACGTTTCTAACCTTTATTTTCCTACCAAGGGATATGAATAAAATTTTAGCATGAAAATACTGTAATCTCAATGTTCTTTTTCTGATACGCTCTTAAAAATGGACAAAAGAGGAAAATTACATACATGGCTTTGTACTTTTCAGCATTGCTTCATGTGGCCATTCATATGAGTTACTGTGTTAGGCATGACTTTATGAAATATTAAGTATGTCTCTAAAAATTCTGCACAGCCACATGAACATACTGTTTGCAGTGTCTGCATTTAAACAAAAGACAGTGCTACCCTGAAGGGATAATGAAGGAATAAGGTCATTTGCTTTATGTCATTTTAGCTGCAGACATTCAAGACTGCCTCACCTTGTCAAAATGTCAAACAGCTGACTAATGGAGTTACCATGGCACAAGTTCTTCATCAAATGTGAGTAGTGATCAAACCCTTCTGAAAATAATGGTAAATTCAATACCATAGGAGAAAACTTAGACTTGTGTTCTTTTAGGCTATTGAAATTTTATCCCATTCAGTAGCCAAACATATGGTTCTATGGCATTCTTGCAAGTAGGGAATAAAACCCTTTACCACTACACTGTTCTTTGTTTGTTCATAGAAATTCACCTTAACTAAATAAATGATCAGTGCTTTTATTTATTCAAGAGATCTTACTTAACTCTTGCTGGCATGTTCACAAGTCAGAGTAATTATAAAGAATAAGGTTTAAGGGAATGATATTGCTTGTAAAGTTTCTGGTGGTTGTACTGTGGTCATTGTAAGGTATCCATGCCCTGACATTGTTATCTTAGAGATTATTCAAGCATAAAATGCTAACTTTAAGCTGGGTGCTTTTGGCTCACATCTGTAATTGTAGCTACTCAAGAGGCTGAAATATGAAGGTCACAGTTTGAAGCCAGCCTCAGCAGAAACGTTTGGTAAGACTCTTTATCGCCAATAAACTACTCAGAAAAAGCCAGAAGTAGTGCTGTGGTTTAAATGGTAGAGACTCAGCCTTGAGCACAAAGAGGCTCAGGGACACTGTCCAGGCCCTAAGTTCAAGCCCCAGAAGTGACAAACAAACAAAAAAACCCAAAAGCCAGATTTGGAAAAACTGCCAAATTAACAAAAGCCTATTTCTCAAATAGTAATTTCTGAGTCCACCAATAATGAAACGATGAATGAATGAAACAGGGCAGCAACCTTAATTAATGAAGTGATTCAGTTTGGGCTTCAGCCATTTTATCAAAGCTCCTAAATCGAGTATTTTTAATATGTGAGAAGCATAATTCATGGATTAGGGATGTAGTCTACAATATAATATTTTTTATTAGTACAAACAGTGCCAATTCTGTACCCATCAAGTTCATTAGCCAGCCATGCTGACTGTATTTGAGCTTACTTTGAGAACAGAATTCTGATTGGCTTCATTGTTCTACAGTCATATTATTTACTTGTTACTACTCTTATGTAAAAGATATCTAGAATTGACATTCAAAACCCTGTACGTCAGCAAAAACCCTGCGCCATACCTAGAAAAGTAGCTAAAAATGATATTGAAATTCTGGTTATTTGGCATTTTCAAACTGATCTAATTTAAGTATATGGATCTGAGTGGTAACTCACAATTAACACTTCTTTAGAAGACATAGAGGAAGTGGTGCTGTAGCTCAAGCGGTAGAGCGCTCGCCTTGAGCTGAAGAGCTGAGGGACAGCGCCCAGGCCCAGAGTTCAAGCCCCACGACCGACAAAAATAAATAAATAAATAAAAAATAGAAGACATAGAGAATGTTAACCTTTGCTGAAGGGAGGAAAAGCAATAGTTCTAAAACATGTCTCATTTCCTTGCTTTCTTTAAGAAAGTATTTCTTCAAAAAGTTTTATTAAATCCTGATTGATTTAAAAATTATGTTACTGGGCTGGGTGTTGGTTTCTCATGCCTGTAATCCTAGCTACTCAAGAGCCTAAGATTGAAGCCAGCCAGTGTAGAAAAGCCCAGGGAGACTCTTTTCTCCAATTAACCCCTGAAAATGTTGGCAGTGGAGCTGTGGCTCAAGTGGTAGAGCGCTAGCCTTGAACTCAAGTTCAGTTATAGCACTCCTACCCTGAGTTCAAACCCCAGAACCAGCACAAAAAAAAACCAAACCAACAAACAAAAAAATGAACTTACATATTTGGTCAGAGCCCCAAGCATTGTCAGTCTGGTCCTTTCTTGATGATTTGGGAAAATCATCATTGCAACCATATTTTGCAATATTGTTGGTATGAAGTAACTCTGGTGTATGTTCTCTTGTCTCAACAGTAACACCAAAGATGTCACTTCTGTAGGTACTGATTGTGGCTTTATCCTTAAGACAATAGAAGAGACCAAATTTTACCCTGATGTAACATGTATGGCTGTTTGACCTCTGTACTTTCTACCACTGTGCTTGATATTGAGAATATTTCATAAATCTAAATGGTATTTTCCTTAATAACTCAATTTCTATACAACCTTTTGGAATCTATTGATAATCCTCTTTCTATTCTTTTTTTTCTTCTTAGTATCCTAGGAAGTTTTCCATAGGGAAAAAAATCCACCAATCTGAAAGCTTTTTTCATTAAACCAAGTGAACAGTAACCTAAAATTCTACCTATCTCAGTCAGTGTCTCTTTCTGAATCCCCACCCTCTCCTCCTCTCTGTTTTATTTGTCTATTTTCATATGTTCTTATATACCTCAGCCTCCCTTATTGTCCAAGGGCCACTTTGAATTTTTTTAAATCCCTTTCTAATTTTGGATCTTTTCAGAAGTCTGTATTCTGGCTACTGAGACTTAAATAGTACATTTTCCATAGTTGGATCAGAGTTTCATAATCCTGTTTAAAAGGCCAACTTTAACATACTTTTTGAATATTTCAAAGCACTTTATAAGTTACTATGATAAATTTTATTGGTGACTCACATCAAATTATATAAAAGTTGTTACTAATAATGAAAAGGAAACTACTTTTTAAGGAAGTAGCAAAATTTAGGCATCATTATTTATCTCAGACAGGTCTGCTTCTGAATGACAAAATTTTGAAAAAGTGTTTTCCATGTTTTAAGACTTTAGACTTGGGGAGTTATAGAGTTATTAATAGGCTTCTTTGTTTTAAAATTATCTTTGAATGTGGAATATGTACCTCTCTTTTTAAAATGTGTGTAAAAGCGCTTGTTACCTAAATAGCTCATGGGAAAGAACTATTCTTAATACATTAGTTTCCTAGGGCTGCTGTAACAAAGTACCACAGAATAGCTGGCTTCAAACAATAAAAATGAGTTGTCTCATGGTGCTGGAGACTAGAAGACTACAGTGAGGGGGGCAGCACAGCTCCAGAAACTGGGTAATAGGGAGACGAACTTTTAATGAAAAGAAAAAGAAGGTGGCTCAGTGGTAGAGCGCTTGTCTTGCATGCATGAAGCCCTGGGTTCAATTCCTCAGCATCACATAAGCAGAAAAAGCCAGAAGTGGTGCTGTGGTTCAAGTGGTAGAGTGCTTGCCTTGAGCTGAAGAGCTGAGGGACAATACCCAGGCCCAGAATTCAGGCCCCATGACTGGCAAAGAAAAAAAAAAGAAAAGAATAGAAGACTACAGTGAGGTATTGGGTGGTCCATACTTATTCCAAAGCTTCAAGGACAAAATCCTTTTGTACCTAATCAAGCTTCTGACCTAGGTGTTTCTTGGTGTATGGAAGCATAACTCAAACCTCCTCTTCTGTCCTCCCAGGTCACCTTACTTCTGTCTGTAGCTGTTTATGTCTCTTGACTTACAAAGGCCCCAGTCTATGGAATAGAACCCATTCTAATTTAGTATGACTTTATCCCACCTTGACTGCATATGGGAAGACCCTATTTCCACATAAAGTCAGAGTTACGGGTATCAGATTAGAACTGAAACATACTTTGGGGGGTTTGTGTGGTTATGATGGTTTTTGAAAGAGTGAAAAGAGTGAGAGAATGCAGAAAACTCAGAAGACCTTAAGCATAATGCGTTTAGTTCATTAATTCATAGATATTGAGCCTTGATAACTAGCACCTCCATATGTACTAATATATCACTATATACCACATTAGATCAATTATTTAATCTTTACTACTCAATGCAATAGATCTTTCAATTTGCATATGAGGATAGGAAGTGGTAAAGAGGTGGGACTTGCTTTTGGAAAGTCAAAAAATGAATAAATTGCAAAGTGCTAGGGCTTACAGCAGCTTGGTGTGACTCCAAAGCCAGTGTTCCCAGTAAGCTGTAATAATTGAATCTAATGTCTTGAACCCCTTCTGAAAGTTCATATGTTCATGTCCAATTACAGATCACAATTTGTTGTGTTAAGCACAAAAGGTGTTTTAGCTATTCTAGAATAATCTCTGACACAACTGCTATTTTAACCAGAAGGCATAGCCTAATTTTAGTTTGTAAAATTGTTGAAGATAAATATCATGGATGTAGTAAAGCTTAATTATGATTTTTTTATTTAGTTTTATTAGAAAATAATTGGACTACATTTTGATTAGTTGTTTCTCCTGCTGACTGGTGTTCCTCATTGAATTTCTCAGAAATATAAGAAAATAATTTAGTTTGGGGAGTAAAACATAGTTAAGGCATGTAGATGTGGCAATTAAAAAAGTCTGGCTGCTATAACAATTGGAAAGGGGTAAGTTTGTTTATAAGAAAGAACTTGGAAATATTTCACAGAACTAATATTGATTGGGGATGAAAAGGAAGACAAGGAAGAATGTAAAGCCAAAGAAAGAATTACATTGGAAAAACTAGATAACAGGTATAGATTACTCTCTGGATCCAGTTTCCAAAGGTAGCATAGAATTTCATTTAGATTTTTTTTTTAAAGAATCAGCTCAGAATCTGGTAATAGTAGTCCAGGGTTCTATGGACCAACAACATGATGTTTATGCTTAAATGTATTTGTTCAAACACATGATTGCACAGAGATTTTTTTTTTTCCCTTTTTGTGGTGGTCATGGGGCTTGAACTCTGGGTCTGGGAGCTGTCCCTGAGCTCTTCAACTCAAGGCTAGAGGTTGAGCCACACACAGTGCTACTTCTGGTTTTCTGGTGGTTAATTAGAAATAAGCTTCTCACAGACTTTCCTCCCGGGGCTGGCTTCTAACCACAATTCTGAGATCTCACCCTCCTGAGTAGCTACGATTATAGGTATGAGCCTCCTGTACCTGGCTACACATAGATATCTTAAGGGAGTGATTGGCTTATGTAGCTGTGGTGGCTTTTGTAAGTGTAAAAACAAATAGGACAGCCAAGTGGAAATCCAGAGAAGATCAGCATTTTGTTATTTTGTAAATAACAATTAAACTAGTAGTCTGAGTAATTTTATTTACCTTCCTCATCCAACCAGTTGAAGGCCTAAACAGAAAGACTGATCCCTGCAAGAAGGATCAAATCCTGTCAGCTGACTGCCTTCCCATTGCTTTTTACAAAATACCTTCTTAGCAGTATATTTAGACATAGTTGACCAAATCAAGTACTGTGGCCTAGCTATGTTGACACAAAAAATTTACCAACATGGCCTGGGGCTTTATATTGTTTGCTGTAATAAGAAAATAAATTTGCTCTGACAAATGTGACTCATTAGTTAATTCAGTTATTTTAGATATATCTGTACCTAGTTAGTAGTATATTGTTTCGGTAATTTTAGCATCTGAGAAAAGTGAAACAGTTGCAAATTACAGATAAATGAAAATTTTTGTTTACTGTAGGCATAGTGATATCTTCTATATTAGAATGATTTTAGAAAAGCTGAGCATTGTGTTGTAGTTTCCATTTGCAGTGTTAGGTTTAAGAAACCACTTTGGAAAGGAATTTTTTTATGCATACTTTAGGTGGCTTATCAGTAAAAGTTTAGATCAGACTGTAGAGATAGCCCTAAAGGTTGGCTAACTTAGAACATTTGTCATAGGCTTCTTTTTTTCCCCCTTAATATATATTTTTCATGGGCTTCTTTATTTGTGCTCTTCACTTCATTCTTTTGACTGAGTCAAAATAATAAGTCTTTTTCATATTAATCCCCCTCAAGTCTTTACTTAGAGCAGGCATCCAAATCTATTAATATAGCTTGTTATATATAGTCAAATGTTTTTCTTCAAAACATTAAATACAAAAAACTTTCATACATCAGTTATTTGTCTTCAGTTTCTAATTAAAACTCAGAAGTATTTTTGTTATTTTTTATTTATCTTTTTAAATTTTTTTATTTTACCAGTGCTGGGGCTTGAACTCAAGGAACTGCACTGCTTTTGCTCAAGGCTATACCCAACCACTTGAGCTACAGTGCAACTTCCAGCTTTTTCTGAGTAGTTTTATTGGAGATAAGAGTCTCACAGACTTTCCTGCCTGGGTTGGCTTCTAACCACAATTCTCAGATCTCAGCCCCTGAATAGCTAGGATTACAGACATGAGCCACCAGCACCCATCAGAAGTATTGTTTTTAAGGATTTATTTTGGTGGATTTCTCAGTGAAACAAAATTCCACTTAGTTATATCAAATTTTTGGAGGGCTTTGCCATGTACTAATATCACTTGGGCAAATTACTTATCCTCTTACCTGCTTTCTATTTAATAGGAATATTGAAGATAGAAATGTATGTTTTGCCAAGTTTCTATAATATGCAAATGAAATAATGTAGAAAGACATTGAGGGAAAAGGTTTGATACATAGTAGATATCAGTAAGATACTAGTTTTGTTTTTTAGGGCCTGTCCCCAGTCCATTTTTCCTTTAGTTGGCTTTCAGATAAGGTCTTGAATTTTTCTACCTGGGGTTGGCCTCCACTGAACTCTTCCTTAGTCTTCCCACCTAGTTGAGATTACAGAGATGAACCACCACATCCAACATGATTAGATGGGGAGATGAGAGGTTTCATTAACTTTGCCTGGATCCATAATCCTATTAGCATTCACCTTCCAAGTAGCTGGGATTAAAGGCGGATTACCATGCCTGGCTCCAAAATGAATGATTTTCTTCTCAGTTCTTCCTGCGAACAGGGTATCTAATAGTAAATATTTATTCAGTATATATTGTTAAATTGAAGATGTTAATGATATAAAGTACTTGATATGGGAAACTAACTCATTAGAATCACAAAAGAATTTAGTGAGATTATTTAAATAGTTTCTGATCTTATTTAGGATAGTCATTGTGCTATATGTAACTTTCTTGATTCAATTTAGTTTTCATGTAATAAAACCATTTTAATGTTTAGCATTCCTGTTTTTGTTTCAGTGATGTAGCTTGGTTCAATGAATCTTGGTTAAGCCGAATTAAAGAAGATGTTGGAGACAACTGGAGAATAAAGGTATACGTAGTGAATAGGGATAAAACAATAGTCCTAAAATTAGCATTTTGCTCAACTAAACCATTTTTACAAAAATTGCAAGTAGATTCTATTGTATACAGTATGAGTTTTGAAATGTATGTTTTGTGTACAGTGTGAGTTTAGCATGTATATGTATTGTATACAGTATGGATTTTGACATGTGAATGATCAGATACAGAACATTTTCATTAATGAAAACACGCTTGGTCTTTTAGACGAGGATGAGTTAATGAATGTGTATGATAGATTTCAATTCTAGAATTCTCTTAGTGGTCTACAGTCCTACAATCACAGCAACTGGTTGATAAACCTGTGTACATCTTGTATATCTTTATTGTAGTAGTGTATATTCTGTATATCTTGTACATCTTGTATACCTTTATTGTTGTAGTGTATATTCTGTCAGTTATAGAGAATTGATTCCTTAAGTCTCTAACCATGATATTGTTTTTTATCTACTTATCTTTCAATTTTGTTAATTTTTACTTAATATATTTAGAATTTCTAATAATAGGTTTATTCCACATTATTTTTCTTTATCTTTATCTTGTTAAAGAACTTTACTATAATGTTTTGTTATTTTTATTAGGGAAAGTTTTTATTTCATTTTGGTATAAGTATCTTTCAGTATTAATATGAAATAAAGATTGTTTTAATTCTGTTTCTTCACACTAGGCTAGTAACTTGAAGAAGGTTCTTCAAGGAATTATGAGTTATTACCATGAGGTATGAAAAATACATCTTAACATTAAATATGAAATGCTTTGAATAGTTATATTGACACATCTTATTGGAATGTAATTCACAATTGAAGTATATCATTGCCATTTTAAAGCACTCAACTTTTGCTAAAATGCTTAGGCTTAAAACTATAGTATACAAGATTTATAAAAAAAATGGTACTAGATTATTTTCTTAAAAATAATATCAACTTGTTTACTGTTGAGCTTTTCAAGAGAATTTGCTAGTAGGAAATTTTTGTTTTTACTAAGGTCACACAATTAAAATTAGAATTTCTTGTAAAAAATTTTGCTGCTCTGAAATTTTCTGAAATTTTTCAATTCATTATATGCCTTGAACCTTTAGTGGCAAGAAACTTTTTAATAACCTTAACCAAAAGGAAAAAATAAGGGCAGGAAAAAAGTCATTGGATTTATTGTTCATTTGAAGAAGTATAATTACTGATATTGCAACTATTTGTTCATCAATCAAATATAGACCATTCTAAGTATTATTTGGTTTAGTATAAACTTATATTCAATGGAAAAGCACAAGTTTCATTGTAGTAAACTAAACTCAGTGCTTCTTAAACAGTCCACCTACTCTCTAATGAGGGATATATCAAAAGTAAAGATAATTGCTGTTAATTGGCTACTCTGAATATTGAGTTACTTTCAAGCTGTGTAGGGATTTGTCATCTGTTAATTTATCTGAGTTGTTTCATGATGATTATAGTTAAATAATTAAATGTGATAAATTATTTATAGCCAACATAAATGACTAACTTCTTGACTTTGATACTGCAGTTTTTGGGGCAGCAGATTTCTGAAGAACTTATCCCTGACTTAAACCAGATAACTGAACGTTCAGATTCTGTGGAGCTTGGGAGGTTGCTTCAGCTTATTTTAGGTTGTGCAGTCAACTGTGAAAAGAAGCAAGGTAAGTGAATTTCAGTCAGTTGCCGACTTTGGTTTCCTAGAAACAGTCTATCTTGCTAGCTAATGTATTTAGTGATCACAATTACAAGGTAGTGTTAAAGTTTACTATTATAGTTTGGGAGAAAGTACCTTGAAATGTAAACCTGAAAAGCATTTTAACCTTACTCTTCCATTAGAAAGGTATATATCTGTTTTACCTACATTCTGAAATTAATGGCTAAATTAAATGCACTTAGTCTAATTACTATATCCAGTGCTTAGGACTTAGTGGACAGTTAATAAATTGTATTTATTTGTCCCATGGATGATTAGTTTTGTAATGTAGGTCCTTGATTCTGCTTTTTGTAAATCAAATCAGCTGCTAATCCCAGGTCTTTCAGATGATATTCTGTTATTTTTAGACAAATAACTGTCTACAATGTCCTCCTTATATAAGTGTTCTAGTGATGTGAGTGGAATTGGTGCATCTCATCACTCTTTTTAAATACAGCAATACTTACCTTGCTGATTGCAAAGCAATCATTCTTTTTTTCATATAATAAATTATGAACTGAGGTAATCTAGTTCATATTCCCATGGGGCTCTTATCATCTTGGATGAAGACAAAACTTAGTATGCTTTCTTTATAGAGAATTGTTTTTTAAATTTGTAAATTACTGCAAGCCATGATCTGATAGATTTGACATTATATAATTAATGAAAGAATACAAGAAAGCGTCAATTCAGTAAGAACAAACTTAGAAAATGTAGCATGGAATCACTTACAGTTTATCAATTTTCTTTTTTTTTTTTTTGCCAATATTGGGGCTTGAACTCAGGGCCTGGGCACTGTCCCTGAGTTTTTGCTCAAGGCCAGCACTCTACCACTTGAGCCATAGCACTACTGCTGGCTTTTTCTGTTTATGTGATACTGAGGAATCGAACCCAGGGCTTCATGCATGCCAGAAAGGCACTCTACCACTAAGCCATACACCCAGTCTGTAAAACATTCTTTGAATGTTTTATTTCTATTCTAATTACTGATTATTAATAACTTAGTTTTGCTTCATTTTGCTTAATTAGCAAGTTTTTCAGATATATTAGTCATTTTCAATAAACTGACATTTGGCGTTGATTCTATCTTATTTGTTTATTATTTATTTATTGCTAGTCCAGGGCTTATTGCTAGTCAGGTCTTGGCCACTGTCCTTGAGCTTTTCTTCTTCAGGCTAGCATTCAACCACCTAACCTACAGTTTTGCTTAGAGCTTTGTGTGATTAATTGGAGATAGCATCTCATGAACTATCTTGCCTGGCTGGCTTTAAACTGCTCCTTAGATCTCAGCCTCCAGAATAGCTAGGAGGTGTGAGTCCCCAGCGCCTAACTCTGTTTTGTTTTTATTTAATTTCTTTTATCTCATTCTGTGTTTTCTTATAAAATTTGTCTGCTATGCCTATGAAGTAAGCCACCATTGACATTTTAAGCTATCCTTTTCTGTGAAAGTGATTATTATGTTACATCTAACAAGCCACTTTTGTCCTCATATATTAAAAAAGTAATTCTATTCCTGGATGTATAGATAAAAAAATACACAGGGATATAAAGAATTTCATTTTCACTATTTAAGGAATCAGGATTATAAGAATTTTGTATTATTGGGCTGGGAAGGTGGCTCAGTGGTAGAGCGCTTGCCTTGCATGCATGAGGCCCTGGGTTCGATTCCTCAGCACCACATAAGCAAAAAGAAAAAAGCCGGAAGTGGCGCTGTGGCTCAAGTGGTAGAGCGCTAGCCTTGGGCTGAAGAGCTGAGGGACAGCGCCCAGGCCCAGAGTTCAGGCTCCACGACTGGACCCAAAAGAAAAAAAAAAAAAGAATTATTGGATGCACTTTTGTAAATATGTGTGTGGGTTTGTAATTTTAGATATGAACCCAGTTACATAGTGCTTGCTTAGCATGTGTGAGGCCTGGCTTCCATCCTTAGCTCCACAAAATAACCTAAGGAAAGAAAAGAATGACACTGAGTGATTTAGTTAAAATATTAATAAAGCATATCTAGGATGTAAAGCAGCTGTTGTACTTTGCTATTTTCAGTGAAAATTGCTTTTACAAATGAAATTAAGGTTCTAGCTTATTAACAATACCCTACCTGAAGAGGAAGATGCTTTTTAGGACAGCTTTTGCAGGCTTGAAGTGTTTCATTATCCAGAAAATCCACTTAGAGGAAATTATTCCATCAGCATGAGTTCTCTAGTTAATTCTGTTTCTTCAGATTAGCACTTACTGGTCAGATGTATACCAGACCCGTCCTTTCATCTGACATCACAAATGGTTTAAGTGACTTTTAGGAGTTTTCCAGTAGAATCATTAAGGCAGTAAAGTATTAGAAAATAACTCCTTTTGAAGGCAAATTACTTCAGCTAGAGAACAGAGCAACTGAAGTGATTTAAATGTGAAAATATAAGAAATGCCCTTTTTCTTAGAGTTTTTATTTCCTGTTGGGATGACTTACCTTAACATACTGCCTTCGTTTGTGTGGGAGGCAAAAGTATCTCTGTGGTAGGACTTTGGATACTGAGCTGGTATTTATAGGAAGCTGTGTAAAGTGAAACTTTCTGTGCCTGAAGTTAGATCATTATTGTTAGATTACTTTAATATGATAATTTCTTCCTTACTATCTTCTTTATAATAATTAGATGATTCTTGTTTAGGAAAAACATCTAAAATGTTGAAAGAAGTACCTTCTGTTCTGCTTGTTTGCAGTTGTCATATTAATGTAAAATAATACATTTTCTTAAAAGGCTTCAAATTTTTACATTATTTCGAGTGAATAGTTAAGGCATGGAAAAGAGTAGAGTTTTTTTCAAATGTAATTTTCTTTGAATCATAGAACATATTAAAAATATAATGACATTGGAGGAGTCTGTTCAACATGTGGTCATGACTGCTATTCAAGAGGTAAGTTATACCCATATGTTAAAAATCCTGAACCAAATTACAGAAAAATTTTCACGTAAATTTTAGCTTTTTAAAAAAATTACAGTGTGTCCTTTGCATTGGACCTACTAGTGACCATTCCTTTTTCTCTACCTACCACCCCACCAGAATATCTTAAAATCCCTTTTAAGCACCATTTTAATACCTCTAATTCTACAAGCTAATTTATGTTAGTATCACCAATTTCTTTTAAATAACTTCAGCTTATCAATAAAACAATAGTTGCTGCTGAGTCCAGTGTGTATGTATATGTATATATAATGATAATTTATATTTTATAATTATAAATAATACCTTTAAAGTAAATATATTTTACTTCCTAATCATAATATTACAAAATCATACTAATGTTGCTATTTTAATTTCCTAGTTGATGAGTAAAGAAATAGTGAGCTCTACTGTGAGTGACGGTGTTGGAGAATTAGAGCAACAGGTGAGTGAGGAGATGGTTGAACACGTTGACACTCTTGTCAGTTACTTTCATAAGGCTTACACAGGAAAACACATACAAAAATACCTCTTCTGTGAAACTGTTTTGCTATAAGGTTCCACCTGAACATTATTCTGAATTCCTTTATGAATGTAAGTAATGGTGATTTTTTGATCATGTTCCAAGAATTAATCGACACTGAACATTTTTCTGATTCTTTGGATACATAGTAACCCAGGCTAGCTGGTTATATAGTTAAATTATAGGCAATCGAAAGTAATTCTGCTTTTTCATCACAGTTTTCATGATGAGGTAATACGACTTTTGCCAGTTTTTGTATTCTTTTACCTGATACTGAAGAAGCAGCTTGAAGACTTGTACATGGGGAAAATCATTCCCTGTGTTTACTGAATCTGGGTTATAGCAGAAAAGAAGAGGAAACAAATTCATCTTCAGGCATTTTATTTTATTTTTGGACTATTGTGAATGTTACCAGTCATTTCAAGAAGTATTTAAATTTTGTATCAAAATTTTTGATGATGTTGAAAAATAACTTAATAATTAAAAAAATATTTCATAGGTGGTAGCATTTGGCTCTTTAGCCTTAAATATTAATGAGACTAATTGCTGTTCACACAAAGATAACACACAAGACTCATTTATTTACAGGTAAATTTTAAAACCATTTCTGGTATCACTGTTTATTATGAGAGTTAATTCAGCTTGATTAGCAAGACTTACGATTTGTATTTCAGCTTAAAAGAGCTTTAGAAGAACTTCAGGAAGCACTAGCAGAAAAAGAAGAGCTGAAGCAAAGATGCCAAGAACTGGATATGCAGGTATGGACAAAGAATTCCTCTTTTACTAATGAAGTAGCTACATGTTTGGAGGTTGTGTTTCAGTACATAAAGAAGAGATTCAAAAGATTTGCTGGGCACCGGTGGCTCATGCCTATAATATTAGCTACTCAGGAGGCTGAGATCTGAGGATCACAGTTCAAAGCCAGCCCAGGAAAGTCCATGAGACTCTTATCTCTAATTAACCACCAGAAAACCTGAAGTGGCACTGTGGTTCAAGTGATAGAGCACTCACCTTGAGCTGAAGAGCTGAGGGACAAGGCCCAGGCCCAGAGTTCAAGCCCCATGACAGATAAAAACAAAAAAATAAATAAAAAGAGAAAAAGATTTCTTATAAGTTTCAGTATTCAAAGATGAATTTCATAAATATTTTTCTCTTGAGAATTGAAAAATGCCTAACTATTCCTTTCAGAAAAATCATTCTACTAATTAGAGATTAGATGATATCAGCTATTTAGATGAGGGCTCAATATTATCTTTTGTAAAATATAATGGGAGAATTAAAGAATTTACCTTACAGTTATTGATGAATACTAAATACAGTAACGTATGCAAGTGCTTAGTAATACTCAAATCCCCCTGAATAAGTGAAAGTATATACTCTTTCTGTCTCATCTACATACATGCATGTATGTATAGCCTTTCATGTTTTGCTCATATGTACATGTGTATGAATGTGGCCATATGTAATTCATAGCCACTATGTGGTTAAGTAGGTAGACTACTAAGCCAGCACCATACATTCAGAATCCAGTCACACTACTAACTGCTAGTGTGTATTTAGAATAATTACTTCTTTCTTTATAATTCATGTCTTTCTGTATATAAGGGAAGTATCTTACACATGCTAAGTAGGTGGTCTACTGCTGAGCCATTCTTCTAGCTATTTTTCCTCACTCATTGTTTTTGAAATAGAGTCTCATTTTCTGCCTGAGTCCATGCCTAGAGCACAGTTTTCCTGTATTATGGTTCCAACTATAGCTGGGATAATAGCCATGTGCCACCATGCCCTGCACCTTTCGTTGAGGTACTGTCTCAGTCTTTCTGCCAAGGCTATCCTGGAACTGCCGCCCTCCTTATCTAAGACTATTACTAGCTGGGATGACAGGTGCATGCCACAATTCATAGCTATTGCTTGAGAATCTACTAAACTTTTGCCTGCCTGCTATCTTTCCAGTCTCAGCCTCCTAAGTAGGGTTACTTATGTGAGCCATAGTCAAGCAACCATGTTTTTCTTTTTAATAATGAAGCTATGATAAATTTTATATCCTAGGGCACTTTTAAAGAATACACATACACATGCACATACATATATACACTCATGTTTATATGTATTTATGTGTAGGGTCTGACTCAGAAGGGCTATGTATATATTTGCATATATTGTCATTCTGTGAAAATGCAACTATAAATGTCATGAAGTAAATTTAGAAAAAAAGTGTAGGAAGGTTGTTATCTTAATATGCTGTATGACGCAGTTATTTTGCTTGATAATGTACTAAATAAATGACTCTGAAAATTATAAGAGGAAGGAACAAAGATTGTGATAGCATTATCCTTGCTAGATGAAGTAAATCTTTAAAATGGTATGGCTGGGTAATATTTCTAGCACTTCAAGTTTTTCTGTTAAGGAATAGTGAAGTGACTTAGGGTGACTAATTTGGCATAAAGTAGAATCCATATTTCCTAACTTAATCTTTAAAAACAAAGCGGTCCTCTGTATTTAAGCAAGCATCTCAAGTATAGGGGAATTTTGTCTGTTCTCTCTTGCATTTGTACTTATCACACGTTGTAACACATACACAAAGCACAAACTTTTGAAATAGGATTATGTTTACCTGTAGAATACATGAGCTGAAGAATGAAGGACTGAGCCATTGAGGTCCGTCTCTTAGATTGCAATATAGTTTTTGAAGAAAATTTTATTCTGTAAAGATCACAATTCTACATTAAAAGAAGTGGTTGAACAATAAATGGGAGACAAAGGGTAAACAAGTACAGCAGTGGTACTCACTAGACACTGCGTTGAAAATGAACTATACAACTTGTGGGTAGGGATGGGAGGGAAAAACTGGGAGAGAGTGAGGGAAAGGGTAAGATTGTCCAGAAAGAATGTACTCTTTATCTGACATACGAAACTGTCATTCCTCTGTACATCACCTTTATGATAACAATTAAAAATAAATAAATAAAAATAAAGAAGTTTTTGTAAAACAAAATGAAGAGTATGTGATCTTGTGGTTTACAATGAAAACTTCAGAAATTCCAAATTGAGAGGGACAGAAATATAGATTAAGCTAAAGAATGCATCACCATCACAACTGGTTGAATTAAATGTGTAGAATGCCCTTCACATTCTATTTCTTGTGTCTGGCCTCGGTCCAGGGAGTTTACATGTTTAACAATCCCTGCATCCTTATGTCAATGACTAATGTGGCAAACAAAAAGGTATGGATGAGCAGAGACATCCTTTCTGACTGGTTCACAAGCCTTTTGTACCTGTGACTTTATTCATTGCTGGCATGAATGACTAAAGCTTGTTATTCCTTCACAACTGTTATCGTCCAGCTAGAGTTCTCGTGGAATAATGTATGTGCCATGTATATTTTCCCAAATGTGACTTTATAATTCCACCAAGACCAGGACATCCTGAGATCAATAGTAAATATAAAGACATCTTTTTTTAACATGTTAGCAGCATTGATTGAATAGAGGCTGGAATATTTTCAAAAGGAGTTTAGTATAAAGGATGATATACATGCTGTTGCCAGTGCATGGCACATAGTGAATAAAGACATGTTATGTATACCTGGCATAACCTCTGGCTTGTGGCTGTATTCAGTGATGATGAACACACAAGTGACTGAAGGATTCTGTATGTCAAGTGAGAACAGATGATCTCACCTCCTTCTTATGCAAAATATTTACCTTAGGAGTTGTCAGTCAGATAGGACGTGGGTAGAGAAGCTTTGTGGGTTTTTGTTTCTGTTTTATTTTTCAGTGCTAGGGATTGGTTGTAGGGACCCCAGGGGCTGACAAATGCTTAAAGGGCCTTCTGTGCTTCTGAGTTGTACCTCCAGCCCCAAGAAGTTTTTCTTAATATTAATAGTGAAACTCCACTATTTACTTACTGACTGGTGGTAGCAGAGCCCAATGATTCAGAGTAAAGGTGACACAATACCAGTAACAATGATAATGTGACCATGCAGGAAAAGAGCCTACAGATGACATGGTAAACATATTTGATGGGCTTAGTAAAAGAAGAGCAGTGTGTACTTGTAGCAAAAAGAAATGTCTGTTTATAAAATCAGGGACATCAAGACAAAAGTTGTTATTAATGAGCTAGAGGAAACTTTTGAGAAAGCCACCCTTACCTTACCTTAGAAGACTACCCTATTCAGGTAGCAGGAGGGTCTGGGGGCAGGAAGAGAGGCAGGTGGGTGCTCGGGTGGGTCTGGGCACAGACAGGGAGTGGCCAGCTGCTGTATGGTGAGAACTCCAAGGATGGAAGGAGCTCGGGTCTGGGTGGAGCCGAGGACCAAATGTGGGCATCATGCTACATCTATGACTGTTTCATTTTGTTTTGTTTTTCTCATTTGGATGTGTTAAGTAAGTTGAGGCACCATATAATTTTTAGAATTAATTTGACTCATGAATCAGAAATTAATGAGATACAAACCAGAAATACCTCAGGACTCCATTGGGGGAACATAAGTGAGAGACATTGATAGAAGTAAAGCAAAGAAAATATGTGATTGGTTATAAGGAAAGGACTGACCACAGTTATAGTCAAACATTATGTAATTTTGGTTGCTACTATTCATTTTTTGTTTTGTCCTTTTTTAAAAAAAATCTTTAGTTGTACACAGGAGTTGCTATTCAACAAAGCATTTCATGAATACGAATTGGTCAGTGTCACTTCTTTACTCATTCTCCCCCATTTATCTCATGCCTTCCCTCAATTTTCTTAATTCTGTAGGATATACACTGGATTTTATGACTGCATTCTCCCCTCTTCCTCTCTTCATTCTTCTACCACCCTCCTCTTAACCCCAACGTCCTCTTTTGATTATTTGTTTTCTGGTGTTTTGTTGGGCAGTGAGTTAACTTTTCTAAGAAATTATATCCTTTGATATCTAAGTTTGTTGACTACTTGAGATTGAGCTTAAGTTTTTCTTAATACTAGCATTTGCAAGTCACATCTTAAGTTAACTTTTATATATTTGCAAGTCATTCAAAGTTTTTAAGGCCTGTTTTTTTCTGCCCAGGGATCTTACATGAAGGTCTCCATTTTAATTTCCTTAAACATACAGTATTGTTTGTAAGGGGGCCTCAAGTGTTTTTAATAAAATGACTAGATTTAAGTTTTTTTTAGTTGTGCCAGCATGTATTTTCATTTACATAACTCTGTGAACTTAATTACAGCTACTGAAATTAACAGAGTAGCAAACTTACCAAACAATATAATGAATGTCATTATAGATTACCATTCTAAAAACTAGGCTGTTAGTAAAATCATAAAATCTTGTCTTTGGAAAAGTCATACCTATAGTTGTGAAGTTTTAAAGATGTCTTAACTGAAAAAGAAACAATTGGAAGAGTAAAAATTTATTATATATTTCTTGTTATAAAGGTAGTATACAGGGGGGTTACATTACAGTTAGGTAAGTCAGAAAATGAGGACATTTCTTTCTGAACAGTATCACCTCTTCCCTCACTTTCTCTGTTTTTTCTCTTCCAATCTCCCTTTCCCACAAATTGTGCTGTTCATTTTCAACATAGTATCTAGTGAGTATCCTTGCTGCCTTTGTTCACTCTTTGTCCCACCATTTCTGTGTTGCCCCTTACCTTCCACAAAACAGATAAACTTGCATACATGAGAAAAGGTACAGAAATCAAAAGCAGTGAGAAAGGACAAAACAACCCCCCAGCCTCCCCAACATAGCAAAAAAATCTTGTTTCCATTTCTTGGAGTTCGTTTCGATAAACATCATTTTATATGATCACACGCACATAGCTATTGAGCCTTTGTGATCCTCTCCTAAGAATATCCTCCTTTGGTTTCATTGTGTGAATGTTTATTCTGTATTATTTGTCATGTCCAAATGTTATTTTTTGTCTTTTACCATCTGGTATGTTTATTTGTAGATTTGTAGGCGCATTCTAGTTACAACAAAGGAAGGAAACAAGGCAACCTATGCTTCTTTGGTTCTGGCTTACTTTTTTTGTATAAGTCTTTCCATTTCCTTACAAATGGGACAATATGATTCTTCCTGATGGAAGCATAGAATTCCATTGTGTATATATAGCACATTTTTTAAAATCCATTTGTCCACTGAGGGGCAAGATTCTGTATGTTGGCTAAAAACATGCTTATTTTAAAATTATGACTTACTAACTGGGGGAAAATGAAGGAAGGGGTTCTAGTGTCCAAAAAATAAATATATTCATTATCTGATTTATGAAATGTTAGCCCCTCTGTACAACAACTTAATAACAGTAAAATTATATTTTAAAAAGTTTAAAGTGTGACTTTAAAAATGCCATGAAGTGAAGATGTAGTTCTGCACTTACATGTATATTATCCATTTTATCCCATAATCAAACTGTTGCTGAAACTAATTGAAAAGAATTTACCTTTTTGTCATGGACTCATTAATTTTTGTCATGGACTAATTAATTATTCCCTGAAAATGTAATATAATGGATACAAAATTTAATGTAATGGATAATTTCCTACTATGAACTAAAACAATAAATTTGGCTGAGTAGGTAAACAGTACTGTGAAAATTATACCTAGATGTAGGAAATTTTTTTTTAATTCTACATATTAACTCAATTTTAGAGACTTAGAACTATTTTCTTCCCAAAACCAAGTAGGAGCCCTAGCATCCTAAGATAGTCTTGCTCTGTTCTCTTCATATAGGTACTGATTTGGTTTCTTTTGTAGTTGATTTGAGCCTTCCAAACTCAGAATACCAGAGTTGGAAGATCCTTTGAAATTACTGTTTTCATGGCCTACACAGAATTAGAATTCTGAACTCTGAATTCTTTTTTTTTTTTTTTTTTTTTTGGTCAGTCATGGGGCTTGAACTCTAGACCTATGCACTGTTCCTCAGCTCTTCAGCTCAAGGCTAGTGCTCTACCACCTCAGCCACAGTGCCACTTCCAGTTTTCTAGTGGTTAATTGGAGATAACATTCTCATGGAATTTCTTGCCCAGGCTGGCTTTAAACTGCTATCATCAGATCTCTGCCACCTGAGTAGCTCGGATTATAGGTGTGAGCCACCAGCGCCCGGCTCTGAACTCCTAACTCTTAAGAAGGTTTAATTAATGCTGCTTATATTCACATATTTTTTAGGTGACTGCACTTCAAGATGAGAAGAATTCACTGGTTTCTGAAAATGAGATGATGAATGAAAAACTTGACCAGTTGGATGGCTCATTTGATGATCCAAATACAATGGTTGCAAAAAAGTACTTTCATGCACAGTTACAACTAGAACAGTTACAGGAAGAAAACTACAGGTAGCATTGTAATAGAAATTATTTTATAAAATTACAACTGTTAAGATTTATACTTGTTTAATAACTGCATGGTACATAACTTGTTCCTGCCTCACACAGTTCAGTTGCACAGAAGGATGTGTATATAAAATTAAAACAATTTCACAATTCAAAGGACCAAGGTACATAGGCAATCCAGTAAAAAGATTGCAGGAAGGCCAGATGTAGTAGCTCACACTTGTAATTCCAACTACTCAAGAAGTAGAAATTAGAAGGAATGAAACTTGAGGCCAGCCTGAGGAAAAAGTTTGTAAACTCCTTTCCCTATCTCAACAAAAAAGCTGTGAGTGGTGGTGAAATGCACCTTGAATCCCAGCTATGCAGGAAGTGATAGGTTGGAAGAGTCTGAGACCAGCCCTGGACAAAAATCTGAGACCTTACCTGAAAAATACCTAAAGCAAAACAGGGCTGCGGGCACGGCTCAAGTGCACTTGTCTAGCAAGCATAAGACACTGAATTTGATTCTTCAGTACTGCAAAAAAAGAGATGGTTTTCATTTTAATGTTCTTATTTCATCTTTTCAAAGTCATCGTTCTTACCTTCAATGTACATTAGTGGTCTCTTACATGCTTAACCATGTACCATTGTACCATACATATTTTGATAACCATTTCATATTTGCAGAATGGATTGTAAGGTCAATTTCTTATTAGAGCTGGACCTTTTAACTATTGAATGTAAACTGTCCAATAAACTTTCCTATTACTTTCACTAAATACACGTGTGTGTGTGTGTGTGTGTGTGTGTGTGTGTGTGTGTGTGTGTGTATGTATGTGTGTGTATAGAACTGTTTTATGCCTTTTATACCTTTGCAGTTATTTTACAGATTTGCAGATTTTTTTTCCTGAATCATTTCTCTGAATGACAGGAGACATGCTTATTGACTTTGTCCTTTATACTTCATTGTCTATTTCCTAAAGACTAGTGCAATCTCTCATAAATCAGACTCTGGTCATAGAATCAGGAAACTGGTTACTGACAACGTATTATCTAAACCACAGATCCTATTCAAATCCATCCGTTGTCTCAATGCCTTTTTCATTCTGCTTCAAAATCTAACTCAAGATTATACATCATATTCAGTAATAGATTCTTACTCAATAGACTATAAATCACTATTTTTACTTTGTCATTTCAAAATGAAGATCCTGAAGATATCTTAATTATTTTAGGTTTTTTTTTTCTCTTTTGAATGAGATGCTAAAAAAGAAAGAATGATTGAAATTATACTATAAATCCTCACTTGCTTTTTCTGTTTCAGGCTTGAAGCTGCAAAAGATGATTACAGAGTTCACTGTGAAGAACTTGAAAAACAGCTGATTGAATTTCAGCATAGAAATGATGAGCTGACGAGCCTTGCTGAAGAGACAAGAGCCCTGAAAGATGAAATAGATGTCCTTAGGTATGGCTTGTCTAAATGTGATTATGTTACTTCTAACTTATTCCCATGCATCAGACATTGAACAGTTTTTATCCAGGCTCCTACTTGTTACTTCTTTTATGCTTATTAACTGGAATTGCAGTTTAAAGATTCTTGATTCTTGTTAGAAGAGTTTCACATTGGAACCCATAAACCCAAGTGATATCTTTCCCTTAAAATTATATAAGCATTTAGCTTGGTTGCCTTGTATATTGTTTATGTTTTGTAAAAAAAATTTTGGTGAGGAAATGAATTCTCACGATGGACATATTTTCACATAGATAAAATAGAGATAGATATAACTGAGAATTTTAATGTTTCAGGAAGGATTGTCTTTGGTAATATAAAATTTGTATTTAGCTTTTGTTTATAAAATATTACTCAAGAAACAAACCAGCCACACTATATTTTCTGTTAATTTTCACTTATCTTTGCTCTAGTACAACTGGTCAGGGAAGTGAAATTCTAAAGAGAAATGCTTTGCTAAACAAATTATGAATTGAGCCAACATTCCAAATATCAAACATTTTAAGTATAATTATGTTAAACGATATATATAAAAAAGAACCCCAGAATATGCCTATAAACTAGGGAATGGTTCAGAATTTTTCAGTTACACCAACAAAACCATCCTTTCAGGCTAAAAACAGTTTGATAATGTATCAGATTTGAAGCATTTTTATTTTTATGCGTTTATTACAAAAATATTAAAATTCAAATGGTTTTAGGTCCAGCTCTTTGGAAGATTCATTTTATAGCTAAGATAAAATTGTTGTGTATATACTAGTGTTTTTACAAAGTAATGCTTGATCATTATTATAGGGCTACCTCTGATAAAGCAAATAAACTGGAATCAACAGTGGAGATATATCGTCAGAAGCTGCAAGATCTAAATGACCTTCGTAAGCAGGTGAAAACACTACAGGAGACAAACATGATGTATATGCATAATACTGTCAGCTTAGAGGAAGAATTAAAGAAGGCAAATGCAGCACGAACACAACTAGAAACATACAAAAGGCAGGTAAGAAAATATCATAAGAAAATATCATGATAAATTTAAAGTTCAATTTGGTACTTCATTTAATCTGTAAAGAATGATAGTGTAGCATTTGTAAGCAAATAGAAAGACTAAGTAAGCCAGACCCAGAGAAACAGAGGCTACATGGTTTCCCTCAGTTGTGGTAGCTAGAATGTACCTATACATCTCTAAGTAAACACACTGGGTGGTAAAATTAAGCTGAAGTGTAATAGACTCTATAGAGAGAGAGCACACATAGTCTCACTCTTAAAATAGACTGTATCAAAGCCACAAAATAAGTCCCAGGAAATGGATACTTGCAAGAGTGGAGATTGGTGCTAAGGGGAGAGGGATAGAATGAAATGGGGAAGGGGAGAGTATGCAGGCAAGAATTCATTGTTGTATATGCCACAGAACTGAGAAATATAAGGGAAGGGGTGAGTTGAAGGAGGGGTAAAGATATTGAAGTGATGACACAGATCAAGATATTTTGTACTCATAAAAGGCAAAAAATTCAATACATAACCTAAAATTAAGATAAGTCAGGGAGAAGGAGTGGGTTTGGAAAGATGGGTGAGAATGTTGGAAGGGATGACATTGATCAAAATGTACTATAAACTGCTTTGGTGAATGGCCACTCCTTTGTACGACTACTTAAGGATAATATTATTTTTGATATATAACTAGGAAACATAGATGGTATAGACTGGAACTATATCGAATATATTTTGTTTTAGTATTTTCTAGTGATCCTAATGAAACCATTAGAATAGAAAGGATGGTTTGTAAAGTTATTGTATAATTATTAGTTGAATATTTTGCATTTCATATTCTTGTAATAGTTCAAAGATCAAGAATTTTTTCTTCCTAAGGCCATTTGGTTATTTCTAATATTATTTGTAGGTCATACAAAATTATCTGTACAGGTAGATAGGCCTTTTTATCCAATGAAAAACATATATGTCTGTCCTTTCTTGTACCAAACTATTTTGAGGCCTTTGTATGGCCTGAGGGCTAGATATTCCTCAACGCTAATGCTGTTTTCTAAGTATTTTGAATTAGACTGTAATTTTAGTAGAGACATTTTCTTTCCTGTATTTCATTCACTTAAAGTATGTGATTATTACACACTCTTCATTTTTGCTTCTTTTTTTTTTTTTTCCAACAAAAGGTTCAGGACCTTCACACTAAACTTTCCTCTGAATCCAAAAGGGCAGACACACTAGCATTTGAAATGAAGCGGCTTGAAGAAAAACATGAAGCTTTGCTGAAGGAAAAAGAGGTAATCAAAAATGTATTTGATGAGGGACTTTTCATTCTTTTAGAATGGTATTGATATCTACCAGTTCTTACTTTCCTGAAATAGAAATAAGAATTGGAATCAAATAGTTGATATAAAATGAAGTCTCAGAAAATTGCTGTTACCTCCTCATTTCATTTCTAAATATGTTTTTTTTTTTTTTTTTTTTTTTTTTTTTGTCGGTCGTGGGGCTTGAACTCTGGGCCTGGGCGCTGTCCTTCAGCTCTTCAGCTCAAGGCGAGCGCTCTACCACTTGAGCTACAGCGCCACTTCCAGTTTTCTGGTGGTTTATTTGAGATAGGAGTCTCACGGTCTCTCCTGCCCGGGCTGGCTTTGAACCGCGATCCTCAGATCTCAGCCTCCTGAGTAGCTAGGATTACAGGCGTGAGCCACCAGCGCCCGGCTATATGTTTTATTTTTAATTGGCATGTGTAAATGATACATAGGGTTCAGTGTGATATTTCACCACAGGCATACAATGTACACTAATCAAATTATTACTGTTTTTCCAATCCACATCCTTTTCTATTGAATGTTATTCTATGGTTTAACTTTCAGTGTATACAAAGAAGAGAACATGTGGTACTTGTCTTTCTGACTTACTTAACCTAATACTCTAGTGCCATCCATTTTATTGGTTCAGTATTTCGTGTCTGTGGTTGTATATGTATTTTTCATTTTTTAATCCATTCATTTGTTGATGGACATGGAAAGCAGGTTTCTAATGATTATAATAGACTTTAAGTTTATTTATAGAGTTCTCTAAATTAATAGACAAATTTTCTATGGTTTTATTGTATTTATGGGAGAGGAATTTTTGTAGATACTCATGTCTGCCTATAGTTATTATAGTGTTCAGAGATGGCTAGGGCATTTGTCAACTGCAACCTAAGGAACTCTTTAATAAGTTACCTTTACTTTTACATTGATTTAATGAACTTACAAGGTTTTGTTTACTGACTTGAAACATAATAATGTTTAAAATATGATTTTATATTTAGAAGTACTTTGTTGTCTTGGAATATAACATTAAGTACAAGTCTTTTGTTTACAAAACAGGTTTTGTCATAAGTGTAGGCTCTAAAATACTAAAGGAAATACTGTTATGCTATCCTTGGGAAATGGTGTTTTTCTGAAATTAACTTTCAGGATGATAGGAACCATTTCCTCGAGCAGAACTTAACAGTAATGGTAAAACAAATAACTCGTCTACTGCATGTTTTGCATGCCAGCCATTATTCTAGATTAACTTCACCTCAATTCATTAATTAGAACATCTTTTCCATGATTTTTTGTATTAGTGTTCAATTTTGAAGATATACAACCTAACACAAAAAAATTATACAAGTTGCTCAGGATAATACAGCTAAGAAACAGTGAAACTGGAATTCCAACTCTGATTGATGTGTCCTCAAAGTTGATGCTCTAAGTTGTTATCTATAATGAAAGTTACTCAATTGCATATATTTGATTCAGAGATAAATATGATGGTGAAGAAATCAAAGCCATGATTCACTGTGAGATACACACATAAACACACACACACACATGCATCTTAAAACTAAAACATTTTAAATTCAATAATTATTAAATTCAATTGTAAGCCCAAAGTGTTAACAGTGGCTGAAGTCAACAATTGTTTTTCAGAGGCTGATAGAGCAGCGTGATACTCTGAAAGAGACAAACGAGGAGCTTCGATGTTCACAAGCACAGCAAGACCACCTGAACCAAACTGGTGAATTCGATTTGATTTTTTTAAAAAGATTTAAAAACAATGATTGAATTACTGAAACACTAATCTATTATTTGTTGTTTAGATTCATCTGCTACAAAAAGTTATGAGAATCTTGCTGCTGAGATTATGCCAGTGGAATATAGGTAAATTTATTTCAATTGATTGATAATCAATACTCAGTATTAAAAATGTCATTTCTTTTTATTTTCAAATAACATGTGTAAACTTTTCATTTTGGGAATTGGTTTGATACTATACAAACTAATGCCAAAGGTTAAGTAACATGCTCAAGACAATACATCTAAGAAGCATAGAAAGAAATAGGAGATGAGATGCACAGAAAGCGAGAGGATTGAGTAAAAATTTAACAAAAAGTTAAGATGTTCCTTTTCACTGAACTTCTATCTTGGCCTTTAATGTTGTTTACTTCTAGACATTTTGAGTAATATACTATTTTATAGTTTTCTTGTTTTGTAGGAACAGTTTTATTTATTCAAAATTAGTCTACTCTTTATTTTTGTTGTTGTTTTCATATTTTAGCTGGTCCTGGAGCTTGAACTCAGGGCCTAAGTGCTGTCCCTCAGTTTTTTTGCTTAAGACTATTCCTTTATGGCTTGAGCCTAGCTCAACTTCTGGCTTTAAAAAAAAATTTTTTTTTAATTTTATTGTAAAGATACTGTACAGAGGGGTTACAGTTACATGAGTAAGGTAATGAGTACAGTTCCTCTTGAGCATTGTTACCCCTCCTTTGTTTTTCTTCAGTCATCCCTTCCCCCTCCACCTCACCAACTTCTCCCTCCCTCTCCCCCACCAGGTTGTAGAGTTGGGGTTTGTTTTGTTTGTTTTGTTTTTTGTTTTTTGGGGTTTTTTTTTTTTGCTTAAACTCTGGGCCTGAGCTCGCTGTCCCTGAGCTCTTCCTCAAGGCTAGCGCTCTACCACTTGAGCTACAGCACCACTTCCGGTTTTCTGGTGGTTTATTGGAGATAAGAGTTTCTCAGACTTTCCTGCCTGGGCTGGCTTTGAACCGTGATCCTCAGATCTCAGCCTCCTCCTGAGTAGCTAGGATTACAGTGAGCCACTGGTGCCCGGCTAGAGTTCGTTCAGCTCAGTAATTATAGTTTTATTTGTAGAGTTGGTTTTATCATCTGTGACTGTCACAGTTATCACTATCTCATTTTAGAACATTTTCATTACTTCTAAGACCTTATACTTATTAGCAGTCAGTTTTCATCCCTATCTTCCTGCTAGATTCTAGCCATATACAACCAATACCAACTTGCTTGTTGTGGATCTTTCATATACATAGAATCATATATGATGTGGCCTTCTTGACTGACTTCTTTTGCTTAGTGCAGCATTTTCAGGGTTGTTGATTTTTAGTTTACTTAGTTTTTAATTTGTTGTCTTAACAACAAATATGTTATTATAGGTTGTTTATGTTATATATTGATGTGTATAACTCACAAGTTCCTTGCATGCTTAACTAGAGAGTGACATGCACTTTTAAATTATTAATATCCAGTCATAATGGAATTACCCTTTCAGTTCATTTTCATATGCTTGTCAGTGACAAATTAAAATGAATGTCAATTTAATCTTTCTAAATCAGACATCTTAATTTAAAACATTTCAAAATTTTTCAGGAGCAAAAGTCCATAAACTCACTAGATGGCACTCTAATTTTAACCATGATTTTTCTTGTTTTTTTTTTTCTGTCATGGGACTTGAACTCTGGACCTGGGCACTGTCTCTGCGTTCTTCAGCTCAAGGCAAGCACTCTGCCTCTTGAGCCATAGCACCACTTCCGGTTTTCTAGTGGTTTATTGGAGATCAAAGTCTCATGGACTTTTATGCCCTGGCTGGCTTTGAACCATGATCCTCAGATTTCAGCCTCCTACGTAGCTAGGATTACAGGTGTGAGCCACCAGCACCCAGCTACCATGATTTTTTCTTGGTAGGTGGTAAGGTCATGTAGTATGTTATAAAAATAAACTAGCTGTATAAAGTTCATGTAGCATAACATTGCCTTTAGACTAGGTTTACCTATATCATTTAAAGTTTAAAAATTATCAGAAAACCAAAAACATTACAGCAGACAAACCTCTGATGAAGTGAATGTTAAATATGTAAGGTGTAAATAGCTACTTAGCTTTCTCAGTGAGGATTCAATCATTATGATAAAATTGATTTTAAAAAGAGCCATGTAAGCTTGTATTTTAGAGTTACAGTGCTGCCATTTATTGGAACAGAAGTTGGAACAGGTTGAAATAATTTGGGACAATATTGTTGGAGAGGGGAGAAAGTATTATTTTCCTATTTAATATCAAGAAGAGATTTTTTATTTTAATGCCTAAATTGCATTTTGAATGTATGTATATTGGAAGTGCCAGCCGTGAGTAAAAAGCCAAGTGAGGACACAGATTCCTGAGTTCAAGCCCCAGTGCCTGCATATACACAAAAATATGCATAAATCTTTAATTATCACCCCCAAAATTTTCTGATTACTGTCATGAAAGTATAAAAGTTTTAGCAAACTAATTTCTTACATTTATTGATTTTTACTTGCATAGTTTCTAAGAATATATAATTTCTTTCCATGAGTATTTCCAAGTTACTAAAGTCTTATTATCTAGGAATGTAATTATAATAATTTAATCATATATAGTGTAGTACTTGATTTTGAGGAATCGAATTCCATGTACATGATTTTTACTTGTTTCATTAATATTTATTTTTTATTTTTTATTTATTTATTTTTATTTATTTATTTTTTTTGTCGGTCGTGGGGCTTGAACTCTAGGCCTGGGCGTTGTCCTTCAGTTCTTCAGCTCAAGGTGAGCGCTCTACCACTTGAGCTACAGCGCCACTTCTGGTTTCCTGGTGGTTTTATTGGAGATAGGAGTCTCACGGTCTCTCCTGCCCGGGCTGGCTTTGAACCGCGATCCTCAGATCTCAGCCTCCTGAGTAGCTAGGATTACAGGCGTGAGCCACCAGCGCCCGGCATTCATTTATTTATTTTTTTATTTTTTTTAAGGTCGTGGGGCCTGCATTCTGGGCCTGGGCGCGGTCCCTCAGCTCTTCAGCTCAAGGCTAGCGCTCTACCACTTGAGCCACAGCGCCACCTCCGGCTTTTTTCTTTTTGCTTATGTGGTGCTGAGGAATCGAACCCAGGGCCTCAGGCATGCAAGGCAAGCACTCTACCACTGAGCCATCTTCCTAGCCCCTCATTAATATTTTTAAATGTTCATTATTAACAGGACTTTCCTTTTTGAAAAAGCATATAGTAACTTTTTTTAACTAAAAAATGTTTTCAATATTAGGGAGGTGTTCATTCGTCTCCAGCATGAAAACAAGATGCTTCGCTTGCAGCAGGAAGGGACTGAGAATGAACGCATTGAAGAACTGCAGGAACAGCTAGAACAGAAACATCGCAAGATGAACGAACTGGAAACTGAACAAAGGTAACTGCTTTTTTTTTTTTTATTGTGAGAATACCATACAGAGGAGTTACAATTACATGGGCAAGATAATGAGTACATTTCTTACCAAGCATTGTTGCCTCCTCGTTGCTTTTTTAATCATCGTAAGTCATGTGATTTAGTTACCTCTTCTCGAAATCAGGACCTATGTAAATGGAAATTATCTTTGCATTATTTAGAAGGAGTTTGGCAGATAATGGGGGATATATAGCTTTAATTTGCTGAAGAAGCCAATTAATGTATTTTATTAGAACATATTATTAGAACACAAAGTAATGTTAATAGGCTTGATTAACCAGGTTGCTTATTCTTTTAATTTTATTAGATAGCTTCATAATTGACAGAAAACCTAACAAAAGAATAAGTCACAGTTTGTTTCTGTAGTAGAGTGGATAGATAGGGCAGATTGTGAATCCCACTTCTGTATTACCTCGTTAACGGACTGTGGGAGAGCTATTCAAGCTCATCCTCACTGTCCTCAACTGCCAACTTCCTAACCCTGAACTGTACACTTACCTGTTACCAATTTGATGATTAAAATTATTTAGAAGATTGATGTAGATGATAAACACATGAGTACATGATTATCATGTTAGTGATAATTGTAGTAGTGAAGTGTTGTATGTAATGAACAGGAGTGTGTGTCAGTCATATCCACATGTAACATCTGTGTGCATGTGTATAGATGAAAAGTAGAACAAAATAACTTGCTGGTAAATTCTTGTGAATAACTCTTAAGAAGAGTTTTAAAAAATCAAACTTTGCTAAGTTAAAGTACATGGTAGTTTCCAATGTCAATTTGTTTAGTTTATATCAGAATCCATGAAATGATTGGAAAATTGTGACTTTTGTATTCTCTCAAAACACTGAAATTGAAACAGAAAAAGATGCCAAGCTTCTACTCATTAAAAAACCAAATAAAGGAAAATTGACTTGGTTTTCTAATTTTTCAACCAGTGAGAGTACAGTGCAGAAATATGTTTTTGCCTTAAATGAAAAGAGTTGGATATCTGTGCCTTCAAGAGAGAAATAAAAAGTTGTTAAAAATGTTTTGCTCATAGGCTGAGCAAAGAACGCATTCGAGAATTGCAGCAGCAGATTGAAGACCTCCAAAAATGTTTACAGGAGCACGGCTCCAAGTCTGAAGGCGAAAGTGTAAGTAATAGAAAGCATAATGGTTCTACTGTGTATTGTTTCTCTATAATTGCCCCATGTACTCAAATTAATCTCGCATTTGAAACTGCAGCCTTTATCCTTGAGGGTACCCCTAAAATACCGTATATATCTGCATAACAGATGCATTGATTTTGCCACTTGAAGCCTGTAGGTTGATCATATACATTATATGGTGATTTCTATCTCTCCTACTTAGTTACACCCACCTAAGTTCACGATAATTCTTGATTGGAAACATGGGACAGTGAGTCCTTTGCAAGTTTTGAATGGGCTCCAGTAGTTCTCTAGGAGATAAGTCCAAATGAGAGTGATCAACAATCAGAAGCCTTCTAATAGGAAAATAAATTATTATCATGACCCTTGAGAGACAGCACATCAGTACTCCTAAAGGCATCAACCCTTATTTCATACCTCCTTCCACACTCACAGTCTTGACAGACACTATGCCAGCAGACATTAGCAGACTTAGATGAATTCTAGCCTAAGTCTAAGTATGTCTTGAGAATTTTCTCATAATTAGAGCTTATAGTTTGAGCTCTAAATATGGGTAGGAAAGGAAATAAAATAACTATTGAAAAGAAGGGTGTATTTACTTTAAAATAACAAAAAGGGTGGGGCTGGTTTTATGTTGAGAGACATCAATTCTGATTAGGCAGGGTATTAGATACTGATGGGGGAGGAACTTGCAGACTATGTAGAGATGAGGAGAACAATTGAAAGGGTTGCATTTCCTTTCTATTTTTATATACTTTATATGATTTTCTCTTTTTTCCCTGGGGGCTTGGAACATAGAAATCGTCTCATGCATGGCGGCATCTCATATGTGCATATATACGGTATTGTACTCTCTAATATAAATATTTTTAAGCCACCGATCTGTTTGGGGATTATATTTTTAGATTGCAGTGTTTGGTTTTAAATTTCTTCATCTTTCATTTTAAATTAATAATTGCCCAAATTATATTTTTTAGCCTCTATATGTTTATCTTGGCACATGTACACTTACTGCAGAAGTGCCATTGCAATCTGAAGTACTGTGTGGTGTTTGTTTTTTTAATTTGTTTTGGTTTTTGCTCTTCTGACCCTAGATGTCACTACAGTAGCCTGGGTTGGCTACACACTCATCATACAGCCTAGACTAGTCTTAAACTTGCAGTTCTCCTGTCTCAGCCCTCCTGAGTGCTAGGATTATAGGAATGTAGTCAGATAAAGTGCTTCTATTTAAAACAGGGTATTTTACATTTAAGTTTGGTTTTTGAAAGAAATATAGTTATTTGATTTTTTATGTTAATATTTACATTTATAGTGATAAACATTTTTAATATGAAGGTAGAACTTAAAATTTGTAATAATTTTGAGTGATTCTGTAGAGACTTTAGTGTTTGATACTCCACAATATATCACATTCAGCTTGCATTTGCTATTCAAACTCAAATTTAATTTGAATTATGTTACAAAAATATGAGACATTTCTTTTTGTTACCAAAGTCTTTCATTTCCTATTGCCTTTCTTTCCTCTTTTAATGTAAAAAATACAAAATTTATGCTCTTGAAAGTATGCTTTTTACAAAATATACAAAATTCAAAAGCATGTGTAGTTTTACATAGTTCACCTTGAAAAGGTTGGTAAAGAAATTTTGATGTCTGGAAAATTTGCCTTTGTTAAAATAGTCATCTTACAGGAACTTTTTTTAATTTTGTAGTCCAGCAAACTAAAGCGGAAGTTGGAAGCTCATATGTAAGTAAAATTGATGTTTCATTTCAAATAGGAGAACCAAAAGGTTGTAGAAACTTCTGGAATTTGTGTCCTTTTCTGACTTGGTAAATTAAGGTACATGCCCTGATACAGAATGCTTACCACTGCTGTCAAACATGGAAATTAACATGTTCATGGCTCAGCCTGCCTGGCAGCCACCTAAACTTCTGCATTTCACAACCTCTATGGTAGATAAGTAGAATCCCCATTTCATAGGGGAGGAAATGAAAGAACAAAAAGTGGCCTTCTACAATTCTACCGATGTTACCCGGGTGTAGACCAGTTTTCATCCTTAGGTATGTTTTACTCCAAGCTCCATGCTCTTTCTACTACTTAGGGAAAAACTAACAGAGGTCCACGAAGAATTACAGAAGAAACAAGAGCTCATTGAAGATCTTCAGCCAGATATAAATCAGAATGGTAGGTATTTGTAAAAATTTGGATCAGACTCTTATCTAAAGATCTTTCCTTTCTAGTTAAAGGATACATGAGCTGTGTATACATCTTTGTACAATGTGTAGATACATATATTGCAAATAGGAACCATGATAGTTTTTGTGCTTAAGCTCATTAAGATATGTCATCTGAAAGCAATGTAAAACTAAAAACATCAACTGATTGGTATATAGGAGTATCAAACATTATAATATATTCTAGAATTAATATTATGGAAATTTGAATAAAATAATTTCAAAGAAAGTTTCAAACAATAGAAGTATGCTTTGTTTTCTGTCATAGTAGGGCATGCATTCAAAATCATATTTGTTCTTTATTCAAACTGTTGATAGAATAATAGCTGAATTAGAGTATAGGTGAAGAGTTACTGAAGATGTGCTTAGTAGCTCAAAAGTTTTGATAAGAATTCACTGCAAAGAAGAAATGAAGTTTCCTTTTAAGTTCTCAGTCTTTGAAAACTAAGTTTGATGTACATAGTATTTGGTGAGAATGAAATATGCTAAATAGGAAGTAATTATTTATGTTTCATTTTATTTTCACTGCAAGTCCAAAAGATCAGTGAACTTGAAGCTGCTCTTCAGAAGAAAGATGAAGATATGAAAGCAATGGAGGAACGATACAAAATGTACTTGGAGAAAGCAAGGAATGTGAGTGATTTATTTCACACAGCTCAAGCCTCTGTGCTCATATTTCAGTTGGTTCTGTTTCTCTGACTGTCCTGCTTTTGTGTCCATGAAGAGTCACTGCTCTGCACTAATTTGCGTGTCAGATACCTCAGGTGTCTTTTTGTCAAGCCTCAGAGTCAGATAAAATAAACACATTGCTTCAGGGGCAGCTTCAACACTAATTAGAGTAACTCACTAGAGAATGGGACTACTGTAACTTAATGGAGTTTCATTTGCTCTTGGCAAAATTTTATTTACTGGAGTCTTAGCACTTTTCTAAAAATAATATTTGCTAGAGTCCTAGTAAAGCTTTTGTGAAATTTTTAACTTTTTAAACTTGTTACTTTTTAAACTTGATTGAAATTATTTTATCCTTTTTTAAAGACTGTCTCACTGTAACCGAGGCTGGACTTAAATATTTTACCCTTTATACCACACAGTTCAATACTGTTCTGATGTTCACTTGATTAAATTCTTCTTGTTTCTTATATCATACTTTTTAGTAGGTATTGTTTTAGTTTCATGGGTACAGTTTACAAGTATTTGCTTAGAGAGTATTCATCTACTTTTTTTATTCATTGGATTAAAGGATTTTATGATGCACACATATGGTAATATATCTTCTTTTCTTTATAGTTGTTTGCATGTAAGCTGTAGGCAACATATTATGTGTAAAGTTTTCTTTTATTCTGGTTAGTGAACTTTTTTTCTTAGAAATAGAATTATGACATTCTTAAAGGGTATAAGAGAACAGTGATAGTAAATTCCTCTTTGGCCATAATTGAATATTATCACTTTAAAGAGAGTTTATTGCTTTGATGAATATGATTTTTTTTTCTTTTATTATATGAGACAAAGTTAAAGAAGTAGTTCGAGAGAAACAGATACCCAGAATAGGAAATTCAGAATATATAAGAATATCACAGGGGTTGGAGATGTGATTTGGTTGGTAGAGTGCTAACCACTGAGCCAAAGTGTCAGGTACAGAGTTCAAGTCCTGCTGGACCTAAAAAAACATGGCCATGATAGCCATACTTTTTATCATATAGAGATAGCATTATGGTTTGTTCTTTATAGCTAATTTAAATTTTTTTATGTGAGCTGAGTGCTGGTAGCTCATGTCTGTAGTCCTAGCTACTCACAAAGCTGAATCAACCTGGGCAGGCAGAAGACTCTTACCTTCAATTAACCACCACAAAAGCCAGAAGTGGACCTATGGCTCAAGTGGTAGACTGCTAGCCTAGAGTAATAATAATAATAAAAATAATAATAATAAAATCAAGGACAGGGCCCAGAGTTTGGGCCCCAGGACTGGCGCGCGCGTGCGCGTACACACACACACACTCTCTCTCTCTCTCTCTCTCTCTCTCTCTCTCTCTCTCTCTCTATGTACTGAGCTTTTATGATGTGAACTTCATGAAGGCAGGCCTTGCAACCCTGTGTCCCCAGCCCCCCACTGTATCTGCCATATAGTTGACACTCAGGAAGTGATTTTTTAATTCATTAACCCCAGCAATCATTTGGTATCATACCTCTGGCCTTTTCCTTTATAAATATCTTACCTCATTGAAAATTTGAAGTCTTTAAAAATAGAAAAATAGGGCTGGGAAGGTGGTTCAGTGGTAGAGCGCTTGCCTTGCATGCATGAGGCCCTGGGTTCGATTCCTAAGCACCACATATGCAAAAAAGAAAAAGAAAAAAACGGAAGTGACGCTGTGGCTCAAGTGGTAGAGCACTAGCCTTGAGCTGAAGAGCTGAGAGACAGCATCCAGGCGCAGAGTTCAGGCCCCACGACCGAACCAAAAAATAAATAAATAAAAATAAAAAAAAATAATTTTGCCTATAATTTATACGGATTTTTTAAATCAAATTGGTTTCTTGACAGAATGCTATCTCCATATTTAAAGTCTTCGTACAACATTCTTATCAAATATCTCCTTTTAACCAACTTTTAGTACTTCATCTAGGTATGTGACACAGTGCTCTTCTGTCTTCAGGTAGAATTATCAGTGTTGGTTAGTCTGATATAGTTGGTTACATATATAGTAAAGTGGTAATGACAGTAAACAAGACTTTACCAAGAGTTTGCTAAGAATTGCTTCATACCATTAGTCTGTAAAATCAGCAAGCTCTGTAATTTTCTTATTTTCCATTCGGAAAAATATAAAAGACTTACTTCAGGATCTCCGTGCTCAAAGGTTGGGCAGCAAAAAGGCTGAGCAACTCTCTGAGTATTGATACTTAAAAAAATTTGTTTGGATGGTAAGGTTCTCTCCCCTTTTGCAATGAATTTTTATGCTATTTCCTGACTATAGTAAATGATTTTATTGTAAATAAACTACCTTTAGCTTCTGGATGACTTTTTGGTAATTTTCTACTTCCATTTACAGTTTTTATAGAGTATATTCTTAATGTTTTTTGCACTTTAATAAAAGATATAGTAAATATAAATTTTCTTTTAACAGGTAATAAAAACTTTAGATCCCAAGTTAAATCCAGCTTCAGCTGAAATAATGCTACTTAGAAAGCAGTTAGCGGAGAAAGAAAGAAGAATTGAGATTCTGGAGGTAAAGCTTCTATCTTCTTTTATCTCTTACTTTTACTTTTGTCATATATTTACCATTAATGATAAGGCATCATCAAATGTTAGAAGTAGAAGTACACATTTATTACTGCTTCCCTAGCCTAGTAGGTTGGGGTAAAACAAGGTTTCTATGCCCTTTTTATTTGCTGGGTTGTTCTCTTGCTGTCTAATGGCCAGTCGTATGGCTATACTTGCCTTTTTGTAGAGTGCTGCTATCATGCTTCTATTAAAATTATGCAGAAGTGATTTCATTCAGAAAAAGAAGGAAAAGTAACAGAAAAAGAGGGGAAAGTAATTGCTTGCCTTCTCCACAAAGTACTGTCTGCCTTTAGTTATCTAGGTTTCTTGTCTTTCGTCTGAGCCTAAAAATCCTTAGCTGGGATGTTTTAGGAAAAGAAAGTGATCATGTAATTCCAGTTATTCCCTCATGAGCTAAAGTAGCAATCATGATTATTATTTAGAGTTCTAACAATAATGGCATGACATTAATTATCTCTGCAACTAAAGTAGCAATTACATAAAGTTATAGTAATATATAATGCATAATCTCAGTTTTGCTAATGGTTATAGTATTTTTATAAACTCTAGTATGTCAGTATGAAGTTGTGTGATCTTAGGTTTTGTAATTTTGTGTGCTCTAGTTTCTTTTGCAAAGTGTTTTTACAAAACTAGTAATTACTGGGGCTGCTCCTCAAGCCAATATATTCTGGCCTAGAAATGATTGCTGTTTAAATTAACTAGGAATATTCAATTTTAGAGAAACACATTGTGTTCATGTATCTTTTCTGGGTACTGTTCTTGAGCAAGGATGTATGGACTCTAGTGGAAATATTTCATCACAGCTTTGACATCATCTCTTTTGTACATCCAGAATATATACAAGCTTATGCGTGCTGTTCAGAACATGTCTGAAAGGCACCGGAAAGGATTGTCTTCATAAGAAATGCAGTTTATTCTTCTAGATCCAACTCAAATGTCTTTTCCTCTATAAAACATTCTATATAATGTTTATACAGCAGCAGTTCTAAATTCCACAGTGAATCAATGTACTTTAACTCCTGGATTTATCACAGAGAAATGGGTTTTATTTATTTATTTATTTTGGCATATGTTTGAAGTAGACAAAGCTGTATCTTCAGCATTAAATATTACATGAATCAGAGGTTATTGGCAACATATCTTAAAGTCCTCACCTTCCTACTATGGTCCTTAGTTTGTACTTCTGTAAAATAGTAAGGCAGCTGGATGATCTCTGAAGTATCAGTTGTTGTTTTCTCCACTGCAAATCTTTGAAGTATGTCCCCAAAAAGTACAATGATAAAATTTTTTCTCTTAAATGTAAAGTTTTAAGAAAAAGTATGTCTACATCATGTAAGTGTTTAGTTTCAGTGTGTTCATCTCTACACACTGCAGAAAGAGAAATACAATATAGACAGCAGGAGGCTGCCTGAACTTGAATGATGTGCTTTCTACATCAACAGCATCAAGCAAGTATTTCAAGAGTATAGGCCAACTCTATCAATGGAATTGCAAAATTAGCTGTGTTCAAGTAATTAAGAAAAGTATATTAGTATCTACACTGTTACATAAATATTTCTACAGAGAATACAGACCATCAGGAATTGAAAAAGAACTATTTATGCTAAGGATTGCAAGTGATTTTTATTGTATTCTTCCCACTTTTTAACTTTATTCTATTACTCTTTAGTCTTGACTCCTACACAAATGAAGCTCTGTCTTGATATTGAAGCCAAGATACAGGGAACCACAGTGTAAAGAGTCATTTTGTGTGTGTGTGTGTGTGGTGTGTGTGTGTGTGTGTGTGTGTGTGTGTGTGTGTGTGTGTGTGTGTGTGTGTGTAAGAGAGAGAGAATTTTATGAAACTGTTGTGACTTGGTTTGCATTTTGATTACTGCATTGCCTTACAAATGTACATTTCTTATTCTTTAATAATGAAACTGGATACATGTTTCAGTTTATGAAGTATTTAAGCATTTATGGTGTTTTAATGATTCTCATATAATTTTTCCCAGAGTGAGTGTAAGGTAGCAAAATTTCGCGATTATGAAGAAAAACTCATTGTTTCTGCCTGGTACAATAAGGTGAGTTGAAATTTAACCAATTATTTGAAGTCTAGGACATTGTTTATCAAACTTTGACCAGGAACAATACAAAGAGATATATCTTATGCCATAAAGTAGACTAATGTGTTTAAAGAACTGAAACAAAAGTTATTCTGACATTGTACACTGCATATTGTTTCCTTAAATGTTGATCGTAATTGATTAAGTTCATGACTTTTCAACCTTTAGTTAATACATATATATGCACAGGCATAACCATATTTTAATTGCTTTATTTGAGATGAAACATTCATTTGTATTCATAAAGGGTTTCTAAAAAATGCATAATGCAAATTCTTCAAGCAAAACTCTTCAATAATTATTCATCTGTCCTACCAAAAAGAAAATAGTATGAAGTAATTTGAATGTTGTGTTGTAATTATTAGCATTAGTAGGATATGGAGCTGTATTTCATGCTGGTCACTGGTTGCTCATGCCTATAATCCTAGCTATTCAGGAGGCTAAGATCTAAGGATCACCATTTGAAACCATTCCAGGCAGAAAGACTTGAGACTCTTACCTCCAGTTAACCAAGAAAAAAGCCAGAAGTGGAGCTGGGGATCAAGTGGTAGATTGCTAGCCTTGTGCCACAAAGCTTAGGGACGACATCCAGGCCAGAAGAAAAAAACAGTGTTAGATTTTGTGATGTGTGAGGTTTTCTTGAATAGTCTAATCTGAATAGGTAGTAATTTGTATTTGTTGTTTTGTGTGAGGATTATCAGTGTATACCCTTAGGTGGATGCTGAGCTTCAGCACATTGCAGTAGTGCTCTTTCCCTGACTAGTTAGCATGCTTCCCTTGCGCTCAGTGCTTTGCCCTCCTTTCTCTGTATGGTAAAATCTGACTTAATTTAGAAGGTCTGTAATTTTGGTGAGGTTTTCTCAGAACTGTTCCTTATATATTAACCACTCTAAATGAGATCAGGGAGTGTACCTTTGTTGTTCCTCTGTGGTCCTCTTATGCCTAAGTCAAAAAGGTATAGCACAGCATATTAACTAATTGTCATCATGAGCTCTAATGAGAGAGTAATGCCTTCCCTGATAAATAACCAGTAAATCCACAGATTGCACTTCAGAAACCATCGATTTAAGATTTTCTTTCTTTTTGGCTTTTTTTTTTGTTGATCCTGAGGCTTGAACTCAGGGCCTGAGCATTGTCCCTCAGCTTTTTTGTTCAAGACTAGCACACCCTAACTTGGAGCCACAGCTCCATGCCCAGTTTTGGGGTGGTTAATTGGATATAAAAGTCTTACGGAGTTTCCTGCCTGGTTTGGCTTTGAACCACATAATCATAGCTCAGCTTCCTGAGTAGCTAGGATTACAGGAGTAAGCCATGAGCACCTGGCCAATCTAAGCTTTTCTATGTGTTAGTTTGTTCATAGTTGGTGGAGTGATAGCCCTAACATAAAAATTTTGCTTTAGAATTTCTTCCTATTTCTGTAATTAAGCCTAATTCTTATGCTATTTTAAGCTACTCATTATAGTAATTTCAAGTTTAGTGAAAAGAAACTGGGTTTAGTGCTGCCTTACTAAAATTGACATGTACAGATTTAGTCAGCTTTTAGATTTTTATTTTTTATTTATTTATTTTTTGTCAGTCTTGGGGCTTGAACTCTGGGCTTGGGCACTATCCCTTAGCTCTTCAGCTCAAGGCGAGTGCTCTTCCACTTGAGCCACAGTACCACTTCCGGTTTTCTAGTGGTTTATTGGAGATAACTCTCATGACTTTCTTGCCTGGGCTGGCTTTGAACCATGATCCTCAGATCTCAGTCTCCTGAGTAGCTAGGATTACAGGCGTGAGCCACTGGCGCCCAGTGATTTTTATTTTATTGTGGGTTTCTATAGTTATTTTGAGGATTAAATGTGAGTTCTTTGCAGACTACCTATTTAGCCAAATTATTTATGTATATATGCTTTTGTTCCTGTCTAGAGTCTAGCGTTCCAAAAACTGGGGATGGAGTCTCGGCTTGTGAGTGGTGGTGGTACGTGCAAAGACTCTGGCGCGTGCACTCCTGCCCGGTCCTTCCTAGCACAGCAGCGGCATATCACCCACACCCGAAGAAATCTCTCTGCAAAAGTTCCTGCCACAACTTCCGATTAAACAGCAAAGGAAACCATAAACAAACAGAAGTGCCCTTAAAATGTTTGTACCTTTCAACAACAACAAAAAAGATTAAGATGCTTGACACCAGCTATTTTAAAATCAAAACACATCAAATTAATTTTGCCAGCTCACTTTAAGAACAAGGTATAGAATTGGCTATCTCTTTAGGGGGAGCACATTTGAATAATTGGAATATATAATTAAGCACATGTCTCAAAGATTTGTCTTTCAGGAGTATTTTTAATGTTTTTAACTATCAGTAAGTTAATTTGCACTTTTTAATCTGTAGTATGTAGTTTTGAAATGGGTCTAAATTCATTTTATGTTTTTGTCTATATAAAAAGCCTTGAGATAGGCACCTAGAGAATCATAAAACTAATTTATTTTGGCTTATATATAAGGTTTTACTTCTGCTACATCTGTCTGGGTATATTTTGTCATGCTGTGGAAGGTATAATGCTTGAAAGATTTGCCTGTTGTATTAACTTAGCTATAGTTAAAAAAGACTGAAGAGGTCACAGTTTCCTGTGTTCCTACTGTACACAAGGGCTTCTGAAGAGTTTGAAATGTTAAGGGTGGGAAACAAACTGACATTTCTAAGAGGTGCCTTTCTGATAGGAAGCAAATTGAAATTGTGTGAAAGATTTTCACACTCTTTAATGTAATTAATAAGGAGTTTAGCTACTCCTCTTAAGCATAAAACCATCATGGATTCTGCTTTATAAACGAATCATGATGTAATCATTTTATATCTTCATTGACAAGAGATGTTGCAGTGACAAAACAGCTTAGCATCAGTTTAATTTTTCTTTGCTTACTGAGGAGTTTGTCTTGGGCTGAGCTTGTAGTATTCATTTCTGCCCAAAGTTGGTATTTTCAAAGGTGTTACTTTCTAATTTAGGGTGTCATCTTTAAAAATCACAATATTGGAATGTTAGTGAAGTTGTGTTAAATCTCTGTTGTTCAGTATTGTAGCTACAGCAACATGTGGCAAGTTAAATAAAATGAAAAGTTGGATTATGTGATTGTATCAGTAACATCTTTAGCACTCAGCAGCCTCCTGTGAGAAGTGCCCACTGCAGCGGACATTCCAAATACAAATTGTGTTCATTGGACAATGTCACACTAAATCTTTTTTATAACCTGGAAATAAATGCTCTTTGACTTTGGATCAAAAAAATCGAAGAAATATTAACTATAGCAGATAAAAAGACAGACTGATTTGTGACATAATTAGTATCTTACATTGGGTATGGTTGAATACTGTATATTGTATCAACCATAGTTAATCTTTTTAGTGGTGGGCCTACCAACAGTTACATCTAAAGATCAAGAATCTTTCTTTAACTGAGTTTTCTTTTCTTTTTTTAATTAACTTTATTTATTTTTTGATTATATGGTATCAAGGCATTGAACCCAGGGCTTCATGCATGCTAGGCAAGCACTCTACCACTAAGCCACATTTCCAGCTCAAAGATCAAGAATCTTTTTTTGGGGGGGGGGAGGGTCCGGTCGTGGGGCCTGAACTCTGGGCCTGGGCACTGTCCCTCACTCTTCAGCTCAAGGCTAGCACTCTACCACTTGAGCCACAGCACCACTTCCGGCTTTTTTTCCTTTTTGCTTATGTGGTGCTGAGGAATCGAACCCAGGGCCCCATGCATGCAAGGCAAGCGCTCCACCACTGAGCCACCTTCCCAGCCCCTCAAGAATCTTTTCAGTGAAGGAACAGATGTAAAATGTTTCTCTGCTGTGTGAACTACATGATCTTTGTTGTAAATACTGTGTCCTTAGTGTGAAGGAAGGTGTACCAATATATAAACAAAATGGGTATGTCTAAGGTTCAGTAAGATGTTATTTACAACAGCTGGTTGACCTGTGGTCTAGATTTTTTTCCCAGCCTTTCTTTTCATATGTGAGTGTTGTCTCATTTGCAGTGTTACCATTTAGATAATGGGGTTTAAAATTTTTGCCACGTAATTTTCTTTTAACCACTGAAAACAAGAATTTAAGGTTTGTGTCTTTGAGATTCAGGAACATCTACTAGGATACTGTGTTTTATCAGGGTTACTTCTGTTGACTACCTCTGTAGGTGTTGATGTTTGTGTTCTTTTTCTATCTGTGAAGTTTTGTTGTTGAATTTTTTTGTATTTTCTTGTAGTGTCTGTGACTTGCCTGTGACTTTTAGTGAAATGAAGTAAGACAGTGAAAATATTCTAGCATGTTTCTTAAAATTTTCTAAATATTATAGCATTTTGGTATATTTTAGGTATATCTGCTCCGTTGGTGTTTCTATTTGCTACTAATTTAGATTTTACAAGCTCCTCAAGCTTCCCATTAGTGCAATTTATTGTAACAAATCAACTTCCATAAGTTAGTGTTTTCCAATTCAATTCCTCATTAATTTTTAGTTATACTTGGAATTTCTAAATCATGTAATTTTTGAGTAATGGCATGAAATTAAATTCCTTTTTTTTCTTAATAGAGGAAAAACAAGTCTGATTTTTCATTTTCCTAGGTGATAAGTTGAATTTAAAATGTTGGATATGAGTATTTATATAAAACTAATGTAAAGTTCTGTATTACTGTAATTAGTCAGAAATTCAGGAACTGATCAGAAGTGAGATTGTTTTCCACATCTGGTTAATAATGAGATTGACACCCTGTGGGTGGTAAAGCATTATAAATATTCATCACGAACTATGAGGTATACAAACCTGTGTTGTAAGGGAGGCTTAAATTGAATGCCCTGGTAATTATGAAGACAGACCACAGACCAATCTGGAAATGATCTTTAATTCTGAGCATTTGCTCTATGAATAGTCATTTCTCTTTTTAAAGTATAAGTATACTAGAGTGATGTTTATGCTGAGATTAACTTAATGTATTGAGAAATATTTGAAGTTTATTTTTTCAATGAATAAGGCTATGATTTAGTATAGTTAAGAATGTCTCATCTAGAAATACAAAATTGATTTCTCCCTCACAAGGCATCCCCACTTTGGGTAATCTGAATGCTATGTAATGCCTCCATACCACACTGTGTCTGTGCAGTACTCATCTGCAGCATGAACTCAGAGCGCCCTGTCTTTATTTGGTTCTCACTGGGCATATTTAATGAAAAACATTCCTGTGTAAAATGTGTCAATGTGGATGTTTGCATACATTCTTACTGTGAATCTGTACGTGGCAAAAAGGAATTTGGAAATTGTAAAGCACAATCTATAAAGCACTCGTGCAGTAACTAAGCTGGAGATAGCTTACATGTAACATTCAGTTTGTTAAAGGTCCTTCCTATTTTCTATGGCAAAGTCTTTGACACTTGAAAAATAGAAGCAATACTTGATTTATTTTTGTAAGTATCTAGAATATTATTTTAAATGATGACGATCCAATATAATAGTTGTGAAATGTATTAAGTAAATAAACTTTCTGCTTCTGTGTCTTTCAGTTGTGATTTGTTCTAGTGGGCACACATACACATTTATGTGCTGGAATAAATAGAGAATAAAAAGTATTATTTTATGAAGAAAAATAATTGCATTAATTGTTTTGCTTTAAAAACATTTTTGGAGGTAGAGTGTGTTTCTGGTGCTGTGGTTTGAACTCTGGTCCTTGGATCTTACTCAGCTTTTTCACTCACAGCTAGCACTCTACCACTTGAACTATACTTCCACTTTCAATGTTTTACTAAATGGAGTTTCCTGAATTTGTCTTACTGGGCTGGGCCTCAAATCATCATTCTGAGATCTTAGCCACCTGAGTAGCTATCATCATAGCCACACCAGGACTTGAATTTCTTTTAAATTTATGAATGAAAGATGTATAAAGGTAATGTTTGGTGTGGCCTTCTGTATCTCCAGTTTCACCACTGGAGTGTAGGCTTCTTTCATATGTGGACTCCAGAACATAGATACTGCTGTTTATCCCTTACTATCAATTCTTTCATTCTTCCTTTAGTAATAAAACCCCAATTTTTAGTTTGTTACATTATAATCCAGAAAATTTAAAAAAACAACCACGACTGAACCTTACTTTTCAGACTCCTTTATAACTAGGTGGTAGTGCATTTTACTGACTTCTGGGATTGTGAATGGTTCTGATATGTTGCATGCCACAATATTGGGCATCCTTGGTTGGGTTCATGTGGTTCACACTTGTAATCCTAGCTATTAAGGAGGACAAGATCTGAGGGTTACAGTTTGAGGCCAGCCCTAGCAGAAAAAAATCTGTGAGATACTTATTGCAGTATCTGTTGAGATGCTGCAATAAATTAGCAAAAATCCTGGAAGTGGAGTTGTGTCATTCATTGGTAGAGCATTAGCTGTGAGCAAAACCACCCAGGCCTGAGTTGAAGGCCAGGATGGGCAACCTCCTCCTCCCCCCTCCAAAAAAAAGGGACATACTTTCCCTAACCCTTTGCCTCCTAGTCTGGTGTGGCATGTGCTTGAAGCAATCTTTAGATAACAGTTAAGCAATAAGGAAGTTAAGTCCCAGAAATGAGTCTTTAAGCAGATCAGCTATGAATTTCTAGCCCAGGAATTATTTTATTAGCATATTAGTTGTATACAGGGGGAAACATGCATACAATGGGTTCTTTTTTCCAAGTAGTTTTATAAAAGAGTTGCTGCTTAACAATCATCTCCTGTTCTCATTTGCAGAAAGTAGCCCTCAAAGAGATGTAAGAAAGGTTGTGTTTCAAGGTGGGAAGGGATTAAAAAAGAGGGAATGAAGAGGTAAATGTGGTCAGAGTACTTTATACACATGTGAAAAGAAAAATAACCACAAAAAAACCTATTGAAGTTCCAAGAAGGGCAGGGGCAGGGAGTGGTGGAAAAATATGAGGGGGAGAGTGATCTGATTTCTCTTTGTTTAAACTTTTTATAAAAGTTATTTGAGGGTTCTTTTTTCCACCACCCTTACATCTTGAGATCTATACAGAATTGTTGAAATGGACATTGCAGTTGATTTTAGAAAAGGTCAGGCATTAAGAGCCCATGTTCTTGGAATGTATCTTGGGAAAGTTGAATTCCCACTGTTAAAAGATTATTCAGTATTTGTTTAAGGAATCTTTACATGAAGTTCCCACTGAAGATGTTCAAGGATGGATGGAGACAGGTCTCACTGTAGGTAGAACCTCAAGATCCCCCTCCCCCCAAAAAACTATCCATTTATATTTCCAAACTACAGCAAATTGTTTTGTATCTAGTTGACTAAGAATTCTCAAGAGGGTTCTATACTTGCCCTGAACAATAAGGTGGCTATTAATCCTGCATATTTAAATGATTTTTTTTTTTTTTTTTTTTTTTTTTTTTTGTCGGTCGTGGGGCTTGAACTCTGGGCCTGGGAGCTGTCCCTCAGCTCTTCAGCTCAAGGCAAGCGCTCTACCACTTGAGCTACAGCGCCACTTCCGGTTTTCTGGTGGTTTATTGGAGATACGAGTCTCACGGTCTCTCCTGCCCGGGCTGGCTTTGAACCGCGATCCTCAGATCTCAGCCTCCTAAGTAGCTGGTGGCGTGAGCCACCAGCGCCCGGCTTAAATGAATTTTTTTAACCACTAAAGATGGTATTCTTCAGACATTCTATCCCCTTTTGGAGTGCTCCATAGTTAAAGATGACTGAATTGCTGCAGTACTGGACAATGCAGACAATAGGACATCGCTTACAGAAAGTTGGAGTGGGCACTTTCAACCTAGACATCTAGCTTGAATATACTGTCTGAATAACTGCAATGAAATTATTCTGAGCCAAATATGATTACTGAGGCCCTGGAACATGGATTCAAATTACCCAGAATAAGGAGCTCTGAACTGGAACAATTCAATCTAACATTTGTGTTATGCTATGACATTATTTGTTCTGTTCAAAAGTCTGTGTGGGTTTGAAATGCCTCCTATAGGTGAGTGTCTATATCATTACTAAGATTTGGGAAATACTCTGCTATAATTTCATTGAAACGCCTTGTACTAAAGCTCCTCCTACCCTAGGAATTCTTAAGATCTGGTTTTCTGATTGTATCCCAGTGTTCCAGTAAGCAATTATAGCTATTTTTTTGTTATTGCCTGAGTGCAATTGGCTTCCCATTTCTGATATTGTTCTTTCTGTTAGATTTTGCCTGCTGATTATCCTGTTAACTGTATTTTTTATCCAATTCATTGACGTTTTATTTCTAACATTTCTGCTTTTTCTACACAATTTTCATTTTCAGCAACCATGTTGCTTTCTTAGTATAAATTGATTTTTTATTATTCAGATACTAATATTTATTTATTTAGTGGTCGTGGGGCTTGAACTCTGGGCTCAAGCTCTTCAGCTTAAGGCACGTGCTCTACCACTTGGGCCACAGCGCCACTTCCTATAAATTGATTTTTTAACGTCACTTATCCGTTTATTTGTATCATCTCTGAGGTCACTGATCACTTTAAATTAGACCTTTGAGTTGTTATCTGATGTTACAGCTACTTATCTTTACTGAGTTGTAAATTTTTGGAGACATATTTCCTTGCTTCATCACATTAAATGTATTTTTGTGTTGTGCTTCACATCTCTTTATGTGAGTTTTTACAGTTAATCATTGTTCATTGTGAGTACATTTCTTTTTGGACTGTCAACCCATCCCTCTTAAGTGTTTATTATATGAAAATTACTATCAGATTTTTAAAATTCATTAAAGAAGAAATGTTGCGGGTTCCTTGTTATTATAAGGGTGATGTACAGAGTGGTTTCCTTTTCATAAGTCAGGCAATCAGTACATTTTTTTTCTTTTTGTACAGTGCCACCTCTTCATTCTTTCCCTGCCCACAACTTGTATAATTGATTTCAGCACAGCATCTACTGAGTACCACTGTTGTATTTGTTCACCCTTTGTCCTTCCATTTCTGTGCCTCACCTTACCTCCCCAAAGACAGAGAAGATGAAAAACGTCTTGTTTCCATTTCCTCAAGTTCATTTCAATAAATATTTATTGTACAGAGGCAATTATTCAATACACAGAGGCATTGAATCTTAATGTTTCTCCTTAAGAAGACCTTTTGGTCTCACTGTGTCAATGCCTAGAGTCCTGTGTAATTTATTGTGTCCCATTGCATTTTAGCTGTAGCTTTAGCATATGAGTTGTGTGTATCTGAGCTTGTGTATCGCACAACATTTGTTCTAGTTCCATCTATTTACTCTGCAGTTGACATTCTTTCTAATGACTGTGTAAAATTGCATTTTTTGATCCATTCATCTATTGGAGGGTCTCTGGGCTGTTTCCATAATGTAGCTATTGTGAATAGTGCAGCAATGAATATGGATGCACAAATATCTTAGTGCTATTCCGGTTTGTGATGTTCTGGGTAGATGCCCAGTAGTGGTATGGCTGGGTTGTAGGGAAGATCTATGTTTAATTTTTTGAGGAACCTCCAGACTCTGTCCAGAGTGCTTTTATTACAACAGAGCAGTAGGGTTCCTTTTCCCCCCACATCCTCACCACCATTTGTTGTTTGAATTCTTCATGCTGTCCAATCTAACGGGTGAGATGGAAGCTCAATGTTGTTCTAATTTGATTTCCTTTATAGAGAGGAATGCTGACCATTTCCTCATTTGTTTATTTGCTCTTCTGAGAGCTCCTTTGCCCATTTACTGATTGGTTTATTAGTCTTTTGTGGGCAGGGGTTAATTTCTTGAGCTTCTTGTATATTTTGGGTATTAGGGCCCTCGTCTCATGTATAGCTGGTAAAGATTTCCTAGTCTTTTGGCAGCTTTCCAGTTTAGTAACTATGTTTTTTTCTGTGCAGAAACTTTTTGTTGTGATGTTATCCCATTTATCAAGTCTCTCCTATCTGCTGTGCCCCTGGGACTCTCTTCAAAAAGCTTCTGCCTATGCCTATAAGTGCAAGAGTTTCTCCTGCTCCCTTTTGCAGTTATTGTAGTTTCAGGTCTGACATTGAGTCTTTGAGCCACTTTGAGTTGATATTAGTGCATGGTGACACACAGGAATCACATTTAGTTTTCTGCATTTGGATGTCTAGTTTTCCCAACAATTATTGAAGAGGGTATCTTTTTTTTCACTGTATATCTTTGGCTCCCTTATCAAATATCAGATAACTGTATGTATTTGCTTTTATTTCTGTGTCTTCCCATCTGTTCCATTGATCTTTGAGTCTATTTTTGTGCCAGTACCAAGCTGTTTTTGTTGTTATAGCTTTGTAGTAAAGCTTGAGGTCTGGTATTGTGATACCATCAGAATTTTTTTTTCCCCGTTTCTAGAATTGCTTTAGCCATTTGACATCTTTTGTTGTTCCATGTGAAATTTTGGATTGTTTTCTCTATCTTGCTAAAGAACTTTATTGGAATTTTGATGGGCATTGGGTTAATTTTTGGCAGTATGCCCCCAAAACGATTTTTTCTCACAATATTGATTCTACCTATCCATGAACTTGGAAGGTCTTTCCATTCCCTGATGTTATCTTCAATTTCTTCAAGTTTTTATACTTTTTACTATACAGGTCTTTTGCTTCCTTGGTTAGGTTTATTTGCAAATTTTTTTTGAGGCTCTTACAAATGGAATTGTTTCCCTCATTTCCCTCTCTGCTTGTACACTGTTGCTATAAAGAAAGGCTATTGATTTTTGTGGGTTAATTTTGTATTCTGCTACTTTCTTGAAGCTATTGATCAGCTCCAAGAGCTTAGAAATGGAGTTTTTCCAGTTCTTTAGATAGAAGATCATATGATCTGTAAATAAGGATAATTTAGAGTTCTTTCCTTATGTGAATCCCTTTTATGTCTTTTTTTTCTTTGTTCTGGTTAGGAATTTTGGAACTATATTTAAGAGGGGTGGAAAGAGTGGACATCCTTCCCTTGTTCTTGATATGTGTTCTGTCGTATATAGCATTTATTATTCTGAAGTATGTTCCTTTTATTTCTACCACTTTCAGAGCGTTTAACATGAATTGATGTTGAATTTTGTTGAAAGCTTTTTTTTTTTTGGACCTTTTGAGATGATCATGTGTTCTTGTCTTTGGCTCTATTAATGTGATATATTACATTAATTGGTTTATGTATATTAAACAAAACTTGCATCTCTGGGACTAAAAACCCCTTGATCATAATGTGTGATTTTTTTTGATGATGAATTCTGTTGGCTAGTGTTTCTTTTCTTTCCTTCCTACCTTCCTTTTTTCTTTCTTTCTTTCTGTCTCTTTTCTCTCCCTTCCTTCCCTTTCTTTCTTTCTTTCTTTCTTTCTTTCTTTCTTTTCTTTCTTTTTCTTTTCTTTCTTTCTTTCTTTCTTTCTTCCTTCCTTCCTTCCTTCATTTTTTTTTTTTTGTTGTTGGATATGGAGCTTGAACTCCATGCCTGGGTGCTGTCCCTGAGCTCTTTTGCTCAGAACTAGTACTCTACCACTTTGAGCTGTGCACAGCCCCACTTCCAGTTTTTTGAATGGTTAATTGGAGATGAGTCTCACTGGTACTTTTGTGCCCAGCCTGGCTTTGACCAGACCTGAGATCTCAGCCTCCTCAGTAGCTAGTGTTGTTTTCTAGTTAGTTTTGGTTACAGATGTGAGCCACTGGCACTCAGCTATGGGCTAGTATTTTATTGAAGCTACTTTCATTTGTGTTCATCAGAGGGGTTGGTTTGTAGTTCTCTTTTTTCACTGGATCTTTCCTGTTTGGGGGTGAGTATGATCCTGGCTTCATAAAATAGATTTTTGGATTGATCCTTTCTATTTCACAGAAAAGTTTGAGGAGTACCGATGTTAGTTCAACTTTAAAAGTCTTATAGAATTCAGCTGTGAATGAATACACTGGGCCTGGGCTTTTCCTTGTTAAGGACTTGATTACTTCTTCAATCTCATTGCATTTTATGTGCCTGTTTCAATGGTTTATATCTTCTTGATTCAGTTTAGGAAGTTTGTATGTCTCTAGGAATGTATCCATATGTACCTGATTTTTCATCTTATCTAAGCATAGATTTTGAAAGTACTCCATAATCTCTTGGATTTCTTGGATGTATATTGTAATGTTTCCTTTGGTATCTCTTTGTTGATTTCAGTCCTTTCTCTCCTTTTCTTCGTCAGTTTACTTAGTGGTCTGTCAATTTTAGAGATCCAGTGGAGACTGTTCTCTGATCTCTGAGTTATAGGACCCCAGAGACTGTCCCTGGGGTTAGAGGCCCACCTCTTCCATTGCATTCCGGTGTTAAGGGATGGGCCAAGCTCATTCCCATTGTTAGAGGCCTCACAGAGACTTCCTGGGGTTAGAGGCCCTGCTGCATTGGGAATTAGGAGAACTACTGAGCCTGTTCCTTGGTTTATAAGCCATGGCACACTTTTGCAGTAACCTTGTGGAGTCGCTTTGTCTCTGAACATGACTTTCCTGGTGCACATTGCTGTGGCTGCCCCATCCAGTTCCAAGATTCAGCTTCTGGACTACAGGTATGTCGTTGCTGTTTGCTGGTGAGGAGTGGCTGGAGGCCAGTGAGGGGGGAAAAAAGAAAAGGGAAGAGAAAAAGCAAGGAGAATTGGCATGGCTCCCTGGCTGGGGCCTGTAGCTGCAGCATAGCTGTGCTGGGCACCTGCTTTGGGTTCTTTGTGTTTGTTTTTCTCTTGTAGAGGCTTCCAATGAATCTGCTTTGTTGGTGTCAAACTTAGATTATTTCTAGTTTGTTTGGTGTGGTCTCTAGAAGTGGAGTTCTGTGCTACACACATATACACACACAGAGCCAAATATTTATATTTAAATTTTTATTATCCTTAATTCTTCAAGGGAGTTGCCATTCAAAAAAGCTGTTTATGAGTACAATGTGTCTTGATCAATGTCACTCCTTTCATCCATCTCCCCATCCCTCCCAACCCTACTCCTTCACTCAATTTTGTAGGATATACATTATTTTTATGACTATATTCTTCCCCCTTTTTCTCTTCATTTTCCTACCCATTTTCTTTTGTTCCTCCCATTTCAAATACCCATATCCTGGTGTTTATTTTGGTGGATAGTGAGTTAGCTTTTCTAAGGAAGTAGAATGTTTAGATTCACTCTTGAACCTACCATATTTTGAGAAACCAAATATTGAAAGAAAGTAACTGATTGAAACGCACAGCTTCTTTTTCCATAACTGTAGTGGGACTCATGTTTTTGGAAGATAAACTGTGAGTTTAGCAATGGTTAAAATTATAGTTATTAAAAATTAAGTAATAGGAGTGAGGGCTGGGGAAAAAAGAAGTTAGGGAGAGATGGGGAAATGTATAGTAAATAGTAGTGTGAAAGCACTTTTATTATAGAGAAATACAAAGTATTTTCAGAAGTAGAGAACAAAACAAAGTGACAAAACTACAATTTAATGAAGTATAAGTCACAGGTGAAAAGCAGCACAAGCCAGTTGATTTTTCTTGTTAATGAGAGGTGAGGGTACAAGCTGGGGTATGTCCAGTTTTCCAGTGTTGTCCAGCCTTTGTTCTAAGTGATCTGTTTGGTATCACCTCAGAGTTCTCTTTTATGAGGGGCTCTTCCGAAAGTCGAGGTATCTTCTAGACATCCACTGTCCCCTGCAAACTCACTCTGCCCTGGATTGTCCAGGTGTTACCTGTGTGCAGTGTTTTCTGATCAATTAAGCTTCAGGACCAGGTTCAATTTATGAAGTGAAATGGGGTAGGTCCTGTGGAGAAGCGGCGATTCCCAAGGTTTTGGGCTGCTCTGAGTACTGATGGAGGTAAAGTGTGGCAGGTGAGGAAGCAGGGGATAAGGGGTGGAAGCTGAGCACACTCAGCTTCAGTCTTTAACTTTCTGTCCTTTCTTCTCATCTCCCTTAGGCATTGGTAAATGTATGCCTCCTTTTTCTTCATACTGTTTTCTTTGTTCCTTATAGCCAAAACGTCACTAAGCAGTTTTTAAATTAAAAATCTATTTACTAGATGCTGAGCACCAAGACAGGCATGAACACACACGCATGCATGTGTGCGCGCGCTCACACACACACACATAATTGCGGGCTGATTTTTCAGTTTGTGGATCCTTTTCTCTGCTTCACCAAATAGACTGCTAAGCCCCTTTAGTAATTTGAAACTTCAGTTATATTTTCAACTCTAGAATTTCTAGCTATTTGCTTTTGAAAATCGTGTCTCATTTAGTGAGAAGTCCTTATTTGAAAATAGTTTTTCATTTAGTGAGACATCAGTATTGCACTTAGTTTTACTTCATAGATATGATTTTAGTTCTCTTTATATGGGTAAGTAGAGTTTCTATCTAATAAAATCCAGTGCCTGGGCTTCCTCAAGGGCAGTTTCTACTACCATCGTTTTCTCTTTTATTACATGGTTAGTCATTTCTGGTTGAAAGTCTGATATTTTAAATAATATGTGCAAACTGCAGAACTCCCACAAACCCCCAGAATCTATTACTGTTGATCTAATATGACTTGTTTAGAAATTTGCTTGGGACTAACCCTATAAAACACACCCGCATCATCATGAACAGCTACTGGATTCTGTGTTCTGTCAGTATAGCATTCTATTGCTTTTAGACAAGTTTCCTTCGTGTTTCTCGAATTGATAAAATTCCTCAGTCAAATTTTTCCATATGACTTGAGTTATACCTTCAATCCTTCAGCTGAGAGCTTTATTACAATATCTTGGCCCTCATCCTTACTGACTCTAAAGCTTATAAAGGATGAGTGATAAGGGTTTTTGTAATTCTTTTCCTGGGCATGCACGGACTCCATGCATGTATACTGTCTGCTAGATTCCTAGAAATATGTCATTGAAATCCCAGTGGACATATCTTGGTTCTGTTTTCCTGTCAATCCCCTAAATGAGGAGCCGTATTAACCAGTATTAACCCAATATTGCCACCCCAGGTCACTGTAATATTTTGCAATAGTCATTGATTCACTTAAAGATACCCTCTATAGGGTGGTTTGCACAGAACAAGCTTGGAGTAGGTCAAATACAGTCATGAAAGTGAAGCTTCAAATAGTTCACATTTTCTTAGGCTGGAGCCTTTAGAGGGCCCTAAACCAGTTTTCTCCTTCCCAAAGCAGCTTAGTGGTTGATAGAGTTGCCATGCTTGTGAGATGGTTACTTCCCAGAGATACTCCAGAGCTAAGAGAAGAGCTCATTATACACTATTATAACCTGTGCTCAGAATATTATTAGACTTCAGCTGATATTCACAATCCCTGAGGTACTGACTTCCACTGTTTTTGTGAGTGTTCTCAGAGCTTCTCTTTGAAGGAGTAGAGTTTTGGAGAACTCATTCTACTCTTTCTTGAAGTTCCATCTATAGGCAGGTGTTTTAAAGTAGAATTGACTTTTTTTGTCAGTCATGGATCTTGAACTATGGGCCTGGGCACTGTTCCTGTGCTCTTCAGCTCAAGGCTAGAGTTCTACCACTTGAGCCACAGTTCCTCTTCCGGTTTTCTGGTGGTTAATTGGAGGTAAGAGTCTCATGGATGTTCCTGCCCAGCTTGGCTTTGAACCATGATCCTCAGATCTCAGCCTCCTGAGTAAGTAGGATTACAGGTGTGAGCCACCAGTGCCTAGCTAATTAGCCTTTCTGAACCATCTTCAAAGTCCATATTTCCATGAATGCAGAATGAAGGTGCATGGGTGTAGAAGGGTTTCTGCATAGTGACAGACAAATCTATGATATGCTTCAGTATTCATGTTACTTAGTTGCTCATTTAATATTTTCTGAGCATCTCCTGTACATGGAAAACTAAGTGCAGCACCTCTGTGAGCAAGGCACAAACGTCTCTAAAAAGCTCAGTTGAACTGTGAGCTATGTAAGCTAGTAAGTTTTTAGGAAATGGAGGGAGGAGCAAATGAGTTAGGGAAAATATTGAAAGTTGACATTTAAGCAGTTTAGCAGTCTGCACATATAACAAATCAATGTCTTGCTGTCAAGTAATTGTATAAAGACCTGATCTGAAAAGAGCTGGCTTATAAGTGAAGAAATGAGCTGAGATCAGATCACAAACATACCCAGCTCAGGAGCAAGCTAACTGTTCTAGCTGTGTAGCCTCTGGGAGGTCCACCTAGGTTATAGCAAATGCACCTCGGGGTTTATCATGTATCCGTCTGTCTAAGAGTTTTGATTATCCTGTAGTTAATGGGGAGGAGCACATATTGTTCTGTGAACCTGGGGAGGAAAAAGACAAGTTTACTTGAAGAAAAGCAAACTTAAATAACATCTCCAATAGCATAACAGTGCAACTAGAGTTATCTACCATAAACACAGTGACCTTATTACTATAATTTAATTGCAAAGCACAGCTATGAGATAGTGATTATGCATCTTATTTTTGATGATCAGAATCAGGATAAGGCAGGTGTTTAAGACAGCATGTGGTAGGTAACAGTGCAGTCATGAAAAAGTCTTAGTGGCTAGCCCCCCAAAAGATGTATTTTTCACATATTTTCATCTTGAATAAACCATGACTCTTACAGCTCTGTCATACTAGACTAGGCAGCAAGAGCGTTATTATCTAAGATGGTAATGATTTCATGGCAGAGGAAAAAATATATACGTGTATGTGTGTGTGTGTGTGTGTGTGTGTGTGTGTGTGTGTGTATATATATATATATATATATATAGAGAGAGAGAGAGAGAGAGAGAGGTATTAGCTAGCTAGGAGGTGGCTTGGAATGTTTACTTTCATTTTATTGATGGATGCCAATCAATGCTTTGTCGTTGTGTATAATCACCTCACAGGGAGTAGTGACACAGGAATAGACACTCTAGAGAGAAACTGGAGCTTTTAATCATATACTCTACCACATAAGGATTATTGATAATAGTTTGCAAATAAATAAATTCAGTCAAATAAATTCAGGAAACTAATATGACTAGTTCACTGCAACATGAATGGAAATAACTGATAAAACCAGCAATTGAATTCAAGCTACCTTAGGACCTCCAGTTCATCTGACTTTCTTTGAATTCTTCTCATGTGGTTTTATGTTCATGAGAGATGTGATATTTTTGTACTCTTGATGTATTTGAGCAAAGAGTGATTATGTTCTGACCCTAATAGCAGTTATAGGCATTTTCAATGGTTTGGCATCAACTCCTGAAAGGGATCTTTTGCAATGGGGCCTTTTTTTTTTGGCTTAGTTTAATTTCCTACCTATTTCAAAAAAAAAATAAAAAGTATTCAGTTTACCAGAGCAGTACCAATAGCTCATGGTAGATGCATGAAGACCAAATATCCATCCAGGGCACCTACCTGTTCTTGAGAAGTAAACATGGGGAAATGGGATAGGTGTGTCTCTTCCACAATGCCTGCTGGGACAGAAGACAAAGGGGGAACCAATGCAACAGCGATAATCACAAGACAATAATTAGAAATGATCTGTACAACTGGGGGAGGTGCTGGGGGAGGGAAAGAGGGAGAAAAATGAGGGAGGGCATAACAAGTTAGACAAGCAATGTAATCACTACCTTATGTAACTGTAGCCCCTCTGTGCATCACCTTGACAATAAAATTTAAAAAAATAAAAGACACACAAGTTCGGACTCCCCCATTGTGTTCCTGAAAAATTGTAATGGCTGTGAGCATTAGATCTGTTGTTATTGGGGTGAAATGACTAGGAGGAGGGAGTAGTGAAGAGGTCTGATTAGTGACCATGGGCCCACCCTAGCTGCAGCTCACAATCATTCTGCCTGTTGTGTTCATTATTATGGTTATTATTTTTTTCTTTTATGCTGATCTCTACTATGTTCCAGGCTTGGTAACATGAACATAGCTGAGAAAGAATACTGTTTCTGAACTCATGGTGTATAAATTGTATTTGGGGTGGGGCCAAAACTCCGAGGACTTTATTATTAGCAGCCCATCCCTTATAAGGTCATTATCTCCCCTCAGTGATCAGTGGAATTGAGCAAGACTCAGTCATTTTAGATGCTCTGAAACCAGTGGGTGGTGGAGGACTTCAAGAAGTAAACTAAAGATACAAATTTTTTCTACATTTGCTCCCCAAGCCCACTTCCTAGGTTTAGTTAACTGAGCTCATGCTTTACTAAGAACTAGTCAAGATACTTCTTTATGTAAATTATAGAAATGACTCCCATACCTGCCTGGGAATAGGGGTTATCCTTACTCTCTACTTCCCATAAGAGCATTCAAGGCAGTAACAAGGTAGACAGTAGACAGCACTAGCCAATGGGAAAAGTTTCACATCAACAAGTCTTCTGTTACTGATTCTTTTGGGTCATACAGACCCAAGCTGTTGCAACAGCCCAGAGGCAAATACATGTCTATGTAAGGTAGCAAGGAAGAGGTACATTGTAGCTTCCCTTTTTTGTTTGCTTCTGCTTTACCTATCATTTTAAATCAATTACAGCTCAGGATTCTTACCAGAACTCTCTTTAGGCAAGGAGTTCTCATTTTATTTTCACATTTCAAATGAAAGATAAATGACTGCATGAGTGATTCGTGCAGGGACTATAGGGAGGCCACAGACCTTCTGTTTCCCTCTCTCATCCTGCCCTGGGGATAGCATAGAGCCTGGCTGGGGCCAGGGTGACACGACCTCTAAAGTTCATGCTCAGCTTCTCATTCTGTGATGGTTTGGAAATGAATTATTGCACAAGAGAAGTGAAGACAATAAGAAGTTCATAACGAGCTAATTGTTCTCCAAGGGTAAGCTCACGTTTCTGCAAGACGGAGAAGGAAAGAGACAAGTTACCTTCACGGATGGTTTGGAATTTGTATCTCCAGTTACCACCTGTGCCATCTGATCAGACTACAGCAGCATGACCAACAATTTACATAAGTCTGACATCTGCCCGGATTCACAGCAGCACAGAAGTCAAATGCTTTCAGGGATGAATCAGTTTTGAGATGAAAGTGTGTGTTGGGATAAATCAGAAAGTAGGTGGCTTTAAATTTCATCTAACAAAGATGACAATATCCAGTTGGGCACTGGTGGCTCAAATCTGTAATCCTAGCTGTGATGGGGCTTTCTCCCAAAGCAAGTACCATCATTTCATGGAACCAAATGGACATGTTCCACAATTATAGATCTGATGGGTCAGCATCCTGCAAAACAAATGATTGCCCCCTCAAATTTCCCCTGAGGGGTGGTAGTTTCCTCCATTCAAACAAGACTTTGTATGACCAGAAATGAGAGACTAATCAACCAGATAACAGTTTGACCAAAACACTTGACTATATATTCATCTTGCTTGACTAAAGACACACTGAAATGCCCTATCTCCCCCATCAATTCATTTATATGGAGTATTAAATTACTTTCCTAGTTGTTGTAATAGTTTTTTCTATTTAATTTCCGAGACAAGTGGCTAGAGCTGACTTGCTTAGGGTCCCTAAGTATCAAGTCTGTGTCCTAGGACTATAGCTATTCACCATCTAACTATAGCTTGAGAAGACCTCAGTGACTTGGCTGTGCCTTCTTGTTTGAACTGCCTGGGCCTCTCTCCTTCAATGACTTCATCAATGAGGGCTGTGCTCCCAGTATGGGCCTGAGGCTGGATGCTATTTCCCACAGCCCACTCTCAGACTGCCCTGGCCACATCCCACTGTTCCATGAGACCACCTGGGGATTGACAGATAGAGATTCTGTTCAGGTTGAACAAACTAATTAGTTCCTCTAAGTACTTAGGACAGTGTGTCCATATTTGTGATAAAATCTTATTTTACGTTCTTTTTTGAACTGTACACTGAATCTAGATAAACCAAACAACAGTTTATGCAACAAAACAGTCTTTTAAAATAACACTAGAATAAGAATGAACATTCTAGCTTACATGTAATTGATCTAGTTTTTTCTTTAAAAATAAATAAACCTTTCCAGGCTCATGCCTGTATCACTAAGCTACTCAGAAGTCCGAAATCTGAGAATCATGGTTCAAAGCCTGTCTAGGCAAGAAGTCAGACTCTTCAGTTAACTATTACACAGCTAGAAGTGAGCAGGGAGCTGATGGCTCTATGCCTGTAATCCTAGCTACTCAGGAAGCTGGGATCTGAGGATCACAGCTCAAAGCCAGCCCAGGCAGAAAAGTTCATGAAACTCATATCTCCAATACACTACCCAGAAAAAGCTGGAAGTGATACTGTGGCTCAGGTAGTAGGGTGCTAGCCTTGAGTACAAAGAGACTCAGGCCCTGAGTTCAAAGTCATAGGACCAGTACAAATAAACTAATACCAACAACAAGGATTACAATTTAAAAGATGATCTTGGACTGGTGGTTCAACCTTGTAATCCTAGCTGCTCAAAAAGTGGAGAGTGATAGAATCACTATGGACAGCCTGGACCAAAGGCTTGTGAGAAATCCCTCTCAGTCAATAGTGTAATTACATATGCTTGCCATTCTGCTATTCTACCTTCCCAGGCCTAAATTGGAGAATTGAAGACCTGAATCACCTAGACATACACAGGAGCCCCTATTCCAAAAACAATTAACTTAAAAAAGTCTGAGGATGAGGCTCAATGTAGTGGTAGAGTACACACACACACACACACACACACACACACACACACACACACACACACACACACACACACACACACACACACACACACACACACACACACACACACACACACACACACACACACACACACACACACACACACACACATCACAACACTTTACCTTCAATTTTATTTTTTCATTAAAAATTGTTCATAATGCTAAGATTAAAACTCAGCAACATGTGCTTGTTATAGACACACTACCACAAGAACAAACCCTCCAGTCCTTTTTTATTTTTAGGTTATTTTTCAGGTAGGGTCTTAGGTTTTTGTCTTTTGTTTTTTTCCCAGGTAGGCTTCAGATTATGATTCTTATACCTATGCCACCTGCTTAGCTTTGATTACAAATGTATTCCATCGTTACTGTTCCCAGTTCTTATTTTGTATTTCCTTATATTAAAAATAATTATGAATAACTGAGTTTCCATAAGGTTTGTATGTTTGTGAGAAGGTTTGTTTGTAAATGAAGTCTGTAATAGACAGTGTGTAATACCATTCTCAAAACAAAGCACCAACTGGGCGCTAGTTAGCGTGCATCTGTAATTCTAGCTATTCACAAGGCAGAGGTCTGTGGATCTCAGTTTGAAACCAGTTTGGGCAGGAAAGTCTCCAAGTAACTACCTAAAAGTTGGAAGTGGGATTGTGGCTCTAGTTGAGCTATCCTTGAGGAAAAAAAAAGAGAAAGTAAAGAAGGGATAGCCCCCTGGTCCTAAGTTCAAGCCCCAGCAGTATTACAATGATTGTATTTTTATTTTTAAAAAGAAGAAGCATCAGTGAGTCAGTCTCTGTGGGATGCTATTTTATTCTAAAGACTGTGCAGATGGGGAACTGTTTTAAACAGATGTAGAAATAAAATGCCTATGGTGTGGAAGCGTTGCAATATGAAGAAAAGATATTCTCTAGTCATCGCATAGTTTCAAGAGCCCTTCTTCTTTTGAATGGATTTCTATTAGGATTCCTCTCATCCTAGTTGCAGTTACTCGATGAAATCCTTCTTGTGGAAAGCATAGTAGCACATCTTTCTAGCTTTTCAGCATTTCATGGATCTGATGCCAGAACCAAGAAAGAAAAGTCATAGTAATTGGAATACAAAGCTTAAACATTGTGCTGTAGGAGAAAATGTAAAAACTGTTGTGAACAAGAACTGGAAGGGATTACTATACCCTGTATCAACTGTTACTAAAGTGACTAAGACTCTTAGGAGAGGTACAGAAAGGTACAATGCCTATGTGCATCTGATTATCCAAAGTAATTTTGTTGTTGTTGTTGGTCATGGGGCTTAAACTCTGGGCCTGGGCACTGTCCCCCAGCTCTACCTCTTGAGCCATAGAGCCACTTTCAGTTTTCTGGTGGTTTATTGGAGATAAGAGTCTCACAGTCTTGCCTGACCGGGCTGGCTTTAAGTTGTGATCCTCAGATCTCAGCTTCCTGAGTAGTTAGGATTACAGGTGTGAGTCACCAGCACCCAGCCAAAGTAATTTCAATTGAACTCCAGGGAACAAAAAAACAAGAGGTTTTTCTTTCTTTCTTTTTTTCCTGTTTTTGTTTTTTTTTCCAGTTTGTTCTCTTTGTTTATATTGCTTTGGGAGTGTAAAGGAACACACAGAAGTGGAGGGACAAATGCGGCAATGGTACTCACTAAACACTATGTTAAAAAAGAACTATAGAACTTGTGGGAGGATAGGGGAGGGGAAAACTGGGAGAGAGCCAGGGAAGGGGCAACATTGTCCAAAAAGAAATGTACTCTTAGCCAGGTGCTGGTGGCTCACACCTGTAATCCGAGCTACTCAGGAGGGTGAGATCAGAGGATTATAGTTCAAAGCCAGCCCAGGAAGCAAAGTATGTGAGACTCTTATCTCCACTTAACCACCAGAAAACTGGAAGTGGCACTGTGGTTTAAGTGGTAGAGTGTTCACCTTGAGCTGAAGAGCTGAGGGACAGCGCCCAGGCCCAGAGTTCAAGCCCCAACCAACAAAAGAAAAAAGAAGAAGAAATATACTCTTTGTCTGACTTATGTAACTGTAGCCTCTCTGTAGATCACTTTTATAATCACCATTTGATAGAATCAATGACTAGTGCAATGTGTGCAAAGGTGACCTAGAAACAGCTGAAGGAAAACAAAGAGGATAAAACCAGGAATAGACCAAGCACATCAGGGCAGCACAGCATGGCAGCACACATGGCCCGGTAGAGCACAGCATGGCTGTGATGTTTTTCAACATGAGGTCCAATTCCATTGCTTCCCTTTCTGAGGTGTAGTCTCATCAGCAGAATATGATACTGCCTCAACCAATTAAGGTGTAGCTTATTAAGCTCCAGAGAAACATATTGTCATGCTGCCTAGGGTGTAGTTTCTGTGTAGCACTTAGTCATTTTCAAGAGATGGCGTTAGGTAGAACATGAGCAACAGCTTTGGATAAATCTGGTTGACTTGGAATCTGAGCTTTGGCAGATGAGTTTATTTTCTATATTTGGACAGCAGTTTGTTTCACGTCAGGTGACGTTGGGATGTATGCTCCACGAGGGCAGATAGTTTTCTTTTTCTATTTTGTTCATTCTCAGGACCACAGAGATGAAAGCTTGATACAGAAGAGATGTTCAGTAAAGATTTACTGAATTGAGGTTATCTTCTATAATCAGAACCACATACCTTATGGTTATATCTTGTAACTCGCAAAAACATTTTGCTGTTGATTTTTATCATGTTAAAACTAAGAACACCCTCTTGTAACTCTCTGGCTAAGAAACAGAAACATTTCCTGTGTCCATTCTCCTTTTCTGCCAGTTGCAAGCCACATTCATTTGCTAACTGGACATTAAAAAGTTAAAGTTAGAAAAGACAAAAAGACATCTTCAAGGAGTGTTTAGCTTGTCGGAATCCAATCTCATGAAGGCACTAGCATTTGGGGTCTAATGCCCTAATAATACATAGTTAGCTCTTTTCCCTTGCTACCTCCTTATTTCCTAATTGAAAATCAGCTCTATTTCTGTATGAATAGGCAGGCTTTACTAAATACATTTTGGAGTTTACAAACTTCTATTAGGATGGTGGAAGTCTGAACATCTTTGTGAGGAAAACCCAGGATTTGGGTTTCTTTTCCCCAGTGTTGTTGAAAATAGATCAAAGGAAGGAAATTTCCAGGAGGGCTAAAGATGGCTTAAGAAGTAGGCCTAATGTGAAACCATGGCTGATCCAGGGAAAGCTGGTCGGCAACTGTGTCAAAACGCAGCAACACTGGACAGGGTCATCTGGTGACATCTCAATGAAAGCCAAAGACTACAGGAGGGAGAGTAGGGTGAGGAACTCTGCTGTCTATTCATCCCAACTCACCCATTCAGAAAGGCAGAAAGGATTCTCTCTTCTTCAACTGTCCATTCTCCAGAAAATGCTGTGGCTCAAAGGTATCTGGAGTGGCACATGCTTTTGGGGTCCCTGTGCAATGCAGTCAAATGGGTAAAGATCATGGCCTCTAGAGAAGAAAACACAGTCAGAGCATGACACCGCTCCTCCATCCCACTCATGCAGAAGGGAGGATGTCCTCTAGCTTCCGTTCCAAGGTCTGCTCCTCCTCGTATGCTCCCATCTACTCCCCACTATCTGCTGGGCCCAATGCCCAGACCTTTGCCTTCTGTGCAGGGCACACATGTGAATGATAGATTGGAAGTTCCTGCTGGCTGAATGCATCTTCTATTGAGGCCCAGCTTGCCGTAGGGCTGAGAGGAGACATACCAGAATTCAGAGGAAAGAAGGTAAAGGGTGGTCACGAGCAATGTCTGCTCTGCTGCTCATGAAGTGTGGACCATGGCAACTTTACTAAAGGAATGCACTTCTTCTTCCTTTATTTTTTTGTCTGTTCCATTCTCTTCTAGACATGAAACCAATTACTGCTTCAGGGTTAATTCTAGATGAAATATTCAAACAAAGGAACCTCTTCCCCAGCAAGCACAGGCCTAGATCCCCAGAGCCACCAGAGTGAGTCTCTCCGTCCCTCCTCTACTTCAGCCAACCCAACAATGAGGCTGGTCCTTCATTACATCTGCCTTGTTCTCCTAGGGATTTAAGTTGTTAGTTCAGTCAGAGTCATACTAAAGGAGGAGGTAGAGTTGTAAATGAAAGTAGGTATATCTTGATATCAACACCATGGCTTTTAGCCTCTGTTGCATATAATCAGTTAGACTGATTAGAGGCAATGCTAAAAATCTATTATACAAGTAGTCTCTGCAGGTGGGTTGGATCACTGGAATTAATGGATGGTTATACAAAATGTAACAGCCTGTAGAATTCAGATGTCAACCTCTCAAGAAGCTCAATGAGTAAGGAAACATGCAGAAGCAGCATTTATAGTTCTGTAGTGACAGTCACTAAAGAATGTTCACTGGGTTTGTTCTGGTTCAATACCTGTTCCAAAGAATAACACATTCCGAGGGTAATAGATGAACGGTATCCACACAAGCTTACAAAGATGACCAAAAAGGGTCATTCATAGAAAGGGAAGTAATGTTAATTGTGCATTTTGGAAAGAGGACAGTAAGTGGCAATGGAGAGCCCTTGCAAACAGAGTAGTAGGTGGTCTTGATCAGAATTTAATGAAGTCAAAGAATTTAGCATTGGAAGTACAATGGGTAAAGCACTTACCAAGCAAGCTCAAAGCTCTAGGTTCAATCTCCAGTACCATAAGCTGGGAAAAGAGAGAATTTATCCAAGATAAATGCAGGAAAATTGAAGGGAGATTCCTTTTACGACCTAAGTAAATAAAGCAAGTCCTGTGGAGGTTCACACAGCACTAGTTCTAGATCCCAACTCTTGTCACTTCAAGATTCAGAAATTTCATGCAACCTTAATTTCCCTAAGCCTCAATTTTGCAATCAATAAGATGGGAAACACAATCTCTCTGAAAACTAAAACACAATCTCATAGTCTACAACACAAAATGATTGCTTAAAAAAGATTTCTAGCTGGGCGATGGTGGCTCACACCTGTAATCCTACCTACTCAGGAGGCTGAGATCTGAGGATCACAGTTCAAAGCCAGCCCAGGTAGGAAAAGCCCATGAGACTCTTATCTCCACTTAACCACCAGAAAACCATATGGAGCTTTGGCTCAAGTGGTAGAGCACTCGCCTTGAGCTGAAGAGCTCAGAGACAGCACCCAGGCCTAAAGTTCAAGCCCTACAACCAACAAAAAAGAAAGAGGGAAAGAGAAAAAGAGAGAGAGAGAGAGAGAAAGAAAGAAAGAGACAAAGAAACAAAGAAACAAAGAAAGAAAGAAAGAAAGAGAAAAAGAGAGAGAAAGAAAGAGAGAGAAAGGAAGGATTGAGTTCCAGGAAGATGGCGGAGGAGAAGCTGGAGGCTAAACAAGCTCTCACATAGAAAGCAGTTTTAGTGTTCCAGTGAACAGTCCTAAGCCAGAGAATCACACCAACTGTGCCATCACAGGACAGAGAGTTAGGCCAGAGAGGGAAAACCAGGTAAGGAGACAGATCTGAACACTTGCCAGCAGCTGTGGCTGGGCGGCAGCGGTGGCGACAGCGGCCGTAGCTGCCATACCTGCAACATAGAGAGTCTGGGACAAAGGCACCAGACACAGCGGGCGAGCAGATTCTACTCAACACCAGCAAGAACTGACAAGGAGCAGACATCTTCATCCTACAGTTCGCAGACCAGAGACAACCCAGGAACCAAGACTCCAGCGTGAATAGAAGCCAGACATCCTCACTCCTTCTCTGGGAGCAGAGGAGGGAAGGACACCCCTCCCCCTCCACTACCGGAGATCTCCATCTTTGATACTGACAAAGGCCAGGCTGAGCAGCTAGCTCCAACACAGGCCTTGGGAGAAAACAAGAGTCATTTAGCAGGTCACAAGAACCTAATATAACCTGCCAGGTTCAGCTCCACCCAGGGAAAAGTCACCCAGCTCTCGGGCTGCCAGTCCCAGGAGTGACTTTCTTCACTGGGCTAACAGAGCCAGAGGATGCCCTTCCCTACAGCAGCCTTGACAATCAATTGAAATTCAGTAAACATAAATCCTGAGAATGGCTCCAGGCTGGACTCTGTGAGTTTCTCAGAAGCTAGCTCCTCAGGGAAAAGCTGCTGTTTGCTGAAAGGCGGTAACTCTACCCAGAACCTAACCTCATCACAGCAACTCCAAACTTGAGGAAACAGCCATCTCCTTCTGTTGTGATACTCAAAGCAGATCTCCTTCCCATTGAACTAGCTTGGGAGGAGGATCACAAAATCCTGGGTAAAGCAGAGCATTTTTCTGCCTGCTCCAACAATCTGACTTAAGAAACCATCCAAGCCACAGGAAAATAAAATACCACAGCAGACCAGAGACTCCAACAAGAGACTGGTTACCCCATCTCCCCGCCCCCACCCCCAAAATCAAAGAACTCATTTTTTTTGTACCTTTTATAAAAAAATTTTTTCTAAAACTTTTTAAAAATTTTTTAACTTAAATTTTTTGTGTTTTCCATTAACTTTTTTTTTCTTCTTATAATTTTTATGTTAGGAGTATATGTGTGTGTACTTTTTTCTTTGATCTTTTTTTCTGTAAAAAAATTTTTTTGTTTAGCTCTACTGACCATTTGATCCTTTTTTCTCTTTACTTCACATTCTTTTCACTTTTTCTTCTCTTTCATACTTCTTTGCGTGACTTAATTGCTGTTCTACTCATCCTCAGATATACCCATAGTTGATTATTAGACCTTAACCCCATTGTGTACACACTTAATCCAGAAATTTATTACTCAATTAAAACCTCTTAGACTTAAATTCCTTAATAGCAGTATTTAATGTATTTCTTTTTTTTTTATTGTGAAAATACTGTACAGAGGGGTTACAATTACATGGGCAAGATAATGAGTACATTTCTTTTTTAAAAATTTTATTTTATTTTATTTGTGAACATACTGTACAGAGGGGTTAGAATTACATGGGCAGGATAATGCGTACATTTCTTACCAAGCATTGCAGCCCCCTCCTTTGTTTACCCTTCACATCCCTTCCCAGCCTCCCCCCTCCCCTCCCCTCCAATCCCAATCCTTCTCCTTCCTCCCCCTTCCCCCCCCCCCTGCACCGACGTTGTAAAGCTTGTTTTGGACATGACAACTTGTACTTCTCATTGTTGCAACAGGTCCACCTGTATCCTTAAACAGCAGGGGTTATACTGTGGGGGGGGGACATACAAAGCAACAAAAAGATAATCTCATAAATGCATTAGAAACACATGCATGAAAGAAGAAAACATTAAAATACATATCTAAGGGTTCATTTTCCTGACATCACATTATCTGACCTTTTCCGCTTGACTCATACATATACTAGATATTACAAATAAGGGAAACCATGGGACCTATGTTTCTTTGGGCCTGGCTTACTTCACTTGATATAATTTTTTCCAAGTTTTTCCATTTCCTAACAAATGGAGCAATGCCATTCTTTCTGATGGAGGCATAGAATTCCATTGTGTATATATACCACATTTTTTTGATCCATTCATCTATTGAGAGGCATCTGGGTTGGTTCCATATCTTAGCTATGGTAAATAATGCTGCAATAAACATAGTTGTGCTGGTAGCTTTAGTGTGGTCTTATTTGTAAACATTTGGGTAAATGCCCAAAAGTGGGATTGCTGGGTCATAGGGGAGTTCTATGTGAAGTCTTTTGAGGAACCTCCATACTGCTTTCCAAAGTGGTTGAACAAGTTTACATTCCCACCAACAATGAAGTAAGGTTCCTTTCTATCTACATCCCCTCCAGCATCTGTTGTTGTTAGAGTTCTTGATTTTTGCCATTCTAACTGGAGTGAGGTGATATCTCAATGTTGTTTTGATTTGCATTTCTTTTATGGCTAGGGATGTTGAACATTTCTTCATGTGTCTATTGGCCATCCTTCTTTCTTCTTCAGAGAAGTTTCTCTTTAAGTCATTAGCCCACTTATTTATTGGGCAGTTGTTTCTTTGAGGATTTGTTGTTGTGGGGTTTAATTTTTTGAGTTCCAAGTATATTTTAGATATGAGACCCTTGTCCGTTGTATGGCTAGTAAAGATCTTCTCCCAATCCGTGGGCTTTCTATTGATCTTGCTAGCTATGTCATTTGCCCTGCAGAAGCTCTGCAACTTCATGCAATCCCATTTGTCCAACCTTTCTTTGATTTGTTGTGTTTCCAGGTCTCTATTAAGAAAATTTCGGCCTGAGCCAAGGAGACCTAGGGTTTCTCCTATTCCATCCTGTAATGTTTTCAGGGTGTCTGCTTTGAGTTCAAGGTCTTTGATCTATTTGGAGTTGATTCTGGTGCAGGGTGATATATAAGTATCTAGCTTTAGTTTTCTACAAGTAGTTAACCAATTTTGCCAGCACCATTTACTGAAGAGGCTGTCTTTCTTCCATTCTATTGTTTTAGCTCCCTTATCAAAGATTAGATGGCTATAGGTCTGTAGGTTCATTTCTGGGTTTTCAATTCTATTCCATTGGTCCTGAGGTCTGTTCTTATGCCAATACCAAGCTGTTTTGATTATTAGGGCTTTATAGTAGAGTTTGAAATTTGGTATTGATATTCCTCCAGCAGTGTTCTTTCCGTTGAGGAGCGTTTTTGCTATTCGGGGTCTTTTATTATTCCATATGAATTTTTGAATTGCATTTTCTATTTCCTTGAAGAATGAGGTTGAAATTTTGATAGGTATTGCGTTGAATTTGTAGATAGCCTTGGGAAGTATTGCCATTTTCACAATGTTAATCTTTCCAATCCAGGAGCATGGGAGGTTTTGCCATTTTTTAAGTTCTGTGTTGATTTCCTTTTTTAAGATTTTAAAGTTTTCATCATAGAGGTCCTTTACTTCTTCAGTTAAGTTAATTCCTATGTATTTTATTTTTTGTGGGGCTATTACAAATGGAGTTGCTTTCCTAATTTCAGCCACACTTTTCTCATTGTTGGCATACAGAAAAGCCATTGATTTTGGGGGTTAATTTTATAACCTGCTACTTTGCCAAAGTTTTGAATCAGCTTGAGTAATTTGGGAGTGGAGTCTATGGGATTCTTTAAATACAAGATCATGTCATCTGCAAAGAGGGAGAGTTTTACTTCTTCTTTCCCTATTTGGATCCACTTTATGTCTGCATCTTGTCTTATTGCTGTAGCTAGGCATTCTAATACTAGATTGAAGAGAAGTGGAGAGAGTGTACATCCTTGTCTTGTTCCTGAGTTAAGAGGAAATGGCTTTAGTTTTTCACCATTGAGTATAATGCTGGCTGTAGGTTTGTCATATACAGCCTTTATTGTATTGAGGAATGTTCCATGGATTCCTAATTTTTCCAAAACCTTCATCATAAAGGGGTGTTGGATGTTGTCGAATGCTTTTTCTGCATCTGTTGAGATAACCATGTGGTTCTTATCCTTGCTCCTGTTGATGTGATGAATAATATTAATTGATTTGCGTATATTGAACCAGCTTTGCATCCCTGAAATGCATTCTGTTTGATCGTGGTGTATGATTTTTTGGACGAATTGTTGAAGTCGATTGGCCAGAATTTTGTTGAGAAGTTTTGCATCAATGTTCATCAAAGAAATGGGTCTACAGTTCTCTTTCTTTGATGAGTCCCTGCCTGGTTTTGGGATGAGGGTTATGATGGCTTCATAGAATGTGTTCGGTAGTGAGCTTTCTCTTTCAATTTCATTGAAGAGTTGGAGGAGTATTGGTGTGAGCTCTGCTTTGAAGGCCTTGTAAAATTCCACTGTAAAACCATCTGGTCCTGGACTTTTCTTAGCTGGGACATCTCTTATTGCTGTTTCTATTTCAATGCTTGATATGGGCCTGTTAAGATAGTTTAACTCATCTTGGTTTAGTTTTGGCGTGTCAGTATTTGCTAGGAAAAGGTCCATTTCTGTCAAGTTCTCAAATTTATTAGCATACAGTTTTGAGAAGTATTCCCTTATAATGTTCTGAATCTTGGTTGTTTCTGTGGTGATGTTTCCATTCTCATCTCTGAGTTTATTAATTTGGGTGTGTTCTCTTCTTTTTCTGATAAGATTTGCTAAGGGTCTGTCAATTTTGTTAAGTTTTTCGAAGAACCAACTCTTTGTTTTGTTGATTCTTTCTATAGTTGTTTTGGATTCTAATTCATTTAATTCTGATTTAATTTTGATTATTTCTTTTCATCTACTGGATTGGGGTTTATCTTGCTGCTCTTTTTCAAGGAGGTTTAGATGTGTCATTAAATTGCTAGTTTCAGATCTCTCCAATTTGTTGATGTAGGAGCTCAGAGCTATAAACTTGCCTCTGAGTACTGCCTTTGCCGTGTCCCAGAGGAGCTGGTAATTTGTGTGTTCATTTTTGTTGAATATCCTGAACATTTGAATTTCCTTTCTAATCTCTTCCATGACCCACTCATGATTCAGCAGTGTGTTGTTCAGCCTCCATGTGATACCGGACTTTCTTTGGTGGCTTTTGGTGTTGAGTTCTAATTTTATTCCCTTGTGGTCAGAGAGAATGCAAGGTATAACTTCAATGTTTCTGAATTTAGACAAGTTTGCTTGTGGTCTAAAATGTGGTCTATTTTAGAAAACGTTCCATGTGCTGCTGAGAAAAACGTGTATTCTGATGTTGCTGGGTGAAATGTTCGGTAGATGTCTGTTAAGTCTAGTTGATCTATGCAGCTGTTTAGATCTGCGGTTTCTCTGTTGAGTTTTTGCCGAGTTGATCTATCTAGTGGGGAGAGTGGTGTGTTAAAATCCCCAACAATTAATGTCTTTGGATCTATATGGGATTTGAGGGAAAGTAGTGTTTCTTTGATAAATTTGGGTGCTCCATTGTTTGTGAATAGATATTTAGAATTGTAATATCCTCCTGAAGGAGAGATCCTTTAATTAGTATGTAGCGACCTTCTTTATCTCTTCTCATGAATTTTAATTTGAAGTCTATTTTATCTGATATTAGGATTGCAACTCCCGCCTGTTTATGGGGGCCATTTGCTTGGTAGATTTCGTTCCAGCCTTTAACATTGAAAATATGTTTGTTTTTACGGGCAAGATGTGACTCCTGCAGGCAGCAGATAGCAGGGTCTTGTTTTTTAATCCATCAAGACAGTCTATGTCGCTTAATTGGAGAGTTCAGTCCGTTAACGTTAAGAGATAGGACTGAGAGGTATTTGGGAGTTCCTGCCATGTTATCCACCTTCTTGGGGGCTGCGAAAACTGGGTTCTTCCTATGGTTCTTAGATTCTCAGTTTGGGTGCAGTTTCTTTGCCTTTATTGCGGTCTTGTTGGTTTTCTATGTGTAGGACATCTTTAAGAATCTTTTGTAGGGCTGGTTTGGTGGAGATGTATTGTTTCAATTTTTCTTTGCTATGGAAGGTTTTTATTTGGCCTTCAGTTATGAAGGAGAGTTTAGCTGGGTACAGTATTCTTGGTTGATAGTTGTTTGTTTTTAGGGCATGGCATACATCATTCCAGGCTCTTCTTGCTTTGATTGTCTCTGCTGAGAAATCTGAGGTGATTCTAATTGGTTTCCCTTTATAGGTGGTTAACCTTTTCTCCTTGACAGCTTTAAGGATCTTTTCCTTGGTCTGAGTTGATCCTGTGTGGATTATAATGTGACGGTGGGATGTCCTATTCAGTCTGGTCTATTTGGGGTTCTAAAAGCTTCTTGTATCTGAATAGGCCTATCTTTTTGTATGTTTGGGAAGTTCTCTGCTAGGATCCTGTTAAACAAATTTCCTAGACCATTAACTTCTGTTTCTAGGTGCTCCTCTACACCCATTATCCTTAGATTAGGCCTTCTGATGGTGTCTTCCAGGTGTTGGATAGATCTATCATATTTCTTGGACTTGTCTTGGATGGTTGTATGTTCTTTCTCTATAATATCTAAGCTGTCTTCAATCCCTGAGATTCGATCTTCTGCATGTTCTAACCTGCTGTCAAGACTCTCTACTTTGTTTTTTATCTCTTTTCCTTCTAATTGGTCAGCTTTGATGGCTTCAAGTTCTTTGTTGAAGCTCTGTTTTAGATCTTGTATGAATTTCTTTACTTCCTTAATTTGGTGTTCAGTGTTTATTCTCAAATCACTTAGTTGATTGGTTATGGTTTCTTTGGACTCCCATTCCTTCTGTTGGGTTCCATTCAGCATTCCCTTTGTGGTGTCCCTGACTTCCTTCAGCTCTTTGTTAATGGATTCCATGAATGCCTTTAGTGATCTTTGTGTATTCTCTACCTGGTCTCTCAATTCCTGAATTACTCTTTGATTAGCTTCCTCCCATTCGTGGGATTCCTGCAATTCTCTTTCCTCCCATTCGTGGGATTCCTGCAGTTCTCTTTGAGTGTTCTCAGCCTGCTCACGCCATTCCTCCCTTTCTCTTTGAGTATTCTCAAGTTGTTCATGCAAATCCTGTATCAGTTTTTGAGTAGCTTCCTCACGCTTATGATATTCCTGTATAAATTTTTGGGATGCCTCCTCTCTCTCCCTATCACGCTCATACCGAGTCCTTTGTAAGTTGTCAGACTTCTCATTTATCATGTTTGCCAGCAGTGTTTGTAGAGCTATTTGGGAACTCTTCTCTCGATTATTCATTATGTGTTCTGACCCCTGATTATCAAGATTGGGAATTGAGATACCCGGATTTGCCATTTTCTTGTGTTTTTCCGGCTTACTCTGCCCATTTGAGATGAAAATAGCACCAGTTTTGTGCTAGAACACTATCTTAAGGCAACCATCAACCAAAGTTTGCATTTGTACAGTCAATTGTACAGATACAATCTAGTTCAACAGGTACATCTATTCAACATCAAACAACTAGATGTTAATGGGCTTCGAACCGCAGAGAAGAATTTGGAAAACCAGAAATTTTTAGGGTTAGGGAGAGATGTGGGTAAAAAATAGGAATAGATTGGTGTGGGCAGGCCCAGGGAGAGTTAACTATGGCCTAATCTCAATGTAGGAAATAGGTTGGGTAGGATGCAAGTAGAGAGAGAGAGAAAAAGAAGAAAGGGAAAGGGAAATGAAAAGAGACCAGAAAAAAAATAGAAATGTAAAAATTAATATAATTATGGAGATTAAAAGACCATCTATTTAGAGAGGAATGTGAATATGAGAGAAGGGGAGGGACATAGAGGAGATGTGAAAAACTAAAAAAAATGCTTAAAATATTGTATAGGTATAAAGAGGTAGTACTGCTATCAAGGAATTTATGTCTCAGAGGTTTTGAATTGAGTAATAAATTTGTGGATTAAGTGTGTACACAATGGGGGATAGGGTCTACTAGTTAACTACGGGGTTATCTGAGGATATGCAGGACAAGAGTTAAGTCATATAAAGAAGAACAAAAGAGAGGAAGAGGTGAAATGGATAAGAAAGGGAGAACAAAGATCAGAAGTTCAGTAGAGCTAGACAAAAAACAAAAAGATAATTAAGAAAGAAAGAAAAAGAGAAAGAAGGCAAGAAAAGAAAGGAAAATGCACATTCACGTATTCCTAAAATAAAAATTATAAGAGGAAAAAAAAAGTTACTGGAAAACAATTATTTTTTCAAAAAAGGCAAAAATTAAAGATTAATAAAAGTTTTAGAAAAGGAAAAAAAAATTTTATATATATAAGATACCAAAAAAAAAAAAGAAAAGAAAAAAGAAAAGAAGAAGAAAAAAAGTTCTTTGATTTTTTTTTTGATTTTTTTGGGAGGGGTGGGAAGAATCCTGTATCTCCCTTTTGTCTGTAACCAGCCTCTTGTTGGAGTCTCTGGTCAGCTTGAGGTCCTGTGGCTTGATTGGTTTCTTAAGTCAGTTTGTTCGAACAGGCAGAAAAATGCTCTGCTTTACCCAAGATTTTCAGATCCCCCTCCCAGGTTAGTTTAATGGGAGGGTGACCTGCTTTGAGAATCACAAAAGAGGGGGATGCAGTGATGAGGCCAGGTTCTGGGTAGAGTTGAGGCCTTTCAACAAACAGTAGCTTTTCCCTGGGGCTATTTTGTGAAAAACTCACAGAGCCCAGCCTGGAGCCATTCTCAGGGTTTCTGTTTTTCAATTGATTGTGGAGGCTGCTAGAGGGAGGGGCAGCCTCTGGCTCTGGTTACCCAGTGAGGAAAGCCACTCCAGTGGCTGGTGCCTGAGCTGGGTGACTTTTCCCTGGATGGAGCTGAGTCTGGCAGGTCACTTCACCGTTAAGTGCTTGTGACCTGCTAAATGACTCATTTTATTCTAAGGCCTGAGTTGGAGCTGGCAGCTCCTCCGAGCTTTGTCGGTATCCAAGATGGAGATCAGCGGTGCTGGGGGGGGGGAGGGGTGGCCTTCCCTCCTCTGCTCCCTGAGAAGGAGTGAGGACGTCGGGCTTCTACTCATGCCGGGTCTTGGATCCTGGGTCGTCTCTGGTCTGCAAACTGCAGGATGAAGATGTCCCCTCCTTGTCGGTTCTTGCTGGTGTTGAGTAGAATCCGCTCGCCCGCTGCGTCTGGTTCCTTTGTCCCGGACTCTCTGTGGCTCAGGTATGGCCGCAGCTGCAGTCGGCACTGCGACCCTGCCGCTGTGGCAGCGGCTGCTGGCCAGCGCTCAGATGTGTCTCCTTGCCTTGGCTTCCCCTCAATGAGTACATTTCTTATCAAGCATTGTAGCCTCCTCCTTTGTTTCCCCTTCCCATCCCTTCCCATCCTCCCCCTGACTCCCACCTAATCTTCCCCACTTCTCCTCCCCCCACCCCGCACCAAAGTTGTAAAACATTTTTATCTTTAAAATTTTCACATCTTCTTTCTATCCCTCCCCTTCTCTTATTCTATCCACATTCTTCTCTGAAAATTACATTTTCAAATTTGCATAATTTTAAGTATTGCACTTCTTAATTTTTAATTTTTGTTTTTCTATTTTTTCTTGTCTTTTTTTACTTTCTCTTACTTCTTTTTTTCTCTCTCTCTACTATCATTCTATCATTCTATCTATTTCCCACTTTGAGATTAGGATTTAGTTAACTCTTCCACTGCCTTTCCACATCCCTCTATGCCTATTTTTACCTACATCTCTCCCTAAACCTAATAATTTCTGTTTGCCAAATAGTTCTTTGCAGTTCGTAGTCCATTAATACATGGTTGTTTGATGTTGAATAGGTATATCTGTTGAACTAGATTGTATCTGCAGACTTTTGACTGTGCATCTACAGACTTGGTTGATGCTTGTCTTAAAATAGTGTGCTAGCACAAAACTGGTGTTACTTTCATCCCAGGCAGGGCATCCTGGAAAAACACAAGAAAAATGGCAAGTCCAGGTATCTCAACTCCCACTCATGATAATCAGGGGACAGAAAAGATAATAATCCAGAGGAGAGTTGCCAAAAAGCTCTACAAACACTACTGGTAAACATGGTAAATGAAAAAATTGAAAACCTGCAAAGGACTCTGTAAGAGTGTGATAGGGAGAGAGAGGAGGCAAAACAAAGGTTAATACAGGAATATCATAAGCGTGATTGATTGATACAGGAATTGCATTAGCAGCTTGAGAATACGCAAAGAGAAAAAAAGGAATGGTGTGAGCAGGCTGAGATCAGTCAAAGAGAAAGTCAGGAATGGCGTGAGCAGGCTGAGAACATTCAAAGAGAACTAGAGAAACTGCATGAACGTGAAGAAGCTAATCAAAGAGTAGTACAGGAATTGAGAGAGCAGGATGAGAAATCAAAAAGATCACTAAAGGCATTCATGGAATTCATAAACAGAGAGCTGAAAGAAGTCAGGGAGACCACAAAGGGAATGCTGAATGGAACACAACAGAAAGAATGGGAGTCTAAGGAAACCATAACCAATCAACTAAGTGATTTGAGAATAAACACTGAACACCAAATTAAGGAAGTAATGAAGTTCATACAAGATCTAAAACAAAGCTCCAACAAAGAATTTGAAGTCATCAAAGCTGACCAATTAGAAGGAAAAGAGATAAAAAACAAAGTAGAAAGTCTGGATAGTAGGTTAGACCATGCAGAAGGTCGAATTTCGGGGATTGAAGACAGCCTAGATATTATAGAGAAAGAACATACAACCATCTGAGACAAATACAAGAAATATGATAGATCTATTCAACATTTGGAAGACACCATCAGAAGGTGTAATTTGAGGATAATGGGTGTAGAGGAGCACCTAGAAACAGAAGTTAATGGTCTAGGAAATTTGTTTAACAGGATCCTAGCAGAGAACTTCCTAAATATGCAAAAAGATAGGACTATTCAGATACAAGAAGCTTTTAGAACTCGAAATACACCAGACAAGAATAGGACATCCCACCGTCACATTATAATCCACACAGGATCAATTCAGACCAAGGAAAATATCCTTAAAGCTGTCAAGAAGAAAAGTTCAATCACCTATAAAGGGAAACCAATTAGAATCACCTCAGATTTCTCAGCAGAGACAATCAAAGCAAGAAGAGCCTGGAATGATGTAAAGATAAACAACTATCAACCAAGAATACTGTACCCAGCTAAACTCTCCTTCATAACCGAAGGTCAAATAAAAACCTTCCATAGCAATGAAAAATTGAAATAATATATCTCCACCAAACCAGCCCTACAAAAGATTCTTAAATACGTCCTACATATAGAAAACCAACAAGACCACAACAAAGGCCAAGAAACCACACCCAAACTGAGAATCCAAGAACCATAGGAAGAACCCAGTTGCTGCATCCCCCAAGAAAGTGGATAAAATGGCAGGTACTCCCAAATACCTCTCAGTCCTATCTCTCAACATTAACAGACTAACTCTCCAATTAAGTGACATAGACTGTCTAGTTGGATTAAAAAGCAAGATCCTTCTATCTGCTGCCTGCAGGAGTCACATCTTGCCTATTAAAACAAACACATTTTCAATGTGAAAGGCTGGAACAAAATCTACCAAGCAAATGGCCCCAATAAACAGGTGGGAGTTGCAATCCTAATATCAGATAAAATAGACTTCAAATTAAAATTAGTGAGAAGAGATAAAGAAGGTCGCTACATACTAATTAAGGGATCTCCCCTTCAGGAGGATATTACAATTCTAAATATCTATTCACAAACAATGGAGCACCCAAATTTATCCAAGAAACACTACTCAAATCCCACATAGATCCAAAGACATTAATTGTTGAGGACTTTAACAAACCACTTTCCCCACTAGATAGATCAACTCGACAAAAACTCAACAGAGAAATCACAGATATAAACAACTGCATAGATCAACTAGATTTAACAGACATCTAATGAATATTTCACCCAGCAGCATCAGAATACACGTTTTTCTCAGCAGCAAATGAAAAATTTTCCCAAATAGACCACATTTTAGACGACAAAGCAAACTTGTCCAAATTCAGAAATATTGAAATTATACCTTGCATTTTCTCAGACCACAAGGGAATAAAATTAGAACTCAACACCAAAAGCCACCAAAGAAAATCCTGTAACACATGGAGGCTGAACACACACTGCTGAATCAAGAGTGGGTCATGGAAGAGATTAGAAAGGAAATTCAAATGTTCAGGATATTCAACAAAAATGAGCACACAAATTACCAGTTCCTCTGGGACACAGCAAAGGCATTACTCAGAGGCAAATTTATAACTCTGAGTTCCCTACATCAACAAATTGGAGAGATCTGAAACCAACAATTTAATGAGACATCTGACCCTCCTTGAAAAAGAACAGCAGGATAATCCCCAATCCAGTAGCTGGAAAGAAATAATTAAAATTAAATTAGAATTAAATGAATTAGAATCCAAAAAAATAGAAAGAATCAAGAAACGAAGAGATGGTTCTTCAAAAAAAAAAATAAATAAAATTGACAGACCCTTAGCAAATCTTATCAGAAAAAGAAGAGAACACACCCAAATAAATAAACTCAGAGATGAGAATGGAAGCATCACCACAGAAACAACCAAGATTCAGAACATTATAAGGGAATACTTCTCAAAACTGTATGCTAATAAGTTTAAGAACTTGACAGAAATGGACCTTTTCCTAGCAAATATTGACACGCCAAACTAAACCAAGATGAGTTAAACCATCTTAACAGGCCCATATCAAGCATTGAAATAGAAACAGCAATAAGAGACCTCCCATCAAGGAAAGGCCAGGACCAGATGGTTTTACAGCGGAATTTTACAAGGCCTTCAAAGCAGAGCTCACACCAATACTCCTCCAACTCTTCAATGAAATTGAAAGAGAAAGTTCACTACCGAACTCATTCTATGAAGCCATAACCCTCATCCCAAAACCAGGCAGGGACTCATCAAAGAAAGAGAACTGTAGACCCATTTCTTTGATGAACATTGATGCAAAACTTCTCAACAAAATTCTGGCCAATCGACTTCAACAATTCGTCCAAAAAATCATACACCACGATCAAACAGGATTCATTTCAGGGAAGTGAAGCTGATTCAATATACGAAAATCAATTAATATTATTCATCACATCAACAGGAGCAAGGATAAGAACCACATGGGTATCTCAATAGATGCAGAAAAAGCATTTGACAAGATCCAATACCCCTTTATGATGAAGGTTTTGGAAAAATTAGGAATCCATGGAACATTCCTCAATACAATAAAGGCTGTATATGACAAACCTACAGCCAGCATTATACTCAATGGTGAAAAACTAAAGCCATTTCCTCTTAAATCAGGAACAAGACAAGGATGTACACTCTCTCCACTTCTCTTCAATCTAGTATTAGAATGCCTAGCTACAGCAATAAGACAAGATGCAGACATAAAGGGGATCCAAATAGGGAAAGAAGAAGTAAAACTCTCCCTCTTTGCAGATGATATGATCTTGTATTTAAAGAATCCCATAGACTCCACTCCCAAATTACTCAAGCTGATTCAAAACTTTGGCAAAGTAGCAGGTTATAAAATTAACTCCCCCAAATCAATGGCTTTTGTATATGCCAACAATGAGAAAAATGTGGCTGAAATTAGGAAAGCAACTCCATTTGTAATAGCCCCACAAAATTAAAATACCTAGGAATTAACCAAAGAAGTGAAGGACCTCTATGATGAAAACTTTAAAAACTTGAAAAAAGAATCAAAACAGAACTTAGAAAATGGGAAAACCTCCCATGCTCCTGGATTGGAAAGATTAACATCGTGAAAATGGCAATACTTCCAAGGCTATCGACAAATTGAATGCAATACCTATCAAAATTCCAACTTCATTCTTCAAGGAAATAGAAGAGGCAATCCAAAATTTCATATGGAAGAATAAAAGACCCCAAATAGCAAAAACGCTCCTCAATGGAAAGAACACTGCTGGAGGAATATCAATACCAAATTTCAAACTCTACTATAAAGCCATAGTAATCAAAACAGCTTGGTACTGGTACAAGAACAGACCTCAGGACCAATGGGATAGAATTGAAAACCCAGAAATGAACCTACAGACCTATAGCCATCTAATCTTTGATAAGGGAGCTAAAAAAATAGAATGGAAGAAAGACAGCCTCTTCATTAAATGGTGCTGGCAAAATTGGTTAACTACTTGTAGAAAACTAAAGCTAGATACTTATATATCACCCTGCACCAGAATCAACTCCAAATGGATCAAAGACCTTGAACTCAAAGAAGACACTCTGAAAACATTACAGGATGGAATAGGAGAAACCCTAGGTCTCCTTGGCTCAGGCCGAAATTTTCTTAATAGAGACCTGGAAACACAACAAATCAAAGAAAGGTTGGACAAATGGGATTGCATGAAGTTGCAGAGCTTCTGCATGGCAAAGGACATAGCTAGCAAGATCAATAAAAAGCCCACGGATTGGGAGAAGATCTTCACTAGCCATACAACAGAGAAGAGTCTCATATCTAAAATATACCTGGAACTCAAAAAATTAAATCCCCCAACAACAAATCCTCAAAGATACAACTGCCCAATAAATAAGTGGGCTAATGACTTAAAGAGAAACTTCTCTGAAGAAGAAAGAAGCATGGCCAATAGACACATGAAGAAATGCTCAACATCCCTAGCCATAAAAGAAATGCAAATCAAAACAACATTGAGATACCACCTCACCCCAGTTAGAATGGCAAAAATCAAGGCTATCTACAAATTCAATGCAATACCTATCAATATTCCAACCTCATTCTTCAAGGAAATAGAAGAGGCAATCTAAAAATTCATATGGAACAATAAAAGACCCCAAATAGCAAAAACAGAAAGAATAGTGCTGGAGGAATACCAAATTTCAAACTCTACTACAAAGCCATAGTAATCAAAACAGCTTGGTACTGGCACAAGAACATACCTCAGGACCAATGGAATAGAATTGAAAACCCAGATCTTTGATAAGGGAGCTAAAAAAATAGAATTGAAGAAAAACAGCCTCTTCATTAAATGGTGCTGGCAAAAGTGGTTAACTACTTGTCTATTGTAAATAGTGTGACAGTGAACATGAATGTACAGACATCTTTATTTCAACTTATATTCCTTTGGATATGTGGCCAAGAGTGGTTTAATTGGATCCTGTGGTAGTACTAGTTTTATTTTGTTGAGAAAACTCTGTACTGATATTCATAGTGGTTACACTAATGAACATTCCCACTAACAGTATAATGATTTATTTTTCCCCACATCATTGCCGGCATTTATAGTTTTCTTAATGATTGATTATTATACTGATGGACTGAGAGAGAATTTCAATATCTTTTTAATTTGCATTTCCTCTATGGCTAAGAAGCTTCACTTCTCCAATAGTACCCCTTCTGTTTAAATGAACTTGTCCTTGTTTGGCATGAGTATTTAGGTAACTTACTGGCAAGTGGGTTTTGATTATTTTTAGTGTAATTCTTATTCATATCACCTTTTCCTCTCCCTTAGAAGGGGAATGACTGGGTCAAATGGGAGTTTTATTTTAATTTTTGAAGAACATTCATATTGATATCCATATTGGCTGAACTAATTGCATTCTCATCAACAATGATTAAGGGTTCCTCTTCTTCTGCATCTTTGCCAGCATTAGTTGTATTTTTCCTTTCCTGTTTAGACTGCAAATCTGCTCACTCTTGAATCTAAGGCTATTTTTCTGACTCTCTCTCTCTCTCTCTCTCTCTCTCTCTCTCTCTCTCTCTCTCTCTCTCTCTCTCTCTCTCTCTCTCTCTCTCTCTCTCTCTCTCTCTCTCTCTCTCTCTCTCTCTCTCTCTCTCTCCCCCTGTCTCTCTGTTGCTGCCCCTGCTGCTTCATTTCTTCCTAGATCACTTGAGGACGGTTTTCTCTGTCCCTGTTCTACTTGCAAAAGCCCTCTGTGTCCTTTTTCTAAAAAGACTGTTCATGACTGAAACGTCAATGCCTGTTTTCTTCTTTCTTTTGTTCCTGTCCTAGGCTCTGTGGTTGCCTGCCCTTTGCCTGGTTGGGCTTTCTGCCTGCTGAAGCAGTCCTTTCCTTCTGTTTGGTTTTCCAAAGCTGTCCACATTCTTTTTTTCTTTGTCCTTTTCTTTTTTGTAAGTATGTTTCTATTGGTTTACTACTGAAGCCTTAATGAATTCCACTGCCATCAACCTCAAAGATAAGTGGCATGCTGGCTACTCCCAGGTACCTTATTGGAGATGTCAGACATAGGTAGAAGCCATTAGTCAACCATCTTTCTTTAATCTCATCTTATTGTTTTATGGCTGGCCTCAAATTCACCATCCTCTTGTCCTCTTCCTTCAACCACTCAAGTGTCTGCCACCATGCCTGTTTTTCTTTTTTTCTTTTTTCCAATTTTAGAGTGTAGAATTGAATAATGTTAACTTATTTACCTTCTAAAGCTGTAACCCTATATCCCCTAACACTGCATTTTTCTTCCTACCAATCCAGTTTTTGTCTCAACAAATGCGATAACTCTAGACAATCACTCATTTCAATGGAATACTACAGTATTTTTGCTTTTGTTACTGACTTAACTTAGCACAATGTCCCAGAAACTGAACCATCTATTGAATGAATGAGCATTTCACTCTTTTACGGGATAAGCGGTATTCCTTTTGCACATGGTAATTTTCTGTTCATGATTTATAAACATTTGGGCTGATTTGACCCTTTGGCTATTTGAATATTGCCACTAAGAACATGGGTTTAACTTATACCACTGTAATCCATTCATACTATAAAGTCTTTGTTTCAGAAGCCATGTGGTATATTCAACTCATCTGCTTTTAAGTTTAAAATCTTGGGTAAAAGCACATTTTATGAAATGGCTCAAAGTGCATATACACAAATTCTACAGTCACATGAAGTATGTATTTATGTATCTGTACAAAAAAACCAAAGCATATCCAGAACATGATAAATTATACAGGGCTCTGGGCACTCACACACAGTGAGACCAAAGGAGGACACTCTCAGGGGAGGAACATAAAGGTGCCATGCTCTGTGCCTCAGATCATATAAGATAAAATTTATTGAAATAAACTCCAGGAAATAGAAACAAACAAAAAGTATAATAAATATATTGTTATACATAAGAAACACACTGATCTTCTCAATTTTATTTTTATTTCATGGCAAAAATAGTTGGCTGTGAACCTTTTTTTTGGTCATGAAGCCTGAACTCTAGGCCTGGGCACTATCCCTCAGCTCTTCACCTCAAAGCTAGTGCTCTACCACTTGAGCCACAGAGCCACTTCTGGCTTTTTCTGCTTATGTGGTACTGAGGAATCGAACCCAGGGCCTCATGCATGCAAGAAATGCACTCTACCACTGAGCAACCTTCCCAGCCCACACATTTGAATCTTTATACCACAATAGTATTCAATCTCTTCTAGCATTTGTAGGAGGAAACAAAGCTAACAGCCACTCTGCTTAAATGGACAACAGTCTGTAGGGAAGATATAGATAGATAGATAGATAGATAGATAGATAGATAGATAGATAGATAGATAGATAGATAGATAGATAGATATAGATATAGATATAGATATAGATATATAGATATACATAAATAAACCTAAATATGGATGTGTTTAAATATAAATACATATGAACATGTACATATAAATACAAATATGTATAAATTACATCCACAGCAATGAAGGTGTGTTAGAGCATCTCTGGTTCTCTAGCTAGTGTCTTCCTGGAGGAATGGGTAGGAAAGACATGAGGGGATTTCCCTATGAGAACTAAGGACTTACCATATAGAGAAATTGGGATAGTGCCCTTCTAAATACAGGGAAACACAAGTGTCGTGAACTAGAAGCATAGGAATGATATCAAGAGAGCACAATGTAAGCTGGGCACCAGTGGCTCACGTCTGTAATCCTGGCTACTCTGAAGGCTGAGATCTGAGGATCATGGTTCAAAGCCAGCCCAGGGAAGGAAAGTCCATGAGACTTTTATCTCCAAGTACCCAACAGAAAACCGGAAATGACATTGTAGAGAGCTTGCCTTGAGCTGAAGAGCTCAGGGATAGCACCCAGCCCAGAGTTCAAGCCCCAAGACCAATGAGATGGATAGAGATTGTGGGGAGAGAGAGAGAGAGAGAGAGAGAGAGAGAGAGAGAGAGAGAGAGAGAGAGAGAGAGAGAGAGAGAGAGAGAGAGAGAGAGAGAGAGAGAGAGAGAGGAGAGAGAGAGGAGAGAGAGAGAAAGAGAGAAAGAGAGAGAAAGAGAGCAAAACCAGCATATAAGGTGGGTAAGGCAGAAGCTAGCCAGGTAGAAGAGAGCACATTGGAAAAGCATGCAATGAAAACTTAGAATGCCCTACTAAAGAAGAGAGAAAGGCATGACTAGATTTTTTTGGGGGGGGGTCCGGTCATGGGGCCTGAACTCTGGGTCTGGGCACTGCCCCTCAGCTCTTCAGCTCAAGGCTAGCGCTCTACCACTTGAGCCACAGCGCCACTTCCGGCTTTTTTCTTTTTGCTTATGTGGTGCTGAGGAATCGAACCCAGGGCCTCATGCATGCAAGGCAAACGCTCTACCACTGAGCCACCTTCCCAGCCCTGCATAACTAGATTTTTTATGTGAGACTGTAAATCTTTCCTGGAACCCATCACAATTTCAATGGATTTCACTGTTTTCTTTCTTGATATTGACCAGGAATTCTAGAATATTTGTACCACCAGGTGCCGTTGATCTCCTCAAAGAAATGTGAACAATGTGCCCATTCCCAAATGCATATCACTTCATGACTACTATACCTATAACATTTTTGTCATGCTGTACTGTGGTCCCCATATGATCTGTATTTTTCAGAAGCACTATACTGTCCTGGTCTATACACGCTTACCTTGGAATTCTGGGTTAATAACTATATACAGCAGACTCCATGTAGCATTGAAGAAGTTGTTTCAGTTGCAGCAAAGAAGAGATCCAGTGTATTGCAGATGAGATTTTCTTCAAGGAAAGTTGTAGAAGCCTTGTCCCCATACTGGATAGGTCAGTGTATTTAAAAATATATATATATGTTATCGAAACAGAGATATTTTGCCTTAAGGGAAATTTGGTAAGAAAGATCTTCATGAAAACCAATTTTCCCTTGGGTTCGTTAGAATCAGCAATAACTTTGGATGTCATCCTGCTCAGAATTCTGAAGGTTGACAAAAGTTTCAATTACTTGGGAAGATAAAAATCAAGTTAATGATTTTCTTTTTCTCTTTTTAATGATTTTATTAGCATATTTTAATTGTACTTGGGGGAGGAGATTCATGGTGACAATATATCCTATCAAACACACCTCTTCCATCTCTTTCCTTTATTCATCTTGCTCTTTCATCAAATAATTTCAACAGGTTTCACTGCATGCATATTCAAGTATATTAAGTACTTAGACTATATTCACCTTCATTTACCTGGTCCATTGGCCTTCCTTTCTTCTGATGTTACCCATCTCCCATCTTACCCTGTTCAAAACAACTGTTTTGTTATGCCTATAACTTGGAAGAAGCTATCAGTACAGTGAAAAGAGAAGAGATGGTGAATGAGGCCAACTTGTCCCAATCATACCACTTACTAGCTCTTTGACCCAGGGCAAGTCACTTTACATTTCTCTGCTTTAGTTTTATAAAATAAGAAGGATACATATATCTTATGATGACTTTATCTACATGTGAGATGAAAATCTACATAAATGCTAAATAAATGTTTGCACCAATACCAGAAAGAACAGAGTAAATTCATCTATGTACAACCATCTCCCCATTAACTTTTTCTACATGAATCCTTTCTGATTTCACTAATCAGACAGTCATATGGGTATATGATGACACAGACATGACTGCGTCTTATTAATTGCTTGTGGCCCATCTGCCTGCATTGCTGCGGTGACCCAGGGAACAGTCATTGGCAGGTAGGCTGAGAGTGTGGAGCTTGTGAAAGTATTAGCATACTGTTTTGCCAAACTCCAGCTATCCAATGACAATGAGATGAGATGAGATGTAATGAGATAATTTCTTAAGACACAGATTACTTTGCCTCTGATGGTTGAGGATGTTGTTCACTTACTTATTGGTGGACATGATAACTACAATCTATCAATTATTTATATGTTCCTCATCAATAGCCCTCAAAAATACATGTCAATGATTAGGGAAATTATATGCAGAGAAAGGACTTCAAGAGTTGATGATACAAACATTGGATAGGTTTAAAATCCAAGATATATAGCTTGAACAGTGATCAAAGCACAACAACAGTGTCACTGTCCATTTTCATTCATGGGTTAGCCACAGAATTTGACACTCAGGAAGAACTGCTGTTTTTGGAAGCCATGGATGACACAGTAATAGATGAGGATGTGTTTGCAAGACTGGTTTGATCAATGAGGAAACTTGAGCTAACATTTGAAAATATAAGTGTCCTTACTATGGACAGAGGTCCAGTGGTGTTCCAGCTGGTTTTATTGTGTGTGACAGCATCACACACCAAGTAAGTTTCTGTGCTCAGTTGTTGCTCTTCAGCAATGTGATCTCAACAGTAGTATCATGTACTAATTTTGTCAAAAGCAGAGGGTTTAACAGCTGCCGTCTTAAGGAGTTATTGAATAATCTTGACTCTGTGAATGGTGATCTTATTTATCACTGTGAAGTGTGATGGCTGAATCATGGGAATATATTTATGGACTGAAGGCTTAATTTCCATAATAAATAACTAAAAAAATTAAAACACAATATATAATAAAATGAATTAAGTAGACACTTTTCATTAAATGCAAAAGTACAAATGACCAATAAACTTGGGAAAAATGTTCAATATCCTCATTCATAACAAAAAAATCAAAATTACATTGTGGTTCTACCTTTCCCCAGTTAGAATGGCTATCACCAATAAAACAAATAGCAGAAAAGTATTGGTTGAAAAGCAAGCTCTTACTCAATTGTGGTGGGAATTTAGCTTAGTATAGCTACTATAGAAATCAGTTTAGAGGTTTCTCAAAAAAATTGGAGGGGCTGGGAAGGTGGCTCAGTGGTAGAGTGCTTGTCTTGCATGTATAAGGCCCTGGGTTCGATTCCTCAGCACCACATAAGCAGAAAAAGCTGGAAGTGGTTCTGTGGCTCAAGTGGTACAACACTAGCCTTGAGCTGAAGAGCTGAGGGACAGTGCCCAAGCCCAGAGTTCAGGCTCCAAGACCAACAAAAATAAAAAATAGAAGTTGAACTGTCATATGACCCAGCCATGCCAGTTCCTATTATATATCTAAAAGAATCAAATAAGTTTACTATAGAACTATGTGTACTCCTGTTTACTGTGGCACTATTCATAATACTGAATTTGCAGAATCTCCTTAGTTACCCATCACTGGAAGAATGGATAAACAAAACAAGAGAAAGGGCCAAGGCCATGAAAGTAAAATTGGGATTATTTGGGAGGAGAGGAAGAAGGGAAAGTGGGACAGAGCTAGATAGTATAAGAGAATAATAGAGGGAGTGAATATAAGCAAAATGCATTATATATGTATATGGAAATGACATGATGAAACTCTTTACTATGTACAATATAATGCCCAAGAAAGGGAAGAAAAGTTTTCCACATTTGCTTCTCCAAATATATTCCTTACATCTGGTAACTGGAGTCACATTCTACTGGACCCTGAGTCCATGGCCATAGTCGTGCTTCCTTAGAAACTGCATTAACATGTGCTAATGAATAGGAATCAACCTAACTTGTGACTTCCTGAAGAAGTATGCAAGTCAGTAAAGAAGTAATTTTGTACAGTTCTAACAAGGGGAGAGCTTACAAGGCAGAATGCTGGGGATTCCGCAAAATCTTATTTTAACTATGTTATATCTTTTCACTACTTTGACCTGATCTCTTTCAACAAGTCAGAAGGAAATACATTGCTATGAAAGGCAGAAGAGAAGGAGGCATATAGTAGCTTACATTTTATGCAACACTTTAGGATTTGCAAGCCATGTCAAATGTATTATTTATTTTGGCTGTGAGAGAATTTTCTTTCTTTCTTCCTTTTTTCTTTTAGTCAGTGTGGGGCTTGAACCCAGTGAGAGAACTTTGCTTAAGGAAGGAATTGTCTTTCTTTTTTCACAACTTGTGTGAGAAGATAAATCCTTATCACATAAATAATTTGTCCAGGACCAGTTTGGAGGAAGTAACAAAGCTGGGATTCGCATTCCGTTTCTTACTAGTCAAAGAACTCTGATGGGTGCTCAGAAATATTAGCTTTTATTCTCTCCCCTGACACAAAGACAGGCCCCAGTGGTTTCAGAACCCATGCCTTTTCTTCTCGCCTTTCAAATTCCTTTTCCAGCAGCATCATGCCCTCAGGATTGCGCAAATGAGGTAGCTGGGAGGAGAATGGGGGATGCTCATTCTAGCTTTCAGGCTCAGCTTCTCATTCAGGGGGGGTTTGAATGTAAACCTTTGCAGAAGAGAAGTGAAGAAAATAAACAGTTCAGATCTTGCCAATTGTTCTCCAAGGCAAGCTCTCTTTCCTGCAGAAAAAAATTCAAAACATAAATTAGATTCATAGTGGTTTCTAGGCATTGGTGTTCTTCACTACCTCCTTCAAAACCTAAGCAGACCCTGGGCTTTACAGCCTGCCACTTGATCTTAGTCTGACATCCACCTGGCTTCACTGCAGCACAGATTGTTGATCACCAGGTGTCAAATTCCTTCAGGGGAGAGGCCATGCTGGGGTGAAGGGCAATGGGTATGTAGGGCAATGGATATGAGAAGCTTGAGTCGAGTGGGGGCATCTCCTCTACAGTTGTTCAAACGTCATTCCATGGACAACAATGAAATGAACAGACAGTAAAGCAGAAATAAGACTGCATGGGTTCCTTAAATGGAACTCCAATGTATACGCAATGGAATGTCAGGTTCCTAAAGTATAAGTTACCTTTTTCTGTGCCTATTTCTAACAGAGACATAGAGATGACTTTTTTTAAATTACTGACTTCTCAGATAGGTCTAATGGACACCTGAAAACTAAATAAGGCTTGATGTCTCTGCCTTCATTTCATATCTCTCCTCTTTTATTGATTTTGAGTTATATTCCAGTTCAACTCTGCACATAGACCTGTCAGTCATTTAAAGAGTCTAAAATGGATAGTCCTCCTCATTCATGTGAAGACACCAACGCATTTGTAACTAAGATATTTTCAACAAATTGACAAATGCTATCTTTTACAATGTCCTCTGGCCTGTCCCTGAAGTGGCACCAAGAACTCTTTAATCATTTCCTGATAGCCTCCAAGAACAGAGCAGTCTTGTGGGCAGATTTCATGAGGCAGGAGCTTCTTCATGGGAAACAAATGAAACCCTTCCAGGGTCACAGGTACAAGAGCAAATGAAGATTGCCTCTTGATAGAGGATGAGCAGAAATGCAAAAAGAACTTATTGTTCTATCTCATATTAGCCTAGAACAACTATCAGCCAGCTGACCCTCTAACATCTAAGACAGACCAACCAAAAGCAGCAGAGCCATGTGTCTGACCTCTATGCTTGTGAAGAATCACATGGTCTTACTAACACTTAAGAAGCTTTTACTTGTTTGTAATACAGCAACGTAGTGCCTCTTACATATGGAATAAACCAGTGAAACTCAAAGCAGAAGGGTGGTGTATGAGAAGCTGTGGTTGTCCTAGAAGATACAAGACACAGACTAGAAGTACACAAACTTGAGTTTGGCCCAGTTGTACCAGGTCTTTGGGCATATGATCTTGTAAGGAACAAGTTCTGTCTTACTTTGAGTTAGCTGGTATTAAAGGAAGAAGATAGTAGTCATTTCTCCCTATAATTATAAATGATTGGCTTGCTATGGGATAGTATGAAATAGTTTATTTGCAATGTAAGTCTGTGATCAAGAAGGTGACATACAAGTCTCATAGACACAGACCAGCAAAGACCTTTTGTTATTGATGTTGCCATCTACAAATCACAAGAAAGGTTGCAGTTGTATCTACTCAATTTTTTAGTTGCACACCATAGACATGGACTAACTAGGTATTTTAAACATAATTAACATTAGAAAGGATGGAAGGATCTCTTTAGGAAGTACTTATAGGTCAAAACTGGATCTAGTTAAGCTACTGGCATTTAGTCATTGTTGCATGCCCAAATGGTAAGCAGGTAGTCTCTTTCCTTTGCTGCATCCTGATCTCATTAAAATCAGCTCTATTTCAGTGTAAGTGAGCAGCCTTTAAAGCGAACTTGGACCAGTTGCTGGTGGCTCATACCTGTAAGTCCTAGCTATTCAGGAGGCTGACATCTGAGGATAGTGGTTCAAAGCTAGGCTGGGCAAGAAAGTCTATGAGACTCATCTCCAATTAACCACCAAAATAGCCAGAAGTGGAGTTCTGGCTCAAGTTGTAGAGCACTAGCCTTGAATGAGAAAGTTTAGGGACAGTGCCCAGGCCTTGAGTTTAGATTCAGGAACCAGGACTGGCGGAAGGAAGGAAGGAAGGAAGGAAGGAAGAAAGGAAGGAAGGAAGGAAGGAAGGAACGAACGAACGAACGAAAGAAAAGAGGGAGGGAGGGAGGGAGGAAGGGGAATGGAGGGAGGAGAAAAGGAAGGAAGGAAGGAAGAAAGAAAGAGAGAAAGAGAAAGGAAGAAAGAATGAACAAACAGAGGAAACAGAAAACCTCGAAAAAATCGAGGCAGGGTGGAGTGAGCCTGTAATTCCATTGTTTGGGAGATGGAGACAGGAAGATCCAAAGTTAAAGCTCAGCTTGGCATACATTGTAAATTCAAGGGCAGCCTGGGAAGCATAGGAATAACCTATTTCAAAGATTTAAAGCAAAAACAAACTAAAAACTCTGTAAGGATGGCAGGTGTTCAACTTCCTTTGTGAGACTCAATCAGCGATTGCTGGAAAGAGAACAAGGAGGTCATCTCCATGAATAATGAAGTGTGACAGATTGTAAACTGACTAAGAAGTGAGGCTGGCATGGTCCAAAACAATGTCCAGTGCAAGCAATGATGGTCTGTGACCAACAGCAAATTGGGCGTACTGGACATGGCCATCTGGGGACACCCCAATGAAGACTACTGAGAGAAAAGGAGAGGGTGAAGAAAGAGCCCTGCAGTTTTTCTCATGCCCATCACAACTCACCCATTCCAAAAGGCAGAAAGGCTTCCCTCTTCTTAAACTGTCCATTCTCCAGAAAATGTTCTGGAGTGAAGGTGTCTGGGGTAGCCCACTCCTTGGGGTCCCTGTGTAGTGCAATCATATTAGGGAATATCACAGTGCCCTAGAAGAGGAAGAGGAGAATTAATGCTTGATGCATGGAGCTCACTCATGCAAAGGGTTGGTGTCCCTCTGGCTCTAAAGTCATACCCTGAATTCTCTCCATCCTCATTTTCTGCTTAAATGATTGACCTGCTAGGACCGAATTCTTTTGCAGGACAACTTAGAAGGATGGATTGGAAATGCCTGCTTAGAATCATACCAGGGTAATTAGATAATTGATTCCAGAATGAGTCTTCTCTATAGGTAGTAGAGTAGAAAAAGTATGTTTCCTTCATTCTTCTTCTTCATTCCTTCCCCTCTGGGGCCAAGGACACCATTCCCAGTTGCCATGACAAGTTTAATAGTGCATGCAGATATCTGTCAAAAGGACCTGCTCTTCATTCAGGAACATGAAAAGATTCACAGAGTCACCAGAGTAAGCCATTCCCTCCCACTGCCTCAGCCTATCCCATCAGCAAGGTGGTCCCATTGCTTCACACGTCTCTTAATTCCATCTCCTCAATTCCTGTTTCCCCCTGCTACCCAGTGCATGCACCTCGACAGAGTCCTGCAAGAACCTCATGCCACACAGCCTGCTCTACACAGTGAAAGCAGGTAACTCAGTCAAGTCACTGCAGCCACCTACTCACACTTCAAATTTGGAACACTGTAAAGGATTCCCATCAGTTTGACTGCAAAGTCTCATCAGCCAATCTGCTAGGGACAGTTTTCCCCACTGTATAGGGGGAATTGTGGCAGATTAATTAAAACATATAGAGCTGCTACCTCAACATGGAATCTATGAGTTGGGTTTAAATGCATCTTAGATAAAGACATTAAAGATTTCACATTTTAGTACTCTTGACAAGAATGTCAAGCAGAACTTCCTAAACAGAGCTTGCCAGATCTCACTAGTTTTCAGAGATGCTCTACTAGGCAAACTAAAAAGGGTCTATGGCAAAATCTGACAGAGAATGGCTACCTGCTCAGTACCCTCAGAGATTCACAATGCACTATAGAGTAGTAAGAATACCCAGAAGGAAGACAGCAAAAATATCTCATCTTTGCTGACTGTATTTGACCTGAGAATCTTCCTTCCTCCACAGTGTTAATATCCAACTAAACACATGGAAGAAAACTTGAATAGTGTGAATAAAAGTCTATCACTTTTCCCATCGAAGTTATTTCTTCACACAGGATTACATACAACGTTTCAAGTTCATGGTCTTTGATGAACTCAAAATCCACTATGAGAATGGGAGTTACCCTTGGCAGTTGGTATCCAGTCAAAGTAGTATCCACTGTGACTTCCCTGGGAGCGCCCAAGGGGAAGATATTGCCCATTCTTAGCACCTCATGGATGACAGCATTGGTGTAGGGCATGGACTCTCTGTCTTTCAAGGTAGGTTGCTTCCATGGGCCAACCACTTCATCAATCTCAGCTTGTATTTTTTCTGGAAGGAAAGGGAAAGTCCTTTAACCCTTTCCACTTGTGTGCTTTATTATAGTTTTGCAAGAACATATTGTAAGATCTCAATTGTATTGCAACTTGTGTCCAGACTGCCAAGAAATAAACTAGACCTCAACCCTTAAAAAAACACTGTTTATTACAATTTTCCCTGAGCTTGGTTACAGAAGAGTAGAATAACCAGGATCAGCATGGGAAGCTCATAGTAGGAACTTACTATTTCATGCTTCTATAGCATCATATTGTAAATTGGGTGACTTGTAACTAGTACAAGTTTAGTGGTCATCATTCTTATGCATGGGGAGTTTAAGAATAATTGCCTAGTAGATATGATATGTTGCCTGGTAAGAACCCTCATTTTTACTCATAAAAGTCCTCTTCTTGCCATATTCCCCCAAACTGAAGGAGCAATATAGGTCTCTGATTGATCTTTAATATGGGTATTATTCTTCATATGGGCCAGACATACCACCAAATCTCCATCATTACTCTGATAATTAGATTTCAATGTTTAAGTTTGGTGGCAAGGTCTCAAAAATTCACACCATGGCAGACCTAGAGTCTCAGTTCTCAAGGGGATATATAAGAATGTAAAGTGGGCAGCAAATTTTTACACTATGTTATTCGCTCTACATTATTTTGCACTAAATTATTTCTGTACATTATTTAATTTCATTTTCCTCATCTGAATAGAGCGAATGCATTTACTTCAGCTCAAGGATGTTTTGAGATGTGTGGAAATTGGGATGATGAAAATAACAAATGACAAAATTTGTTAGCTCTTCTCCTATGTTTTCTTCTTTTTTGGGGGAATATGGTAACACAGCTGACACCTGTATTTTTCAGATGGCTTTGTGATATGCATGAAAATATAACTAAGTTCTAGTCAATAGGATGTAAGAAGTGAAGTTTCATTCTTTTTTTTTTATTTTTTTTTATTTTGGTCGTGGGGCCTGAACTCTGGGCCTGGGTGCTGTCCCTCAGCTCTTCAGCTCAAGGTTAGCACTCTACCACTTGAGCCACAGCACCACTTCTGGCTTTTTCTGTTTATGTGGTGCTGAGGAATCAAATGCAGGGGCTCATGTATACGAGGCAAGCACTCTACCACTGAGCCACTTTCCCAGTCCCTGAAGTTTCATTCATGAAGCAAGACTTGAAAAGCAGGATGCTGATTTCCTTCTTTTTTCCCCCTACTGCATGTGGAAATGTAGTTGTCCTGATGAGTCATTTTAGTGCCAAAGGGCATTGTTCTAGACTCCAGAATGCCACATTGAATCAAGATTGAGGGCTGTAAAGAAACAATTCAGATGCTTTTTCCTGAGAGAGAAATCTGTGTCTGTCATTTGCTCTACCTTGAAATTGCATGTCTCATAATTTTTCTTGTTAAAAACTTTTATTTTTGCTGCAGGTTCTCCCAATGTACCTCTGGCTATCCCCAAACCCACAGTCCTCCTGTAATAGTCTCCTAAGTATTAGGGACTCCTGCCCCAGAGGCAGAGACCAACATATGTACCTTGTCTTAACCTTTTTTGTTGTTTTGATTAAAAGAAAAACATCTGGACATGTAGCTCAGGTTAGGCTCAAACTCAGTCCCAACTCAGTCTCCTGAATATTAAGAATCAGAACACTGTTCATTTGAACTATTTTTAGTCTAGAGTTCATATATGTTCACAGAGTTGTACAGTAAACACCAGAACTTCCTCATCTTGTAAGAGTGAAACCTTATAGCCATGAAACAATTCATTTTCCCCTCCACTAACTTGTCACCCTTCTATTTTCCATCTGTATAAACTTAACTATTCTATATAATTTTTTATAGAACTGGGTTTGGTCCTCAGGGCCATGTGTTTGTTAGGCAAGCACTCTATCATTTGAGCCACAACCCTAGCCCTAGATAACACATTCTAGTGGAATACTGCAGTATTATGCTTCTTTGATCAACTTATTTACTTTAGCATACGGTTCTTATGGTTGATTCACAGTTAGCTTTTAACAGTTCGCTACAATGAATATTGCTCTGTGAATATGGGTGTAAACTTCCATCATTCAGAATGTGGAGACTTTATTCCAGAAGCTTGGTATATATCCTAATGTTTTAAACTCTAAAAAATAAATCTTTAGACAAAAATGCATTTGATATCATAACCACACAGGTAAATATACAAATACAAATTATAAAGGGTACATTTATGTGTGTATGTGTTTGTGTGTGTGTGTGTGCGTGCACACACACATACACACAGGTATGCATGCGTGCATACGGTAGTGGAGTTTGCATTCAGGGCCTCATGCTCTCAGAATTTATGCTCAAGACTGGTGCTATACTACTTGAGGCATACCTCCACTTCAGCTTTTTCCTGGTTAATAAGAGATAAGAATCTTACAGACTCTATTGTTTGGGCTGGTGTTACATCTCAATCCTCAGAGTTCAGCTTCTTGAGTAGCTAGGATTACAGACATGAGCTACCAGCACCTGGCTGTTTATGCTTTACATGTAAAAGAATTGAAGCATTATGAACAAATTTATCCTAACTGAGTGGGAAGTACTCTAATCTTCTTGATTCTATTTTTTATTTTAGGGAAAATAATTGGCATTGATCTCCTCAGTGAATTATGACTTGTTAGTAAATTGAACAGCTTGAACAGCTGTGCAGTTACAGTTCCAATCTACTGTCTGGTCAAACTGTTCTAGAACCTGAAGAAAGAAAAATGTTGGGGAATAGCTATTCTCTTTGGAGGAAAGAGGTGTATATAATGTGTGATACACACAGCAATGGAAATGCATTAGGGAAGGACTAGAGGAAGAAAATGCTCATCACTGTTAAGCTCTTAACTTCTTGTAAGAGTGGAGAAAAATCTTAAGGGGGGTATAACTTGAACAGATTTCTGTAGAAAAGGGATAAATCTACTATATGGAGAAAAGGGGAAAGTAAATTCTTGGTTAAAAGGTAGGGATACCAAAACATAGAGGCAGAAATAGGGACAATATAAGAGAATGACATGTAATTTGGAGCTGTCATGTAGAATGGCTAAGGGTAAGGCTAGACAGCACTAGTCTAGGGCATATCAAAGAACATGATAGAACAGACTTAAGAGTTTGAACAGAATGTAGAGGATAATGAAAAGCCATTGTTAAAGGGAGGGGAAAAGTCTAAGTACTTACGTGAGAATGTAACTCTTCCTTGGAAACCTTCACAATACCAATGGTGAAATTACTTCTTTCATGGCTTCTTTCCCTCTCAAGTCTGGGCTTCTTTTGAGCAGGGACTCTCCAATATATATCCTTATCAAAATCCTCATAGAAAATGTGAGGAATTTGGAAATTCCAAAATTCACATCACTCCATGAGTATTATATTTCCCTTCCACTATGCTATTCTTTGTCATATTTCTGAGCGGTGTGGTCCAAGAGCGCCATTCTGTCCTGACCCAGGTACAGTTGCTGCACACATACCTTGGACTTCTTGGTAGAAGCTGACAAACAGAAGACCCCAGCGCAGTATCATGGATGTTGTCTCAGTTCCAGCAGTAAAAAGATCCAGTGTGCAACAGATGAGGTTTTCTTCATGGAAGCTTGAGGTGTTCTTGTCTGTGTGCTAGATAATACAGTGAAGTGTTGATTGGTGCAGTGTATTTCTCATTGCTTCAACACACAGGGGCTTTGCCATTTGGAGAGAATTTGGAAGAAAAGAGCTAATGAAGAAATAATTGAGCACCTTAGGAAACAACACTATAATGCATAGTTTGGGGGTCCAAAGTCTGACAAAAAAACTTCCCTGTGGGTGGATGCAAAGCATGGCTACTATGTTTTTTAAATGCACAGTTTGGAATAATCTATTAGTATAGATGAATGAGAATGGGATGTACATGAGACGGACATGGCTTCCAATTTTAGCAACATTATTTACTAGTTCTTAGACCTAGGATAAGTCATTCCACATTGCTCTGCATCAGTTTATAAAATAACACAGACAGTCATCTCTAACAATGGTATTATTCACTATAGGAGATGCTAAAGACATATAACAAATAATCAACAAATGTTTGTGCTGATACCAGCAAGGATAAAGTGAATTCTTTGATGTAAAACCATTCTGTTTCCCCATTAATCATTTCTGCTTAAAACCGGCATCATTCCATCAATCATGTCTCTATCATTTCATATTGTTTTCCAAAGCTTCATTTGTTAACATTTATCTATGTTCATTGTTCCACATCTATATACCTTATGCTGGTTAAATTTCCTCCTTTGAAGATAAAACTTAATTAATATGCCAGTAGGGTAATAAAAGAGATGAGAGAAATTCTCTATCCTGCCCAACAGGAGGAACTCATAAACTCATGAGCCAAAGATGACATTGATTCCGTGTTGCACATTAATTAGCCAAAAAACCATTAGTCTCTTAGATCTATTTGTTTTCCTCGGTGGGAATTGAGAACTAAAGTGGGTACTTGGCTTCCTACCCAATAATAATAAAACAAAGCTCTAAGACTCCTGTGATTTTTCTGTGTGCATATAAGAGCAAAGAGGAGAGGAGTGGATGATTTCTTTTTTAAAAAAAGGTAGCACCACAAACAAAATGCCTATCAGTCTTTATCATTATTTGGAATAGCTTCAGCAATTTTTAGGTAATGGTATTCTGAATTTCTGAAATTCTTACCTTTTAATTTGAAATTCAAACTACTTTTAGTAATCATCCACAAAAATGTCCACACCCTGTGCATGTTACCTGATATACCAAACAGGACTTTGCAGATATGATTAAGTTAAATGTCCTACAATAGGAATTATTCTTATAGGAGTGAGGCAAGTTAATCAGAGCCAGAGAGAGAAGACACAAATGAAATCAGAGATTAGGGAAGAGAGAAGGCACTATACTACTACTGAAGAAAGAATGTGAGCTAAACCAAGGAAAATCATCTTTGAAGCAAGAAAATTAATGGAACAGATTCACCATAGAGCTTCCGAAATAAGCTACTTGACCAATGCCTTAACTTTAACCTAGTGAAACGGACTTTGGATTTGGTTACCTGGTTTGATAAGAAAACAAATCTGTGCTATTTTAAGCAACTAAGCTAATACTAACTTGTTGCAATTGCAAGTAGAAACTAACATAGCACTATTTCTTCTTTATGAATAAAATTTTGGAAACATTTGTTTTTCACCCACTTTTGCCATTTCATTGAGGTAAGCATCAATGAGGTCTCTCGGTTCAGCAGGATTCCAGTCTTCTTTGTGTTTTTCAATCACACGAGAAACAAACAATTTCAGTTTTTCCCAGTTGGAGAAGAGAGTCTGGTGTTGTCCAGGAAGGAATTTCATTATCCATGGGAAGATATCATAGAGCTAATTGGGGAAGAAAATGAAACAAAATCATGCACTATGGTACCATTTTCTACTTTTAAAGACAGAATTCTGCCTGTTTTACTAAACTGTCTAAACTTTAGAGTAATCCTTGATTTCTCTTTTCTCACTTACTTCTCTGTTAAACATTTGCGTTCCCTCATGCCAAATATACTGTGCTTCAGACTACTTCTCCACACCCCAGTTGCTCCCCTCATCTCTGATCTGGATGCTGTCTAGTGTTCATTGGATTCTTGATTGGATTTGTGATGTTATCACAGCTTATTTTCTATTGGGTTTTCAGAAGAAGAATAATATAACCGCAGGACTTCCGTTCTTGACTCATAATCCTCAATGACATTCTATCATACTTGTCTTATATCATTCTTCATGCTCATAAGCCCTTGATAGCATGTCTCTGAGGACCTGTCACCTCCTTTCTGTCATTTTTATGCTGAATAGTTGAACCACCTTGGTTGTAGATCACACTGCTGACCGTTTTAGGACTTTGTGGTTGCTATTAGTTACCTCTGAAATCAGTATGACAACATGGGTCTGTCAGTAAACAGAATACTTCATTTATTGTGTGTGTTTGTTATATTGCATCTCACCTGACTTATTTATGCACCTACATCTACGTTTTCTTCCTCCTGATCTGGTTCTTCCGGTCTTCCTGGGTATTTGGTTTTATAGACAGCTACATAGAGGGATGCCTCAAAAGTAAATTAGAAGAAATCACCCCATGGCAGGGGTGGGAGGAAGAGAGAGAGAGAGAGAGAGAGAGAGAGAGAGAGAGAGAGAGAGAGAGAGAGAGAGAGAGAGAGAGACAGAGAGAGACAGAGACAGAGACAGAGACAGAGACAGAGACAGAGACAGAGACAGAGACAGAGACAGAGACAGAGACAGACAGACAGACAGAGAAACAGAGAGACAGAGAGACAGAGAGAGAGACAGAGAGAGAAAGAGAGAGAAAGAGAGAGAGAGAGAGAATAGAAGAGGTATGGGATTTTTTTAAAGTAATGTTACAGAAAATAACCGAGCAGATGAAAACTTTGAAAAATAATTAGTGACATTTGTTTCAAAGTACACTTCAGGAAAGAAAATATCATTAGACTTCAGAAAAGGAAATACTACTGGACAAAAAGACTAAGTTTTTATAGATATTCCTTTTCATTAGAAAAACATCAATGTAAGTGGGTATTCAAGTAGAAATGTAACTATGTCAAGGTAAAAATTGAGAGAAACGTAAGAAGCAGCATCTACCTCCCATCTTAGCAGGAAATATCAAACCTGAAAAATCTTGCCAGAACAATTACAATTTAGATGTCTTAAATTTGCTGCAAAAATGGAAATGAAAAGCAGTAGCACCACAGAGAAACAAATGAGGTAGGGTTAGCTGTGTGCTATACTCACAGTATGGGAATATACTGTGAGTGATTCAGGACTGTGTTTTTGCTACTTTTATATATATTTACAACTTTCAAAACTAGTGGGTCCTCTCCTAACTGAAACAATGTTTTTAATAATGTACAGACAGTGATTCAAAACTGAACCTCCTAACCAGGATTAAAAAATATGCACATGTGCTGGGCGCCGGTGGTTCACGCCTGTAATCCTAGCTACTCAGGAGACTGAGATCTGAGGATGGTGGTTCAAAGACAGCCCAGGCAGGAAAGTCCATGAGACTCTTATCTCCAAGTAACCACCAGAAAACTGGAAGTGGTGCTGTGGCTCAAGTGGTAGAGTGCTTGCCTTGAGCTGAAGAGCTGAGGGACAGCGCCCAGGCCCAGAATTCAAGCCCCATGACAGACAGAAAAAAATCCACATGTGTGCATGCACCCATTTACACATGTCCATATGGAAGTACTGAGGTAGCTTCAGTCACCAACCTAGTGAAAGAAAAAGTCCAGAGGGCTAAACTCAGTACTTGACTTCACTTTTCCTATAACAGTGTTTTCCAAATTGAGTAATGTAACTGAGAGAAAAAGAAACTGAGTAGAGTTTTATTTATTTTATTTTTAAATAATGAGATTTGAACTCACAATTTTGTGATTACTAGATAATACTCTACTGTTTGAGCCATTCCTCTAGCTGGTTTTGCTCTGGTTATATATATATATATATATATATATATATATATATATATATATATATATATATTTATTTATTTATTTTTGTTCTGGTTATTTTTGACATTTTGGTCATGCTTTGTATCCAAATCTGGGCCTTGATCCTCCTATTTATGCTAGCAATTGCTTCTGAATCACTGGCATGAACCACTACTGCTTAGTTGAGTAGAGTTTTTGATAGAATAAAAATTTTTAATGTATATAAATTAAGGTATAGGACCCATCAATAAGTGTGGTCCAAGTAGAGTGGCACATTTTACAATGTACTTCTAGTCTACACTAAAAATCCCCATAAAACTAGTAGAGATCAATTGTAAAATGAGTTGCTGAGCTAAGAGTTCACTCAGAAGGTTCATGTGGAGAAGGGGGAAACAAATGTTCCAAGGGTCTTAGAGAGAGAATCGCAACCAATAACCATATTGTTCTTTTTAAAACACCAGTCTAGGTGAATATAGATAGATCCTGTAAAAAAGCTAGCATTTCTCATGAATATTAGGAATGCTTTTGGTAGTCATAATTATTCAATGAAATTATAAACAGATGGATTTTTACAAAACTCTGTGTTCAATTCAATTTTAAGATATTTAATTTAGGTTGGAAAACTCCCCATTTCCCCAATACCCCTAGCCCCAGCCCCAGCAAACAAAACCCAGGAAAAACCTATGTCTGAATCAGCAACAATATCCTTCATCAAGAAGTAGGAAGACAAACTACTTACCTGGCAGTGCAGTGATGCCTCCAAACACATGATCTCATCCAATGTCTTCAGCAGCTCCTGAAACTGATCATCCTGATAGTCAAATCGCTCCCCAAAAGTGATGGAACAAATTATGTTGGAAACTGCATTGTTGACCATGAAGTGTGGGTCAAAAGGCTGTCCTAGACAGAATAAGGAAGAGATCCATTACATTGGGTTTTTGTTTCCATTCTTTATAAGAATCTCGTCTATATAAGGGGTACCTATCAGAGAACCACGTAAGAGGTTCTGGCCGTAACACATTAACAGTATCTGGCATCTTGTAAGAACTTAGTCAATGCTAGTCAAGTCAAATTGATGCTTGTTTTTATAAGTGCATTCAGCAGTGCATTTAATATACTTTTAATGTGTTTAATATTAACAATCTCAGGACAGGATCACTGATTTAGATGTTCATGTTTCTGTCTTCAGTATCTAGCTCACTGTCAGATACTAGGACCTGCGCAGTAAGTTTACTAACCAAGGCAGTAAATATGTAACGGTTCAATGAATGGATGGCCAACAATGGCCTGCACCTGTTTTGTGGTATACTCACCTTTCTCATTTTCTATGGCTTCACCAAGGTGCTGGGCTTCCTCCTGAATGCGTCGCTCCAAGCTTTTCTTTCCTAAACCAAAGTTCCTTAGTGTTGCCAAGGTGAATCTTCTTTGTTCCTTCCATATCTGGCCATTGGACATGATCAATCCTGGGATAAAGAACACCAACATTATAGCATATCAATTCTGGTGTATCATTGGCAAAGCCAGGTGCCAGTAGCATGTGCCTGTAATTCTGGTTACTCAGGGTGTTGAAATCTGAAGATTATGTTTCAGTGCTAGCCTAGACAGAAAAGACCATGCCACTCTTCTCTCCATTTAACCAGCAAAAAGTCAGAATTGGAGATGTGGTAAAGTGCCATACTTGAGTAGAAAAAGCTCAATGATGGCAACCATGCCCTGAGTCTAAGCCCCAATATCAGCACAACAGCAACAACAACCCTTACTCCTCCTACCAAAAAAAAACAAACAACCCTTAGCAAATTAAATATAAACATATGCCAAATGGAAAAAGAGGGGCTATAAGGGACCTAAAACAATTCAGAGAAATAATGACTATGCACATAATGGCTAACATTTACTGGCAGCTTGCAACCTAGGGGTTTTTAGTATTTTCATTTCTTACTTAAGTCCATAAAATTCTACAGGTTAATTACCACCCCAAGGGCACATTTTCTCTAATGATAAAATTGAGGAAAGTGATTGTAGAGTAATATAAACTTCACTAGTGCATATACTTAGTAGCTAGCTAAGTAAGAGTTCAAATCCAAGTCTCTGAGAGTTTTGATTAGTGGTCACATAAGTATAGTTTATTGTTTATGTTGATTCAAACACAAGGGATGGAGGCACTCATGAAGCATTACCTTTCAAATCATTACCATTAAGGAGGTATGGCAAGGCTTTCTAGGAGAGATCCTATCTAAGGAAGACCTTATACACTGAAGATATAACTCAAGGAAACAAGAAGATGAAGATTTCAAATAGAACAGCTGAAAAAATGTGGAGGAACATCCTGAGAAGCTCAGCCAATCATCATTTGTTCCATGGCCCAGATAATACGAAGCTGCTTCTCATTTCTTTATTTTGAGAGCACTCCTTGATACCTTTAAACATCTTCCTGGGCCTATATGATTCCAATAAAATGGGATTTTTATTAAATACTTTTTTATTGTAAAAATAGTGTCCAGCGGAGTTACAGTTACATGAGTAAGGTAATAAGTACATTTCCTATCAATCATTGTTACCTCCTCCTTTGATTTTCCCTTACCAACCTTTCCCTCCCCACCTCCCTAACTCCTCCCTTCCTCCCTACAAGTTGTAAAGTTCATTTTCAACAGAGTGTCTTGTACATCTCATTGTTACAATGAGTCGACCTGTATCCCTATTTAAGCATTTTGTTTTTTCCCTTCCCCTCCCCAAATTAGAAAAGTGTACATACAAGATGCAGGACACCAGAATCAAATACAGTGAAAACAGGAGTTATATCATAGGAGAAGAACATACAAAAGAAACAAAAAAATCACATAGTTCATTATAAGTATTTTAAAAACAATAGCAAGAAAAAAACCCACTTATGTTCCTGTCTTGGGGTTCATTTCACTTAACATCATCTTATATGGTCATATGTAAATAGCTTTTGACCTTTTCTGCTTATCCTAGACACATACTAGTTATTGCAAATAAGGGAAATCATGGGACCTATGTTTCTTTGGGCCTGGCTTACTTCACTTAATATAATTTTTTCCAAGTCTTTCCATTTCCTAACAAATGGGGCAATGTCATTCTTTCTGATGGAGGTATAGAATTCCATTGCATGCATACACACACACACACACACACACACACACATTCTTGATCCATTCATCTACTGAGGGGCATCTGGGCTGGTTCCATATCTTAGCTATGGTAAATAAGGCTGCAATAAACATAGTTATGCTGGTAGCTTTAGTATGGTCTTGTTTGTGATCACTTGGGTAAATGCCCAAAAGTGGGATTGCTGAGTCATAGGGGAGTTCTATGTGGAATCTTTTGAGAAACGTCCATATTGCTTTCCAAAGTGGTTGAACAGGTTTACACTCCCACCAACAATGCAGTAAGGTTCCCTTTTGGCCACATCCCCTCCAGCATCTGTTGTTATTAGATTTCTTGATTATAGCCATTCTAACTGGGGTGAAGTGGAATCTCAATGTTGTTTTGATTTACATTTCTTTTATGGCTAGAGAAGTTGAGCATTTCTTCATGTGTCTATTGGCCATCCTTCTTTCCTCTTCAGAGAAGTTTCTAAGTCTTTAGCCCACTTATTTATTGGGCAGTTGTTTCTTTGAGGATTTGTTTTTGGGAGATTTAATTTTTTGAGTTCCAGGTATATTTTAGATATAAAACCCTTGTCCGTTGTATGGCTAGTGAAGATCTCAATCCATGGGCTTTCTATTGTTCTTGCTAGCTATGTCCTTTGCCATGCAGAAGCTTTGCAGTTTCATACAATCTTATTTGTCCAAACTTTCTTTGATTTGTTGGGTTTCTGGGTCTCTATTAAGAAAATTTCAGCCTGTGTCAATGAGCCCTAGAGTTTCTCCTATTCCTTCCTGTAATGTTTTCAGGATGTCTGCTTTGACTCTGAGGTCTTTGATCCATTTCGGGTTGATTCTGGTGCAGTGTGATATATAAGGGTCTAGCTTTAGTTTTCTGCAGCTGATTAACCTATTTTGCCAGCACCATTTGCTGAAGAGGCTGTCTTTCTTCCATTCTATTTTTTTTTTAGCTCCCGTATTGAAGATTAGGTGGCTATAGGTCTGTGGGTTTATTTCTGGGTCTTCAGTTCTATTCCATTGGTCCTCAGGTCTGTTCTTGTGCCAGTACCAAGCTGTTTTGATTATTACAGCTTTGTAGTAGAATTTGAAATTTGGTATTGATATTCCTCCAGCACTGTTCTTTCTGTTAAGAATCGTTTTTGCTATTTGACATCTTTGATTGTTCCATATGAATTTTTGAATTGCTTCTTCTATGTCAGTGAAGAATGACGTTGGAATATTGATAGGTATCGTATTGAATTTGTAGATCGCCTTTGGGAAATGGCCTTTCTTATTAAACCCAGAAAGCCCTATCTAACTCACATCATGTGTTCCTTCAGAAACTTTGGAATCTCTTTGTAGAAACACTCAATTCTGATAGAGCTCAGGATCACATATTTCCAGATTTTCTCCCTAATCCTCTACCACCAACCTTTCTTATTTCTGCTAGTTAGTTTTCTTACATAAAATCTTGAAATGATGGAGATCTTTTACATTATGTCCAGGCAATGGGGCAAGGTGATGGATGAGAAATGTCTACCATTTCTATTCTGAGAATGAGAAAAGTTTGGTAACACAGGAGAAATTAGATTCATTAGAGATACTCTGGTTCCCTATGTTGATGGTTGGGTGGGTTAGTGCCCTCATCCCAAAACTCTCTCTTAAAAGCAAAAATAGGCGAACCCAAAATTAGCATACAGAAAGAAAATTTTAAAAACCAAGACAGAAGTTAATGAAATGGAGTCTAAAAAAAAACTGTACTAAGAATCAGTGCAACAAAAGATGATTCTAGTGGCATACACAGCTGGAATGGTGTGCCACCAGACACAACATACTGGGGCCACTACCACCACATTTTGTCACCACTGCCACCACTGCAACAGCCATGAGCACAGCGAGCCTTGAGCTGCTAGCTTCTGATCCAGTTGCCCCTAGTCGTGCTCTTCCTACCTGCACAGACCCTCAGGCCCACTCAGCTCTACCACCATCATAAATGCACAATACCCAGTGTCAAAATGGGACATGGAGTATCCTAAGGCTAAAAACTCTCTCTGAAGAATAATTAATAAGCAAAAATGACTTCAGTGGTAGAGGTTCTAAATCAAAACCCCTGTACCACACACACACACACACACACACACACACACACACACACACACACACACACACACACACACACACACACACACACACACACACACACACACACGAAAAAGAAATAAATAAAAATAATGCTTAGGTAGATGATCAGAGTCTTGGTTCCAGCTTTTAAATGTGTTACGTTATTTCATGGTAGTTTTAAGTAGTCATGCCAGTCTGTTCTTGCATGGACTGCAAGGCTGGAATTCCCTGGGTGGTGAGGCCATATAAACAGGGAATAAATAACTAGAGACGACAGAAGGAAGCAGTCACAGATTCATCTTCTGAGAGAAGAAGCTTGGAAAGGGAAAGAAGAAGAGAGAACCTATTCCTCCCAATAGAACTGGGTAATACGGTTATTTCCTCATCAAAGTATGCAGAAGGATTTGGGGCAGGACATAGATGTCCTCAGCTGGCAGCTGGGAGCTGAGGATGGTAGAGAACTATAAACACAGACGTGCTCTTAACAGATCATAGAACTTCCAGTACACGCTTTACTGTGACAAAGAAGCTTACCGTACTTATGAAAGGTACGTTCTCTGTGAGCGGAGATAGGACGGTTCACAAAGTTTTGTTCCATGTGACCACATACTTCTTTGATTAAGGGCAGTCCTGTTATAACCACGGAAGGTATAAGACCCAAATCCAGGCTTAAAAGGTTCCCATATTTTTTCACGTACTGAAAAATAGTAAAATAGTAAAAACTGAATGTGTTTATATCTTATGTTCAAGGATAGTTGTCAGGTGTGTAGCTAAAGGAGCTCATGTTGTGTTCATGTGTGTGTGGAAGGGTGCACCTTAGTCTCATTCAAGGCTGTTTGAACACAATTATGTATGATCATGTGCACATGCGTGTGCTCCTGCTCACAATAATGGCTTTATAAATATTCTCTTTAGAGAGGCTAACTGTGCAGAAAAATGGGTAAGGCATAGCAGACAATGACAATTACTATAGTGATGGTGTGGTAGAATTTAAAATTTTAAGGGAGGGTACTTTATCAATGAGCCTCCAGAAATGGTAGAATTAAAGAAATTCTACCAGAGCCAGAGACCAGAGTGGGTGATAGGTCTGATAAAGCATGTCTGACACACAACCAACATCTGGTACAACAGCTGGAACCTAGCATTTACATGTATCACAACAATTAAAAGTCAGGCAACATTGGCTCATGCCAGTAACCTTAGTTACACAGAAGGCTGAAATCTGAGGATCATGGTTCAAAACCAGGCTGGGCAGGAAAGTTCATGAGACTCTTATCTCCTACTAACCACCAAAAAGCCACAAGCAGAGCAGTAGCTCAAGTGGTAGAGCACTAGCCTGGCGCACAAAAGCTCAGGGACAGCACCCAGGTTGTGAGTTCTATTCCCAGGACTGGCACACACGACTGTGTGTGCCTGTATGTGTGTGTGTGTGTGTGTGTGTGTGTGTACATAAATCTGATGGAAGGCCTATCAAGTTTTTAGTACTAATATGTCCTAAGTGAAAGAATATAAATTTAATTGTAATTAAATTAATCATTTAACTCAATTTGCTTTACAGTAAAAATTATAAAAATGCAGCAGATGAGGGTAGACCTTTTTAATTCTACTCCCCTGTAGTACCAACAGCACCTTATTCTGAAGGCTTCTGTTTTATATTTTCATTACTCCTGTGAGAGTGGCTTACACAAAGTATAGAGTCCCAGGCTAGCTCTATAGAAGGCTAATAACCTAGAGCAGACAGTCAGAAACTCACCAGGCTACCCGATAAAGGAAAAAATATAGACAGTACCCAGAGACAGTTCCATAACATGATATACAAAATATCCAGTAGATACTATAATCCAAAATAAGTCTCCTTACTGTGTAATAGTATTGGAGCATCTATCTTAATCAGACAAAACACAGTTTGGAATTACAGGATAATAAATACTTTAATAATGAATAATTAAAGTAGCTGTTTTTAAAATGTTTTAATAAAAATTGCTGAAACAATTGAGACAAAATGTTTCTTCTCAAGAAGAAACAAGATACACAGATGAGACAAAAGGAAATTTAGAGCAGAAAAATACAATAAACTAAGCACTACAAAATAGCTCAATAAAAAGTAGTAATGCCAAATATGAGTGAAAGTGAAGAGAGATTAATAGAAAATATCTGATCTGAACAACACAGAGAAAATGAATTGGAAACAACAGGGTCTAAGCCTGAGTGGTATTTGTCCCAATATTAAGAAATCTCACAGTTGTGCTCATAGAGTACAAAAGTTCCATGAAGAATATAAGAATAAACATTGTGTGTGTGTGTGTGTGTGTGTGTGTGTGTGTGTGTGTGTGTGTGTGTGTGTGTGTGTGTGTGTGTGTGTGTGTGTGTGTGTGTGTGTGTGTGTGTGTGTGTGTGTGTGTGTGTGTGTGTGTGTGGTCCTAGGGCTTGAACTCAGGACCTGTGTACTATACCTGAGTACAAAAGTTCCATGAAGAATAAACATTGTGTGTGTGTGTGTGTGTGTGTGTGTGTGTGTGTGTGTGTGTGTGTGTGTGTGGTCCTAGGGCTTGAACTCAGGACCTGTGTACTATACCTGAATTTCTTTAGCTCAAGGCTAGCTCTCTATTACTTGAGCCACAGCTCCATTTCTGGCTTTTTAATTTTTTTAAAAAAAATTATTGGAGATACGAGCCTCACAGACTTTTCTGTCAGGGCTGGCTTCGAACCATGATCCTTAGATCTCAGCTTCTTGAGTAGCTGGGATTACAGGTAAAAGCATCTAGTGCCTGGTAGAAAACTATTATCATGCATCATTAAATGAACCTTGATATATTTAAAACAATTGAAATCATATGCAGTATATTTTCTGACCATAATGAATTATACTAGAAATCATTAACAGAACAATAATAGGACAATATCCAATAACATTTTCATGAGCAAGGCAGAGTTTTAGGAGTTTAACTTTATCATTCTGTGAATAATTCTTCAAGTAGTACCACCACTGACTGTTTCTGTCCTCGTGGGATAGAATGTTGTCCCTGCATATGCAAAGACATTGGCAATGTTCAAAACACCCTGTGCCTTACTAGGGATAGGGAACCATTACTGGGTCTTGCACAGACTCCACCCTGTTGAATATTTCCTATTGAATCTTCCTAAACATCAGCTAATGTCTCTCCAAGATGTTGGTGCTGAGAGGCAGAATGGTCAGCTGAGGAATCTTGAATACATTTAGATGTTTGAGAGAGCATCAAAGAGTAGGTAGGAGTCCTGAGAGATAGGAAGTGCTGGGCTGGAGATGTTTATATAGGGGGATAGAGGCTAGGTAAGAAGGGTCCCAGCACTGCTAAAAAACGTGAACCCCACTTGTAGGCAGTGTGTATGGCACTGAGAAAGTTGTAGGTTAGGACTAATTTTCAAGTGATTTCTTTCTTTTTCTTTTCTTTTCTTTTTTTTTTTTTTTTTTTTTTGGTTGGTCATGGGACTTGAACTCTGGCCCTGGACACTGTCCCTCAGCTCTTCAGCTCAAGGTGAGCTCTCTACCACTTGAGCCACAGAGTCACTTCCGGTTTTCTGGTGGTTAACTGGAGATAAGAGTCTCATAGACTTTCCTGCCCAGGCTGGCTTTGAACTGTAATCCTCAGATCTCAGCCTCCTGAGTAGCTAGGATTACAGGTGTGAGCCACCAGGGCCTGGCTACAAATCACTTCTTTCTTTAGGAATCACTGCAGAGGGGTCTGGGGAGAGGCCAGAGGTCTAGGGGCTCAGTCACTGGAGGGAAATAATTCAGCTGAGCAATGAGAGGATTTAGATATCTCTCATTTATAGAGGGTGGAGCCCCGCAGAACAAAGTGTACTTAAGGATAATAACCTAGGACGAGGTAATCACATTGTAAGATGAGTCAACACAACACGGTTTAGCAAGATAGCACACAATTAAGGGCCTTAAAGGAAAGAACATATCTGTCAGACTTAAATAGTAAGCACAGAATTCCAGAGCAGCACTAGAAAGAGCAGGTAGATCCATTGACAGGCCAGGAAGAGGGGGCTCCAAGCAGGTTCGCAGGTGGCCAGTCGCCTTCCTACCTGCTGAAGTTGCAATTCCACTTTCTTCAAGTCTAAGTGAAGTAAGTGGCCCACAAAAGGCAGGCGCCTGGGCCCTGGTGGGTAGTTTTTTGGTCGCTGGCTCTTGAGGAAGTCAGCAAGGAAAAGAAAGATGACAGTCCCCAGCAGGAGAGTCTGCAGATGGAGAGTGGCCCAGAAGGCAGCCACCAGGGAGCCCAGGCCTGCCAACATGGCTGTGAAGTCCACAGGCTCCTCTGTGTCTGCCCTGTCACCACCCAGGAGCTCCTAACTTTTCCTCTTCCACTTCTGGCCACGCCCCCTCTATACTTAGCTTCTCCCCACCACACCCCACCTCTCACAGCCAAGCTCCTCTGGCCTTGCAGGGTCCATGTCCTCCTGCCACTCCAGTTGCTGCTGTCTGCAGGGCAGCCTCCTCCCATTTGTCCTCAAGCAGGATTCTCCACTCCACCATGCATTGCATGGGCCTGCTCTGGCCTTACCCTAGCGCCCCAGGACTCTCTGAACCTTCTCTTTTTCTTTCTCCTCCAAGGTCCTCCTCTCCCAACAGCATCCTGTCTACCTCTCTGCTTACCAGCTCAGTCCTGTATTTTGTATCCCCAGGAAGAACCCACACTGAGCCCCGAAACGCCAACTAAGGGATTGTTTTGATCGAATTGACTGTCCATCTTTCTCCCCAACATTGCGGTGTATGACATAGGACATAAGATTTCCAGACATCTCAGATATTTCAGTTGCTTTTTTCCAATCATCATCTTGCTCAGAGATTGCAGTCTGCCTGGTGACAACAGATTTTTACATCAATCAGCCCCCCTACAGCCCCCCCCCAATTACACATCTCAGGAAAACAGAGGTTAAATCTGGAGGGCAGCATACAGCTACAAGCCCAATACTTAGGAGATGAAGGTAGGAGGATTTCAAGTTCTACACCATCCAGAGCTCTTAACAGTATTCTTACAAACAAAGAAACATTACTTTTTTTAAAGAATAGAAAAGGAAAGAAGAAATTGGGAAACAGGTTCAATATTAAGTAGTATATGGTGGTGAATTTGTGGGCAGAAACATCCCAAGAGGGGCTGTGATTCGAAGTTTTTTTTTCAAGATTACAGAGCATTGCATTAAAGTCTCCACCAGGCTTCAGGGTCTTTACTAAGGAAGCAGCTCCTCAGAGAACATCAGCATCACATTGCGTAGTTACACAGAAGGCCCGGGGCTGTGAATAAGTCTCAGTGCAGTGTGGGAAACTTTGCGACACTTAAGTGGCACACAATGTAACACAGAGGATGAAGTTGTGGTTGGATTGGACTCTTAATCAGGCTGGGGTTACTTATGAGTAGTATCTGTTCTTTACACATGATTAGTTAATTCATTTGGGCTTATGATTTTTTTGTTTGGGAAATGCTGCTGATTTGTCTATAAGTATTCTATATCTATGCAGATTAGCTATACTTAAGTCAGTGTTGGTGATTTTCAGTGTGAGTGATTTTCTTTTTTAAAGACCTTTATCATTTCCTCTGTTATGTTGTTTTAAAAATATATTAATTCATTGTAATTCTTTTTCTCTAAAGAAGGTCATTAGTGGTGTCACCCCTATATTCCTTATCTTTGAACTCTCTTGTACTTTGAGTTTCTATTCGGTTTACCTAAAGTTTTCCCAATTTAATATTTTTTTCAAAGAATTAACTTTTGGTATTCCATGTGTATTTTTTTCATTTCTCCATTTCATTTATTTCTTATTGAATTACTTATTTTTATTCATTTGTATAATTTCCTTTCTTTCATGAACTTCTTAAATGTAAAATGATAGACAATCTTTTTAAATGTACATGCTTAAGATAATATGTTTAAATAATGTTAGTTGATTTCCACAAGTTTTAATACATTGTGCTTTTATTTTAATCATGTCAGTGTGTTTTCTAGCATACTTAATGATTTTGCTCGGACTCACTGGTAGTTTTGGCCTTTTTTTTTTTTTTGTCAGTCGTGGGGCTTGAACTCTGGGTCTGGGCGCTATTCCTCAGCTCTTCAGCTAGCACTCTACCACTTGAGCTACAGCGCCATTTCCAGTTTTCTGGTGGTTTATTGGAGATAAGAGCCTCACGTACTTTCCTGCCCAGGCTGGCTTTGAACCACCATCCTCAGATCTCAGCCTCCTGAGTAGCTAGGATTACAAGCATGAGCCACCGGTGCCCGGCCCTTGGCATTTCTTATTTACTTCTAAATTATTATTTAGGATCTTTTCATTGTTTAGTAGTTAGTAAGGGATGAAAGACACCCATTTGTGTGTCTTATAGATGGGCAGTGTACCAATAAATTTTGTTTTTGTTTTTCTGTGAGTGTCTTCATTTCCCTAGTGTTCTTTTTTTTTCTCTTCTTTTTTTTTTTATTGTGAAAATACCGTACAGAGGGGTTACACTTACATGGGCAAGGTAATGAGTGCAATTCTTATCAAGCATTGTTACCTCCTCCTTTGTTTCCCCTTCCCAACTCCCACCCCCCACCCCAATACACACCCCCTCTCCCCTGCCAAAGTTGTAAAGTTCGTTTTTTGACATAACAACTTGTACATCTCATTGTTGCAATGGGTCCACCTGTATCCCTATTTAAATGATTTGTTTTGCCCTTCCCCTCCACAGATTATACCAACATCAAATACAGTGAAAGCAGGGGTTATACCGTGGGGGGAGGGACATACAAAGCAACAAAAAAATAATCTTATGAATATGTTCGAAACAATCACAAGGAAGAAAAACCTTTATTGAGTGCTAACCTTGAGCTGAAGAGCTCAGGGACAGTGCCCAGGCCCAGAGTTCAAGTCCCATGACCAACCAAACAACCAACCAACAAAAACACATGCCCCTTGTGTTCTTATCGCATAGATTTTCTGGGTATAGGACTGTTAGATGCCTGCATTGTTTGAACACTTTCAATATGTCATCCCACTGTGAAATAGTTTCAAGTGAGCATTCAGCTGACAATCCTAACACACTTCTTTCTTTATGTTTTCAATATCTTCTAATTGTCTTTGGATTTTGACATTGATGCTGGTATATCTAAGGGAAGATCTCTTTAAATTTATCCTAGATGTAATTTGTGGACATTGCATCTGCTGGTTAATACTTTGCATTAAATGTGGCTATTTGGGGCCCATTGTTTCCTGAGATAAAATCTTTCAGCTTCCTATCCAGCTTTCTTTCTTTCCTTTTTTCCTGTTGGTCGTGGGGCTTGAAATCTGGGCCTGGGCACTGTCTCTCAGCTCTTCAGCTCAAAGCAAGCACTCTACTACTTGAGCCACAGCATCACTTCCAGTTTTCTGAGTGATTTATTGGAGATAAGAGTCTCACGGAGTTTCCTGTACAGGCTGGCTTTAACTGAGATCCTCAGATCTCAGACTCCTGTGTAGTTAGGATTACAGGTGTGAGCTTATCCAGCCTTCTTATTGTTTCCTCTCATGCACTTCTAACACATTTAATGACTTTCCATAGTCTCAAAAGGCTCAGCATGGAGCTGGGAAGGTGGCTTAGTGGTAGAGCGCTTGCCTTGCATGCCTGAGGCCCTGGATTCAATTTCTCAGCACCACATAAGCAAAAGCAAAAGACCAGAAGTGGCGCTGTGGCTCAAGTGGTAGAGTACTAGCCTTGAGCTGAAGAGCTGAGGGACAGCGCCCAGGCCCAGAGTTCAGGCCCCACAACCGGACCCCCCCCCCAAAAAAAAAGCTCAGCACATTTTATTTTCATTTTTATTTCCTTTTGTTCCATAGACTACATGAATTCATCAATCAATCTTGAAGTTTACATTCTTCCTTCTGCCAGTTCAAACACATTGCTAAGTCCTTCAAGTAAGATAGAAATTTCTGTTATCACATTTTCAACTCTAAAACTTCTAGTTATTTGCTTTTGACAATAGTTTCTACTCTCTCATTATGATTTTCCATTCAGTGAGAAATCATTCTGACACTTTCTATTCTATAAGCAAGGTTTCTTAAAGTTCTTTAAGCATATATATTAAAAGCTTCTATCCAATGACTGGGGTTCTCCAGGAGCAGTTTGTAATAACTGCTTTTTCTTAACCTTATGAATGAATTATGGTTTCCCTTTCATTGCATGGTTCATAAGTTTTGTTGAGAATTCTGGAATTTTAAATGATATGTCAAACTCTAGAAATGAGACACAGCACACATTAACTTAAGAGCTATTATTTTTATTGCTTCATGTTTAGAGACTTTAAGTTTGTAAAAAAAAAAGTCCCATTTTTCGTCACAATCAATCATTGGATTCTCTGTTCTGCTAGCATACTGTTCCATGGATTTGAGTCCATTTTTATCACATGCATTGAACTCTTTTATCATGCATTCTCTCCCAAAATTCAAGGTGTAGGTTGGCTTATACCATTTAATCTGCAACAGAAAGCTCATTGTTCTATCTTATCCTACAATTCCTACTTAAACTTTCAAGGTCATCTACAAGTGAGAGACGAAGTCATTTTAGATCTTTTTCAGTCCATGCATGTATATGGCCTTCCAGATTCTTAAAAATATGTTGGAGTTTGGAAGCTTCACTGGGCATCCCAGTCAACATCAAGATCATGTGTGCACAGCTCTGAGACATAGGAGAGGCCTTTTGGCAAACTCTGGATTTTCTCAAAGTGCCATGTCTGACTCATTGATTCCTTTTCAGCATGTTCACTCGAGCTGTCTGAACACCTACACACAAATACATGTCTATGCAAGAAAGCATAGCTTAGTTTTATGATGTGATTATGGTTTACAAACCACTTTAAATCTAATATATCCCCTGATTCTTGTAAAAAAAAAAAACAACAACTTTGTTTCGTCAAGAAATCACGATTCTCCTGTCACCTCAGAGATTTAAAGATAAAACACAGACCACATAAATGATTTGCACAAAGCTGATAGGGAAACAATAGTAGTGTGGAAAATGAGACTCTGTATACTTTGACCCAATTCCTCTTATCTTTCTTCTAACCAAGCTTCATTTTCTCCCTTTATATCTGATTGGGCACACACCATTTTTTCTTGGTCTCCTTTCAATTTCCTTCTCCTACAACCTCATGGTCTAGGGATGGCACAGATGCGGTGGTTCACTGGGGAAAGTGTGAGGCCGGGTCTGAACTTCAGGCTTAGTTTCTCATTCTTTGGAGGTCTGAATGTAAATTTTTGCACAAGGGATGTGAAGAAGATAAAGAGCTCAGACCTAGCTAATTGTTCTCCAAGGCAAACTCGCTTTCCTGAAAAAAAAAAACAACAAAGAAAGATGAGTCATTTTTACAGTTGCTATTGGAGCCTTCAGGGACTTAGCAAAAATTCTTTTTCTGCCTTTTACCATTTTCTTTGCTGTTCAGTGTGTGGTATGAGCGACCATATATCCATCTTGAAAACTCCTAGACTCAAGTCTCTGATTTAGAAATCTGGTTACTCATTATCTTTCATTTTGCAAGGTCTCGGGGTCACAGGTGAAATTGCCTGTGGCAAATTGCCTGTGATCCCAACGCAGTCTTGAATATGGAGCCTCCTCCTCTCAGCTCATACCCAGAACTGCCTTCATCATATCCTGCTTTGTTACATATGCAGATATATGGACAGAAGGAAAGAGATACTGCTTAGCTTGGTCAATTTCCCTACCATGTGTCCCTGTTTAAAATACAAGTTATTTTTATTTTTTATACTATGCAGGATATATGTCTAGCTCTGTCATTTCTCTTGGCTTTATGCTGATCGTACAGTTGGAACTTCAGTCACTCCACTGGAATGCTTGAATGCCTACCCACTTTCACTGCACCTTGGAGTATGTACTTATTATACTTTCATTTTTACCAGGGCTCACAGTGAACTGTTTGCCTTGAGACTTAATGCAGGCTTCAGAGTTAGACTTTTCTAGAACAAGATATATGTTGGTTATTCCTGCAGCTCAGACAAATGCATATTTCACTCTGAGATGAATTTAAGGTTTTGGGAGACAGTGGCAGAAAGCTACCCTTAGAAAGTTCAAGAAAGAATGTTGCAAAGTAGTTGAATGTTAAAAATAAGAATGTGGTAGAAAACCCAGACAGCAGTGTTGACCATTTCTTGATGCACTGAATTTTTTTTTTAGGTTCAGTTTTACTGTTCAATAAAATAGGTTCTATTCTTCCTCAACTTCTTTAGGATTTCCAAGGTAATTGCTTTCCATCTCTGCATTTAATTCTTTTCCATCAGAAAGAGAGATGACAGCAAAAGGGCTCCAATTTCCACCTTGCCCCAGGTAATGTCATTTGTGGTATGATTTCAGAGCTAACCCCCAAACCCCATCAGATGTAGGATTTTCTCCTTCCCTTGAACTGGGGCTGGACTTATGACTTGAACTGGCCACAAGAAGACAGTGGAAGAAATGATGTGCCAGTTCCAAGCTTGGATATCAAGAGACCATGGAAACAGCCAGGCTGGCTTGCTAGAGGATGAGAGTAAATGTGAAAAGAGTATCACTTGTCCAGCTTAGGTCATCCTCGAATAGCTTCCAGTGAACTGGCCCTCTAATATAGAAGACAGGTAGGATCAGTAAAGCTGCATATCTGACATTCATGCTTGTGTGAAATAATGCATGCTTCTTAAATAATACTGTTTGGGACTATGTGTAATGCAGCAATGTAGTATCAACATATATAGTATGCACTCTGTGACTTTAAAGGGGGCCTTAAAGAGTTAGGCAGGTCTGGAATTGTCATGGGGAGAGAGAATTAAACTAGGAGTATAAAAATTCGAGATGTACACACCCTGGTCTACCAATCCATGACATTCGATAGAAACAACTTTGTCTTATTGAGTCAGCTTACATGAAGAAAGAAGAATACAAACCTTTTTTCTGTCATTATTAACCACAGGGTGCCCAGAGGAAAGTATGAGATTATCTAAGGCAATTGAATCTGAATTTGATTCTGCGAAGATTCCCCTCACCACAAATGCAAGAGACAGGAGGTAAAAGCATTTCTAGGGTTTCAGTGTTTCACAACCTAATGCAAGAATCAAGAGGAGTAGTAGTAATTGAAGTATATTGAAATATATCTGAAACTTTAGGCTTTAAATACAAAACTTGAAATTGTTGTCAGCGCAAAACTGGCACAAGTTCCTTCAACTTCTATCAGCCTTCTGATTAGAATGAGTTGTGCAACAGGAACCCAGAGATAACTTAGAAAAAGATGAGGAAAGAAAAAGAACATATAAATAACCAGGACAGCCAAGCACAGGGTCAAACTCCATACAGTCAAATTGCAGTTACTCCCCGGCCTGAGTCTAACATTCATTTGCAGCAAATGAGACTGCTTCATAAAAGTAAGGTATAATTTAAATTCTAGATAAGTACATCATCATCAATCCCACTGTGAGGGTTCCAGATAAGTTTTATTTATCACAGAGACAGTGCCAGGTAGATGATAAGATATAGCTTTTGATACATTTGGTTACTATGGAGTCTTAGCAATGTTACATAAATTTATTAGTTTACTTTCCTTTTTTGCTTACCTTAGTTTCCTTATCTCTAAAGTGGTTTTTGTAATTTGAACCTTGTAGGGTTACATGGCTCTACATAGTCCAACTTTGATTGATTTCTGTTTCATTGACTAATATTCTTCAAAGATGACTTCTTATCATATAATAGTTGCTCAGTAAATAGTAATGGCAGTAATGATTGTGGAAATTACTGAAATAATCTATGCAATATGTCTAGCATAGTGTCAGGAGTAGGAAAATGCATTTTGTTATTTATTTCATGATGTTATGGCTTATGATACTCTCACAAACTAGATGGCTCAAAAGCATAATAGAGAGTTCACTGTTTTCACTCTATATTATGCATGTATATGTATATATACATATGTATACAAATGTAGGTGATAGAATTCTGGGTGCCAGTGGCTCATGCTTATAATCCTAGCTACTTTTGAGATCTGAGGATCATGATTTGAAGCTAGTCCAATCAAAGAAGCCATCTCCAATTAATTATTCAAAAACTGGAAATGGAGCTGTAGCTGAAAGTGGTAGAGCACTAACCTTGAGCAAAAAGAGCTCAGGGACAGCGCCCAGTCCCTGAGTTCAAGGCCCATGACCAAAGAAAGAGAAGGGGGAGGAGTTATATCTTTCAGGAAATAAGTACAGGTTTGAACCAAATCTAGTTCAGGTTCATTTAGAGGCAGCATTAGACATACTGCCTAATGTCCTAATGGCACATAGTGTGCCCCTATCTTTGTAGTCTCCCCAATGACTCTTTAAAAAAACATTAAAATTATTTAAAGTTGATAAATTTAGGGGTTGGAAGCATCACTCTGTAGTATTAGCCAATGGCAAAACCATCAGGGACCAAGTTCAAGTCCTGGATTCGGACCTAAATTTATTTTTAATATATAATCTTAAAAGCTATAAGATTCTTTGTGAGCAACATTCAGGGTTTGGATTTCTGTTTGAAGTGTGGTGGAGATCAGACGCAAGGGGGGAAAAAGTCTCCATGAGAGGAAAGAAGGAAGCTTTGAAAATGAGCCTGGTCAGAAGCCATGCTGGACTCCCAACTACAGCAAGATGAAATTGCCCTGGGCAGGATCATGGGATGATATGCAAGTAAAGCAGAGGACTGCAAGAAGAAGAAGAGGGGAGGATGTGGGTGGAACTCTACTGCCTCACTCCTGTTCATCACAACTCACCTATTCCAAAAGGGAGAAAAGATTCCTTCTTCTTAAACTGTCCATTCTCCAGAAAATGCTCTGGATTGAAGGTGTCTGGGGTGGCCCACTCTTTGGGGTCCTTGTGTAGTGCAGTCAAATTGGTTAGGATCATGGTCCCCTGGAAAAGGAAGCACAACGTTGGATACCTTGGAACTCACACAAGTAGAGCGGCAGTGGTCCTCAGGCTCTGTTGTCCAGGATTGCTCATATCCTGAATTCCTCACATGTATCTGCTTTCAGCTGATCCCAATACCACAAACTCTCTGTTTTGTACAGGACCATGTAGAAAGAATGTGACAGGTGGTCAGTCCATATATGATCAAAATCAGTTATGCTGCTTGTGATAGGAGGCCCATTGCAGTTAGACAATGGCTGCTTCTCCATCCCTTCTCCCAGAGTTGAGGATGCTGTACCTAATATCATCACAAGCTTCCCAAAAGAAACAGATGCTCAGGGAAACAAACATTGATGAATGCAAATTGCCTGGGGTGAGCAGAGTCAAGCTTTTCCTGCCACTGCCTCAGTAAAGCAGTCTTTCTTTACATAAGGCTGGTCCTCCTTTATATCTCTCTGGATTTCATCACCTAGATTCTTCCAATTGTTACCTGAGTTCAGGCACCTTGCTCTCCTAGAACTTCCACTTATGTCCTCATCCTCTACTTCACATGCTAAGGACAAAGTTCTATGAATGGTATTTAATTATGTTGCCTTCCCTTCCATTCTGCAATGTCTTCCTTCCACTCTGAATGGAAAAATGTCTCTTTACCTGAGACACCTGTGCCATTCTTCCCACTGTCCAAGCTCCTGCTATGGTTGGATTAACAAAAAATAATAACCATCATTATGAATATGAAGCTCCACGTGTTTAATGTCATTTCACCCCTCCATAGATCCAGTGAGGTGGATTTAAATGCCTTTTGGAGATGAAGTTCAGGCTGTTAGAGGTTGAGTAATGTCCTCAGAATCACAGTGTGATTAAACTGTCGGGTTGAACCATCACTGGAAATACATGTTGAGTCAAAGCCATGGCTCCTAGCCTGCATTTCATATTCAACTAGATTTCTCAGTGCCCTGGATGGTTATTAAAATGGAAGCAAAATTTTTTCAGTAGGAGTTTTGTAAAGGAGAGGTGGATCACTGGAATTAAATGAATGGTAAACACAAACTAAAGAAAGCAAAAGCAGCTGAAAAATTGCTTCCCCCCCACCCCCCCGAGCCTCCAGCCCGAGCGGCTCAGTGAGTAAGGCAACAGAAGTTGTCACCAAGCAGTCTGCTGGGTTTGCTCTTCTGCTTTTAGCTCTGGAGACTGTCCCAAAGAATGCCATCCAGAGGGTGTTAAACAACTAGACCCACACAGGCTGACCAAGAAGATCAGAAACAAGGGAAGATAATGCAATTTCACACTTTGGAGAAAGATACTAGACAACCCGTGCTCTCTACAGAGATCTAGAGGACACTAGGGCACCTGTGAGAGCTCTCTATGGAAATCTTAAGGGTCCTGTCTGTCAGGGATCTGTGAAGTGTGGAAATATTCCCATTCATGGGGTTATTTAAAGGAATGTAAAGTCTTTAGCTTCCCTTAAGTGTGGTTAGGCTAAGGAGTGGAATAAGAAGGTCATTATGGCCTTGATCATACTAGCATCTTATCTTGCTCAGGATTTGGTACAGCTCAACTGACTATTTACCTAGCAAGTACAAGGTCCTGGACTCCCCCAGTATTGTAAGGAGGGAAAATACAAAACAACAAAAACAAACACACACACACACACACACACACACACACACACACACACACACGCACGCACACACATGCACACACACACACACACACACGCGCGAGCGCACGCGCACACACACACACACACACACAGCTTCTTCAGGGAATTTGACAGGAAACAATGCAGAAAAATGGAAAGGAAATTCATTTTAAACTTAAAGAAAGACAAGTTTTGTTTTGTTTTGTTGTTTGAGAAAGTACCGGGAACTCTTTTATCTGCCAAGAGCCATTTTCCATGTTTATGTTTGATAGCACTGATGCTCATGTTGTTATGAAACAATGCTCCTATATTTAGTTTAGTTCAAGTCTCATCTGAGGTTGCTTTGGCAGAGTCAGATCAATGATTTTTGTGGGCCACTGGAGTAGACATTCCCCAGTTCTTAGCTTGTGAAGGATAGACAGGTTGGTTCTGTATCTTTAATCCCCTGAATTTGAGGTGGAGAGCTCTCATGCAAGCTTAACTTACCTGAGCCACAAATTCCTGGTCAATAAGATAGGAATCATAATCTTTGTAAAAACAAACAAATAAGCAACTAAGTAAGGCAATTTATATGAGGCTAATAGTCTACAGTGCAAAATGATTACTTAAGGAGTATATGTTCCTTTCTCACCATTTCCAATAATTAATAACACAGAGCTTAAACCAGTTTCCTTTGTGAGAAGAAAGTGCCCACCATGGGCACTGCTTTAAGAGCTGGAAAACTCCCCGTGGCAACTTTATAGTAGAACCACTGTCATCAGTGTGTCATTAGACCCAGCAGGTCTCCAATGCAGAAGATCCTACACAGAAATTGGCAGTACTCTGGTTCTGAGAGATGCTCTAGCTGTCAAAGAAAAGTGTTTTACATGGCAAAGTATGATGGAATGGTTGACTGCTGTCTGCTTAAGGAGAGTCACAGTGCACATTAGCATAGTAACAATGCTAAGAAGTCACATAGAAAAAAAAACTAAAGAAAGAAAATGGAAAAAAAAGGAAAAAAGAAACAAATCCAGGATTCCTCTAAGCATATTTGGCCCAGGAATATTCCTTTGTCCTTTTCACATAATAGTTAAACATGTGGCACACAAGAGCAGATAAAACAATCAAACCCCTCATTTAAGTGATTTCTTGGAACACAAAATACCTGTCACTTTTCAGTTTCAGGTTCATTTTGATGAACTCACACAGAATTAGGATCTGACCCTGGTAGTGCCTGGTTACCTTCGGCAGGTGGTACCCGGCCAATGTGGTATCAGTTGTCACTTCCCTGGGCACATTCAAGGGGATTATGTTCCCCATTCTCTGTATCTCGTGGATGACAGCATAAGTGTAGGGCAGGGATTCTCGGTCTGCCAAGCTTGGCTGCTTCCCCCGGCTAACCACTCTGTCAATCTCTGCCTGTACTTTCTCTGGAAGAGAATAGGAAGTTCTGTTACTTTTACAATTTTTATTTTGGTCATGGGTCTTGAACTCTGGACCTGGGCACTGTCCCTCAGCTCTTCAGCTCAAGGCTAGTGCTCTACCACTTGAGCCACAATGCCACTTCCGGTTTTCCAAAGGTTTATTGGAAATAAGACTTTCCTGCCTAGTCTGGCTTTGAACTGTGATCCTCAGATCTCAGCCTCCTGAGTAACTAGGATTAGAGGAGTGAGCCACCAGCACCTGGCTTCTTTTACAATTTATTCTTTCTTTCTAGAGTGGTCTTCTAGATCTCACTAATGGTACTTCAAAAAAAAGGTGACCAGATTGAAAATAAACAAAATGATCCCTAACCCACTCATTGGCTTATTAAAAAAAAGTGTCACATCTTTCACTTTCGTAAGCAAATGAAGTAACAAGGAATGAAGGCTCAGGAATGAAGTAACAAGGATCCGCATGGCTAAGCTCACAGTAATAGCTTATCTTGTTTGAGCTGCTATATCAAAATGCCTTGCACCCAGTGGCTTGTAAATAGCACAAACACCACATCACTTGTAATTCTGGAGCTTGTGAAGTCCTGTCTCAATGCACCAGCAGATGTGGTGTCTGGTGAGGACCCACAGTCTGCCTCACAGATGACCCCTCCTGCTGTGTCCTTACATGTTGCAAGGAACAAAGCACCAATCTGATACCTCCTCAGTAAGATCACCGATCCTCTCTTATGAGGATTAATCATATCCCAAAGACATCACCTCCAAATGCCCTCTTGTAATCCTAGCGACATAGAAGGCTGAGACTTGGAGGATTGTGGTTCATAGTCAGCCTGGGAAGACTAGTGCATGAAATTCCAGCTCCATTTTACTAGCAAAAAGTCTTGCTGAAGTTAAAATGTGTTTGTGACTTCAACTAATACCACTGTCCAACAATACTGTGAAATTTGTGAAATTTATGTAATCACTTAATCTCAATAAGGAAAGAAAAAAGAAACAATTAAGAATCACTATTCAAAGCTAACTCAAGACTCTTATCTTTAATTAACGACCAAAAGTCCAGAAGTGAAGCTGTAGTTCAAGTACTAGAGTGCTAACTTTGGACAGCTCAGGGACAGCTCCCAGGCCCTGAGTTCAAGCCCCTCTGTACTAACAGAAAAAAATCATCCAGGCTGGTTGTATGGTTCAAGTGGTAGGGCACCCACTTAGAAAGTTACCAAACCCTAACTTCTACCCCCATTACGGCTAACAACAACAAAAAAGTGTCACAACAATCCTAATGTTATCATGTTTTTAAAAATAAAACTTTATTGGAACACACACACACATCTTGCTGAATATGTGGCTCAGGTAGTAGAGCACCAGTTGTGTGGAAAAAGAGCTGAGCAAGAGTGAGGCCCTGAGTTCATAGCCCATTACAAACAAACAAAAAATGAAAGAAAGAAAGCTAGATTGAAAGAAAGAAAAATAGGAAAAAAGAAGTCTCTATTCGAAAGTAGTCTATCGACAGATAGAAGAAAAGAAATGAAGGGAAATAACAGAATAAAATGGTTTAAATAATAAAAGGGGATGAATTTCTAATCCTCTGTGCATGCCATTAATGTGAGCTCAGAGTTGCCTTTCTCTGACCTATTTGGCAAGCTGGCATCCAGTGGGAGCAGTTCCCCAGTTAGTTTGGCTCCTTCTGCTTTCCTTTGTGCTGTTTGCCTCCAGTCAGAGAGTGAGTTTTAGGGGTGCGCTGGTGGTCATTACTTTTCGGAACTGGACTGGTTAGGGCAGATTGTAAACAGACTGCTAGACTAATCTCCAGAGACTCTTGAGTGTCTGGTTCTGGGACAAGGACACACAGCTGCACTGGAATGCTTTGTGACTCTCTCCTTCTCTACCAGAGCTTTACATGAATATACTTCCACTCCTCTCAACAAACTAGAGTCACTTTTCTCCAAATGGAATTACCAAGTCTCTGAGTCAGACTTTTCTCTGCAGCTCGCCAAGTTTTCCTGGTGAAACAAGCTCTTGGTGAACAAGTACTAGGCAACCTTGCTGGATATTCCCAGAGACAGGTGACCACAGAATGTTGATGTCTTATGATCTGTGCTGCTATTATTCTGACTCAAAGTAATTTCCCAACTCTATCCTGTGATCAAATAGGGTGAGGATGAGAGAATCTTCACCATGTATATAGACTAAGTGGTCTCTAAAACCCTGCCTGGCTCCTGCTCAGTATTTAACACAGTGTTTTCTTTTTAGTCTTTCTTTCTACTCCCTCTGTCTGGACAACACTTGGGCCAGAACACTTACAGGATTTTGTTGTTCTTTTTCCATTCTGTCCATTCAACTCTGGCTTCTGATTTCTTTTTAAATAAGACTATATACAATGGAAACTTCAGTGTGTGTTTTCTAAGGCTTCCTTGCCAGGCTGGGCTCCTGCCTGCAAAAGCTGTTCTTCTATTTTTAATTAAGGTGTAGACTATTTTCTAATGAATATAAAGATAGTAAAATAATTGTGAAAAGAATAAAAATCACTTGGATGTAAAATGGTTATTATACTGGATATAGGCAACTAAATATTCAGTAAGCAAGATTATGAGTCACATTTGTTTCATAGTGAATGGGTCTCGTGGTAGAAAATAGGCAAATTAAGTCATTAGGAGCTCATACTTGATTATTAAGTCCTCTTCCCAAATGTTGGGTATATAGGTGTCTTCTACTATTCCTGGCTTATATTAATCATTTTTAGTGTACAGTTCAGCAAAACAAATCACCAGAACTTTTTGGTCTTATAAAACTGAAACCCCATTAAATAACTCTTTGCTCTTTCCTTCCCTAGCATGTAGCCACTAACATTTTACCTTCTGTCTAAGTAAATCTGACTGTTCTAGATCATTCATTTCAATGGAATATTACAAGAATACTTCTTATGTGATTGGTGTATTTAACTAGTATATATCTTCAAAATTGATGCATGCTATAGCCATGAATGGGGGTTTGATTATTTAGTCATTATTATTTAATGTCAGTATTCCATTTCATGTGTATTTCATATTTTGTTTATGAATTTATAGTAAATTAATACATGGACTGTGTTGGTTATAGTTAACAGGAGTGTGAACTCCTAATACTTTAATCCATTCACATTAGAGAGCCTTAGCTCCAGAAGCCAATCTGTATTGAACTCATTATCTTCTAAACTTAAAAAAAATTTTAGGTAGAAATGCATTTTAAAAACAACCTAAGATGAGGGGCTGGGAAGGTGGCTCAGTGGTAGAGTGCTTGTCTTGCATGCATGAGGCCCTGGGTTCGATTCCTCAGCACCACATAAGCAAAAAGAAAAAAGCCGGAAGTGGCACTGTGGCTCAAGTGGTAAAGCGCTAGCCTTGAGCTGAAGAACTGAGGGACAGCGTCCAGGCCCAGAGTTCAGGCCCCACGACCGGACCCAAAAAAAACAAACAAACAACCCAAGATGAGGGGCTGGGAAGGTGGCTCAGTGGTAGAGCGCTTGCCTTGCATGCATGAGGCCCTGGATTCGATTCCTCAGCACCACATAAGCAAAAAGAAAAAAGCCAGAAGTGGCACTGTGGCTCAAGTGGTAAAGCGCTAGCCTTGAGCTGAAGAGCTGAGGGACAGTGCCCAGGCCCAGAGCTCAAGCCCCACAACCGGACCCCCCCAAAAAAACCCAAGATGAATGTACATAAATATATATACATAAAAGCAGCATTTATGTTATGATTCAATATATGAAAGAAGGTATCATGGGAAAATTTATCTTTAGTACCCAAGAAGCACTCTGATCTTTTCTATTCTATTCTTAGCCTAGGGAAAAATAGTTGGTCTTGATAAACTAAACTACTGTATGCCTCATTAATAAACTTTTTGACACATTTTGAAAAACACTACAATGATCATTCCCCTCCCTACCTCTACTTGCTCAAAATGATCCAGAATCCAGAAGCAGACATATGTTGGGAATGGCTGTTCTCTTTGAAAGGATGATAGTCTATGGGGAAGATATAAAAATAAAATGCAATTTGCATGGCATGGGGTACATTAGGGAATCTCTGGAGAAGAAAATGCAAATGAATTCCTAGCTAGCAATTTGCTGGAGGAGTGTTAAAGTGTCTTAGAGGGGTAATATTTGAGCAAATTCCCTTAAAATAGATAATGGGTTTACAATATGGAGTAATTTGAAATATAATTTTATCAAAGTCACTCTGTAGGGAAAGGGATGTTGATGTTCATTACAAAGGTAGAAAGGACATTGTTAGGTCCACCCCAGAAAAATGGCTCCTTCTCCTGTTTTCACTCCATGTGAAACCCCAAGAAGACTCCTCCCACTTTGTTCTCCATGCAAGACTACAAGTGCTCTCCCTAGAAGTCCCTGCCCAGCACCTGTAACCCAGGTACCTGGGGTACCGGGGGGCAGTGGAGGTCCCCCAGGCTCTGAGGTCACTTCCTCATCTACTCCAGTTACAACTCCTTCTCATCTTCCCCTACATAATCTCTCCCCACTGTAAGTTCTCTCTCTGCATGAGAGATACGGTACAGGCCAGTGATTTGGTTCTCCTAAGGAACGCTCTTCTGCCTGATCCCCATGGAAGTCTTCTTTCTCTGATCCTTACAGACATATCAGAGGGTATCATGTACCAGACTAAGAGGACTGAACAACATCTAGGAGGAAGTGGGAAGATTCTACTAAAATGAAAGGAAAGCAACACTAGCTTTTCATATGAATGTGTAACTCTTCATGGGGAATCTGTTTACAAAGTTAATTCATTTCACTCTTCCCTTCTTTGACCTTGGGGTTCTTGCAGGTAGGGAATCTCATATTCATAGCTGCAGAACTGATCACCATCTTCACAGATCATCTGAAGAACGTGCCCATTATCAAGTGTATACCACCTCATGGGTATTTTACCTACATTTCATGCTAGCCTCTGACCCCCATCTGAGCCATGTGTTTCATGAGCTCCATTCTTTGCTGGTCTAGGTACACTGGTTACCTGCTCACCTTGGATTTCTGGGTTTAGGGCCATGTACAGCAGACCCCATCGCAATGTTGTAGAAGTTGTCTCAGTTCCAGCCAAGAAAAGATCCAGTGTACTGCAGATGAGATTTTCCTCATGGAAACTCGTAGTATTCTTGTCTGGGTGCTACAAAGTACAGTATGCATTGGTTTATTCAGAGCATTGGTATTTTCTACAACATACAAGGGCTTTTACCCTATGGGAAGAATTTGGAAGAAAAGGTGTGGAGGAGAAACCGGTTTGTATTCCTCAAGAAGGAGCAATATAGTGGAGCTGTGTCCTGCCCCACTGCTAGGGGACCACAGACAGCTCCAAGCACTCGAGTGGATGAAAACTAAACCAATTCTTAAGCTTGTAGTTTGAGAGAAAAATTTCATTAGAGAGGCAGGAAAATAGGATGCGAATCAGACAAACATGGCATCCGATGTCAAGCATGTCTGTTATTAGGCTACATTATGTGAGATGGAAAAAAGAACACTTGGAAAATAATGAATACATGTATGTATTGATATCCATAGTGAGTAAGAAGCAATATAACCTTTCTATCTCCTCATTCATCTTGCCCAGTTGCAACTTCTCTGTCTCCACGATTCATTGTTTAGGATTTTCCATCATCTTACCCACCTTCTTCTAGACAGCTCATTTTTGTCAACATTGTTCTTAATGTGAATGATCCCTCACACTACACTATATGAGAAGTGAAGTTTCCTCCTCCAGAAGGAAACAATGCTTCTATTAGTATGTCAGTCGCATAAAGAGAAAGAATGAAAGAAATTCACCAGCTTGCTTCCTGAAGGAGGAACTCATCATCAGAACAATCAATAACTGTGACACAAATTTAGTATGTTCATTGGCCAGGGGACTTCTGTGCTCAAAGACAACTCAGTTTGGCTGTTTTCTGGTTTATTGCTGATGACGTTGAAAAGTGTGTGCTATAGGAGCTATCGCGCACACTGAAGTCCCACTGAGACCTTTATGTGAAACTCTGGTATCTAGCTCAACTTTACTCATAGTCTTAAGTGTAGGATGAGAGAAGGCTAATAGATGGCCTCAGGCTGAAGTGATAATAAAAAATGAGCACTGAGGCTCAATTGCTAATTTTTCTTATGAACAGCTCCTTCAGATGTAAGGGCTAAAACATGGGGGATGAAAAGGTAGAATTTTTATTCTCAGGGCCTTTTGCAAAGTGTAAAAAAAATCTCTTATTTTGATTTGTCTTCATATCCCAGAGTTTATGCTATCTTGCACTTCTGAAATAGTACAGATAGGTTTACTCGATGTGGTAGGATAAATCATGATCGCCAAAATGTCCACATTTCAATCCCTGGAATTTGTGCATATTACCTTATGTGCATATTACTTTAGTCAAAAAAGGGACTATGCATGTATGATGAGTTTCAGGATTGTGAGATGAGAATATCATCCTTCTAAGGCATCAACAAGAGGGTTAAATCCAGTTACAAAAGATGCAAAAAGAAAAATACAGATTAGAGGAGAGAAAATACTGTACTCCTATCCTTAGAGATCTAAAAAAGAGCCACCGGCAAAGAAAAAGTAGAGTCTGGGAAAATCATGGACAAATTCATCAAAGAGCTTCCAAAATGAAGCTAATACCTAGAATTAAATGCAAGGGAATTCATTTGAAGCTTCAGTCATCCAAAACTACTTAAGAACCAATTGATGTTATATTATTCCAGCCTGCTGGTAGTAACGTTGCAGCAGCAATTGGAAACTGAAATCTTACTATATCTTCTTCTTCTTCTTTTATTTTTGTGCTGGTCCTGGAGTTTGAACTTAGGGTCTGGGCATACTGTCCCTGGGATTTTTGCTCAAGGCTAGCACCCTACCACTTGAGCCACAATTTGACCACTGGCTTTTTAAATGGCTAATTGGAGGTACGAATCTCATGATTTTCCTGCTCAGGCTGGCTTTGGACATCTATCCTTAGAACTCAGCCTCCTAAGTAGTTAGGATTACAGGTGTAAGCCACCAGCATCTGGCTACTTCTTTTTTTTCTTTAAGAGTAGAACCCATGAAAGATATGTGTGCCCACCTTTGCCATTTCATTGAGGTAAGCATCAATAAAGTCTCTTGGTTCATCAGGATTCAAATCTCTCTTGTGTTTTTCAACCTCATGAGAAATAAATAATTTCAGTTTCTCCCAGTTGCTGAAGATTTTTTGGTGTTGTCCAGGAATGAATTTCATTATCGATGGAAACATATCATAGAACTAATTGAAAAAAAATAAAACCATCATGGGGTAATATAGTACCACTTTTTCTATTTTCAAAGATAGTCTTTTCTTCCACTTCCTTCCAATTCTTAGCTTGAAGTCATATAGCACCATATAAAACCTGGCAATTCTCACACACTACTGTAACAATTTTCATTAGTTTTCCTGATTGAATTCATTACACCATTATACCCTATCTCCTAATAACTTCCCAGAGGAATCATTCAATAGAGCAACCTCGAGGCTTCGGTCCTTGACTCCCAGTCCCCACTGACTTTCCATTATGTTGAATTCTCTCATGATTCTTTAGCCTATAAGCCATCAACAACTTCTGCAGAACTATCACTGTTAACTTGTGCGTTCCAGCCATAGCAGCTTTCTATCTCTACAGCTTGTTTTCCGATTCTTCTCTGTGCATTGCATATTCTTCCAATGCAATGCTCTACTAAGGGCATTGTAAAAATGTGCCTCTGCTTGTTGATCCATTTGAGCTGTTTCTCCGGTTTTGATGTTATGAATAAAGCTGAGTAAAACTGAAATAAATATTCTTCTTGTCCCATTGTTCAAGTAGACACATGAATTCACTTGTCCTGGTTATATATGGACATAAAAGTTATCTGAAGATTTCAAACTGATGGTTGTCCATCAGTACTTGGCAGTATCAATCTTCTGATTTCATAAACTATAGCATTTTGAGATTAAATTTTTATACAAGTCAATATTGTACAATTCTAAAAATGTTGAGTCTGTGGAAATATCTATTCAGTTTCTTGGTCTCTTTTTCTGGAATTTGGGAGACACTTCTAGAGAGAAATTGTCCCCAAGTGCTTAGGTCATTGTTCTAGGCTTCTTTCTTTTACCAGTTCTGTACCTAAAGCTTTCTCACTACATTCACATATATGTTCATTAGTTTGTGGTGTATTTTTTTTAATCCTGCTATCTTCAATATAAGATTTGGCCTCAAATTGCTCATTCTACAATTACTGAATTGTTTTATTGCTCCCATGAGGAAACAATGGTCTTCACCTTTGAAAGTTGCACAAATATGTAGAGTGCATGTAGTCATGAATCACTGTGTGCCATAATCCAACATGTATCAAACATGGCCAATCTTATTTCATCAATGTTCAGGCCCTACTATTTATTGCCTTATACCCTTGAATTTTTGAACAAATTATAGTCACCTAAATTATAATTATGCAGACAATAGTACTCAGTAAAGTCCCTTACTTGATATAACTAATATAACTAATAAAAATATTTTTTAAATAAGAATGAGAATATTTTCTTCTCAAGGTTATTTTGCATTTCTGGCTCTTCACTCCTGGCTATGCTAGTCTACAGTTCAACAATTCCACCTTTTTTCCTGCCCTAAGAGAGCAGTTGAGAGGAAGGAAGATTCTGTGGATACCCAGATGACTTCTGGCAGTGTATTGCCATTGTGGCTGGAATGCACAGGGTAACAGTGACGGTTCTGCAGGGGCTGTTGATGGCTTCCAGGAATGAAGAATAATGTCAGACTTGAACATCTGGAAAGCCATTGAGAATTGGGAGTCAAGGACCAAAGCCTCGAGGTTGCTCTATTGAATGATTCTTCTGGGAAGTTATTGGAGAATAAGGTATGATAGTATAATGAATTTAATCAGGAAAACTAGTGAAAATTATTATAGCAGAGTATAAGAATGGCAAAGCTTTATGTGGTGATAAATGATCTCAAGCTAAGAAGATGCCTCTGAAGGAGGTAGAGATGGGTATGTTGGGGGGAACTTGGAGAGAAAAGACTCAAAGGCAATGGCACTAGTGTTGTTCATTTTAGACCAACCCAGAGGCATAAAAACATATTAAGTGAAACATCAGACTTTGTATGTAGTACACATTTTCATCTTATTTAAAAAGTGCTATAGGTGGGTTTCACATAAAATTATCTCAACTTTAAGTGAATTGATTTTAACTTGAAGAAAAACTTAAAAAGAAGTAAGAACCTATCAGAGAGTCAGCCCCAATATTCTTCTTCAACATCTGGAAAGACAAACTCCTTACCAAGCCCATTATGGAGGCCTCCAAATACACAATCTCATCCAGTAACTTCAGCATCATCTGAAATTGGCCATCTTGGTACTCAAAACGCTCCCCAAACACAATAGAGCAAATGATGTTGGAAACTGCATTGTTGATTTTGAACTGAGGGTTAAAAGGCTGTCCTAATTGTGGAAGAGAGAAGAGATCAGTCTTTGTAGGTCACTATTTTGTTTCTATTTTCTATAGAGTCTAGTGAGGACATACTTACAGAGAGCCACCGAAGAGTCTCTGGACATGACACTTTGAACAGTGTCTGACATACCACTAGATCATCCAATGCCAGGAAAGTCAAAGTGATGATCAATGTTAAATTCAATGGTATGTTTAGTGCTTTTTTATGTACTTAATTCTAGCACTCCTTCAGAAGGTTTGTGTTTGGATGTTTATTATTTTATCTTGAAGCACAGTATTATGGCCGGACAAGGACTTTGATAGCCTGTCAGCATTAGGTCAATGAACAACAAATGGGCCACAATCTTGTAGATCTATACTACAAAAATGCCTACCTTTCTCCTTTTCTATGTCCTCAACAAGGTGCTGAGCCTCCTCCTGAATGCGTTGTTCCAAGCTCTTCTTTCCTAAACCAAAGTTCCTTAATGTTGTCAGGGTGAACCTTCTCTGCTCTTTCCAAATCTGGCCATTGGACATGATCAGTCCTGGGAAATGAAAGTTAGCATTGTAGTATTCCGACGATTTATGTAAATATATTGCAAATGGATACTAATGTGTCATATTCCATAGTCGTGTGTATGAAAGCAGGAGGGACATTAAAGCATATGAAAATTTCAGAGAAACACCTCTGCAGGTGACATGAGTGACATCAGTGGCTTTCAATATTAGTCAATTATAGTAAGCATTTTTCATGTCCTATGAAACAGAACACAAAATTCTATAGGTATATTACCATCCCCTGAGTGCATTAGTGGTAGAAAAACTGAAGATCAGGGCATAAAAAATAAAGTAACCTTTGGAAGATCACACAGTTACTATCAACTAACCAGATGTTCAAATGCAAATCTCCCTTATTTCAAACCCATGATATTTATGTGAAGTTGAATATCAGGCAAGGAAGATCAATACTCTTAAGAAGTCAAAGAAAGATTTTTACGAGAGGTCTTATCCCCAGAAGCCATAAGTCACTCAAGAAAGGAGGAAAGATTAATATTCCATATGAGCATGCCACACAGGGAAAGGTGAACATCCTGCTATGCTCAGATCGTTGTTTGATTCCCAGCACAAGGAGTGCTAGGTTACTTTCAATTGCTTCTCCTCCCTTTCCATCCCCCTCCCTGCCCTCCCCTGCCCTCCTGTCCCCTTCTCTCTCCTTCTCTCCCCTTCCCTCTCTTACATCTTTTTTTTCATTCTGTCACATTCTCCTACTCTCTCTTTCTTTTCCTTTTTAATTTTTGGCACTATTAGGGACTCCACACATGAGTTTGGTAGCCCATGCCCCTACTTTTTGCTTTTATGTTGTTTTTGAGGTAGGATCTCATCAACTTTTCCCATGCTGGACTTAAACTCGTAATTCTCTTACCTCCATCTGTACAGAAGCTAGGATTGCAGGCATACGTCACCATCACATTTAGAGCACTTCTGATTTCTATCTTAGCCTTTATCTTCCCAATGAAATGTTTTTTATTTTTATTTTTCAAATTGAGAGAGACTTTTCAACCTAAGATTTGGGATTTTAATTTCAACTTTTTGTTGTTGGTGATGGTGGTCATGGGGCCTGAACTCTGGGCCTGGGCACCATCCCTCAGCTCTTCAGCTCAAGGCTAGCGCTCTACCACTTGAGCCACAGTGCCACATCCAGCCTTTTCTGATTATGTGGTGCTGAGGAATTGAACCCAGGGTCTTATGCATGAGAGGCAGGCACTGAGCCACCCTCCCAGCCCCGATTTCAACTTTTAAATGTGTAAATTTATTTAATGATCATTTTAAGTATCTAAGTCAACCTGGAAGGTTGGAGAAAGCCTATGTTTCCAAGCCCTAATGACAGAACATAAGAAACTAGAGAGAAAAGAGCAGCAGAAGGAAATATATCTGCATCCCTAAAGGAAGAGGTCTGGAAAAGGGAAAAAAGGAAAGAGAACACACTTTATCCTAGTTACAGTTGGATGATGGTGTTACTTCATAACCAAGAACATGTGATTTCTCCCAAATCTCTATTCAGAAAATCCTGCTAATCTGCTGAGGGGTGCTTTCATAGGAAAGGTAGCCATCCATCTTCCTTCAGCAGATGGCATTTCATAATGGGGCTGGCTTCTAAGAAGTTTGGAAATGATAGTCACAGAGACACTGTTACTTGACCATAAAAGTTTCAAGCACTGTTTCTAGTGGTCAAGAAACTTACCATTTTCACCAAAGACGCGTTCTCTGACTGCTGTGACGTAGCGGTTTATAAAGTTCTGGTCCGAATGAATAAATATTTCTTTGATTAAGGGCATTCCAGTTATAAGAACTGAATTCAAGTTACCAAAATCCAGGCTTAAAATGTTTCCATATTTCTTCACAAACTGAAAAGGAGTACAGTAGTCAAAATTGAGTGTGTACATCTCTGTGTGTCCAGGAATGGCAGGTACATATAAGGGAAGATCTTATCCTGGGATGTATGAGCTCATATGTGTGGGAAGGGTGCACTTTAGTTTGATATGAGTATTTCTGATGTTTTTTCTTCTTGCCACTAAAACACATTTAAATTTGTGTCTACATTGTAATAGATTCATTTACATATTCGATGGGTATGTGTGGAGTGTATACCATGTGTTCATAGAATAAGGCATAAGGATATATAAATATGTGGAATAAACAGGGTCTCAAACATGAAGCATCAATCAAATGTCTATTTTGCCAAGGAAATACTTGCTAGGAGTGGAAAATACAGTGAAAGGTGGAGAAGAGGTGTGGAGAAATCTCTGCAGCTGAGTTAGGTGAACTAATTGAAAGGAAAATGAGTTGAAGCTAAAGTAAAGTAGCCAAAGAGACAAAACTTTCATTTGGGAGCAGAATTTACCAGGTATTAAGTTAGATTTGAAAAAAAGGTATGAATTTGAGATGGCCCTAGGACCTCAGAATTTTTGTAGATGTGGGAACAGAGGAGGATGAGAGGAGATTGGAGAAGACAGAAAGGATAGAGAATAGAAGAGCATGCCCCAGAATATGCACAAGTATGAACGTTTATGCAAAGATGGATTGAAGGACAGCATATGATCAGTATTCATAGCTTTTAATAGCCTGTCTGTCCAAGAGACAGCCCTGAATAGATCCTTCCTCTGCTTTGGTGCTTCTGGATCATGTCTAGTTTCAACCATGCATGGTATCAAACAAGAGAGCTCAGTTCCTCCAGGTATCCATGGTCCTCTTCTCATCTCCATTCCCATTGACTCATACCTCCAACTTGCACTTGGATTCCTGAACCTAAGGGCCCATCAGAGCAGAGGAAATGAGTCCGCGCCACACACACACCATGTTCCACTCACATTAAGAAGACCAAGCCTGAATTCACTGCTTCCTTTTTGACTCAGAGTCCTCTGTTAGTTTCATGTCTAGCACATGCTGTCCTAGCTTGCTAGTCAAGGCAAGGTCAAGAAGCAAAAATCCTTTCTTCTAAGAAATTTCAGATCAAGTAGAATTTTCAATTCATTTCATAAAGCCTGGATGAATTTTTACGGCTCTGCCTACAGGATTTCTTGATATTTTTAGTTATGCACTAAAGAACAGATGAGAATCTCAGATTAAGATAAATGACTCCTAACAGGTAAGGCATACAACCTAGAATGTCAGATTATACTTGGAAGGCCTTCAGTAGTCTGATTGAATTTCAGCCTCCCATCTTTACCACCTGTCATTTGTTTAGTGTATTTCTAGACTCACAGAACTGGTCAGCATAGATAAATGAAATGACCACCTGGAGCCCTAGCAATCCTAAAATGCACTGGATCTTCCAGCCAATTACTTTACATGGATTGTGACCCTGAGATATCTGAGAAGATTTACGAAGGCAGAGCACACTTTTTAATGTACGAGATTAAAAAATTGTTTCAATTTTCTAATAAGCAAAGTGTAGCTGGGTGTTGGTGGTTCACAACTGTAATTCCAGCTATGTGAGACACTTATCTCCAAATGGTGAGATGCTTATCTCCAAGTAATCACTGAAATAGTGGTGGCACTGTGGCTCAAGTGGTAGCCTTGAGCAAGGGGAGTTTAGGGATAGCACCCAGGCCCAGAGTTCAAGCCCTAGCATGGGCCAAAAATAGAAAAAAAAATTTAAACGAGTAAAAATAAAAAAGCAAAATGTAAGGAAGATAAAACAAGATGGTTCAGGAAACTAAAGCAAGCTTAAAATCATAAATAATAATAGAAAAAGGAAGTGAAAGGATTAAAATGTGAGTTATGAATGGCAAACTAAAGCAACAGGAGACAGAGGAATTAAAGTTATAAATGAAACTCCACATCATGAAGTGTTGAAAAAAAGTAAAATGAAGGTGTAGAAAAATAAGTTCTTATGAAGTTCTTATGAAGACTGTGCCATAAAAACCATGTGATGAAGCATGAGAGAGATTTCACTTAGTACAAGTGGTTAAACTGAAGAAAAAAACAGAATAAAGACAAAGAGATGAAAAGACTGTAGCAATTTACCCTCCCACGAGCAGTAGATTAAAGGCTCTGTTACTATGAGTTTACCCTAGCATTGAGCAATGTATGTGTATAGAACACATACATACTCAATATTATTTGTACTTAAAAAATTATGATATAGCCAGGTGCTGGTGGCTCATGCCTACAATCCTAGCTACTCAGGAGGCTGAGATCTGAGGATCACAGTTCAAAGCCAGCCTGGGCAGGAAAGTCTGTGAGACTCTTATCTCCAATTAACGACCAGAAAACTGGAAGGGGTACAGTGGCTCAAGTGGTAGAGTGCTAGCCTTGAGCTGAAAAGCTGAGGGACAATGCCCAGGCCCAGAGTTCAAGCTCTATGACTGACAAAAAAAAAAAAAAAAAGATACATTGTTAAGTATTTTTTGTATAGGATACTCTTTTCCCTATTGATAAGCTACTCTAGATACTGATAGATGAAAGTCTAATTGAAAGTTAAAAATATGATTTCAGGGATCATTATCTGAAATATTGAAATAAAATAAGCAGATCCCATTGCTCATGTGTGTGTGTGGGGGGGTGTGCACATGAACCCATGACTATGTATTCATAGCAGAAAGCACAATGAAGGATAAAATTCTGCCTCTCTTATTAAACTTCATTTCAAAATATCTTTCTGTGTACATATTTATGCTTAAGACCAGTTATATCCAATAAAAAGGAAATCAACCAAGGGAGATGAAAATAAGCTATTACAATAGTGGCCCTTAATAATTGATGAATGACAGAATCTTTAGATGATTCAGTATATGTCATGGATCTCTTCTCTAAGAAACCTTGCATATATCAACAGAATTATCCAAGACTGTGTGCATATCCTTGGAAGTCACACAACCTGATTCTGCTTCCATTTCTTTGTGTAATTGGAGACAAATTATTGAACATTTCTTTGTCTTAGTTTCCAAATATAGAAAATGGAGATGTCATTAGTTTCCATCTTTAGTTATCTTATTGTAAGTAACCACGATAATATAATAAATGCTCAACCCATCATTGTTACTGATATTAAAGGCATGGGAGCTCTGATTATAGTAAAATGAAAGTTGTGGAGGAGCAGAGACCATAGAGTGGGCTTATAGGTATAATCTACTTCATAAATCATGGCTAGCATCAAATCAACATCTGGGTTATGCAAGTTGTAATACAGCATGTCTTTTAAGAAGGAGCATAGATGAAAAATATATTCACAAGTAATAAGTATACCAGGTATCCTGGAAGTTACTTGATATTCATTAATGGGTTTTATATTTATAATAAGCTATTGATTATTGTCATTTTTGAGATGAAGTGTCAGAGATATAGCACACAGCTCCAGGCTCTTTGCAACACACAGTAAGTATCATCCATTACAGAAAGGATGAGGATGTTTCATTTTTATCCTGAGTGGCGGGGTTGCCAAAGTATTAGCTGTTCACATGACTTCCTAATTTCATAAAGCACAGTTCCCAGCCTCTTTAGGTGTAACCAGTGGCAAGTAAGTATTAGTTATATATGTACCTTCTGAATCACAGACTAATGAGAGCTGCTCACTCACTGCTTGCATTTCACTTCCTATAGATCAGAACTTCTAGAATACAGCAATGGTGGACCACCAGGGCCAACCTAGAAGGAACAGACTTTTAGTAAAACCACAAGGAGTCTGGAGACAGAATTCTGATTTCTACCATCCTCCTTTAGAAAAATAATGTGTACTGCTGCCATCCTGTAGATGTGGGCAGAATTTCGATTTCTATCCTTCTATGGTAAATATGTGTTTACCTTACCCTGATTGCTGTCTCCATTTCCTTCTTCCCAAGCTGTGCTGATGATAGTGTGTAATAATCTGTAGAAGTTGTTAAAAAAAAAAAAGTATAGGATTCCAGAATAGCTTTATACATGAACTTACATCTGGACAATAGCGCACAAAAGTGAGCTCTTGTAACTTCAACAAGCTACCTACTCAAGTTAATGATGAACACTAAATCTAAAGTAAAAGACTTATAACATAATATACAGTATGTCCGGATGTAGTCCATAATTACTCATCTGACCAAGAACCTGGAGAATTTATATTTGACTAAATGCCAGTCTTGGAATTCTAGCATAGTAGATATTTTGAAGTGTCTGGACTCAGTGGTTCAAGCCTGTAATTCTACTGCAGCTACAGTTCTCAGAAGACTGAAAACTGAAGGATTGTAGTTTGAAGGCAGCCATAACAGAAAAGTCTTCAAGATTCTCTGTCCAATTAAACTGCAAAAAGTTGGATATAGGTGCAAGAAAGCCCAGCAATGTCAGGCCCTGAGTTTACTCCCCAGTACCAATTACCTCCCCTGCAAAAAAAAAAAAAACAACAAAAAAAAACAACTCCAATAATTATACAAACACTCAATAAGAGAATAGGAATTTGGGGCAAAGAAAGAAAATATGAACACATGAACCAGAGGAGAAGTTTAGGAGAGAAACCAACAATGAGGTACATAAAAAGTCCACTGAAGAGCTCAGTAACAGTAGTTTTGTCATAAGAATCTACAGAACTGAGAAAGCATCTGATCTAAGTAGCACAGAGTGAATGGATTGGAAACAAAGATTGAGCCTCAGATCTTGTGGCCCAATACCAGAACATCTCACATTTGTGCCATCAGAGTCCAAGAGTTCCAAAAGGACAGAGAAGTATTTGAGGAATGAATGGATGAAACTCAGCCATCTGGCTAAGTATAATTCTTCAGACTGAAGATTCCTAACAGCATAAACTTTCAACAGTGTTGAAATAAAAATAAAATTTCTGAAAAGCAGCAGGGCGAAAATCTCCTTACTGCACTCATGAAAACTAAACATATAAATCACAACTGAGATTTCATCAGAAACCACAAAGGGCAGAAGGGATTAGCACAAAATGTTCCAATGTTGAATGTGTCAATATTGAGTGCAAGAGATTGTCAAGCTAGATTCTTAAACCCAGTGAAAATATACCACAGAAATGAAGGTAAAATTAAGACATCTTTAGGTTAAAGAGAATTACGATATTTTCTCCTCAGAATTCCTTTATTAGATGAATCTCTAAAGAAAGTTCTTCAAATTAGAAAAGAAATTATAAGCTTGGAGCATTAGAAATGTAGAAAGCGTGATGGAAAATATAGTAAGTGAGCAACTATAAAAAATTCTTCCCTCACTGTTTTTCAAAGTTACATTTGAATTTAAAGCAAATTATAATACTGCTAATATGCTTCTCAGTGTATTAGAAATACATATTTTAATACATTTATTAAGGGGATAATAAAGAGTTCTAAATATTTATAATATATCTGTAGGTCATTTGAAGTGAGCTTGCAAAAGTTCAGTAAGCTTCATATGGCATTGTAATACTTAGCATAGTCCCAGAAAAACTGATACAAAAAGTTGTGCTCCAATTACTATGGACAAATAAAAGTAGAATTATTTTTTAAGTGGCAAAGTAGCCTATGAGAAAATGGTAAGTGGTAATGGTACAGAAATAAAATACAGAACAATAGAGTTTATGAACTGAAATCCTTACATATGCCAGGTACTGATGTCTGTATTCCTAGCTACTCAGGAAGCTGAGATCTGAGGATTGCGGTTCAAAACCAGCCTGGGCAGGAAAGTCTGTGAGACTCTAATCTCCATTTAACCACCAGAACACCAAGAGTGGTGCTATGGCTTGAGTGAGTGGTAGAACACTTGCCTTGAGCTGAAATGCTGAGGGACAGTGCCCAGGCCCAGAATTCAAGCCCCACCACCGACCAAAAACAAAAAAAGAACAAACAAACAAATAAAAACCTTTACATATCAATAAGCACATTTCATTGTATTATTCACATCTCTTAATAGGTGAGACATAGATGAGAGCAATATTTTAAGTTACATATTTTAAAATGTAAGTTATACAAAGGAGTTACCATTTGACAAATCAGTTTACAACTAAAATGTATCTTGACCTATTTCACCATTTAGATGAGAACAATTTTTAAAATGACCAATGCATATTATGTCTAGAATTATTCATTTTAAATCAGATGATATAAGCTAGATAGAATTAAAGAATGAAGACATGTCATTCACATACAAACCAGAAAAACTTGGCATGCCTAAATTTGTCACATTTGGAAAGAGAAAATTACCATGGAAAAATTAGGGACATTAAATAGTTAAAGGGTTGGTTTTTCAAAAGAAAGTGTTAATCTTGAATTCATACTATCCACAAAAAGAGGGCTTTTTCAAACATGTGAAGGAAAAGCTACCTGAACTGAAAGGAAAAAGAACTGAATGGAGAACTGATCATTTCACATCAGAGGGAGAACTTCAATGTATCCTTTTCAGTAATGGACAGAGTAAGAAGTCAGCAAGTATATCGAAGAAGTTGCTATTACCCAGTGAGATGGAATTAACATCTACAGAATACTCCACTCAAGCAGAGTAGAATATACATTTTTAAAGCCATATGTAATATTTACCAAGATAAATTTTTATTTTCTTAATTAATTTATTTTTAACAATCCTGAGCCTTGAACTCTGGGCCTGGGTGCTATCCCTAAGCCCTTTGCTCAAAGCTAGCACTCCACAACTTGAACAGCACTACTCCTTCTAATTAATCACTTTTGTGATTAATTAGAAATAAAAGTCTTACAAACTTTCCTGCCTGGGCTGATTTTGAACTGTGATCCTCAGATCTCAGCCTCCTGAATAACTAGGATTACAGGTATGAGCCACCAGCATCCAGCCAAGACAAATTCTTACATCATCAAATTGACCTTGATATATTTCAAATAATTGAAATAATATGCAATATATCTCCAAATCCTAATGAAAGCATACCGGATGCCAGTGTGGCAGCACACATCTCTAATCTCTAATCATATCATTCAAGAGGCAGAGGCAGAAGGATTGTAAGTTTGAGGACAGCCTAGACTACATAGAGAGAGAGAGAGAGAGAGAGAGAGAGAGAGAGAGAGAGAGAGAGAGAGAGAGAGAGAGAGAGAGAGAGAGAGGATTGTGAGTTTGAGGACAGCCTAGACCACATAGTGAGAGAGAGAGAAAAAAAGAGAGAGGGAGGGAGGGAGGGAGGGAGACAGAGAGAGAGAGAGAGAGAGAGAGAGAGAGAGAGAGAGGGAGGGATTGTGAGTTTGAGGACAGCCTAGGCTACATAGTGAGAGAGAAAGAAAAAGAGAGGGAGGGAGGGAAGGAGGGAGAAAGAGAGAGAGAGAGAGGGAGAGAGAGATCATATACTGGAGATGGGTAATAATATAAGGATAACAGGAAAGTTGACTTTTTAACACAAACACAGATTTGGTGCTTGCAACTTGTTTCACAGTTTATGACTAAGTCTATCACTTGTACCACCATTGAGTGTTTCTGTCCTAGAGTGTAAATGCTGTCCCTTTGTTCTGGAATCAATAAGCAAGTATTTAAAACACCCCAGGCCTCAGTAGGAAGGAGGAAACAATTACTAGCCATGCCTGAAGTCTAAGCCATTTTCCCTGATGATCCACTGTTTTATTTAATGTCCTTAGTCACCAGCCATGGTGTTCTCTCTCTAAGCTGCCTGTGCTGGGTGTCAGGGAGTCAGCTGAGGACTCTTGAGACCATTCAGATGTTTGTGAGAACAAGAATGCAAAGTCCTGAGAGACTGCAAGTGCTGGCCTGGAGATGCTCATAGAGGTGGACAGAGACTGAGCAAGGAGGGTCCCAGGGACTGATAAAGAAGGTGAAAACCACTTGTAGGCAGTAAGAATGACTAAGAACGTTTCAGCTGGGGATTGACTTTTAAATCACTCCTTTAGTGAGACAGAGGAGACGGCGGGGGGGGGGGGGGGGGGGGATAATGCAGCCAAGGAATGAGGAAGGTGTCTCTACGTGTGCACAGGCGGCGTAGCCTGTTGATGGATCATAACATAAAGGAATCGCATTTCAATACCGTCTGCTTAGCAAAATAGCACAAGTTACATGAGTGAAGACCTCACGTCCTATTTATATTGAACTCATTTCCAGCACCGGGAAGGGCAGGCCCACCGACGGCAGTGCCAGGTAGGGGAAGAGAGCCCAGGGGTGTTACCAGATCGCCAGCAGGACATCTGATCCCGGATGCCCCTTGCCCTGCAGGCCAGGACAGGCACCCTGGTCAGCTCCTACCTTCTGAACCTGGACGTGCGACTGCTCTATGTCCACCTGAAACATATTGCCCACGAAGGGCAGGCGCCGGGGTCCTGGTGGGTAGTTTTTAGGTCGCCAGTTCTTGAGGAAGTCAGCAAGGAACAGAAAGACCACGGTCCCCAGCAGGAGAGTCCGCAGATGGAGAACCGCCCAGAACGCAGCCACCAGGGAACTCAGGCCCGCCAGCATAGCTGTGAAGTCTGCGCTCTGGCGTCTGAATGGCTGCAAGGTCCTGGCAGGTCCCTGCTGCTCGGATTGCCCGTCCTCCGCCACGCCCCTTCTCGAAGCCACGCCCCTCACTTTTGCCACGCCCCTCTCCGCCCCGCCCCTCTCCGCCCCCCCCCCCTCTCCCTGCAGAGTCCCACACCAAGAATACACACACATAGAACCTGCAGAAGAAGGAAGGAGGGAGGAGCGGGGAGGGGGAGGGGGAGGAAGAGGCTGCCAGCTAAGAGATTGTTTTGATCCACAGGAGAGTCCATCTTTCTCGTGGCAACTCCTGGGTGTATGATTTCCATGCATCTCAGCTATTTGAGTTGCACCCTCTCACCCAGTGACAGCAACAGGCCTAGTGAACATGACAGCAGCTCTTTACATAAATTATCCCCCTAGACAGTTATGCAGAAGACAATCTTGTTAGTCTCGTCTTAAGAACACAGAGGTTAGGGCTTGAGGGATGCATATAAATACGACCTCAGCCCTCAAGAGGCTAAGGCAGGAGGAGGATTGACAGATCTACACCAGCCAGAGCTACAAAATGCTTTCCTCCCCCAATAAACAGCCACATATTTTAAAATATGAATAGAAAAGAGAAACAAAGAAATGGGGAAAAAACAGTGCAATCATAAATAGTGTGGTGGTTCTATTGGCAGAAATATCCCAAAAGGGGCTGTAATTTGAAATGGTTCATTTTTTGCAGGTGAGTCCTATGTCATGCATGATACACAGGATGTCGCATTTTCACATTTGAGTCTTAAAAGCAAATGAGGTGCTTGCGCTTATACTCACATTTTTAAAGAAGGAACTAGAAAGCTATATGTGTAAATATCTTTCAGAAAGTTGCAGAGGCGGATGAGGGGGGACCTAGTCTCTTATCTCTGAGCTCTTGTCTCTAACACTTCCCACATGTCCCTTTGGGGGGCCTTAACACAAATGCTGGCTCAGCTCAAACTTGTCTAAGGTCAAGGGAGAACACTGGACACCAAGAATAGAGTTCTGGGGTTCCCTGTTCTATCAGGAAAGTCACACAGACTTTCCTGCTTGAGCTAGCTTTGAACTTTAATCCTCAGATCTCAGCCACCTAAGTAGCTAGGATTACAGGTGTGAACCACTGGTGCCCAACTTTTTTTTTTTTTTTTTTTTTGTGGTACTGGGTCTCACACTTGCTAGGCTGGTATAATACTGCAGAATCATAGCACTGGCACTGTTTTTCACTGTACTTTTTAAAAATTTCTACATGTACTTCATGTATATTAATGCATTACATTTCACAAAAGCAGTAGGAGCTAGGCAGTAAAATTACAATTTCCCTTTTGAACAGTATCACCTCTTCCCTTGCTTTCTCCCAGTTTTTCTCTCCTGCCCTCCTCAAGTTATAGAGTTCATTTTCAACATAGTGTCAGTGAGTATCTCTGCTGCATTGTTTGCCCTTTGTCTACCATTTCCCTGCTTCCCCTTTATCATTCCTCAAACAGATAAACTTGCACATAAGACAAAGGATGCAAAAAACAAAACAACAAAAAACCTCTCTTGTTTCCATTTCTTGGAGTTCATTTTATATGATCATGTGCATATAGCTATTGAACCTTTGTGATCCTCTCCTAAGAATATCCTCCTTTAATCTCACTGTGAATGTCTAGAATCCAGTATAAGTTATCATGTCCAAGTGTATTTTTTGTGTGTTTTACCATTCAGTGTGTTTTACTTGTAGGCTCATTCTAGTTACAATGAATGAGGGAAACCACGCAACTAATGTTTCTTTGGGTCCGGCTTACTTTACTTAATATAATTTTTTCCTTATGAAGATGCATTGGAAACAAAGATTGAGCTTCAGGACTTGTGGCCCACCACCAAGACATCTTACACTTGTGCCAGCAGGGCACAAGAGTCCCCAAAGGAAAGATAGTACAAATCTTCAGATTTAAAAATCCTCATAGCACAAATCCTCATTAGCATTGAAGTCTAGCACAATTAAATATGTAAAAACTGAAAGAAAAAAAGTCTGGAAAGCAGGCAGGGAGGAGAATTTCATTATTCATGAATACTGATATATCATCAGGAACCACAAAGGGCAGAAAGAGGTAGCACAAAATATTCAAATGTTAACTGCAAGAGATTGTTATCCTTGATTCTTGAACATATACTGCATAAATGAAGGTTAAAAACATTCTTTTTTTGGGGGGGAGGGTCCGGTCGTGGGGCCTGAACCCTAGGCCTGGGTGCGGTCCCTCAGCTCTTCAGCTCAAGGCTGGCGCTCTACCACTTGAGCCACAGCGCCACTTCCGGCCTTTTTTCTTTTTGCTTATGTGGAGCTGAGGAATCGAACCCAGGGCCTCATGCATGCAAGGCAAGCACTCTACCACTGAGCCACCTTCCCAGCCCGTTAGAGACATTCTTTAAGTTAGAGAGACTTAAGGATTCCCCCCCCTCAGAAATCCTTCACCAGTGGAATAACTAAAGAAAAGTTCTACTAAGTGCAGAGATTCATATTCCCCTTAAATTTTCCTATTGAAAACCATTGAAGTACCTACTTTTCCAAGGTTATTTCTTGTGAGCAAAACACAGGCCTATTAACTCAAGAGTTTTAGACTGCTTGGAATGCAGCAATATAATATATCTAATGGACATAGGTGGAATATGAGCTCAGCAAATCCTAAAGTAGAAAGATCTTTATATGAGAAGGTAAATTACTTTCTGGTAATACTATTGATAATACTTACTAGTCATACAAAAACTTGACTCCTAGGCCCTGGATCACCAATTCTTTTCCCATGTGATCTTGAAAAACAAACAACTCTGTCTTATTCTAAGTTTGCTTTTGCTATGAAAGAAGGCGCCAATGCCTTTTCTCTGTCAGGTTGCATAAGACTGTATGATTACAAATGAAGCCTGTAATTGAGAGGGTAATATAATTTCAAAAACAAAGCACCAGTGAGTCACTCACTCAATAATGAGCTCTATTCTTAGTTCTACAGCTAGTGGAGATAGGAGAAGGTTTCAGAACCTGTGGGGCTTTTGAAAGATATCCATCCAGACATCACTTGGCATAGAAAATACTTGTTCCTTTGAAGGCATAACTATCTATAAAGATTCCTCTCATCATAGTTGCAGTAGACATTAGGTGAAACTTACTTGTAGAAGGCGTAGAGGGACATATTTCTGGCATTTCTGCTTTTTATGGAATCAATGCCAGAAGAAGAAATAAGAGTAGCTATAGCAATTGAAAGGTACATCTGAGATTTTGTGCTGTGATACAACAAAAACTTGAAAGTATTGTAAACAGGAAGATGGGGGAAAGTTGCCATATGCTGTGTAACCTTTCATGTAAGAGGTGACTTGTGCAATGTAAGGGAAGATGACGGGAACAGAAAGTTGATAGTGAAAGAGGATGTAATTAGAATCAGCCCAAACACACCCACAGCAGTGGGAAAATACCAGCCTTGCAATCACACCCAGAAAAACTGGAAAAACTTCTGGTTCTTCCCTTACTGAGACTTAATGTCATCAGCAACAAATGATGCTGCTTCCAGACACTAAAGCATGGTTTTCAGTTCAGAAAAGTAAATCCTCATGCACCTCACCCCATTTAGTTGTTTAAAGTAGATGGCACTTTTTAGACCTGTTGTGAGGGTGGTAAGAGAGTATTAGAAAGAGCAAAGCTGAGTTAAAAATACTTTATTTATTGTTACTATAAAAGCGATGTACAGTTCTACAAGTAACAGATAAAGAGTATATTTCTTTTTGGACAATGTTACCCTTTTCCTCACTTTCTCCCAGTTTTCCCCTTCTATCTTTACCTACAAGTTGTATAGTTCATTTTCAATATAGTATCCAGTGAGTACCACTGCTGCATTTGTTAACCTTTGGTCCCTCCATTTCTGTGCCTCCTCTTACACTCTCAAAGACATATAAATGAACAAATAGAACAAAAAGAAAAGAAAACATAAACCGCAAAAGAAAAAAATAAACCCCTTGCTTCCATTTCCTGGAGTTCATTTTGATAAATATTATTTTGTATGATCAAATGCCTTTCTGCTACTCTCCTAAGTATCCTCCTTTAGTCTCACCACGTCAATGCCTAGAAACCTGTACAATTTATATGTCCCAGTGTATTTTAGATCTAGCTTCCACATATGAGAGAAAACATGTGTCCTTTGTCTCTCTTAATATGAGCTGCTCTAAGTCCATCCATTTTCTAACAAATGACATAATATTATTCTTTCTAGTGGCTGTGTAAAATGCCATTGTGTCTAGGAACCACATTTTTAGGCTCCACATATCTATTTTAGGGCATCTGGACTATTCCCATAACTTGGCAATTATAAGTAGTGCAGCAGTGAACAGGGATGTACAGGGGTCTTTATGGAATCCTGGTTTGTGATATTCTGGGTAGATGCCCAGGAGTGGCACAGCTAGGTTGTATTGAAGATCGAGGTTTAGTTTTTTATTTAGTTTCATTTTTTTTTTTTTTTTGGAAACTCCAGATCGCTGTCCAGAGTGGTTTACTTTCCCACCGACAGTGCAATAGGGCTTCTTTTCCCCCACATCCACCAACATTTGTTGTTGTTTGAGTTCACAACACTGGCCAATCTAACCAGGGTGAGATGGAATCTGAGTTGTTTTGATTTGCATTTCTTTTATGGCCAGTGATGATGAGCATTTCCTCATGTGTCTCTTTGCGGTTCTTACTTCTTCTTCTGAAAAGTCTCTCCTTACAATGCTGGTGTTTTGGTAAATATGTTTCACATGGAGACCTGGTTCTGCCACCTGAGTTTTATGGATTTACCATTTAGATCTGGCTATCAGTAGTTTCCTCATGTCTGAACTGGAGATGCTAATGTTATCCTTGGTAGGTTGCACTGGGACTTAGGATCTCAGGGAGCCTCCTACCACTGATTTGACAATTTTCTAACTAACCATACCTTTTCCCAACTGGCTGACTAGGAAACAATAGTTTTCTATGCTCCTGAATCTACTCTCCTGTCTTTCAAGTTGCATACTGAAGTAGGGATGTCAGGTCTGGACAACACCATATTGACCACATGGTGAATGGCAGGGTCTGGCATCTCAACTTCATGCTGTGGAAAGGTGATGACCTGCCTTCCACGGGATGGGCCTGCCCAGATCTCTGGAGACAGTGGTGGGGCACTTGGCTGGTAGGTTTCTGAACTTGGCAGTCCAGTGCCTGGGACTGGGAGTGTCCTATGACCCTGACCCCTGCCATGACTTATTTAGGCTCAGAGGTGCATAGGTGCCATTATGCCATGCTGTCTCAGTGTTTGCTTCCTGTCTCTGGTCATCATGGCATCCAATTCAGCTCTCTATCAGAACTGAATTGGTTCATTGGTGGGGTTTTTTTGTTCTTCTTTCCTCTCTGGCCTGTTTCCTGACTGTGTTAAGTGTATTGGTGGGCTTCAGGCCTTGGTAACAACTGATGGCTGGCAGACTGCTAATTATGTAATAAAGACTCCAGGATTTGATCCCTCAAAATGTAGCCTCTTTGATAATTTACTACAATATCAAGTACTAATTACACATTGAAAAGTAGTTAAAATTAGAAAAGACAAAATGATCCCTTCAATGAGTACCTCCAGGGTAGAACCAAATTTATTTGAACAAGTGGCATCTAAAGTCCTTATCTCAAACCCTCATGGGAAGTTGCTTGCCTTTGTCTTGATGTTTTCCCCCCAAACTTATTAGGGCTCAGTACCACTTCTGTGTGAAGAGACAGCCTTAGAAAGAACTTGAGACTTAGAAAAAAAAAACTACTTGACAAAGTTTGTAGGTTTACAAACTTCTTTGTGAGAAAGATGCAGGGGTTTGTGTCTCTCTCTGAAGAATTCAGGAAAATAGACCGAACGGGAGAAATCTTCAGGACAAGCAAGAAAAATCCAAGTAATTGAGGCGGGGAAAGTGGGACTGATAGGAAGCCATGACTTCTGGGAATGCGGGGATGCAGTCAACAGGCAGATATAGGCACACTGAGCAAGTCCTTGTGGAGAAATCCCAAGCAAAGCTGAGGACTACCGGGAGAAGAGGAAGGGAGAGTGAGGGAGGAACTGGGAACGCACTCTCCTACTCATCACAACTCACACTGAGAAAGACAGAAAGGACACAGTCCTCCTAAGCTGTCCTTTCTCCACACATGCTTTAGATGAAAGGTTTTTGAGTCTCTACAGTGTAGCCAAATTAGGATTGTGCCTTACTGGAGAAGAGAGAATAAAGTCAAAGCTTGAGTCCTGGGACTCACATACACAGAAAGGGGTGGTGGGCCTTGGGCTCCATTCTAGACAACTTCATGACCTGATCTCCTCCAAATTCCTACTCTCTGCTGAGCTCAGTCTCCAGGACCTACCTCAGGGGTCTCCTCTTTGGATAGGCCCTTCCATCTATTGCTCACAAATTGGAGTAGAAGGGCCTCCTGGAAATTTTATGAGGGCACATAGACTCCTGTGCACTGCAGGATGGGTCTTCTCTATGGGGAGAGGTCAGTTTGGGTCTAGAAGAGGGAGTGAATATGTGACCTTTTCTGGACAAATAAAAGGACAGGTAGTCAGCCCACATAGGAACAAAATCAGCTGCTTGGTGGAACATGAATGTAACAGCTTTACAAAGGGAAAGCTTTATCTTATTTTCATTCTCTTCCCTCCATGCTCTAGTAACTAGAGCATGGCATCTAGTTACTACTGCAAGATTATTAATAGATACAGGTGCCCAGGAACAGGACCCATGTCTATGTGGCACATGGTAAGATCCCCAGAGCAGCCCAAGCATGGCTTTCTATCTACTGCCCCAACCAAATCAGAGGCAAGCTTGGCCCTTTTAAAAAACACACCGAGGCTGGGAAGGTGGCTCAGTGGTAGAGTGCTTGCCTTGCATGCATAAGGTGCTGGGTTTGATTCCTCAGCATCACATAAGCAGAAAAAGCTAAAAGTGGTGCTGTGGCTCAAGTGGTAGAGTGCTAGCCTTAGTCTGCAGAGCTGAGGGACAGTGCCCAGGCCCTGAGCTCAGGCCCCACGACCGACCAAAACAAACAAATAAAACACCCTTTCCTAACCATTACCAGTGAAGGTCCATCAGAGCAGATTCTTAGATTCGGCTCCTCCCATCACCCTCTGCTCACGTTCAAGCTTCTGAACTCAGTGCTCCCTTTGTTCTTTTGACCCAGAGTCCCCTGTAAACTCCATTCATCTCAAAAACAGGCTGTTCTGTCTTGTTTCTTCTAATAAATGGCAGTGCATATAAGCCAACTACATTTTGAATTCATTCTGAAAATGCCTGGGTCAACTTTTTTGGTGACACAAGAAAGACTCCTTGGCTAATGTAGGGGTATCCAATAAAGACATTGTGGGAGGAGCTAAAAGTCACAAAAATTCAACTCAGTGACTCCCTGAACTGTCTGCACACAACCCAGAAGTTCGGCTTGTCCTTGGGAGGAATTCAGCACTCCAGTGTTGCTCACTGAAAGGAACTTCAGCCTTCCATCTGATTACATGAGAAACTGAATTGTATCACAAAGCAAGGCTAAAGGATCCCTGGAGTCCCAGGTGACAATCCTGAAGTGTGCCAGGTGCTTCTCCACCCATCCCCTGGGCACCTCTTGTACAGTTGTTACTTCTGCTCTTACTTCCTAGACCCTCTTCATTGTCCTTTCTGTCAGAGTCAGTCTTATCCCTTCTGCCACCCTCTTCCCCAGCAGCTCCCTGTCCCACCCAGGCCCTCCAGGTCCTCTCTCCCACCATAGGTCCCTTTTCCATGAGACTTCCCCTAACACACCCTCCCTCTGCAGGAGAGCTGCCATCAATGTGCAGGTCTCTGGATTGCACATACACATACCCCCCCCACAGCTCAGAAAAGGCCATGGAAGAGCGGTTGCTTGTCTACTTCGAAAGTCCCTTTTCCTTAGGCACCATTTAGGGTGTCCATGCATCTCAGAAAGAATCACAGAAATTTGAGCTCATCTTTCCTAATCCCTTCCCTATGAAAGGAGCTATGTGAGCCCATTTTCTAAACACTTCAGTGGCCCAATTCTCCTCCTAAATATAATGGCAGTCACACAGAGCCTTCCTGTAGCCCTTACTGTTTACCATTGGCTGTTTAGACATCTCTTGTTAAGTTTTAAGTTACTGTCTGCATCCATTCATCCCTTAGTATTTACCAGAGAAGGAAGGACATCCTTTAAGTGCCATTTGTAGACAGGTAGATAGCCAATGAATTCCGTTTCTTTTTATCAGGGAGTGGCTAAATTCTTATTTGTTCTTTTAGGATACATTCCCTGGGTATAGGATTTTTGGCTGATGATGCTTTTCTCTTAATATTTGGAGTGTGCCACTCCCAAGTCCTCTAGCTTCCAGAGAGCCCTCAGGGGATGATCATTATGCTGACATACTGTGTCTTGCTGTTTTCAAAGTCTTTCTCGCTTTAGATTTTGACCACTTGGTTAATATATCTAGTTATAGATCTCTTTAAGTGCACAGTACTTGTAGCTTATTGACAAGTAATTTGTTATTTAATGATTTTTTTTAAAAATTAAATCTGGGAATTTGGGGCCATCTTTTCCTGAATAAGCTTTCTTCAGGCTCTTCTTCAATCCTGTTTCTGTCATACACCTCAGTTAATCTTCTCTTGCATTCTTTAAAGTTTAGTCTCTTTACCTTTGTTCTCCTTTCCTTGGGTCCCACATAGCTGTTAATTTTGATTGATTTTCAGATTTACAGATTTCCCCTGTTAGAATACTAGACTTTGCCAGAAAACCACACAGACATCCAGGGGCAGAGAAAAAGAAAGGTTTATTGCAGGAAAAGGAGCTGGCAAGACCCCCTTTCACAAGGGAGAAGGGAGAAGAAGCACAGGCTACTGTCACTGTCTGAGGTGACCTATGTTACCGAGGAGGTCTAGGAGGGGCTAAAAGGAGCTAGGAGGTGGAGACCCTTGTGTGGATGTGAGGGTCAGGGGCTTCATCATGGTGGACTAGGATTTATGGCTGCTGCCCAAATAGTAAATAAGGGGCTGAGGGGCTCGTGTAGACTTATATATGGTGGTAGCTGCCCCAGAGCAGTGCCATCCCAGGTAAAGGGGGCTGGAGGCTGATTATTTACTACTTTTACTAAATGGGCCTAGTGTTGCCTAGGAAGGGAGCATGCTAAGCTGTGGAGAGGGGAAAGAGCATACTAAGCTATGGGAAGGGAGCTCATTAGGCTAACACCCCCTACTGGTAGTTTAAATGTATTTTTAAGCCCCTTATGTAGTACAATGTTTTAGGCATTATATTTCCAACTTTAAAATTTCTAGTTATTTGTGTTTGAAAATGATTTCTGTGTTTTATGATTTTTCCATTCCATGGAAATCATTCCTATAATTACTATCAATTGTATAGTCATGATTTCTTTTTTTAAAATTAAGCAGACGTTTTTATTTCCAATGACAAGCATTCTTAGAACAAAACTTCAACAATGTGAGAATTCCTCAAAGCTCCTGAGTATAGACATGATTTCTTTAGGTTCTTTGAACACACATATTTACAGCTTTGGTCTAGTTAATCCAATACTGAACTTTCTCAGTGACGGTTTCTAGTAACTACTTTTTCTTAACACTATGTATGGGTTATGTTTTCCTATTTCTTTTAACTATTTTGTAGAATGAAGTAGAAAATTTTAAAAAGGAAAATCTTATACTCTCAGAAATAAAGCAAAAATACAATAATAGCATCTAAAAGAAACATTAAAGGTAAGATTGAATAATTTACACATAAAATAATCTTTATCATTAAAATATTGTTAATACAATTTCGAAATGTAAAACTATAATCTTTGACCTTTTTATGGTAAGATATAATGCATGTGGTTCTTATTGAATACTGGCAACCTTTGAGGTATTTTGAAAGCTTTTTTTAAAAATAAAATTAATTTAGTATGAATAAGGTGAGATAGGAGAACCATAGCACAAGAATAAAGATGTTGTCCCCAAATTATCCATATGATAAAGACAAGGTTAAAACCAAGCCACTGGGCTCCTGACCATTATGTTGATCTAACTCTTTAGCTGCTTTACTTCCTAACTGAACTGTGTTTTCTTCTGCTATGATCTTCTTTGGGGCTTATTTTCTACTCTTTAACATGGAAGACCCAGGGTTAGGCAACATGGTGTAAGTCAAATGGTATTTACAAGGTCTGGCAGATGTTAACCTGCCTAGACCAACACAATGACATTTGTGTAGTGCAAAAGCTAAAAGCAGATTCGAATTTGACCTGGGGAATATCAAGGACTATTTAGTGAACACTCATAAAGCGCCATTATTCTGTGAAAAAGTGTATTCTATCAGACAGGAAACAGAACAGCAGCACCCAAAGAATGCAGGTATTTGGAAAGGTCAGTTGAAATTCTCAGCAAAGCCAGAAAGCTTTGGAGATGCAATGGCTTGACATTGCCCCCTTGTGGAAATAATATACAGCTAGCGAAACAAGCCAGCTCCTTTAGTTGTTGGGAGAACAAGGTTATAATGGAATATATATTTCCTTCTGAAGGCTATATCCTAGAGTAAAGGACATAGACAAGACTTTGCCTGTTCTAATGAATTTATTGGAAAAAAACAAATGGTCTAGAATGACTCCAGAAAAAGGTTAAAGTTCCTTAAAATTCCTAGTCCTATTGTGATCTGGGAACAGCTGGCTTTTCTATCCATATATCCTATCGGCATCTCTATTGCCTGCACAGATGATATTCACTCATTGCTTTGAGTATAATCTTGTGATCTTGTTGTCCCTTGGAATCTCTTTATAATAGAAAAAAGCCCTCTAACCTTTGAAAACCCTACTAAAATTTCTGTTTGTCCTTCGTGTCCCTGCTAATCAAGAGTATGACTTAGTTTAAATTTAGGAGTTTTTTTTTAGACTTTCCATCACTAGACCTATTCTTTCTTTAAAAGAACTTCTTTAAAATTATGAAAAACAATATTCCTTATGGTAAAAATATTTTTTTATTTTTATTTTTTATTTTTTTGGTCCAGTCGTGGGGCCTGAATTCTGATCCTGGGCGCTGTCCCTCAGCTCTTCAGCTCAAGGCTAGCGCTCTACCATTTGAGCCACAGCACCAGTTCTGGCTTTTTTCTTTTTGCTTATGTGGTGCTGGGGAATTGAACCCAGAGCCTCATGCATGCAAGGCAAGGGCTCTACCACTGAGCCACCTTCCCAGCCCTGATAAAAATACTTTTTACAAGATTAAACTCAGCCTTATGCTTTCTAGACAAGAGTTCTACCACTTGAGACCCTCTCAGGTTCTTCTGCTCTTTTGTTTGTTTTCAGATAGGATCTCATGCTCTCCTTGTCTTGGCTTGCCTTAGACCACAATCATCCTACTTTTCCCTCCCAAGTAGCTTGGACCAAAGAGATGTACCATCACACTCTATTTTTGAGATAAGCCTCATGAACTTTTTCTTGGTTTGGCTTCAAATAAGATCCTTCTGTCTCTGCCCCCCACACAACATGGATAAAAGGCAATTGCCAACATGCCTGGTCTAAAGCATTCTTAACTGAATTTTATTTCAAGAGTTAAAAAAATGAAAAGAACTAAACAGGCACCGTGTTTCCCACCTTGACAACAGAAACATGCTCTTTAGTCATTCATCTGTGTCAATATTTTCTCTTGTATCATTCTCTAAATATTTATAATGACAGGATCCCTAAAAGCCAACATCCATAGGCCACTATTTTACATGAAACCCTCTGGTAGCCATGTATTATCTTCCAGAGCAACTTCAAACTTTCTGCTGTTTTTACTGGCAAAATACTTTCCAGCATGTACCCCCACACAACACAGATTTATTTAGATATCCATACTCTCATAGTCATAGTTGTTTATGTTACAAAGATAACAACAAATTATGAATAAGAAATAGAACAATACTTAAATGCTTTATTAACAATATAAGGGGGAACTTATTATACCCATAATTGTGTTTTGGTAAGAGAAGAGTTATATGTACTTGAGAGTTTTGAGAGTCAGAGATCAACACTGCGTTGAACTTTCAACCTATTTGCATTCCTCATTTTAACCAATGTTGCAGCATTACTGCCGTTATCAAAGCCTTTGCTGACAATCGTGGAGAGTCTGTGCCTCCCTTGGTGCGAACAGAAATTCACTGTAGAAAGCACTGACTTAAAGAACAGAATTAAACCTCTCCAGATGGTGTGCAGAACTCTTCAAAAGCTGGCCAGTGTACACTTCCAATGGGTCTCTGAGCAGCTTCTCTATTCTTTCTTTGTTTTGCCAGTCGTGGGGCCTGAACTCTGAGCCTAGGCGCTGTTTTTGAGCTCTTCAGCTCAAGGCCAGTGCTCTACCACTTGAGCCACAGTGCCACTTCTGTCTTTTTCTGGTAGGTAATTGGAGATATGAGTCTCATGGACTTTCCTGCCCAGGCTGGCTTTGAACCTCAGTCCTCAGATCTCAGCCTCCTGAGTAACTAGGATTGTGGGCATGAGCCACCGGCACCTGGCAGCTTTTCTATTCTTAACACACTGGGTCTCAGACCTACAGGTGGATTGTGGGCCGGGGGAAGTGGTCCATATTTGCCAACATCTGTGCTTGTGCATCTGCATGGAGTATCATTGACTCTTCAATTGCTGTGGATTTCTGGTCATCTTTTAAAAGCATGGATCCAAAAGCCATTTGTCTTTGAGCTTTCCCAGGTCCTACATCTAGAATCCTAGTAGCGGTTGCTCCCTCACGACTTGGTTGTCCCTTCAACTATACTTTTAGCTTCTTGTAACGTTTTGACTAAACGAGAGAAGAATCTATACATCCTTGTCCACCTACGCATTTCATGGCAAGCATTTAAGAGCTGTGGTAGAGTGAAACAGTAACTGCTATTAATGCTTCAGACTTCATGTTTCCTAGACTGTCACCATGAATAACCCCCATCACCTGCAGCCACTAGGGGGCACAAGTTCTTATCTCTGCAAAGGAGACCTTGATGCCTGGAAGATGGTCTGGAAGATGGTTTTTCTCTTTCTTTTCTTTTTCTTTGCAGGAGTCGTCTTGCCAGGGAGCTTTCTTCATTCACCAGGAGAGATTTTGCCCCACACTTTTGCTCCCCCTTAGCTTGGGCTATTGTCTGCTCTACTACTTTCAAGGGGAAAGGAGGAATCTATTGTACTGACAAGTTTGGACACTTAGAGTTTTTTTGTTTTTAAAGATTGTTTATACTCTTACCCCTGGTCTGACTAGACTTCCAGCAATGGGGAAGGGACATTGCTTAGTTTAAAGACCTAAATAGGACATTGAGACTCTCTGAAAATTAGTGAATTGTACTACTCTGGACTCAATAAACATAGTCAAGTTCACATAATGGACACTCCACCTAATTCTAAGAAGCTAAGGGGCTCCATTACCCAAAGCCCTTCCACAATCCCATATAGTTAGGTGATGTAAGCAGCACTGGAAGGTTTGGCAAGTGGGAAGGAAGGAGAAGCTCCTTTTCTTGGCCAGTGGCAATGCTAAGGAGGAAAAGATATGGAATGCTCAGAGATGTCCTTGATGGTTCTCAAGAGCATTTGCTTTGGTATTACAAGCCAGCATGCTCAGCTGGATCTGACCAGAGTGCTTGATAATTCCCCTTTAGGGTAACCTTTTAGGAGCCACATAAGGGCTTCAGGCTTTGTTTTCAGTTCTGGCTTCCCTATCATTTGTTACCTCAGCCTCTCCAGTGGATGTGGAAGTGAGTCCCTTACATGGAGCCTTTACTGTCTTTCCAGGTTGTTACCCAAACTGTCACTTCTGTGGTTGTGAGGCTTATAACATGAATGGGAGCGACTGGGGTATTTACCAGCAATAGCAGGTATCTAAGTTACTCCAAAATTTAGTGGTTCAAGATAGGAGCCAAATCACTGCTCCTAATTCTTTGGGTCAGGATTTGGGGAAAAGCATGGCAAACATGTTTACCTCAGGGCTATCTGGTACTGCTGCTCACTGCTGGGTGAGGGGAGACCCAAGAAGGTCTCCTTCTACGTCTGAGGCATGTATGCAGACAATGTGCTTCAGCATCTTGACTCTCCCAATGGTCCCTCTGTCCATATGGTCCCTCACCATTCAGGACTGTGGTGTGATTTTCTCTTCCTAGAATGGAAGTAGAAACTCAAAGTATTTCTAAGACTGGAACCCAGATAGCACAGTATTACGTTGGACTCCTTCTCCTATATAAAGGAAGTGGCCCATCCAAATTTGAGAGGAGAGGAGCAAGCCGATTCTTCTTGAAAGAGGGTGTGGAAAAATCACCCTGGAGTGAGAATGGGAAGTGGACTCTGGTGGCTGCTTTTGAAAACAAACAAACAAACAAAAACAAATAAGAAAGCTGAGACCTGAACAGGTTAACCAACTCACTCAGCTGCTAATTAGAAGAGTTAATATCTGGCCCTGATCAATTCAGATCAGCCATGTATGTGTTTCACTGTTAGTCTGCTACTTTACCATGCACATTTATTTATCTCCACTGCTCTTCTGGTTACATATCTGTGCACATGGTTCTCAAATGACTTTGAAGGCCCAGAAAAAATGTAACCTTCCTTAGTAGTTTAACCAAGTCTTTTCATGGCATTTCTCTTAAGGTCCACAACATTAGGAAAATAAAACAAACAAAAAACAATAACAATAACAACAACTCCAGCTAAAATAGAATCTACTGTAGGAATCTCATAATTGGGCTTTGGTGTTCTTTATGTCTTTATCTTGGGCCACACAGTATTAAGATCTAGAATGTTGTGGTTAATCAGCCAATATGAAATGAATGGCCTTAGAAATAAGCCCACTTTATTTCTGACCAGATCATTCTCAGCTGTGTGGTCATTCTAAGAAAGCTCCCAGGATCTCAATCATTAGTCATCAAATTTCCTCCAGACTTCTCTTCCAACCTTGTTCTTTCACCATTACATATCCAACTAACTTTCATTGCCTAGCTTAGTATCATAGCTCAATTTACATTTAAAATATGAATTATGACAGTCTTAATTTTTACCCTTGTTGTCTTCTGAAAAATACCTAGCCGTAGGCTTCTTTCTCTGCTATGCTAATGATAGCTTTGACTGTTCCATTGTAATCTGCATTCAAAGAGGAGCCTTTTCTATTTTGCTCAACATTGACTAGCTAATCCAAAGTTCAAAGACTGTTATATAACTGGAACTGAATTGACATCTAAACCGGGATCACCTTGGTCACTAGTGAGGCCATGGCTCCCAGACCGACTGGCAGAAGAATTTAATGAAGTTCTGTGGGGCTGCCTTTGTACCAGGGAGTAGTCTGAGGGCAGGCTTTCTCAGAAGGGCTTTCCATAAGCCAACAAACTGAGTAATCCCAAAGGAGACATACCTAACACAGCCATAATGAACCCTGTGTCAGAGGGGCCAACTGTTTGCCAATTCCCAATACATATGGTGTTCTTTTCTTTGGCTAAACTTCCCTGGAGCTCCTTTGCTTATTTAGCTTTCCTTAATAACCAGCAGATGGCTTCTGTCTGGGCAGTCATCAGCTGGTGCCTAACAGTGGCAGATTCGAGAGGAGGCATGGGACTTGTTAGGGGTGCAGAATCCAGATGCTGGCGTGCAGAATGCCAGGTGAAGTTATCAGGCATCACCTAATTGCTGTTGGGGGCAGTGCAGACAGCTGAGTGGGGGTATTGTAGGGACTTCTTCCTGGAACGGGGAGATTGTTCAGCTGGGCAGGGAGAAGTAGGGAAGGCAATGGCAGTGGTATTCAGGAGCAACATTAGAGTAAACACAAATCATCCCCTGAGTCCTCTGTACCTCACCTGATGCATTAGGCATATGTGTTCTCAATCAATGTATTGGAAATAGAAGCTGGGTTGGATCCACCAATTGTTTATATATTCGTCCATTCAACAACTTGGATGGTGCACCAGACTGGATCTAAGGCACACAGGTCCTTGGGATACTGCAGTAAAAAGACAAGGGTATCTACTGATTTTTTTAAAGTTCTTGTTTTGTTTTATTTAAGGTTTTATATTAATGTTTTTATCAGATCATAATTATATTCATCTATAAGGCACAATGTGATAGCTTGATATATATTTATTTGATTGCATAAAAACAATCAAATGCATAATAAAATAGAATATCCAAATGAGTAGCTCACTTATTTTCAGAGAAAGAGGTTCATGTAGATAGTCAACAAAGCAGGGAAGGAAGTTTTCAGCTCCTGGAAGGGGCCCTTCAAGGAGTAGGAGGAATAAGGGAAAGAAGATTTGAGAAGATCCAGAATGCTCTCCTCTGGCCTTACTGGCTATTCTTCCTAGAGTAAGAATGCTGGGGATGTAACAAATCAACCCATTACAATGGTGTCAGAGTCCAGGCAAATTAGTGTAAGGAGCAACAGACATGTATTCTACAGAAATTTCAAGAGTCTCTTCTCTCTGGGCTAGACAACATGGTAGTCCTGTAGCTCCAGTAATCAATAATGCAGATTGCCTTCGTTCTGGAAGAACACAAGGACAAAAAGTCAGAAAGGAATCTGTGATGTCTTTAAAGTGGTGGTAATTACTACAAAAGACCATTGACACAGCAGTGTGTGTGTGTGTGTGTGTGTGTGTGTGTGTGTGTGTGTGTATGTGTGTGTGTGTGTATGTGTGTGTCTAGCAAGCCTGAATGCATGCTGGGGGCATGGAGGAGGTAGGAGGTTAGATGGGTAAATCTGGCTAAGACCAGTCTCTTTGAAGAAGTAACAGTGCAGTGAAAGTCTTGGAAAAAGCGCTACAGATGGAAGGGGGCCCTGCCATGTTTCTACAGAGGAAGGAAACATTTGGTAAGTTTGGAAAATAGCGAGGAGGGCAACCTGAGCAGACTATAGTTCTAAGGCAAAAGTGGGAGGAGTTCAGCCTGGAAGAGTAGTCAGGGTCTTCGGGCAGAGATCTTTAGCAAAGAGATGGAATTCATTTTAGAAGTGGTAGGAAGGTGTCAGAAGGCTTAGGAACAGGAAAATGACTGCAGTCAGTAGTTCTGCTAAGAAGGGACAGTTCTGGCTGTTTTCATGTGGCCACATGGCAGGATTGCACATCCCAGCCTGCTTTTAAGTTACACGTGGCTAACAAATTTGAGGAGTGAAGTGTCATTCTTGAGTGAAAACTTGGTAGTCAGGAAGTGCACATCAGCCTGGGTAAGTACAATGACCACGCTGATGCATGCAATGCTTGTTCCAAGAATAGCACACACACTGTAGTAAGTACTGACTGATATTTGGGGGTTGTTATTGTAGAATAAGGAAGTCTATTCCAACAAATACAAATTTGACTTAATAAGTATATTTAAAATCACTAAGGTTATTATGACATGTAATTATCTATTATCTATCTATCATCATCTAACTATCTATCCACCTCCCTAAATGTCCTCCCACGATTCCATTATTATGTGAAAAAATGATAAAAAAAAACCAACCACAAAATATATATGTGTATGCTCTTTGTATTTGCCTTTATTCCTACAGTTTTACTGTAAGTTTGAAAATATCTTCAAATGAAAGTTTAACATTTCAGAAAAAGAAAAAAGCAAACTTTTACAGAACTACCATGTTAGTCTATAATGCAGCCACCCATGAGAGAGTTTATGTTGAATGTCCTGTCCGAATGTGAAATTGCCACCTAAATATGAGACCTCTAGGCCTGCCTTCATCCACTGTGACATCCAATCTTAGGTATATGGGTAGAGACTTTAGAGAGTGTAAAGTACTGATTTTCTAAATGATCAAGCTTTCTGGTTATGCTTTTGGCTTTCTATCCACACTAATTTCATAGATGAAGCAATTTTCCAGGCATTTCTTTGCATCGGTGTGACAGTGTACAGGTTTTCTAAAGTCTAATTGATTCTACTTTTAACTACTACACCTGCTGTTTCAAAGTTCAATAGCTTATAGTCATTATCTGAGTGAGAGCAGTTTTAAGCTCTTCTGGAAAAGAAACAAGAAAGTATATATACATCTCTCTCTCTCTCTCTCTCTCTCTCTCTCTCTGTGTGTGTGTGTGTGAGAGAGAGAGAGAGAGAGACTGAGAGAGAGAGTGAGAGAGAGAGACTGAGAGAGTGTGTGTGAGAGAGAAAGAGAGAAAGAGAGAGAGAGAGAGAGAGAGAGAGAGAGAGAGAGAGAGAGAGAGAGAGAGAGAGAGAGAGAGAGAGAGAGAGAGAGAGAGAGAGAGAAAGAGAGTACATGCATGCTTGCACATGTTAATCCTCAGGCTTGAACTCAGGGCCTTGGTGCTATTCCTGTGCTGTTATTCCCCACAATACTAGCACTCTCCAACTTGAAGCACAGCTCCACCTCTGGCTTAAAAAACAGTCTTATGTGAATGTAGCAGTTTAAAGCATGCTGTGAGTTAGCTACCTTTCTCTCAAGGAAGAGCTGGAGTGTCTGGCCCTTCCTTTGAAATCTGAACAAGTGAAGAGTGTGCTACTGCAGTGACCTTTGCCGACATCTGAAACTGGGTTGTAAGAACCATACAGCTTTTTTTTGTCTCCTAGAACATGGATCCTTATTCCTGACCTATCATGAATAAATGAATGAATGAATGAATGAATGAGGGCCTACCTTCTTCAGGCCACCAAAAGGAAACATGGAGAAGCCTTAAGAGTCATGGAGAGATGCCTAGCCTTTCCTCATATGCCATTTTGCTTCAAACTATGACTAAAGGTACATGAGAGATCTCACCTTAAAGCCTCCTATACCTGATTGCTTCCAGAAGTTTTGATCCACAAACCATGAGAGAACATCAAATAGTTGCTTTAAGTTTTTTTTTGTTGGTCATGGGGCTTGAACTCTGGGCCTGAGCACTGTCCCTCAGCTCTTCAGCTCAAGGCTAGAGCTCTACCATTTTAAATCACTCTTTTTGATTGATTTGACCCCTAGGATTCAGATAACCCATTCCTGAAGCCATTACCAGGGAGGGATGAGGGGGAAGAACAGGATTTGCAGAGAAGAATAGCAGCAAAAAGAACTTTGATTCCCACTACAGACCTAGAAAGAGATGGAAACTAGACAATAGGGATTTGAGGAAGGTTAGGATGAGACATGAAGCTGACAAGATTGTATTCTTTTTATTTTTTTATTTCCACACTGTAGCCAATCCTTTGCATTCAGGCAGTTAACCCTTTCTTTATTCTGGCAAGAAATTGGATAGGTATTCTGTGGAGAGTTTATTCAGCCTCAAAGGCTAGAACCTAACCATTCCAGGCCATAAAGGAGCAGCTCCATACTGAAACCAGGAAGATTTGAGAAGTGAACTGGGATTGTGGGGTACCCACACACAAATATTCCAATCATTTTACAATATTTGAGTCATTTCACAGCCATGATGGAGGAGTAAGGAAAATCTCATGAGACTGGCTATCCATCTGACTCTCTGGGTGTCTCTTTCTCTCTCTCTTTTTCATACCCCTGCCCCGTAGCATTTGCTTACAGTCTAAAAAGGCAAACTGAATGAATAAAGACCTACACTGCGGTACATTATCTTAAAATTTTAGAGCTCCAGAGTAGGCAAGTAACCTTAATATACTCCACAGGGAATGTGCAAAATTTCAAATATAACAATGGCATCGGGCTCTGGAAGCCAGAAAAGCATGAAGCAGTGCCAAGAATACTGTCTTACACATTGCAAGCAGGACATGAAGGAATGGAAAGGAATACAGATATTCGTGCTCCTCATAAGACAACAAGGTCTCTCTACTCTGAATATTTCTCTATTCACCACTCTGATTGCTAAAGTAACAACTGATTGTGTGGAGGATGCACAAATTCGAACCCCATCATCCAGGGTTTCCTAACCACCAGGGCCTCTTCCATTGTGCCCTACTTAAATGCAGCCACTAGAGGTCAGTGTACTCCATGATCTTCCTATGTCACCCTGAACCTGTATCCCCCCCATTCTCTTCTAGTGTATCCCATCATTCCATAAACCTTCCACCCAATCAATGCCCGACTCTTTCATTGTGCATGGTGGACTTTATCACCAACAAAACTCTCCCTGCCTTTCATGCCTTTTTTTTTTTTTATTGTGAGAATACCGTACAGAGGAGTTACGATTACATGGGCAAAATAATGAGTACATTTCTTATCAAGCATTGTTGCCTCCTCTTTGTTTCCCCTTCCCATCCCTTCCCATACTTCCCCCTTCTCCCCACCCAGTCCTCCCCTCTCCCCCCCCCACCAGAGTTGTAAAGTTCGTTTTTGACATAACGACTTGTACATCTCATTGTTGCAATGGGTCCACCTGTATCCCTAGTTAAACGATTTGTTTTTCCCCTTCCACTCCACAAATTATACCAACATCAAATACAGTGAAAGCAGGGTTATACCGTGAGGGAGGGACATACAAAGCAACAAAGAAATCATCTTATAAATATCTTAGAAACAAGTGCATGAAATGAAAAAAAAAACACATTTGAATACTTATCTTGGGGTTCATTCCCCTAACATCAGCTTATCTGACCTTTTCTGGTTGACTCAGACACATACTAGTTATTGCAAATAAGGGAAACTATGGGACCTATGTTTCTTTGGGCCTGGCTTACTTCACTTAATATAACTTTTTCCCAAGTCTTTCCATTTCCTAACAAATGGGGCAATGTCCTTCTTTCTGATAGAGGCATAGAATTCCATTGTGTATATATACCACATTTTCTTGATACATTCATCTACTGAGGGGCATCTGGGTTGGTTCCATAGCTTAGCTATGATAAATAATGCTGCAATAAACATAGTTGTGCTGGTAGCTTTAGTGTGGTCTTGTTTGTGAACATTTGGGTAAATGCCCAAAAGTGGGATTGCTGGGTCATAAAAATGACAATACTTCCCAAGGCTATCTACAAATTTAATGCAATGCCTATTAATATTCCAACCTCATTCTTCAAGGAAATAGAAGAGGCAATCCAAAAATTCATATGGAACAATAAAAGACCCCGAATAGCAAAAACGATCCTTATCAGAAAGAACAGTGCTGGAGGAATATCAATACCAAACTTCAAACTCTACTACAAAGCCGTAGTAATCAAAACAGCTTGGTACTGGCACAAGAACAGACCCCAGCGCCTTTCATGTCTTATCTGAAGAATCCTTCCACATTCTCTGAGACCACATTCTCTCTGCCCTATGATAATACATCCCCTGTATTCTCTTGTTCATGGTCTTGAGAACTATTTATTTTTTCTCCTTCAATTATCTGTGTATCACTGGAATGTAAGATGCCCTCTGACTCCTCACCACCCCTTACTCTATATTTTCTCTTATATCAGAGTGCTTTTGAAACCCTTGGTTACCCTCCCACTAGTGTGCCAGTAATTGCTGTCAAGAGGGTTGCCTGCCATTGTTACTCACTGAGGAACTTGGTGTGTAGCTTACTTTCTTCCCCTATCATTTTCCCTAATAACTTCAGAGTTAGAAAGCTCACTCTATCTAAGTGACTGCACAGACACTTAGCTCCCGGTCTCCTTCCTGTCTCTTCCTCACTTTGGCCACATGTTCCCATACCATTACCTCTGTAGCAATAACCCCCAAAGCGCTCTATTTCCCCTATCACATTAGCTTATCCTTCCAGTGTTCCAGATGCTTCCTGCAAATTCCTCTTCTCTTCCACAGATATATGTGTATATATTTGTATATATGGTATATATAAATATATGTATATTTGTATGTATATGTGTATGCATATGTGTACATATGTATAGGTATGTAGACATATACATACATCTATACATTCCTCAACCCACTTACTGACTTTACAGGCTTACTTCTCACCCACCTTAGATTCTATGACCTTTATTTCTAAGGATTCTCAGCACTTCTTCCTGCCCATTGAGTTCTGTGCTGAAGGATGCTCCTCTGAAATGTGCTCAGATCCCTCTTGCCTTCACAGGGACATACTTCCAGCAATTAGGCCCCTTATCCTCTGTATAATTAACTTCTCCTCAATACTGAATATTTTCCCTAAGCATGTAAACATGTCTTCATGTTATTAAACATGGAAAAGAACACCTTCCAACTGTCTAATTGCTATGCTCCTCATATAGAAAAAACTCTTGAAAGATCTTTCTTTTTTTTTGCTTAGCCCTAATCCCAACTTCTCCATTGGAATATAAGTTCCTTAAACTTAAGAATGTCTTACTTTGGGGTTTTCCAAAATCAAATCTTGAGATAATGAGTTGCATAGCCACATTTTATTTGGAAACTATAGAGAAGCATACTAGGAAGTGGAAAGTGCTAAAAATAGAGAAGACAGTCTATAGAGTATGCATTGCTAATTTAGCTAGTACAGTGCTGGCTGGAACTAATTTGGATGGAGAAACTCTGGGAAATGGCAGAAAACTGACACTGCACAATTCCTCCATCTGACAGTATAGAGAGTGCTGGATGATCTTCTCTTCATCACTGGCTGGGCAATGATACAGGAAGTCTCAGTTCCATGACTCTTGCAAATGTAGACCATCAGTGACAAGTGCATGCAGAAAGGTCTGAGACACAATGTCAGACAGATTCTACCGAAAGACTAGAGCAAAGCTGGAAGTTAATAAGAACTTAAATACTTTTGGAATGACCATTTCAGCCAAACTATTCATCAGCAGTGAGTGGTGGTGAACTTAGTATTGTGGTGTTACTAGGATATATTACTAGGGTGAATTCTGATCATTTTGAAAACTTTTGAGTCTGTGTTAAGGAGAAAATTATGAAATCATGGGTGAATTTCCATGTGTTTGGTTTGTCACAGGCTTAATATATTTTGGCAAAGTTGTGATGGTCAAGGATGCTACTGTCTGAGAAAAGCATGGATCATTGGCCCAGGGGCAAGATGGTGGTAGGAAGAACTAATACTGACTAGGTTTGATTCTCAACCTGGTAATGATGTAAACCAAGCCAAGTCTTCCTATGATGTTCACTCAATCTTCCATGACAGCACATTTCCCCATCTACAACTGGGCATTCTTCTATCCTTCATGAAGACATTCATGAAAAGTTTGCTCTATTCTGCCTACCTTTCGAACATTTATTATGTCATTTAATTGTACCTTTATAGCAACCCTATACTATAATATTTCTCAGTCCCACCATTCCCCACTTAGAAATATGGAAACTGAAGAGCGGGGAGATCCTGTTGCTGGGCCAAACAGACTTGTTAGATTCTCACAATGGCGTTCTTTCTGCTCTAAACCCTGCTTTTGTCTAGTGTTATAGCCAATGCAATTGTAAAACCCACAAAGAGGGGCTAGGGAGATCTAAGTAGGGTTTACTAAGAAAAATGCCAGCAAGGCTGATTAAAACAACAACTGGCTCAAGCCTGTAATTCGAGCTATGCAGGAGGCTGAGATCTGAGGATCACAGTTCAAAGCCAGCCCAGGCAGGAAAGTCCATGAGACTCTTATCTCCAATAAACCACCAGTAAATGAGAAGTGGGTGCTATGGCTCAAAAGTCTAGCTTTGAGGGAACAAGCTCACGGACAGCGCCCAGGACCTGGAGGCCAAGCCCCATGACTGACAAACAAAACAAAAACAAAACAAAACAAAACAATGCAACTGAAATTCTGTAGTAGAAGCATCTTTCTAAAGCTGAACAGCAATGAAGGAAGACTAAGATGGCCTTCACATACCAATTCATCTGTCCAAGTTTATGTGTTTGAGAGCAACAAGTAACCAACATACATTTCCATTCATATTACCCAATCAAACGTCTCTGAATGATTTTTTTTATTACTTTCTGGGTTGCTGTTTATTCACTACAAAGTCATAGCCTTCATGCTGCATCTAGGGTTATGGGTTAAAAGGTTCAAGTCTGTAGATTAAAGACATCTTAGTTCTGGGCTTCCCAAGCCTCTCATTCTATAACAAATATCCAAGCTTCTGCTTCTCCTTTTTCTTCCTCCCCTCAAAGTATGACCTTGACCCCCATTTCTGACTGAGCCCGCCCCTGAGCAAATGCAGTTTATAGTTCAGGTTGAGAACGCCAGATACAAAAGCTTACATGAGCTTTAAGCATGAGCTGAGATAACCAGGAAAGAAAGCTCTTGCTGAAAGATCCACAAAGCCCAGAACAAATCTCCAAGCCATGTAATCACAAGGGGTTTATGCAAACCTCTTAAAGAAAGTTTACACACACACATACATCCAATTTCCTCTTTGGAAAGGGGCTGTTTCTTTCCAATGAGTCAGTGTTTAACAGAGCTTGGCAAAGCAAGTGCTTGTCAGCTGGAAGAAGATGGGGTTTTAAAAGTCAACCCATTCTTGAAAGGAGAAAATAACCCTTAAGCTGCATTAACATGGCCTGCCACCAGCAGCAGGAGGGGGCGTCTGTTATCGCTGTGGTTGGATGGGCTTGCGTTTCCTTCCCAAGCTCAGGCAGCCTCGGCTTGCCTGCACCTGCCTTGTTATCTGCCTCCTGCAGACAGCTCTTGCTTTGTGTGTCTCTGAGTGTGGGTCTGGGAGCAAAGCTGGACTTTCTGAGGGTCTAATTTTGAGTGGGAGGAAATGTACACTCAGCAAAGCCTCTGTATCCTGTGTCTGAGTTATGGGACAAAGTCATCTGGTGGTCCTCACATGAGAACTGAAAGGCAGGTACTGGTGTGGATGGGGTGCGTTTATGCTATTTTAAACACGAAATGTTGGTATTTTAATTAAAAGTAAAAAAGATGACTTATGAGTTTGTCCTATGAATGTGAAATCTAACCATTTGTGTGTGGAGATCAAGACCAAGGATTGATTTTTTTTCAGTGTATATAAAAAGTCAAGGCTGGGAACGTGGCTTACTAGTAGAGTGTCCTGGGTTCTATTTCTTGGTATCATATAAACAAAAATAGAAAGTCAAACTCCTGGACAATCTGCCAGTCTGGTTAGGGGTGTGTGTGTGTGTGTGTGTGTGTGTGTGTGTGTGTGTGTGTGTGTGTGTGTGTGTGTGTGTGTGTGTGTGTGTGTGTGTGTGTGTGTGTGTGTGTGTGTGTGTGTGTGTGTGTGTGTGTGTGTATGCAAGGGAGAGAGAGAGGTTCTCTAGAAGCCTCCATGGTTATAGAAACACAAAGCTCCTATTTCAATAATAATTCTCCTATTTTCTCCCGAATGACTAAAATATGAACTGAAAGCGAGGAAGATCACTCCACGCTGAGATCTCCATCTGTACATGAAAATATTAAAAAAATAATGGAGATGAGTCAGAAATAGCTTATTTGAAGGCAATATTGTAGCTCTCAATAAAACATTTGTGCTGTCTGACCTCTTTGCTCCTCTTAAAAGCTAAGTTTGCTTTTTTATAAAAGGAAAGATCCCCGAAGCTATCATAGACAAGATGGAGCTCTTCAACTGGAATCAGATGAAATGTCTGGAATTATTTTTATAACATAGGAGTTTCTACAATATTCTCTATCTTCTCTTCCTTTTTACTTGTATCCTATCTCCAGTCTCCATTTCTTGCCTCTTACCTGTTGGATGATTCCTACTTTACTCCCTGTCTCCCTTCTTGGCTCCATGGGCCCCACACATAAGTAACAGCAGAAGCCAGCTGTGAGAGTTCCTGGGAGGCGTGGAGGAGGAAGGATCTAGCCTGAACAGGGCAGCTGGTTGCTGGCTCTCCCTGCAGAGGATTTCTCCCAGGAGAGCTATGCACATCCGTCTTCCATTCAGCCCCCGTGGCTGGGGTTCCATGGGCAGTATTCATTCACAGGATGGAGCTTCAGAAGTGGAAGTCAAGTGAAAGGCCTTGCTGGACAATCAAGAGTGAGAATTCTGTTGTCTTAAGGAAGGCGATTCTGTGGTTCTCCAGTTAAGGCCATTGAGAACATGCTCCTAAACATCTGAAGCCATTGAAAACGTTTAATCGGGGAAAGCTGTCGCTCCATAGTGTTGTAAACGAAGGATAAAGCAATCACTATTCGTATGTATGAGTCCCATGGCTCTCTTGGTTGTAAGGGTAACCGAGAGAAGGCAAGCCCAACCATGCTCATTTTATTGTTACTTTTGGTTCATTTTTGGCTTGTTAAAGAGTGGCCTGTTACCATGAAGGAACCCCCTCTCCCCCCAGTTACCATTGTCTGTGTTGAGTGCAGTAGGGGGTCGGTAACGATTAGATTATGATACTCATTCATATCCTGTTTCTCTAACGATACAAGTTGAGCACAGGTGGAAGCTAATTTCTCTCCCTGGCCACTAGAGGGCGCGGGAACCCAGGCTAAGGCGCTCTCCCTGGGACAGGGGATGCGGGGCAGCGCGGGAAGGCGGTCCGAGGGGACGTGTCCAGATGATGGCTGGAGCGCTGGCTCCAGTTGTACTTCGTGCGTGCGTTTCCTTGACCCCAGGGACTCTAGGGCTGCAGGAGAAGACCACCCCTGCAGGGTGGAGGGAGTCCAGGACGAGGGAAGGGTTAGGGAATGAGATAGAAACTGTGATGTGGCTGGGGCTGCAGACCTGGGGCCTATACCTACTATTTACCAAATGGAGAGATTCCTGTCCAGCCTGCGAAGGATTCTGCAGGCAGGGCAGCCTGACTTACGCAGGACGAGGTGGGCTGAGGTGGAGGCGACCTCAGAACTTGGGGGAGTGCGGAACCCCTTCACCTCCCCTAGCCTCAGTCCTACCATCTGTGAAATGGGTGTCACTGATACCTACTTCTCAGGATTGTGGGATTGAAGGAAGTACCTGAGAGCTAGCTTGCCTTGGAAGACCAGGCATCTTTCACTCACCAGGTCTCAGGGCTCCAAGGAACTGGAGGAGATGAGCTTCTGTACCCCTGGTTTGATGAGCAAGCCGAGTAGGGCTCCGGCCTAAGAGATTCACCCAAGGTCTCAAGGCCAGGCTGCCATCCTTAGCCGGGGTTCGTGTCTTCAGACACGAAGCTGCCTGCCTGTGTCAACGCGGGGGTCCTCAGCCCCCCCCCCCCCCAGCCTCCCCTGGGCCTGGTGAGCTGTTGGCGTGTGTATCAGTCACACACAATGGTGCAGGGGCACATATGCTGTTCTGGCAAGGCACGGCGCCTTTCCCCATGTCGGTGGCAAGGGTGGATGAATAATACAGGGAGAGGGATTCACAGAGGGGCGAGGGGAGGCCAGAGCCGCGGCAATTCCCCTGTTTGCTGCTCCCCCCTTTCTCCCCCCCCCCAAATAAAAGCAGGGTAGCAGACGGTGCAGCTGGCTGGGCCGCAGAGTGGAGCTGCCAGTCCCATCATCTTGCCGCTGGATGTGGCACAGCTTTCCTTCCCTATTCTTTCTCATTTTTTGACACTTGTGATTATTACCAATCCTGGTGGCGCTGACGCACGGAGTGCAATGGTTACCATGGCATGCTTAATAGCGAGAGCAGATGTTTGGCAGGCAACCTCCATGCATTCTAAATACACAAGGCGAAAGTCGGTGGAGGGCGTAATTGATTTGCTGCCTGCTATGGGAAGGCAGCCCGGGGCCCAGCGCGCAGGGTCGCAGCACCCTTGACCGCATCCTCTCCTGAACACAGCGCTCGGGCTCTTTGGGAGCTGACCCCGTGGAGGCTCGCTGGGCCTCCCCGGCCATCCCGGCCCACCTGCTCGCTCCTCTGCTGCCCCAGGGAACACCTGCACCTCCCAAACAAGCTGTGTATGGTCTGTCTCCCGTCTGGGCCTTGGCCCAAGCTGTTCCCACCGTCCAGAACACCCTGTTGTTCTTTGTCTCCTGGCCCCAGGTCTCAGCTCAGCCTCCGGCCCCAGCAGGGCCCTGTGATGTCTGAGTTGGCAGAGGCCCCCTTTCCCTACTCTATTCATGGAACTTCTGGGGCTTATTGTCTTCCCAACAAAATGGGTGTTTCTAGGAGGTGGAACTCTCACATTTGTAAGGGAAAAAATGAAACAACCACCTTTATTTATGAGGAACATTATGATTTTGTGAAATCAGACTTCTTTACCATCAATATCTCCTCCCTCCCTCCCTCTCTCCCTCCCTCCCTCTCTCCCTCCCTCTCTCCCTCCCTCCCTCCCTCTCTCTCTCTCTTTCTTTCTCTCTCTTTCTTTCTCTCTTTCTTTCTCTCTTTCTTTCTTTCTTTCTTTCTTTCTTTCTTTCTTTCTTTCTTTCTTTCTTTCTTTCTTTCTTTCTTTCTTTCTTTCTTTCTTTCTTTCTTTCTTTCTTTCCTTCTTTCCTTCTTTCTTTCTGTCCCAGGGCTTGAACTCAAGTCCTGGGTACTGTCCCGGAGCTTCTTTTGCTCAAGGCCAGCACTTTGCCACTTGAGCCACAGCACCACTTTTGTACCGCTTTTTCTAAATAGTTTATTGGAGATAAGAGTCTCACGGACTTTCCAGCTCAAGGTGGCTTCATACCTCTATCCTCAGATCTCAGCCTCCTGAGTAGCTAGGATTACAGGTGTGAGCCACCAGCATCTGGCTTCAATAACACATTTCTTTCAAAACATCTCCCAAATACTAACACCAAGAGGTTTTGTCTTTCCTCCAAATGGCACTATTACTATTTGCTTACTATCTGCATATCTCTCCTAGCCTGAAGCTCTGTCTAGAAATGTGATATCCTTCCTTCATTGAGCTTCACCTTTTCCAGTCCTGTCAAAGTCAAGCAAGCCTCCTTTCATGCAGCCTGGCTTACCCTCCCTAGCATAAAGGATCATTTCCTGTTTATAATGGCTTCCTTGTCATGGCCACTCACAATGCCTACTCACCTCTACAATATGCTGTCCTTAACTTCTCCGGCATTCTCATCTTTCTGAGATGAAGCCGGGTGCACTAGTTATGAGCCCAGGTTTTGGTCTCAAGACTAGATCTATGTCTGAAGTCTACCCCTGACTGGTGATCACTTTGTCCATTTAAATGACTTTTCTGATTCTCTTTGTAAAGCAGGATGGTCACACACAGCCCATTGTTGTGACTGGGTGGAGTGCAGGGACTTTGATTGTCAACTTGACAGGTTTAAGAAGCACCTAGAAGACTAGTGAAGCCCCTCCTTCACATGTCTGTGAAAGTGTTTCCACAGAGGATTAAGGAAGGGGAAAGACTTGTCCTAAATGTGGACTACACTTTCCTATAGGCTGGGGTCCAGGATAGAATAAAACAGGAAGGAGGAAGCCCTCTTCTACACATTAGCCACATTAGATCGAAAACCCGGAAAGTGTGTCTGAAAGTATAAATTTCTGCGGGAACATTCTAGTCCCTTCCCAAGAATCTCTTGCTCATATACTGTGGTAGGGTTGGTCTACTACACTGCCCTCATGTGTGCAAGAACTTCTCTGTCTCCAGGCATGAGTGACACAGTCTCATAACTCTGTAATCCAGAGAGATAGATTCTAGATCTATATTTTTTTTCAGGAATTTGTGACATTAGGGATGCCTGGTTCTTGGCTTCATATCTGAGGAATATCAAGCTAGTCTCCATTATTTTCTGTTGGTGCAGCTGTCTTCTCTTTGGTTTATTGGTAAAATGATTTGCGTTGATTTTTGAACATCGAACCAGCCTTGCATTCCCAGGTCAGTCTCACTTGTCACTTGGTGTTCTCTCTGTTAATGTTCTGCTGAACTTGAGAAGTTCTTTTTGTTTTTTTTTCGGTCGAGGGGCTTGAACTCTGGGCTTGGGTGTTGTCCCTGCGCTCTTCAGCTCAAGGCGAGTGCTCTACTGCTTGAGCTACAGCACCACTTCTGGTTTTCTAGTGGTTTATTGGAGATAAGAGTCTCATGGACTTTCCTGCCCACGCTGGCTTTGAACTATGATCCTCAGATCTCAGGCTCCTGAGTAGCTAGGATTACAGTTGTTCTTCTACCTAACTGCACCCCTACACTCTGGCATAGTAGGTGTTCTAAGAGCATGTTCCTCTTTTCTGAAGGAATGGATATTCTCCATTTTACTTGCCTCAAGGGTTCCATCTGGGTAGAAAGTCTATTTTCCCACCTCTGGACTTGATACAGGGATTTTTTTGAAGGGAGTAAGAGATGCAGAATTCAGGGCTTCATCTTTCCTATTTCTTTTTGTTCTTTCTCCTCTGTCTTTTCCTTTCTTTCTTTTTCTTTCTCTCTCTCCTTCCTTCCTTCCCCCCCTCCTTCCTTTCTCCTTCCTTCCTCTGTTTAGCAAGATGAATATATTTAGTCACATTACAATGTGACATGTAGATGGAAACAATCTGATACCATGCTTTGATTCCTGTTTCTGGACAGGTGGCACGAATACGCTCCTTGATTCAGGAGGTTCCAGAGCACTGCTTCCCAGTGGTAACTGGTAAAGGACAGCTATTCAAATTCTAACTAGAGTCTAGAAAGATGATGGTCCCTTTTGAATGGCAAAAAGTCATGAGTCAGCTGCATAGGAAAATGCCTTCCTGGTGATATTCACTGCACAGAAACAATTCCATCAGTGTAGGGAGTGCATTTAGGAGGCAAGACTGGCAGGGCAGGGAGGACAGAATATTAATGAAGCTGTCAGACTGGGGATAGCGCGGCTTCAGCGGTGGGCAGCAGAGGGAGCTGTTGCCTCCTCTTCTTTACATAGAGCTTGGCAGGATGATAATGGTCAGAGCTTAGGAGAAAAAGTTGGTCTCTTGTCTGTCATAGATTTCTGTGACGTTCTAAGGAAAAGTGCATTTGCTCCTCTCTTTAACTTCATTAGGGACAATCAGGAAAGTTGATGGTTAGTTTTAATATAGGAGCTCACTCTGCCCAAGATTTGCTATGAACCAGACACTATTCTACACACACTTCATGTAGATCAATCATTAAATCTCACAACAGTAGTAGGAGTAAAAGTAGTCATAGGAGGTAGGCGATAAAATTACTAGGCCCATTTTGGAGACAAAGAAACTGAGGACAGTAAGGCTCAAGTGACATCCTCAGAGTCATATAGCTAATTACTGGCAGAGCTGGGATTTGAACCTAAGCTGTATGTTTCTGACAGCTTATGCTTGTAGTGGTGATCTCATTTAATCTTACAACCAGTTCTATAAGGTAGGTGCATTTTATTACTATTATTTTATTCACTCACAGAGAGAGAGAGAGAGAGGAAGGGAGAGATTGTTCTAAACACATTTTATTGTCGTCATTTAATATTTGGTGGTTCTTCTTTCATATGATAAGCAAATAACACAGAGAGTATGGGAGGGCAGGACTTAGTTCCAAGTCTTCTGCCTTGGACTGCAGTGATGCTTATGACCACATGACTTCCTGCACAAGTCCTTCCTCCCCCATGATAGACGGTGGGGTAGATAGTCAAGAGACATGGAGCCTAGTCTCAACAAGGACAGCTGCTCTGGGCTGCCTTGACCTCTCCTCTTCTTGAGCCTTAGACATGGAAAGGGATTTTAACTCTCCTCACTTGGAATCCTCGTGCCCTTGACCTTGCTTGAATTCCTCAAGCTGGGGACCTGTGCTTTTAGAAGGCAAAACTGAAGGACAGAAGAAACAGAGAGACGATTTTCACTTCTGAATAGAAGAAGGAGAAGACAAATATCCTCTGGGGTTTTGATGAAGCTATCAGTTCAAATAAACCTGACATCCATTAATAAATGTTGACTGGTTGGTGGAGGACCTTGCTCAACACAGAGAAGGAGTCTAGAGCATGTTTTTCCACCTCAGTCCTCTTGTTTTGGGAGGTTGGCTATTGCCTTTCATAGGGAAGTCTCCTGCATATTGATCTCTGGTTACTTACCAGATGCCAGTGATATACTGCCCTTGAGTTATATCTACGATGTATACCATTCACTTATTACTGCCACCAGGACAGCCAAGGAGGCCAGTTACTTAGGTTTGATGATGATAAAAGTGGTGGCAGTAATAAGTGATCTGGTGCTTACAAACAATCTATGAATTTGATATTGGTAATCACATTTGTATCAAAGAGAGAACTGATTGAACTCCCGGAAGAGCAGTGAGCTCAGGCTTCAATCCCAGGCATTCTTCTCTCTATAATTACGTCATCTACTCTCTTCAAGCTGATATAGATAGCAAGACTTGGCAAGTGGGTCCCCACTGGCATGGATCCATTGTCTGTTTACTCCATCCCTGGTGAAGGAAATTAACTCTATCACTAAGCACACCAATTAGTTCAGATAGCAATTTTTTTATGGCACGACTTTTTCGGTGAGGAGAGCGTGAGCTGACTTACATTCTGACACAAGCTCCTTATCATGTGGCAGGCGAGCAAAGAAATTAAAATGTCAGGTAATATTTGCACAAAGCTTTATTGCTAACAAACGCTGCACCCTCGATGTTCTTTAATGATCCTTAAAGCTTTGCCTTTCCAAGCCTTGGGAGACTGTTCCATATGTGACCTCACAGAAATGATCACCTTGCAGTTGAGGGAACCAAGCCTCAGAGAGTTAAGTGATTTGTTCTCATCATTATGATAATAAGTTGCGAATCCAGAATGTGGATCTACGTTTCCTACTGCATAGTCCACTGCCTTTTCTAAATTAGGCCTCTGTCTGGGGGGGGGGGGGGGTCCTACAGGGGGGTGATTTTCTTCTTCTGTCTTGCTCTATGTAAGTGTAAGGATGACAATAAATGACCTCTATTTCATGGGGAGCATCTTTATCATAGTATAACATGGTTTTAATGAAAGAAATTAAGTCACTGTCATTTGGCCAGTGTACTTCCCCATTCAAAAAGCACAGTGTTCTTTTGAATGTCTGGGGTTGTGGAAAGAACCCGCATTTAGAAGCAGTTGTAGCCCTATTTAGAAATGATGTGACCTGACACAGGTGTTTAAGCCTGTCAGGTGGACATCATCACACGCACCTGTTGGGTTCTTGCAATTATACAATGAGGCTTTCGTGATATGGATATATATCCATATAGAATGTGTGCGTAGCCTACAAGCTGTCAGTCTCGGTGAGAGCTCAGCCACTGTGTCTCTTCCTGTTTCCTCCTATCTATCTAGTACATATTTTTCAGTCTCTACAACTCCTTTCTAACATGGTAACTAGTAACAGTGGAAACCAATCTTTATCCCTAATGCACAATCCATCTGGGAGAAAGCTAGCTCTCCTTAAATCAAGACTAATCAAAGGAGCCTCACGACCCAGCTCCGTCCTGCCATGAGCTCGTAGGAACAGATGGAAAATGGGTTGGGCAGATGGAAAAACTCCATTTTACGACAGGAATTATTTATTTGTGAAGTTGGAACCACTTGGAATGAATATTTTGAATTAGGAGGATGAAATATTGTAAGATTCACAACAGGGCCATGAAATTAACTAATGCACTGCAGCTACCAGCACCATTGGTAGGGGGAAGGAATAATCACGGGGCTATTAGAAATGGCCCAAACATAAATTATTTACTTCTATGTGTCAATGACTCCCTTGAAGCTCTTCCATTGATGACATCCTTTCATGTCCTAAGACATTTCTTTCCCTAAGAAAGATAGTTTTCAGGTGAGTTCCTTTGTCTTTGTGATCAGGTTATTACAGGTCATGGATATTATAAAATGCATAGCCATCATTATCTATATTTTATGTTCAACCCTCACCATAATCCTCCAAAGTAGGTACTTGAAAGCCTTCTTTCCTGATGAAGAAAATGAAGTTTAATGAAATGCTTTCACCCAATGGGCATAGCTAGTGTTTCATAGGGTTATTCTTTCTTACCAGGGTTCTTGGGTATTCAGCCTATTCCCCCGGATGGCCCTTGACTGATCAGAACATTCAGCTGGCTGCATCAGGTCTCTGTGTCATCTGTGCAGAGTCTTAGCCACATATCCAGGGGCCTTCAGGGTCAATTCTGCCTCCTTTGACTTTGCCTCCTTCTCTTTCATCAAGAACATCACGTGCACATGCAACTGTAGCTGACAATTCCCAAGGCATACAGTAGATCATGCTGCAGAATCTTTGCTCATCTTGTGTGTCACACCTAAAAAATTCATCCCTGCCCCTTAAATGCTCCACCCACTCTCTTCCAGGGTAGTTCATTTTCCTTTGCCAACATGTGACTGAGTCTTACTCTAGGAAGCCTTCTCTAACGACAGTTGTGAAACGCATGGCTCTCAGTGATGGCTGAGCTTTCAGCTTCCCGTCTCACACAGCACTGAGGTACCACTGTTCTCTACAGCTTCGGTGTCAATGGTCTCTAACATCCTGTGAGCTCCACCTTATCATTGCTACGGGGCAGGTACCCAGCACAGCATGAGCACAAAAAGGTGATTGAGTGAATGGGTAGATGGGTAAGGATGACAAATGCTCCCTTCTTTCTAAAGTATATCTGTATTTTGTCTTTATTATTTGGAACAGACTCAGATTAGCAAGCAACCAACCTAGGTGGATAGGAATTATCCACCCATTTGTCACCAGGATCTCAGAAAAGGGTGGAGGGGAAGCATGGCTGGGTCAGAGTGAGAAAGACTGAATCAGGAGCCTGTTAAGAACCAGGACAAAAATTTATCAACAGATTGCTTCTAGAAGTATCAGAAGAAAGTCCAAGTTAGTCAGTGGTACTTGGGTAAGAGCATTGCTAAGGAAGAATGGATACACATTTTAGAAATCCATCCAGACCATTTTCTAAGGTCTGGTTCATAGAAGTTACTTGGCAAGTCCTAAATTGCACAGGCAGAATACACAGGCTGACCTCTTCTTTCTTGTCCCCTCATAGAAGAGCCCAAGCAGATATCAGAAAGAAGCTGTCCTCAGGACATTGCACATTTCTCTGTGTTCTCACAAGGTGCGGGGTGATCAGAAGCTTCAGATATGGGAATATATTCATGTAAGTTATGATCACTTTGCTCCTTTTTCTAGCCTCACCTCTTCATAACGTAGAAATAGTTCCTACCTCTAGGGGCTGACATACACAATTGTTGAAATTACAGAATCTGACCTACAGCTTGTGCACCCTATCGAGTCATCTTTTGCTTAGCTTAGATTCATAGAACTTTGGCATGAGGTCAGGGAACCAAATCTTCAAATGTGTCATGTGGGACCAAAGTTCCTGGAATCCTGCCTGTCTGGTTCATGGAAATGGGAAGTTCTACTCTGGCAAGCTAGATCCAAGCTAGGATGCAGTTGGATTGCCAGATCTAGTAAGGAAGAACTATACGGAAGAAAGACAGGTCCCATCTCTAACTCTCTTGACTCAAGAGCAAAGCCACATAACTTCTCTGAGCCCCTGTTTCCTCACTTGAAAAGGCCATCTCTCTTCTCATGTGACACCCTATTTCTGGACACTCTCAGTGTTGTTCTGAGCACGGAGGCACATTTGGAAACACACCCTAGATGAGATCTAGGCCACTGAAATTGACCTGGTCAGAAGCCAGTTCCTCAAGGAGGCATGGCCAATGGTGGGTACCTTTGTGTCTCTTCATTCTTTCTCCCCCATGCCAAACCTAAGGGCAGGTAATGCAAGGCTGAGTAAGGAGGAAGTGTTATTAACTAAGGTCAGCTATATTGGGAACAGTTGAGATGGCTTGATTGGAAAGGTTTTTTTCCCCAGAGTGAAAGTAAAAAATAGAAGATGAAAGTCAGGGTTTGGGTTATGGAGAATTTTGTACAGTAAAGAGACATATGATTTAGACTTGGCAGAATACATTACAATTCAACAGTTAAGAATGAGGAAAAAAGACGCTGGGCCCCAGTGGCTCATGGGTATAATTTTAGCTACTCACAAGGCTGAGATCTGAGGATCACAGTCTGAAGCCAGCCTGGGCAGGAACATTTGTGAGCTTCTTATCCCCATTTAACCACACTCAAAGAAAAGCCAGAAATGGGACTGTTGTTCAAGTGGTAGAGTGTTAGCCTTGAGCACAGAAACTCTGGGACAGTGCTCAGGCCTAGAGTTCAAGCTCCAGGACTAGCACCAAGAAAACCCCCCAACTCATTATGTCTTTAGAAAACAGTGGGCCATCCATGTGGCTGAAATAAAGATGGAGGAATATTGGGCATATGAAGTAGGAAGGGCTGGGCAATGAGATGTTGATTTCCAGAACAGGTTAGCTAGGCTGCATTTGGTCATGTTTGGTGGCAATGACAGCACTTTAGTCAGAATGCAGTTTTGTGACACTTGTTTTCAATGATTCATCAATGGTTATTTGTTATCCCCTACAAATCACACCTACCTAGAGATGATCCTGACATACTGGCGGCTCACAATCTAAGACCAAATATATGCCTTGGAAGTAGTTAATGAATCCATTGGTGTTTGAGGTGGTTTGGAAGATGAAGTGTTGGAACTTTACCTATAATGGTATTTCCCATCATACTTTGCACAGATCTAGTTCTGAGGGATACTAAATTATTATTTGAAAATAAAAAGTACATTGGTAAAAAATATACTGGAGACATTTCTCTCTCTCACTGTGTTCTCATTTTCCCAGGGCACATATAATTAAGTGCTTATCGCAGCCATACCATTATTTTTCCATTTGCCATTGTGGGTTGTACCATGGGACAGCACAAAAGATCTGTTGGAATTCTATCCTTCCAGGGACTCAGGACACAAGTGTAGTTGGCACTAGAATCTTTACAGTGGTGCTCCAGGTCCCAAGGAATCCTCATGGTGGGCCCTAATTCACTATGAGAGTATTGGGCATAGAGAAATGAGAATATCATAGTGAAAATGAGATCAGACACCCAAGTCATGTATCATTAATCTATAGACCAAAGGACACTACAGATTGCCAGCAAAGCGAAGCTAGGGAAGTGGCTTGGAATGGATTTTCCTTCTCAGCCCTTTTGGAAGGAACTACCTCTGAGGACACCTTGATTCTGGGCTTCTACTTTTCAGATGGTGAGACTACATTTCAGTTGTTTACTCAGCTTGCAGCATTTTGTTACAGTATCGTTAGAAAATAACTACATAACACGTTGTCTAAATTTCCCTCTTCTGTACACACTCCCTTTTGCAAACTATCCCTTAAGCAAGGCCTGGCACCGGGGGTTACTGTGCCAATGTTTAAATTCTGTCTGACCTCAGGGAAGGTGGGTGCTTATTTTAGAAGGACAAGAATTAAGAGTCTGTCTGAGAATACAAGATGCCAAGTAGTGAGATCCATGTCCTTGAAGATATTCAAGCACATGGAGGCTGAAAGAAACTCTACTTCAGGCGAGTTCTGTGAGAATGCTGACAGACAGCTTTGCCTGTTGTAATCTTCCAGGAGCTGGCCCATGGACCAGTACTTTGGAATTCTGGTGAGATAAAACCTGGGAACATGTCTCCCTTGTGTAAGCGTTGGAGACAGTGTGGGAGAGTGGCATGCGTGTTTTGAGCAAGGGCTTAGTACCAAGTGCCAGTTGCTCTTCACTGGATAAGTCTCACTCGGCCTTTGTCAGAGCTCAATCTGCTTGTGAATTTGTCTGGAATCCATTCCCAGCAGCGCCATCTGTTCCTGATTGTCCTACCATCTGACCATTTACCCTTTGTCAACCACCCCCCTCCTCTGGGCACCCTGACTGCCAGTTGGAGTCCACCCATTGTCCAACCTGGAAAAACTGAGTCTGAGGAGAAAACAGGACAGGAGTGAGAGGAGGACAGACACATGCCAACGGTGGTGGCATTTCAGGCCAAGATGTATCTGGGGAGATCCCAAGCCTTCACACAGAACCTGGAGAGAGAGCACGTAGCCAAGGCAGAGCCATATTGTGCCCCAGGCAGCCTGATGGCTCCACAAATAATATTGACTCCTTTTGTTTGGAAACTTTTGTGGAGGCTTCCCACTTCCCAACACACCACCCTTCAATGCTGGGCCTCCCCCCAATCTACTTTGCCTTTTGCAGGGTCGGTCCGTGGCCAACTGTGCAGGCAGATGAGGGCCCCTCCATGCTAATGAGGGGGGCCATGGCTGGCATTCCTGAGACACCCAGGCTCTCCCTGAACTGCCTTTGTTGCTAAGGAGCCTTGGAACTGCAGCTGAAAGGCTCTTAGGAGGGAGGGAGTGAAGACAGGGAGAGAAGAAAGGCAGACATTTGTTTTCTGAGCTTCACAGTTCCCTGGCCAGCTCGAAAAGCAGTCCAATTTCTGATCCCAATTAGAATATCAAACCCCCTTGTTATTGTTTCTCCTAATGATCTTGGGAAATTCCTCTGAAGAGTCAGCAAGCACTTAGCAAATGCTTTGGACTGTGCCCCATTGTGCTTCTGGTTGTATAAACCACACCAAGGCAACCTGAAAATACCCTTTATTCCAGCCCCTAGGGTGGTGGTGGAGCTGGGGGACTGGAAGAGGGCAGAGAGTAGCTGGGTTTTCAACATGTTCTTATGCAGGCTCTGTCCAATAGCGTTCCCTAGGCACCTACTCTGAGAAGAATCTGGGCTCTGTGATGGAGAGACAAAAATGAAGATGGTGGTCCCCAATTTGGATTTACTGCCAAACTTCCTAGAGAGACAGTGAATTCTGTAGGTTATTTGCTGTAACTGTGTCTGTATGGTGTTGTCAGACAGAGTTCTTCACTGGTTCTAATCCTACCACAGTTACTGTTAGACCACGAGTAAATAAATAATTACCCCATGTCTCATCTGTAGGATGGGCACAGTAACCTTCTAATTTGTTTGCTAAGAGCAAGTGCAAGCAGAAAATAACAGGAATGAGAACAAGTCTTTATTCTCTATTGGCTCATGACCATTTCCAGGTAAAAGAGAAAAAGGTCTATTAAATAGCATAAAGTAAAATACTGTGTAAGAATAAAATACACTAATTTCACCTCATGGGCCATGTCTGTGTGCCAGGTGGAGTGGGTTATCATCTCATTGTGCTTCCTGGGAAGATGGTGAAGTACTGAGGTTCACACACCTGAGAGACAGTCTGCCCATTGGTGAGATCCTGCCTTTGACATTCTGAATTCTCACCATCTTTAAAAGGCCAAAGCCCAAGGCGCTTAGAGAGATGTGGTTCCACAGTTGACTCTAAGCAAGCCTCATCACACAGAATCACACCCAGAAGGTTCTACTGGAGAAGGTGTCTCAAGATAAACAGACACAAGGCTTTACTACTCAGCCTCTAGTAGAAGCTCACACTGACACAGCCATAGGGAAAAATGCAAAATGCTACTTATCAAAGAGAGAGGGAAAAAGAAGGGGAGACAGAGACAGAGAGACAGAGACAGAGAATGATGTTAATACATAGAAGTGGGGCTTGCAAACACCATCATTATTTAATCAGCAGTGTTGAAAAATATCAAACATACCATGTTAATAATATGCTTTATTATCATAGAAAAGCAAAGTAAGTGAGTTCGTATAATATTAACAAAGAAAAGTGGTATCTCTTCTGGTCATTCTGAATTGCTGTGGGGCAAACATCATAGTCAGAAACCAAGGCCATGGATCTCAGTCTCATGGATCTCAGCTCTGATAATGCCTGGGCCACTACATTCAGGCTGTTTAAACACATCCGGGTTCAAAGTGAGTTGAGAGTGATGTGTGCCCTCACAGCATGGCCTAGTATTACAGCTCCTTCAAGTACCGCAGAGCTGGCTCCAAGACCAAATCTTCCCCTTTGCGAAATTTCTGCATAGCCTGGTTGATTTTCCAAGGGCTGAGGGACAGGTTGTAAATGACATTGTAGTTATGAATTAGGCGTCTGGCTCGTTCCTTCTCCAGAAGCCCTGTGAGTAGATTGGATGGGTGGCGGGTTTGTTAAAGAGAAAGGAGAGAATAAAAAATATGAGCTCAAGTGACTTTGAGGTGGATATTAGGTATTAAGCTTTGAAACTTTAAGCATCTTAAAAATCAAATGCCACCTTCCAAAGTATTTAGAGTCCCAGATGTGCGTCTGAGATTTTGGAAGGAATTTCTGTGTGACTTGGGGAGGGACAGGAGGAGATGAAGTCTAATAACCATCACAGATAAGTTCTAAAGCAATTTAAGTTTGGCCTTATAACCATACTACTCCTTAAAAACTCTCATTTTTAGTAGTTGTACAAAGTGGTGACTACTCAACAATGCATCTTGATCAATGTCACCCCTTCAATCATTCTACAATCTCCCCTCTTTTCCAATCTCCCCTCCCTTCAATTTTCCTAGTCTCATAGGACATGCATTGAGCATGATGACTACATTCTTCCCTACTTCCTCTTATTTGTCTAATCCCTTCCTTTTCATTCCCTTTCCCCCCATTCTCAAGTACCAGCTTCCTGGGTATTCATTTTGTTGGACTGTGAATTCGTTTTTCTAAGGGGTTACACCCTTTGAATTTTCCCCTGCATAAACCAGAATTTAGTTAATAGGCTTGTGTACACTTGCATACAACTCCATATGAGCCACACAACTTTTAAAGCCAAGTGTTGAAAGTTTTGGGGTGCGTGGTAAAAAAAAGTATCTCCACATGTTCTAGTTTTTTTTTTTTAAATCTTATCAAAGTATACAAACATGTTCCTACACATGCAGGGTTGAAACAATGCCTTTGAAGTGCATTTCCGGACCGGCATTCCCTGTGCTGTTTTCTAGCTGGGAGCTCCTAGGGAAATTGCTTTGCTTCTCAAGGATCAAAGGTTGAACCTGTGACATAGAGGTAGGGCTACATACCAGCTCAGGATACAGTCTGATACCCACACACTACACAGGGCAATGCCAGCCAATGCCAATTTTCATTCCATAGAAAGGTTAGGGAGGCATGGCAGTTGTTGAGAGAAGTTTTAAATGTACATCTAAGTATCATTAAAGATCACCAACTCATTCATATGCCTGAATCATGAGCTTAGATACATGACTTGGGGAGTATAAAGAATTTATAAAGCTGGGTGCTGGTGGCTCACGCCTGTAATCCTAGCTACTCAGGAGGCTGGGATCTGAGGATCGCAGTTCAAAGCCAGCCTGGACAAGATGAGACTCTTATCTCCAATAAACCACTCAGAAAACTGGAAGTGGCACTGTGGCTCAAGTGGTAGAGCGCTAGCCTTGAGCTGAAGAGCTGAGGGACAGTGCCCAGGCCCAGAGTTTAAGCCCCATAACTGACCAAAAAAAAAAAAAATTATAGAACTGATCTGCTATCTCTGGAACTTGCTGACCCATTGGGAAACTGAGTTATGCCTAATATCAATTAGAAGACAACTACAAAATAATAATAATGACAACACATTATTGGATAAGATTTACTATACTTTACCAAGCATTTTGGCAGTATTAACTCACTCAATCCTCCCAACAATCCATTTCACAAAGGGAGGAACTGAGATCTAGCATCTCCACATTATTTGATCGAGTTTCCTCATATAGCGTTGCCTTAGGAACGAGGGGGAAAGACAGGGATTCAAATATGTTTCATATTGTTTCCTCATATGTTTCTTGAATTGTGAAGACATCTGTTACAATTGTCAATAAAGAGCTTTCAAATATCCTTTCTGGAAATGAAAGATAATCCCCTGTGCTCTTTTTACTCTCCGTTACCTATAGAGAATGCGATTTTAAAGTTATTTCTCCAAAAACCTAGAGGCAATGCTTCATTTTAGAGAAGACCTTTATTAGTCTTCCAGAGCTGGGCAGTGGTAGATAACTTGTCAGTCTGGCTTGACATACCATGGAGAGGTGTGCTTTCCTGTGAAGAGAGCGTGAGGCCGATTCTTTTCTAGCATCTGTTCTCCTTTGGGAGTTCTTCTAGACTTAACAGTAAGCTATATGTTCAGGTGAACTTCTGTTTTATTCTGTTCCCATTTATTTATTGGTTGACTTGTCCAATATACTTGTCCATTTTCCCTGAATCAACTTCATTCTTTACCTTAGACTATACACAACTTAGAAAGTCTCTGAATTGAGTGTTTGCTCTTAGGTTTTTCTCCCTTTAAACATTTCCCTAGATCCTTCTTCTGGAATTGTAAGTCAATGGCAATGATGTAAGTTTCTGACTACAAGTTTTGGGATTTTTTTGTGTGTGTGTGGGTCCAGTCATGGTGCCTGAACTCTGGGCCTAGGTGCGGTCCCTCAGCTCTTCAGCTCAAGGCTAGTGCTCTACCACTTGAGCCACAGCACCACTTCTGGCTTTTTTCTTTTTGCTTATGTGGTGCTGAGGAATTGAACCTAGGGCCTCATGCATGCAAGGCAAGCGCTCTACCACTGAGCCACCTTCCCAGCCCCAAGTTTTGGGATTTTTAAAAAAAGTTTCTTTTGAACCTCACTTTAAATGTTATAAAGAAAGAATGAAATTTTGTGAAAAATCAGTAACATAATTAGCTCTTAGTACAGTGGCCAGTACTTGTAAGTACTCATTAATGCCAAGAATCACAACAAGACAATTATAATAATTAACTTAAGAATACTTTTCAAGTATATATGTATACATTGAAATGAAATAATTATTATGCTACATGACATTTAGTTCATATTCTAATTAGAAATACAAAGTAATGTCAAAATTTTCATCTAGCAATTCCAGTGGTATTATTACTTTTTCTTGTCATCTTTGCCATTGGTAGAGGTTCTTAGTGTGAAACGTTCAGTGAAATTTAGATCTGTCTGAATTACTCTGCCAATGGGTGGTGGTCCAAAGTGGAAACCTAAAATATCCCTAACAATCTGTCTCAGCGTTAAAAAGTCTGTCCTTTTGCAGCCAGAACCAAAACACAAGAGTTAATAAGAACCACTTTAACATCCACTTCATGGTTACAGTTTACAGAGAGCTGCCAAATATTTTATCTCATCTGATCCTTTCTCAACTCCAGGAGGCATGTTTTATTAATCCCAGTCCTAATTTATAGATGAAACTCAGAGAATTTACATGACTAGCTTTCAGGACTCAACAACTAGTGGAGTCTGGGACTTGTCCCCAAATCTTCTGTTAAAAAAACAAAAACCAAAACCGCATGTTCTTGTATGTCTCTAGAACTGGCTCTAGTGAGTCATCAAATACAGCAAGGATTGAATTATGGCTGCACTTCCTACTTGCTATCCTCTGTAAACAAGGGTCCTAATACCTTCATCAAGTGTTGATGTGAGAACTTGGTGACGAAGTGCATGGAAAGTCCAGGACCATGTAGAGAATATACTTCCAGGCCTCCTGCCACCTTGAACTTGAAAATACTTTGTATCTAGCCTTTGGTTCATTGGGCCACTTCCAAGTGCACTATTTGCTCAGACATTTATCCCAACCACGCTTCTTTCTTTAGCAAACATGACCAGTTATTCAGAGTCATTCTTTATTTCTTCTCCTCAAGGCTATTTTCTTGACAAACCCATTAGAGGGTAAACGCGGTAGGTTCCCAGAAACAGTGATTTGATGATGGATAGTCTGCCTTCATCTTTTTGGATGAAGAACACCCTGTCCTACATATTTTCTTGCACATAATAAAGCACAGTGATTCATCTGTGAGTAAAGGAAGTGTCATCTGCTCCGCGTCTAGAAGGAGGCCTTCATGGTCTGTGAAATGCTGTGGCTAATAAACCAACCAAATGACCTCAGTTAATCCTCTTTCCTCATTAAAGACAGTTGTAGACGTTCCCAAATCTGGCTGACACATTCCTTGGCTGTTGAGGAGCTAATGGATTTCATAGAAACAGAAAAAAATAGGCATAAACAGTGAAGAGGCCATGAGAAAGGCATTTCAAATCTGCCGGAATCTGTCTCCAAAGTCAACAGAACTTCATTTTCCCTCAGAACTGTTCTGTTCCTATGAGAAAGGTCCCACTCTTTGGGGAGTCTCTTAGCAACTGAGTTTCTGATTTTATGATCCATCATCTATCAATCCCACTTGACATCGTTTTCCTTAGGCAACAATTTTTCTGTCTACGGAGACTGGTTTTTATTTGATTGTGTATTACTTGTAACTTCACCACTCCACTCCTAACGCTGATATGTACACCTAAACTCAGCTGTTCATACCTTTTACATCTTCTTTCTTTCAGAATCTTCTCTAAATACTCTAGCTCAGCTGGAACATCTTTTGGGTGATTCTAGGTAGAGGAAAACCCTCCATCTAAGCTCTGTTGATTCGTAAGTAAGGTGAATTTTACCCTCCTATGAATCATGATCTACTGTACACTTTGAAGACTGTCAGATTCACCCTGTACCCCATTATGCTTCTGCTCAACCTCTAACCTTTGCAGAACATTGTCTCAGATGTCCTATCCAACTCCAAAGTCTTCCACACTTCATCTTGAAGTACCAGTCTCCATCTTCTCCGGAGCCCTCTCCAGTACCCCTGCTTCATGGAGAGCTTCCTCTTATTTCTTTTCGTCTTAAAATTTTTCAATTGATATAAAATTATACATATTTACAAGGCATACCCTTGATATATATACTTGAAAGATACCAATATAATTAGCAGAGACATATCTTTCTCCTTGAATATTTATCTTTTCTTTGTAGGGAAACAAAATCCTTTCTTCTTGCTTTCTTGAAATACATACTGTTATATATAGTCACCCCATTGGGTAACTACACACAAACTTTTCTGCCATGTCTATCTGTCTGTTGTCTTTCTTTCAGAGACACTCACTTGTGTTCATCTATAATAATTTATTCTATGCCATTATTTTCTTTCCATTTTTAACTGTTCTTTCAATCTCTGTATCTTGCATATGATAAGAAGTTTCAATTGGAGACCATGTCATATCCTTTCTCTTGGTCTGTTCTCTAATATAGTGATGGGATTATGAAAATGAATCTTTTACATTCAGTTTGGGGGCTATTTTCTCTTTCTTCAGAAAAATTATTAAAAATCCTGCATATAATATGGTAGTTATATTTTGGGTGGTCTAGAATTAAATTGCTTTGGAAATAATGTAACGAAAAGATCAAACCAAAAGAAAAGGCAAATTAAGATTAAAAAATAAACACATACAAAGTAAATGAAGGCATTGCTATTGTCGTAAGGTTACTTTTAGAGAGTACTAAGGTTTACCTCACCTCCTCCTGTGGCACACTGCAAACCAGCTCAACAGTTTTCATCCATGTACTTTTTTTTTTTTTTTTTTGTCAGTTGTGGGGCCTGAACTCTGGGCCTGGGCGCTGTCCCTCAGCTCTTCAGCTCAAGGCTAGCGCTCTACCTCTTAAGCCACAGCACCACTTCTAGCTTTTTCTGCGTATGTGGTGCTGAGGAACTGAACCCAGGGCCTCATACATGCAAGGCAACACTCTACCACTGAGCCACCTTCCCAGTCCCCATCTATATACTTTTGCATTTGTTCCCTCTTCTTTACTCCTAGATTTTGAACTAGTTCTAGATACTTTCTTTCTCATGGGCACTGCAACAGCCTCCTTTTCCCTTTCCTCTCTTATTTTCTTTTTCATCCTATGTTTCTTTCTGAATGACAACTTCATCAAACCATGCCTGGGTTTAGAAACTCTGAATTAAGTCATGTTTGCAACTTTCTGCTCTGGCATTGAATCATTTCACTCTGTGGCCCCTTTTATATTACTGTCTTGATCGTTTAGTATTCTTTGAATGGTCCCTATTCTGCCAGAGTTGAGCTCCCTAAAGGGGCTTCCTGCATAGCATTTTGCTTGGCCAGTCTTGCACTTTTGCCAAAAAGTTTCTCTATATCGCTCCTTTGTGCCTAACTGCACTTACTGTTTAATACTCAAGTTAGCATTTACAGAACCTTCTTTGACCCCAAGAAAGGACTCTCCTTCCTTTGAATCTCCACAAAGCATATTCTAATGGCACTTACCATCTTCTAGTCTTGGATTTGTTTAAACATGACTATTCATTTGCCTGTTCCTTACCCAGCTCCAAATATTTGTTGAACAGTAGGTACTGGGTATAAAAAGAGTGATATAGTCTGCTGGTGAAATGGTAGTAAGACTTCTGATTTTAAAATGCAATGTATCAAATATGTTAGTGGATGTTCAAGAATCCTGAGGGGCCAGGTGAAGGCTGTCTGATGACTCCCAGAGGAGTGCTTTGTTCAAACACAAAGATATTTAGGTATTAATTAACAGGTAGACAAGTTGGGGGTGGGGTAGGAAGCTCAGATGGAAGGGTTAGGTTTAGGAAAGGCGCAGACATAAGGCAAAGCAAAGTGTGTGTGAGGAATGGGAAGTGACTCATTCTGACATGGTGGAGCCATCCAGAGAACAACAACAGTATGAGGAGAAATGCATCAGGTAGGCAGAATTTTGCCTGGCTAAGGACCTTACGGTCATTCTAGGACGAATAGGGGGCCAGGAGATATTTTAATTTGGACAATTTTAAGATTGGATTCTGGATTCGATTTGGGCAGTAAGTAGAATGAAGGAAGGGTCAGAGACAGGAAGTGACTATCAGGGGGGGATGCTTGTCTGATTCATCTCTGTATTTCTTGATGGTGCTAAGCACAGTGCCAAGCATATGGTTTATATATAAATCATATTACCTGTAGGAAAGGACTAAAAGTGTGGTGTCCCCATTTTGACTGAAACACAAATAGATAGGCATGTTGAAATGTATACATCACCTGTGTTTCTGGGATCACACAGGTAGAGGGCATTTTCCAGCTTTCTGAACCTGTCTATCCACATCTCACATTCTTCAGGCTTGTTCTTCACGGTTGTGCTCATGGGAGGCTGGGAGGCCGGCCTGATCTTCAAAGAGCTCAGAGGATCTTGTGGAGCTGAAGTCTCAGCAAGAGGGCTTTCTGGCTGCTCTTTCTCCTCTGGAGTTTTCTACCAAAATAGCACAAGTATTTCACTGGCAACAATTCACCCTCTAGAGTTTCTCCAGACTCTTGGCCAAAGATGAGGCCACACAACTAGGAAGATTTATTGTAAGGTCTGGCTTTGGAGAGTAAAGATGCATTTTAAATGCTCAGTACCATGGGACCATATCTGCCAAGTTTTTGCTGGATGCAGAATTGGTTAAGATTTTATTTTTAAGAGGAAGGTGACATCATTACTTTGCTTCAGTTTTTCATTTCTGACTCGCCACAAGCAAAGGAACTGAAAATGGCTAAGGTTTTTCCTGATGTTTTCTTCGAAGGATAATAGCGAGAACTACAGGGAGTAGGCTTTCCTGCAACCTTTGCATCCTCTCAGGGGGATAACTTCTCTAAGATCAGAACTAGGGTTGGAAACAATACTGATACCTTTTAGGCTTGTGGGCCTATGTTAAAGGATGGATAGTGTGCTGGAATAGTCATTTAACAAAGGACGTACAGAGCCCCAAAAAGTTACTGTGATGTACTAAGATTGCACAGATATAAGGGCAGATTCAAGACTACATGCAGGGCATAGAGATGATGGCTACTTTACATAGGTATCCTAATCCATCCTAGTGCAAAATGAAAATAAAATAGAGAAGTTATCCCGGGAGTTCCATGTAGAGAGAGTGGGGGTCTATTGTCTGCTCTGCCTTTGTCTGTTTGTTTTCACCCCAAGAACATCATTGTTCCTCCACTCTGTCCACCTGACAGCAGAACGGCCATGTTCTACTTGCCTAGTTCAAAACTGGGCATTTAATGCAACATGATCAAATAAATACACCGTCCAAGAATTTCAGTTATTTTTATGAAAGAGAAAGACAGAAAGGGAGACCAATAGAGATCATTCTTTGTGAGATGCTGAAACTCTGCGGGGTTGTCTACCTGAATACTAGAAATGAGAAGTGAAGACTGAGAGTCAACAGCAGGAAAAGAGAAGATGGAATGGGATGTCCTGACAGTGCGCAAGGTCCTGGTGTTAGTGCATTGCTGATTTCTGTCTGTATTTAATGTCATATGCTTCTTGATCCTTGGAGGAGATTAGGCTGCTAGGCTTGCGCATTGCAATCCAAATGTCCCTTAGAAAACAATTCCTCACCTGCACTCCCTTATGCTTGGAAATGTTTCAGTCTTTGCAATTCTGTACAATGGTCTCAAATTTCTCACATATAAAAAGATGCTATATTCTGATGGAAATTGGGGTGCTGGGGCACAGTGGCTCATCAGGAGGTTTGCCATTCAAGACCAGCCATGGCAAAACATTAGTAAGACTCTCATCTTAACCAATAAGCTAGGCAGTGGTGGTACACTTCTGTGGTCCCAGCTATATAGGAAGCATAGGTAGGAGGTACAGGTTGGAGGATCACAGTCTGAGGCTGGCCTGAGCAAAGATGCAGGGTCCTACTGGAAAAAATAACTACAGCAATTATTGTTGGAGGAATGGTTTAAGTAGTAGATTGACTTTCTTAATGTGTATAATGCCTGTACCATCAAAGACAGAGAGAGAAAAAAGAGGAAAAAAAAGAGGAGTAAGGGGAGAAGGAAGAGGAGGAAGAAAAAGAGGAGAAAGAGGAGGAGAAAGAAGAATTACAACAAGAAGCCAAAGTTCTGAGTTGGGTCACAAACATGAATACAACAGTTGAAGGGAAACGTGAAGTCTTTTTTTTCTGAAATAGAAGATTATACATTACTGTACCTATGAGGACAATAAGCAACTGGTAAATAGCTTTAAGACAAATCAATTTATGGAAAAGCCAAAAAATGTTTTCATTTAGAAGAGTATTGATCTTATGCATTTCTGGATATTTGGGTCACTGTAAAAATCCGATGAGAACTTCAGAAAAGCTGCCCAAATGAACACACATATGTAAACATTTTGAAAGATGATTTTTAGTCAGATCCAAAATGACTGTGAGTCTCGGAATCTGATTCTAAGCCATGCTGTATTTCTTCAGATAGTCCAATGCTGCCTGAGATTTGTAAGGATGTGACTAAGGCTCAAGCAAGTACTTAAGTAATGAACATGGCTCCATGTATCTTACTCTTACCCTATCAGGAGCTGAGAGAATCTCTTGCTTGGCGCAAATGAACATTTATGTTCTTCTTGCTTATTTCTCTGTCTTAACTTCTTTGAGTCCTACGTATACACCTTTTCCTTTAGCCATAAACGACCAGATAAAGAAAAAACCCTGATTTTTAAATGGCTTTATCTTCTTATAATGCTGTTCCATCTGTTATAAAAGCACTCCTTGTCATCTAGCCATTCTCCAAGAAGTATCTCACATTTCTATAAAGTCTTCCCTGAACACCTCAGCTAGGAGAGAGGCAATTACATTGCAGTGTCTTTGCCCATTAGGGTCCTCATTGCTGCATTTGTTGGGGTCTTCTTCCACTAGATGTTTGGAGACTGTAGGCATGTGAGTGCTACTGATGTATCTATGCTCAAGGTGTAGCAGTGGCTTGCACACAGTAGACTTTCAGTGAATGAAGGAATGAATGGGTTTCTCTGGAATAATAGGAACATTGCTTTTCTCAATCCTCTGCTTTGGTCTTCCCTTTTAAAAAGTGGGACAATGAATGTTCCCTATACAAGAATGTGAGGAGAATTAGTTATTGCTGAGATGCAATAAAATCCTCAAAGAAGAGGCAAAATAAAAGAGCAAAATATTTTTTTTGATAATCTTATTCACAACAGGCTTAGCATGCAAGGAGAAAAGCATGTGCTGTTGTTTCTTGCATAACAAGAGGCTTGCCAAAATGGATACTGTTTTCTAAAATATTTCAATGTGTGAAGTGCTTGAGAGGCCTCCTGTCATTTTAAGATGAATTATGTTCTAATCTGGGCATTTAAAAACACAACAACAATAGAAAAACTGGGGCTGTTTTTCAGTTCTACAATGTTTCCTGGCTCAGTGTTGAGAATATTAAAATGGATTTGAAAACTGCTTGCCAAATATTTCCTCCTCCTCCTCCTCTTCCTCCTATTCCTCCTCCTCCTCTTCCTCCTCATCTTCTTTCTTCTTCTTCTTCTTCTTCTTCTTCTTCTTCTTCTTCTTCTTCTTCTTCTTCTTCTTCTTCTTCTTCTTCTTCTTCTTCTTCTTCTTCTTCTTCTTCTTCTTCTTCTTCTTCTTCTTCTTCTCCTTCTCCTTCTCCTCCTTCTCCTCCTTCTCCTTCTCCTTCTCCTTCTCCTCCTCCTCCTCCTCCTCCTCCTCCTCCTCCTCCTCCTCCTCCTCCTCCTCCTCCTCCTCCTCCTCCGCCTCCTCCTCCTCCTCCCCCCCTCCTCCTCCTCCTCCCCCCCTCTGCCTCCTCCTCCTCCTCCCCCCCTCCGCCTCCTCCTCCTCCTTCTTCTTCTTTCTTCTTCTTCTTTTAAATTAGAGAGACTGTTACATTTTAAAATGTGTTGTCTGGGGAAAAGTCACCCCCGTTTTCTGGAAGTCAGAGTTAAGATGTTAAATAGGTCTCATAGCCTCTCTTTATTTGAAGGTCAGATGATGGATCTGTCACCAGCTTGGGAAGGACATGTGCACACATCCTACAAGGGCAATTTCCTATGGCATGTGGCCATCCCAACACCATGTGATAGCAAGAGGGTTCTGCATGCCATCTAGCATAAGAGTTAATCCACACTTCTAGGAATTCTTCTCTGTCTAGGGAGGGTCTTAAAGAGAGTATGGCATCAAGGACTTAGAAAGAAAAAGCTCCCAGGGGAGCGCCCCACCAAAAAACAGAGGAGATCAGGTCAAGGACCCGTGGGACCTTCCTCTAACTCTTTATACCCAGGTACCTACCACATGTTCAGTTTTGCATTCATCTATCTCGTGGACCCAAGGCTTCCCTGGAGTGGTAGGGGAATCCTTTGCAATCTTCCCTAAACAAGAAAGAAAAGACATGGAAGGGTTTAGTTCAGTCTCTTTGTTTAACACATCTATATAGAAGATAGCGATCATTGGGCCAGAGGCCAAGGCGATGGTGGATAACTGAGAATCAGACACAGCCTGTGCATTCCCCTCTGCTACTTTCTGTTGAAGAGGTGCTGTATGACAGAGGTGCAACCAGTATCTCCCACTCACCACTAGCGTTCTGTCCAGATGCTACTAGCTGTAGCCTGTTGCCTTCAGGAATAAAACAGATTTCCTTGAATTCAGGCATACAACCCCACAAAAACCTACTGCAGTCCTTGAACAGTTGGGCTTGAATGTTAGCTACTTCCTTTATTAGAGGCATGGCACTAGGTACATTACTCAACCTATTTGTGCCTCAGTGTCTTCTGTGAAGTGGGGTTAATGATGCCTACAGGTTCTTCTCAGGATTAAATGGACTAGAAAGTCTAAAGCAAGAGCCTGGGGTATGGTTTAATGAATATGCAATAATATTGTTATCTGGTTAAGGGTATTTTCATCAATAAATTCCCATCTCAGACATAAAACCTTTTTTTTCTTAAGACAGGCTTTTAGCATTGTAATTATGAGTCATTATGTACTGCTATAGTGTTCTCCACCATCCAGCATTAGAGTGTGTATGGAGGGCATACTTGTGAAATAAATGAATGGTCCTGTGCCCTCCCCTATCTGACTCAGGTGCCATACAGGGTAACCCTAATTAGATGTTTAATGAGGGTCATGATAACAACCAGTTAGGGCAATAAGTACCTCCCAGGCAGATCTGACTTGGCAGGTTGAAAATTTGTCAAAATAACCCCATCATTACCTAGTAGCCCTGGCCTCTGCTCATTATCTCACCCAAGATATGTAGAAATAGCTTTTCTATTTATTGTAGGGGGAAAAGATTTCCATGGTAGGGGGGTACTTAGAATGAATCTACGAGTTGTATGTGAAATAGGGGCAGGAGTACTGAACTCTGGTGTCAGACCAGTCAGAACATTAAGCCAGGAGTTTTCACTTTCCCAGCTATAAAACTTCAGATCATTTCTTTCCATCAGTGAAATTATGCCTGCATAAGTATTATATGAACTATTTACTCTAGGGAAGAGATACAAACACATCTGTGGTGGTGTTATATGACCATAAGCAAATCTAGTTAACCCAAAGAAGAACTAATATTACCAGATGCCAAACTATTTTTTTCTGGACACTATCCTTTTTAACTTTTTATTTTCAAAGCACTACCCTTTTAAGAACAGGTTCTAGAACCCAGACTTTGTCCCTATCCCAAGTTCCTTTCTACTATTGATCATTTTCAAAGTTCCATTAGAAGAAAATACATACTAGTCTACTTTGATTTCTTTTAAGCTTCTCTTTCTTCCTAATAGTTAATAGCATAGAAAAAGGTAACTGTTTGCATGTGTAAACACTGTTTGGGAGACTTGAGGCAGAGCTTCTTTTTTTGTTTGTGTTTTTGAACACAGCAGGAAGGATAAATAATAACCATCTGTCTAGTCTGCCAGTTGAAGACATGTATAGGAGGAAATAAGCCAAGTGGGTTTCTAGAGGTTTCCAGGTGTGGAAAGGGCCAGGTTTTACAGGGCTTCCAGTGGACTCCGATAGTTACATAGCCAGCCCTCCTGTCTGCTCCTACTAATGACCTGAAATCAGTGGTCTCTGGAGGTGGCTTCATTTGAGAGCCACTCAGGGAGCTTTAAAAATGACCAGTGCTCAGCTTCATACCATTCCAATTAAGGAAAAAGAAAATCTCAGGCGAGGAGAACTCAGCTCAGTACTTTTCAAGGAAATCCCTCAGTGATTTTAAAGTGCAGCCAGAGTAGAGGACCATTGCCTGAAATAAAGGTTTTCTGGCACTTCAGCTCCTCTCAATGGAGCTTTTGTGGGAGGAAAATTAATCTCAGTTAAATAAAACAGCAGACATTTTCTATATATTCTAAAGAAAAACTGACCCTGTGATGTAAAAATTATGCCCATTTGACAGATGAAGAAGTTCAAGCAGTGAAACTTTCAGTTATCAGTTGTCTTGAGACAACAGGAGTAAGTTTAGGTTTATATTTCAGAGCAAACTTTTCTTTTCTTTTCTTTTCTTTTGGTCAGTCATGGGACTTGAACTTAGGACCTAGGCACTGTCCCTGAGCTTTTTCACTCAAGACTAATGCTCTACTACTTAGATGCATGGTGCCACTTTTGGTTTTCTGGAGCTTAATTGGAGATGAGTCTTACGGACTTTTCCTGTTGGGCTGGCTTTGAACTGTGATCCTCAGATCTCAATATCCTAAGTAGCTAGGATGATAGGTATGAGCCAGCAGCACCCAGCCCAGGACACATTTCTTAATTGCTTATTAGATGTTAGGCTGTGCCACAACCGTCAATAAATCAGAGTTTTCTTGTGGACTGGGTATTCTAGTGGCAAGAGCCAACAAAGAAATTCATATCATTAAGTATTATAGACCCAGCTAGAGCCAATTGTGGAGGTGGGAATGACTCCAACTGCTGACAGAAATGCACTCAAGGCCTCCACAGCAGTGATGGTTAGAAGAATGCTGAGCAGCATCAGAGGAACAAGAGAGCCGTGAAAATACTTGGGAACAGAGCACTTAAGAAAAAAAAGTTACAGCTAAGACCGAGGCCTTAGTGCAGGGAGTAGTGTTTAGTATACTCCAGCAATAACTGAGAGGAGAGGGTAGCTGAAATGAAAGGAAATACCATGGACTGAAGACGAGGTTCCTTGTTTGATTTCCCCCGTGAGCATTCCCTCTTTGGTAATTTCCCTTATTGCTGTCCTCTCCGGTGATAGAATGTTTTCCTCTGTGAGGACCCTGCCTTCCCTATCCCAGTGCCCTATGGTTTGATAGGGTTTGATTTCTAAGTTCAGCTCCCTGCTGGGTCTGATTATTTTAGCCTTTTATTCAATCCCAATCCTCATGTCAAACTCAAGTTGAGCCTCCTAGTTAGAGAGGAGTGACTTGCTACTTATCCAGTGAATTTCCTTCCTCAGTGGGACGTATCAAGAATCTTGTGGGGCTGTGACATCCAACACTAACCTATCTCTTTGGCTGTTGAAGAAGGAGGTCCTGCAGCTACCAGGTTTGTGCTATGGAAAGCCTATAGTTGATGCCAAAACTTGGTAAAGCAGAACAGAGAGCCAGAAAGAATGTACATCCTTGATGGTGACATTTGGATGGCCAGATCAAGCCAGGCTGGTGGTATTTGTTGTGCCAGACTTTTCATCTAAATGATCCAAAAATTTCTCTATTGTCTAAAGCCAACTGAGTTGGCTTTTCCATCCCTTCACTGTAAGTAGCTGTATGGTAATTAGACTGAATTTTTAAAAATTAAATGGAGGCCAACCATTTCCCATTTCCCTTTGTTTTCTATAATGATATGTCTTCAAGAAATGTATGTCTAGGAAAAGAAATCCTTTGAGACCACTCTTCCTTCACTTCCAAATTTCCAAGCATCAGTAGCCATACTGTGCAGCTCAGCCCTTTGCTCCTCCTCTTCCTCGCCCTCACTAATATTCTTCAGATTGAGAAGAATGAAATCAGTAGCCATATTAGTTTAGATGGTAGACTAACATCATGTTTGGAGGGCCTGTTTTTGACTTGGCCTTCATGGGATTTCATAGCACTTTTTGGATCTGTGACTTGAAGTGTTTCAACATTTTTGGGCATTCCTCTTAATTGCTTCAAATTGTTTTAGTTCTATTTACTTCCCCTTGCCTTCTGGCAATAGCATGTATGTTGATGTTGTTTCCATTTCCTATATGTCTCGTGTGTACATTTTTGGAGCTAATGTATCCTTATTTCTCATCTATGTATTAACATAAATATTTCACACTGAACTATATTCCAGTCCACTAAACCTCTTATCAGTTATGTCCAATCCTCTGTTAAATCCATATTTTGGGCTTTTTAAATTTAGCTTTTGTATTTTCTAGTTTGTATGTTCCATTTGATATCTTTTATAAATTTATACCTTTCGTTGAAAATTCTCCAGTTTGTAATTTATTTCTCAAACCTATTAATATTACTTTTATTATTAATTTGTTTCATCCTGGCACTGTTTACATCAATTTGGTAATTTTTTAGTAAAGCTAGACTTTTCATACATCCTGTAGAAATTTCGTATGATGTTGTCACATACAGAGAACTTTTTCCCCCTCTACTGCTTAATAATTTAAGTTGAATTTTAAATAAGGACCTTCAAAAGATACTCTTTTTTAAAAATTTTTTTTTGGGGGGGTCTGGTCGTGGGGCCTGAACTCTGGGCCTGGGCGCTGTCCCTCAGCTCTTCAGCTCAAGGCTAGCGCTCTACCACTTGAGCCACAGCGCCACTTCCGGCTTTTTTCTTTTTGCTTATGTGGTGCTAAGGAATTGAACCCAGGGCCTCAGGCATGCAAGGCAAGCGCTCTACCACTGAGCCACCTTCCCAGCCCAAAAGATACTCTTGAATTTTGTCTGATGTTCTAGTTTTGGTCTTCCTGGAGATTTGATCAGACCCAAATGAATCTACTCTTATCATTAATGCCAATCACAGATATGAAGTATTTATGTGAAAACAATATATAGTCATTAAAGAACAAGTCTACAGGATTTTTTTTTTTTGGTCCATCAATGGGGCTTGAACTTTGGGCCTGAACACTGTCCCTGCACTCTTCAGCTCAAGGCGAATGCTCTACCACTTGAGCCATAGTGCCACTTCCGGTTTTCTAGTGGTTTTTATTGGAGATAAGAGTCTCGCAGACTTTCCTGCCCGGGCTGGCTTTGAACCGTGATCCTCAGATCTCAGTCTCCTGAGTAGCTAGGATTATAGGCATGAGCCACTGGCGCCAAGCTGTCTGCAGGATTTTTATGATTGCAAATAAGATAAAGTTTCAAACAAAAGAAGTACTTATAAACTGAGTGACTTTAATCAAATTATCATAGCATATTTTAAACAAAAGAGAGCATAGGAATGAAAAACTCAAAATTCTACACACCTATGTTTGAACATTTCCTGTGGGGATAAAGAATATACAAATTAAATATGTCACTCAGTGTTTAAGATCATCTAAGCAGTGATACAGAAATAGGAAGAGATCAAAACATTAACTTCCTCAGAGAATAGTAGATTATCATACAACAACACCACCACTCCAGCTTGTTACCCTGGACAGTGATACACTGGCTAAAACTTAACAATATATTGCTTGTTTTCCTTGTCAGACTTGTTATCCCATAAGATCAATAAGACTTGTTTCTCTTCCTTCCTTCCTTCCTTCCTTGCTTGCTTGCTTCCTTCCTTCCTTCCTTGCTTCCTTCCTTCCTTCCTTCCTTCCTTGCTTTCTTCCTTGCTTCCTTCCTGGCTTCCTTCCTTCCTTCCTTGCTTGCTTCCTTCCTTGCTTGCTTCCTTCCTTCCTTTTTCTCTCCCACCCTCCCTCCTTCATTCACTTTGCTTTTCCTCCATTTTAAAATTGAAAAATAAATCAAATTAAAGTAAAATAAATAATATGATAAAATGGTTATTTAGCTACAAAAGTGACACTTTGACTTACATTTTACAGATTCTTTTTATGCCCTATCATATCCTATATGCTAAATTGTGTTTCTTTAACATTTATATGTTGAAGTTCTAATGTTCAGTACCTTGGATTGTGGCTCGGACATAGAGCCTTTAAAGAAATGATGGCTAAAATAGGCTGCCAGGATAGTTTTTTTTAATCCATTCTGACTGATACCTTTGTTGAGAATGAGAAATCTGAAAACAGAGACTAGATGTGTGTGCGTGTATGTGTGTGTGTGTGTGTGTGTGCGCGCGTGCGCGTGTGTTTGTGTGTGTGTATGAGTGCGCACACACACAGACAGAGGAAAAGTGATGTAAAGACAGCAAATATCTGTCCAGCACTGGGGAAGGATTGCTGTTACAATTGTTTCTGCATTCTCAACAAGAGCCATGTATGAATCGTCAGAGGATAACAGACACCCTCATTGGTCACAGCATTGACCAATGGAGATCTGTATGATACACCTTGCAAACTCAGCTGTGTGGTGTCTTTCTAAAGTAATTTCTTCATTTACTTGGCAGTTTCTTGGAGATCTTAGACCATCTGTATAGTGGCACTAGCACCCAGCATGACTCTGTGTAGTGTGATATCCTCAACCTTAAAGATGTACTGCATCCAACATATTTACTAAAGTCTGGGTATTTCCAATAGCAATGGATTGAATTGTGTGCCCTTTCCCAAGCTGTATTCAAGACCCAATTACTGGTACCTGTGAACTGGCCCTTATTTGGAAATAGTATGTACAGATGTAATCAAGTTAAGATGAAGTCATTCTATATTAGTGTGGGCTTTAAATCCAATGACTGATATTTTTTATAAGAGAAAAAGAAGAGCTAGAATAGATGGAGGTACAATAGACAGAGGAAACACAAAAGAAGGTCATGAGATGGCACAGGCAAACACTGGATTTATACAGTGACAAGCCACGAGAGAACTGGGGCTACTAAAATATGGAAGAGGGAAGAAGAGTATTCCATGGGGCAACAATAATGACACTTTCATTTCAAGTGAGAACTACCTTCTTTGTGAGAGAGGAAACTTTTCATTTAAGCTACCAACATCGTGTTTTTGTTACAGCCACCCTAGGAGATGAACACATTCAATATTCCCTTAAATTTTCAACATTATGATACTCAAATATAAGTAATCTTTGTAGTGAATTTACTACTTGAAATACCCAGTTAGGTCCCTACTTTTCTACACAGATATAGACGGAAGTATCTACTCTCCAAAACACACACACACACACACACACACACACACACACACACACACACACACACACACACACACACACACACACTCAGTACCTTGTATTTTGATTCAAAGTAGTTGATGGATGTAGTAAATAGAAAAACTACAACAGCAAATTAAAATCAATGCATATTTTTTCACCTGTCATATTTAAAACTTGCTAATTGCTAAATATTTTGCCCAATTTACTTTATAATTTCACTTAATAATATGTCTTGGAAAATTTCCTGTTGCAGCTCAATTATGTTATTTTGCAAGTGCATTGTTTTATAAGTTGGTTGAACAGTGATTTAATTAAATGATTCTTGAAGGGTCTTTTAATTGTTTCCACCTATACAAACAAAAAAATACCCTGATATATAAGTGGGGATCCCTTTATTTAGGATGCTTTGCATCTTTACATTGAGATAGTATCTGAAAAGTCATGAACATTCTGGAATTGATTTCAGTCTGTATCCACTAGAGTTGGCCTAATCAATTGTTTTCTGGGCTTGATCACCCATTAGTCATAGTAAATGTGAGATTCAAAAAGTTAGGATAGTGGAAGATTTGCTCTGATGCAGTTGATTATTAAAAATTAAAGAAGAAATTAATTTCACTGATGTTGCTTATAAAAGATTCTTTATTGTACCTATCTACACAATCTAGGACTAGGGGATAAAAGAGAAACATACTTGTCTTTCTTAAATAAAATATGGCAAATATCCATGTAATATTGACATGGTCTGTAACAATTATCCTACCAATGGTTTCATGAAAGATAATCTGGTCATAAAAATAAGCCAATAGAAAATAACAGGATATATTTTATGATAATAATGTTATTAATTATGGATCTGTATAATTATGCAGAGCTTATATGAGTAACTCTCATCCTAAGAATTATCTTTATAAAGCTGTAATCTAGAACTGTAAAATATTTTCAATGTAATGTAGTCACCAAGTCCACATAAATTAAAAGTAATATATATATATATATGATATATAGGACACACTCAACATATACATTTCATATATACACATATATGCATATGTTGGAGATGCTTTTGGTGATTATCAGGAGAATAAACTAAGATAGAAATAAAACCAGAGCAACTGAAATTCTGAGAATACCAAGTTATTCAGTTAAGAATGCTGACTTTATCTTAAAGGGCTACCACTGGGGAATGCCTCAAGAAAAAATAAAACTTGGCAAGTTATGCCTTTTACGATCCAACTAGCCTAGAAATATCTTCATGAAGGAATGGTCACTCCAATTTTCTTTCACTGGTGAGCCATTTACACTTTGGGAAAGAATGAGAGGAAACTCAACAAGCAAGCCACTCATGCTAAGCAGCCAAGTAAAGAAAGCTGCTGGGAAATAGAAGGTCTCTCAAGAGGAATACTGGACCTCACCTGCAGGCAAATCAGGCAAATCTGAAGAAGCTTGTCTCAGCAATTCAACAAACTTCTGCCATCTGTGTAAGGAAAAGAGATACAATCTTAGTAATAAATATCATTATCCTGAAAGAAGACGCAGAGAAACTTTATGTTAAACCTGCTTAGGAGAGGTACTGAAAGAGCTTTTTGATACCTGTGTCATTCAAGGTTTAATTCAGGAAGCAGAAACTACTTTAGGTAGCTACCTTAAAAAATTAGGTACTCTGAAAATTATTGCAAGGAAAATGAGAAAAATATGACTGCAAGAATCAGTGTAGCTGTTCACATTTGTCATCCGAGCACTTGGGAGGCTGAGGCAGGAGGATAATATATTTGAAGACAGCCTCAGCTACATGGTAAGATATTGTCTTAAAAAACAAAGAGAAAAGAAAAGAACTAGGATATAGCTCTGGGAGACTGTTTTGCCTAGCAAGTGCAAGGCCTTATGTTCTATCCACAGCAACACATGTACATGCATGCACACACACACACACACACACACACACACACACACACACACACACACACACACACACATCTTTGCAAGGCTTGTCGCCTGGAGATTGAGATCTGCTGTCAGTTTGGGGTCTGCCCTCAGTGGCTGTGGTTCAGAGATCAGGGAACTGCAGGGAAACCTGGCTGGTTCCTATTACACTAAACATGAGGTTTGTGACTATTCAATGTCAGGTAAATTCTGGCCACTGGAAAAATGAGTGCTAGCCAGTTTTTGGAGTTATTACTGCTGAAGGGAAATAAGTACATACATAAACTCTGTACCATCACCCCTCTGATTCCCTTTTCACCTCTCTCCTGCAATTGCATCTTGGTGTCACAGAGATTTTAGAAATGTTTTATTCAGCTCTCACAAGTATGGGAAGAATTTCAGCACAGAGCAGAGCAGAGAAGGGGACAGATAAAGTGCCAAATGCAAATAGAAAATGTATGAAGAATTGTCCAAGAAAACTACATTAATAATAATAATTAATAATAATAATAATGCCTGCAAGTGACAATCAGATAGCCACTGAAGTACTTCAGCAAAGCTGATGGTAAAAATCATTTATATTTTCTTACCTAGCATTTATCTTCTGCTTACATGCTTTCCACTGTGTTTTGGGATATGGTGTGTGCTAGTACTATAGTTGAAGTCCCATACTTTGCTCTAGCCAATTGTGTGACCCACTTGATCTAATCTCCATCTGTCATTTTTCCTATTCCTTCTTTTCTCCTTCTTTTTTGTCTCTGCCTCAAGAGATATCACTAATTTTTGGTTCTGCTCCTTCCTGAAGTTTTAATTTTTCCCTAATAGTCTTAGTTATTTCATAGCCTTTAAAATATTTGCTTTTGTGTAGATTGGAAAAGACAGCTTCTGTTGTTAGCAAACAAACTGCAAGTGACAAAAACTTTGATTTCTGTCTTCCCCATCAGAAGCACACCGAAACTAGAGAGTAGATTGAGGCTAGACTCTGGTGCTCAGGCTTATAATCCTAGCTACTCAAGAGGCTGAGATCTTAGGATCATGGTTCAAAGCCAGCCCAGGAAAGGAAGTCTGTGAGACTTTGATATCCAATTAACAACCAAGAAAGGCAAGAGTGGAACTGTAGCTCAAGTGGTAGAGTAGTAGCCTTGAGCATAAAAGCTGACCAAGAGTATCAGTCTCTGAGTTCAAGTTCCATTATTAGCATACACAAAAATGTTGTGTGTGCATGGTGGCATGCTTCCCTAGAAATCACATACTGGCCTGTCTCAAAAGGAATGTTAGATCACCTTCCAAGCCTATTACCTTTCTCTACTTTCTGAATTGTGTGTTCTAGGCTCAGGGAGAGTGTGGGTAATTAGATTTGCTCAGCTTGTGCTTGCCTTTTTGTCTTAGCACATCTTGCTCCTTCTCCCAACAATTCTCCCCCATTTCTCACCTTGTGGAAATCCTGCCATGCCAAGTAATGGAGACTAGCACTGAAGAGCCAGCTCTATCCAGATTGCTAGAACAGTGTGCTCCATGACTTAAAAGGGTGACTTCACAGCCGTCCCTTCAGAGTACTGAGGTTCTCAACTCCATCCTAAATGTACAAAACCAGCAAGATGGAAGAGGCAGCCAAGAAGCACCGCGCCTTCAGGAGCTGGGTCACTCTGCTGCGATTGTGTAATGGCATACATATTTATGTCTTTCTAAAATTCATATGTTGACATTCTCACAATGTATTTGGAGGTGGGGCCTCTGGGAAATGAATAGCTCATAGAGGCAGATCTCTTACAAATGGGATTAGTTTCCTTACATAAAACCTGAGAGAGACTCCTACCTCTTCTGCCACAGGAGTTCACAGTGGGGAAAGGCTGTCTGTAAGGACCCTTATCAGTCTCTAGACTGAGAAAAATATGTCTGTTGATTATAAGCTCCCCCAGTCTATGGGGCTTTGCTGAAGAAGTACAAATTGACCAAGACAGGTTGCCATGACTAAATACTTCAGACCTTGGGTTAAAATTTAAGATCAAGAGGTCGGGTCAGCAAAGGTAAGGAGATGCCCAGCTCCTCAAATCCAAATTCTAGTCAATACCAAGCCCAGGTGAAACTAGCTCTGCATTAGGCAGTTTAAACAAAGTCGCTGTGCCTAGTTACAATTCTGGGAGCTACTGGTGCTTTAGAACTTATAATGTCACTATAATATAGAGACTAAGAGCTAATTCTCAAGCTCAAAACTCTATGCTTAGCCTTAATGATGAATTCATTTGTAGGTTACATATCATTCTTAGGCTCTGTATATCACTATCTTCCTTTAAAACACATAATTTTGCCTACTTCATGAGGCAGATAGAAGGATTAAAAGTTAATATTTAGTAAGGCACTTGGAACACTGTTTGGCATATAGTAAGCCCTATACAAATGTTGACAATACATAATGGCAACAATACCTTTGTATTATTATTATTATTATTAATTATTATTATTATTAAATGGAAAAGCCAGGTTGGATATCTCAGACCCAACCAACATTGAAAAACTCTAATAGCTATTTTCTAATACTTTTCCTATTCCTTTAAAAAGGTAATTGCTGAATCAGACACCTCATGTTTCCTTTATCTCTAAAAATCCTCTAGTTGTTCCTAGGCTTAGCAAAACCAGTTCTTTTCAACTTGATTGCACCCTCAATAATGGGCCAGATGTGTGTGGTAAGTCCTACTTGGGGCTGTCTCAATTGCTCCACTCTATTTACCAAGCTTGCATGGTGGCTTCATTAATTTTTCCCTTCCCCAACACAATTTGGCTTGGATGCATGTGTTTTAAACCATTTAATTTGGCCAATACAATTTTAGAGTATTAGTTTGCCTCCTGTTCTCTCTGTCTCTCTCTGCTCTCCTTAATTACCATTTATTACAAAGTCACACACAAAAAACATTAAATGTGCATTCTGACTTCATGTTCCTGGCCAAGAACAGGGATAATCATTTCTATCCAACACAACCTGAATTCATTTTACATAAGGGTGGATTCAGAGGAGAGATTTGAAATCGTAATCAAGTCTTTCTCAAAATCGCCTTACCTTGGCAGTCATACACTAATGTTTCTGCTAATTGGTAGGCAAATGGCAAAAAAGTAAGGATAGAAAAATTCAAACTCTTAGTTTTAAAAAAATTATTATAAAAAACAACAGCGCTGTGAGAAGGCTCACAATATTTTCTCCTCTAGTCAGCTCTTGCAATAAGAAGGAAATGCAACTCATTTTATTTAGTTAGATGGTGCTAATCCCACATCACCATAATCCCTCCTGATGTTTTATTGATTCTAAAGGACATTTAATCAGGAAGCAGCTCAACACTAGAATCCTGCTAATTAGCAATCAGCCACATTCCAAATGGGCTCCCAATTGAATGGCAGATTAATGGACAATATGTACTAAAATAATGATTTGCGCATTCAGCTTCTGAAACTTGTGTCTAAATTGCATCTTTAATCTCTTAAGGATATAGGTTTGCATACAAAGTCCTTAACTGAATGGATTTAATTCAAAAGAATAAGCTTTAGCCTATGACTGTTTAAGGATGGAGCAAGTTTATCTCTTTTAAATGCAATTCTTTAGTTCTCATGATGTTGATGTCCTTAAATCTTCAAAGGTCAAGAATAGGTGAATAATATCCAAAGGTCAAAGACAGGTGAATGAAGATATCTGAGTTTCTGTAATTTGTACACAAAATAGTAGAAAATTAAGATTTCCTTCTTGCCTTCCTCCTCTATTGTCTCTGGGTCTCATATTCCTGATTCCTGAAATATTAGATCTGGACTTGAATTTTTAATCAGCATCAGTCTCTACTATGAAACAGATAGCATGTGACCTTTGATGCTTGCTTTTCTTTTTCTTTTTCTTTTTATCCTTTATTGTGAAAAACCATACACAGGGGTTACAATTACATGGGCAAGATAGTGAGTACATTTCTTATCAAGCATTGATGCCTCCTCCTTTGTTTCCCCATACCATCTTTTCCCCTCATCACCCCCACCCCAACAACCCCTTACCACCCCTCCCCACCACCCCACCCCACCAAAGTTGTAAAGTTCATTTTTTGAAGTAACGTCTTGTACATTTCATTGTTGTAATGGGTCTACCTGTAACCCTATTTAAACAGTTTGTTTTTTTCCCTTCCCCTCCACAAATTATATCAACATCAAATAGAGTGAAAGCAGGGATTAAACCCTAGGGGAGGTACATACAAACCAACAAAGAAATCATCTTATAAATATGTTGGAAACAATACCAAGAAAGAAGAAAACATTTGAATCCTTATCTTAGGGTTCATTTCACCTAAAATCAATTTGTCTGACAGTTTATGTTTGTCTCAGACATATATTAGTTATTGCAAATAAGGGAAACCATGGGACCTATGTTTCTTTGGGCCTGGCTTACTTCACTTAATATAATTTTTTCCAGATCTTTCCATTTCCTAACAAATGGGGCAATGTCATTCTTTCTGATGGAGGCATAGAATTCCATTGTGTATATATACCACATTTTCTTGATCCATTCATCTACTGAGGGGCTTCTGGGTTGGGTCCATATCCTAGCTATGGTAAATAATGCTGCAATAAACATAGTTGTGCTGCAATAAACATAGTTGTGCTGGTAGCTTTAGTATGCTCTTGTTTGAGATCATTTGGGTAAATGCCCAAAAGTGGGATTGCTGGGTCATAGGGGAGCTCTATGTGGAGTCTTTTGAGGAACCTCCATACTGCTTTCCAAAGTGGTTGAACAAGTTTACACTCCCACCAACAATGCAGTAAGGTTCCCTTCTGTCCACATCCCCTCCAGCATCTGTTACTATTAGAGTTCTTGATTATAGCCATTCTAACTGGGGTGAGGTGATATCTCAATGTTGTTTTGATTTGCATTCCTTTTATGGCTAGGGAGGTTGAGCATTTCTTCATGTGTCTATTGGCCATCCTTCTTTCCTCTTCAGAGAAGTTTCTCTTTAAGTCTTTAGCCCACTTATTTATTGGGCAGTTGTTTCTTTGAAGATTTATTGTTGGGGGATTTAATTTTTTGAGTTCCAGGTATATTTTAGATATGAGACTCTTGTCTGTTGTATGGCTAGTGAAGAATTTCTCCTAATATGTGGGTTTTCTATTAATCTTGCTAGCTATGTCCTTTGCCATGCAGAAGCTCTGCAATTTCATACAATTCTATTTGTCCAACCTTTCTTCGATTTTTTGTGTTTCTGGGTCTCTATTAAGAAAATTTTGGCCTGTACCAAGGAGACCTAGGGTTTCTCCTATTCCATCTTGTAATGTTTTGAGTGTGTGTGCTTTGACTCCGAGGTCTTTGATCCATTTGGAGTTAATCTGGTGCAGAGTGATATATAATGATCTAGCTTTAGTTTTCTACAAGTGATTAACCAATTTTGCCAGCATCATTTACTGAAGAGGCTGTCTTTCTTCCATTGTATTTTTTAAGCTCCCTTATCGAAGATTAGATGTCTATCGGTCTGTGGGTTCATTTCTGGGTTTTCAATTCTATTCCATTGGTCCTGAGGTCTGTTCTTGTGCCAGTACCAAGATGTTTTGATTACTATGGCTTTGTAGTAGAGTTTGAGCATCGTTCTTTCTGTTAAGGATCGCTTTTGCTATTCGGGGTCTTTTATTGTTCCATATGAATTTTTGGATTGCCTCTTCTATTTCCTTGAAGAATGAGGTTGGAATATTGATAGGTATCACATTGAATTTGTAGATAGCCTTGGGAAGTATTGCCATTTTCATGATGTTGATCCTTCCAATGCAGGAACATGGGAGGTCTGGCCACTTTCTAAGTTCTGTTTTGATTTCCTTTTTCAGGTTTTTAAAGTTTTCATCATAGAGGTCCTTCACTTCTTTGGTTAAGTTAATTCCTAGGTATTTTATTTTTTGTGGGGCTATTATAAGTGGAGTTGCTTTCTGATTTCAGCCAGGCTTTTCTCATTGTTGGCATACATAAAGCCATTGATTTTTGAGGGTTAATTTTATTCCCTGCTACTTTGCCAAAGTTAGAATCAGCTTGAGTAATTTGGGAGTGGAGTCCATGGGATTCTTTAAATACAAGATCATGTCATCTGCAAAGAGGGAGAGTTTTACTTCATCTTTCCCTATTTGGATCCCTTTTATGTTTGCATCTTGTCTTATTGCTGTAGGTAGGCATTCTAATACTAGATTGAAGAGAAGTGGAGAGAGTAGACATCCTTGTCTCATTCCTGAGTTCAGAGGAAATGGCTTTAGTTTTTCACCACTTAGTTTAATGCTGGCTGTAGGTTTGTATTAACAGCCTTTATTGTATTGAGGAATGTTCCCTGGATTCCCATTTTTTTCCAGAACTTTCATCATAAAGGGGTATTGGATGTTGTCAAATGCTTTTTCTGCATCTATTGAGATAACCATGTGGTTCTTGTCCTTGCTCCTGTTGATGTGATGAATTGTATTAATTGATTTGCTTTTCATCCCTGAAATGAATCCTGTTTGATCATGGTTTATGATTTTTTGGATGAATTCTTGAAGTCCATTGGCCAAAATTTTGTTGAGAAGTTTTACGTCAATGTTCATCAAAGAAATGGGTCTATATTTCTCTTTCTTTGATGAGTCCCTGCCTGGTTTTGGGATGAGGGTTATGATGGCTTCATAGAATGAGTTTGGTAGTGAACTTTCTCTTTCAATTTCATTGAAGAGTTGGAGGAGTATAGGTGTGAGCTCTGCTTTGAAGTCCTTGTAGAATTTAACTGTAAATCCATCTGGTCCTGGGCTTTTCTTAGATGGGAGGTCTCTTATTGCTGTTTCTATTTCAATGCTTGATATGAGCATGTTAAGATTGTTTAATTCATCTTGCTTTAGTTTTGGCAGGTCGAGATTTGCTAGGAAAAGGTCCATTTCTGCCAAGTCCTCAAACTTATTAACATAAAGGTTTGAGAAGTATTCTCTTATAATGTTCTGAATCTTGGTTATTTCTGTGGTGATACTTCTATTCTTATCTTGAGTTTATTTATTTGGGTGTGATCTCTTCTTTTCCTGATAAGATTTGCTAAGGGTCTGTCAATTTTGTTCATTTTTTCAAAGAACCAACTCTTTGTTTTGTTGATTCTTTCTATGGTGTTTTTGGATTCTAATTCGTTTAATTCTGATTTAATTTTAATCTTTCTGTCTACTGGTTTGGGGTTTATCTTGCTGCTCTTTTTCAAGGAGGTTGAGATGTCTCATTAAATTGTTGGTTTCAGATCTCTCCAATTTGTTGATGTAGGAACTCAGAGCTATAAACTTGCCTCGGAGTACTGCCTTTGCTGTGTCCCAGAGGAGCTGGTAATTTGTGTTCATTTTTGTTGAATATCATGAAAATTTGAATTTCCTTTCTAATCTCTTCCATGACCTATTGGTGATTCAAAAGTGTATTGTTCAGCCTCCATGTATTACAGGACTTTCTTTGGTGGCTTTTGGTGTTGAGTTCTAATTTTATTCTCTTGTGGTCTGAGAGAAAGCAAGGTATAATTTCAATGTTTCTTAATTTGGACAAGCTTGCTTTGTGACCTAAAATGTGGTCTATTTTAGAAAATGTTCCATGGGCTGCTGAGAAACCGTGCATTCTGATGCTGCTGAGTGAAATATTCAGTAGATGTCTGTTAAATCTAGTTGATCTATGGAGTTGTTTAGATCTGTGGTTTCTCTGTTGAGTTTTTGCTGTCTAGTGGGGAAAGTGGTGTGTTAAAGTTCCTAACAATTAATGTCTTTGGATCTATGTGGGATTTGACGGAAAGTAGTGTTTCTTGGATAAATATGGGTGCTCCGTTGTATGGTGAATAGATATTTAGAATTGTAATATCCTCCTGAAGGAGAGATCCCTTAATTAGTATGTAGGGACCTTCTTTATCACTAATCTCACTAATTTTAATTTGAAGTCTACTTTATCTGATATTAGGATTGCAACTCTTGCCTGTGTATGGGGGCCATTTGCTTGGTAGATTTTGTTCTAGCCTTTTACTTTCAAAAGTTGTTTGTATTTATGGGCAAGGTGACTCCTGAAGGCAGCAGATAGAAGGATCTTGCTTTTTAATCCAACTAGGCAGTCTATGTCACCTACTTGGAGAGTTAAGTCTGTTAATTATGAGAGGACTGAGAGGTATTTGGGAGTTTCTGCGATGTTTCCATCTTCTTGGGGGCTGCCGCAACTGGTTTCTTCCTATGGTTCTTGGATTCTCAGTTTGGGCGTGGTTTCTTGGCCTTTGTTGTGGTCTTGTTGGTTTTCTATGTGTAGGACATCTTTAAGTATCTTTGTAGGGCTGGTTTGGTGGAGATATGTTTCAATTTTTCTTTGCTATTGAAGGTTTTTATTTGACCTTCAGTTATGAAGGAGAGTTTAGCTGGGTACAGAATTCTTGGATGATAGTTATTTGTCTTTAAGGCATGGCATACATCATTCCATGCTCTTCTTGCTTTGTCTCTACTGAGAAATCTGAGGTGATTCTAATTGGTTTCCCTTTATAAGTGATTGATCTTTTCTCCTTGACAGCTTTAAGGATCTTTTCCTTTGTCTGAATTGATACTGTGTAGATTATAAAGTGACAGTGGGATGTCTTGTGCTGGTCTGGTCTATATGGAATTCTAAAAGCTTCTTGTATCTGAATAGGACTATCTTTTTGCATGTTTGGGAAGTTCTCTGCTAGGATCCTGTTAAACAAATTTCCTAGATCATTAACTTCTGTCTCTAGGTGCTCCTCTACACCCATTATCCTCAGATTAGGCCTTCCATCAGAAGACACCATCAGTGTCTTCCAAATGTTGAATAGATCTATCATATTTCTAGGACTTGTCTTGGATAGTTGTATGTTCTTTCTCTATAATATCTAGGCTGTCTTCAATCCCTGAGATTCCATCTTCTTCATGGTCTAACCCTCTGTCAAGACTTTCTACTTTGTTTTTTATTTCTTTTCCTTCTAATTGGCCAGCTTTGATGGCTTCAAATTCTTTGTTGGAGCTTTGTTTTAGATCTTGTATGAACTTCATTACTTCCTTAATTTGGTGTTCAGTGTTTATTCTAAAATCACTTAGTTGATTGGTTATGGTTTCCTTGGACTCCCCTTCCTTCTGTTGGGCTCCATTCAGCATTCCCTTTGTGGTCTCCCTGACTTCTTTCAGCTCTCTGTTTATGGATTCTATGAATGCCTGTATTGATCTTTGTCTATTCTCATCCTGCTCTCAAAATTCCTGTATTACTCTTTGATTAGCTTCCTTTCATTCACGCAATTCCTGTAGTTCTCTTTGACTGTTCTGAGCCTGCTCATGCAATTCCTTGATTTCTCTTTGCATGTTCTCAACCTGCTCATGCAATTCCTGTATCAATCTTTGAGTAGCTTCCTCACCCTCACGAGATTTCTGTATTGATCTTTGTTTTGCCTCCTTTCTCTCCCTATCAGGCTTACCCTGAGTCCTTTGCAGGTGTTCAATCTTTTCATTCACCATGTTTACCAAAAGTGTTTGTAGAGCTTTTTGGGGACTCTCCTCTGTATTATTCATTAACAGTTCTGTCCCCTGATTTATCATGAGTGGGAGTTGAGATACAGGAACTTGCCATTTTTCTTCTGTTTTTCTGGCTTATTCTGCCTATTTGGTATGAAAGTAACACCAATTTTTTGCTAGAACACTATTTTAAGGCAAGCATCAACCAAAGTCATGTATTTGCACAGTCAAAAGGCTGCAGATACAATCTAGTTCAACAGATACAATCTACTCAACATCAAACAACTATGGATTAATGGGCTAAGAACAGCAAGGAAGAATTTGGCAAACCAGAAATTATTAGGTTTAGGGAGAAATGTGGGGAAAAATAGGATTAGAGGGATGTGGAGAGGTAAAGGGAGAGTGAATTTAATCAAGTCCTAATCTCAGTGAGGGAAATGAATTTGATGGAATGATAGGAGAGAGATTAAAAAAGAGAAGAAAAAAAGAAAACAAATGGAAAAACAAAAATTCTTTAAAAATTATATAGGTATAAAGAGATAATACTGGTATTAAAGAATTAAAGTCTATCATGCAATTGTTTCTAACACATTTATAAGATTATTTCTTTGTTTGCTTTGTATGTCCCTCCCCCACAGTATGACCCCTGCTTTCACTGTATTTGATGTTGGTATAATTTGTAGAGGGGAAGAGGAAAAACAAATAGTTTAAATAGGGATACAGGTGGACCCATTGCAACAATGAGATGTACAAGTCGTTATGTCAAAAACAAACTTTCCATCTTTGGTGCGGGTGGGGGTAGGGAGAGCAGGGAGGATTGGGTGGGGAGACAGGGGGAGGATGGGAAGGGATGGGAAGGGGAAACAAAGGAGGAGGCTACAATGCTTGAAAAGAAATGTACTCATTATCTTGCCCATGTATTTGTAACCTCTCTGTACAGTATTTTCACAATAAAAAAATTAAAAAAAAAGAATTTAAGCCTAAGAGGTTGTGAATTGAGTAATAAATTTCTGGATTAAATGTGTACACAATAGGGGATAAGGTCTAATAATCGACAATGGGTCTATATCTGAGGATGAACAGGACAGCAATTAAGTCACACAAAAAGGAAAGTGGAAAAAAATGAAAAGAATGCAGAAAAGAAAAAAAAGCACCAAAAGGTCAATAGAGATAAAAAAAAAAAAAGCACACACACACATACACCTAAAATAAAAATTATAAGAGAAAAAAAGATCAATAGAAAACAATTTTTTTAAAAAATTAAAAATTATAAAAAGGCACAGAAAAGAGTTCTTTTTTTGGGCGGGGGGGGGGAGGAATGGAAGATCCTGTATCTTCCTTGTGTCCATAACAAGTCTCTTGATGGAGTCTCTGGTCTGTTTGTGGTGTTTGGTTTTCCTGTGGCTTGATTGGTTTCTTAAGTCAGTTTGTTTGAGCAGGCAGAAAAATGCTCTGCTTTAACCAGATCTTCCTCCCTGGCTAGTTCAGTGGGAGGGAAATCTGCATTGAGTATCACAAAAGAAGGAGATGGCTGTTTCCTCTAGTTTGGAGATGCTGTGATGAGGCTAGGTTCTGGGTTTGGGTTGAGGCCTTTCAGCAAATAGTAGCTTTTCCCTGAGGGGCTAGCTTCTGAGGCACTCACAGAGCCTAGCCTGGAGCCATTCTCAGTGTTTATATTTATTGAATTTCAATTGATTGTCTAGGCTGCTGTAGTTAGGTGCAGCCTCTGGCTCTGCTTATCCAGTGAAGAAAGTCACTCCTCCAGGGGTAGAGTGTGCTCTACCTGGGCTCGGTAATTTTCCTTGGGTGGAGCTGAGCCTGGCAGGTCAGGTTAGGTTCCTGAGAACTGCTAAATGACTCTTTTGTTTTCTTCCAAGGCCTGAGTTGGAGCTAGTTGCTCAGCTGGGCCTTTTTCAGTATCAAAGATGGAGATCTCTGGTGGGGATGGGCTGGGAGGGGTGGCCTTCCCTCTTCTGCTCCCTGAGAAGGAGTGAGGATGTCAGGGTTCTACTTATGCTGAAGTCTTGGTTCCTGGGTCGTCTCTGGTCTATGATCTGCAGGATGAAGATCCTGCAGATGCTTGTCAGTTCTTGCTGCTGTTGAGTAGAATCCATTTGCCCACTGCATCTGGCACCTTTGTCCCAGACTCTCTGTGTTGTAGGTGTGGCAGCTATGACCACTGCCACTGTTGCTGCCACCCCTGCAGCCACAGCTACCAGCAAGTGCTCAGATCTGTCTCTTTGCCTGGATTTTCCCTCTCTGGCCAAACTCTGTACCGTGATGGCACACTTTGTGGGGCTTGAACTCTGGGCCTGAGCACTGTCCCTCAGCTCTTCAGAGCTCAAGGTGAGCACTCTACCACTTAAGCCACAGCACCACTTCCGGTTTTCTGGTGGTTAATTGGAGATTAGAATTGCACAGACTATCCTGCCTGGGCTGGCTTTGAACCATGATCTTCAGATCTCAGGCTCCTGAGTAGCTAGGATTACAGTTGTGAGCCACCAGTGCCCAGCTTCATTTATTCCTTTATCCATTAATAGATGCACTCCATACTCCTTAATCCTGCTTATTGTTTTTATATTTGTCTTGTGACCATGTGATATGCCCTATGTTCTAACATGTATTGTTTCTCTTCCCAACTAGAATACAAACTTCATAGGCAAAGGGCTTTGTTTTATTCATATCTGTATTCACAGGGTCCAGAGTAGTGCTTAGTATATAGTAGGCTCTCAATAAAGGTTTGCTAAGCGAATGAATTAATGAATTCATGGAATATTTTCAGTACATTCATGTGTCAAACACTGGGCTGGATGATGGGTACGTAGAATGAGGAAAGAGTATGGTCTTTGCCAGTACTGTGGTGATCATCATTATGCAGATATCAAGTGAATAAGTCACACAAATAAATACATAATTGCAAGCAGTGCTGTTAGGAAATTAAAAAAAAAAAAACTAGGTGTTCTGAGCATGTTTGGCACAGGGAAAACCTGATTTTGAGAAGCTGGTTAGGGAATACCTCCTTAGTCTGACCATGAACTAGGGATAGAGAAGAACTCATATTTTGGCATCTCTGAGAGTATTTTGAGATTCCATTCTTGCCCTAATTTAGTTCTAGTACGTGCATATTCATTATAGTAGTATTTATTATGGCAGGCACATTTCTAGACATTTAAAATATAGCAGTGAGGGGCTGGGAAGGTGGCTCAGTGGTAAAGCGCTTGCCTTGCATGCATGAGGCCCTGGGTTCGATTCCTCGGCATCACATAAGCAAAAAGAAAAAATCCAGAAGTGGCGCTGTGGCTCAAGTGGTAGAGCGCTAGCCTTGAGCTGAAGAGCTGAGGGACAGCACCCAGGCCCAGAGTTCAGACCCCACGACCAGACCCCCCCCCCCCAAAAAAAAAAAAAACCAAAAAGATATAGCAGTGAACAAAGCAAAGATCTGGCCTGCTCTGTGTTATTTATTGTCTATTAGGGAGAGACATAGGACAATAAATGTAAGAGAGTAGCAAATTATATAATTTATTTTACAAGTATAGATGTGTATGGAAGAAGACAAAAAGAAAGCATATTAAAAGAGAGAAGAGACTACACAGGAAAATAGTAGGCTGCATTGACAGAGATATTTGAACTAAACCTTGGGGAAAGTAAGGAAGTTGGCGTGTGGATGTCTGTGGAAAGATCATTCCTGGTAGAGGAAACATGCAAAGGATGAGTGTTGAGGAGGAGGCATGACTGGTGGACTTGATATGAAAAGGTTCATAATGAGACTGAAACAAAATGGGCAAAAGGAAGTCCTAAATAGAGCCAGAAAAATAAGTAGGTAGCAAATTGTATAGAACTCATCATAAGGACTTTTTGTTCTTTCACCCTCACAGTGAAATCAGGTGTTATATTGAAATATTATAAGCAGATGATAATGTAAATTGTTTTGGGTTTTAAATAAATTCCTGGAGTTGCTGACGTGAGGATCGGCTAGAGAGAAGAGTAGAGTCAGGGTTAAGGGGCTGCTGTAACACTCTGGTATCTTGGCTGGAGTGTAGTTAATAAGTAAGACTAGAGGTAGTAAGACAAAATTCTGCTATGTCAGCATTTTATTTTACTTCATTTCAAAGTATTTTCCATTTTTTCTCCTGAGAATTCTTTGATCATTCATTATTTAGATGTATGTGTATGCCTAGATTATTTGGACACTTGCAAGATTAAAAAATCTTGATTTTGAATTTTCTGTGATCAGAGCAAATACAATCACCCTTTGGTTACCATTCCAAGAACTTCTAGCACACCAAAATCCATACATACTAAGTCCCTTATATACAATAGTATAGTATTTGCATATAACCTACATATGTCCTCTTTTGTATTATATTGCAAATAATTTCTAAACCATTTTTAATACCTAATGCAATGCAGATGCTACTTAATGGCTGTTCTACTGTAACTGCCCATTATTTAGAAACTAATAATAGGGAAAAACTCTATATGTGTTTAGTACAGATATAATTTTTACTTTGAGCATTTTTGATTCATGACTGTTGAATTCTTGGAGCTGGAATCAGTTTATACAGAGAGCTGACTGTGCTTTTATGATTTCAAATCTTCCAAATATACTGAAGTCAATACTCAGAACTGATAGCATAGTTCAAATTACATACATTGTTATTGATTTCTGTCTGTACATTCTATCCATTTCTGATGAGAAATATTGAATTCTTAAATTGTAATTGTGAATATATTCATTTTTATTTCTTTTAAATCATGGGGTTTTGCTTCATTGAATCTATGCTATCATAGGTCTAAACACTCAGAATTGTTAGATTCTCTTTATGAATTGACCTGGGTAATATTTCTTACTTTGGAATTTATTTTGTCTGATGTGAATGTAACTCTTCTGGCTTTCTTTAGAGAAAGCTTATAAGGTATGGCATGTTTTTCCCCATGTTTTTCCTTTTAGTTTGCCTATGTCTTTGTATTTAAAATGGGCTATTATAGATGGAATTCTGTTGTTCTTTTAAAAATAAAGTCTGAAAATCTCTGTCATTTAATTTCTGCCTTCAGTCCATTTATACTTAATGTAATTGTTGATATAGTTAGGGTTAAACCTACCATATTAATACTCATTTTTGCTTTGTTTCATCTATTTTTTTAAGTGAGCGTTTGTTTTGAGGATTGATTGTAGTTATGCTTCCATTTTATCTTCTTTGTTAGCATTTAACACATTATATTCCTAAAACACAATGACACTATTCTACCTATAGTATAAAAATTTCATCATAGTTCTGGGTGCTGGTGGCTCACACCTATAATCCCAGCTACTCAGAAGGCCGAGACCTAGAGGATCATGGTTCAAAGCCAGCTGGAGCAGAAAGTAGAGAGACCCTACTTCCAACTAATTAGTAAAAATTCAGGCTGATGGCATGGCTCAACTGGTACAGTGTCAGCTAAGCAAACAAACTGAGTGAGCTTGAGAATTTATACAAACCAAGATACAGTCAGAGAAAAAAAGTCAACTTACCTTATTTCCCCTTGATAACCCAAATCTTGGTAGTTAAGCAATGTTTCCAGAAGGTTCAATGTTATAAATAATCCATGCCTCCCACATATAGCTCTGACCTAAATATAAGGAAGGAGGGGAGCTTAATAGGATGAAGTTGATACTTTATTTTCCTTCCATAATTAGAGCTTTTATTAATTCAAAGAACTAATAATGTTCAGCTAGTTGGATATTTACCGATAGCAAATTTTTATTTGGCTGATACAGAGGTGTAGTTTGTTATTCAGAAGCAATTGGGCTTTCAATTGTTGATCTTATATTTTTTATCAGCCATGATACAAGCAGTAATGGCCTAGGAATTACCTATATTTTAATATAGGTAAACTGCAAAACATTTTTTATAGCATCTACTTCTATTTACAAAACAAGTGTGTTATATTCTCAAGGTTAATGTTATTATCTATACTTTATATATAAGTAAACAAAGGCATAGATTAAATATTTCCTTAATACCCTATAGTTAATAAATTATAGGATTTAGCATAAAAAGCAAATGTTCAATAAATATTTGTTGATCAAATGAATTAGCTGTCATTGCAGTTTCCCAAATACTTAATAAAAATTCTGGGTGACCCATTGTAACAATGAGATGTACAAGACACTATTTTGAAAACAAACTTTACAATGTGGGGGGTGAGGAGTTGGGGAGGTGGGGAGGGAAGGGATGGTAGGGGGAAAACAAAGGAGGAGGTAACAATGTTCAATAGGAAATGTACTTAATACCTTACTCATGTAACTGTAACCCCTCTGCACAGTATTTTTACAATTCAAAACATATTAAAAAAACTCTAGGTGTAGCTAACAAACCAGTTTAGTTCTCAGGGTGGTGGGTGGGTGATAACTTAGATTCAAATATGATACACTTTTAGGAATGTGATAGCATATGTTGTGTGTTTATAATAACAGAAAAAAGAATTTGGAATTGAACAGACTTTCTTTTGAACATCAGATCTACTGCTTTTGACATATGAAGTTACTTAAACCTTCCTGTTTCTAATTACTTCATTCATTAAATGAGACAAACACTTTCTAATACCCCAGATTTTATGAAGATCACATGGTAGAAATAAGTACTTAGAATAGTACCTGGATTTTACTATGCATTTCAATATTTTTTTAAAATGAAGAAAAAGGACAATAGGCTGGGTGCTGGTGGCTCATGCCTGTAATCCTAGCTACTTAGGAGGCTGAGATCTGAAGATTGCTGTTCGAAGCCTGCCCAGTCAGGAAAGTCTGTGAGACTCTTGTTTTTTGTTTTTTTGTTGTCAGTCTTGGGGCTTGAACTCTGGGCCTGGGTGCTGTCCCTCAGCTCTTCAGCTCAAGGTTAGCGCTCTACCGCTTGAGCTACAAGCCCACTTCTGGTTTCTGGTGGTTTATTGGAGGTAAGTGTTTCACGGAGTTTTCTGCCCAGGCTGTCTTTGAACCATGATCCTCAGATCTCAGCCTCCTGAGTAGCTAGGATTACAGGTGTGAGCCACCGGCTTTTGAGACTCATCTCCAATAAACCACCAGAAAACCAGAAGTGGCACTGTAGCTCAAGTGGTAGAGAGCTTGCCTTGAGCTGAAGAGCTGAGGGACAGCACCTAGGCCTAGAGTTCAAGTGCTATGACCAAAAAAAAAAAAAAAAAGAAAAAGAAAAAAGAAAAGGGGACAAAAGTAGAAGAAGAGGAAATGGGGAAGGGTGATGACAGAGCAATGACGTATGGCACAGTAAACAAGAAAGATAGGAAGGAGAAAAGGAGGAAGAAAGTACTTTAATTGAGGACCAATGATTAGATCAAAACTTGTCTACTAAATTGTGGTTTGGGTATGAAGCATGCCACCAAAAGGTTCATGTGTTAAAGGTTTGGTTGCAACCCAGGCAGGAAGTGATTGGATCATAAGAGTAATGGAGTAATCCATTTGTGAGTTTATAGTTGAATGGGATATAAGTACGTAAAGCCTAGTGGAAAGAATCATGTCACTGAGGTAGTCTTTGAAAGGTATATCTTGTCCCTAGGCTCTTCCTTAGGTGGTTCTCTGTGCACCCAGCCACCATGGTGTGAGCAGCTCATCAGTTTCCCATGAATCTCCCACTACCTTCATGTTTTTCCCCAGCGCGGGCCCACAGAGATGGAGCCAAACCACCATGGACAGAAACTTCTGAAACAGTGAGCCAAAATAAACCCTTTCTCTCTCGAATTGTTTTTCTCAGGTGTTTTGCAACCAAGACAAAAAGCTGCCTAACACATGAATAGGCCAAACTAAATTATGGCAGAAAGATTAATATAGTGAGTAGAGGTCTTTCGGTCATGATGTTTTGTCATGGTGTGTGTGGGGGTGTTATTGATGCTAGTGTGTGTCCCTTATTAAGTTGATTTCTTGGAGAAAATAAAGAGATCAGTATAAAGTGAGCCACTGGTGCCAGCCAAATTAATTTAAATACAAACACAAGTACTACTTTTGGGGTTATCACAGAGCCTGTTACTCTGTCCTAATTAGCCTAGGACCAGGTACCTGGTAAGCAGGGATAGCCTCTACACTCCTAGAGTCCATTGACATTAGTTAGCGTGGCCAACCCTAAGCTTGTTTTACTAGGAAACCACCAGAAAGGTTCTTGTCCACCCTTTCCTCTCATTCCCTCAGCCTCCTGGCTACCCACATGCTTCTGCATGCTTCCTCTTAGGAACTATGAGAGTCAAGGTTTGTTGGTCTTAGAACCTACATTTTGAAGTGATGTCAAGGACTGGGGTGTAGCTCAGGGGCAGAGCATTTGCTTAATATGTACAATGCCCTGGGTTTAAGCTCCAGTAAAAAACAAAATATCAAAACAAAACTAAACAAAAAGACTTTATGGAAGGAGAGACATCAAATCTAGATATAAACCTCATATATGTTATTGATTAGGTGTAGTGGAATTAAATCAGAGTCATTTATAAAAAGAAAATCGAACATTGTTTTGGAAAACAAAAAAGATGGAGATAACCAGAAGCATAAGGAGATGGGAAAATTTTAGGCAGAGGAAAGTCAAGTATGAAGAATGAGAGAAAAAGACCAGGGTGCTATTTAGAATGGAATGCATTTTACTTTAAGTACTCTTCTTTTTTAGACCCTTTTATTACTGGGCAGAAATTTTCTGTGACTTGTTGAGCTTCTTTACAACACAGTTGTTTACCCAGGGCTGAGATTGTATTTCTTGTGTTATCACCATTGCTTACCAGAATCATGGAAATGAAGGACCCACAATTAAATACATAAAGGAATGAGGTAATACATAAACGAGTTGGCATCAATAGACAGTGAAGTATGTTTGGGTTCAGGTTGGCAAAAAAGAGAGGTAGAAAATGGCCACATTATGTCATTGTAATCTATGGACAAGAATTGAATTATCCACAGGCATACAACATATTGGTTTGTTTTATATAAAGATGTTGTTCTAAAAATAGATCATTTATTTCTAGCAACACTGAGTTTGCTCTAGGCTAAAATGAATAACAAATTAGAAACAGTATATTGGGGTACCTAGAAGCAGACCGATTGATAGGTACTAATCATTGACTAGGAGCCACCAAATCATCTACCCAGAAATCCTAGCAGTTTTGTGTGATTCTATGTCCTCCTGTCTCTGAGAATGGCCGTAGAACAACAATGGCAAAGGTAATAGTTGGAAGCCAAAATCAGTCCATCTAATTCAGGGTCCACATTCCATTAGTTACCACAATCTACTTTTCTCTTTCCTTAATGTTATTGTCTTGACTCAAGCTCTGTATTTCCTATGGAATTACTGAAATGGCCTTCTAAAAAGTTTTCTCTGCCTTTAGTTTTGTCTACCTCTAAGCTGTTCTTCAAATTCTATTAGAATGTTCCTTTTCAAAAACTCAAATAGGACTGTACAATTCACTTGGGTAATATGCTTCAATGATTGCTTTTGCCCTTCAAAATAAAATCTGTACTTTTTAGAAAGATCCTTCATATACTGGCTTGTGTCCTTATCTTAAGCAGCAAAGGTCAGATAAGATGATGTTAGGCAAAATGAACCCCAAGATAAGGACTCACATGTTTTTTTTCTTGCTATTGTTTCTAACATATTTATAAGATGATTTCATTGTTGCTTTGTATGTCCCTCCCCCATGGTATAACCCCTGCTTTCACTGTATTTGATGTCAGTATAATTTGTGGAGGGGAAGGGAAAAAACAAATTGTTTAAATAGGGATACAGGTGGACCCATTGCAACAATGAGATGTACGTCGAAAAATGAACTTTACAACTTTGGGGGGAGGATGGGGGGAGGAGATGGTATGGGAAGGGGAAACAAAGGAGGAGGCAACAATGCTTGATAAGAAATGTACTCATTATCTTGCCCATGTAATTGTAACCGTTTTAACCCTTCTATATGGTATTTTCACAATAAAAAAAAGAAAGTGTTGGTGTATAGATGTGTGTGTGTGTGTGTGTGTGTGTGTGTGTTTGTGTGTGTGTGTGTGTGTGTGTGTGTGTGTGTGTGTGTGTTTCTGGGGAGAGAGTGCTCAGCTTTTAAGGAATAATCACAAAAATCCATGATTCTCTCTCCTGAGCTTCAAGCAGGGGAGATGTAGTAAGGACTATTGGTTCCCCTCCCCAAACAATGCAGCTTTCCTCATTCTTCTCTTAAATCCTGTGTCTAGGAGTGAGGAAGTTGAGGCGTGACTGTTGCTGCTTCCTGTATCCAAAGTTCCTTAGGTCGCAATTTGCCTCACATTCTAGGGAAACAAAATTCTATTTCACATGCCTCTTAGAACTGTTTCATACTGCGAGTAAGTTCCAGATGTCTTAAGAGACACCAGATGCCCCAAGAAAGTCAGAGCAGCTTTAAGGCAAATGTGTCTCATTCCTTGGATCTCTAAACATAAAGGTTAAGTTTTCAGGGACAGCTGTGGAGGAAGAAGCCTGGAGGTCTGAAGGATAGCCAGTGCTCAATGTGTCATCACTCAGTGGTGGCAAAAATCCTCCTTCCCTGGGCTATTTGTGAAGTGAGCCTCTCAATGAACTGATTTAAACATATATGTGCAGAAAAGGAAATTGCGTTCCTGTAGGGTCTTGTACATGGAGAGGCATACTCTGTACTTTCCCATATTTGTCTTGTTTAACCTTCACAGTAGATATAAGTGGTAGCTATTTGGAATCTAGATTTTTCCTGGTGAAAAATTTGAGGTTCAATGAGATCACATAAATGTATTTTAATTTTCAAGTTGTTCATGTTCTACCGATTTGAAAACTTTCAGGCTTCACCTATGATATTTTATGTTTTCTAATCTAACAACAAATTGCTGCTTCTTGGCTTATTTCTTTCTTTCTTTCTTTTTTTTTTTTTTGGATCCGGTCGTGGGACCTGAACTCTGGGCCTGGGCACTGTCCCTCAGCTCTTCAGCTCAAGGCTAGCACTCTACCACTTGAGCCACAGCACCACTTCCGGCTTTTTTCTTTTTGCTTATGTGGTGCTGAGGAATCGAACCCAGGGTCTCGAGCATGCAAGGCAAGTGCTCTACCACTGAGCCACCTTCCCAGCCCTTCTTGGTTTATTTCTGCAGTCTTCTTATGAGCATAGCAAAGGCCACTTATGATGTGATCAATCTCCTGCAGTATTCTGTCTCAACTACAACATGCTTGGGTATGTAATACACATACAAACTTACATACATGTTCATATATTCCAAAAGCCTGTCAGAATATATGAACACTAACATATAGGTGAAAGATGCTTTGTTTTAGAATAAGAACCTGTGTTTAGTACATTGTAGCCTGGATTTCTAATAGATAATACCATTTGAAAAAATTCCTGACTCTTTCAATGCTAATCCCTGTACATCTAAAATGAAAGGTATGTTCCAATGTTTCTGGTGGAAACTTTTTTTTCCCCTTGTACTTCCCAACTCTGTCTAATTCTCTAGCATTCTAACTCTATAGATTAGACTCAGGGGAAATGTTCTGACTACTTCTCGCTAATGGAATTCGAATCCTGGCTCTTATTTTCCGGAAATATTCTGTACTTTGACACTGCCACTTGTTTCCTGTAGCCCTTAGGTGATTTAACTGACCTTGCTAAGCTTAAGTTCTATTTCATTTATTAAGTCAGTATAACAATATTTACCAGGATTTCACTATGATTTGTAAGAAATTAACTTTGTTTACATGAGAGCATGTAAACAAAGCACTTAGCATATGGTAAGAACTCAATGGAGTCATAGTTAGAAAGTGTTATCAACCCAGTTCTAATAATAATGGTGATTGTAATTTCACCTGTATATAAAGTAGCCTCATGGTTGGGTTTTATTTGGCTGCAGAATCTATAAATTAATATGGCTGTGGATCTTTGTCTACAAACCATATCCACACTGTTAATTAATGCTTCAAAACAGCATGCTACCCTCTATCAGCAATAAATTACATCAGTCTCTAAAATATGGTATTCCTAAGGAAGGAGACACCACATGCTGATCTTGCTGGAAGCTGGGAAAGGATTGAGAAATGAATTTGGCCATAAAATACTTGTTATTCATTGTGAAATATTCTTTGGATACTATCAACATTTTCTTTTTCTTTTACTTTTACTTTTTTTGATCAGTCCTGGAGCTTGAACTCAGGGCCTGGACATTGTCCCTGAGCTTCTTTTGCTCAAGGCTAGCACTCTACCACCTGAGCCACGGAGCCACTTCCAGCTTTTTCTTTTTATGTGGTACTGAGGACTAGAACCCAGGGCTTCATGCATGCTAGGCGAGCACTCTACCACTGAGCCACCTTCCCAGCCCCAACATTTTCTAGTATTAACATCAGAAAGTAGCCCAATGTAAGTAATTCCTGGGCCAATTCTGCACATTTCATAATCCCTTATCTGTCTTATTTTTCTCTCAAGTACAGAATGGAATCCACCAGCAGAATACAGATGAGAACTGTATCTTACTATTATAGACTATAAGTTCTGAAGTAGCCTTTGGTAGCTGAAAAAAATCTGAACTCTAATGTTGTTACCTTGGGTAGAGGGAGGCAGCCAGAGAATGAGTGATCTTCTTTTCGAAAACTCAGGTTGAGGTTTGTGATGTTAGGTCTGCCATTGGCTACCTTTAATGCCATCTTCAAAATCTCCAGCAGGCTCTTGTTTATTTCAGACTGCAAGCTGGAGCCTTGAGGTAAGGCGCTGATGGGAGGGACACAGGGAAAGACAGATGATTACAAGATGCTCCCCTCTGAGCGAAGGTATGCAGCTCCCATGCTGTATCTCAACTCTGCTGTCTATTGGGGATTCCCAAGATTCTACCTCCTGACACCTTCTAAGTCTCAGTGACCTGCACATGTGACTGTATGTGGAGATTTCACATGTCTTCCACTAAAGTGAGCTCTTCAGTCTCTTCTCAGGAGGTGCCAGCCAATGTGACTGCACATAGACTAGACTTCTTAATCCATCTCCCTAGTTCTTCTTTCCCAGTTGAGATAACAACAACAAAGCAGTGATTAAACCAGCTTACCTACTTAATATTACTATTCCCAAACACAAGTAATTAGCAGCAGCAAATCAGATGTTCAAGGTATTCATTGTCAAAAGCCAAGACAATCCTAACAAAGATCTGCCAGCTCCCCCAATCTAAGGAACTTACCCAGGAGGAAATCTGAACTAGGGGACATCTTGTATTGTCTTTGACTCTACTTTTTATCTCTGGTAAACCCAGAAATATTTTGAGACTAGGTACAGCCTGGTATGCAAATAATAATATAATATGCTCTGTTATTTACATAAAGCCATCATTCTGAGCACATCAGAGAAAGTGAAGTATTATACAGACCAGGGTATTTATAGAAATGAAGCCAGGCTCTTTGTTAATCAATGTGCCAGTCAGGAAAATGCACTCCCTCTGCTTTGTCAGAAGAGCCGTGAGTGAGGTTGCTCAGATGTGCTCCTGCAACAGGCTTTCAAGTAACTTGCCAGCTGCAGTAAATGGATTCCACATATGCATGTCCACTCAGCACTCAGTGTACCAAGCCAGGGACAAAGCTGATGACTTCCTATCCCCAGGAACTCACAAGAAAAGAGAGAAGAAAAAAATTCTCATTCAAATCTAGAACACAGGTATCCGATTGACAGAGTTTGAGACATGTGTCCTTGCAACAAAGAGAGACTAGCAACAGGCAACCTTCCCTTCTACAAGAGTGAGACAGTCTCACTAGCTGGGAAACTTCTTGAGCAAGGAGAGGATATTGAAGCCTCTAGCTAAACATAATGTATGAGCATAATATCTATTCAGGTGTCTCCATAATCAAGTCACATAAACTCTTTAAACAAGGGAAGATGGCAATTATAGTTAACAAATATTTATTGAGCATCTCATATTAAAATGTAAGTATATAATATGTATATATATATATATCAGTATACATTATATATATATATATATATATATATATATATATATATATATACTAATATTTCCAGGGCTTGTTGATCCTGCTAGAACAGTTTCTATACTTGACTGCATATCTATATGGAAATATCATTTCCTTTGTATTATGAGCCTTTGAAGAAGAGACTTGGCCTTGCCAACCTTGGAATTTATTGTGCCCAGAAGAGTGAGCCTTACAATCAGTTGCTGTTCAGTGAGTCTGCAGTCAAATGAAGGATCAGTGTCAAAGAGGAAACCTGTGGAAAGGAATCAGCTCTAACACCTGGCTCAGAGCATCTGTCCAAGAAAGTCTAATCTTTGTCCTAGAATAAAGCAATTAACTCCAGTGCTATAGCTCTTAATCATTACATCATATCATTCATGATTAAGAAGTCAGGAAGAATAGTTTAAAAATCATAAAGAGGTGTGTATAGTATTTACTATGTACTGCTCTTTCTGGGTATTTATTAACTCAGTCATTCCTACAAATCAATGAAGTAAGTCTTTCATATTTCCACTCCCCAGCTGGAGAATAGAATCAATGACAGGATAAGTATATGACAAGGACACACAGACATTGAGAGGCAGAGACAGAAGTCGAATTCAGTTTTCTGGCAATGATACTATTGCTTCACACCACTGCATTTGTCACTGTTCTCAGAGAATGTGGAGAGTATCATAGTTTATTGTGATTCATCTCTAATGATATTTCTCACATCCTATTTTTATTTGCATCCATTTAGTTCCCTTAAGATCATATAAAGGGATTTTAAAATTCCTGTACCTCAAACATTTTGCTCATAACTATAATCCAGGATCTGTACTTACTGACTGAATCTATTTCAGGAATCACACTTTATAGATGAGCCTTGCATCTACATACAATCATTTCTCATCTCATAATGAGGTTTTTCATTTTCACACAGTCACCTCATAAAGACACACATGTTTGGTGTTAAGAAACACATGCACATTTGCAACTGCTACAAATAACTCTCTGTGCTGTCCTGCATATGAGAGAGATTGTGTAAGAGAGACAGAGAGACAGAGAGACAAGGAGAGAGGAAAAATGAGCCATGTGTACAAGCCAACTGTTGGTGAAGACAAAGTGATTCTCCATTGGCTAAGATGTTAGAATGGATGCCTACAAGATCCTGCTAGCCCTAGAAGTATAGTGCAATAGAATAAATCTTGTGTCCCTCCAAATTTCAAATGTTGCAACTTTATTCTCCATACAATGGTTGATAGGAGGTAAGATCTTTGCAAGCTAATTAGGTCACGAGGATAGGCCCTCATGAATGAAATTACTGAGTGCCCTTATAAGGAGAGGCCAGAGAGCACTCATCAATTTACACCATGTGAGGATACATAAAACACTCATTCGATCCTCACTAAGTACTCAAAAATAATTAAAACCTACTGGGACTTTGTTCTTGGACTTTCAGCCTTCAGAACTATGATAGATAAACATCTGTTCTTGATAAGCCAGCCAGTCTCAAGTAATTTATTACAGCAGCCTGAACTAAGTCATGTAGGAGTACTATGCCTATTCAAAGGGAGAATACCTTTGGGCATGATTACTATGACTCTGAGTTTTCTTCAGGTTGCTGTCCACAAATGTTTCATTTTGCTGTGTGTCATCTGAAATTGCATCATTTAAAAACCATAGTAGTTTTTCATAATTTACCTGAAAATTAAATATAAAATAGAAACATCATCATTTAATTTACTTTGAAGAGAAAGAGATCTAAGGAAATAAAATTTATTTGGAATTTTTTTACCACTAGAAATTTTAAAAGTCAATCAAAAATATAGGATTATAACTATTGGGACTTTTTTTTAACCATGACTTTTTATTTTTATCCCTTCTGGGCATAAAGTTGTACTTCCTGGTTGTCTGGGGCTTGGGTAAGGCCACGTGACCAGTTCTGGCCAATCAGTTGTGAGCAAAAGGGACAGGTGCCACTTTTGAGTTGAGGCTCAAACTATTGGCTGGAGATTTTTATAGCACTCTTTTTCCTCTCTGCCACCAGGTCCAAAAGTATCCCCCAGTGGCTGTTTCATAAGCCAATATAATAACTTTACCTAAAAGGGTCTGTGGCTGATTTAATGGAAACCCTACTGAAAACTGTGTTATTTTTGATCACCACAGAATGTGTCCTCTTGTCAGTTTCCCTCTCCCTTCTCTCCTTCTTTCTCTGTGTCCCTTCCTTCTCCTACCTCTTACATGTTCATTATATATGCTTATATTTAGATACATTTTGCAGAAGTTCTGGTGGGTGGAAAAATTCAGGGTAATGAAGGTATGAAAGTGAAATAAGGGTGCTAACATCTCTGATATACACAAGGCCTCATGCCAGAGGGTCAGATGGAACTAAGCATTGACATCGGTTGCCATTTTACCGCTAAGAACTCCTCATAAGTACGCAACACATTTCATTTATTCTATTATGGCAGGTTGGAAAAGAAAATTTATTTAAGTACCTACTAAATGCCAGACATAGGATCAATAGTTTGCATTTACCATGTCACTAAACCCTGAGCTGATATGAGATTGGTGTCAAGCTAGGGTTCTAGATAAGATCACTTAGATATTAGGAACATTAAAAGCAAAGTGAGCACCATGTCTATGAGCTAATGATTATGGAATTAGAGAGTCCAGGCCTTCCTTTGGGATAATTTTTCTCTCTGTAGCCATGCTATTAATACACTCTGGCTAATGATTTGTTCACTGGTATTTTTACCTATGTTAGGGTATCTTCCTGTGGTTCTGAGAACTTAGATCATACTATATTCAGCTTGGTGCCAAAGATGTGCATTATGGCTTTGTTTTAAAGAAATTATGTCTCAAGCCCAAGTCTGCCATTAATTTGCTGGGTGACCTTGACAGCCACCAGGTCTCACTTTCTTAATCTGTAAAATGGTAGTGATAAATCATGTTTCAAAGATACTTCTCATGTCTAAGAAACTGGTACATCCTATTGGAGATCTTAGTTAAGCCCTCTACTCTTCCCATGGACCCCCACACTAATGCAGCTCCTGAGTGAATTTAAGTAGACACATCATGTTAAATCTGCTTCCATCTTTACAATGTTAAGGGAAGACAAAGTTGAGATAGGAAAGTCCTTTAAAAAGAAATTTACTAGAATGTTAGTGAGTGGCACATACTTTAGAATCCCAGCTGCTTGAAGGTAGAGATTGGGAGGGTGGTGGTTTGAAGCTATTGTGGTGGAAAAAAACACTTAGCAAGACCTTATCTCAACAAAAAAGCTGGACACAGTGTTGCATGCCTGACCATGTGGAAGGTATAAATAAGAAGATCATGGTCCAGCTGGCCTAGGTTAAAATTGTGAAACTCCAGCTGAAAAATAACTAAAGCAAAAGAGGACAGAAGGTATGGTTCAAATGGTAGCAAGTATAAGGTCATGAGGTTAGGCCCAACAACCTGCAGTATCACCAGAAACAGAATGTATAAAAAGGAAGTTAAACAGAGCTAAAAGCCTTAAGTGTATTTTCTGTTGCATTCTATTCTGACTAGAAATGTCTATGTATGAGTAGGAGTCAAGGTCATGTTCAAGAAAGAAACTTTAATTCCAGTAACATGGTGCGTAAGAAAAGAAAAGACAAAAGGAGTCCAAACTTATAATAGCAAGATGGCCATACCATTTCAGGAGAACCTCTCTTCGAGAATCGCTGGAAAAGGAGCTTGATTGTAGGTATTGGCAGAGGAACTTGGTGCTTTATAAGGAGGTAGCTCAGCTGAGACTGGAGGAGAAATCCTGAGGAGATGGGGTCCAAGGTCTTCAGTTCTTTCCAAAGGCCGTGTAACATGCTAGAGTTCAAGGAGTTTGACTTGAGCTCTCTTCTGATCAGGGAAAGGAGAAAAGCATCTTCTCTTTGCATTCCATTTGGCCTCTGGCCAATTTCCTAACAAAACCATGTGGGAAAAATGAACAGGGCTTTGAGACAAAATAATGAAAGGCCCAAGCAAGGAAACAGAAGCCACTGAGGCTGAAATTGGGGCAAGGTGGTAGCACTTGGGGGTGAACATCAACCTGGGTGATTGATTTCAAGTTCAATTTGCCTCAGATATGTTCCATAAAGAAAGGAAGGAAATCTTTTCAGAGTACACACACACACACACACACACACACACACACACACACACACACACACACACACACACACACACACACACACACACACACACACACACACACACACACACATCCCCCATCTATTGATCTTACAGAATAACATCTTTGATTATACAAGAATTCAGAGGATCAAATCTTAGAGACTCACTAGATTGGGGAGTTTAGTACTGGACAATGTAGAAAAAGGATGAAATCCAGATTCTGAATTTAGTGGGAGTGCTATGACCCTTCTGGAAAACTTTGGAAAGAAGACATGGAAGCCCACTGTCAGTGGCTCATGTCTATAATGCTAGCTGAAGAAGAGGTTGAGGACTGAAAATGGAAGGAGGAAGCTAGTGCAATCACAAAAATATATGAGGCTCTTACTTCCAATTAACCAGCAGAATGTTAAGACTGAAGGCCTGAGTCTAATCAGTCATGAGCAAATGAGCCAAGGAAGAACAAGAGGCCCAGTAGTGGCACCAAATGCCAACAGAGGAGTAGAAGATTACGGTTGAGATCCAAAGAGTTTTCCCAGGAAGCCTTCTGGAAATCTCTCTAAACATAAAGAGTATGTTTCACCCTTAGACTATCTCATTCTCTGCTCTGTATCAAAATATAGGATTCAACAAAGGATGCTCATTCATTCACAAAGAGAATAAATAATTCAATATACACACCTCAGCTTGACCAGAACTGCTGCTCCTTGCCATCACTTCCAAAGATGAATCTGTAAGCTTTCTCCTGGGGAGGCCATGAATATAGGACAAGACCTGGTCTCCAGCTGGTACAGAGTAGCAATGGACATTTGTATGCCTGGGACTCTTAAAGAAACAAAGACAAATGGAAGCAAGGAACAGAAGAAAGGATGGGACAAAAAAGAGTTAAAAACTTGGAAAAAATTATATTAAGTGAAGTAAGCCAGGCCCAAAGAAACATAGGTCCTATGGTTTCCCTTATCTGTAATATCTAGTATATGTATGAGTCAAGTGGAAAAGGTCAGATAATGTGATGTCAGGAAAATGAACCCTTAGATGTGTATTTTAATGTTTTTTTCTTTCATGCATGTGTTTCTAACGCATTTATAAGATTATCTCTTTGTTGCTTTGTATGTCCCTCCCCCACAGTATAACCCCTGCTTTCACTATATTTGATGTCAGTATAACTTGTGGAGGAGATGGGGAAAAACCAGTTGTTTAAGGATACAGGTGGACCTGTTGCAACAATGAGAAGTACAAGTTGTCATGTCCAAAAGGAGCTTTACAATGTCGGTGCGGGGGTGGGGGGGGAAGGAATAGGATTGGAATGGGGGGGAGGGGGGCGGCTGGGAAGGGATGTGAAGGGTAAACAAAGGAGGAGGCTGCAATGCTTGGTAAGAAATGTATGCATTATCCTGCCCATGTAATTGTAACTCCTCTGTACAGTATGTTCACAAATAAAATAAAATTAAATTAAAAAAAAAAAGAGTTAAGTGGGGGAAGGGGTTATATGAGAGCCAGCCAATGTCTCTTGACAAATCCCAGTTCTAAAGGAACTCTATCTCATGCCCATGTAGTCTTTGAGACATTGGGTCCCCAAAGAAGAAAACTTGCCTCACACAGTTTTCAGCATTATGCCATTAACCTGTGCTTGACAAGTATGTTAACAGGTACTTGTCTCATCTGCACAAGAAAGCTGTCTATAACAGACAAAAAAATAGGTAGAACATAAGGTGTTTGTTGGTAAATGTGGGATGAGTTTTTCATGCATTCTAGCACATTAAATAGCTTGATAATAGGCTCAGATAATAATGAAGATGACTATAAGAACACAAAGCCTGTGAAAAGTTTGATATGATTCCTCACGACTTACTGATACTTGCAAAGGTAGGACTATGAAGGTTTGTAACTCATCAAGAATACATCTATATACGATTTCTCCTATACCAAAAATGCTAAGTCCCAAAATATTGATTATGTCCCATAATAAGAACATAGACATCACAGTTTTCAAAAATATTGAAACTATTTTTTGAAAGAATATCATGAAAAAAAATATAGGGGCATGCAGTAAATTCATGCTATTTCCAAGTCATTTACAGTAAATAATTACATTCTGTTTTATTTAAATGTCAATTAATTCTGAGTTTTATGGGCCCAGTGATCCCTTGTCTCCTGGTTTCATGTCTTCACCTAGTCTCCCTCAACCTTTATCCTATAATTCGGTTAGTCTATGTGAGCAGTAGCATGCTGCAGAAATGATATCATGTGATACTTTTGAGATTTAGTTAGAAAAGATATCATGGCTTGGATTTAGGTGTGCATGTTCTCTGTCTCTCTCTCTCTCTGTCTCTCTGTCTCTCTGTCTCTCTGTCTCTCTGTCTCTCTGTCTCTCTGTCTCTCTGTCTCTCTGTCTCTCTGTCTCTCTCTCTCTCTCTCTCTCTCTCTCTCTCTCTCTCTCTCTCTCTCTCTCTCTCTCTCTCTCTCTCTCTCTCTTTCTCTCAATCTTTTGAAGCATTTATCCTTTGGGAAGCCAGCTACCAGGTCATGAGCAGTTGTAGCAGAGGGGTAAAAACTGAGACCTTGAGCCATTGTCAGCAAGAAACAGAAACCTCCCTCTGTCTTTGGAAACATATTTGAATTTGAGAGTGGCTTCTCTTAGCTCCGGTCAAGGCTTCTCCCTTCCTGGGAGAATATCTGGAGTAAATTTCATGGAGATCTCAAGCTAGAATCCTGTGTCTCAGTGGTGCCTGGATTCTAATCCCTCAACAGAGCAACCTAGCATGTTTACTGATTTAAGTGGTAAGTTTGGGACAATTTCTTATGCAGTAGTAGATCATGAAACCAGATTTATTTATTTTATTTTGTTTTGTTTTTTATTTCATGAATCAGTCCCTTAACATTTAAGTATTTTTTCCCCTTGAGATGTTTTTATTGGAGATAAGAGTCTCAGGGCCTTTCCTTCCCAGGCTGAATTCAAATGGTGATCCTCAGATCTCAGCCTCCTGAATAGTTAGGATTACAAATGTGAGCCACCGGTGCCTGCCAAAACTTTCTTTTTTATTTTTTTAAATTTTATTTCTTGTAAAGATACTGTACAGAGAGATTACAGTTATATCAGTAAGGTATGAATACATTTCTTGTGGAGCAGTTTTTCTCCTATTTTCTTTGTTTTTCTCCCTTCCCTCCCCCACCCTGTCCCTCCAAAGTTGTAAAGTTCATTTCCAACATAGTGTCTTGTGAGTGTTATTGTTGCAATGGGTCATCCTGTGTCCTTGTTTTTAGCATTATGTTATTCCCCTTTCCTTCCCCAAATTAGTATAGACGAGATACAAGTTATCAAAATCAAATACAGTAACAACAGGGATATACCATAGGAGGAAGACCATGCAAAAGAAACAAAAAATTTCACATAGACATTAAACCAACAACAACAAAGAAAAACCTCTTGTGTCCATACCTTAGGGTTCATTTCACTTAGCATCATCTTATATGCTCATATGTACATCACTTTTGAGCTTTTCTGCTCATCTGATAAAATTATCCTAGACATATACTAATTATTGCAAATACGGGAAACCATGGGACCTACATTTCTTTGGGTCTGGCTTACTTAATATGATTTTTTCCAAGTCTTTCCATTTCCTAACAAATGGGGCAGTGTCATTCTTTCTGAAGGAAGCATAGAATTCATATATATATCTCACATTTTCTTGATCCATTCATCTACTGGGGGACATCTAGATTGGTTCTATATCTTAGTTATGGTGAATAATGCTGTGATAAACATAGTTGTGCTGGTAGCTTTAGTGTGGCCTTGTTTGTGATCATTGGGGTAAATGCCCAAAAGTGGGATTGCTGGGTCATAGGGAGCTCCATACTACTTTCCAAAGTGGTTGAACAAGTTTACACTCCCACCAACAATGCAGTAGGGTTTCCTTTTGGCCATATCGCCTCCAGCATCTGTTATTAGATTTCTTAATTATAGCCAATCTAACTGGGATGAGGTAGATTCTCAATGTTGTTTTGATTTGCACTTCTTTCATGGCCAGAGAAGTTGAGCATTTCTTTGTGTGTCTATTGACCATTCTTACTTCCTCTTCAGAGAAGTCTCTCTTTAACTCATTAACCCACTTATTAATTGGGTGGTTGTTTCTTTGAGAATTTGTTGTTGGGGGATTTAATTTTTTGAGTTCTAAGTATATTTTAGATATGGGACCCTTGTCCCTTGTATGGCTAGTAAAGATCTTCTCCCAATCCATGGGTTTTCTATTGATCTTGCTAGCTACGTCCTTTGCCACGCAGAAGCTCTGCAGTTTCATGCAATCCCATTTGTCCAACCATTCTTTGATTTGCTGTGTTTGTGGGTCTTTACTAAGAAAATTTTGGCCTGTGTCAATGATTCCTAGAGTTTCTCCTATTCCTTCCTGTAATATTTTCAGGGTGTCTGCTTTTACTTTGAGGTCTTTGATCCATTTGGAGTTGATTCTGGCACAGGATGATATCTAAGGATCTAACTTTAGTTTTCTACAGGTGATTAACCAATTTTTCCAACACCATTTACTGAAGAGGTTGTCTTTCTTCCATTCTATCTTTTTGGCACCCTTATTGAAGATTAGGTGGCTATAGGTCTGTGGATTCATTTCTGGGTCTTCAGTTCTATTGCATTGGTCCTCAGGTCTATTCTTGTGCCAGTAGCAAGCAGTTTTGATTACTATGGCTTTGTAGTAGAGTTTGAAGTTTAGTATTAATATTCCTCTGGCATTGTTCTTTCTGTTAAGGATTGTTTTTGCTATTCTGTGTCTTTTATTGTTCCATATGACTTTTTGGATTGCTTCTATTTCCTTGATGAATGATGTAGGGATATTGAGTATTGCATTGACTTTGTAGAAAGTGTTTCTTAATATGTAAAATATTTATATATTTCTTAAGCTAAATCTACAAAACAAGATTTGTTCAGAAAAGTATGGTTTCTATTCTTGATCCATTCATTGTGTTCTATCTGGCCAAAATAGATAACCATTCCCTCCCCCAAATTCTTAATTCTTTTATTTTGTAAAATAAAGACATAGATGAATGAGGGGTAGATAGGCAGTAATAATAATCTATATGCTTTTGTCTACTTTCCTTATAGTATATATATCAATAATATAGTTTGCTATGTTACTCCTATATGGTGATACTCATATATATATATATATATATATATATATATATATATATATATATATAAATTCTTTATAGGGCTGGGAAGGTGGCTTAGTGGTAGAGGACTTGCCTTGCATGCATGAGGCCCTGGGTTCGATTCCTCAGCACCACATAAGGAAAAAGAAAAAAGCTGGAAGTGGCGCTGTGGCTCAAGTGGTAGAGCGCTAGCCTTGAGCTGAAGAGCTGAGGGACAGCACCCAGGCCCAGAGTTCAGGCCCCACAACTGGACCCCCCCCAAAAAAATTCTTTATTATTTCTATTTACAGTTACATAGTACTCTAGATATATACACTTTTGTGTATTTCTTAATCCCCAGTTCCTTACTGATGAATATTTATATTATTAATAGTTTTTAGTGCAATGGGTACTTTTGCAGTGAGTCTTTTCTGCATGATTTCTTGAATACTTTTCCAGTGTGTCTTTAAGCTCCATTTCTAAAAGTGAGATTTTCATGTCAACAACCAAACATATATAAAGTGCTGCTAATTATTTTCAAATTTCCTTCCCAAGTGGTTATTTCATTCTAAATGAATTCCATAAGTAGAGAATCTGTTTTGCCTTAGCTTTCCTGAAAACTATGTTATAAATTTACTGGATTTTTTCCAGTGAGAAATTGTATCTTAAAATGAACTAATTAATATTATTCTTATTGCACGCAAGACTCTTCTGATATGTTTAGGAAACATTTAACTTTATGTCTGTTCACATTTGCTCATTTTTCTAACAGTTTTAATATTTAGATGTTTCTCTATATTAAGGATCTATTTGTATATGATATCATATATGGTTTACCAGATGTTTTGTTGCTTATAGTGGTTCTGGCAATATATCAATAATACAATTACCTCTTTTTCTATGCATTTGAGTCATAGTTCAGAAAGTTTTCCTTTATCCTAATTAATAGAGGAAGTCATCCAGATGTACTGGTACTACTTGTACAGTTTCCTCTTTTCACACCCATGTGGGATATGTTTAAATATGTATTCCATATATGTGTTGTATGTGGAACAGACCTAATTTAAGGTTTCTATATGGCTATCGAACATTTCCAGTACCACCAGTTAAAAAGTCTACTTTTTTGCCAAGCACCAGTGGCTTACATCTATAATTCCAGCTACTCAGGAGATTGAGATCTGTAGATTGCAATTCGAAGATAACATGAACAGGAAAGTCCATGAGAGACTCCTATTTCCAATAAACTACTTAAAAAGCTGGAAGTGGCACTGTGGCTCAAGTAGTAGAGTGCTAGCCTTAAGCCAAAGAAGCTCAGGGACAGTTCTCAGGGCCTGAGTTCAAGCCCCAGGACCAGTGTGTGCATGTGCACACACACACACACACACACACACACAAATACTTTTTTATCATTTGTGATGTAACACTTATTTTATTATACACAAACTACAATATATCATTGGATTTATTTCTGGATTTTTCTTTCAATTTCACTTGTATTGTATCTGTTTATATGACTAAAGAATACTATTTTAAATATAGAGATTTTATATGGTAACATCTGGTGAGGGTATCTTACTCATTATCCATACCATTGCTTTTCTTTTCAAAGTTTCCTGACTCTTTTGTTTTTCCAAATTAATTTGATAACCAATATGGCTATTGCCAAAGTCAAACAAAAATCTAAAAATTCTGTTGGAATCTCATCAAATTTATAAACTCCTTCAGGGAGGATTTATATCTTGATCATGCCAACTCTTGTTTGTTGAAGAACATAAAATGCTTTTCATTTTTATCATAAATGAGTAGACTTTTTATTATTTGTATTGTTGGCACTTGATTTAGTTATTTAGTCAATGTTATTTTCTTATTTTTTATTGTACATGGTGTCTCCTTGTGCATTTTATCTTCTAACTAGTTTTTGTTCATGTATATGAAAGCCATTGATGTGTGTTATTGTTAGTATAATTTTATAGTTAGTCAAATTTTATTGTTTTATTAGTATTCCTTTGTTTTGAGATCATAGGATGTGTAATCTTATCTGAAGGTGATGAAACAGGTTTCTCTTCTCCTTCTTAAGGATGATGTGTGTAATTTATTTGTTATGTTGGCTAATATCACCAGCCTAGTACTAAAAACCAGTGGAATTAGTGGATAATCTTGACTTCTAGATTGTAATAGGAAACTCACTGATGTTTCCTCATTCACGGCTAGAAATATTTTACAAACAAACTCATTTGTTCATAGTCTAAGGAGGCTTACAGACATCACAGAAGCCAAGAAAATAATCTATTTTAATAGACAACTCAACTACAGACATATGCCTGGACTAGGTTAGAAGTACAGTAGGAAAGACACCTCAGTCTGAAGAATCAGACAGTGGAGTTGATATCTAATTTGTGAGTTCAACAGGAATAAGAGTTAATCAAATAAAGATGGAGGGAAAAGAATTCCACCAAAAGGAATTAGCATAAACAAAGGATGGGAGGAAAATAGGAACAGAGCTGTATTCCTTGAAAAGGAAGATTGGTGATTAGACAGAAATATAGCAGATAGAGTGGGGCCAAGAGGCAATGAGGATTTATCAATTAATTGGGTTAAGAGTTTTAAGCAGAGAGAGGCACCACCTGATAAGTGGTTTTGAAGTTCTTACTTAAAGATGTGATATTTATATCCTAGGCCCATTAGTATTGAGCTTTCCCATGTGATTTGCTTTACCCCATGGGATAATAGTGGCATGACTCAAGCAATAACTTAAAACCTGCTTATGCCCTTGAATTTGTTGGGTTGAAGTATTTGGAGAACCCATCTGCTTCAACGTAAGGTAAACAAAGCAGACTTGAACAGTTTGGAGCCAAATCCAAATGAGATACGGATGTGTGCCTTAGTTCACATCCTTAAGGCATTTGTGTGTGTGTATATGTGTGTGCACGCATGTGCACACACATATACACACACACACACACACAATTATTGTTATAAACCACTGAATCCTATGTGCGTTGTTACACAGAAGTAGTTATTATCGTAGCTGAATAATACAAAAGAGGTTTCAAGGCAGTGAGTTAGCATTTTGTTCTGACCAGGATAAAATGGACAAAATGAGAGAAAGAAGACATTTTCAGATGCCTGAAGGAGCGATTAGTTAGACATCAGAGTAAAGGAGAGAGCAGGAAAACTTGCTCGAGTTTGTTGCTGTTACAACTGGAAGAATGGTGGGACCATTTTGTGAGACATAGGCCCCAGGAAGCAGGGTAAGGTAGTGAGATCAATATTATGCTGTGAACATGTTAAGTCTGAGCGATGAATGCAAGCTTAGTAGGAAGGCCGTCCACACCGGTCTACTCAGCTATTCAGTGAGGATTACATCATGTGTTTCTACTCACCTCACAGGGATAGTGTGGAGAATGAAGAAGAAAGACTTGGCAAAAGAATTTGAAAAGTACACCTAATTATCAACTCCAATGATTATTAAAAAAAAGTACTTAGCTTTATTTTCATGGTACCAGATTCAAAAGGCATTCTCTAATTTTAGTTTTGAAATTGTGCTACTGAATTTATTGCTAGTCACCCGTTTTTCCATTTTTTTTTTGCTTTGAGAAACAATATATATTTTCATAGACTTACCTATAAGCAACAAAATTTTGAAGAAAAAGATCCCAGGGTTGTAGGACAGAAGAACCAAGTTCTCTTCTTGCAAGAACTCAGACATGTCATTTAAACTCTCTGGATTTCTCATTCTTCCTTTGTAAAGGTTTATATTTGTCTAGTTCTAAAAAATCTTATTGTCCTTGTATACATAAAATGATGGGCTCTCATAACTTTTATCTTTACTTATCTCTTATCAGTGATTCTCTCTGGACTTAATCTGTTATTTTGCTCTTGCCCTTCCTCACTCATGTTAGCTCTGTCTTTATCAGCAACTCCTTTTTTGGAGCAAATTCAGTGGGTCCAGATTGCCTGTTATGTGCCAAGCAGGAAAGCTTATTTTCATCTATGTGCAAGTGATAAAGATCTAGAAGGAGTTCTGATTGGTTTGCTTCTATAACTGCGGCAGGATTCCATTTACCACTTAGTCAAGGTGGTAATGAGGGTCTCTGTACCAGGCAACTGTGGCTGCCATCTGGCAGGCCAGCATTACACGCCTGCCTGGCAGACAGAACCAATTAGTCAGTCCCCACACCTCCCACGAGGCCTTCCTGTGTTTGGTAGCTGGGAGTCAGCCCTGCAGAGCCTCCTGCAAATCCCTGAGTTCTAAAGGAGGAGGGGCAAACCATTTCTCTCTGGTATTACAGAGATAGCAAAGACTCCTGAACAAGGAGACCCAAGAATTGCTCACCCAGTAAATATGGCACCCATCCTATTGGTGAAGGCAAAGTCTAGGGCAGGAATAAGGCAGCCAGGTGCATTAGTAGGAGTGTCAAGGAACAGATTTTCATTTTTAAGAGGAAAACTAGAATTAGTTTAAATGCCCATAAAAGCTGTTTAATGAACCGTGTTATATCCAAACAAAGGAACAGATGCAGGTTGGTGATTTAGGACCTAGAACTTGGGCTTCCCTGGTGCTTTGCCTCTTTGCAGCCTTATGATCTGGGTCAGCTTCATAACCTCTTTGTTTCTTGTTATCTTTATCCATGAACTAAAGATAATAAAAGTCTTTATTTCATTGGGTTCTTGGGAATAGTAAGTTAGTTAATACATGTGAAGAGCTTAGAATAGTGCCTGGCTCATAGTGAATGCAATCTAAGTGTTATCTGAGAATGATTCTCATAGAGTCATTAAAGATGCATAGAATGAAGGTTTTCATGCCAGTGAGAGAATTCTTGACATGGAGTGATTTGGACAGGAAAAGAGAATATGCACATAATGATTCTCATTCTGTATCTATCCAAGAAGGAAAGAAAAGGAAAGAAGACTGCTGGTATCCTTTGCCTAAATTTTAGCATCTCATTTTTTTTCTATTCTTTGGATTTTCAAACTGTCTAGGTGCCTGTACACTATTTTATAATTAGAAAGAAAAATTTAAAAAATAAGTTGAGAAGATTAGGAAGAAATCTTGCCCAGAAATAACAGTGTCACCTACCTCGCAAGGCTAATTCCAAAGACAAAATAATAAACTATACCAGGAGGCCATTAGCCAATAGAAAAAGGTACTGCTCCCCACCTCCAGTACTGGGACTTGAACTTAGGGCCTTGGCATTGTTCCTTAGCTTTCTTGCTCAAGGCTAGAGCCAAAGCTCCACTTCTGGTTTTTTAGTGGTTAATTGAAGATGAGAGTCCCATGGGCTTCTCTGCTCAAGCTAGTTTTGAATTTTGATCCTCAGATCTCAGTATTATGCTGATGCATAAGCCATCAGCATCCAGCTCAAAGTATTTTTTAAATAGTAATATTCCTATGAAGGTCATCCTTGGGGGACAATAAAAACAACAAGAAATACATTAATGCCAGAGTCAAAATTAGGACAAAAGATGGATGTCTTTAGAAGTCCACAATAGATTATTTCATCTGTTTGGATTCATTGTCTTCTGCTCATATTAGGCACTGAATTCAAGGACTCCTCATTAGAAATACAAAAGAATACATTAAATAGAGTCAAGAGTACTTGAATTCTAGCCTAAGCTGTGCCATTAATGTAGTGGGAAAGCCACTTTATAAATGAACATCAGTGTTCAACTACACCTTGTAGACTATAGTCTGAAGTCCAATGATGGGTTATAAATGACTTCAAATTGGTAACACTTTGCATGGTTCTTATGGGTAGATCACAATCTACACACATCCATTTTCTCATATCACTAAAGACTGGCTAACATCTCAACGACATAAAAAGGACTATTAAAATGATGAACTAAAAATAGTACGTTGGAGTTTGCCACAGACTCTAATCAGCATTCTGCTAAAATAACTGGCTGTCACTTACTGCTTGGCAGCATTGCCATATTCCTACTCTATGTATCCATTGAACTGCCATTTCAGCAATTTTTTTGGAAATGGTACGTTGTTATCAATGAATCATTAGTTTTGTTTTGATTTGGATCCAGTTTTCAATTGCTGTTATATTCATGTTTTAATTACAAATTACTAATCATTTAAATTCATCATTATCAAGTCAATTTGTTATGGATTGTTTGGTTGATTCCTAACAGAATGTAGTGATATATATTTCCATCAAGACAGTTTGGAGCCTATAATTTTTTGATATGTAGACATAGCTGCATTGGATTTTGAAAATTAATGATTTCTTTCTGCAATGCAAATGTAAACAGACCCTGCTCTAGCAGGCTGGAACTTTGCATGGATAGTGACAATTGCTATATTCATTGCTCAGTAGCATTGAGTTAGCTACAGGCGGTGTAGATTGAAAAACTCGGTGGTCAACAAAGATGTAACATGTAAAATGACTTTGAAATTCATTTTCAGATAGGAAAAATGTGTATTTAATTTCTATTTCATGTAAAATGTATTAATTTCCACTTGCACCAATGGAGTTTGCCACAAGTTTGGATAAACTTGTGTTTACTCTATTTTTGTAATAAATTACCAAGAAAAGTTTAAGTATTATTTCTTACTCACTTGGCCATCTGTGGATCTATTGGCATGTGTTCCTGTTAGGAGTTTCTGGTTGTTGTCTTTCACATCACATGGGTTATCCCTGGTTTGCTGATCAGAGCGGCCAGTGTGAGCCTCAGCATTGTTGCTCATCTGCTTCGCATTACCAGCCATGGGGTTGGGGATCTGGGGAGTTATTTGGGTTTCCTCCTTCAGGAATTCCTCCTGCTTGCTGTGAAGAAACAAGTAAGGCACTTTGTTACATGCAGGGAAGACTCCTCTTGCACTAGGTTGGCATAAGAAACAGAAGGTGTTAACCTAGCAGTGTGAACAGTGGTAACTGAGCATTGTGAAATGTAAAAGTGAATGTTGCTTATTTGTTTAAGGATCATTTGCTATAGAGACCTCATGCTATTACCATTTTAAGCTTTATCTTTTCTCTGACTCCTTCCTCATACTTATAAAGATTATCTATCCACGCCACAACTCTTTGTGTAAGTAGCAAATAGCATGAAACTCGAACCCTAAATGTTAGTACATTTCTTTTTTTATTTTTATTTTTTATTCCAATTTGATTGTAAAGGTGATATACAGAGGAATTACAGTTAGTTACACAAGTCAGGTAATGAGAACATTTTGTTGAACCCTGTCACCCCCTCCTCCCTCATTTTCTCCCAATACCCACCCCCCTGCAATTCTAACAGATATTTTCAGCTTTTTCCATTAAAAAAAGAAGAAGAAGAAAGTCAGAAGCACTTTCCAGGTCCAGCTCTGTACTTTCTCTTCTCAGCTGCCAAAGCTGGAAACTTCTTAGGCTCTTAGTGGCTCCCCATTTAAGATTAAGTATTAAGCAGAGAATAGAAAGGGGGAACAAGAATGATTTGAAAAATATAGCTAATGAAAAAATTAACTGAACGTCAGCCTTGTTGAATAATAAAAGACTAATGAATTAAAATAAAATGGTATCAGTTCATACATCAAAAATACTGAAAGCAACAAATCCAAATGTTTTCTATGAGACATAATTTTTTTATTGTGAAAATACTGTACAGAGGGGTTACAATTACATGGGCAAGGTAATGAGTACATTTCTTATCAAGCATTGTAGCCTCCTCCTTTGTTTCCCCTTCCCATCCGTTCCTATCTCCCCCCTTCCCTCCTCCTCCCCCCCCCAGGCCAAAGTTGTGAAGTTCATTTTTCGACATAACGACTTGTACATCTCATTGTTGCAATGGGTCAACCTGTATACCTATTTAAATGATTTGTTTTTCCTTCCCCTCCACAAATTATACCAACATCAAATACAATGAACGTAGGGGTTATACCGTGGGGGAGGGACATACAAAGCAACAAAGAAATCATCTTATAAATATGTTAGAAACAATCACAAGAAAGAAAAAAAACATTGAATAATCATCTTGGGGTTCATTTCACCTAACATCAACCTATCTGACCTTTTCTGCTTGTTTCAGACATATACTGGTTATTGCAAATAAGGGAAACCATGGGACCTATGTTTCTTTGGGCCTGGCTTACTTCACTTAATATAATTTTTTCCAAATCTTTCCATTTCCTAAAAAATGGGTCAATGTCATTCTTTCTGATGGAGGCATAGAATTCCATTGTATATATATACCACATTTTCTTGATCCATTCATCTACTGAGGGGCATCTGGGTTGGTTCCATATCCTAGCTATGGTAAATAATGCTGCAAAAACATAGTTATGCTGGTAGCTTTAGTATTGTCTTGTTTGTGATCATTTGGGTAAATGCCCAGAAGTGGGATTGCTGGGTCATAGGAGAGCTCTATGTGGAGTCTTTTGAGGAACCTCCAAAAGAGACATAATTTGTAGAATGGGTTTCAACCTTATAAAACATCTTAGGCATATGAAACTTTTTGGTCAAATAGATACACTTTTAAGGATATGAACTAAAGAAGAAGAAGACATTTAAAAACACTCAATGTTTAATAATGGGTGGATATGTTGAACATTTCTTTTATATCCATATTACAGAATGTGTGGAACTGTTCAAATAGTTGTGAATGATTTTAATATAAAGTTAATGTCAATTATAAAAATAAGTGAAAATATGATTAATTCAACTATGTAAAGTATAACTATATATGTATATATATGATGTGTGGTCTATTAAGTCTAGAAAATTATACTAGATATAAGCAGTATTATTACATTGGAGGAAATCATGTGTCATTTTATATTACATCTCATAGTATTAGTATTCTAAATTTTCCATATGAGATAATATTTGGAAATCAGAAAGAATTTGAAAGTTGCTAGCAACATTCTATAAATTCTTGATGCTATTATTGACACAGTAGACAAGATTATTTTAAATGTGATGTGTTATTTGATTACACATCTTGTTGATCTGAATAAGGCCAAACTATACACAATGCTTAGGACATATGTGTCTTTTTGTTGTTGTTCTTGCTGGTGGTGGTGGTGGTGGTTGTGGGATTTTGACTTAGGGTCTGAGTGCTGTCCTTGAGCCTCTTTATGCACAAAGCTAGAGCTTTACCAAATGAGCCACAGCCCCACTTCCAGTTTTTTTGAGTGGTTAGTTGGAAGTAAAAGTCTCACGGACACTTTTCTGCCCAGGCTGTCTTTGAACTGTGATCCTCAGATCTTAGCCTCCTGAGTAGCTAGGATTACAGGTGTGAGCCACCAGCTCCATATGTATCTTTTTAATTGCCATTATTCTTGAGGTGGTTGCATTAATAGGTAAAGGAAAGATGGGGACAGGAAAAGTTAGACAGAAAATATAAAGAATGTAAGCTTCAGTAGATGATAAGCATAGGATAGCAATGATTATGGAATGTGAGCTTTCTTATAAAGATTTGTTACTATTGGGTTTAAGTGGCAAAGTGCCATTTAGTTGAAGAAAAGGAGAGGATTAATTGTTATTTATTATTTTATTATTGTAGTGATGAAATACAATTGGCTGACAAAAGATCCTTAAGAAGGATAGACACAGGAAGGCAACTTGAAAGGCAGTAGACAGATAAATTTGTAGGCAAACTAACATGTTTGGTGACAAGGAGTTGATCAAATTGTGCATAGTTTACATCTTTTTCCTGTGATAATTTGATAAAGTTACCTATTAGGTCTCATGGGGGAAGTGGTAGATAGAACATTTGAATTAGGGGCAGATTGAAATAGCTGGTAAGAGTGTAGAGAAGAGCTGGTTGGAAAAATAAGACAAGTGTTTGTTTGAGTTGGTGATTCTAACTCAGATGTTTGTGACCTCAGTTTGGACGGGTAAATACTCTCCATCAGGAACACTGAGTGCTCCTCACAGGACAGCAGAAAAGGCAGGTGATGGAGTGCTCAGACCTTGTGCTCTGCGAGACAAGGGCAGGGGGAACATCAGAGGGAGAGTATGTATTTGAGAATAGTTCTGACCATATGAAAGATATGTTGGTTTCCTGACCTCAACAAATGTAAATCTGGCTTAAAAAAATAACACAAAGTTAGAAACTTAATAACTGGTTAAGAACTTGGTTCTAGAAGTCAGGATATTGATGGGTGTCTCAGTCTGGGCATATTTGGTGACTCAAAATTCTTTTGTACACTTTTTTGTGAATTTAGATGTATCTCTGCAGTAATAAAATGGTATAGAATTTACATAAGCAACATACAACCTAACTCACATGGAAGTAAATGTCAAGTGAATTTTACAAAGAATTTGAACAATTTGGATGAAGTTCACAAGAAAGAGAAATAACTATGGATGGTGTGACAACGGAAAGATTAGATCAGGAGACTGGTAAATAAGTTGGTGTCTGTGATTGTGTTTCCAAACAAGATTAGTCTTGAGGGCTCTGACCTTGAGAATGGTTTAATCTATTGACTAATCTGTGACGACATTATTGAGAGGTGGAGAAAGGTATTGAGGTATTGAGAGGTAGGCCCAGTTGACTAGAATAGGATATGGGAACACCCTGGGGACTATAACAGTGTCCCACCCCCTTCCTGCATTTCCCTTTCTCTGCTTCCTGGCTGCTGTGTTGTGAGCTACTCTGCTGTGATACACCCCTTTTGACATAATGGCTGGACACATGTGAAACTGTAAGCCAGAATAAGTACTTGCTCTCTTTACATTGTTCTCTGGAAATTTGGTTACAGCAATGTGAAAGTAACTCATACAGTTTATAATGATGACAAAAATGATTGTGTTACAGAGCATTTAACTGCATAAATTCAATTATGGCCATCTATCTCTATATATATCTTATTTATTCCTCAGATCAACTTTGTAAGTAGATGCTCATATTCTCCTTCTTTTAGGATAAAAAAATTAGGAAAGTTTATATGACTTATATTCCTTCATATATATGTCTAGGAGTGGTATAGCAACATCAAATAGTAGTTCTACCTTTAATTTTCTAAGAAACATCCATATTGATTTCCATAGTGGCTGAATTTACATTCTAGATCAACAGTGTATAAGGGTCCCTTGATCCCCACAGTATCCCCTGCATTTGGTGTTGTTTGTTTTTTAATGATTGCTATTCTGACTGGAGTGAGATGGAATTTTACCTATGTGTTGATTTATATTTCCTTTATGGCTAAGAATGTTAAATATTTCCTCATCTATCTATCACTGTCCCTGAGTTTTTTTGCTCAAGGATAGCACTCTACCACTTACAGCTTTTTGGTGGTTATAGAAAAGAGTGTCATGGACTTTCCTACCTAGGCTGGCTTTGAACCATGGTCTCAGATCTATGCCTCCTGAGTAGCTAGGATTAAAGGCGTGAGCCACAAGTGTCCAGCCATTTGCACTTCTTAATAACCAATGACAGGGATGTGAAAACAGGATCTGTTTGAGGGTGAATATTAGCAGGAGCAGAAAGGGTGAAATGAGTTGGTAAAGGTGTAGCAAATATAGTTGAAATATTCTGTACACGTGTATGAAAATACAGCAATAAAACTTTTTGAAATTATTTCAAAGAGGTGGATGAGGGAATGAAAGAAAACAATGGAGTAAATTGATTAGGTCACCATGTAGTCATATTATTGTGATTAAAAAATGGAGAATAAAGCAAGAAATACTTTGCGACTTAATTTTGTATAGCTTTCACGAATGGATCTAAGATTTCAAACTGTTGGCCACAGTGTCAGGAGAGAGTTCTTGGAAATGTGGGATTAGGAATGAGCAGAATGAGCCGGCAACCAAAGCAGGAAGTGTAAAACTTGAAGGCAAAAGTGGTCATGGGCAGAATGAACCCTCCTGGGCAGTTTTAGGATAGAATTGTTTGAGAAATTTTAACATGAATCTGCCTGACTTTTTAAGCAGCCACAGTAAATGTAAAAACCAAAAATAACCTGTTAAGTCTGTTTCAAGTAAAAGCTGTCTTAAAAAAATAACTAGCATGTCAAAAATTAACATGAAAATGCCTCTCCAGCTGAGAAGCAGCATGTGTCTGTGGTTAGCACAAACAATTTGTCAACACACATTTGTTGTTATGTTGTTCACAAACTCACAGTTCGCCCTTCCAGGCTTGTGTGCTAGCTAGCTACCTACCTTATTGAAAATAGAAGTTTGCCATTTCAAAAAACAACATAAAAAGACAGAGAAACACACACACACACACACACACACACACACACACACACACACACACACACATCATCATCATCATCATCATCATCATCACCATCTCTTGGAAGCAAGGCATAGCTCGCTTTTTCATGTATACTTCTGACCTCTCCTCTGCTGTTCTTGGGGATGCCATGAAGCAGTTAGGGAGGATGACTTTGTGGCGGAATACTAAACAAACAAGGAGAAACTGTCCAATTGTTTCCCAATGCATACTGGGCTCTTGCTTGTAGTGCCGCTCTCCAGTCTCAGGGTTACAAAGAAGCACCATAAGGCCATGTAGTAGCATCCTCTGCCCAAGGCGTTGTAGGGATCCCCCTTGGCCTCACTCCCCATGTTTCTCCACCTCACCAGATCTCACATTTGATTTGGATTACACCCCTGCCGAGAACATAAAATCTCAAATGGAGGACCCAGGAGGCTCTGTGAAAGGTCACCAGATGCCATCCTAAAGGTCTGCCAGCTTTGGCAGTGACTCAATGCCACCAGTTTCCAACTGTGAACCAACTAACAGGCCTTAAACTCTTTGGAATGGATGCCCAGAGTGTGCAAATGCAGTAAAAGCATGCTCTTATTTCAAAGTTATAAGATATCATGGACACAAGCATACATTTCTATTTTTTAACAATAAAAAAATAAGAAACAAGAATAAAATACAGCACTCGAAAACAGCTGAAACACCCACCAACTGCTACAAGGGAGATGAACTGAGAAGCCTTTGCTAAAATACTTATCAAATGTTATTGTGGCAAAGTGTGAGAGATTTTTTTTCTTCATGCCTAGGACCTATGCACTGTATTTTTATCACAGTAGAAATTTGGTCTTCAGAAACATCTCAGAAGTGTGTTAATTCAACCCCCAAACTTGTGCCTGAATCTCCTCAGTTTTGTACTTCGATGAGGTGACACATTTGGACACATTTGGAAAGGTTTGATGTATCAATCAACACACATTGTCATGTTATCCTAATAACCAGGAAAGTAGGTATTATCATTGTCAGTATGCAGATGAAAAGAAAAGGGTAATGGAAGGTTAAGTCTGTTGCCTGGGGCCATCTTGCTAGTAAAGTGGACCTCTAGAACTTGCACCCAGAGATGTGCAAGCTTGGGCAGCAAAAGCTTTGCTCCTTAATTTCACACCAACAATTTACTGGATGCCATTAAGCAACGGTGTTTTATTCCTTCTTTGAAAATATTAATCAGTCTTAATGAAAAAGTGGGATAGAACAGCATCTAGACCAAGTTCCAACCTAGTCTTTGCTGTAAACATTGGAGTAGTCATTAAGGTTTTAAGGTTTCTTTCCTTCCTCCCCCCTCCCTCCCTCTCTCTCTCTCTCCCTTCCTCTTTGTTTCTTTGTTTCTTTGTTTCTTTCTATCTTCCTTCCTTCCTTCCTTCCTTCCTTCCTTCCTTCCTTCCTTCCTTCCTTCCTTCCTTCCTTCCTTCCTTCCTCCCTTCCTTCCTTCCTTCCTTCCCTTCTCCCTCTCCCTCTCCCTCTCCCTCTCCCTCTCCCTCTCCCTCTCCCTCTCCCCCTCCCCCTCTCCCTCTCCCTTTCCCTCTCTGTCTGTCTCATTCTTTTGTCAGTCATGGGGCTTGAACTCAGGGCCTGGTTGCTGTCCCTGAACTTTTCCATTCAAAGATAGCATTCTACCACTTTGAATCTCAGGGCCACTTCTGGTTTTCTGGTGGTTAATTGGAGATAAGAATCTCACAGACTTTCCTGCCTGGCTGGCTTCAGATCTCAGCATCTGGAATAGCTAGGATTACAGTCCTGAGTTACAAATGCCTGGTTCATTAAGTGCTTCCTTGTACTTTTCAGAGACAAGGAATTCATTACACTCATTTCTTTCTTCCTAACATGGAGCCAAAATCTATCATTAATGAAAATAATCAGAGTTTATTTTTCATGGTATTGCACTACTGTCTTTTACAGAATAAAATTAGTTTCTCAAATTGGGATGATTTGGTTGCAAAATTGGCAATCAATTCAATCAGCAATTATTCTTTGGTATGAGTTACTTTTAACTTATAGAACTAACAACATCTCAATATATCTGTTCTCCTGTAAATTTTTTCTTTATATGTGATTATACAACAACAGATATGTTTATAGCATGTCTTATATCTGTGCATTATTACCTTGATTGAGATTTCAATGTTCATCAAATCTACCCATTTTATTCAGACTGTGTATTGTCTTCAAGAATATCTTAGTTAAGGGCTAGGAAGATGGCTCGGTGGTAGAATGCTTGCCTTGCATGCATGAGGCCCTGGGTTCCATTCCTCAGCACCACATAAGCAGAAAAAGCTGGAAGTGGTGCTGTGGCTCAAGTGGTAGAGCACCAGCCTTGAGTTGAAGAGCTGAGGGACAGCACCCAGGCCCAGAGTTCAGGCCCCATGACCCACACACACACACACACACACACACACACACACACACACACACACACACACACACACACACACACACACACACACATCCTAGTTATTTTGGAAGGCAGAGATTTAAAGACAAAACTACATAGAGCATGATAATCAAAAGAAAGTCATATGAAAAGAAATATTGAACCATAGGGGAGGTTCAGACCAGAGATACAAATGACTCAATTAAATAATTGACATATGAAATAATAGTTGAAAAAGAAAATAAAAAGACTAAAAAAAACCAGATAGGATGATGGACTTGGCTGTTTGAAAAAGTGGCAATGGTTTCTAACTTTCAAATTTCAGACTGTCTGTTCACAATCACACATGACAGTGGATGATAAACCAGCTACCTGTATATCTTGGAGCCTATTAAGCTAGAATTTCTTAAACAAGCATAGAAAATCTATATTTTAGTAAACATTTATATGAGTTCTATGTACAGAAAAGCTTGAGAAACAATGGCATGGAAAATGAACAAGAACATTTTTCTAAAACGTTTCTAGATTTACTGATAATTTTAAGCAGTATATAGTGATTAAAGCCATTGAGTCCGAATGACTTGATTGTGAATCCCTATTTCAAGCAAAATTAACTTGTAGGATGGACTGGCAAAGCTGCAATTCAAGAGAACAGCTTTTAGTCTCTCTAACTAGATTGAAAGAGACAGAAAGACACAGAAAGATGGAGAGAATGCAATCTGACCACCTTGTTACTTACTAATCACAGTAAATTAAATTCTAGAAATCAGCCTCTTGAAAAATCAAATAAAATTAGTTATTGCTAAAATCAGGTTATGCTGAAGCTGTGGTTCAGTGATAAGAGTCCCTCCCTAGCAAGCAAGAGGCTCTGAGTTCCAACTCCAATACCACTACAAGAAAAAAAATATTATCAGGTCTTATAAATCCTATTCATTAATTTTATAGAAACCCCTCAAATGCTGTTGTGTCCTGTTGTCCCCAGGTAGGTTATTCCACAGACCATTATAGATTGCTCAGCATCCAAATCTTTGAGCCCACCTAATGGGTTGAAATTTAATGCCTTTTGCATTTGAGGTCTCCTCGTTTGTCTTTGCAAGACTAACAAAATGACCATGCAAATACAAGCCCTGTTCAACAATTATCTTGGTACTTTAGGGTACTGTTTCTGACCTAGGTTTTCTATCTAGACTGAAAGGATGTGTAGCAAAATTCTCTTTCTGTACCATTTCCTGGATTCATACACATACTTTTGAGGAAAGGGAGTTGTAATTACTGTTCTTTATTTTCCTTAATTGGGATGAATTAAACCAAAACATGACTCCAAGTGGTAAACTGATGATCTGGCAAGTGCAAAGTCTTGAGGTCAAACCCCACAGAACTGTCAAAGGGAAAAAGGGGTGTCAATTCTAGTACTTCCTTTCTTTGTGAACTACCAAAAGTCTACAAAGGAGAGCTAACTGTACCCTTCTGTGTCAAATTGCATTTAGTGAATTTTAGGGATATATTAGTTCTTTCCTCAAATGTAGCCATGATGAATCTGAAAGGGGTGAAACACAAGCTGTTTGTTGAGAAGTCCATGCTCAGTGGAACCTGAGATGCAAGGAGGAGTGAACATTTGCAAGTGAAAATTTTACAACTGATGACATTATTAATCCACCCCTATAATTCCAGCCCCCCTAATCCTCCTCCCCCTCCAAATTACTCTATGTGGTAGATTACAAACTCGATGAAAAGAAGCAGTGATACTCCATTAATATTTATAAATAATGCAATACTCATATTTTTTGTTTATTTGGAAAATCAGCTCAAGTAATGAGTATAGGGAATTATAAAGATGAAAAATACCAGGAAAACAGTGTACACAGAACTTATCAACACTGTTTTACTTCTACTGTTACATCTTAATGAGCTAATTTTTCCATGGGAGTCATTTTTAAGAGATAAATTTCTGGGTTAAAAAGAACCAATTTCAATATCATCCAAGAAACAGTGGTATTTTTCATCCAGGAGACTTACCTTGTTGGCTTCTCTACCATATATCGGAAATATTTACTTCCGATGATTTTCACTATGATCTCAGGCATTGCATCTGATCTGTGGGGAGTCTTCCAAGACATGATGTTTCTAAAAAGTTTCTTCAAATCTATAAGGGTGGACAAGAAATCATTACTGTTGATTTTTTTTCAACAGGCAATCACAATATCCTTGTCAACAACAACAACAATAATATTGCCAGGACTTAATAGCTATCACTATGAAAAGGTTAAGCTACTCTGGTATAATAACTAAGTTAAAGGATCTTGAAAAATAGGAAGTGCAGAAAGGTTACAGCAGAAGATGTGAGTCATACCCTGTCCTTTCTTCAGGGATGAGAAGGTGAATTTCCTACTCAAATACGTTAGATGTTTCATCACAATTTACTATTATTTGTCCAGTAGAGCATATAAGTAACTGATTCTAGTTGCTTTGGGAGAGACTTCATTTCCTTAAAAGAACTTCTATCCCAGGTAAAACCCTGGTTAAATAAATGTATGTGCTTGACTTCTCCTTGACACTTTAATTTAGAGGCACAACCAGGAGCTTATGAGGGTGGAGGTGAAATTTTGCCATCTCTACACCCGTTTTATCTTATTTAACACCCCTTATAAAAGTGAGCAGTACGCTTGTTGTTATCATCTCACAGTTGAGGGTACAGGGGTATGTCTATATGTAACTTAATGTTCCCTGGGTAGCACAACCAAAGTAGATCCACGGACTCAACTTGCCTATACTAAAGACATCAGATGGGATTCTCATGGGGTGAGAGATGAAGCCAAGGTTTTGTAGAACACTGGAAAAGGTCCCATTCAGATCCATTTTCCCGTTGTGAAATCAGGGTGCTTCCAGTTCTGCTCTTGGGCAAACTGGGGAATGTGTGTGTGTTGTGTGTGTGTGTGGGGGGGGCAGGCAATGAGATGACAGGTATGCAGAATCACTGCATACAGGAAAGGGACTTGTCACCCCACTGCTGTGGCAACAATCCAGAGAATCTGAAGTTGCGGTGGTGCAAAAGATCAGAACTGAATATTTCCAGAAAGTCCAAGTTCAGACAACCTGGCCATTCTAAGATACTCTAGTGTCCCATAGAAACCATTGCGTTCTAAACCTTGGGTTACAGACTGGGAAATCAAGGCGCAGGGCGGGTATGTTATTTGGACAATGTCACATACAGTAAGGGGCAGAGGATTTTTCCAGTGTTCTGGCCTGACAGGTAGAGCAGGGTTCTTCCCAAGACTCGAGTTTCACTTAGTGGACAGCGCAAAACCTGCGAGGAACCTCACCCCCACCCCACTCCCACCCCTCCCACCAACCAGCTGACCTGTAGCATCCTCGGATGCTTCAGGACCAGAATTCATGATTGACAAGCTCCCTGTCTGACCATGCCAGCTTCGGCGTGGTGTCAACCGACCCTCTCCCCAGGAGAGAACAGAAGGACAGCCTTACCGCGACGGGGACCTTTTCCCACTCCGGAAAACACTGGGCGCAGTCTGCGCTTCTCCAAGAGCAAAACTACACAGAGACCAGGGAGACCGGGTGGGGGTGGAGTCTGGGAATCGGGCCAATCACAGCACCTGGTTGACAAGAGGCGGCTGCTGGCGCCCTGGTTGCTAGGGACACAGAAGCCGTTGCTGGGCGGGGTCCAGGGTTCCCTCTGCCCATTGGAGGCTGACAGTTCTCTGCAGAGGTTTCCAGGGTTGTTGAGTATGACAGGTGAGATGTGTTCTCAATTCTGTGCCTTCATGCGTCCTTAAAGACCTGGAGAGGCATACATGTCCCTCTCTTTCCCTTAAATTCCCTTCAGGTGGCTTTATGAAATTTACACTTAATTAGGACTCTTAAACTTCAGGTGCAAACCCTTGTTTCCATTCTGTATGGTTGGGTAACTCTCGTCTTTCCCCTGAGATTTGGTTTCTCTTGTTGGTCAAATGAGATAAAAAAAAAAAAAAAAAAGAACGTGAACCTAAAGGTGAGATAGTGACATTCAATAAAAAAAAAATAAAATGGTAATAATAACCGTGAGTTATTTCTATCTTGTCCCCTTTAAAGGACATTCCCCCCCCCCCCAAAAAAAAAAACACAAATCAAAACTTGGGATGCTAAGAAGTTACTAGGATCCTACAAAGACACAGGATCCAATGACAGGGTCAAGATTTCAGTGTAGATTTACACATTTCAGAATTCTTGGTACTTTTTTTTACGAGTAATTCAGTACATGCGAGTGATGACACTATAAATTCATTTAAAAATTGTGTTATTGTTTTTGTCAGTGCCAGTATCTTTCTTTACCTGCCTCCTATGCCCTAGCAGCACTTTGTTTATTATTTACTGCACCCTCTGTTGATACATGCAAGTAGCTCTCTACAGGGCCTCAATCTCTAAAAAGCCAGAGATATGAGATGCAAGCACATTCTATGATACCAGAGGGTCTCCCTCTCTAGCTTGTGGCCCAGCTTTCACATTGCTGCCAGATCCTCTTCTGCTCACACCTCAGAGATCTGGACCGTTCCGAAGGATGTTTGCATTTTCCAGTCTGGACTCAAGCAAGATCTCTGACCTGGTCTTCCACTCTTTCTCTTAGGCTTACTATGTTTCATCTGAACTGTTGTACTCACCACCGGAATCGGCCTTTCATTTCACTGTCTCTGCATCTTCATTATCTGTTCCCTCTGTTTCCATTGCCAGTACTATTTCCTCACTGGGTCAGCCTGCTTATCCATTCTTCAAGTTCCCTTTCATATGATCAGGAGTATGCAGTTGGGGTGCAGACACCTGGAATTCAAATCCTAGCTCATCCTATTTCAATATAGTCTTGGGCAAGTCACTTAGCATATACTTGCATCTTAGTTTCCTCCTCTGTACAAGGAAGATGAAGTTACACAAGTGAGGCACTCAGAACAATGTCTAACACCTAACAAACAACATAAATATTTGCTGTAATTATACTTTAGGAAGTAGACTAGAACTCAGAAGCTAAAAGTGCTGTGTTCATCCTGTGTACAATTTATGTTTCTCTCTTAGGAAATATGCCATTCTTTGCCTGACAGTATGGCTGCTTGCTTCCTTTGATTATATGCTTTTCTGGATTAGGAAGGGCAAATTAGCATTTGCAGAGAGCATTTGTTCTTAGTTAAATTAAGGACTTTGAGACTAGGAAATTACCCTGGATTATTTACATGAACCCTATATACAATCCCAAATGCCCTTACAGGGAAAAGCAGAAAGGTCATGTGGCCACAACAGCAAGAGAGTACAGTATTTTCAGAAAGGGGTAAGGATGCAGGGAAAGAAAGTAGTCTCCACAAGGCTAGAAAGGCTAGGAGACTCTCTTCTAGAGTCTTCAGAGGATTCAGCCTTGTTGATCCCTTGAATATAACCCAGTAAGACCGGTTGTGGACATCTAGCCTCCAAAACGTAAGAGTTTATGTTATCAAAACCATCAAGTGTATTAATGCAATACTGTTCAGAGACTCATGTTCTCTCATTTCTCTCTAGTTTCTTCTCACTTCTTCCTTCCTCTTATCTTTCTCCTCATCCTCCTTTTCTCTATGTTTCTCAGATGTTCATACCAGATCTCTACAAGTTTAATAAATTGAAGAAAATATAACAAAAATCAAATCTTGAGATTCCTTCCTGAGAAAGACTTCAGTGAATATTGCGCCTACTCTAGCTTGGGCTACTTCAATATGTTTCCTATTCTGCCCCTCTGTGAATAGATCCTTTCAGAATCTTTTCCTATCTCAAGGAGTATTTGGGGGGGCTGTCAGTAAAAGTTCCTTTACATGCTTCCTTTTTTCTATTAAAAAGTGCCATTTCAATCTCACTTCTTCAAAGAAAGCATTACATTCTTGGAAGAGAACTAACCAATGACCAATTGGCAGATGCTGGAGCAAAAAGAGGGCTCTTCCCTGTTGGAGTTACAAAGGTGTGGGTTAGGAAACTGTTCTTTGAACCAGCTGCTGGTGACTCACACCTGTAATTCTAAGAGTAGAAGAATCACAGTTTGAGGCCAGTCCAGGAAGGAAGTGTGTAAGATCCTTTTGCAAAGATAACCAACAAAAATCTAGGCTGCAGGTATGGCCTGAGTAGTAGAGCACCAGCCTAGGAAGTGCAAATTCAAGTACCACAAAAAAGAAAATAATAAGAAAAAAATATGCCATTCTCTGGTGGTTTATGCCTGTAATCCTAGATACTCATGGAACTGAGATCTGTGGATCACTGTTGAAACCAGCCTGAGCATGAAAGTCCATAATACTCTTATCTAATAAACTACCCCCCCCCAAATAATCCAGAAGTGGAGCTCTGGCTTACATGGTAGAGAACTAGCCTTGAACAAAAGACGTTCAGAGACAATGCCCAGGTCCAGAGTTCAAGCCCTAGCACAGGAACAATAAATAGATAGGTAGATAGGTAGGTAGGTAGGTAGATAGATAGATAGGTAGATAGATAGATAGATAGATAGATAGATAGATAGATAGATAGATCTTTTTTGGTTTTGTCTTGATGTTAGGAATTTTACAAATGTCAACCTGAAACTGACATTGAAGAGATGCATTGAGTCTTTTTATCAGCTTGATTATATTGATAAAATTTAATGTGTTTTCAGATGCAAGAGAGCCTCTGCTTTTCCATTTCCTAACAAAATGTCCTTGAACATGTACCTTGATTCTTTCATCTGTAGTATGAATACAAACAATAATTACCCTAGATGATTTTTTTTTCAGGATTAGAGATTATGCACTTTGAGATGCCTTAGAAGTAATAAGCTTACAATAAACTATATTCGCATTAAAACAATAGTGTGTAACATTCAGCAATTATCTATTATTTGCCAGAGGTTGTACTATGAGCTTTCCATTCACAACCCATGCAGTGTTCCTAGCAACTTGATGAAATAAAGACTATTAAGATCCCTTATTTTAGAGAGCCTGATCTCGGGAACATGATTTACTCTAGGGAATATAGCTAGAAAAACAACTGCATACAACTGTAAAACCCAGTTGTATTTGATTCCAGAAGTGGTCTTTATAATCCCTACTCCACAGTACTTCGGTGGACATGGTTTCACCATTGTTGGTATAATAATGACTATTTTTAGGCCCAAAGTCCCTTAATGAATGCAGAATTTATAACTCTTCCTGAAGGAGGAGTGGCCTTTTCTTATCTGGATTTTCATTTCACACTGTGCTTTATGAAATGACATAACGAAGAAACATCTCTCCAGTGGTTTATATTAAACAAGGCAAAACAAAAAGCTATGCAATAAATGTCTCCATAAGATTAAATACTGTGGTTAAAACTGCCTTCCTTGGATTCAACAGCTTTGGATTATGAGTCACCAGAGAAAGATTCCACACAAACATCTCCATCCAACAGAGTGAGTTTTCTTTTCCTTCTCTCAAAAGATGAATAGCTGCAATAAGGAAACCAAAGAATGCCCCCTCCTAAAACGTCATGACTTTATATTTGCCATCAAGCAGACGAAGGAAGAAGGCAAAAATATTTTCTCCAATGTTTTACTCTTGCCCATGTAGGTCAAGCTAGAATGAGTTTATAAACAGGAAGCAGTAAAGAACTGCACTTTGAACAGTTTAATCATAGATCTATAAAAATGAGGCATTTTTCAGTGAAGTCTCTGTCTAAATAGAGACCAATGCTGACATTAAACTGAGCTGAATTACAAAAAACAAACTGAAATATACAAGGTTTTATTTTCTTCTGCAAGAGACATACAGAACCTCAGCTAATGATGTTTGTGACTAATGGGGGACATTAGGAGAAAAGACAAGCAAGGGCAGGCTAGTTTGAGAATAGAATGCCAATGTGGTCAAGTTCCTTTCCTCCTTACAATGTTCTACTGGCTCTGATATATAAGTGTGGCCCACTGATTAGATGAACTGATCACTCCACAGCAGAGTTTTCTAGGGCTCCTGCTATGAAGTTCAATAGAATGGGTATATTTGGTAACAGAAACTTATTCTTTTAGAGTTTTAAGATCTGGGATCTGAGAGAAATCTTACCTCCAACAGTTAGCAGGGTTGGTTCCTTCTGAGGGTGATGAGAGAGAATAGTCATGCCTTTTATCTAGCTTCAGGTTGTTAGCTGGTCATCTTTGCTGTTACTTAGCTTGGATAGATTTCATGTTCACATGGTGTTCTTCCTTTGTTTGTGTAAAGAAACAAGTGATATTGGATTAGGCTCACACCAATTGCAGGCATGACTTCATCTTAATAAATCACCCCTACAATCCCTCGATCCATAAGGTCACTCGGTGAGACACTGTTAGAATTTTAACATAAACTTAAGAGATACACAATTCAGTGTTTTTTGTTTGGTTTGGTACTAGGAATAGAACCCAGAGCATCAAGACCAAGTGTCCTGTCACTTGAGCCACGATCCCATATCTTTTGTTTGTATCCTGTTTTTGTCTAGGATAGCCTTGAACATTTAACTCTTGGCCTCCTACATGGATAGAACAAGTGTGGCCATTACACTTGGGCACAAGTTCATTATTTAATGTCAGAAAGCTCACTTGCATTTAATATGGTGTAACTTCATGCACGCGACTTGCCTATGAATTTATTTCTTTCCCTTCATACTAATATATATCTTAATGGTAAGAAAAATGGGTTAATGGTTGCTTAGAAGTATATTTGTTACATACAAGACTTTGCTGCCATTGATATTACCCTGTTAGTGATCATTACTGTGGCCCTTTTGGTATGGCCTATGAGTACTTCTCCAAAGTCGTCTCACTCTTTCACGTCCTATCTACAAAACTGCACCTGCAGTCACCTGAGTCACCCACAGAGGCACCTGCAGTTGCCTACAGCCCTCCTCTTACTTTCAATGGGATTTTATCCCTACAGAATTTTGCATATTTTATACCATTTTGCTTGAAAAACAACAAGGCTTCCTCACAGCTCCCTTTCTGACTTTTAAGATAAATTAATACCTGAGAGCTACCATCTATCTATCTGTCTGTCTCAATCTCCAATCAGTCAAATCTCTTCAGTGAACCAGCAATTCTAATGAACCAACTGTAAATATTGCCTTAATATATATATTTCTTTCTCTATTGCTTTTGTTGACCATAATTACTCTATTATATTCACCACATGGCCTCTTGTAAGCACAGTGCTGGAATGTAGTATATGATCACAAGTGTGTATTAAATAAAGGAAATGAAATAATCATGTTGGATGGGTTTTAATAGAATAATAATGATTTTGATGAATAAATGTAACAAACTAATGTTTTATTTAATGCTATTTAAATTTATTTATTTATGTATTTTTACTAATATTGTTGAAATTCATTGTTTATTCCAGTTTACTAGACATAAAGACTCAGTTAAAGGAAGCATATTAACAACTGGTTACATTGAAATTAATTTGTGGTTAGCATTACTACAAAGGAAACAACAAAAAATGTTACATGATTAGTTGATTGTTCATTGGTATGACACAAATACATAGCACACTAAATGAAGGGTTTCTTTAATGCTTGCTTTGTGCTAGTCAGCGGGTAAGGCACTTGTAATACCTTAGTTAATTTCAGGGATGATCTTATAAGGGATGTATTATTTTTCTTGTTTTGCTGATGAGGAATTGGTTCTCAGAATGCTACATCAGCCAGGGCCCTTGGATAAGAACAAAGATTTCACTAGAGTTTCCACTAGCAAAAAGGGAGCTTCTTATGTAAGACAGCGGCCAACATAAACTCAAGCCTCTAGTAGAGTGAGGCCCAATAAAGGAAGGAATATGTCTTTTTTCTGACTCCTTTCTGCATCAGCTTCATTTGTTATCTATCTATCTATCTATCTATCTATCTATCTATCTATCTATCTATCTATCTATCTATCTATCTATCTATCTATCTATCTATCTATGTCTGTCTGTCTGTCTGTCTGTCTGTCTCTCTTTGTGTGTGTGTGTGTGTGTGTGTGTATGTGTGTGTGTGTGTGTGTGTGTGTGTGTGTGTGTGTGTGTGTGTGTGTGTGTGTATGTGTGTGTGTTTTAGTCCCAGGGCTTGAATTCAGGGCTGGGGCACTGTTCCTGAGGTTTCAAGACTTTCCTGCCCTAGCTGGCTTCACACTGTAATTCTTAGATCTCAGCCTCCTGAATATCTAGGATTACAAGTGTGAGCCACAGGTGCCTGGCTCTTTTTTTTTTTTTATTGTGACCTGGCTCATTTTTTTTATATCTGATAAATATTGGTTTTTCAAATGCCAGACAATGAAAGAGAAAGTCAACTCTCATAATTTATGCATTTGCATCATTTTTATTGAGGGACCAACAAAACCTAGAATTTATTAGTTTCATTTGTTAGGGAAGGAATTATGGTGGCCCAATTTGGGTCATGGGACAATCCTAACCACTTAATTGTTGCATTAGTGGGAGAGAGAGAGAGAGACAGATAGACAGAGAGAGACAGAGAAATAGAGAGAGACAGAGAGAGAGACAGAGTCAGGGTCAGAGACAGAGAGATAGAGAGAGAGACAGACAGAGAGAGACAGAGAGACAGAGACAGAGAGAGACAGAGAGAGACAGAGTCAGGGTGAGAGACAGAGGGACAAAGAGACAGAATGAATCATAGAATAATTGTTGCTCAGAGCTCTTAGAAAGTTAAAATGTATAGAAACCTGAGAGGTTAATCTGGTAGGATGTTGGATAATTTGTCCAAGGTTTTATAGAAAATAAGTGGTAGAGCAATGATTCAATTTCACATTTGTTGAATTTAAAGTATTATATTTCCTCCTGGGTACCTATGTCATTATGTAGAATAAACAAGGCCTGGAAATGTAACAAAAAGAATTGCAAAGAATGACTGCAAAGCAGAAGTTGTAAAGCTCATAAAGATTGTCCACCTCTATCTTTAGCTTACTCTGCCTGCATTGTTAGAAACATTACTTTCAGTTCTTAACCTCTATAAATAGAATTGCAGTGCTATAAGCTGAACACATCCTACTCTCCCAGTTCCAGTTGAAATTCTGACCTTCCAGAATGAGGGGAGATTAAGTCAGGGGGCCTTGGTCCTCCTGAATGAAAGTTTTCAGAGCTTCCTCACCTTCTGCCATGTGAAAACACAAGAATCAGAGCACAACCGTGCACCAGAAAGCAGGCCCTCAGACAGCGAGTCTGCTGGCTCTTGATCTAGAGCTTCCCAATATGTAGGACGGGGAGAAATACTTTTTCATTGTTTATAAACCACTGTGAATATGGTATTTTTTGTTATAGCAACACAAATGGACTGACACATACAATCTCAAGGTTGAAAGTAGCCTTTCAAATGATATGCTCTAATCATTCTTTTACAAGATGGAACATGAATATTCTTTGTCAAATTCTGCCCCATGAATCTGAAGGCTTCAAAGAAGCTGTAAGGTAGAAGAGTTAAAATATGGGCTCTCAGTACAGAAAATTTGGATTCAAATCTTGACTCAGTCACTTCAAACCTCCATGTCCTTAGGCAATGAATGAATATTTCTGTGTTTGTCTCTTAATCAGTTCATTTATCATTCTTTTTGAGAAAGCATTTCTTTTATACTTAGTAAGTACAATTCACTCTTCTATTTGATATTCACCAGCACATTTACCATATTAACAGGGAGATAATTTTGTTTTCAGGGTAGGAAGCTGAGAGATAGAAGTATGTCATCCACAATTTCAGTTGTGGATGGGGTGGGGCTGGGGTTTAAACACATGATGTTGCCATGTGGTACCATATGTAAAGCACATAGTACAGAACTAGGAACATCCTATATCCCTAAGATATTGAGGGCATTCTTGCTGCTGCTCTTCCGTCAGTCTCAGGATTGTTACTACCATCCCAAGTGCTGTCAACTCACTGATTCCTGGATGCCTCTGGGGCAAAAAGGGTGCTTATTCTATTCCGATTCTGCATCCATGCAGTAAATTCAAGACTCTTCAGTGCTTTAAATCCTCATCCATTAGTAAATATAACCCTTGGGAGATAGTGAGAAAGTAATCGAGAGACAGAATGTTTCTTGATCTCACCTTCTACGGGCTCAGATAGATTCTTATGATAAAAACTTAACTATATTTGTATCACTAGTAGATCAATATACATCGAGTATTTATTGAGCACAATTTTAAGGCATTACAGTGAATTACTAAAGATACAATGATCAACAAGATTTAAGTGTATCTCTGAGAGTAAGAGGAAAAATAAAGCACCTTCATGAATAAACATACAAGATATAAAGTAAAAAGGGGTAAGAAGAAATAAATAGGAAAATTTACAGATGAAAAATTGCTTCTGAAACATGAGATTAAGAAAGATTTTTATTGACTTTGCATATAAATTGGTCTTTAGTAGATAATAAATGATATGTTCAAAGAGAAGGGATTATACTAAGTAGAGGAAAATACATACTTTGAATAAGAAAATCAAGAAATTGTGAGATGTGGTCAAGAAATAGTTTGTAGTTTCACCTGGAGAATGGTAGAAAGCAAAGCTTGGAAGGAAAGTTTGGGCCAGATTGTAGGTAATTTTATGTGTCAGTTTAAAATTCATGTTATTTTAGATTAGAACAGAGATATGTATGTTTTAAGTATGAAAGAAATCACCTACCCACAGTGGATCAAGAAAGTGGGATATATCTCACATTTACAATATATATAATATATGTAATATATAATATGTAATACATATATAAGATATATATCTCATCTACATGATACATATATACATATATATACATATATACATATATATATATATATACACACACACACACACACACACACACAATGGAATTCTACCCATCCATCAGAAAGAATGATAGTGTACAATTTGTAAGGAATGGGAAGACTTGGAAAAAAATAATATTAAGTAAAGTAAGCCAGACATAGACTGCATGTTTTCCCTATTTGTGGTAACTAGAATATGCCTATAAATCTATAAGTAAATACACTGTATAGTAAAAGAAATACACTGGGAAGTGATAAATTATACAGATCTCTAGGCATTTATTTAGAGTGAGAGACCAAAGGAGGATATACTAAGGAGAGGATCACAAAGATGCAATAGCTATGTGCATATAACGTAATATATATCAAAATGAACTCCTGAAAGGAAAACAAGATTTTTTCTTTGTTTCTGCTTTTGTTTTCTTTTCCTTTTTTTTCTTGTTCATTTATCTGTTTTTGGAAGGTAATGGGGGGCACAGAAATGGTGAGACAAAGGGTGAATGAATGCAGCAATGATACTCACTAGATACCATATTGAAATTGAACATATAACTTGTGGGTGGGGATGGGTGGGAAAACCTGGGAGAGAGTGAGGGAATGGGTGACACTGTTCAAAAAGAAATGCATTCTATCTGACTTACATTAACCGTACCCCTTCTGTACATCACCTTTACAACAATAAAAAATGCCAAAAAGGGAAGGCGAAGTTATGCTATGCTGCTGACACACAATACTTTAATCTCAGTGGCTGAAGAAAAATACTTTAATTTTTATTCATACAATGTTCTGCTAGGGATTCTGCTGGGCAATTATCTTCCATGTGTTGACTCAACAATCTTGTCTGTGTTGACCCTAACATCTTCTCTCACATTTCTGTGATGTCTGTAGCAGGAGAAGAGGGTGCTTGGGTGTTATCTACCTGGAAGGAAATGCTTTGCTTTAGAAGCAAACACATCCTCTTTCAGTTTATAGCCCATTGACCACATTGAGTGAATGAACCCTCTGTAACAAGGGGCTAGGTTTCCATGTGGTTGGAAAGAGTGAAGTGGATAATGATGAGCTCCCGTGATGTCTACCACACCCACACTCACAGAAAATTCACTGTGATTCAGAGCAAGTTTGTATTTACAAACAAAATATAGATTTCTAATATGCCACAAACAGGAATTTTCCCATCTGTTGCATTTACCACTTTCAAAAGAAGGAAATGTTGTTTACCATGTATCCGCCCACGGCACATAATGAGAGAAAGATGCCTACTTATTTTTGTCATCTGCTGGTTATTATCTGTAGAATAGTGTAGATGGGTGTGCATTGTGCGTGGCATAGGCTTTGCCAACACACAGCTGACACCTTATTTGGCTTCAGCTGCAAGCTGTAGTCATAACCATGATCAGCTAATCCCTTGTCAAAACAGGACAAGAGAGAAATGCATAGTTACAGGGTGAAGCCTGTGTTCACCATGTACATATATATCTGAATGTTCACACAAAATTTCCTGTGTTTGATATGGAGCTATCTGATCTCAAAATACCTTGTTTTTCCACAGCATGTATGGAATGATAGCATGTTTTGATCATAAGTGTCTGAGCTCTGGAAGTCAAGAAAAGATGTGTGAGCTAGGATTTTAAGTCTATGGATTAACTGCCCCATTGCTTTGTGCCTCAGTTTCTTCATTTAATAAATGACATTGATAACAATGGAGCCATTGCAAAATGCATTAGCATTTTACAGATGACTCTCACTTTCTCTTTTTTCCATCTATCTATCTATCTATCTATCTATCTATCTATCTATCTATCTATCTATAGTCTATCAATGATCTTATTTATCTGATCTTTGTCAATTATCAACATGACTAAAAATATAGCTGATTCAGTTCACTATAGGAATACTATACGTTAGCTATAACCTGGGGTTTATATGGATCTGGTGAATTGAGCTGGTAGGTGAGGCTTCAGGGAAAGATTCATAAGAAAGGTTTTCTCTTTTCATGAGTAGAGAAGGACTGATCCTGAGTAGGATGAAAATTATAGTATATTTTTGAAATGTAGGTTTCTTGATGTACCCTAGTCTATGTGTATCTAGAAGATGTTTGGTAAGATGTTGTAGGGAGAGTCTGACACATAGGGACATACACCATACATGTTTGGTGTATAGGCAAACAAATGTTACTCAACAGAACAAGTGAGAGTAATTCCTTTGACTCTGACCTGAGGACCCTGTGGCCTTGGCACTGTGAAGATCATAAAGAACACAGCTCTATGCTATTCTCACTGGTGTTTGATGTTTTGAGCACTTTGGGCTACCCTGTCCTTAGCTGGGGACCAACATCTTCCTGGAGAGCTCTCTCATCGGAGACTATGGCAGGACAGTGCTTGTCTCTTGAGAGACTTCTTGATATTCTCAAGGGAGGAAAAGAAAAATCCATGAAGGACAGCACTGCTATGCTGGTGAGAATGCATGAAATAATCATTCAGATGCTGTGAAATTCATAAGAAAAAAATTTTAATATTAGATCCATCATTTCCAACCCAGGGCCTGTTAGAAAGAGCTCAGAAAAAACTGTGATTAAGAAAAGAAATAAGGAAATAAAGATGAATAATTATCTCAGTGGTCAAATTAAGGTGTTGTGTTTCAGTGGAGGCATTGCTGATATTCTGGATGGGATATTGTTCATTGTGCCAGGCTGCCTAGGCCATTGTGAGACATTTAGCCACCCTGGAAACTAGATGTCAAAAGTGCTTCATTGATTGTTGCAATCAAAACACAAACCCTGTCTCAAATGCCTATTGTGGAGATGGTGCTGTCTCTCAGAGATCATCATTAATTTAACAGAATCCACATTACTGTGCTGCTGAGACCCAGTGTGGGTCTCTCTGGAGACCCATCAAAGCCTCTGTAGAATGGAGCCTTTCTTCCTCTTGGTCTGTTCACCATAGCATCACAGGGGTTTGTTTGCTATTCCTTTGCATAGCATTCTTTTGATCTCTTAGAAAGGAACTCCACAACCCAACATGTTTCTAAGGACAGTGAGTCCCTGCCAACATCATTTCAATGTTATCCCAAGAGATTAATCCTGGTTCCTTGATATGTCTAATATTTTGGTTTCAGCTTTCAACAGACTGGAAACTTCTCCCCATTAGATTCCAACTGGTAGAGATTTGGGAACCAGGAGTTGATTTGGAAGTCCCAATGTCATCTGTATTTATGGCCCAGCAGATATTAAAGATTAGGAATATTACAAAAATAGATTTGGGACCTTTCCTACCACCCTCACACTGAGATCCGGCAGGTCTTGTCTGGAGAGATGGTTAAATCTGCAAAACAGACGCTGAGATGTGTATTCAGCCAGGGGCTTGTTGGCTCATAGACAGAAACATCAGCAGAACACAATGTGCAAAGAAGCTGTTTCCTTTAATGTTGAGCCATTCTCTTCCTGGTTTAAACATGGCCTAGTGTTTGCCAAATTTCATAATTAGCATTGATTGCCCTCCCCAGTGGGAGATAGGTAAGGGGTAAAAATGGGTATATTGTCTTCTCACCATCGTCTCAGGAATCAGTATGAATTCAAGGCTAAAAGGATTACCCATTGAAAACTTCATGTTTGACTTTATTATACCATCACACTCAGTTATTTTTCTGTTTTGTCATAACAAAATGAAATCATAGCGTAATGGAGAATTACCATGTCTATGCCAACCAGCTAACAGGTAATAGAACCTAGATTTGAGCCAAACTTTGTCTGCTTGTGAAGGAAGGAAGTCAGGTCTGGCCGGCTCCATATTGGCTGCATGGTGGATGGAGTCTGTCATTTTGTCTTCATCCTGGGGGATGCCTCCCAAGTGATGGGTGTGCCCAGATTACTGGAGGCAGGGGCGGGCAGTTGGCTGATAGGTTACTGAGCCTGTCAGTCCAGTGCCTGGGACTAGGACGTTCCTCTGGACCTGCCCCCTGCTCCGACCCTATTTAGACCTGGGCCAGCATAGGCCACATTCATGCCACTGATGTCTCGCGATCATGTCCTGTCTTCTGTCTCATGGCTTGTCTCCGGTTATCATGGTGTTCCAATTCAGCTCTCCTTTGGAGCTGAATTGGCTTGTTGGTATTGTTTTTGCTCTTTCTTTCCTCTCTGGCCTGTTTCCTAACCATGTTATGTGTATTTGGGGACTGCTGGCCATTCTGACAACAGGCTGCCAGCAGCCTGCTAGCTGTGTAATAAAGACTCCAATATTCCATCTTCCAAAATGTGGCTTCTGGGATAATTTCACCTTACAACAATTGAAAATCAGTGTTCGTCTGTGTGTGTTTCAGATGCATGTGCATTTACATCTATACATATATAAATAACACTGTAAGTATATGTGTAAACTTAATAGAGACAGTTATACAGATGATGCCCTTAGTTATCAGTCACCTGCAGGGGAAGTCTCTGGATTGGAGAATCACAGCTTCATGTCCACACATCTTCAGTAAACTAATTTTTTTTGGGGGGGGGCGTGCGGTTGTGGGGCCTGAACTCTGGGCCTGGGCGCTGTGTCCCTCAGCTCTTCAGCTTCAGCTCAAGGCTAGGGCTCTACCACTTGAGCCACAGCACTACTTCCAGCTTTTTTTTTCTGCTTATGTGGTGCTGAGGAATCGAACCCAAGGCCTCATGCATATAAGGCAAGCCCTCTACTGCTGAGCAACCTTCCCAGCCCTCAGTAAACTAATTATGGCTTCAAAGAACATGCATGGTGTATTATTTGACTTCTCTTTTCAAAAAGAAACAAAAATTTACTTTTAACTTCTAAAAACATAAAAATGCACATATTATGTGGTTAATGTGATATTTCTTTTGATATATACATATGTTATATAGTTTTTAAATTAGGTTTAACATATCTACTCAACCATTTATCACTGCTTTCTGGTGAAAAGTTTTTTTGTAAATTGGCGGGGGTGGGATTTGAACTCAGGGTTTGAGCATAGTCCCTGAGCTCTCTGGCTTAAGGATAGTACTCTAGTACTCTACCACTTTGAGCCACAGTGCCACTTCTGGTTTTCTAGTGGTTAATTGCAGATAAGAGTCTCATGGACTTTCTTGCCTGGGCTGGCTTTGAATCCTGGTCTTCAGAATCTCGGTCTTCTGAGTAGCTTGGATTACAGGCATGAGCCAACGGGTGCACAACTTGATAAAAACCTTAAAACAATTCCTTCTTAGCATTGTGGAATGCACAGTACATTAAAATCCATAATCACCACTCCACTGGTTTTGTAAGCTTGAAAATAATGAAAAATTAATCTACTTGTCTTCACTTTTTAGAAACAAATTTGGAAAGAGTAAACAAGCTGGTGCCAGTGGCTCATGTCTATAAGCCTAGCTACTCAGGAGGCTGAGATCTGAGAATCATGGTTTGAGGCCAGCCAGGACAGGAAAGTCCATGAGGCTCTTATCTCTAATTAACCAGGTAAAAGGCTGAAGATGGAGCTGTGACTCAAGTGCTAGAGTGCTATAAAGCCATGGGATAGGACCCAGGCCCTGAGATCAAACCACAGGACTGGCACAAAACAAAAGAAGAAATGAAAAGAAGGAAGGAAAGAAAGAAAGAGAGAGAGAGAAAGGAAGGAAGGAAGGAACGAAGGAAGAAAGAAAGGAAGGAAGGAAGAAAGAAAGAAAGAAAGAAAGAAAGAAAGAAAGAAAGAAAGAAAGAAAGAAAGAAGGAAAGAAAGAAAGAAAGAAAGGGGAGAAAGAAAAAGCAAACAGAATCAAACCAGTCTTTAAAACTGGGAAAATATATACCATATATATTATTGTATAATACAAAACCTTAAGAATGAACAAGGTCTACATGTATGGATCTGGAAATATCTAAAAAGTATTTCTATAGATGTACAAATCACGTTGTAGGTTCGTCTCTTTATGTTAAGGTTTGTCTAGAAAAAGTCTTGTAGAAAATATATCAAACTATGACCTGTGGTTCTATCTAGACAGTGAGAATAGTATGCACTGAAAGCCGGGTTGAAATTGGAGTGGGGTATGAAATTGAGGCTGAGGTGCAAAACTTATGCATCTACCTCTTGTGAGAGTAAGTGCTTCCACAGCCGGGCCTCAGTTCTGGATTACACTATGTATTTGACTATATTGTCCAGCCTTTTCATTATGTTTTTCTGTAGTGGATTCAAAGGTCTAAGTCTTGCATTAAGTTATTTTTGAGGGAGGATTCTGAGAATTGTAATTACAAAAGCACACAGCATGAAATTGCATTGTTTTCATCCCACTGACCTTGCAACACAAGTCTCTTTTCTTTTCCAGCTTCTGGCTATCTATGTTCAGGATCAATTCCACATCAATGTTTGAACACACACACTTTTAAAATTACCTTTAAGCAGTTGTACAAAGAGTTGCCATTTAACATGAAGATTTTTGATCACCTTGGAGTAGAGTTTTGTTTTGGGTGAGAGATAGAGCTATAGTTTCAGTCTCTTAAAAATACCAGTAATATTCCTAACCAAGGGGTTGAAGCACTTCTACAACAAAAATATAAAACTTTAAAGAAATAAAGTTATTCATAAGTGAAAGATGCAAATCAATGATCTGGAAAGGTATCTTTCTTCCTGATTAATATACTCTACCTCCTCCATCGAAATATCTCCCCTGCTACTCACACACACACACACACACACACACACACACACACACATACATACAAAATGTTCCTGCCAGAGTTTATAAGGAGCTCATATAGTTTATAGCTTATAGTATCAGTGGGCCATTCTGTGCTTGAAGAATTCATTCTGTTTCTCTATTCTGTAAAGGAAATTTTCTTTTGAGATAAGATTTCCCTGTGTACCTCAGTCTGACCTCAAATTCTAGCTCCTCCTGCCCCAACCTCCTCAAGATATAAAAAGCTTATTGAAACATTGTAGAATTCGTTTTAGACATGACAATTGATTATGATCTACTCCCTACATGGTATTTCTGATTTTTAACACCATGATCTATGTTAGGGGATAAATTACATCCTCCAAAAATTTATATGTTGAAGGTATATCCACTCAGTACATACAAATATGGCTGTCTATAAATGAATAAACGAATGCAAGAATAAATGAATAAATAACTATCTTCTGCTATTTGCAACACAGCCACAAAATGCAGATTCCAATTCAAACCACTGGGTGGCAGTAAAACAGAAATGTCTGAAAAGAAAGCAGAAATCCCTTCAGAATTATAATAAGTTTTATAGACCAAGACAACTGTAGTTGTAAAACATTATGGTGTATCAATTGGCATATTTGCTGATCAAATCTTTACAAGGTTTGAATAGGCTCATAAATACTGGTTCTCTAGTTGGTCCTATTCATGCTTCATGCTTCTGTTTAAAACATTTTGGAGGGAAGGAAATCCAGCAAATGGTTGAAATATCCAAGCAATATGCCACTGCCAATTTGTTTTCCTCTGATTGAGGGAAAATATATATGTCTCGATTAGAAACACGACCCAAACAAGCAGAATCTGCTGCATTTGAAGCCGAGCTCATTTCCCATGCAAAGCATAGCCCAGACTGGAGTTAACCGACAGCTAAATCATTTTGCTACTTGCTTTTTATAAGTGAGTTCCAATTCCTTTGCTATTTCCACTGAGTCTTGTGATGCAGGAATTCACTTTCACAAATGGTTATTGGCTGATTATAAATTGAATAACAAAATGAATTGTAAGACAGGAAGTGACGTCAAACATAACTTCTTCTAAAGTGGTATTAAACAGTTTAAAAGAGTTCTGAGCTGGTTTATGATTGTCAGTATTTAATACAATGTGGTTGACGCGATTAAAGTCGGATGCCTTGGGAGCAGCCTACCCAGATTATAAAGCTGTATGTTCCATCAGCCATTGACTAGACCCAGTAATCAATTACTTTAATTGACTCATCCAAAAGGGTTTGCTGTCCAAAGCATATGGAGCAGCTAATCCCTCTCTGTCTGTCTTTCTGTCGTGGTCATCGTCATTGTGGTGTCTTTTTTTGGAAAAATCACCCTTTATGACTGCTTGTCATGACTGCTCAAGTTATAATATCAGATAAGAATCTTAAGTCTTTCCAATCACTTTCATCCTCTACAGAGATGCTGTCTTCCCGTCCTTGGTGAGTCTAGTGCTTCTGCTTTGATCTCTCTGTTGTGCTGTCTTGGTTGGGGATGTTCAATTTTGTGTCTTGTCCCAAATACGGTCCCCCAGCTACTGACTGTCCAGGAATAGTTGTAGTTCTCGGATAAAATTGGTAGAACTGTACCATTATGTTCATGACAGAGAATCTATCATCAGCTATGTTAGCAGTTGTTAAGGACAGAGAATCTATCAGCCATGTTAGCAGTTGTAAGCATGGTAGTGCTTGGCACATGAGAGGCCCTAAATTTCTTCGTGAAGGAATCTAGCGGTCTTGCCCCTTGCCTTTACACAATGGTACTCTTTGAGAAGAAATATTTAATTCAGAGATCCAAAAATATATAGCGTCCAAACTGTTTAACACATATCATATGCTACTTTGAATGTATATTTATAAACATTTAAATAAATAGAGGCTTTTGTTTTAATAAATAGTACCATAAGCTGAGTCTCCCTGGTTCATGCTTATAAGCCTCACTATTCAGGAAGCTGAGATCTGAGAATCTAGGTTCAAAACCAGCCTGGGCAGACAAATGTGAGGGACTCTTATCTCTAATTGACCAGCAAAAGCCAGAAGTAGAGATCTAACTTGAATGGTACAGCATCAACCTAGAGCAATAAATCTAAGCAAGAGCCAGAGGTCCTAAGTTCAAGCCCTAGTGCCAGCACAAAAAAAAACCCCCACCAGATTTATTTATTTATTTATTACCATGAAACATCTCATTTTTTGTTCTTTAATTTTTTATTGTGGAAATACTGAACAGAGGGCTTACAATTACATGGGCAAGGTAATGAGTACATTTCTTATCAAGCATTGTTGCCTCCTTTGTTTCACCTTCCCATCCTTTCCCATTCACCCACCACCCCCCTCCCACAAAGTTGTAAAGTTCGTTTTTTTTTTCAACATAACAACTTGTACATCTCATTGTTGCAATGGGTCCACCTGTATCCCTATTTAAATGATTTGTTTTTCCCTTCCCCTCCACAAATTATACCAACATCAAATATAATGAAAGTAGGGGTTTTACCGTGGGGGAGGGACATACAAAGCAACCAAGAAATCATTTTTACAAATATGTCAGAAACAATCACAAGAAAGAGAAAAACATTTGAATACTTATATTGGGGTTCATTTCACCTCACATCAACTTATTTGACCTTTTCTGCTTGTCTCAGACATATACTAGTAATTGCAAATAAGGGAAAGCATGGGACCTATGTTTCTTTGGGCCTGGCTTACTTCACTTAATATAATAAAAAAATTTTTTTATTGTGAAAATACCGTATAGAGGAGTTACAATTACATGGGCAAGGTAATGAGTACATTTCTTATCTTATTTGGGACAAAACACAAAGCAAAGGAGGAGGCAACAATATTTATTTATTTATTGTTGGTCATGGGGCTTGAATTCAAGGCCTGAGTGCTGTTCCTGTGCTCTTTTTGGAGCACAGAGCCACTTCTGGTTTTCTGGAAGTGGAAATAAGAGTCTCACAGCCTGGGCTGGTTTTGAACCAGGATCCTCAGATATCAGCTTCCTGAGTAGCCAGGATTACAGGGATGAGCCACCAGTGCCCAACTTAACCACATTTTTATATAATAATAATAATAATAATAATAATAATAATAATAATAATAATAATGCATATAGATAAGGTATATGCTTACTTTATCTCTGTATCTACCATATATACATATATTTATAATATATATATAAAGCAATTTATATTCATATTTATATATACTTAATTATAATCTAATAATTATTGATATCCTGTTGCATGCTATATACTGCATTAGATCTTTATATATATTGATGTTATTTAATTTTCAAGTGCACACAGTTCATATTATGTAATTAAAACTCTGAAAATAAAATAGCCACAATCTGAATGTAAAAAAGCTTGGATTCATACCCAGACCTGCTTTTCTCATTCCATAGTACTGTTACTCTCTAGAGTAGATGGAATTCAGAGAAGGAGGTATGACTCTCTTAAGTGCAAATGGTAAAGCTGAGTGGTAGCATCTGGGACTTCTGTCCTCTGCCTAAATGAGAGGGCTGCTTTCTGCATCACACATTCTACTGAAAGAATTCCTTTCAGGCAGCTGCAGTCGTGCAGCTGACTTCAAAATTTATCGAAGGCCTAGAGTTTCTATTCTGTTTTCATTGAGCAATGCATTCATTTGGCATCTGCCCATGACACATGTGAGCAGATGCTTACTGGTGGTATTCGCTAGTTCACCAACCCCTTGGTCGTTCCAACTTGAGTGGCTGCAGAAAATCAGCATGGGGAAATGTGGATTTTGTAATCCATGTATTGGTATCTTCCAGCTTTCCAGTCTTGTTCTTTACTGCCAAAGCCCTCTTTCTGTGCATTTGTCAAGGTCAGGTGCCATTTTCCACGTGGAGACAACTTAAGTCAGAAAATGAAGTAAACACCAGAATTTACTAAAAAAAAAAAAAAAAATTAAAGCAAGGTTAAAATGGGAATGGTTTTGCTGGCTTTTTAACAAGAAGAGCATTAAACAATGATAAAAACAACAACTAATCTTTCCTGAGTGGTAGGGATATTTATGAGTAAAATGATGTAATCCACGAGAAGCACTGAAAAGTGTTAGTATTATTACATAGCAGAAGATAATTTTTTTTATTTCCTCATTGTTCCTAAGTACATATAAAAGTGTGCCTTTATTCTCAGGACCAAATGCTGTTATTGATAAATCAAGGATTAAATTCCTGGGGTGTAAAGGGTGTTTGTAGCTTCCATATTCTGGTACTTACAATAATCTCTCCATTGGTTATGGCCAAGGGCAAGTTACAATCTCTCTGAGCCTCTGTTCTCAAGCCTTTCAGATAAGGATTGTAATTAATATACTTAATAATGACTACTATCTAGAGTATAATTCTAAGCTCAATTACAAAACATCCTAGGCTTGTTAGCTCATTTGATTTTTACAACAGCCCTGTGAAATGCTTTATCTTACCAATGAGGACAATGAAGCACAAAGCTGAGAAACAGTCAGCCCAAATTATGGAGCTAGAATATATCAAGGTTTGTATAGAAATCCACAAGTCTTTGCTTTGAAGTGGGGCACACTGTGTAGTGTTAGACTTCAACTTTCCATCATACATTTCTCTATCCCTCTGCCTTGAAGAATCTAGGCCACAGTATTCCAAAAGGGCCAACTCTTCTCAGATATCTGAGTCAGGAAGTACCATTTTGAAAGGTAATTCAAATTAAAAATTTGACTCTTACCACTGAAGAGTTCTGATTAATATTAATACATAACCAAGTATCTTGATATATTTTATCTCAAATTCTACCGCAGCATGAACCCAGCATTCTTATGAATGACTCTTCTGCAGACAAAATTCAACTAGAAATTTCACATCTAGTGAATGGTTGACATTCGTACATAGTTTATGTGACTCCCCAGTTTGCTTTCCTACCATGTGAATTACAGAATGTAGAGCCAGAAATAAAAGTGCCTGCTAGAAAAGGACAAAAGCTCTGTACATATGACCATATAAGATAATGCTAAACGAAATGAACCCAAGATAGGGATACAAGAAATTTTTATCTCTCTTGCTGTTGTTTTAATGTACTATGTGTTTTTTTTTGTTTCTTTTGTATGTTCTTCCCCCATGGTATAACCCCTGTTTTCACTGTAGTTGATTCCAGTGCCCTGCATCTTGTATATACATTTTTCTAACCTGGGGAGGGGAAGGGAAATAACAAAATGCTGAAATAAGGATACAGGATGACCCATTGTTAACAATGAGATGTACAAGAGACACTATGTTGAAAACAACTTTACAACTTTGGGGGGTTGAGGGAGGAGTTGGGGAGGTGGGGAGGGAGGGGATGGTAGGGAAAAAACAAAGGAGGAGGTAACAATGCTTGCTAGGAAATAAACTCATTACCTTGCTTATGTAACTGTAATCCCTCTTTACAGTATCTTTACAATAAAAAATATAAAAAATAAAGTAAAATATAAAACTTCAAAAAAGTAGCTGCTAATAAACTTTTGACTTTCCTATAAAACATCATGTTGAAACTTCATCATGTTGAAATTTCTTTTATTTTTTCCATACCATCTCAAAAAAGAATCCTTGTCAGATATTTTTCTAGTTACAAACTTGTTTTGGTATCTTGACCTACATACAAATTATATTTTACATTTTCATGTATTTTTAACAAGAATATTTAAATCATCATTGTACATACACCTTGGGTTATCATTATAACAGATAATATACATTATAACAGATAGTATACTTTGACCATATTGCTAGCTGAATTGTTTGTTGATTGTTCATTAGATTGTGATGAGCATGAGGGTATATGACATGACTCAAGAGTCACGACTATAATAGTGGTAATCTGGCATGAAATTCCAGTTCTTAGTCTCATATCTGGTGTCTACTAGGTGTTAATAGAATGTCTGATGAATAAATGCATATATAAGTGGAACTCATAAATTATAAAACAAACCAGAGTAATTACAATATAATTCATTCATTCATGTTTTAAAGTTTATTGAAAATATGATGTTTGGCTCTTTATTTTGTCTCAGACCCTGAGCTTTCTGGGCTTGGCATGTTCTTCAATGTTTCTTCCATTTATCTCTCTTTTTCATGATTCAGGTACTCATACCAACTTATAACTGTGGGTCTGTCTTACACTGTAGAAAAGTGTAGTGTCAGCTCTCTACCATCTGGTAGATACCAGCTCTGCTGTCTGTAATTCTGTGACCTTGAGGCCATCCCCTAGCATCTGTGAACATCACTCTCCTCTGTAATGTGGCAACACAACAAACTACCTCACAAATATGTGAAGATTAACTGAGATGAGGCTATGAAATCACCCAGCAAGTAAACAACAGAAATGTTTCAATAAGAATTTTACAAGAGTAGGAGATCAAATGTAGGCATATTTTAGAACATAAAGCAAATCTTCACAAGTATTAAAAAAACAGAAATAATCTCCTGTATTTTACTCGAATCAAATAAAGCTAGAATTTAACAGCAAAACATCAGAATTATTATTATTTTTTTGTCAGTCATGGGGCTTGAACTCTGGGCCTGAGTGCTGTCCCTCAGCTCTTCAGTTCAAGGGTAGCACTCTAACACTTGAGCTACAATGCCACTTCTGGTTTTCTGGTAGTTTATTGGAGATAAGAGTTTCACAGACTTTCCTCCCTGGGCTGGCTTTGAACCGTGATCCTCAGATCTCAGCCTACAGGTGTAAACCACTGGCACTTAGCTAGAATTATTTTTAAGTCATAGAAAATATTGAAATAAATGGAGACTGAGCAACATACTGCTGAATTGAGTGGGTCATTGAAGAAATACTGGGGGAAATGACAAGTTTCTTAGAAACGAGTGAAAGCAAAACACAACTTATCAGAACTTTTAGGGCAAGGCAAAGGCAGAAGAAGAAAGCTAATAGTTATGAGCACCTGTATTAATAAATCAGAAACATATCAAATAAATAAATATTAATGATCTACTTCGAGCCCTTGGAAAAACAAGAACCACTAAATTATTAGGTAAAAAGAATAAGGATAAGAAAAATATTGATGAAATTAAGAATACAAATCGAATACAAAGAATCAGTGAAACAAGATTTCTCTTTGTAAAGCTAAACAAGTTTGACAAAATATTAGCTGTGCTGATCAAAAGAAGGGGAAAGACCCATATTAACAAAATTAGAGATGAGAGAGGGGATACAACAGTCAATAGCATATAATTCAGAGGACTTATAAGGGAGTAATTTCAAAATTTATGTTCCTATAAACTGGAAAATCAAGAAGAAATGGATAAATTTCTAGACTCATATGGCTTGCCTCTCTTGACCTAAGAGGTTATCAACCACTTAAACAGACCTATACTGAGGGGTGAAATTGGAGCAGTAATAGCTGTCCAATGAAGAAGAATCTAGGAGTAGATGGATGTACGGCTTACTTGTACCAGACACTTAAAGATGAACTAATGCCAATGTTACTCAAACTATTTCATAAAATAGGAGAGAAATGAACTCTACCACATTTAGTCTGTGAAGCCAGCATTATCGTGATACTCAAACTAGATAAAGATGTATCAGAACAAGGAAATTTATAGACTGAGTCCACATATGCTAAAATTCTTAATACAATACTTGCAAACGAAACATAATAGCACATCAAAAACATCACATACAATGATCAAGGTGTGTTAATTTCAGGGATATAAGGATGATTCAATATAAAAAGCATTGTGGTAATTTGTTTTACTGTCTAACAGATAGGCAATGTTGATCAAAAGTTCTAAGTGTAGTTAGAAACATTCTGAGCACTTCTACATTCTGAACCCTTGTTTTCACTTGCAGTATTGTATATTTATTAATCAGTTCCTTTCTTTTCTTACTGATATTTTTGTCAACAAATATGTCAGTCGAGAAAGGTATATGAATGTTTACAACTGTGATTGTAGGCTTCTCTTTTTACTTATGTCAATTTATATTTTGTATATTGTAAAGCTATGTCTCAAGATCTAGCTTGATCTAACTAAAGCTATCTTGGCTGTAACTCTATTTAGTCTGCCAGATCCTTTGGGATTTCTAGTTTGGCCTAGCTATGATTGCATTTGTATAAATCTTGCTTTAGTCTGTGTCTCCAATCGACAATTTTCAGTTATTAACTTTCAAATATTGGGTACTTTCCATTTCTACTTTGTATCATTCCAATTATATGTGCTATCATATAAAATAGAATTTTTAGGCTATTGTATTAGTATCATATTACATATTACATTATTTACATCACACATAGGGCTATGATGTATAAAATATAAATTTACATAAGTCAAAGGGGGAATATTATGTATAACATGTATAATTATCATATCATTAATATAATTATCATATAATTAATATTATACCTTTTAATCCTCTCATATTTATATCATAATATCTTCAAAATTTTCATCCTTTTTGTTTTTGTCATTTAGTTTTAATCCTTTTTCTCCCTCTCTCCCTTTCTCCCTTTCTCTTTCTCTCCTCTTTTCTCTTTCTTCTCTCAACATGAGTCTTGAACTCAGGGCCTGGGTGCTATGGGTGCTATCCCTGAGCTATTTTTTTCAGGACAAGTGATCACTTTGGCCCACCACAGCACCACTTCCTGTTTTCTGGTGGATAATTGGAGATAAGAGTCTTACAGACTTTCCTGCCTGGGCTGGCTTTGAACTGAGACCAATCCTCAGATCTCAGCCTCCTCACTAGTTAGGATTACAGGCATGAACCACCAGTGCTTGGCTGAATCACTTCTTTTGACCTAATTCATAAATCATTGTTATTCCTTAATCTGGAGGATTCTATCTCTTACTTGTAGCAGTTTATTTGATTCTTATAGGTTCTAATTCTCTGATTGCATTTGTTATCTTTCTATTTCCTTGCTTAAAGTATATTACCTAGCTGGCACCTGTGGCTCACGCCTGTAATCCTAGCTACTCAGGAAGCTGAGATCTGAAGATTGTGGTTCAAAGCCAACCCTGGCAGGAGAGTCCATGAAACTCTTTTCTCCAATAAACCACCAGAAAACTGGAAGTGGCGCTGTAGCTCAATTGGTAGAGCACTCGCCTTGAGCTGAAGAGCTAAGGGACAGTGTTCAGGCCCAGAGTTCAAGCTTCACAACCAACAACAACAACAAAAAAATATATTAACTATAGTTATTTTAAAGTTCATGTCTTGTAATTCCCCAAACTAAGTAATCTCTGGTTCTTTTCCTCGTGATCTTGCTATATCTGGTTTGTTTAGCTAAGTGTCAGATAGTCTTTGGAAACTTATGAACTATCTAAGATATATCATTTTCCTCCAGAATGAGTTCATCATATCTTCAAAACAGTAGAGATCCCTTTAATACAGTCTAGGACTGAAATGATTTGATGTGAGTTGCACCTTTGATATGGTTCCATTTGTTTCTGGCTCATCTCACATCTAAAATTCTCCAGGGGCTTTGCTTATTTGATTTTTATATTACATCAGATAAGATTCCCTTGACTACTGCAAGTAAAAGGAAAAAACACAATAGATTAAACATAGTAATTCTATTATGAATGAGAGACAGACAGACGGAACCCAGACCAACAGAGACAGAGACAGAAGGAAACAGAGAGACAAAGAACCAAAGAACAGAAAGAGAAAAAAGACAGAAAAAGACAAAAAGAAAGACAGAGAGAGAGAGAGAGAGAGAGAGAGAGAGAGAGAGAGAGAGAGAGAGAGAGAGAGAGAGAGATCGGCTAATTTACTATCTTTCTGTTATTATGCTATTGATCTAACTCAATTTTGTGAAATTCTTTATTCTTTCTCTGTCTCTCTCTGTCTCTGTCTGTCTCTCTCTGTCTCTGTCTGTCTCTGTGTGTGTGTGTGTGTGTGTGTGTGTGTGTGTGTGTGTGTGTTTTGTCTTGTCTTGGGTTTTGAACTCAGGGCCTGGTACCATCAAGTTAAGGCTCTACCACTTGAGCCACAGCTCCAGTTCTGGCTTTCTGGTAGTTAATTAGAGAGAGTCTCACATAGTTTCCTGTCCAGGCTGGCTTTAAACAATGACTCTCAGGTCTCAGTCACCTGAATAAATAAGATTATAGGTGTGAGCCAAGAACACCTGGCTTTAACTCTGTTCTGATGATCTTTATAGATGGGTCAGTTTCCAGATACTACATGTAACTGATGCTATCTTTAAGCAAGAAAATAAAAATTTGTTTTTATGAGGCTCCATATATAACTGAATTATTAATTTCTCTCAGGCCACCTTACCCCATGTGAAGTCTTTCACTCGTACATCTCTTTGTCCCAAACAATCAAATACTTATCCCTAAACCATATTTTTCCAGGAGAAAATTGAATGGCTGTGTTTGGATTAAACTGATCAATCTGCTTCAAATAGAAAAGAATCTTCTCTCTAAACACATAGCCAGGGTAACAACCAATATCTAAGCAGCCATGGAACTTGATTAACAACAAACAATGAGAGAATAATGTTATGTATCTCACAGCGAGACAGTGTATCACAGAGCAATTCTGTAGGAGACATATTGAATGCATCAAGTTTCAATACAAGAATTTTGGGATTCAGTGAGTTTCAATGCCCAGCACAAGATCATGAATTTATGGCAGGGACTAGTCAAACAAATACTCTCAGATCCCAAATTCTGGGTTCTTATGCTCTACAGTGCTCTAACTTGGCTGTAATTTCTTCTTTTACATTTTTTTCTTTTCCAATAACTCTACACTATGTTGTATAGACAAAGACATTGAGATGGACAACAGAGTTTTCTTTCCTGACATGAGAGAAGCATCATGAATGATCAGTTATAATGAAGATGATGTCCACAGAGGGTTAATCACTGACAGATGTAGGCCTACCTAAAACTTTAATTCATGTATCTGTGTTGCCATTCCTCAATGGGTAATGGACATCAGCCTAAGCATAATAAGGTGTTGCTATGCAAGCTAAAAACACAAGGGGCCAATTAGATTTTTCACTTCCATTAGCAAATATGATTTGTGTCTACCACCCACTGTCATTCATAATTCTCAATTTCACTCTACTTAAAATGTTCTCCCTTTGCTTCAGCTGAATGATTTTCCCAAGAATCTTTCTCTTTGAGAGGTGCCCTTAAGTGATTGATTAGCTGCCCTGACGGCATTTGCTAAGTTGGGAACACATTAGCCATTTCCATTTCCCCCTTCCAGAGTGGAAGTGGGGAGCCCAGGGCCCTACAGTGAGAAGAAGGAGAAACGGATGGGTTTATGACAAAGCAGCTGGAACTACCACAATGGCAGCCCTGGAGAGCAGCTCACGCCATGGGGTCACCAGAGCAGCATTTTATGTTCCTTTGTAGAATAAACTGAATATTTTTATAAGAAACAAATCTTCCCTCTATGATCCTGTTCCCATTAGTAGGTCAAGGCAAGAGCAAACCAGAGAGGCTTAATTTACTTAGAAGACATTCAGCATAAATACTCTATTCCCTTGTGTGATGTTCTTGTGCTGTTAGCCTTAATACGTGCAAACAAAGATGACTTATTCAAAGTTTTGATATTCCGGAAGACCATTCTTCTTATAACATGGTGTTCCTTTTAGGCTGGGTGTCAAGAAGATCTAGGAAATCTGCATCAACACAGCACATATTTTCACCCCCCTAAACCACTATACAATCTGTAATCACTAGCCTCACAAGTTTGAGACTTTACCTTAACATTTGTAGGAAGCAGATGGTTTCCATACACTGCCAACCTGTTGTTACCAAAGCATTTTCTAAGAATTGTTTTCTAACCACAGCCACAAGCATAATTAACCTTTCTGTGGATTGAATAAACAAAGAAACAATCACGGATCTGCAGGAAAACCAAATATGCTTTTCGAGACTTTGCCTCAGAGAAAGCTCGGGGCAAACATAAAACCATACACAGTCTGATGAATGAGCCACTTTAGTATGAATCCTGGTGGCAGCCAGTCTGTCCCTACCACCATTCTGTATTGTACCCCCTCTTCATAGTCACACGTTCTCATTCACCCACTCCTGTCTTCAGTCATTGGTCTGAGTTTGGAGGTATTTTTCTGAAGAGAGCAGTAAACAGGCAAGATTTTTTTTAAGTTGTAAAACCCAGTCTCATGTTTGAGGACTTAGGACTAGTGCTCACCTGCTGTGTTTCCCCCACAGGCTTCCATGGCCTTCCTGTTCCTTTGACTATCGTCTTAGCATTATTTTCTCATTTATCTTGTTCCTTGTTTCGCTGTTTGTTTTCCTTTCTACTGTTCCTTCTGATTTCTGAAAAGAAACCTTTTCTTTTGAAGCAATCGTAGCTTCCCAGGAATTCACACCTACAAACACACACACACACACACACACACACACACACACACACACACACACACACACTCACACACACACATATGCACATATTTAGAAAGGACCTACCTGGACTTTCCGATTTTTTAGTTTTTTCCAAAACCTAAATTTCACATATTGTGCCATCCAAAGCCAGAAATGGACTTGGGCATGATCCATACAGCTTACTGAGGTCTTGTCGTGTGTGTGTGTGTGTGTGTGTGTGTGTGTGTGTGTGTGTGTGTGTATGTGTGTGTGTGTTTATATGTGTATGTGTGTGTGTGTGTGTGTGTGTGTGTATTACTCGAAAGTTGTAAAGGGGAAGAATTTTCCATCTTCTCCTTGATTTCAGAATAGTACATACTTAGGTCAGTAAATCAGTAAATTATCTATTAAGGATGTGTGTGGGATATTGTCAAATAATTCATATAACCTTGTTCTGTTGATATTCACTAATGTGAATATCTTTTAAAGAGATTATATTATCATATTATCTAAGAAGAACTCATCCAAGCTTCAAAGAAATTAAGGGATAGTCCCCAGATTATTTAAGTAATGACCTGACACTGAGTCTAGTTTGCTCTTCAGTTTCTATATAGACCATGACTCCTATTTTCAGGTTCCATGCTTTTTTCAATCCACAGCATGATATACAGGAAGCCTTCATACATTTATCATGACTTCTTTTAAAGCATAGACAAAACAAAAAATCAAAAGACATATCAAAAACAAAAATACTTCCCAAGGCTATCTACAAGTTCAATGTGATACCTATCAATATTCCAACCTCTTCTTCAAGGAAATAGAAAAGGCAATCCAAAAATCCATATGGAACAATAAAATACCCCGAATAGCAAAAACAATCCTTAACAGAAAGAACAGTGCTGGAGAAATATCAATACCAAATTTCAAACTCGACTACAAAGCCATGTAATCAAAAGAGCTTGGTACTGGCACAAGAACAGACCTCAGAACCAATGGAATAGAATAGAAAATCCAGAAATGAACCCACAGACCTATAGCCATCTAATCTCTGATAAGGGAGCTAAAAAAAATATGGAAGAAAGACAGCCTCCTCAGTAAATGGTGCTGGCAAAACTGGTTAACTACTTATAGAAAACTAAAGCTAGATCCTGCACCAGAATCAACTCCAAATGGATCAAAGACCTTGGAGTCAAAGCAGACACTCTGAAAACATTACAGGATGGAATAGGAGAAATCCTAGGTCTCCTTGGCACAGGCCGAAATTTTCTTAATAGAGACCCAGAAACACAACAAATCAAAGAAAGGTTGGACAAATGGGATGGCATGAAATTGCAGAGCTTCTGCATGGCAAAGGACATAGCTAGCAAGATCAATAGAAAGCCCACAGATTGGGAGAAGATCTTTACTAGCCATACAACGTCTAAAATATACCTGGAACTCAAAAAATTAAATCTCCCAACAACAAATTCTCAAAGAAACAACTGCCCAATAAATACATGGGCTAAAGACTTAAAGAGAAACTTCTCTGAAGAGGAAAGAAGGATGGCCAATAGACACATGAAGAAATGCTCAACCTCTCTAGCCATAAAAGAAATATAAATCAAAACAACATTGAGATACCACCTCACCCCAGTTAGAATGGCTATAATCAAGAACTCTAATAACAACAGGTGCTGGAGGGGATGTGGACAGAAGGGAACCTTACTGCCTTGTTGGTGGGAGTGAAAACTTGTTCAACCACTTTAGAAAGTAGTATGGAGGTTCCTCAAAAGTCTCCACATAGACTCCCCTATGACCCAGCAATCCCACTTTTGGGCATCCATCCAGATGATCACAAACAAGACCATACTAAAGCTCCCAGAACAACTATGTTTATTGCAGCATTATTTACCATAGCTAAGATATGGAACCCACCCAGATGCCCTTCAGTAGATGAATGGATCAAGAAAATGTGGTATCTATATATATACAATGGAATTCTATGCTCCCATCAGAAAGAATGACATTGTCCCATTTGTTAGGAAATGGAAAGAAAATTATATTGGAAAAAAATTATATTAAGTGAAGTAAGCCAGGCCCAAAGAAACATAGATCCCATGGTTTCCCTTATTTGCAATAATTAGTATATGTCTGAGACAAGCAGAAAAGGTCAGATAAGTTGATGTTAGGGGAATGAACCCAAAGATAAGTATTTAAATGTTTTTTTTCGTTGATGCGACTGTTTCTAACACATTTATAAGATTATTTCTTTGTTGCTTTGTATGTCCCTCCCCCACAGTATAACCCCTGCTTTCACTGTACTTGATGTTGGTATAATTTGTAGAGGGGAAGGGAAAAAACAAATCGTTGAAATAGGGATACAGCTGGACCTGTTGCAACAATGAGATGTACAAGACATTATGTTGAAAAACGAACTTTACATCTTTGGCCTGGGGGGAGGGGGGAGGGAGGGAAGGGAGGGGAGATGGGAAAGGGAAACAAAGGAGGAGGCAACAATGCTTGATAAGAAATGTACTTATTATCTTGCCCATGTAATTATAACCCCTCTGTACAGTAAAAACAGAAAAATTCTAAATGCTTGCCCAGACATTACACAATTCAGTAGATGTGGGAAAAACTCTGAGGTCCACATTTAAAAATATGTATATTTGTATTAGGTACATTTACTATTTAGCAGAAATCAAAATTAATTTTTCTCCAACTTTTTATTAGCATACATTTGTTGTACAAGGGCCTGGTTTCATTGTGATACTTTCATCCATGCATATAACGTATCCCAATTTCACCCCTCCCTCACTCTCCCTCCTCTACACACTTCTAAAACAATTTCAACAGGTTTCATTTTTCTATTTTCATATGTGTAAATACACTACTTTGACCTGATAGTCATTCTCATTCAATCTATTTTTTCACCCTTCTCCTTCCTACTATACCCTGCCACAAACCTATTTTACTTTCTTGTCATTTGTTTTAGTGTGTATTTAATTGTATCAAGGGTTTTTTTTATCTTGGTATTTCAGATGTTGATATAGTATTTTTAATCAGAATGACCCTTTTTATTGCTCTCTCTTTAGCTGAAGTTGGATGGTGTTTGGGAATCAAGCATCTATATTACAGCACTGAACTCTTAGCAGCCTCTTGAATATGTATGGTTCCTGTTCCCCAGCATTTCCTCAGAACCATATACCTGTGGAAACCAAGGGTCAACTGTAGAGCTGAGCTTTGAAGCTACTTACTGCCTTCTAGTCTGTCCACTTTCTACATCATGTACCCTGGTCAAAGTCTCAGTAGAGTCTAACCTTCTAGCCATCCAAGCCAAGGCAAAAGACATGAGTAAATCCATTCTTGGTATTCTGAACCTGAGCAGGAGTGGTCTACTTGCTGGTGAACACCACTGGTAGATCTTCATGGTACCTGGAGCACAAGAATCACACAGCTGAACTCTGCTCCAAGGTCTATCTCAAATAAGATACTATAAAATGTCTTCTGTTTTAAACTACTATGTTTTGGCTAGCTTTTCTTTTCCTTTCTTCTTTACAGGAGGGGATAGCTTTTCTAAAGCAACATATCTGAAAAAATACTTAGAGCTCTGTGCCACAATAAAGAATATCAAGAGTGGAAATGAGAGGAACAACTAAAAGAACTAATTTAATCTCATACTGTATATTACTAAGTGCTTTCTAGATAAGGTTGTTACGACTTGTAGAAGACTGAATGGGTTAATTCTTTATCAAATGTTTTAATTAGCTCTATGTCTTCTTCATAGGCTCCTAGGTACAGCTACATTGGAACATTAAAATAACCAGAATGAGGGTTTGATGGAAAGCTAGCCAAATCAATTTTGCTGGACAATGAATTACTGTTGGGAAAAGAAATCAGGTCATGCTGTAAGAATGACTATGGAGAAAATGGGACAAAAAGCTTTTAACCAATTGGATGACTAAGGCTCAGGGCATATTCTACTTTCAGCTAATTCCTTTAGAGCTCTTTTGGCTGTGCTGGGTGGCTTAAATGGTGTCACTATTTAAAGCCTTGCTTTCTGTTTCTTTGTACCTCCTGTGGCTGCTACATAGACTTCCGTTTTGTCTGCTCTTCTTTTCCCTAAACTTGACATCCTATGAAGTTCTTCCTCCTTGTAATTCCAGTTCACATATCACTTTTTCTGCCATATCAAACCTTCAAGCTAGTTGAATTTTCTCTTTAATAGATGGCCTGGTTCCCTGTGTGTTTATTTCACTAAATCATGACAGAGACATACACATTTAATGGTCTATGTCCTCATACTACATTCATTGGGATGTTAAAAAAAAAAAACAACCCACAACATTGGGCTGGGAATGTGGCTCAGGGGTAGAGTGCTTGCCTTGCATGCATAAGGCCCTGGGTTTGATTCCTAGCACCACATAAGCAGAAAAAGCCAGAAGTATCACTGTGGCTCAGGACAGTGCCCAGGCCCAGAGTTCAGATCCCACACCGAAGGAAACAAAACAAAACAAAACAAAAAACCCATAGCATTTTCAACAATGAATCTGATCCTTCTACGAAGTGACTCCCTCACAAATTTAGCAAGAAAACTCCATTTTAATCTGCCTAATCAACATCAGTTGCTAACAGTGTAAAGTCTTACACATTATGTTCAAGTGCCCAGTGATTGCAAATGCTTTCTCTAGTCCACACTAGGGATAGCGTCTTGCTGATTGGCTGATTTCCTCCTCTAGTCCACACTAGGGATAGCGTCTTGCTGATTGGCTGATTGCAAACTCCTCCTCTAGTCCACACTAGGAATAGCGTCTTGCTGATTGGCTGATTGCAAATGCCTCCTCTAGTCCACACTAGGGATAGCGTCTTGCCGATTGGCTGATTTCCTCCTCTAGTCCACACTAGGGATAGCGTCTTGCTGATTGGCTGATTGCAAACTCCTCCTCTAGTCCACACTAGGAATAGCGTCTTGCTGATTGGCTGATTGCAAATGCCTCCTCTAGTCCACACTAGGGATAGCGTCTTGCCGATTGGCTGATTTCCTCCTCTAGTCCACACTAGGGATAGCGTCTTGCTGATTGGCTGATTGCAAATGCCTCCTCTAGTCCACACTAGGGATAGCGTCTTGCTGATTGGCTGATTTCCTCCTCTAGTCCACACTAGGGATAGCGTCTTGCTGATTGGCTGATTGCAAACTCCTCCTCTAGTCCACACTAGGAATAGCGTCTTGCTGATTGGCTGATTGCAAATGCCTCCTCTAGTCCACACTAGGGATAGCATCTTGCCGATTGGCTGATTTCCTCCTCTAGTCCACACTAGGGATAGCGTCTTGCTGATTGGCTGATTGCAAATGCCTCCTCTAGTCCACACTAGGGATAGCATCTTGCTGATTGGTCGATTGCAAACTCCTCCTCTAGTCCACACTAGGGATAGCGTCTTGCTGATTGGCTGATTGCAAATGCCTCCTCTAGTCCACACTAGGGTAGCGTCTTGCTGATTGGCTGATTTCCTCCTCTAGTCCACACTAGGGATAGCATCTTGCTGATTGGCTGATTTCCTCCTCTAGTCCACACTAGGGATAGCGTCTTGCTGATTGGCTGATTTCCTCCTCTAGTCCACACTAGGGATAGCGTCTTGGTGATTGGCAGAACAAGTTGGAGTGACTTACGATTTCCAAGAAAAGGTGGTCTGTGCTGGTTGGTCTCTGTGTTTTATGTAGTGTATTGGTTGGTCTCTGTGTTTTATGTAGTATATATTGTATAGTCAGAAGTTATGCTGTATTGACAAACTTATTTTAAGCTTTAATTTTTAAACCAGAAGGATGGCTGCTATATGACCCTTTGCTTTGAAGTCTCTATTCTGTCTCTTATTAACAGAATTCTTAGACCAGATACTTCACGACCCTAAGCGTCACCTTCTTGATCTTCATAACAGAGATCTCCATTAATAGCTATGGCTAGTTTTAAGTAATTAGCACAGTGCTGAACACACAGTTCCTCTTCCTGTTGTTGTTGTTTTTAAATCACTCTCTAGTTGTTAATTTTCTTCTTTGCAGGAAGTTACATCATTGCATTTCATGGACTTGGATTCTTAATCTTCAGTCTTTCCTTTTTCAACCAAAATTTATCAATCTTGGGTTCTGTATAGCTAAGGACCCACACAAGGGTTACAATCAAGAATCTGGTATTTTCAGATTTCCTGGCTATATTTCCATCTAGGCAGCATAGAAAATTAAGCCAGCATGTTACAATAGTCTTCCAGACTGAGATTTGCAATAGAGCAATGGGGATAGAGGTTTATTATGCAGCTCTAACTAAAATTAGCTTATGCAGGGTGCATAAAGGATTCTCTTTGATCTATCCAATTCAGTTTCCAGATATGTCTGATTCTGATTCCAAATATGTCATATTTACTAGTTGTAATATGAGTATCCAATAGCATTCTCTAATGTGTTTATCAGTTTCCCTAGAGGCAGGTAGTTTGTTTTGTTCATTCATTGTTGTTTAGGAAAACAACATTCTTCCTTTTTTTCCAAATCTGGCATACCCAAAAGGCCTGTGATTCCTCTAATTCCTGTAGTCAAAGAAGAGAGAAATCTTTAGATAAAATTAATATCATAAGCACAAAGTTAATGTGCAACTTGTCATTACAAGGGGGAACATTTTTTAAGGATTAGATTGTTTGGTGTCATGGCCATTTCTATGAACTTTCTCAGAGTATGGAGAAGATCATGGATTATAAATATCATCATATAATGATGAGGGCTAGAGAGTTTCTGGGAAGATTGTTAGGCAGTTAAGCACCCTGGGAATCCTTGGAGTTTGTCTTCAGGTGTATGGATTTCAACTTATATCATACAATATGAACTATTAAGGACAGTGATAGCTATTGCTAAAGCTTGGATATGGTTTGTTGACAAAGGTCCACATTTAGAAGGTTGATACCCAGAATGGTGGGATTGGGAGGTGGTAGAATCAGTAAGAGATGGAGCCCTTCCCAGCCTCATTCTGGCTTCCTGATACTAGACAGGATCACTTCTATCTGCATGTACTCTTGCCTCCAGTTTTGTGACTTTTACTAGTGTGTATACCATCCTTTTTGAGCTTTCACACTTTGGAACTGTGAAATACATGAACCTTTTTACTTTATACAGCTAACCCACATCAGAGATTTCACCATAGAAACAGCTATAGAAAAACCTAATTCAGCTATGGCTACAATTACAGCTTTTGTTCAAATCCACAAACATAAAGCCTGGTTAACTTTCATATTTTAAGATTCACTTTTTTCTCTTCTTCTAAAAAGCCTTGCTTGAGCCATCTAAGAATTAGTCACTCCATCTGCATGCTACTATCTTTTATAGAACAGACCACAACTGGGTACGAGCATAGAACATTTGTTTCATATAACATTTGTTTATTTTTCTTCCCTTCTGGTCTATGAGAGGTTTCTATATTAGAGCAATGCCCAGCTCTCCTATGACAGCTATTAGCTGACAGTGAGTTTGATATAAAGAAGGTACTTGATAAAAAGTTTGATGTTATCAAAATTTTTGCTTGTGAATCTTATAGGAAAATATACAGAAGCAGAGATTTTATGATTTAGGAGAAGGGAAGGAGAAGTCATCCAGTACTCACTCAATATTACATTCATAGTACAAGTTAAATATTTTGTTGTTTCTCATAGCGTTCTTTAGCCAAGTAAGTACTATTGTCTTCATGTGAAAAAGCTGGGACTGAAACTCGGAAAGTTGCATAGATGTTTCTAGGCTGCACAAAGAAATTACTGCATTCAAAAATGAATTTTAAGCTTGTGGATTCTAAACCCTGTTATCTTTAAAAAAAAAAAACAACTTTACTGTCTGTCAGTGAGACTGAGGCCATAGTTTGTTTCTGTTCCCATGAACATAGTTCCTGGAGGTCTGACTTTTTGCATTTGTCACCCTCTGTAGCTACCACTGAAAGACCAGTTCTCCACCTGATGACTTCTAGATGATTTCAAGCATAAAGAAGTAAGAGTTTGTAGATTATACTGCATCAATTAGCAGGCAGAGGGATTGTGCTTAAATGATATATTCACACTGGATAAATATAAATTGCACATATTGAATGAGGTATGTAGTCTGGTATATTTTTATATAAGTACACACCTGTAAATATCATCACCATCAAGTTAGCAAAGTATCTCCTTTCAAAAGTTTCCTCATGTCCATGACTAGAACCTCTAAGAGAGACCTGAATAGAAATAGTGAGGAGTGACACCTTCATCTAAGGGGAAAGTATTCAATCTTTTACCTTTATGTGTGATGTTAGCTTGGGCCTTTTCAAGGTAGCTTTCACCTGGTTGAAAATATTCTTTCTCTACATAATTTGATTTTTAATTAAAATCAGGCTTAAATGTTGGATATCTCAGCTAAATCATTTTTAGACAGTCACATTTCTTATGTTTAGATATTACAATGTTGCATTATTTTCAAATGCTTCATTAACTTTTGGTTTTCGTGATCAGATGTTATATAAAAGCTTGAATATATCTTATTAAAATTCTAGTATGTTCTTTGATCTTATATATCCAAATAATGAATAAGATTGTATAACTATGTGGTATCTTAGGATAATCAACCTGTAATTGTTAGATATATAGCCCAATGTTCTTACCATTATAGCACACAAATAAGTTATGGGAATTTTAGCATTTATTTTTCATGAAATTTTCTTCTAGTTATTCAATGTAGATTGAATAGGTCCTGAAAGATTTTTTAAAACAATCTAGAAGAGTTTCATCTTTTCTCCTGGTCCAAATTCCCTCACTTTATTGCTTTCTAGGCATGCCTATTTTTCTTCCTTCAGCCTTAGCAACCATTAACTTGTTCTTTTTCCCTTTGATAGAAATAAAGTTTTCATCACTTTATTATCAAATGTCTTGTCATTTTCTGAATATCCTGTGCATGGATTCACACAACAAATAATCTTCAAGGAAGTGAGTTCTGTTACCCAGTAACATACATGTATGATTTGTTGATATTGTATCTTTCATGAATAGCTTGGGAGTGCATTTTTCACCAACTGCCTGAAAGAAAAAGAAGATGAGATCTGTAAAGTGGTGTATTTGTCAAAATAAAATGGATCCAGCTACATAAGTAGGGAAGGGGAAAGCAACTATTCATTTTGGTGCAGTTCTCTAGTCACAATTTTTCAGTGATATGTAGAAAAGACAAAGAGAAGCTATAGCCCCTTTGGCCTAACAGGTGACAATATCTTTCAGTGACAGTATCAAGAGTGAAGGCTCCAAGTCCAAGTCCGTGCTGTTGTTATTATTAGACAGTACCATTTTATGGTAGTTTATATTGTGACAATGGAATGGTTAAACAGTTAGAGGACATAAAATCTTATTTGATAAATTCCCATTTTTCTCCACAACACTGATTTTGAACTCAAGCCTCCATGGTCCAAATACTCAGAACAGGCTTGTTCTACCAGAACAGAAGAGCAGGAGAGGACCTAGAAGATGAGAAGAGGATAACCAATATCATTTGCATAGGCATTTCACACTTAAGGTTTTCACTTCAATGTCGGGGAAGTTAAATAGGACATGATTATCAAGGTTTTGTGGTAGACGTACACTTAGCTATACATTATACTTTACTATGCTTGTCATAAACCAAACATTAATCAAGTTTAACTTTGGCTGTCTCAGTAGGGTCCTGAGTAAAAGAAGATAGATGAACGTGTGTTTTGAAGATAGATGAATGTTAGAATAAACACCCTAAATCACTGAGCAAGTAATGTCTGATGTACAGGTAGGAAGCCTTTGGGTACTCAGTGTTGGGTGGGATTGGTGAGTTTTGGAGCAGGCTAGGAGATGACATTGAGACTGAAGAGCATCTTGGAATGTGAAGTTCCCTCCCATTCCAGACAGCAAGGAGCAAATTGGTAGGCAAAAACAACCCAACTTCCAACAAAAACTGTCAGGCACTCATTCACAGCAAATGTCAGACTTCAGACACCAACTGCTAATGTGTTAGAAAACGCTGATTAGGGAATACTGAAGCTGTCTATAAACTTTATATTACCATTATTTAAGAAAGTCAGAAGTAAATGAATTGATTCTAATTCCATTAACATTTTGTGTTTTTCTTATAGGTTTCTAGTCTGTTAAAGTGAGCATTTACAAAATCTAGATGAGTGTTGTATTTGTAACAAATGTATTATCAAAGAAGAAACCAAGTATTCAATTAATATAAGCATCAACTTTAAATCATAGGAACTCCACCAATTCTGGAATTGACGTGTATGATGTACATAAAAATGGCATCTCCAAACTGAGTAAGCTACATGGGGGGTAGGATTTTATTTCTGTTTTGTTAATTGATGTATGCCAAACCTCTAGGGTATTAGGTCTGAAAAGCAGAGTCTCAATAAATACTGGTTGATTTGAAATAGACCAGAAAATAGAGTAAGAATATAAATATGCAAACAAGAATATTTGTTATGGTTGGGCAAGCAATTTGGCTCTGATATTCCAAGAAACTAAAATGAAAATGAAATTATACTTTGTTAAAAAGCTCATATTGTCAAAGAGGAGATTAAGCTTATTTAGGGCTATATTTTGTAAGAAATTCCTTGTAGTATTGTAAGAAGCAGTACAATAGTAGTACAATGCTATTTTTCATAGCATTTACAGTGAAAATTGAAGTATAAAGGTACACTTTAACATGACAAAGATAATCATAGAGTAGATTTAGATACTCTTCTTTTAATTGTAAGATGTTAAGAAGCAGATTGTGATGTGTATATAATTATAAAAGTAGGAAAAAGGGGCTGGGAAGGTGGCTCAGTGGTAGAGCGCTTGCCTTGCATGCCTGAGGCCCTGGGTTCGATTCCTCAGCACCACATAAGCAGAAAGAAAAAAGCCGGAAGTGGTGCTGTGGCTCAAGTGGTAGAGCGCTGGCCTTGGGCTGAAGAGCTGAGGGACAGCGCCCAAGCCCGTTCAGGCCCCACGACTGGACCCCCCCCCAAAAAAAAATAGTAGGAAAAACTCTACTGTGGCCAAAACAAAAATTGACTTCTCAAAAACAGAAATTGTAAGTTGGGTTCTGGTGGCTCATGCCTATAATCTTAGCTACTCAGGAGAATGAGATTTGAGGATTGCAACTCAAAACCAGCCCAGACAGGAAAATCCCTAAGATTCTTATCTCCAATTAACCACACTCCCTCCCTTGCCCCCTGCGCCCCCAGACCAAACTAAACCTACCAATCAAACAACAACAAAGAAAAAAATGAAAGTGGAGCTATGGCTCAAATGGTAGAATGCTAACCAGGAGCACAAAAGCTTAGAGACAGTTCCCAGGCCAAGTTCAAGCACCAGGACCAGCACCAAAACCAGAAGAAAAAAAAAACTGTTTTTGAGACCAGAACCTTTTTCCTATATGTTTTTCTGTTTCCTTATAGTTTTTAGGCATTGTTTTAATCATATATCCATTCAGAATCCCTTTCTAGCCACCTTTTACTACTGTGACCAACACAGAATGGGAGTAAATTCATTATCACTTTGCTCTTCAGGAATGCAAAATATGGAGAAGGGGCAAAACAAGTCAATTGACTATCAGGACATGTTGCTAGGTGTGAGCTGCCCATAGTAAAAGAGAAGTACTAAATTAACCTTAAGCAATGGTAGGCTTTCCAGAAGGCACCACAGAGTTGGCTTTTAAAGGTACCTTTGTACTAACTTAGTAAACAAAGGGGAGAGTCACTCTTTCTGGATGGGTTGTGTGCCGAAGAGAAAACCATATTCCTGGAGATTGAGGGTGGAGGAAGGCAAAATGCTAAGGAATGAAGGGCCTAGAGGGAAAAGAGAGGAAGTTTGATCCTGAAAACTAAGAGCAGTGTTGACCATTGGCAAAATGATCCTAGTGATCACAAGGAAACCTTAAATTAATGACTGCATGTTTTAGTCTTGGTTGAATAATAGCTTTCATGTTCTCCCTTTCCTTTTTGGGAGTAGTTACTAACAGTTATTAACAATTCTTTTCATACCACATACACAAGAAATTCTACTTCGTTTGTGACAGGGCTATAGTAGTTCTCAAGACTTTCCTCATTAATTAGAGAAAGGAAAACAAGCTCAGGGAGAATAATTTGACTAAGGATACATACTACAGACTAGCCAACCCAGCCTTCATTTCTGAAACACTGTAATACAACAATAAGGACAAAATTAAGTCAGGAGATTGGGGTGCAAATTTCAAACCTGAAATGATTTCATAACCTTAAAGTCATGTAAACGTTCTGAGCTACAGTCTCCTCTTTAGGACATATAGTTAATGATTGCTTTAAAATAAAAACTTGAGGTTGTAAGATAATGAAGCGGCTTGAGTTTACAAAGCTTTAAGGTGGGGCTGAAGATAGCATTTGCTTCTGAAATTGAAGCCCTCAGCTTTCTGGTTTGGGGTTGTTTACCAGAAGCCCTTACAAAGGGATGGAGTCATGACTGTGGATCTCTGTCTCTTCTTACAGACCCAAGCTCCAGTGTTATCCACATGCATCCCCTCTTTGAGTTGGGGGGCTCACATGATCTGAAAGGTTTCAGAGTGGTAGTTCTGTAGGTTACTGGAGTTAGAACAAACGGCAGGAACATGTGCTTCTTGTTGAAACCCTGGGAAAGCACATTTCAAAGCTTAATATAACCAAGATCTGCCAGCACATCTGTGGATCAAGGCCTGAAATCATCCAGAACCTGAACGCTGTTCATTAATGATGGAAGTACAGACAGAAAGTTCTGGGTGGTGGAAGTAGGGGGCCTGGAAGGAGGCTCTTACTTCAATGATGATACGAAGGCAGAGGCTGGTTTTCTAAATCCATTTTTCTTAAAATCACCCCACCCAAATGAAGTCATTATAAAGCTAACCAAGGATAACAGCTCTATCAATCAAATTTTTTTTTTTGCCTTCACAGTTGAATGAAAAAAAATTATTCCCGTCTTCTACAGCCAAAATGGAGAAGGCAGCTTAATTTCCCAGGAAGGGGAAAAGTCTTTATTCCTGCCCTCTTTTTCTCCATCTCTTTTGAATAACTCACCCCATTTTAATGTCATGCTTTATTTTGCATATTACTAGCATTGGAACTTGTGAAGGAGAGAGACCAAGGCTGAGGTGATATGATGATAAGATATCAGACTTTTTCTTTGAAGAATAAATCATATTTTAGGAAGACATACCAATGCACCATAGGGATTCCAGGCAGGAGGCTAACGTGTTCTGTTCCTTTCTATGGTTAAGGAAGCTCACGTTTAGAAGAAAAAGAGCTCTCTGGGCTTTATAGGGAAGGATCAGAGAAGGAAGCAGAGGACCTCATTATGTAGCAGCAGGAGTGACTCCAGGCTCAGGTTAAGAGCATTCCCTTTTGAAAAATTGAAATATCATCCTAATAGCTGTAATGAATTCGTTCTTTAGTCTCGTTCCAGGAAGAAATAAAGTTATTGTAGGAGAGAGCTACCTCAGAGAGGATATTTACCAAGATAGGTTGATTATGGCAAATGAATTATGTGTGGCTGATTGCATTTCACAAAGCCTTGTACACAATAATGTACTCTTGAGACTAAGTCAGACTTTGTCAGATCTGCACAACAGGGATGTGCAGATTTTCCTAGCTCACATTACTCTGTGTATTTAATGAGTGCTAAAGTGTAGGTAAATTGATCTTTCTAAACAAATATGATCATTTCAGGACATTAAGGAAACAATGGAAATATTCAATCGAAGGCCCTCACATTATACCTGAAGAAGAATTGGAAGTTAAATATTGTGTATGAGTTGCTGAAAATCATGAGGGTGGTTATAATGGTCAGTAACAGCCTAAGAGCTGAGATCTTCCAAATGGCAGCAGTCTCTTGTTTACATTGTGTCCTTAAGGAATTTCTTAACAATGTAACATTATTGATAAGCATATGAGGTTGGGGGGGGGTAGAGAAATCTAGTATGGGTAGAGTTCATGGATACTTAAAGACTAGTGATTAACAACTGTTAAATTTATTATCACATTTCATCTATAATAATAATATAAAGGCATATATTTTCCATATATATAAATTCTATAAAGGCATATATACTTGCTGTACAAGTGTAGATTGAAGCTCAGAGAAGTTAATATGGGTAGGGTGGCAAAGCTAGTAAAATGGAACTGGAATTAATTACAATGTCAATTACATTCCCAGGTGTCATAAGTCATTAGTTAACACTTAGACAATATAAATTAATGAAATCATATTTACTAATATGTTGGAATTGGAAGATAAGTTAACAAACTTGCATCTTTGATTCAAGATTTGATGCAAAAAAAGATTTGATGCAAGATTATTCCATTATAAGAATGCATGACATTCACAAGTTTCTGGCTAGACTATCTTCTGGTTATAAACAACTCACTTCCAAGAAAGTTAACTGTTCAGAAACTTGCTATCCAGTATTTCAATCAGTAGTTGCTGTGGTTGCAAAGGATTTGAAATGTGACTAGTCCATCTGAGATTGTGTGAGAGGGTAAAATATACATCAAATATTGACAATATGGGAAGAAATATAGACAAATTAACATACATTTGTGAGTAATCATAATTACAGAAAAGTCTTAGAGACTTCCTGCCTAGTAATCATGGTCACTCAAAAACATGTGTTTAAAAATACTGCCTAAATTTAAGTTATTTAAAAGCATTTCTCATACTTAATGTAATAGCATATCTATACAATTCATATCCCCTTAACCTTTTCATTCTGCATGTCATAATTCAAACATTTGTCAATTCAAAAGTTTATTGCATATCTGAAAAATATTAAGTACTATATCTTTCTGAGAGTAAAATGATGACACAAATATCATTAGTATCCTCACAGAGTTCATATTGTTTAAGCAATGATTTGAGAATAATTCATATTTGAGTAACTGGAAGAGGAAAGATTAGTAATCATGTACATAGAATTATAAAAAGAGCACAGGCCCTAAAATATGCTTACTCAATGCTGAAATAACATGTCTAGGTAGAAGGCCACATTCCTATTTTGAGAATCACTTCGTAAATGAAACATAGGGAGAATGTTTCCTCTGTAAAAAGCATCAGAAAACTTTGTTTGGAGCATAGAAATGGCTCCTTTCAGATCTGACTTATGGCTGAGTTATGATGGGTGACATACAGCAATCCTCAGCAGCAAGGCAAGGGGTGTTCATCAGACAAACTGTGGTGGAGATGGGACCTTCCATTGTGTGACTGTTATTTCTAAAATTGATATGAACCAGTCTAATCTATTTGAAAAAGCATCTTTGTAGCTGTCGGATTGGAAACAGGTCTAGGAAAAGCTGGGAGGTAAATTTTGGGAAGAGGACTCCACCATGTCAATATTGAACAGTAAACTAACACTAAGTGCATGCTAGCACCTTTCCTTGTTTGTCAGATAGCCTTCTCAGCAGTGCCCTGAAGGAAGGCTTATTATTTCTTATTGTTCATAATGCAGTCTAAGACATATGAATGTTTAATCCTTTATTGAAGTTCATAATTTATCTATAATACTTAGAGGAGTAGAATTCCCACTATGTGTATACAACTCTCATGTACATGCTTTTTTTGCATTTTGTCATGCTGTTCTCTTCATATTTTTATAACTATGACTGACAGATTCCTTGAAATTCAAAATCGATTCAAAAACAGACAGATTGAAATTAGAGAAGCCTTCGTTTGCATGGGACCCACTGGAGGTCATGAGAAAAACTTTAGCAACAGGATCATTTATTTCTGTAAACCTTGCAACAGCAAGATAACGTCATCTTTAAAATATGAAAACTTCTTTTAACACTGTAAAGGCCTTTATCCCTTACTATCTTGGATGAATTCATGTTTAGAAAACAGTACCACACACATGCTTCACATTGTTTTATGTGCTTAAGATACAATAATGAACAATGCATGGAGATAATAACTCAGACACAATGTGTAATGATAAGGTCTTTGTAGGAAAGGTATGTCACACTTAAAACTGGATTGAAGCAGTATGGTAGACCACATTGTAAGTAAGTCACAAAGTCCAATAGTACAGCATTGTCTGCTTAGTAGCAAAGAAACACTAGCTTGATGGGCAAGGAGAGTGGATGGATACCAACACCTAGAGACAGAGAACAGAAGAATAAATACTCTCTCTTTGCTCTTGTTCTGCTGATACTCCTTATTGACCGAAGCCAAATGGAAGTTAAAGAGAGGTTAATACATTGCCATCGTTCCTTCAGGCTAGCTTCCTATTGGAAGGGTGGAAGGTGGATCTGAAGGAGAAACAAACAATATTTACCACCTCAGTGTGCTACATTCAGCCATTAGAAGTCCAGTAAGGATGTGGTCTAGGGTAAAGAGTTGCATATGACAGAATGCCATTTCAAGAATTGGTATTGTTACTGCAAAACAACAATAGCAGTCCCAATACCGAAAATACTCTACTATAGACATGATCTCAGAGTTTGCGGCACCTAGCAGCACAGAAGTTCTCACCATCACTGAAGTTCTCTTTTTGAGTATTCCAAAGGGCTCTGGAAGCTGGCTTTTTGTCAACCTTGAAGCACTTTTATCCTATGAAGAATTAAATTGCCTGAGGGATCCCTTCTTACCTCTCTACATTTTATATGAGAATGTTAAAATTCATTGGGTAACCATATACATGAAGAATTCACATTCAATCAGCAATAGTTAGGATAATAAAAACTTGAGAAGCACTAATTACTGGCTTAAAATGTATATGTGTCGGCAAAATTCCTTAGGAGCTCCTCTATTCTCTCACAACTGGACAACTGTTAAAGGTCCATTGGACCTGAGAGGCAGAGGATGAAAGACAGAAGGCACTGAAATAGTTCTCATTTCTTCCTTAAAATGTTCTTAAATGAAAAGGCTATTCCCAAAGAGCAACTGCAGGGAATGACCCATTTATGGGAATTAAGTGATTTGTACGCCTGAGAGACATGTTTCCAATCTCTCAGTCCACTGAGACTGGATATTCAAATGAGTTCTCTCTTGTGTACCTGAAGGTCCCCAAAGCAAACTTCAAAAAAGCCCCAATTTCAACAAAATTAACCATTACTTTCTTGACATTCAGGTATTCACTGTACTTAATACTTGTAAAGTCCTGTCTCGTTTTGAGGAAATGAGGTGCTTAAAAGTTGAGAAATTCTAGGCCTCAAAATTATTCTTCAAATTAAAGGATTTGTAAGCCATAAATGGTGCTTACAAATTTTTCATTTAGCCCATTTGTTTGACAAATGAAGAAACTGTGATGAGAAATGCAAAGTGTTCCAGGTGCTCAGGGCTCATGGTTGTAATCCTAGCTTCTTAGGAGGCTGAGATCTGAGGATCACAATTCAAATCAAAGCTAGCCCAGGAAGGAAAGTTTGTGAGAGACTGATCTCCAATTAACCACCAGAAAACGGAAGGTGGAGTTGTGGCTCAAAGTGGTAGAGCACTAGCCTTGAGTGAAAAGCTCAGGGACAACATCAGAGTTCTATTGCGTCTTTAAAGGTTATTCCATGAGTCAGCAGCAGACCTCTGATTAGTACCCTTTGTATCCCTCTCCAGCATTCTGCTCTTTGTACTTCCATTATACCAGGCCACAGAGAAGGAGAGCAGTGGACTCTGGGTCCTCTCTGGAAGCTATTCATTTCCTAGGAGAAAAAATATTAATCAGTAACATTGTTAAGTAATTTTTGTGTAACCATGCTAAACAATATTAAAAGCAGTTATTACGGGTAATTTTTCTTGGCATCCCAGAATTTTAGCTTCATGAAAAGAAGCAATAATTACTTTTGAGACACATGTAACTTGGGAAATTTATTTTATTTTGAAGATATATTGATAAATTTAATGCACAGATCATACTTTGAGAAATCAATGTACAGAACATAGGTTTCACAAATACTGGACACCTTCAAGAGCCATTTGATGAATTTAAACAACTGATGCCCTCTTCCTTTGCCTGAGCAGACAAGGCAAACATGAGCAAATCTGTGTTTAGAGTCCCAGTTTTCTCCAGACTTCATATGCATTTAATTTTATATAAAATAATATAAATTCAGGTATGTCCCATCTTAACTTCTTTTTATTTAAATGGTACTATTGTGGTGAGGTGAATTCATTGTGCATTGATTTTCATGCTATGGGAGAAAAAAATTGCTTTTAGGTTAGAATTATTAAAAAGTATATTGGGACGTCTAATCCTTGATTTTTAAAATAATCACAGATATCTGAACATATTCTCATGTTAATCGGAAAAAAAGACCCAGCTGAGTCAATTTAAACTCAAACAACAACATACAAATTTCTACATTGTTTAATTAACCATAAGTTAATAGATAGATTGGATTAAGAAATACCTACATAAAGCATCTTTTCTGTGTGTGTCTGTGAGGTTATTTCTGGAAGAGCTTGGCATGAGATTCAATGAACAGAGAGGGGAAGATCTCTTCGCCATTGGCTGTCACCATCCAATTTTATGGGGCAATCCCCAGAGAACAAAAAGACTGAAGAAATGTGAAAATGCTGTGACTAGAAGGAAGAGAGACTAGACTAGAGAGAAGAGAGCATGAGAGAGGTTAAAAGGAACATCTGGATACATGTTAGTGATGTACATTATCTTCTCGATAGTTTGGGACCAGAATAGAACCAAAGAGTCTGATGGCCTTGTTGAGATTTAGGGACTCAACACCAGTAGTCATAGACTTCCATATATCTTGGTCTAGATGTACTTGAGAAATATACAGAATCACAACAGTGTCAATGTATCTTTAACTTCTGTTAAAGATTGAAGAATTTTGCTAGCATGTATTCCGAGGTGGAGCTGGTAGGCCTGAATCCAAGGGCCTGCAGAAGATTCACAGTGAGTCTGGGATTATTTATAGTTCCAGCACTTATAATAATTTTATATTTATTTTATCTCCTCCCATTTTTGCAAGGTAGAAGGAGGAATAATTTTTCAACAAACAATACTTGACTTCGAGGTGAGTATGCCTGTAATCCCAGCACTGGGGAATATGAGGCATGTCTTCATTCCCCTCAACCCCTAAAATGACATATCTGACTTCAACTGAAGCTTTGCCATTGTTTCCTGACTTTTACATAGTGCTCAGATTTCTTGCTTATTGAAAAAGAATATTAATCTCAGTGCAGAATAGATTAAATGATCACAAAAAATAAAGTATCTATAATCATGGCTTAGGGTTTTTGAGTCCCACATCCAATATCCAATTCATATGTGACTCAGTTTCTTCATCTGTAAAATGGATATAAGGATATAACTTTTTTCCTGTGAGAAAGATGCATGTAGAGTACTTTGTCTATATCCTGTCCTGTTGTATATAAGAAATAGAAATGGACCATTATTCTTAGTAGTACAAATGTTCAGCCTGAAGTAAACATTTAAATCTGTAGTTATTTTTCATCTTTAAAACTCTGTCAGGGTTCTTGTGTTAAAAAGTAAGCCCTGGAAAACAAGCTCAGAAGGTGTGTTTTTTTGCTTGTTTTATAGACAGTCAGATGGGAAAATCACCTGGATCAGGTGCAGGTATTGTGCACTTTAAGGAAGAAAAATGAGTGGGAGAGGAATAATTGATACAAGTTGGAAAGGTTAGAAAATTCATATATGCCTAGAGAATTAGATGCTGCAAGTATGACCAGCTCTCCTCCAAAATCTCTCAAAAACATTTGTATCTCTTTGTTGGCCCTTAGAAAAAGAGTGTGCATTTGTCTATTTTTTCATTCACTAACCAAATACTTATTGAGCACTAAATGAGTGTAGATCATCATACTAGACAACAGAAATGAACAGGAGGGATGGAATCTTTTGACCTAGGGTTACATCCCAGGAAGGAGAGGCAGGCAAACCAGTCACTAATTTGTCAGATGGTGTGTCATGAGCGCTAACAAGAAAAGTAAGTCCACAGAGAGCACTGAGAGACAGGAGAAAAGTGAATTTCTCCTCCACCCACTTCCACAATTTAAAACAAGACTGTTAATTTCTAGCTCACAAAGGAGGGGCAGTGGAGGCTAAGACCTGTGTGGTACAAGGGAGTGAGCCAGATGATATCTAAAAAAGACTTCCTAGGAACAGAGGGCCTTGTCTGAATGGCTCTGGAGGACCTGGTTCTCCTAAACTAGTTAGTAGAACCAGAACTGATACTCATCACAATAGCATAAAACAACCTTTCTCAGTTCACTAAAATAGGTATTCAAAATATATCTTAGTTGATTCCTGCAGATTAATAGGGTCCAGGAAAGAATCAGATCTGTTAATTCTCAAAATCTCATTTAGCCAGATAACCCCATTCATAAGTATTTATTGAATTCTTACTATGTGTAGGCAGAGTCATGAGTGCTCAGTGGGTAAAGTATGTAGGGTCTCCTATCATTAAAGAGCTAACATTGTAGTAGATAGGTGAGACAGTTAAACACAATTAACAAACTCCATTACAAGTTGTGCTGAAGGTGATTTTTTTTTAAAAAGGAGCCTGCCTGACATAGAGACTGACAGGGTGATTGAAAAAAAAGACTGAGAAGATGAACTTGAAACCAGTTTATCCCTATGAGGGAAGAGCTGGCAACCTGCAGTAAGGCTTGGAGCCTTGAGGAACTCACTCAGGGGAAAATACATGGTTCTTAACAACATTCTCAAGACCTCACAGGTAAATTAGAGCAGAATCTTCAAGCAGCACTATTTAAAAAGTCCAAGTGTGGAAACAACTCAAAGATATATCAGCTAATAAATATACAAAATGTAGTATAGCCATACAAAGGAATTCCATCCAGTCATACAAAAAGTAAAATACTGATTTGTGCAACAACATGGACAAATCTTGAAAGCATGATAAATGAAAGAAAGAAGCCAGTCATGAAAGACTACATTTTGTGTCATTCTATTTATATGTAATTGCTAGAAGAAGCAAATCAATTAAGACAGAAGTGAGATTAGTGGCTGATAGAGGCTTATGAAAAGGGGGAAATGGGATATAATCTTTCTATTTGGGATAAAGGAAGCCTTCTGGGCTAGAATGTGGTCATAGTTGTACAACATTGGGAATGTGCCTATTGCCCTTGGACTGTGTCATGAAAAATCTCAAAATGATAACTTTTAATATTACACATTTTTACTTGAACAAAAATATTTGATAGTCTCAAAGTCAGGCTTGTCTGTTATAATTGATTAGTTCTACAGTTCATCTGGGACTTTTTAAGCTTCCAGTAATACTAGCAAGAAGAATTCACAACAGTTAGCTACCTACCTTTTTGACCCCTCCCAAACCACTTCCTACTTCTTACTCCTTTGAAAACACATAAATGGCCTGGTTCCCTCATTTCTTTCATGAAAAACATATGTACAGACCAAACCACACCACCCCAGAGAAGCACCCAGAATAGTGAAAGCCAGAGGAAATATATCATATAGTGACTGCTTATACCTCACATATTCTGTGGGCACTCAGGAGCTTTCCTAGGCCTCACTGATTTTCTTCTTATTGAGCTGATTTTGTTTTGGAATGTGTGGTTCCAATTCTTAATTTTAAGGTCAACATCTTTCCTGACTAGTACCATAAATGTTTAACAAGTATGACTAAACCATTCCTGGTTTCTTACTTTGATTTCCCAATATGTGTCAGAAATGCAGGCAGGCAGGAGATCAAATACTAAGATTGAATCCTTTGAAGTGGATGTCACGGTTGATGTCATAATAGCAAATATTCCCTTTTACAAGAATCTTGAATAGGAGTAAGCAAGTAGATTAACCCTTCAGAGACTAGGCAGTGTGGTTGCTGATTAACACACTCTAGAGCAATTCTTTATGCACTTACCTTTACATGCACCACACTGGAGCTGTGGGAAGAGCGTAGGCTTTGAAGTCTTATAGGTACTTGACATTGTTGTTGTTCCTGCTTTGGCACTGGTGATGGAACCAATGGCTTCATGACTTCTAAGTACACACTCTACAACTGGGTTAATATCTCCAGATCAAGATGTTTTAAATTCCAGCTCAATGGTCTGGTCTGCTATCTGTTGAACAATGAGCAAAGGCAGTCAAGTTAGTAACTCAAGAGAGGGCACTTGTATAAGAATAGATACCTGGTGGCTAGAGAAAAAAAAATGAACTTTAGGGTTCTGTAAAACAGAGTAAACTTTGTTGAAGTGGACCTGAACAGTACCTTGAAGTGGAACTGATCTGCTCCATTTGCAGATTTACTACCAAGCATCATTTGTAGCAAGAGCCACTCCTGTGGTTTTGGATTAGTGAATTTGTCGTTTCTGGGCTGCACTCCCTGTTCAATGATAAAAAAAAAAAAAAAAAAAAAAAAAGGCTCATCATCTCTGTCAATATTAACTTCTCCCAGAACATTGGGAATAATTCCACTGAAAGACTAATTTTAATTAACTGATTGAAAGCTCCAATCAATGACTTGACCCCAGCTGCACAAATTTCAATGTAAAAACATAAAGCAAATGAATAAAGAAGGGAATATGACACCTCCAGAAGTCAGTACTTCACAATAAAGTATTTGAAGGATAATGAAGAAATGAATCTCATATGCTAAGAATGATCAGTGAAATTAAAGAAGACATGTATAAATACTTGAGGATAAAAATAAACATCTGTATGAATTCAAAGTGGTACAAACAAAAAACTGAATGTAATAAAAATATAAAATGGAAAGTAATAATAGTATAAACTTGGAAAAAATTGAAATTCTGAAAATAAAATTCTCAATAAATAAAAAATTCAGTTGAAAGCTTCTCAAGTAGATTGGATCAAGCTGAAGACAGAATACTAGGCCTTGAAGACATGGTAGATGTAGTAGGATATTCAGATATAGCTAAAGAGAAAGAAACAAAAGAGAGTACAAATGAAATACGAACATGACATTTGGACCAAACTAATGAATCATAGGCATAAAAAAAAGAGAAGAGGAGATGCTAGAGAAAATGTAGTCACTAAACAGGAGAAAATTCCCCAAATTTTGAGAAAGAGATAAATATGTGAGCATACAGAGCTTTTAAGGACACCCAAGAGACAAAACTAGAAAAGAACCTTTCTTAGGCGAGGGAGCTGGGGGGGGGGGGGTGGGTGGTCTTAATCAGGCTTAAATACTAGGATTCTGAGTGTCCAAAATGGCTTCTAAATGTTGTAATCCCTTTGCTCCCTTAAGCAAATCTATTGTTTACATCATAATTATCTTCTTCTGGGTTCCCTCTCATGTTTGTACCTCAGCCTGGGATATAGTAAATATTTTTGTCTAAAGATTGCTGGGAATACAGGCAGCAACTCTTCACCTTCTCCATATGCTGCAAGAAGGAATACTATTATATACTGGGAACAAACACATTGAAGGAAGACAACTTTACAGGCAATGAAGGAAAGAATAAAAGGGTAGAAAGATACTAACAAATCTACTTGTTCTTTTTGATGATGCTGCATATCAAAGTAAAATGAAACCCAGCAGTTAAAATCATGACTTATTGCTCACATAGTTGGACTCAGGTGGTAGTTTCTTACTTGGGATCTCTTAGATGATATTAGTCAAATGGTCATTGGAACTAGAGTCATCTTAAGCTTATTTCTAGAAGTGTCTAAAGATAATATCCCATTCCATACTGCCTTTCTGATTGGATTGCTAGATTAGCCTTCTGAAGTATATGATAGGCTGAGGGTAGTTGGACATTTTACATGGTCACTAGTTTCTCCAAATTAGGTATTTTGACATAGTTTATATATTTTGGTAAAAGAGCTTCTATTAAATGATATAGTGTTACCATATAGTCTATTAAGAAATTTATATACTCTAGAGTTGTTTGCTTTACTATGTTATAGATACCATTTACTTAAATTCTCTTAATTACATTTTCTTTAGTTTTGCTGGATTTTTGTGCTTGTTCTATACCTATTGAAGGGTATGTTAAAGTCTTCAATGACAATATAATTTGTCTATGTTGTTGTTATGTCATGTTTTCATACATATTTTGAATCTATGTCATTACATGTTTCACAACTATGGATTTTTATAATTTTCTGTGACCTAGCCATCATCATAAAAGTCTCTCTTTAGAGCTAAAAATTGTTCTTGTCTGAGAGCTTGTTTTTCTTTTTTTCCTTTTCCTTTTCTTTTGCCAGTAATAGGGCTTGGACACCAGGCCACATGCTCACTTGGCTTGCTTGCTCATAGCTGATAATGTAGCATTTGTGCTTTGCTACCAGCCTGGCTTTTCACTGGTTAGAGATTGAATCTCCAGAAATTTTCTGTGAACCATGATCCTCCAGGTCTCAGCCTCCTGAGTAACTAGAGTTATAGATGTGAGCCAATGGTGCTTAGTGAGCTTGCTTTCTTGATATGCTTTTATCTATTATATATTAGTTATTTATATGAAAGATATTTCCATTTTAAAATTTTCAATTTTTATATATCCTATTCAGTGTCTTTTGATGAGCAATTAAAAAATTTAATCACAATATCAACCTTCTAACTAATGTAATTTGTCCATTTGCATTCAACATAAGAGTAACATAGATTTATACTCACTAGGTAGGTGTGTTTATTTTATTTGGTCTATCCATTCCATGTTTCTTTTCTTTCTTTCTTCTTTTGATTTTTTTTTTGGGGGGTCCGGTCGTGGGGCCTGAACTCTGGGCCTGGGCGCTGTCCCTCAGCTCTTCAGCTCAAGGCTAGTGCTCTACCACTTGAGCCATAGCGCCACTTTTGGCTTTTTTTCTTTTTGCTTATGTGGTGCTGGGGAATCGAACCCAGGGCCTCAGGCATGCAAGGCAAGCACTCTACCACTGAGCCACCTTCCCAGCCCTGTTTTTTTTTTTGTCTTTCTTCTTTTGAAATAATCATTTTTGGATTATTTTGCATTTCCTCCTCTATCCATTTTTATTTAAATATACTGTATTATTCATTTGGTGTTTAACACCAAATGTTATGTTATGTTATGGTATAGTAACACTAAATTAGAAACTTTACCACTCTGAAGGAAATATGGGTATTTTAAAACAGTGTAACTTCATTTAATCTTTCCAAAGCATTTTGCTACTGTTGTCATATAGTTCAGTTCTATGTACATTATAAAATACATAATATATCATTTTAAAGAGCTACATTATTTTATTTTATATACTTATCATTTTCAGTGCCTTGCTTGTTTATTCATTTTCTTTCCAGACTGAATTAATTTCAGGTCTGCTATGATGAATATCTTCTTCCTTTCTTTTTATTAAGGTTGGTATCTGAAGTATTTCTATATGAGCTTTCTTTTGGATAATACTTTTGTTAGGAGCAAACTAGAAATCAATTATTTTTTCAGTACTCTAAAATATCACTGTTTTCTGGATGCCACAAGTTTCATAAAAGACTGATATCTGCTTTTAATACTTGTTGTTAGGCAATATGTCCATTTAACTGGCTGATTTTAGCATTCTCCTCTCTCTTATATATCTGTCTTTGTGTCTGTCCATCTCTCTATCTCCTTCTCTATATACACATGTACTCTATATACACTATATACACATGTACACCTACATTCACTCACATCTTTGGTTTTCAGATATTTGATTAGGTAAATTTTAATCTGCTTGGAGTTCACTGCAATTCTTGAATTGTCAGATTATCTATCTCTAGCATACTTCTGAAGGTTCACTTTAGGTAGATTCCAAATATTTCTTCTGTATCTTTGCTTTCTGCTTCCCTTTGGCACTCCAAATGTGTTGACTATATTCCTTATATACCTTACACAAGCATATGTACCATGTACCTTGTGTAACATACAATGTGTTCTTTTTCTAATGTGTTCTTTTTCTCTTTGGATTTCCATACATAGAATAATCACCTTTTGCTACACAGAATAATTACCCTTTTCCAGTCCTATATTGAAAAGGATTCAAACTGTGCTGTAGTTTAATAAAATCACTTCACTGATTTCATCCCATTTCCTCCTAGATTTTGATTGAGCTGCCAGTGGGTATCTGTCTGCTCATATTTGTAAGATTGGAGGGGATTTAGCTCTATTCTTTGGAAGTTTTTATCTTAGGTTGTAAGCCTCCCACCTTAGAAGCTTCAATATCAAGTAAGTATTTCTAAGGAAGATGAGCTGCTTATTATAGGCATGTCTTCATTCTCTAGTAGGATTTGCTCCTAAAAGGAAAAGTTACAGTAGATTTTAGTCTATGCTTTAAGATTACAGCCTTATCTTCTCACGTTCAGAGAATAATCTGTTGGAAAAACATGGAGAATATTATGACTCTTCATACTTCAAATCTGTTAGCCTTCTATGTGGGACACACACACACACACACACACACACACACACACACACACACACACACACACACACACACACACACACACACACACACACACATGACTTTCTCTTTATTCCAGTAGAGATCTATTGCCTGTATCTATGTTTGGAGAAAACCTTTCTTTCTTTTTTAATTGTGAAAATACTGTACAAAGGGATTACAATTACAAGGGCAAGGTAATGAGTATATTTCTTATCAAGCATTGTTGCCTCCTCCTTTGTTTCCCCTTCCCATCCCTTCCCATCTCCCCCCAACCTTCCCACCCCTCCACCCCAGCCAAAATTGTAAAGTTCATTTTTCGACATAATGTCTTGTACATATCATTGTTGCAATGGGTCCCCTCCACAAATTATACTAACATCAAATATAACGAAATTATACCAACATCAAATATAATGTCCCTCTGTGGGGGAGGGACATACAAAGCCCCAAAAATAATCTTATAACCATGTTAGAAACAATCGCAAGAAAGAAAAAACATTTGAATACATATCTTGGGGTTCATTTCACCTAACATCAACTATCTGACCTTTTTTGCTTGTCTCAGAGATATACTAGTTATTGCAAATAAGGAAAACCATGGGACCTATGTTTCTTTGGGCCTGGCTTACTTCATTTAATACAATTTTTCCAAATCTTTCAATTTCCTACCAAATGGGGCAATGTCATTCTTTCTGATAGAGGCATAGAATTTCATTTTGTGTATATACCACATTTTCTTGATCGATTCGTCTACTGAGGGGCATCTGGTTGGCTCCATATCTTAGCTATGGTAAATAATGCTGCAATAAACATAGTTGTGCTGGTAGCTCTAGTATGGTCTTGTTTGTGATCATTCAGGTAAATGCCCAAAAGTGGGATTGCTGGGTCATAGGGGAGCTCTATGTGCAATCTTTTGAGGAACCTCCACCCTACTTTCCAAAGTGGTTGAACATGTTTAAACTCTCACCAACAATGCAGTAAGGTTCCCTTCTGTCCATATCCCCTCCAGCATCTGTTGTTATTAGAGGTCTTGATTCTAACTGGAGTGAGGTGGTATCTCAATGTTGTTTTGAGAACAGACCTCAAGACCAATGGAATAGAATTGAAAACCCAGAAAACCCAGAAATATAGCCATCTAATTTTTGATAAGGGAACTAAAAAAGAAGAATGAAAGAAAGACAGCCTCTTCAGTAAATGGTGCTGGCAAAAATTGGTTAATCACTTGTAGAAAACTAAAGCTAGATCCTTATATATCACCTTGTACCAGAATCAACTCCAAATAGATCAAAGACCTCAGAGTCAAAGCAGACTCTGAAAACATTACAGGATGGAATAGGAGAAACCCTAGGTCTCCTTGGCACAGGCAGAAATTTTCTTAATAGAGACCCAGAAACACAACAAATCAAAGAAAGTTTAGGCAAATGGGATTGCATGAAATTGCAGAGCTTCTGCATGGCAAAGGATATAGCTAGCAAGATCAATAGAAAGCCCATGAATTGAGAGAAGATCTTCACTAGCCATACGACAGACAAGGGTCTCATATCTAAAATATACCTGGAACTCAAAAAATTAAATCCCCCAACAACAAATCCTCAAAGAAACAACTGCCCAATAAATAAGTGGGCTAAAGACTTAAAGAGAAACTTCTCTGAAGAAGAAAAAAGTATGGCCAATAGACACATGAAGAAATGCTCAACCTCTGTAGCCATAAAAGAAAGGAGAAAACCTTTCTAAGGAGAAAATAAAAGTGAAATGAGGTGAATGGGGAAGGTCCTAATCCATTTTGACTGGTAGCTTTAGGAAGATATTAAAAGTCATGAATAGAGGAAGGATTGCATAGAGTTATGGGAAGTGCTGTGGATGTAGGTACAAGTGGTAAGAAATGTGAATTATTTAGCATTTATGAAGACATAAAGGTTCAAGTCCTATAGTGTCAAAATTGTAGGTTTGAAGAGAAAGACCTTTAAGAGACACCCATAGAAGGCTTCCAGGAACAAGCCAAGAAGGGCAGACTTAGATGAAACCAACTCCTTGGAACTCCATCTTAAGCTTCTAGCCTACAGAACTGTAACAACATAAATTTCTGTTGTTTCAGCCAAAAGGAAAAAAAGTAAAAGTTACATCAATTCATAGAATGTGCTCTGGAGAAAAATGAAAGAAGGAATGGTGATAGCATGTTCTAGATGACCCAGATTGTATTTGTAAATAAACTGGAAAACTTGCAGTAGGTAAAGTGACCCATGATGTTCCCTTTGGGTCACAGGAGAGATAGTATTTCATGCAGGTCGAACTAGAAATTGCAGTATGAAAACAGGATTTTTCAGTACACCATATTTACAGGAAAAACAATCACACTTTTGGAGTTTATTGTAAAATCTATACATTTCCTTAGAATATGCTCAATTTGATTCTGAATTTCATAAATCATTGCTTTAGAGCCTCACAAGTATTGTTTAAAATTATTTCCTTTTTCAGGTATTTGTCTTCATAACATTACTACATGCTATGTTTTCTTCTATTCTTCTTGAACAAGTTAATGGCTTACTTATTTCTTCAAGAGTATTTTCCTTGGCTTTATTAAGCAATTATACTGTTTAATCAAGTCTCACATTTGGGATTACTATTATATTTTAATTTATTTAAATTCTGTGGATTTTCTTCTCCACACACCCTTAGCAGAGTTAAATAGGTTTCAGTAATAGTTTTTCATACCTAAATTTTCTGGATATTCCAGGTGTTTGCTCATTAACCTCCCATGGACATGTAAATTGAGACCATATCTACATTTCTGAACATATTTTTATGTCTGCTTTATTATTAGCTTAGAGTTGTCTTTTGTATGAAAGTGTGGTAAATGGTAATGTTATTTTTTATCTTAGGTTTTACAATGTTCTAGGGAAAGGAAGATAAGAGAGAATAATGAAAAGGATAATTGATCAAGAAGCACTAGACACAAATTGACATGCTATATTGTAACCCATTTGTACAACCACTTGAAGTTTAAAAAATAAAGTTTATTTTAAAAAACAGAAGAAAGTGTTTTAATAAATAATCATTATGAAAAATGATCCCAAAAGCCCTTGTAAGGACAGTGTATTTTATACTTATTGATGATAGTTTGATTAGCTCTATATTAATTTATGTGTCTAGATTCTTGTTTTGAATATATTTACTCTATGACAAATAACTTTATATTATTTGAACCTTTATGTCCATAATTTTAAGACTATTTAACTATATTTTCTTCAGTTTTGCTTCGCAAGCTTTGATTCCATTTATTTCAATGGTTAAAAAAGTTACTTAGATTATAGTGTTTTTTTTCACTAGTCTAGATTTCCTATCCTTCCTTTATCTGTGAGTTTTCTGAGGTGTCTTAAGTATATCTGCTTTTTTTTGGCTAGTAAAAACATTTAAAGTTTAATATTTCATCCAACTTCATTGGTATTAAGATTGCCTTTTGCATTTTTATTATTTTTATAGTGTTCTTTCCTTTAAAACATTTTAGCTATCATTGAGAAGTTTGTCTTTGTTCTCTTCACCTAGTAGTATGACAGGTGTGGTTTGCTTTTAGCTTGAATCCTGACTGTATTTATAATCTTGGGCATGGTACTCATGTGTCATAGTATCTTCAACAATAGAATGCTTTCCATTAAGTCTCTGAAGAATAAAGACAAGCACGTTCATTCTTTACCTTTAGCAGCCACACATCATTCCTAACTGACATGTCCCATATTTAATCACTCTGCAGGCAGGTGACTGAGGCCACTTGCAAATATTTATGACAAGAAATTACTGATGGGAATATGCACAAAAGATACCGGCTTTCCCAACTTGGACTCTTATTTTCCAAGGTGGATCTCAAAGGCATTTTTTTCAACAACCACATATCCTGGAGGAATTCCAGAAGCCTTTCAGGAGGAGAAAGTGGTTGCTGTGGCTGCTGATACTGCTAGAGTTCAATGGAAGCTGAAAGGCTGGAATGATGACCTTTCAAGAAGAACAAATGTTATTAAATAATGGATTTTTGTCCCACCTCCTCCTCTAGTCAAGAGCAAAAGGATGAAAAGGGAATCCTATTCTTCTATTAATAACTCCCCAGTCAGTCTCATGCTGACAAAGCAGAAAACAACTGTAAAATTAGCAATTTTGCCTGCAAATTAGCCCTTGCAAGCCATAAAAAGATAAAAGGAATTAAGAAGAATTCTATTAATGGAGCTAAGGATGGAAAAAAACCCAAGAGTGATAGAGTATAAAGGCTCAGAAAATGGATACTTATTTTAAGGGAGATATTACCTAGCCTTTAAAAAGCTGCTTTAAACAGTGTGTGAGGCAAGTATTAATTTATTGCCCTTGGATCAGTGGCTTTTCTTAATGGCTCCATGGAGCAAATCTATCAGAGCTTCAAAGAGCACAGGGTGTAGATTGATGTTAATAAATATTACTCCATCACCTTTATGTAGAATTCCTACTCCACATTAGAGAGGCAATGCTGTCAGAGGGAGGAAAATCAACTTAAAAAGTGCACAAAGTTAGAATTAAACTCTGCTCTTGCTCCTTTGTCAGCCTTGGGAAAGAGAGGTCCCATTTGTGACCTCTCTTTTGTCTTCTATCAATACAGATGGTAATTCTGCTCTACTGTATTCATAACATGATATTGGTAACATGCAAAGAAAAGTCTTTGTTCCTGGTAGCTTGACAGCAAATGTTAGTCCATTTCTCTTTTCCATTCCTCACGAGCAGGCTGGAAATGCTCAGCCTTCTTGCAAATCTATGCAAAACAGGTTAAGTTCAACTCTGTGAAATTCTCCCCTAGAAGATCAATCTCTGCAGAGAAGAATGTATTTTCATAATTTATGATTGGTCTTGGGCAATAAGCTCTCATCTGCAGTTTTATGAAAATGATAAATCAATATATAATAGTGGGGATAATTAGAAAAAGAAACAAACTTTTAACAATAAGAGGGCAGAGGTTCTCTATTTTCAATAAAGAAAATATGCAGACAAGATATTTAGAATTTGTTCAATTTATTTCATAATTTGCTTTAGGAGCTTTCACAGTCATTGTCATTTAATACTTCTTATGTTCCAAGAGGAATTGAGGAATTTGAGATTCTGTAAGAAGATTTAGTGAATCTCAATCACTCCTACTTTTTTAGTACAAGCAGGTGTTTCATGTGTGAAATACACATTTTCCTTCCCAGGGATAAAAACTGGGAAGATATAGACAAAGCAATCAATACACATCAAAAGTGAACAATTTTTGAAGGTGATTATATCATTGAGAATTTCATAAGGGCCATCAAAAATATTTTTCTAAGTGATAACTTTAGCTTACAAGATTGGTATAAAAGCCAGGCACTAGTGGTTCATGCCTGTAATCCTAGCTTCCTAGGAAGCTGATATACAAGGATTGTGGTTCAAAGCCAGCCCAGGCAGCAAAGTCTGTGAGACTCTTATATCTAATTAATCCAGAAAACTGGAAGTAGACTGTGTCTGTCAAAGTGGTAGAGCAAAAGAGCTCAGGGGTGGTGTGTGTGATGGTAAAATTTATAAAAATTGAGTTACATAAGACATAGTGACAAGACTTCAGGCTGGCCAGGCTTTTCAGATCTCAAGATCTAGGATCAGGGGCTGGGAAGGTGGCTCAGTGGTAGAGCGCTTGCCTTGCAAGCCTGAGGCCCTGGGTTCGATTCCTCAGCACCATATAAGCAAAAAGAAAAAAGCCGGAAGTGGCGCTGTGGCTCAAGTGGTAGAGCGCTAGCCTTGAGCTGAAGAGCTGAGGGACAGCGCCCAGGCCCAGAGTTTAGGCCCCACAACCGGACCCAAAAAAAAAAAAAAAAAAGATCTAGGGTCAGTTCAGGTGGGCCTTGTCCTTAGAAGTGACTTAAATTTCTTAATTACATCACCTCAAAATGGTTTTTCCAGTGGTGTTTGAGCACATTCCACAACAGAGACTGTTCTTCTAGAGTGGCTTAGATTAGTTGAACATGAATGTGCTGAGCTCCTTTAGTGTGTTATAATTTATGTAATTTATACAGAGAATGTATACTAACTTTACAGGGCTTCAATACCATTACCACAAATTAATAGAAATATATTGTCTCATAGTTCTGGAGGCTGGAAATTTGAATCAAGGTGTCTACATGGTAATGCTCACTTTAGGGGAGAATGCTTCCTCATATTTTCCAGCTTCTGTTTTGCTAGTTATCTGTGGTAATTGCTTAGTTTATAGACACATCTTTCCAAACTCTGTTTCACTTTCCTAACATGGCCATTTTCATCTTCATCCTGTATAACTCTCTTATTCTTAAAATGGTGGCAGACAACATTCTATTACTTGAGACATGTCTATAGCTTGATGTTTTTGGTTGGTATTTTGGAGATAGAGTTTTGTGAATTTTTCTGAACCAGTTAGCTTTAAATTATGAACATTTTGATCTCAGCTTCCTGAGTAGCTAAGGTATTAACAGGAGTGAGCTGTGAACACTGGGCCAAAATTTTATTTTCTAATCAATTTCATTCTTTCAACAAAGATGTCTTGAATACCAAAAATATGCAGAACTCTAAGGTACCATTGATAGAATAGAGAAAAATACAGACAAGATCTCCAATGGAGGCTACAACCCAACTCCATCCATCCTACAATCCAACATCCATACAATTAAAGCTTTACTCAGCAAAATGCCAAAAGTCTTAAAGATAAAAATTCTACCTAGCTCACTTTTATTTTAGAGTAATAAAAGAAAAAAGAATTAACATTTACTGTGTGTCATATATTAGATACATAATAAGCAAGTTACAATATTGTCTCCCTTACTTCCCCAAGCCACCCAGAGAAATAGTTATGAAAATTTGGGTTCAGACCACGAATCTTCCCACAATCAGTCAGTAATTTCTACAGTGCCTTTGTCTTCTGCTACAGTCAGGAGTCTATATGCTCTTGATTAAGAATTCAGTTATCAGCCATAACTGATATGAGATATAGAGATGAATGAGCAAAGACCATCCTCCTTTAATAAACATGAACTCTTGTGGATTAAATGAGTGTTTATCTTAAGGCTAATCTCCAGGCCATTTTCTACTCATTTCTGACTTTTTTCCATACACATATGAGAGCAGTTTAGACAAAGCTTAAAATGTGCCAACACCTGCTGAGTGTATGTTGTGTGGACTTAGTACAACCTAGTAATTCTCACAGTTCATGGAAATAAAGAAGATGGTCAGAAATCACATATGAGAATGTACTACACAATTGTGGCTCCATTAATTCTGACTTGTAAGGAAACTGGACAACTATGCATTAGCTGAAAGCAACCCTTTGGTGTTACAGTTTCCCCACAAATAGTTACTATTTTCCCAAGGCCTTGTATCCCTACCGAAAGACTCTCACACACCAATGCCAAGTAGACAAGCTCTCCATATGGCTCCTCTTCTGAGAGAACTCTCAGGAGGTTTGCAGCTTGGAAGTACATAGAAGCTGCTGATTTGATGTCTGTTTCTGTGCTCTTCCCTTTCCTTTTATTGTCTGTGTGGGCCATATATTCTAAAGGACATCAGTGTGAATCCCAAAAGTGTTACAGAATTATGTATTTCCTCTGTGGTTTTTTTATTTTTTAGGATCGCCTCTCTTCAAAGGTTCTTGTATGTATTCTAGCCTGAGGCTTAAGTTGTACTTGCTCTATTTGACCATATAGGTTCACATAGTTGTCCACATAGAAGAGGTAACTTCTGACTAGCATTGGCAGCAACAAGTATGGCAGTAGAAGCTCCTACAGCACAAGTTCTGGGGGGGGGAAAGGTATAGTTTGTAATCCTAGAAGAATGTTGATGTCATAACCAGTGTGTGTGTGTGTGTAAAGGATTTTATTGATTGATAATCATCCTACAATCACAGGACCTTCTCTTACAAAAATTATCTGAATATTATCCAGATATCAAGGAACTATCTAAATATTAATAACATGAAAGTTGAGAAACTCTGACCAAGAAGAATATTTTCATTCTATATTTATTAGTCATCACTTTGGACACTGTACGATCTCAATTCCAGATTCAGATTGGCTATTCATTCCTTATTGCTGCATGGTAGAGCAACCTAATGCCTTTGGACATTTGTAAACATATAGGTAAAATAAGAAATGGCTTTTGTGAAAGAAATGGGAATATATTGATCTGCTAGGTATATTTTTAAGTCCAATAGAAAGAGAAAAATATTTAGTATTCGAAGATGTCCAATGATGACTTAGACTATACTATACTATAAACATCTGAAGTTCTGTTTAAATAAGTGATAGTTTATTCATTTGGTTGAGTATCATGAGGATTTTAATAATACAATTTCTCATATAATCATCTTTTTATATAAAAGGAAAAGAGTACAGTAACAATTCAAATTTGTACATTTGTTTTCTCAGTTCATTTTTGGCATATTGTTTATTGTTGTACCCATTATAGTGTAATAATCAGTTGTTTATCTAAGTGTCACTAAATCTAGGCTCTGGATACTACTACAAGTCATAGTAACTCCTATATGCCCAATGTCTTATTCAACAAAGGTATCCAACAAATACCAGCTGAATTCATGTAACAATGAAAACAAAATATAAAATCTTTACCTATCTAGAAAGAAAACTGAAATCAAATGTTAGCAAAAACAATGCTGTCTTTAAGTTTTTATATTCCTTTATTTTTGGTTGCATATAAAGTATATGTCCTAATTTTACCATGAGCATTAAAAAAAGACAAAGAATATCTGAGAGACTTCAAGAAAGACTCATGTAAGTGCATGTAAGCAGGGGGAGTTTTCCTTCTGTGTTTTTCCCCCACTGTGATTCTGGCCCCTTATTGGGAAAAACAGGTACTACTTTTCACTATTGTCAACAGCAGGTGCTGATCTCTATAAAAACAATACTGATATCACATTGAGTCTTCCATTTTGGTCTCTTCTGTCACTATGAGCACCTTCACGCAGGGAAAATTTTTTCTTTCTTATGTTTGTATATTTGACATTAATCACAGGGCTTTATGTAAAGGTAGTCGATATATGTCAATGTCATTATGGTCACTATATTATACTGTGAGATGTAGAGATCCTAAAAATCTCATTTACGTATTATATAGCTCATTAAATTCAGTTAATTGAACAAACAGATGACAACAAAGCCTATACTCTCTTTACTAAGTCAACTTGGCTCTATAGCATATGGATCATTATGATCACTGTAGCAATGTGAAACTGAATGAAATTGAAATTCCTGCTCTCCGGTGGAGATACAGTGATAAGAGAGGAATTGGAACTGGATGATATGTTTTGATTAAGGCTTAATCATATCAATAACAGATAAAATATGGTAAGAAAGCTCAAAAATGCTCTTTTCATATTTAGCATATGTATTAGTCAGCTCTACATTACTGCAATGAAATACCCATGACAGGTATCTTTATAAAGATAAAAAGGTTATTTATGCCATAGTTTTAGGGGTTCCAAGTCTATGAATGATATCCTATTGGTGTGGTCCTCAAGGTGAGGGTAGTGCATGACTGCATATAATGGCAAGAGCGTATGCAGGAATGAGTGGTCACATTTCAAATAGGAACAGAGAAAAAAAAGTTTAAGCCAGCCAGGCTTGCTGTCAACAGCTTATACCTTTGATGACCTAGGAGTTGGAGTTATTAGACTCTACTCCTAAAGGTTCTACCATCCCACAGCAGCCCCGCCCCCCACCAAGCTTTTAATCACAATGAAGACACTCATCACATTCAAGTCATAGCAACATTTACAATATAAGGCTAAAATTCTCTGATATTAATCTGATGCTAGGAAACTGAACATTCCTTCAAACGCTGACTTTCTAAAATTCCTTGTTATCTGGGGGACTTTAACAAGGATGGGATGGCTGTGCTTCAGGTTATGGTAGTAAAATATCAAATTGGGCTAGACTTGGATTTGCAAACTGGGATTTTTTTGTGGTGGTGGGGAGGGTTTAGTGATATTGGTATTTGAACTCCTGGCCTTGCACTTGTGTAAACTTGGAAAATACATTTAAGGCTTTCTTTTGTTCTTTTCTTGTCTCTTCTTTCCTTGTCTTGTGTTTTCTGGGTTCTTTTCATTTTCTCTTCTTTTCTTCTTTTTTTCCTCCCTCTTCTATAGTTGATTATTTATACTATACAATCTCTATTCTCCTTATACCCTGGAGCTTTGTTATCCTCTGTAATGAATACTGATTGCAGTGGATTGATGGCTTTAGTATGTAGACTCTATAAAACTGAAAATGGGCTCATGGATCCTAGCATCTGAGAATGTCATCAAGAAAGATAATGGTAAAGAGTTAACAAGATACAATGGAGTGCTGGGGAAAGAACCTGATAACTCCTAATGGAATCAGAGAATTAGGACTGGATTCAAGTATTGGCTGACTGCACATATTATTTTTTCATAGAAGTTTTCAACTTTTCCCTAAATAATACAAAAAAAGTCAATGAGTAAATTCTAGAGCTTTCTCAGCTGCTACTATTCATCATCTGATCTCTGCTGGCATGCTATTCTGAATTTATACCTCTCTTCAGTGTTTGTTGTATTGGCCAATGGTCCTCCATCATCAGTCTTAATCTATGACTTTAGGTTCTGAGTTCTGAACTTGTCTTCTTGTTTAGATGCCAGTGGCAATAACCATTCTTATCTGTTATATATACATCCCAGCATAATGCAATACATTTCTCTGAAGGTTTTAGGGTCTTTTCTGCATCTACTACTTTTAGAATGACCATAATGAGACTCCTGGGACTCACTGAGCATTAAGGAAAAACCATCTGGTACAGAGAAACCAAAGACAGAAGGAAAATTCTTCACAGGAACCACAGAATTAAAACAGTATAAGGTCAAAAGCCACCTGGAAATAGCTGAAAACATTGAATGAATCTTTAAATCTTAGATTCAACCAGTCTCTCCAGAGAGTACAACAGATGATGAAGGCCAGAATGGAGTTTATAATAAATGTTAGTTTTCAAATACTGAAATGAAGGTAAGTTCAAACTATGGAACCTCCAGCAGGAGAGGGAAAGTGTTTTTTTTGTCAGTCATGGGGCTTGAACTCTAGGCCTGGGTGCTCCCCTGAGCTCTTCAGCCCAAGGCCACAGCACCATTCCCAAGAGAGGGAAAGTTTTAAGCTCTCTGTTGGACAAAGTTCTCGCTTCCAATTGGGTTAAGAATTTAGTGATATCAGAACTCTTTTGTTTCCAAAATTGTGGTATGACCACGAATATAGTGATGCTTAGTGAGGAATAGTATCTGCAGAGAAATTAGGGTACCAGGTGCTGGGCCTATCAGCTTAGACATTATCACCAGGACCCTAAAAGTGGGGACTCCAAGAGTTCCATTTTGCAGATAATGAAATTGTGTCTCAGACAAGAAATATGACTTTTTTTTCCAACTTTAAGAAACATATTTTGCCTCTTTTGCGGAGCAGAATTCTGAGTGAGTAGATCTCAGTTTCAACTCTAGTTAGTTGGACTTCTGAGCTCTTCCTCAGGGGTCCTAACTACTAGCGAAGATTGCTAATTGATTTTCACATAGAAAGGGTGAGGAAGAGAAACAAATGACCACTTCTTGGCACAGAGGAGGAAAGAAGCACAGTTTGGTTGTGGGAGGGAGTGTCTGTCACCTTTTGCTGTTTCTCTGGGAGCTAGACTGCAGGCCACCTCACCTGTGATGCCAGTAGCAAAAAGTGGCCAGGAGAGAACTTATTTCAAGCCCATTAGATACCAGGGCTTGTCCATAGGCAAAAGCAGGACCAATGAACTGGGAGTACTGACCAAACTCAGTGGTTAACAGGAGAAAAAGGAAGACAGCAGGAATCAAAATGTTGTGTGTCTACTTCATGATAGGCACTGTGTTTATTAAGTACATTCAAATGTTTCCTCTTTTTATTTCTCTTGCCATCCTGTAAAGTATTATTTTCTTCATTTTCTTTTGCCAGTGAAGAAATGAAAGCCAAAACAGCTTAATTAAATTGTCTTAAATTATTCAGTAGACTCTGATATTGAATCAGTGTTGCTTGAATCCAAATTCTACAATTTCTACTCTGCTCTGGTTTGCTTCTGACTTATTCGCTGATGTTCTCTTTCCCATTTTCTCTTTCACTAACCATCTTTCTGCAGGTCTAATTGTCTTTGTCTTAGATGTCACAAATGCATTTTCCAAAGATGTATAATGCTATCATCAGTGAAAAAAGGATAGATGTTGCTTTCCATAAATAGATGGAAATAACAAGGATAAATGAATGAAAATAAAAGTGTTATTAAATTCTTGCTATAGATCTAGCAAGAAGGCCTGAGACATACTTTCTCTATTAAAACGTGTTACAGAGGTACTAAAAATAGAGCATTAAAGTGATCGTTTTCTTTTTGGTACAATCAGCAGGGTTGAAAAACCACTGAAATGTTGACACACTTCATAGCTATTTTGTGTCTTGTCTCTGGCCCCCTCAAACCATTTCTAGGACTACCCTTCCATGTGCCTGCACATGGTGAAGTTTATCTGGTACTAGCGATAATATGAACACTTGTTCTAAGGTCCACCAGGTGCTCATTCTAGGTCTCAGTTCCTCAAATGACGCAAGGCATTTTCTCTATGGTAATGTAAAGATGGCTGCAGAAAAATCAGTGGACTTGCACTGTTGAAGACCATAGGGACAATAGAGTTTTCTATTAAGACTAAGAAATGTTTTCCTTCTTTTCGTTAGTTTGTTTGGATGGAGATCGACTTATGTTTCCACTTCTTAGCCTAGGGTTGAAGGGCTTGCAAAATATGTTATCATACTCCGCCCGCCCCCTCCCCACCCATGTTACAGTTAGGTCAAAGCAAATCAAATCCAATCACTCGTTATTTCTCTCATATATTCTCAAACTGGCCTACCTGTTTTCTATTGATGATCTGGCCCCTATATTTAACAAGTCTCCTCATATCTTCATAATGTGTCTCAACACATGTTAATGGTGAGTCTGTAAAGGCACAAGACACCCAGTGTATGGAATTCTAGCAAGTTCATCAGAGTTGGCAACATAAAAGCACTGAGAAACCTTTGCTGGAATTGTTTGAGTTGAGCATCATGAATGTGGGTGGTTAGCTTGAGGAAAAAAAGCATAGGAGTAACTAGAGATGACAAAAACATATTATTGACCGATATAAGAGGTGAAAAAATTCAAGTGTTTGTTAGAATAGGCACGGTTTTAAGTAACAAGAGTCAAAACATTAGAGAAAGATCTTTGAGATCTAAATCTAGAAAACACAGGGAGAACAGAATCAAGAAAGAAAGAGAAGTTTCCTCTGTATATGAAGAACACTGGAGAAGCTGACAGCAAAGGCATTAGTATTTATTAATGGAGTATAATTAGTGGGGTTAATTTGTAGCACAGATTTAAGTAGCAAGAGAGTCAGAATCTCCCTGCAATTTTGCCATCAAAATTTTGATATTAAGAGAGCCAGATTGCTAATGCTTATGTGGAATCTCACAATACTTAAGGTGAAAGAAAGTCCATCTTCTACCCTTATGCTTGGATCCATGTCATAGAATGTTTATTTTCTTTCCTGATTGGGAATTAATTTCTACATTAAAAAATTCCATTTTTAGAAAGCTCTCCACTTTTCCTTGGATTTTGGTTATTGAGACATTGTCTCACTATGCAGCCTAGGCTTGCCTCCCGAATGCTAGAACAGAAAGTTTCCTTCTAAACTGAATAGTGTACTGTCCTATGGAACCAGATTGTCTCTTAAAAATCCCTCAGTACTGAAATCCTTTTCAGAGAAGTATGTAGTAAAGCATGTATTTTTCTTTTTTTTGGCGGGGGGGGGGGGGGTCCGGTAGTGGGCCTGGGCGCTGTCCCTCAGCTCTTCAGCTCAAGGCTAGCGCTCTACCACTTGAGCCACAGCGCCACTTCTGGCGTTTTTCTTTTTGCTTATGTGGTGCTGGGAAATCGAACCCAGGGCCTCATGCATGCAAGGCAAGCGCTCTACCACTGAGCCCCCGTATTTTTCTTTAGTGAAACAATTAGTCATTCAAATATTTTCCCTATAATGTGATGTTAATATCATTTATCAGCAATTCTTTATTGAGTACATCTATTTCCATTGAATTGTGATATTCTAATAAAATAATATCATCTGAGATATGGTTTGGTGAGGAAAAGGCATTGAGTAGTTCATTTCAGGTACCAGATTTCATGAAGTCCAGCAAAGCCAATGATTGAAAATAACTGAATATATTTAGGCAATTTCCTAAGAGTTTTAAATACATCATCTTATTATTTAATATTTAGAGTAACTCTATAAGGGAGGATTTATTAGTATTCCATTTCACAGATTGCAGTTGGAAGTCAACCTAAGTTAAGTAATTTTTCCAGTGTCACTAACCTAGCAAGTGAAAAAATTGGGATTTGAACTCATATTTTCTTAACTTTATGGAAGGAAGGAAGGAAGGAAGAAAGGAAGGAAGGAAGGAGGGAAGGAAGGAAGGAAGGGAGGGAGGAAGAAAGGAAGGAAGGGAGGGAGGAAGGAAGGGAGGGAGGGAGGGAGAGAGGGAGGGAGGGAGGGAGGGAGGGAGGGAGGGGCATTGAATCGCTATGTATAGTAATTCCCATTCTGCAGTTGAGAAAATTGAGGCTCAGACTAACAATAAATATCTACTAAAGGCCAATTAAGCACTAGGTACAGCACTATCAACAATGTGACCAAAGTAAAGCACAGATTTTTGTTAAAAAACAAGGAGTCCTATCTCTGACCTCAAGGTCAACCTTGTAACATTATTCCTCTTCTACCATAGTGCTTTTTTCTTCTTTTCCTACAAAAATTACTCATGACTAGAGTAGAAGACTGGAATTTTGTGTCTCCAGACACAAAGACAAACAAAAAAAACCTGTTCAGGGAAGTAAATTTCCTTTCAAAGAATAAAACTCTTTCCTTCCTCACAAATCCAGAGTATTTTTAAAATTAATGCATCCCACCCAGAGAATGTGGAATTATTTTAAATAGGTTACTAAAGGTATAAATCAAAGCAAAGGCCATATTTCACACCAAGGGGCCTAGGCATCCATCAGGTATTTCAGGCACTGCTGCTAGCCAGCTCTCCCACCCGGGATACTGCTAACCATCTTTCATCTGGCTCACTGCTACAGGAAGTCCATCCTCACAAAGGACTCCTCTTTTGAGAGAGCCAAAGGTTTTCCATTAAGCCTGTGTTTCACCTTGCCTTTATAACAATGGCTTGGAATGACAATGTCTATGGGGGAAAATCTTGGCCCTGTTCCTCCAGGGTAATAGAGACAAGTTCTTTGGGGTGCTGTCTAGCAGGGAGTCATCTATTAAAAGTACAAGGGTTAATGTAGCTTACAAATAATGGCAGAAAGATTTTTCAGGTTCTACCTATTCTCTTTCGCCAGACTAAAAGCCTCAGCCCTACCCACTCCCACCCCCAGTTTAAAACACAGACACACACCGCCCACCCCCCCCCACACTTTTTTTCCATTTAAATTGTGTAGGAAATTCTTGTCGCCACCCAACACCAGTTAAACTAAACAAAAAGAATATGAGAAGGAAGACTTACTTGGCTCTCCCACAAGAATAACTGGAAATTCTCAGAACTACATCTATCTATCTATCTATATCTATATCTATATCTATATCTATATCTATATCTATATCTATCTATCTATCTATCTATCTATCTATCTATCTATCTATCTATCTATCTATCTGTTCCACTCTGCTTGTTTGTGTAAAGGTGAAATCTAAACTCAATAAACAAGAACTTTTTTAAAAAACATTTTGAAAGAGATGAATGTGTTGCTGGGAAAAAAACAACAACTTTAATAATTACCTCAAACACTATAATAGTGTCCCCTTAATCCTTCTGCAAAATATTTCATAATTAAAATACTATGTGGGCTGGGTGCCGGTGGCTCACACCTGTAATCCTAGCTACTCAGGAGCCTGAGATCTGAGGATCACGGTTCAAAGCCAGCCCGGGCAAAGAAAGTCCTTGAGACTCTTATCCCCAATAAACCACTAGAAAACCGGAAGTGGCGCTATGGCTCAAATGGTAGAGAGCTCGCCTTTAACTGAAGAGCTGAGGGACAGCGCCTAAGCCTAGAGTTCAAGCCCACAACCAACCAAAAAAAAAAAAAAAAAAAAGAACGCTGTGGTTAATTTGCCATGCAAAGAGGTCAGCATACACATTTACTGCTGTAACATTCCAGAACATCTCAGAAAGAAATAAAAGTACCCAAACTTGCATCCTATTCCAGCCATAGACAGGATATCCTCAAGAAACTGTAATCTTCTTGACATGATTGCTTAATAGAGGGCCAGAAAATGGTTGCAAACACAGCAACCCAGGCTGGAGACCACTCTGACTGCTCCCCTCTTCAGCCTCAGTACAGAGCCGCAGTCCTGTAAATGTCTTCTATCAATTAGACATTCAGAGCAGGGAAGCTCTGGCTAAATGCATAGGGGTGAGGAAACTGCAGGGTTTTATGCCTTATTAATTGGACATTGCTATTTAAACTCTTGAAGACTCCAAATGGCTTTGGCATATAGTCAGCACCATAAAATAAATGGACTCAAGAAGTGAAAAAGAATACTTTGAGCTAGGTCATTTCCTATTCCTCCCTAGAATCGCACACTGTATCTGGTTTCCATAATTTCAAGTCTCAACTGAATTTTAGCTAGATGCTAAATGCTGCTGCTGTTACAATTCAGAATCTTCTCCTTCTCTGTTTAGTTCTGGTATGATTAGATACCAGAATAGATAACTAACCCAAACAATAGGTAGCATCTGTTGAAATAGTTTGCATAGCAAAGTGTAAGTTCACTTGATTTTCTATCCATATTTTTTTAAATTTGTACTAGTCCTGAGGCTGGAACTCAGGGCCTTAAATTTTTTTTGCTCAATGCTAGTACTCTACCACTTAAGCCACAGCCCCACTTCTGGCTTTTTTGGTGGCTAATTGGAGATGAGAGTCTCAAAGACTTTCCTGCCTAGTCTGGCTTTAAATCATGATCCTCAGGTCAAGCATCTGAGAAACTAGTATTAGAAGCATGAGCCATTGGTGCCTGGATCCCTCCACATTCTGTGGCTAGTATTTTATTCAGTAATGCTTCCTCTTTATTGCAAAGAAGTCTTTTTATTTATAAATCCTCCTGAATAAGTTACTTCTGCATGAAATGTGGGGAGAAGTTCTGTTTCCGAGGAAAAAGAAGGCAGGAATGATGATAGACTTTTTCTTACCTATCTCCAGGTTATTTTACTAACTTAAGGTGTACAATGCTGGACGTGTGGCTTTGAGTTCATTTAGAACTGGGTTTCATTGGGGACATCACTTCTCATTAGATGAGTCACCTTGAGCAGATTTTATAATGTCCATCCACCTCAGTATTTCTTCCACAAGATAAGGATTTGAATGTGCTCCTCCCAGATTTGTAGTTAGTGAAAGCCCAGCACCCCCTCCCTCCATAGTGCTTAGTGAGCACTTACCAAATAGAAGCTATTATTTAAGGCAGATGTTTGAAATTAAATACTTACCACATTTATTTCAGAGCTGATAAACAAAGTTAACATCCCAGGGAAGAAATGTGACTGTATTATGAGGATAGCTATTTACCTTCCCCTAGGAGGTTGAGGTCTTTTCCCACCCCTAGAAGGAAATATTCCTTGCATTGCAATTTTTCATGTCTTGCAAGGCTCAATCAATACAATAGATTTAATGATTAATTTATTGTGTTTCTCAGTAAAAGCCTAGCATCGACTTCTTAAAATGGAATCTTATTGCATTTTAGCCAAAAGAAACTAATTGGCAGTGATCATTTAAAGGAGAAGGCACAAGCATTCCAAACAGATAGACACACAGACACAGACACACAGACACACAGACACACAGACACACACACACACAGACACACACACACACACACACACACACACACACACAATCCAAAGCAATAATAAAGAAAATCACCTTGGACTATTTTAATAATGAGAAAGGGGAGGGAGGAGTTATACTGTTAATATTTGCTGAGCTTGAAGGATCTTCTGGCCCCATTAAACCGTCTGTATAATGACATTGATCATGACCTTTGTATTTTGACCTCTCTGGAAGAACACCAAGATTTCTTTAGTGGTCTGCTATTAGTATTAAGAGTAGTTGTGTTCTTCTTTGGACCATGATTTGTTTTTGTCTGATACACTAGAATCAGTAAAGACTCCATCCTTTCATTGGCTTATGGAAAATGTCCAGACAAATCTATTGTATTTCACTTTTAGTTTTACCAGGTTTAAATTATTCCTTTTATGGACTTCTACTTATGTTTCTACACCATCTCCCTTTGTTTCCTGTTTCCTGTCCAATTATAAAATGGATTATCTTTCAGAACTTTGATGCATCATTTCAAGTTGCACATTAAGAATTTCTGAACCAAACTCAAAAAAAAAATCCCCCCCCAAACAAATCCTCAAAGAAACAACTGCCCCATTAATAAGTGGGCTAAAGACTTAAAGAGAGACTTCCCTGAAGAGGAAATAAGAATGGCCAACAGACATAAGAAGAAATGCTCAACATCTCTAGCCATAAAAGAAATGCAAAACAAACAAATTTGAGATTCTAACTCATCCCAGTTAGAATGGCTATAATCAAGAAATATAATAAAAACAGATGCTAGAGGGGATGTGGCCAAAAGGGAATGCTACTACACTGTTGGTAGGAGTGTAAACTTGTTCAAACACCTTGGAAAATTGTGTGGAAGTTTCTTGAAAGGCTAAATATACAGCTCCCCTTTGACCCAGCAATCCCACTTCTGGGCACTTACTCCAGTGATCACAAACAAGGCCATTACTAAAACTACCAGTACCACCACATTTATTTCAGCATTATTTAACATAGCTAAGATATGGAATCAACCCCGATGCCCCTCAGTAGATGAATGGATCAAGAAAATGTGATATATATATATATATTTATGTATATATATATATATATATATATATATATATATATATATATATATAAGAATTCTATGCTTCCATCAGAAAGAATGGCATTGCCTCATTCATAAGGAACTAGAAAGACTTGGAAAAAATCATATTAGGTGAAGTAAGCATAGATCCCATGTTTTCCCTCATTTGTAATAATTAATATATGTCTAGGATAGTCCTAGCAGATAAGTAGAATAACGCAATAGCTATCTATGTACACATAACTATATAAAATGAAGCTAAGTTAAATGAACTATAAGGCATGGAAACAAGAGATTTTTTGTTGTTGTTGTTTTTAATGTACTATATGATTTCTTTTTACTTTTTGTGTTTTTTTTCCCTGATGATTTATCCTTTGTTGTCACTGTATTTGATTTTGGTGCCCTGGATATTGTATATACGTTTATCTAAATTAGGGAAGGGAACAACAAAATGGTGAGACAAAGGACAAACCTATGCAACAGCAACACTGGATACTCACAAGACAATATGTTGCAAATGAACTATACAGCTTGGCAGGAGGTGGCATTGGTGGGGAGGGAAAGTAGGAGAAAAATGAGGGGAGATAACAAGTTAGACAAGAAATATACTCACTACCTTATGTATATAACTGTAACCCCTCTGTACATAACTTTGACAATAAAATTAAATTTAAAAAAAGAATATCTGAGCCAAAGTAAGGAACATATAAGCTAATGATTATGCACATACAGAAATTAAGGGAAAAAGGGTCTGATTTTCTGTTCTTTCATGCCACAAACTAACTTTGTAGTTGGATGCTTACAGTAGAATTTTAGCTTGGCAGACAGCAAGATGGACTTTGCCAGTAGCTACTGGATCCAGTGGTTGGGAAGTCTGAGCCGGCTAGTGAGCCTCTATCAAGAGGCTGCGGGAGGTGACTCAGGGAAGGTCCTGGGAGGCTGATGTGGCCACACGGTGTCAGTCTTGCAGCGCTGGTGCTAGGACTCTGTCACCCCCTTTGGCAGCAGGAAATGCTCCCTATGTTCACCTTTCAGGTGAAATTGGATTTAAGGGTGCATGCACCAGAGAATTTCCCTGCTTCAGAGAAGGGATAAGAGTTTCCTTTGATATATCCTTTTCTTTGCTGGCTGTGCTGTGTGTGTGTATTTAAAGCAATGGAAGGAAATATGATTTAAAAATCCTTTTCTTTCCTAGGCCACTCTCTTTTTTTTCTTTTTTCTCTTTCTTGGTTCTGGGGCTTGAACTCAGGGTCTGAGTGCCATCCCTGAGCTCCTTCACTCAAGGCTAGTGCTCTACCACTTTGAGTCACAGCTTCACTTCCAGTTTTCTGTACTTAATTGGAGATAAGAATCTCATGGTCTGGAAGTGGCGCTGTAGCTCAAGTGGTAGAGCGCTCGCCTTGAGCTGAAGAGCTGAGGGACAGCGCCCAGGCCCAGAGTTCAAGCCCCACGACCGACAAAAAAAAAAAAAAAAAAAAATCTCATGGTCTTTCCTGCCTGGTCTGGCTTTGAACCTTAATCCTCAGATCTCAGCCTCCTCAGCAGCTAGGATTACAGGTGTGAGCCACCGATGTCCCACAAATAGGCCACTCCTGATGAGATCCAGTAACATGCTCAAAGTCTTCTGAGGCAGCTGGCAGTCTTGTTGAAATCCAGAGCTTCACAGCTGATGAGCAGGGTTTCACGGTACTTTGTCTCCTATCCCTCTGCCCTCAGTAGCTGTGTGACCTTGGCTTTGTGCCACAGTTTCTTCAACTCCAAAGCAGTATCTTAAACTTATTTCAGCAAAATGCTGTGAAAGTTAAATTGGGTTGTACTTGTAGACTACAATCTCCTAAGGAGCAATACTTACATAAAGCTCATTATGAATCAAATATGAGCTAAGAATAGTTGCTGTGTGTTTTATCTCTAAAATACTTTGTACCTTTTTCCATCGTCTAATGAAACTAGGCAGAGGGGTGTGTGTGTGTGTGTGTGTGTGTGTGTGTGTGTGTGTGTGTGTGTGTGTGTGTGTGTGTGTGAGTGAGAGAGAGAGACAGAGAGAGATAGAGACAGAGAGACAGAGAGACAGACAGACAGACAGACAGACAGAAAGACAGACAGATAGAGACAGAGGGAGTAACAGAGAGAGACAGAGACAGAGAAAAAGAGAAAGAGCAGAGGTGAAGGGCAGAAAGCAACAGAGAAATTGTTGTGTGTGTGTGTGTATGTGTGTGTGTGTGTGTGTGTGTGTGTGTGTGTGTGTGTGTGTGTGTGTGTGTGTGTGTGTGTGGTGCTTGAGTAAAATGTACAGGAAGGAAGATGCTTCTAATATATTACCTGAGAAAGTTCCCGAACCTGGAACCTAGTATCTCTTTCCTGCCTGGCAGTTTTGTGACTTCCTTCTCCTGACAGCCAGCACTGTAGTATGTTCCTTCATGACTGAAGAGCAAAGAAAGAAGCAGCCTCTTCCCAGGACCAGAGCTCACCAGCCCTGCGCTGTAGCATCATCTATCCCAACACAATTCGCTCCCCAGGGCTGGGGACAGAGTAGCCAAAGAAACACAGGTCAAGTGTAGGTGAAAATGTTGGCTCCTGGTCTTATCAACTGTGTGTGAGAGAGAGCCTCATTTAGCCCAGTGGCATTTCATTTGCATCATTTGTAAGAATTGTGCTAAGGGCAATTATCCATGTGTCATCTTAGGTATTTAATAAGATAGGACACATGAAAGCACTAGAGACAAGGGAAAACCTCCTCCTGCCTGCTTAGACACATGCCAGCAGGACTGCAACACAATGCAGGAAGTCGCCTTCCTTGTGGCATATGCTCCAACTGTAGAGGAAGGGAAGACACGGGTTCTGTTTTAAATACATTATGTTGGAGGTGTCAAGTGAATACATTGGTAGAGATGATTTCGAGGCAGATGTGTGTGTATATATACATAGATACGTGTATCTATGTATATCTATCTATCTATCTATCTATCTATCTATCTATCTATCTATCTATCTATCTATCTATCGACACAACTTTGGAAAACTCTGAGTGGAGGTTTGGAAAACACCTGAATTAGTTGAATTGTACTCATACAAATACCTCCATTCTTCCCATCCTTGTCTGACTGACCTCCCTACGTCAACTCAATTTAACATGTACTGTTGGGCCCTATTTTCCTTCAAAGGGTCTAAGGCTGTAGGGAAACACTTGCCTCATCCTTTCTGGACCCAAATATCATTGAATCACAGAATCTGCCTACAACTGTGACAGTCTGCCTCCTCCTCTGTGGCTTCCTGCTTTACCTAACTGAGGGTCTTGAGACTCATTGATTTCTACAAGGGCGTTGATAGATTATGCATTGTAAACAAGGCCTACAAGGCATAGAAGAAAATCTAAGTGATTTCCCCCCATCCTTGTGAGGATTAAACTCAGAGTGTTAGATTCCGTCTTTACTTACTGAGCAGTGAGATTATGAGCCTGGGGAAATCTGATTACTCAAAAGGCAAGGATGACAGCCCATCCCTTCCCACAAGCCAACTGTCTTAAGACTGAAAGGAAACTCATCATTAATATGGATCATCATGAAACCGCTGGGCTGTCATAGTTTAGATGATCCTAGTGTCTCTTCAAATATAGCGATGAATTGATGAAACACACTTCCTCTAAAGGGAAGAACATATAAATTAAAGCTGTGTAAGGCATCCTATATGCTAGTTCTGTCTCAGCCAATATTCTCCAGTGTGATCATAGAACATTTCTTGTACTGCTTGCTTAAGGAACAAAGCTCTGGAGAGTGGAAGATATTCTCTCATCCATATTTTTAAAGTTCCCAATGAAAACCAGTATAGTAAAACCTCTTACTCTAAAGAAAGATGTTCAGAATTTCTGCTTAATTCATTTACATCATTCTCGATTATAACTAACCATAAAGCCGAAGTCATACATTAACTTCCAAAGGATGAATATTTTGTGAAAAATATCCCACACTTTGAAATTTCTGGTTCCTAAAAATAACTATCCTGGGTACTTTCTTGGTTTTCAATTTTAATCTTTGCAGCAATCCAGGGGTTGTTTGGAAGCTGTGGATTTCAGAAAAGGGAAAGAAATTTTCTCCAGACAAGTCATGTTTGTATTCCACAGAATGTTGCTTATAATTTTTAAATATCCCCGAGGGGTTCTTGCTCTGTATTAGCTCATCATGTTGTCCACGCCTGGAATCTGTCATCATTCTTGGCTAGGTATCTTTCTTATCTCTTAGGTCAGGAATTGTCTCATTTTAATTCCTCCTCAGGGATCCTATAACACTCCTTACCTGCACCTTCATATTCCCCACTGTATTTTGAAAGTGTCTATTTTAGAGTCTCCCCCTCCCCAGTATTTTCAAGATCTACAAGAGCAGTTGTTCTACATTCATTGTTCTTTGAATACCTGCTCACAAATTTACCCAGATGGTTAATTTGTGTTGGTTGAACTCCTATAGAGGAGGCTTAACATCTCTCTGTTACACTGAACTGAACAATTGAACTGAAGCCAGTTTTCTATAGCTTCAAAGTCCCAACTGTTTCCCATTGTATAACACTGCATCCCACTCATAAAAGTTCTATTACATTTTGACTAAACTAACCAATGAATCTATTTATATTCCCATAATAGGTGGCAATTCTGTGGAGAATTATACAGAGTGAAATTTGGAGGATACTGGGTATCTAAATTCAAATTTAGTGTAGCAAAGACTATACTTACAATCTGACAAACAATAAACCCTAAGTACATGACCAGGAACAAAGACATCTCTCTCTATTATTTAAGTCTCTACAATTTCAGATAATTAATTCAGTCACTGTCAATAGCACTTTTGTTTGCATAATACCTTGAGTCAAAGATTAAAAGCCAGCATTTTTGTTGATGACTTCTTTGGCTGGCTGGATACACCTCAAGTGCTTAGAGAGAGCAGAATCAGCCAGAAGATGCCTGCAAGGTACTTGCCACAGACAAGCTGAGTGCACCTTACCCACATTGAACACTATCGACAGCAACAGGAGTCATGCTAGAACTGACTCAGAAGACTTCTACCTGGAAGTCAAAGTAAGTCCCTCTCCCTTCTATGCTGCTATCCATTTATCAGGCGAATAGGACTCTGATGCTTCTTCTTTATCCTTCATTCCTTCTCCATTCCTCCTCATCCTTCTTCTTTTGAATTTTGCCATTTTACTTCTTAAGAATGGATTCATAGGACTTACGTCTTGTGTTTCTATGTGTAACTTTTATTCCCATTGAAGCTTTATGAGATGTTCTGCTCTCTCCACCTCCACTCACCCCCATCTGACACTAAGCCATGGAGGTTATATTTATGAATATCTACTATAATCTGTCTCTGGCTTATTGACAACTTCCTACTTTTTGACACATTGGAGCAAATTGTTGGTTTGTCTTGCTGGCTCTGATTTTGTTAAGTCATGCTATTTCCATGCTTCAAGGTCTTCTGTGAATTCCAGAAAAAAAATTAGAACATTCTAATGTAATAAGCAAATTTCTTCATAATCTACTCCAGTCACTTTTAGACAGGGAGATGATAATGACAGAAGATGTCATAAAAGTAACTGGAGTCATTATCATCTTCTGTCATTATCATCTCCCTAAGGATCGAGGTAGACAATGAATTTCTTGCTATCCCCCTCTATGCCTCTGCATATTCTTGCTGTGCAGAATTCTCTTCTCACCATGTTTGGCAAGTCCTTCAAGACCCCACTGCAAACTTCCCTTCCTCTAGGAAGCCTTCCTGTATCCTTTATCCTTTAAGGCTGTGTGGGAGGAGTGCAGCTGTTCCTCTGGGCTTCCCCTGAACTTGACCAGCCTGCTGCTCCTTTCTTTATCTAAAGAGTTTTGGAGATGTCTAAATGATCCTGTGCTAGAGTTACAAAGGGGTCAAAAATGTACTGGCCGTGGGGGTACATGTACATGTACATGCCCTTCTTCTCCCCTGTAGTTGGGATAGAAGTTTTCATTTAGGTATACATTTTACTAGAAAGTCCTCAAGACTGAGAGGACCAAAGGGGACTGGGTGAGGTCCATGAGGTAGGCAATAGAGTACCATAAGAGAATGAATCATTAAGTTACTGGGGATTGGTTCTGAGTCAGTTAGATAGGTTTCCCCTGGAAAACTATCCCACGTGTAGTCTCTGACTGCTCCCCAGAGTAGGCAGGGATTCAGACAAGAACTCTGGCAAGGAATAACTAAGGCAATTCTGGTGGGCTTCTTTTAAAAAATTTTTATTTTATTGTAAAGATGTTGTACCGAGAGGTGACATTTACATGAGTAAGGTACATTTCTTGAACATTGTTACCCACTCCATTGTTGTTCTCCCATTTTCCCTTCCCTCCCCTACTCCCCCGCCCCCCCCACCAAGTTGTAAAGTTCATTTTCAACTTAGTGTCCTGTGAGTATCATTGTTGCAATGGATCATCTTTTGTACTTCTTTCAGCATTTTGTTACTTCCCTTCCCTTTCTCCAATCAGATAAATGCATATACAAGATGGAGGGTATCAGAATCAAAGAAAGAGCTAAAATATGGAACCAACCCAGATGCCCCTCAATAGATGAATGGATTGAGAAAATCTGGTATATTTACATAATTGAATTTTATGCTTCTATCAGAAAGAATGACACCGCCCCTTTCCTAAGGAAACAGAAAGACTTGGAAAAATTCATATTAAGTAAAGTAAGCCAGACCCAAAGAAACATAGGTCCCATGGTTTCCCTCATTTGTTATAATTAGTATAAGCCTAACAGATAATCATAATAGCTCAAGAGCTATGAACATAGGACCACACAAAATGGTGCTAATTGAAATGAACACCAAGACATGGAATCAACAGGTCTTTTTTTAAGTTGTCAGCTTTGATGTCACCAATCTACTGTAGCTAGTTCTTTCTTCTTATTTTATTTCATTTTTATTTTTCCACAGGTTTATCCCTGGCAATCTCTCTCTTTGATTCGGATGGACCTCTTTTATACTATATTTTCTTTTGAGTCATGAGTGATAGAGTAGGGATTTGGGATCCTGACTCTGTTGCAAATATACATTCTAAGCCTCAGCATATTGAATGATATTTGTTGCTGAGCCTCTTCACTCTGCTAGACTGTGAGTTCTTTGTGTTCAAGGTCCAGAAAACATACCTTCTCTTGTTCTAGTCCTTGCTAGGCCTGGTAGACGTAACAGGAAAATAGAACAGAATAAGCTTGGTGGTTAATATTGGAGGCTGTGGTCTCATTTGTATTATTTAATAGCTATGAGCCAAGGCAAGGTGTATGTGCTATCTGTGCCTCAGTTTACCCATGTACACTGTAAGGATGCTAATAGTACCATTTCTATAGTGTTAAGATGATCCAATGAGCTAATACAGATACCAAGTGTGTGCCTGTTAGTGAACAAATAAATAAGCATAGACAATTTTATCATCATATTATAGACAGCTAGTAAGCATACACAAATATCTAAGCACCGGATGGCAGGTTTCTGTGGCACTGTGTAACTTGGTTTGGCAAGGGGTTACTTCCAAAACAGTATGGTGGGGGACAGAAAGCTGAGTCTGAATTATAGCTCTCCCCTTCTACTTTGATTTGTTTCTTACATGGACATCATTTAATCTAGCTCAAGCTCAAAGGATCTTATTCCCTCCAGAGTTTTGTGTCAATGTTGCTATCTATTTTATTTGTCTCTGAATACTGTAGTAATCCTGGGTCTCTAGACAAGAGAGCTACTTTCCTATGAATAGAAGTTTGGTAATAGGGACATTGAGAACAAGAGCCAGAGAAGTTTCCGCTGATCAGCAGCTCTGGAACTTCTGAGCTCAAAGTGGATCTATTCAGCCTTGTTAGTAGATCTGCTTTGCATAATTGTGACCCAGGTTTCCATTTGAGCATTAGCTTTATTAAATCATAAAATGGAGAAAGCTTACCTATCTCCTTTACCTATACCATTTCAGGTATTTGGGGGGCAGGAATTAGGAACATCTATCCATTTTAATCCACTTTTCAAAAAGACCACTTGATCTAGTTAACATGTCTAAATTTTAATTGTGATCATTAAACACAAGTAAACCTAGCTACATGAATGTCAACCAGAGGCTTCATGTTGACCCCGTGATGTAGAAGTTCCTCTGTTGTCTGGTCTTATGAAGAGATGAAGCAGTGAGGATTAGTTAGGATTAGGGTAGTGATGAGTTGGGTGAAATAAGGTTTATTGAGAGTTAGTGTTATGCTGAGCTTCATTCTTACCTGTTATCCTAACAGTTGCTCTACTACTCATTATTAGGTCCATTTATAGATTAGGAAAATAGCCCATGTATCACAGAACAGAAGAGGAGCTGCTTCAGGATTGGATACCAGAGTCCTGCCTTTCTGGGCTGCTCTACTGCTTTGTGAAATTAGCAACAATTATTCCCCAAGGGAGCTGAACACACAGGAGGTGCTCAGTAGATATTTATAAATGATGGGTGCGTGGACATGAACAATAATCTCAGTAATATGCATGTGCTTAAAAGACACAAGAGGTAGGACAAGTTTGAGGTTGTTTAGGTAGATGAACCCAAGAGAGTTTTCCCCTTTAAGTTCAGCATCAAAAGAACCCTCCCCCCAAAATTGAGAGAAGGGATTACCATGTTCAACAAGTGCTGATTAAACCGAGACATCTGTAAAAAAATGAATAAGCCTTTGCAATCCCTCCCCTCCAGCCCCATTTGCTGAGTTGACAAGTTAATTACTCTGCTATCAAGAGATAACTTGGTAGCGGTAACACGTGTAACTGTGTAATTATCAGGGGTTCCAGTAGTCACTGTGTAATTATCAAGTAGTTTTCATGAAACAACATGTGTTTGCTTGTAAATACACAATTAAGCAGTATTGCCACTGTTAACTATAAAACAAAACCAGCATCTGGCACTTAAGGTACCAGCTGTGGGTCCCTACAATTAAACTTTTCTTTAAATAGGACTAACTTTCCAAAAAGTGCCAAGTCACAAAACCCACAGAAGCTCATCTGATACCAGTGCTAATGTTAATTCTAGCCTTTGAAATGATATCTTCCTATTTCCCAATCACACACACACACACACACACACACACACACACACACACACACACACACACACACACACACACACACACACACACACACACACACACACACACAATCCAGTCTGAATATCTTCTAAAATCATGCTTAGGTGTCTGTTTATTTTCCTTGTGTTCTTTTAAACCAGGTGTATATTCAACTTGCACAGCTACTAAATCCTCCTCCTTGTACCTTTGGTATACATTGCATCTTACTACATAACTTTGAAAATTTTACACCTTGCTGAGAACCCATCACACAACAGATATTCATTGAGTCTCTGTTTTGTGTCAGACTCTGTGCCAACCAATGAATACATGGTCATCAAGAGCACATAGATCACATGTATTACAATATTGAGGGGAAAACATGTCTGTACAAATAATAACAGAAGTCTAGAGCTGTGAGTGTGAATTTTCTTACTAGTCTAAACTATTGCAGGGGTGGTAGCTCTAAGTCTTAGTTTATGTAACATAATTTTTCAATTATATAACTACCTCAGCCCTTACCTATCTCTCCATAAGAATCTAGGAATTTGGGTTTCAGAGCTTGTGTTTGAGAAAACTTGTATAAGACAATTATATAGCTTGTATTCATGATTCGGGTCACAGATCAAATGCCACTTCTCAGTAATTCTTGGCTTTGCTTTATTTCTGTCATGACCGGTAGAATCTGTATATGTATTGGTTATAATCATTGATACAAAGCCATATAGGCAAGGGCAAATTGTGTTTGTCTTCAGCATGTAGAATAGCAAAAGGAACATCCAAAAAGGATTACTAAATGATAAAGTAAAAAAATATGATGAACTTGATACAATGAAAAATCAAAAATTGAAAATTGCACATTCCTATAATTTTTTGTGGGCAGGTATATAGCACTCAAATGGCAAATATAAGTTGTCCTGTTACCCATAATAAACACTCAGTAAATCCCTGTGAAATGAATGAATACAGTAGCTGTATGATCTATGAAACAGTCCCACAAAACACAATCTAGTCAGAGGAAGTAAAACACAGGTATGGGGTTAACAAAATAAAACTCAAACATTGTTAAGTTTTTATCCCAGAAGTTTAGTTGCTCTCAGACTCACCTTAACAAAGAGAAGACTTTGTGCTGTTTGAATTTCAACTACATGGGGTTGCTGCCAGTTCCAACAACTTTCTGTGCTTTCCTTTGTACTTCTGAGAGTTTCTACTTGGCATGATCTCTGTTTACAACAGTTTAGAATTGAAACAGGTGTGGTTTTTGTGATTTTAATGCCCGAATTTTTTTATTGAGTCTAGTCAATTTGTCAGTTTGATAAACTATAAGTCTTAAGATCGCAAATCCATACTTTATTCTACTGAAAGTTTAAAATTAGGATTTTGAAGTGGAAGATGAAGATGTTTTCATATAGAAACTGCTTTTTAATTTAGAGGTTCTTACTCTATATCCTGAACCTTTTCCAACTGTGTAAGAATGACCTCTTGTTCTTTATCAGTCACAGTATTATAGAATGTCTTCCCCTTCAAATGCCTCAACTCCAAGCAATATTGGTTTGTTTTTAGAGGAAAGGATTAACACCTTTACTTGTACTGCGATCAAAAGGGATTGAACTGAAGGTGTTGAAGATAACTTCGCAGCCAACACTTGTTGGAATTCTTACTCTGGAATATTAAATATTATATTAATGAAAGAGTTTATTGTTTTCCAGCTAAATAATTAGCAAGTGCTTTGATTTATACTTTACTGTGAATTTCTTGATATGACATAGGTTTTAGCAATGCATACTCCAATCATAATACCAAAAATGCTCTGGAGTATACACTAAGTGTCACAAGTACACATCATGTTAACCTGGACAGAAAAACAGAAATATCTCAAACAATTTCATAAATGACATTGGTGGACCAATTCTACCAGGCTCCAGTTCTCAACCAGCATTTCACTAAATCAGCTGACCCCAACCAAAAGAAATTTGGCAGCATTTGTTTCTTTGGACTAGTGAGTTGAATTTCTGCAAAGAACCAGAGAAGAATGTTTAAGAGTTGTAGTTACTGGAGCCAGGTGGCCCAGGTTCAAAACCCACTTCAACTATTTATTGTCTGAGTTCAGGGTCAGCTTGTTTAATTTTCACTTATTTTTGTGTCCATGGGGAGGTCACCTATATTGTCCTCATCTGCAGGCTGAAGAAAACAGTAGCAATAATGGCAAAGCCTTTTTTAAAAAAGTAAATAGAATGAATACATACATATATATATAGATAGATATGAACACACATACTCACATATATCACATATATATGCATATATATATATATATATATATATATAAAGTGCTTGCTATTTAGAATACCTTTAAAGCAATGTATTAGTTCACATTTTCACCAACATTTGTGCGACTGCAGAGAAATTCCTAAAGTCAGTGGGTTCTACTTTCCCTATGTGCAAAGGAGGCCTAAGAACAAAGTTTTCTTCACACAGTCTTTTCTAAAGACTGATTGAGATGCTCTAGGAGAGGATTCCTTGATAGCCACCAAGCACATGGCATGTCAAACTTGTTAAAATATTGGGTGAATGATTGAAGGAACTCGGCTGCAGAACAATTCATTTCAATGCCACCCTCCTGTTGTTTGCACTGATTTATTTCCCAGAAGTTATTGAGTAGCTTCTGGGTGCCAGGTACTTCTTCTATTCCATCCTAGGGGACATGGGGATTAATGTGGCGGGCTCTCATGGCAATTGGCAATCTGAAGGGAAATAGACATTAGTGATAGAATCAAGCAATTCATGATTTTTTTCCATCCTACAACAGAAAGACATTTTAGATAGGGCAAGAGAGTGGGAAATGGACCAAAATCAGAGAATTAATTTTAGCATTGAACTCCACATTGAATGAAATAGATGGGTGGCAAGTTATTGTACCCTACAGGATAAAACCTGATTCTTCATATTCAAATGTGCAGTTTAGTAACAGATCAGAGAGTGGGGAAAATAACCTCAAATAAAAGTTACCAAAGTTTCCAATTAATGACTCCTTTGAATATTCCCTTTAATTTCCACTTTTTGTTTAATTTTTATACCCTGTAAGTGTTATTGCAAATGAAAACTCAAAGGTACTTAGAGCAACTTGCTTCAAGATCATATGGCCAGAAAGACAAGCAAGTACCATCTGCCCAATTATAACATTCATGCTCTTTCAATCACAGCTACTTCCACTTGGGAATAATGTGGGCTCAACTCTTAGTCTCAGAGTGTTCAATCTTGTATGTCTTTAGGTTTCTAAACCAGCTTCTCAATTTCTGGTAGATGAATGCTCTGTTAACTTAAATACATATCCATTGCCTTCTCCCCTTTGAGACATTATGCATTTATTCTCTCATATGAAACACATACTTGACATTTTAGATGAAGGGACAAAAGAAAAAGAGGAAGTAAAGGGGGAATAAAAAGAGAAAAGAACAGGGTTAGAATACTACAATAAATTAGGTCACGGAGAAAGTAGGACATGAATATAAAGCTTCACTGGTGTTCTGAAATTCCTTCATTTTCGCAACCATGTTCAAATCAGTAGACAATGGGAACTATTTGGAGAGAATTCTGCACCCTCCTCCCCAACCATTATTTATCAGCTTTAGCTTCTTAAGGAGCTATTCTCTTCTCATTTCAGATCCTCTATTTCTGGAGGAATACTTGGTAATATGGGAGACTGACTGAGTCAGGAAAATGATCGCATGGATCATTCCCTCTTGGAAGTCTTGGGAAAAATACAATCTTTGTTCTGAAGAGCATTGCAGTTCAACAAAGTTGAAGGAACAGAGAAAAATAGGATGTCAATTTATTGAACAACAGTCTGAGTACGATGCTAGGATTTCAGTGCATATGCATTCATTTTATTTTCTTATGTCTATTATATCCTAATGTTAGAGATGAGAAAACTGGAGACAGGAAAAAGTAGGTTTTCCAAACAAACCAATGTTCATCACGTGAAAAGTAGAGTTGAAAGTAAAACCAAGTTCTGAATGATTGCAAGTCCAGCTTTCATTCTATTTAACTATGTTTAATACATATTTGGTTAAGATAGATAAAGGAAGAAAGAAAGGAAGGGGAAGGAAGAAAAGAGAAGGAAGGGAGTGAGAGAGGGAGGAAAAGAGGAAGGGAAAGAGGAAGGGAGAGACAAATTCTGACCCTTCGGCAAGTTGTATTTTATTTGTCCTTAGGTCTGCAGTTTCATTTTTGCCTTATATCTCACATGCATCAACTTCTCTGCTAACAAATGCAGATTGAAGATGCTCCTAGAATGTTTGACTTATTTAGTGACTTCATTAAAAGGACACTGGGGAGAGAGGCAGGAGTAGAGTTTCTAAGATCTGTTACCATGTGCAAGCTGCCTTCTATCCGTCCCTTCCTTGAAATATCACCACTGTTCACTTTTATGCTATGCTAGTGGCAGTAAAGCAGCTCTCTGCAAGACACATGGAAAAATCCATCATACATTATTAGGGTAAAAGACTTTAGAATACATCCTAGAGAGGCATCTTAGGATAACTTGAAACTCAGAGGAAAAAAACACATAGGTGGTAGTAATATTTTTGCATACATTTGTACACATTGTCTAAAAGAGTAAGTATTCCGAATCTGGGAAGACTATGCAAGAGAAAGATTTAAAGTTAAAATTATATAACTAAAAGCTGTTTTTTAAATTATGGGCACAATTGTTATTGCCTCTCATAATAATGAGGCATACACGAAAACTCATTTATAGTAACAAAACAATTACTTTTATGTATATTCTGTCCAGCCACTATTGTCCTCTTGTGTGTTTCTTGACAAATCTGGTCTGCTCTGTCTAGGACTTCAGCACACGTCCTCTTTCATTCCTAGGGAGAATTGTGAAGATTATCTCATGACAATGTCTGGAGAAGGAGATTGGTGTGTCAGTGGGTAGGTGCAGTGTACATTGGTTCTTCATAACTATGAACATGAATCAGAGTCACTGGAAGGCTGATGGAACTAAGCCATAGAATTTTTGGTTCCACAACTAATAAGTTCCCCTATGGTACTCATATTAATGATTTAGAAACCTTTCATTTAAAAGCAACTAGGTAGAGGTCAATCATGGTTAAGATGCTCAGCCAAACCAGGTATGAAAGCTCATGCCTGTAATCCCAGCTACTTGCGAGAAAGAGATAGGAAAGAGCATGCTTTAAGGCCAGGTTAGGCCAACATTGAGTAAGATTCCTTCTCAATTGACAAACTGGGCACAATAGTGCATGCCTGTTGTCCCATCTCTACAGAAGGCAGTAGGTCGGAGGACTGTGGTCAAAGGGAGCACTGAGCAAAACATGAGACTCTACTTAAAAGTAACTGAAAGCAGAAATGGAGTAGGGTGTGTGACTGAAGCAGTATAGCACCTGCCTAGCAAACATGAGACCCTGAGTTCAAACTCTGGCAAAAATGTTATAGACTCTAATATTAGATAGACTAGTTTGTAGCCCAACTCTTTCGTGTACACGATCGGACAAAATGACTTTATCTCTGTTAATCTCAGTCTCTTTGGATATGAAATGTCCCCAACTCAAAACATTTATGTCTAGATTCCATAAACATAATGTATGCAAGTTTTATATGACTGTGTTTACTGCTTGATAAGCATTTTATAAAACTGTCCAAAATTTCCACAGGATTTTGTTATCTTCCCCTGCAAACATTGCTATTTTAAGATCTGGCAGCTGGAAAGGAGGGACAAATATAGAAAGCACCAAGGTTCAGAAACAAATATGATTTACATTTAGGTCACAGTGAGTAATTACATTTATTTGTACTTTGGTACTGATCAGACTGTGCAGGACTCATCTGAGATATTGTATATATCTATATACATATATAATCTTATACATATATACATATATGTACATCTAATCTATATGAATAAATATATATACATATATAATCTATATGAATAAATTACAAAATACATGTAGGTGTTTATAATATATTATATAATGTATATAATTATCATTTAATGTTATATAATAGCATTTTTGTTATATACATATTCTATGTAATAGCATATATTACATATATGTATAATATATCATATATAATATGTTACATGTCATACCTTATATATCTGAATAGTAAAACCTTTGTATGTTCTCAATTCAGATTAAATAGTGATAGACTCTGGATTTCTAAGTACAGCTCTCTAGAGTACTCTGAAGTACTTTTGCATGTGAGAAGTATAGTCATTGGCTATCAGACTGTTTTCCTGACACTTAACTAATGCAATGTTCTCAACCTACATGGAAGATAAAATTCTATTGTCTGTAAAACTTTCAAACATCTTGTTGGCTAGACTACACTGAAAATATCTATGTCAGAACTCTGTGGATTAGATTCTGGCATCAGGTATTTTTTGCTGTGTTTTGTTTTGTTTAAAGAGTCCCAGTTAGTGACTGTTTGCAAATAAATTTGAGAATAGCTGTTCAAAGGGAAGGAGTTGTTTTTAATTAGATGCAGGTGAACTAAAAGAAGTAATTTTAAAACACAAAGCACTATTGCTTCAGCACAACCCCATCTTGGTGATAGTTTGTCAGATAGTTATGAAGACATTGGAAGCTTTTTCAAGTGCATTAGGCAGGCCTTTGGCATGAGGACACGGAAGAGCTACAAAATTCTGATTGCTTGAATTCTTGTTGGAACAGCCCTTTTACTCCTCTGTATTTCAAATAGATTCTGTTTCATGTTTGTTAGTCACACTTCCTGCATTGCCAATTAGGAGATATAACACTCTTCCATATCTATGGGGCATACACACCAAGATCCCAGTGGGGGACAGGATGAGACCATATACACTATTTTTCCTATATGTGCGCGCGTGCGCGCGCACACACACACACACACACACACACACACACACACACAGGTGACGGGTTTAACTTTGGAACTGGGCACAGAAAATGAGTATATTATACTTAGTTATAAAACAGACCAATTATAACTGGTTAGCCTAACACATCTTCTATCTTTTCTGTCAAGGTATCTAATTGTCTTTTGCTGACTAGGTTTGACTAGAAGTAAGTAAAAGAGGAAAAAATTTTGGGTTTCAGGTATTATGCTAAGTGTTTGCATATGTAATCTAATCAGAAAGATAAAGATTACTGTGAAATATGTATCTTGTTCTCCACTTTGAATGAGTGATAAGGTATATGATTTCCAGCATGGGGTTAACACACAGCATCCCAATAGTGAGAGAGATGTTAGTAACCAGGCCTAATGGGTACAATGCCACAGCAATGACTTCTGTAAATTGCCTCAAAGTGTATTTCTAAAAATCCCTCTTAAGTATTTGAAATTTTTTCTCAAGGAGATGGGATTAAAAGGGAAGCCTGACAGAGTAGTTATAAAGCACTTATTCTGGACCATAGGCAGGAGATGAAGCTTCTTCTCTGTCCTCAGGAAGAAATAAGGAAGCATCAACCAAAGGTTTTTTGGTTTTTGGTTGCTTTGCACAATGTGTCTGAGAAAGAAATAGACCTGCAGAGTACAGTTTTTATTAAATGGATTTGCTTACTTCCTTAGATATTTGATTGCCCTCAAAGTTTTCCATCATCTCCTCACCATTTACAATATTGGACATAAAAGTAAAAATTTTATTGAACAATAAAAGTGCTTTAATAAAATGAAGGTGGTAAATCCTTCCTAGTAGCGGCACAGCTGGAGAGATGGGGCCTGGGTCTAGAAATGCAATCCTAGTAAAAGAACAATGGTGAGTCTTATTTTTACTAAGCCCAAAAAAGAGAGAAATCTGGCATATGAGGGCAGCAGAAGAGACACAATTATGCTATCTGTGATGGATTATTCAAAGCCCTGGCATGTATAAAACAAACCATGGTATTTCCACCTATGTATGCCCTGCATTGACACAGCACAGTCTGAGGTGTGTCATGTTGCTTTAGTGGCAGGTTTTATGAAGTATTGGATGGCAAGCTGATTTAATGAGGCTTTAGAAGTGTACTTGGTATAAACTTACCTGTCATAGACAATGGAGTTGTTTGAAGAGGGTCTCTATATTCACACTAGCCTTTATGGTGTTTTCCTTTAATAATGCATCTTGAAAAATAAGATGTTTAGCCTCAGCTGCTAATTCTTTGAAACTCTAATCATTTAAGCTGTCTAGCCTTGTTCAGGGTAATTATTTCTATCCATTATCCATCATGTAAGAAATGACAGCTCAGGGACAAGGAGACGTTTCAAACAAACGCTTTAAGACAGTGTTTTAGTTTGCCAGCAATAGCCAATGTTAATTAAATTACATAAACAATGACTCATGGTATAAATACAGTACAGAGAAGCTTGAAAAACAGTTCAATTGCTTTAAAACTATCCTCTAAAAGAAAATAAATAGGTGTCTTTATTCTTTGGGCTTCTGCTTATCTTCCAAAAAATTCCATTGATGTCAAAATATATTGCCTCTGAAAGTCTGACATCTTACATTATCAGGGGAATGAACATTACTTTGTTCTGCATCAGAGATCCATTTTCTTTTTTGATCGTGGGGCCTGAATTCTGGGCCTGGACACCATCCCTCCCTCAGCTCTTCAGTTCAAGGCTAGCGCTCTACCATTTGAGCCATAGCACCACTTCCAGCTTTTTCTGCTAACGTGGTGCTGAGGAATTGAACCCAGGGCTTCATGCATGCTAGGCAATAACTCTACCACTGAGCCACCTTCCCAGCCAGGAGACACATTTTTTAAGGGAAAGAAATAAATTTATGGGATTGCATGAAATTGCAGAACTTCTGCATGGCAAAGGACATAGCTAGCACGATCAATAGAAAGCCCACGGATTGGGAGAAGATCTTCATTAGCCATACAACAGACAAGGGTCTCATATCTAAAATATACCTGGAACTCAAAAAATTAAATCCCTCAACAACAAATTCTCAAAGAAACAACTGCCCAATAAATAAGTGGGCTAAAGACTTAAAGAGAAACTTCTCTGAAGAGGAAAGAAGGATGACCAATAGACACATGAAGAAATGCTCAACCTCCCTAGCCATAAAAGAAATGCAAATCAAAACAACATTGAGATACCACCTCACTCCAGGTAGAATGGCTAGAATCAAGAACTCTAATAACAACAGATGCTGGAGGGGATGTGGACAGAAGGAACATTGTTGGTAAGAGTGTAAACGTGTTCAACAACTTTGGAAAGCAGTATGGAGGTTCCTCAAAAGACTCCAAATAGAGCTCCCCTATGACCCAGCAATCCCACTTTTGAGCATTTACCTGAATGATCACAAACAAGAGTACTTTCAGCAGAAGGCCTTCCCCAATTGGGGTCCACCAATCATATGCAAACTAAATTTGCATGTGCAAAATGTTCAGCTAGATATGTGAGCATCCTGTGGTCTAGTCAAATTGACATATAAAATTAGCCATCAGAGCTCAAGTTGAGTTCAAGTTTAGTGTTGGAGAAGGAACGAATAATTTAATTACATGTGCCTCATTCATATTTCCCTCTGACTGAACATTAATCTTATGTAACACTGGTTAAACAATGAGTAATAAATAAGTTAACACAAATAAACAAATAAACTAAGATGTGAGCAACCCTTGCAATGAAAGATTCCCCTTAGTGGCTATAGTAACAATGAAAGACAAAGCTTTGCTGGACAGCTCAGTGTTTTCAATACTCATTAACCTGGGCACTGCCATCAGTATGGCCCTTTTGTAGATAGATGGTATCAGACTGCATGCTGGTGTGGTCAACACTGAGCATCAAACTTAGGCAAATCTTGATAAAACATAGTGTTGGACAACTCATAAAGGACATGATATACTGAAACCATTTAATTCTTTACTGAAACCATTTAATTCCTCCTCTGCTCTAAGTAGAACTGTCTGGAAACGGTCAATCATATGACTCTTTCTACTTAAGTTAGCATTATTAATTGAAAAAAATGTACAGATTCAGGTACCTAGACTTTAGTTAAGATCTTCTAGAGATAGCATGGAGGAAAACGCTTTAGTGATTCTAGAATGTTTCAAGTATTTACTTAAAGTAAAAGGTCTCTGTTGTCCTATTTCCTTAATAGATAGAAATTTAATGGGAAAGACCTTATCCCAAAGAAAGAGGGTCATGTTTAACAAATTTGTTTTAATGACAGGAGACTGGGTCAAAAGATGTATAATAACTTAAAGATATTTATCAGGTGAAGAGATAGCTCATAACAGAAAATGATTGCCACCTTTATAATCATCTCAAATAAAGTTTCCCAACATCTGGACCATTGTGTTGAAATAATGACAAATAAGTTCTTAAAGTACATTCACTTACAGGGCAGTGTGGGTCGAGGGTGGGAGAAAAAGAGACTGAGAGGAACCATTAAATAAATAAAATTTTAAAACCATACTGAGACCACTTAAAAGACAAAAGATGTCGGTATAATTTGTGGAGGGGAAGGGGAAAAACAAATTGTTTAAATAGGGATACAGGTGGACCCATTGCAACAATGAGATGTACAAGTTGTTATGTCGAAAATGAACTTTACAACTTTGGTGGGGAGGGATAGGGAGGGCCAGGGAAGATTGGGTGGGGGGGGGCAGGGTGAGGATGGGAAGGATGGGAAGGGGAAACAAAGGAGGAGGCTACAATGCTTGATAAGAAATGTACTCATTATCTTGCCCATGTAATTGTAACCCCTCTGTACAGTATTTTCACACAAAAAAAAAGATTGGCAAAGTAGATGAAAGAAACCATAGTCCAACTGCACATGCATATAAGAAATTTCCCGTAAATTTAATAATTTAAAAGAAAGTGGAAAAGATATTTACGTGAATATGAATCAAATGCAATTTGGAATAGTTCTGACATCAAGTAAAGAAAATTTGAAATAAAAATAGAAGCCTAGCAAAAATAGGAAAAGGTATTACATATTGATAAAAATGTTAATCAACAAAGAAGGTAAAATAATTTTAAATTTGTAGGATTTTCACAATATAATACAAAAAACCACAGATCTGTTGTATTATATTATAACAATCCTACAAATTAAATCAAAATGAATTATAGATTAAAAATGGTCATCTATAAGCCTTCTAAGGACATGGAAGAAAACATCTGTGACCTTGGGAATAGGTAAAATTTCTTAAGTAGATGCAAAATACAGATTATATATTTTGAGCAAAATAGAGAGGGACATTAAACTTGTGCATTTCTGACAACAAGCACTAATGGTATATTGAATCAATTTAAACTGGATTATTTGACTGCTAAATTGATAGATTAATTTAAGTACTTATGATGAAATAAATACCATGATTTTAAACATTTGTAAAAGGTTCAGATTTAAAGATAATTAGAAAAATTAGAGAAATAAAAATTGAAATCAGCTTTTAATTTCATAAAACTATTTGTCCATATATCAACGTATTTGAATCAGATATGAAGAAAAAATGTATAAATATTGTTAATTGTTGACTGTTTACTTAAAACTCTTCAGAACTATGCATGGTATAAAGGTACACATAGAGGAAACACAGGATCAATGGAGCAGGTTGGAAAAGAGCTAAAATTGTTACCTTGTAGAAAATAATAAGCAATATCTAAAATTGAAAAAAAGAAAAGCAAAAGTAATATATACTTTTTATAAGTCTTTGGCCAAAAAACAAAATGAGGAACAGAACTGCTGGATGAAATAAAAGTTAGGAGGAAAAGCCAAGGGATGTGCGGAAGGCCAAAGAGAAACAAACCACAAGATCATGAATGGAAAGTTTCTTAGTAACCATTGCCTTTCAATTTAATAAACAAATATTCCTTTCCCTAAACTCATGACCACTTTTTGAAAAAAATGAAGAGAAAATTGAATAAGGAGGGAGAGAAAGAAGAGAAAGAGCACTATACTCAGTTGCTTTATAGTGCAGATAATGAATGTAACCTTGTAGGATAAATGAAGTAAAACTAGCTGAACATTATGCAGATGGATATTTATTGCTTGGAATAAAAGCTGTAGTGACAACATCTTAGAATCTCAATTTAAGGGAAAGTGAAGGTATTTGTCAGATAATTTCCTAGGTGTCATATTGCTAAGATATTTCAGTACCTGATGCAGAGATAAAAAGTAATCCAATAGCTAACACTAATTTGGCACTTAGTAGATGCCAGGCAGGTACATTGAAAACATATTTTAAAAATCACATTGCTATTCAGCCCTATGAAGTGATAACTATTATTAGCATCAATTTTTTATTGAGAAAACTCATTCAAGGTCATCACTATTAAGAGACACAGATGAAACTGAATTCCAGGTAGTCTGACATTCCATAATATTAAGTTGAAAAAAGCCATGTTTATTATTGTGCATAATATATTATGATGTGAATAATTAAATAAATGAGCATATGAAATTCTAAAAGTAAACACTTGATGATTTCATGTCTACTACTAGAGGGTTACACATACAAGTAAGTTAAAACATTTTTGATTGGCAGAAGGCATGCAGAGACTATTTGGGAAATCAGAAAATGTTTATAGTCATTATTGATATATTTTTTATGACAAAGTTTTCACGTTAGGAAGCAGTCCCTACCTAACAGCCTCTGTTGCACATTTTCTATTATGTGCTTTCATAGTTTCTCATAATCTTTTTATGACAACTTTTATAAATCAAATTTTAAAATTACATTATAAATTTTTCTAATACTTTCTAAATTGTAAGTTTTACAATAGCAGGTGCTGCTGTACTTTTTTTTTTTTACTGATCATGTTCCCTAATCTCTATTACAATGAATCTCACATAACATATACTAGACAATTGATCAATAAATAAAATTTAAAATATCCATTATGTGAATATATAAATTCAGTGATGTTTTAATCAGTCCTCCATTGTATTTAAATCATTTCTCCCCCTTATTTTTGATACTATAAATAATCCCTAAAGGCGTATTATTTATATATTTGTATTTATCTGATTTTTTTAAATGATCAGTATCTAGATGTGAAATTCTAGAGTGAAATGTTGTTTACCCCAAATTTGTACCCCATCCATACTGGGGAGGCAATGTAAGATGCTTAACTGACCAAACCAAAGCTCATTGGTTTAACATAAAGAAAATACATTTCTTCCTCAAATGAAATCCAATGCATGATAAAGGATTCCATTTCAGGAGTTCATGTGGTCATTGAGAAACTTAGGCTGGCTGACTGCCAACTTCTAAATGTAGCTTCCAAAATTCTCTGCACTTTGATTCCAGCCACCAATTAGGGAAGGGTAAAAGTGGCTATATATGTATATGTGTCTTAGGATCCTCTTGATGTTTTGGGCCTGGTCTGAACATGATATCATTCCTACCATCCATCATCATCTTGAATGAAATCAAAAGATAACACATATAAATACACAACCCAGCTGATTACAGACAAGGAATTGCCTAAAGGGCTCCAGGTTAACTGCTGATGTATATGACAGTTTATTCTATACCTTGCCAAAGAGAATAAAGGATTTTTTAAAAAACATTTTCTTATCTGAGAGGGAAGAAAGTAACCTGTCTTATTTCAATTTATAACTCTAAAAATCTCTACTGAAATTGAACATGTATGTACTCTGGCCTCTTAATGTATTCCTTCTTTTGGAATTATTTACCAGTGTCTTCTTTCTATACTAGATAGCCTTTATTTTTTGACTTTTTAACATGTGACTCATAATACGATCTCAAAACTTTTATTTTCAGCCCTAATATAGCCAATGAACTGGAAACTTATTTCAAAGCCTTCTAACCTTGAGCATCTTAGTATGATTGGCTGAGAGTTTGACTTACACTCACACATATGCCCAACATTGGGCATTCAATAGATAGAATGGTGAACTTGGGTCTAAAAAATACCAAAAGTCCATCCAAAACAACTCAGCTCAATCAACAGTTTCAAAGGTAAGGCACAAGGTTGGTAGGTATGAAAATATGTCAAAGTATGAAAATAAGTCAAGACTGAGGATGCTAATGGAAAAGAAATGAGTTCATAAGAGAAATGAATAGGGTCTTAGACCATAACAAGTAGGACTTCCTTGGCTTAGGCATATTTTATTGGAAGAATAATATTTAATTTATGGATTTAGTTACACACATTTTTAAAATTATGAAATACTAACATAGTTAAAAATGTTGCTTTTTTCCATGCTTAGGTTTCACGAGGCACTTTTATTAAGACTTTTACATGTATATTTGACCTAATTACCTTCATGATTCCAAAAGCTATTTTTCTCTTTTACTAATTTTTCTTTAAATAGAATGGTTTAAACACCCCCACCCTCTACATTTTATATCAATTTTGGCTCAGTACACACTATACTTTCAAATGAGATCTAAAAAAGTCCAGAATCTCTTTCCTCCTTTTCCATATTATGAGCAATATTTTAGTTTTGTTTCTTTTTAAATTCGTTTTTTATTCCTTTTTCTTAAAGCCAGTTCTTTAAAAAATATTATTAAGTAAATGTAGAGAGAGTATAGTTTCGTGTGTCAGGTTATGAGTACAATGCATTTTGATCAATGCCACCCTTTCCATTATTCTCCCCAATTTAAAGCCAGTTCTTATTTAGATTTTGAGTTCCTTTTTTATTATAAAAGTGATCTACAGAGGGGTTACAGTTACATAAGTCAGGTATTGAGTACATTTATTTTTGAACATTGTCACCTCTTCCCTCATTTTCTTCCAGTTTTTCCCCTTCCAATTCCCCAAGTTCATTTCCAACATAGTGTCTAGTAAGTACCACGGCTGCATTTATTCACCATTTTCCTATTGTTTCTGTGCTTCCCCTTCCTCTCCCCAAATCAGATTTCTTTTGCTCAGCTTTGTTTCTCACATTTCTCTTTTACTTGCTAATTAAAATTTTCTATTGAATCTTCTCAAGGAAACTATGGACATGACAAGCAACTTCACTACAAAAACAAAAACAAAACTTCATTTTATTCCCAGTCTTGAGTAATTGTTTAATTGGTGTTATAGACTAATATGTTTCCTTTAAATTTATGGGTGGAAGCCCAAGTCCCCAATGGGATTATATTTACAACAGAACTTTACAATGGCATCTTGTGTCAATCTGAATGGATCAAGAGCTGTTCATGAAGGAGATAAGATCATAGCCATTATACCTGAATCCAATATGGCTGGTTCTTTATAATGAAAGGAAAATACTCCAAGGATGCAGTCATACAGAGGAATTGTCAGGTGAGGATGGAGTGAGAAGGAAGGTAAGCCATGGAGGGAGTCTATAAGCCATAGACAGAGGCCTCAGGAGAAACCAGATCTCTTAAACATATTCAACTTGGACTTCTATTTTCCAGAACGTTGAGGAAATAAGTCTGTTGTTTCAAACCCTACTCTGTGGTTGGTATTTTATTATGCAGTCCTAGCAGATGAATATGGGCATGTATAGTAATATAGGTTTCTATTGCTTGTCCTCATCATTAAATCTAGTATCTTCTATGTACTTGTTACTGCTGATAGAAAATATTATACTATTGTATACTCTGCCTATTGTTTTCTTTTGGTTATTTTATAGCTTTAATGCCACAAGGTCTAAATAAAGAATCTTACACATATTAAATTATTAAAAAAAAAACTTATAGCCATTCATTTTCTACATCTTTTCCGGGTTCTTTTTTTTTTCTCCTTTTCTGGAGTTCTAATCAGTATATTTTGTCATTCTTCTTTCTGCCCACCTAAATTCAAAGTTGTAGACATCTGGAAAATGTTCCCCTCATATTCAAATGGAATAGGACCCAGAGTACAAAACAGTATTTTAACTTCTCTAATGGAGAGAGATTCAAGCTTGTGCTCAGGCCTGTGCAAGCAAAAATGGAATTGATGTCTTATGATCTAACAGAGATGGTCTAATTTAAATAAAAGTGTTAAAATAATTGAAAGCACAGGTTTAGCACATTTGTAAAGAGGTAGTCCATCAGCAATGACTCTTCCAAACCGCCCTACAATTTCTGTCTTCCATGAGAAATGTCACTGCTGTGACTAACAGAAAGAGGGAGACTTAGGGATTCATTGGGCCAACTGCTGGATCCAGGATCCCATTACTATATGTTGAATCTGCAGAGAGCTATAATAATTAACTATCAAGTACAAAAGCACATCATCTAAACTGTGGTCTGGAAGGTAGGGAGCTGCTGTTGTACCTGGAAGTCAGATGATGGTATTGAATGCTGAGTCTCTCATGAATTTTCTATGTAAATGTGGGAACTTCGTTTTACATCTTTCAGTCTGTTGCTTTATTTGTACAGGTGGATGATAATTCAGAAGTTTGTTCAGAAAATAAGTAAGTTTCTAAGTGCAGTGCTTACTATATAATTAATATACTCAAATATTGTAGTCTTTTTGAGTTGGGAGCGGTATATCTGCAGTTGGCTTTGTGACTTAGAGTGAATTTATTCTACATATGTTTATATGAGCTGCCTCAATTACAAGATGCAATTGATGGGAGCATTTGTTGGTCTTTCCCGAGGACTATTGTGAGAATCCAGACAGATATTTTATATTAAGATACAGAAAGCTCTATAAATTTTCCAGGTACTTTTTGCCTTTTTATGAACTTACTATTTGTCATACTTTCATACATGCATACAATAACACTTCATTGAACTCATTCTCCCTCTGTCCCTCCCCATTTTCCTTCTTGAAACAATTTCCACACAGATTTTATTGTTCTCTTTTTATATATAAAGCACTTCAGCAATATCCATCTTCATTAACCCTCTCCATTCTCCACCCCAACTCACTGGTGCCCACTCCCACTTGAACCTGCTTCCCCTTTTCCTAACATTTATTTTTGATGTGTATGTTAATTGCACAAGGGTGTCTCATCGTGGTATTTCCCATATGTAAGTATTACATTTCTTTTATAGGCTGATTACCCTATTGTAATGGATTTGAACAGCCAGTCGAAATTTTTACTAAATAATTTTCTGTAGATTTGCTTGGCTTTCACTGATGATCTATCAAGCCAGTCAAAATTAATGACTGTCAATATGTGGGTTTTCATCTAGGAAGATACATGATAAAATACTAAGGAGAGGCTTCCTATGAAAGCTTTCCTAAGAAAGCTCAAAGGTACACAGATTATCCAGCCTGTAAAGATGATTTATGATGGGTCTTCAAGCATAGAGATAGGTCTTGCATCAAGAAAACTTAATATTTGAATGCTGTTGCTTACAAAACCCGAGTGAAGAAATAATCAATCATTCTATGAGAGGATTCCTCACCCTTCAAACAGATTCTCTTTTTCAGAGGAAATATCCCAAATAGAAATCAATTAACTTTATAAAATTTAATTTGCCTAAAACATTTTAGAAAATGGAGATACATATGTCTAAATATAAGGATGGTCACCATCTGTTTTCTAATCCCCACAGGACAGCAAATAAAAGATTAAATTCTAAAATATAAGATTTAAGTTGATCTAAGAAAGAACTTCATATCTATGTAAGCTCTGATTAACAAAGGGAAATTACAAAGTTTATCACTTACATTCTAAGCAACATATGCCCTTCTCTGTCCTCTACAGGAAGATGGACTAAGATAGATGCACCATTGAACTCTCTATAGGCTAAGGTGGAAACTATGAACTTTGAGGCCTTGTAGACCCTAAGGGGCCAATACGTTGCAGAGTGCAGAGTATTCAGAGCTATTTGTAAGAAGCATCAGGAGAGATTGTGCCATATGGAAGACATTCACAAACTGAGCTTGCAAGTAGAAGACAGAGTAAATAGCAAGGCAGCTGAAGGGCTGGAAGACATCTCCCCAGCAATATGCTTTCTGAAATCCAGAACACTTCTTTTGCCAACTTGGTTGGAAAACCTAGAGAGAATATTCTTTCTTGTCAAGATTTTCCTGGAGATTTCCACCACTTCCCTTCTTCACATTTAGTACAGTCCAACAGGTATATGCAGCAGTACAGAGCCAAAAGGGCAGAAAAGTTTAAAGAACATCTTGTGAACTTTTAAAAAGTAAATTCAAATTTTGACGCATTTATTTCTTTGGTAAAGACTTGGTTTAGCTTGAAGATATGGTAAATTTGAAGCCATTGATCTATTTTTTCCCCTGAAAAACATATCCTTAGCTGTATTTTTTTTCTTGTAGTATGCTTGTAAATATTCAACAACCGTCTCTCAGAGAGGGAATGTTTTAAGGTCTGATTTGTTACAGTTGTCAATTTATATGGTGTAAACTCTTCCACTATGAACCTTTTCAAACAACCAATAGAATGGTGGGAAAGGCACAGCTGTGAAGAGCTGTACAAAATCAGTTCTCATGAACTGATTCCAGCATGCAACTGCATCATCTTTATGACTTCTCCATTCTTGTTGGACCACAGCCTCACACCTGCTTCACCTTCTCCACCTCACTGTGAGTGGCCTACATGCTTTGTTGTTGTTTTTTTCCGGACTCATTTTGGTTCTCTACTCTTTCTATCACAATGCGTGTCCTTTTCTTGCACTTGACTTACTACTGGGGAAGCAATAGGTGAACCATCAGCTCTTAAAATCTAAATGACACAGACGTCTAATGACGGAGAATGAAACCTTGATTTCTTAGCATTTTCTGTATTTCAGTAGTTTAAAAAATATTAGAGATACCCACCTAGACAACTCGGTCTTCTTTCATGAAATCCCAACCTTGATTTTGTCCAGGTTTTGGGCAGCAGTGTTCTTTAAGAACATGGTCCCTCCTCCAGGCCATTATGCAAATTGTTTACACTATTTCTGAGAATATTTATTAACAGAAAACATGGAGTCAAAGTCTGTCGGCTTGGAAGTCTGTCAGGAACCTGTTGTAAGGCTCTCCACACTAAAAGAGGAACTAAAAGAAAGCCTCTCCTCTTTGTCTTTCCTAGATTCATGATTAGTGGGAAGTTAACAATGTGAGCAAACTGTGATTTCCTTTAGTGAAGTCCATGAGTACCACAGACCCACAACTTTGACATTGTTGACCTCCTGACTTACCTTACCTCAACTTCCATCTCCTACATTTCTATTGTATTAGATAATGAATCCATATTGTTCAAGCCACAACCAATTAGAAAACCCACTAAATACTAATCTACTGTATTATAAACCCTGTAGACTCCTTTGATATTCTAATGGGATACTAGGTCTTAATTGGCTGATTTCTACATGCCTTTGCTTTTTTTTTTATCATACCCTAAGCCACTTAAGGTCCCTATGTGTGCTTTCTGGCTTTTAATTATTTCTTAAACATTTTTTTTATTTTGGAACATAATCCTAATTTAATTCACATCTCTACAGTTCTAGTCAGAAACCTCCTGTTAACTCTTCAAGAAATATCTTCTTTACTTACTCTATAAATAAGATTTTCTTTAATTAGTAATAATCATACCACAATCTGAAGTATATATTGTATAAATCCTTTTGTATTTAAATTATTTTTGTCTGTTGGTTTGTCTCCTTCACTAATCTTTACTCCTGCTCCACATAAGTGCAGAAATACACTTTCTTCATATTATATCTAGTATTTAATTTGGTACCAAGGACCCAAGAAGAGCTCTAAAAATGCTAGTAAATTCCAAGGAATTGAGATTCACTCACACACTTAAATACTATATTGAATTGGATTGTCAATACATCCATGGGATTTTAATATCCCAAAATTTTATTCTTGACTTTAGGAAAATTCATGAGAACCTTGTAGCATATTCATTTTGTGACATTTAAAAATCTATCTTTAAAATACATCTAAAGAGCTTCTTCAAAATCCTCGCTGCTATCTACTTGAGACTTTATTGGTTTTGTAGTTTATAATTTCATTTCCTTCTATACTCTGTAGAAGACTCAGGAGTCCTTCTCTGCCTCCCCTACCTTGTCCAGCAGGGGTTTGATTTCTGGAGAGCTTACACTTTACCAGTTCTCAGGACAGAATGAAGATACAAGACTTGGAATGTGAGTGAGAAATATTTACACATGTAAGGAAGAAGAGAAGGCCAAAGATACTGACCGAGAGTTTCTTGCTACTTAGATCTTCAGGTAGCAAGGATTGAAGAGTCTGCCTCAATTCTCTCACCGTACCCTAGCGAGAAAAGATTTCCACAGGGAAATAGACATAAGTCACCTTGACACCCACTTTCAACCAAGCCTCTCGACAACCAAATTTAAGATGAGAGTAACAGATCCCCATGACTTCAAAGAATTGCATAGTTTGAAGCAGTAATGTTTCAAATTGAATATCACAGACTGAATAAGAGGGAGCTTATCCTGACTACTCCAGATGATACCAGACTCGTAGGGCCTGCATGCCACCTTTCATGAGGGAGAAAACCCCAGTCATGAAGGTAGGATGGAGACTCCAAATAGATCAAATGACAGTATCAAAATTATAAACATAATGTCTTATAATATGTCTCAATTTGCTTAGTATGTCAGTAAGAGAAGGGGATCTTGGGTTGATTATTACTTTTTTTGCTTTGAGATGACCTCACGTTAGTGGTTTCACACTAAGCTTGAGACTATGTAAATAACAGGCCAGTATTACTAGCTTAAAGAAATAAGTAATGGATTCCATCTCCCTTGAATGTTTTCCGTTCATTTCTCTTCCTTATCCACAAGGAAAGTTAGACAAAAACATAGACATTGGATAAAGGTGTCCGTATGATAAGAGTGGAAAGATGGAAAAAATTTCCTTTTCCTTTCTTTTTTAAAAAATTATTTTATTGTAAAGGTGTTGTACAGAGAGGTTGCAGTTACATAGGTCAAGTAATGAGTACATTTCTTTTTGAACAGTGTCACCTCTTCCCTCATTTTAAGGTATTTCCTGTTTCTACCACCTGATCCATCTCACTAGTAGAATCAGAATCTAATCCAACAGTAACAAGGTGTCCTTCCAACCTAGATTCTACCCTTGAGTTAGTTGTTGGAAGTCTGAACATGATGATCAGGCTTACCAGTATAGCTTCAAAAATTGGGTTTTATTCTTTATTTGCTTGCTTTTATACTTCCGCTGCGACTTGAACACAGGATCTGAGCCTTGTACCTAACTATTGTTGCTCAAGGCTAGAACTCTACCACAACACAGCTGTAGTTCTGGCTCTTTCTTATCTTTTTCTTTTCTTCCTCCCCCTCTTCCTTCTGCTCCATCTCCTCTTCCTCCTCCTCTGTCATGAATGCTATCCCTAAGCTTCTTTTGCTCAAGACTTACAGTGTACCAGTCCAGTAGTTCAGCCACATCTCCTCTTGCGGTTGTAAGATGGAAAAAAATTTTACATTTATGGCACACCAACTATATACCTGACATTTGAAATACATTATCTTATTTAATTCTCAAAAATTCTGGAAGGTAACTGTTCATTACCTTATCCACAAATATAAAGCCCAAGGCACAAAATGACAAAAGCTTTCTGGAATCATTCACCTATGAGGAGATAGTGACACATTCCTATCAGAGATCGGTGATAGATAATTTATACATAGAAACAGTAAACAAAACAAAATAAGGCATCTCTTTAGTGTAACTTCCAGTTGAAAATTGTGAGAGAAAGACTTAGCAGGATGAGCTCTGGAATGGAAGGAGAAAAGCATGTAGCTTGTTGAACTTGACTGCACTGTAGCATCTCATATCAAATCTCTGATTCACTAGACAAAGATCCAGTAGCCTTCAAAATGTATGGTGCATTGCTTCTTAAGAAAATTTCTTTTTCTGCAAAAATGTTTACTCTTACATGTAATGTTGCCAGAGAAACCAGATAAAATTCAGTGTTTCTTAAACAGTTGATCCTAACTAAATCATCCGACTTGTAAACCAAGTATAGTCACAGTCAACCCAAAAGATAATCCAATAACCCACTTAAAACCATTTGAAAAATTAAGCAACTCTTCATGTACTCCATAAAGTAATAACCTTCTTTGTCAAGCCATTCCAATAATTTTCAAACAAGGACAGCTCTCAGCTCAATAGGCCCATACATAAAATGGTGAGCCCTTCCCAAGTGACTAAGAAATGTGCATGTAAAAGAATTTTATGCAATTATGTTCGGGGAATATTAAACCTTAATTAATGTATTGGTGATTTCAATAATAAAATGCCCTGTGTTGTCAAAGAACAAATGGAAAGCATTAAACCAACTGGGGGATTTATGGCTGAATAAATCAAATACATTGTCAAATTTGTCAGAGAAATCTCTCCTCCTATATATGTCCTTGGTTGTAGAGAGCTCCCTCCCAGAACGCCAGACATTTTGTCTATGATGCTCTGCACCCATAAATTGTGACTATTACAGGACATTTAAATTATAGATGGGGTGTTTCCTGGGGAACGATGTGCCTAGAAAGTGACCAGAGACACAAAACCCTCTGGATTGCTTAATGTAGTCACTTGTGTACATCTGTGCCTGGGTTTTCGGGGGAGGGAGACAGGAGATGTGGAGAGAACATGGGAGTTGTGGATGCTGAGTGTCATGGAGGGCAGAAGCAGCTGCTTTGAAACATAGGAAAAAAACAAAGAGCCAAAAAAAAGAGAGATTTTTTTCTTATGAATATATTTAACGTGTTAAACAGATTCTGGCAATTTCCTGATGGCTCCAAAAGAAGCCTGAGCTGAGATTTTCACAGAGAGTGTTCCAGGCTCTGAATACTGTACCTCGTGTATTGAATCACATCTGCTACAGAGAGGAAGCAATGAATAATTAACTCGGCCTCCACATTACCGTCATAGATTACAGTCATCTTGACTGCTGGACTGCCTTGCACAGCAAAACCATTTAGAAAACTCAGTTACTCTTTCCTTTCAAATTTGTCTTGCTATCACTTACCACTTAAAAGGGTAAATCTTTCTCTAGGTTTAATGAAAGCATTTAAAATAATTTACATTGAAATCATATGTGCGCGGGTCTGTCAGAAGTGGTAATGCTTTAATAACATGCCATCCCTTTCTCCATTGCCCTGAAATCTGTTAAAATTACCACTAATCTAATTGGGTACAAAGTTGTCAAATGCATGCAGCTCTGACAGTTTGTCTTTCTGCAAACTGCCGACAGATTGCAAGTTACGCATGTGTTGAGCAGATGGGTAAGTTAAAAGGAACACCCAAAAAAAAAAAAGCAATTTATTAAATCACCTGGAACCAGCAGCTTCAGTCCAAAAATAGTGAGAATGAAATATAGCAGGAGCTGAGAGTGCTGGCACTAGAATATACCAGAAGGTACCGGTTACAAAACAAGATAAACATTTGGAGATGCCTCAGCTGTGTTAGAGAATAATGAGGAGTTATTTAACCCGATATAGATTACCAGCCAAAATTAATTTAGGGTGCAGCTTTTTTGGAAATTCGTTTGCAAAGTGATTGCTTTAACCCTTTGCTGTCTTCTTGTTTATCACATGAGAACAGGCACATTTTTTTCCTCCTCTTATTCTCACAGTCAAAAACATTTACACACACACACACATACATCTCACCTTTGCCACACACAGCACATTGGCATGCATTCACACCTGCATTCATTCTCTACACATGAACACACGCATTATCTGTGCATCTATATGCTAACTTACATATGCATATGCATAATACAGATGATCCTGTATTTGTGTACACACAATCATAAAATACATTTTACATTAATATCTATTTATCCATCTACCTTCCTACCTCCTTACCATCATCATGTCCATGGTAGTTCACTTGATTCCCTTATCTGAAGCCAGGTTATTAGGTAAGCTGTCCCCCCACAGGGTTTACTCAGCCTATCCTTGTAATTACCATATAGTTTTCCTGTGTCCTGTGGGTAATCTATACAGGCAAGAAAAGGGAAAGAGCTAAAGAACTCTTTGGGGAGAAGAGAGTAAGAAGAAGAGGAAATGAAATCCAGTGGTCTCTCTTCAGTGGAGAGCTCCATATATAGAACTTTTGAGAGGTATTCATTGAAGACTTATGTAAAATTGTACAAACTTTAAAAAGGCATTATTCTAACTAGTATTTGTCTCATTTTAGGAATCTGTGTCCATCCAGAGCCATCAGTTCTGATTTTAAAGATATATATATATATATATATATATATATATATAATATATATATAATCTATGGTTACATATAAAGGGCTTTATATATAGGGATATATAATATATATGGTTATATATAAAGGGTTATATAGGGTTATATGTATATTTATATATATGATAAGTACATATTTACTCTGCCTCTACAAGTTGATAGTAACAAGGCACATAGCTCAGAAAATTAACTCTATGCCCTAGGAACAAGCCAATACAATCACTTGAAGGTAAGTTTTCTGCTGAAAATTTAGCTGATCAACAATGGAGAACTAAGAGCCCAAAGTGTCAACATTCCCCAAGATCAGAGCAGTGGTGTCCGAGTATTAGTCAGTGGGTTCCTCTGAGCTAGTGCCCATCATTGTTTCACTTGTCTCTCCTGAGCATGGAGCTTACTTTCATAATTTTGGTCATTATAGAGGCTAATAACTCATGAACCTGTGTCTTGAGCCTGGGTTGATATCAGAATCCTATATCCAGAGATGTGTGGCCAGTCAGTACTTGAACACCATGCAGGTGTCTCAATCTCCATGCATTCAAAGTGGAATGTCTCACTAATTTACTAACTCCTTTTTTTCTGTATTCACTGTGTTAGTTTTCACACCACTTGACAATTCAGCATCCAAGCTAGAAAAACAAAAATAGCCTTTGCCACCTCCCTTATTCACCAGCCATAACTGATCATTAAGCTCTAACAATTCTGACATTGACAACTTCCTGTAAACCTGAACTCTCCATTCTCTAGTTTGATGAAGTATCTCTAAGTTTAGGGTTTATTCTTGTGGATATGACTTTAGGTCTTCTGTTCTATGGCCCCAAACTGTGATCTGTATACTTGCTGCAATGACTTACCAAAATCTGCTCACTGTGCTGGACATTTTAGGTTTGCCCCACCTCCAAATGCTCTGTACTGTTCTCCACTGCCTCAAAAGACTGAGAGAAAGCAAGCCTTTTTTTCCTCTCCTGTTCCATCCTTGCCATCTTGTCCACAGATGGGTAGTGGCTGCATTTCTCTCCTGAGGACTGCTGCCCCCATTAGGTTGCCTTGCTTCTTCATCTACATCTCCAGCTGGAACTCTTCCCAGGTTCTCATAACTTTTTTCCTCTCTTTGTTCTGCAAAGTCCAGGTGGTATTTGTCTCCCCTCTGTTTCAAGCCCCAAGATCTTCACTGGGTCTTATTAGTATTTTTCTTCAGTCCTACCCATACTGTTGTACAAAAATCCCTGCATTACATTTGCCCAAATTACATCTTTGTAGGTGCCATCTGTTTCCTCCTGGGGTCCCAACTGAGACATTCATTTCCCCATTGCCAATATCATGAATATTTCACATTCATGCCATGGTAAACAGGGCTTTTTAAAATCTAGTCCTTGCCAACCTTTTCACTCTTCTGTTATTACCCTCACTAACTCAAGTATTTAGGTTCCACCCATCTCTCTGCTTCAGACGTTGCTATCTCTGCCTTTGCATGAAATATTCCTGCCGATGTCCAGGCTCTGCTCTCCACTCTTACCACATCTGTGCTCTCTTTCTTTGGATTGATGAAAGATGAAGTTCAATTCTCTCTTTCTTTCTGAAGACTTCCTTGAGCCTTTAGTGTCTCCTCCTCAAACCATAATAGGGCAAAAGGTTGTGTAAATTCACAATGAATCTTACCTATTGAAGGCTTTACAAAATTGTTTGGTAACATTTTTATGATAACGTTTTAATTATGGTTCAGAAAAAAATCTAGTGAATAACTTTCTCTGAACAAATATATTGACTCTGTCTGCACTGCAGTTACTTGAGGGGGGGGATAGGACCGCTGGTAAGTTCAATTACCCTATTTTCTATTTGACACTAACTTCAGATCCTTTCCTTCCATATCTCTTCTATCCTTCTCTTTTCCCTCTTGCAGTGGTAGGAATGAAACCTAGAGCCTCATACTTGCAAGCCTAGCATTCTACCGCTAAGCTATATCTCCACGTGTCCCTTTTCTTTGCTAAATAATTTATTGATCATCTCATTTAATCCTGGAAAAAAAGTGAATAAAGCAAGTCTTACTGTCATGCTCATTTTTAAATGGAAGAAAATGAGACCTAAGATAGATAGCTGGATGCCATCTTCACTGGCAAAATAACTTTCAAGTAAAGGAGTCAATATTTCAGAGTAGATTGACTCTAGAATCTGCAGCTTTAATGATACTTTTACATGGGAATTAGTGATACCAGGGTATTATTACTTATAATATATGTAAAAATAAGTAGCCACATAAATATAAAGAGTAATAATAATATAAGGTTTATCACAGATTAAAAGTGAGTTAGTACATATTAAATAGATTAAATGAGATGTAGCATTTGGGTTGCAAGCCAGGGTTAAGTTTAAGAGCTCTTGGTATGATGTTTAAGATACCTCAAGTTAATAATCTTTGTTCACTTTCAACTTTCAAGATGGCAATTTCTCATAAAACTTTGGAATAAAAACAATACTAAGGTCTCAAAACAACCATTAGAGAAAAGCATAAATATTATCTATAATTTTTTAAAACCCTCAAAATGTTTTAAATATTATGTTCCTAGCCAGGAAGATTCAGTTGACCAAAGAAAAATGCAATTATCCTGAGATCTTTCTCTAGCACAGAGATGATCCTTATTGTCAAGATCATTGTCATCAAGTAAGAAAAGAAGTTTTACGAAAGGCAGAAAGAAAAGAAGAGAGACCTTCTCAGTGAACTAGGTTGGTGGTTCAGATCCTTCAAATATTAATAGGTGTTTTAGACATATTATCATTGATCAATATTTTACCAGAAAAGCAGATAAACAATATAAAAGTACTTATATAATCTGAAACGTATTAGGCAATTTAAGGTTTCATTGTCTATTCCTTGGGTATGTGCAGTATAAATTCAGTGTCAAAGCTGTTTAGAAAGCTTATTTATTAGTACATGTTCATTGTTCAGACAGCTTTTATTGTGATATTTCCATACATGCGTGTAATATTGTCTAATCATATTCCCCTCCATCCTCTCTTCTGTCACTTGCCTCCATGTGTCTGCTCTAACAGGGACTATCCAGTAAAACCTAAACAAAGTACATATTGTGATCGGCAGAGAAACTTTTAAAGAGCCCAAAAATGACTCTGTAGTCCATATCAGAAAATTCTGATTCTGTAGTTTCTGTATGAGCATTAGCTTCTATATTCTGGGAAATCTTTCTAGATGGTTATGAGATTCATCATCTATGATATAGGGTGAGGGAGCTCATGCTGCAGTAACAAAAATAAGCATGCAAAAATCTGATTAGCTTAACAAAACTAAAGTCTGTTTATTGCTTAGGCACATGGAAGATATGGATTAGCAAAGGGACTAATCATCCTGGACAAACAGTGATTCGCATTGACTGTGTCTTCATCCAGCCCTATACTGCTATAATCACAACTGTGGCAAGTGGGTGGGGGTCATCATGGATCTTAAAGTTCCTTTCCAAGGTATACTTCTTATATGTCATTGGCTAAAGCAAATCACATGACCTCATTTAACTTCAGAGTATTAGGGGATTTCAAATCCCATCATCTGCCTGGAATAGAAGAGATCTGGAAAGATATCTATGAAAAACTCTATTGGCTACCAAACTCTCTAAGAAGTGTGAGATCACTCCCTTTAGTAAAAACAGAGAAGGAAAGAAGTTTTAAGTAAGTCTGCAAAAATCACACAGGTAATTATACTGGAAATTAGCATAATGGTTGTGTGTGATTCTACAATATTTTTCTGAACGTATTCCAACTAACTTACTTTTGTCTGCCACACATTCTTCCCTTCTTTTCATCTTATTGTCAGGAAATCTCAAATTTAGAAACTTTTCTTCTCTCGACAATAATTTAGGGTTTGTGATTTATTTTATGGCAGTTTTAAACAAGATGTTTTTAACCCCACTTAGGAGCAGTCCACTTTCATGATTTATTACAACTTTCGTTTCTTGCTTAATTAAACTCATTTCTTAGGAAATGACTCATGGCTAATCACACTAAGAATAAAATTAGTTATATTGCCCTCTCTGTTATAAAATGAGTGTAAATAACTTTTAAGGCAATTTTTCTAAAATCAGAAAAGCATGGAATAGTCCCCAATTCAACAACATTGTGTAAAATAGCAGACTCTGGAAGCAGTAAATCTAGATGCTGTCCTATTATTGCATGAAACAAGGCAGAAATTTATGTTCCTTTATTATTAAACCAAGCTCTATCAGTTGAATTTCTTTGTGGAAATGCTCTATTTTGGAGGGTTATGGTACCATTAAAAAATTCCTAGACAAAAACCTGTTGTACAGTTTCTTTGCCCACTTGAGAGATATAAAACCATTATATTTAAGTATCATAATAGCTAGCATATGCTATTTCTTAGAAATGACACCACCATCTGGATTAAGGTCTACTGATGATTTCATACAATGTTCCAGCTTTCTTCGGGTAGAGAGAGGCCAAACTGTTCTGACTTTAACTATCCTGTTGTGCTAATGAAAAATAATAAAAGGTTGCACTTATGTTTGACCTACTTGCTGGAGATCACATGCTGCTTTATTAATAAATTATGCAATTATCATAGTAGCTGGGAATGCAGAAGGAAAACCAGCCTGTAGTAAGCATGGAAACTGGGGCCCAAACCTATCTCCCAATGTTGTCTATTTCCAGCCATTCAGATAAGGGGGTTGTTCCTGTCTCCACTGTCCTGCAGTGGAAAGTCATGTCTTACCTGTTTAAGTCTTGGCTCTCTTTTTGGCTAACTGTGGGACTCTGCCTGAGCATGTTACCACATCTCTCTCAGCCTCAATTTTCTTAACTCTAAAGTGGGAATAATTCTCTTTATGGTGGTTTTATGAAACTTAAAGATTGAGACAAAATATGTCTTGTACATAGTAACAGAAAGGAAAACCATAGACTTGACAATTATTAACTGTTCCTTTCTTCAATTGCCTTTAATTATTATTATTTTTTCAACCTCCACACAGAGATGCAAAATAAGAGATTGAAAGCAAGGATTGGGTCAGGATGTAGCAGAAATAAATTGAAAATGTAACTGTGATTGTCAAAGGCTACTTTCCATCATATAGTGACTATTCCTAGGTTACTAAGATGGCAAAATCATGAGAGAATAAAAACACACTCATGTGCATCATATGGTAGCAGTTTGGGTTCATTTGCATGTAAGCCACCCTCCTAGCTGGCTATCTTTAAAGGTCATTTGGTGAATTTTCACTGATAAAAACTAGTTTAATCCCTTTGACTCACTGGAGTCATTAACTATGTGAGTGAAGAGGGTGAGAACATTGGAGCAGCGGGTAGGGAAATGCAGAGGAGTGGAGAAAGGGGACCCTCTCACCTGACTGCTTCCTCCAGGCCCCTTGGCTATTGTCATATAGGCAGCAAACCCTGTGGGCCAATCCATCTGACTGGCTGTGCAGGGAATGGGGCAGCCGGGATAATTGATGGGCTCAATCTGACCAGGCACAGGTGGCAGGGAGAGGCATACAGCAGCTTCTCGGGTTTGCCAGTGCCATCTGTTGCCATAAGAACATCTGTCGTCAAGGTCACCCTGTCACCCTCTGTTAAAGTTACAGGTTTGGTGAGTAGGATAATGTCACCTAAAATGAAGGGGTATGTATGCTGGGAGCTGGGAGGGAAGAGACAGGAAGAATAAGATACAAAGGACAATAGGGACTCTTTCTCTCTTTTTTTTATTATGAGAGATGACTAGTAAGAATTAATGAATAAGGAAAATAAAGTGTATATGATTTCACAGGGAATCTTCCTAGAAGAAACTTTGCCAAAAACATTACTGGCATTGTTCTCTCTAGCTGAAACATTAGCTCTTATTATAAAGAACACTTTTTCCAAAGACAGGACACACATTTGTAAAAGAAAGATGATATGTAATTATAGTGGGATTTACTTGTAAAGACCATCACTTTTCCCCTCTGCTTGCTAACTTTAAAACCAATTTTTGAGGTGATTCTTTTGTGCAAGTGCATTTGATTAAGAGAGAGAGAAGTGCGGGGGGGGAGTGTTTTACCAACATATTCAGAGAGGGAGCAGAATGGAAGGGGGCGTTGCATTTATCAAAGTATTTAACTGGCATTTGAGCTTTGCTCTGCTGCCAGAGAGAATGACCCATTTGTTAATAAAGAACAATTAAGTTAATAGACTCAAATGAGCAGATAGACAAAGTACTGTAATGAAGCAAATGCAATATTGGATTTTTAAGCGGTGAGTATTACATGTGGCCAGACTCTCAGCAGCAGTGGTTTATCACCCCTCCTCCTCATGTTTGTTGCTGAGGCTTTTTAAAGCAATTTCACCCAGTAGCAAAGAATCATCATTCCCATCTGTTTCGGAAGTGTGACTTTACTTATTGGACCAATATTGCTGGCACTGTGGGTTTTCAGAGACTTAATGATTATTATTGAATGGTGAGATGAGAAGAGAATGATAAGCTGCTGGATTTTTGTAAACCAGGCTCACATCTGGCCCATCAAATGCTGAGGATGGTAAATGAGAACAATATGATTTCTTAGCAGAAGAGAAGGATGGGGTAGGAATAAAGAGAGAGAAGCAGGGGAACACTTGGTCTAATCTGTACCTGTCCTCTAGTCACCAAATACCACACAGAACATTTACAGGAACCTTTTAGGAAGAAATTGAATTGTGAGCTGGGTGCAATAGCACACACCTATCTATAGTCCCAGCTTCTCTACAGGTTTAGAAAGGATGATCACTTGAGCCCTACAATATGAGGATAGCCTGAGTAGCACAGCAACCTCCCGTCTCAAACAAACAAACCAAACCTAAATAACAACAACAAAATGCTTACAGATAGCTACAGTTTTAAGGTGGTTGAGTGTGTAGAGAATATATAGAAATCAATTTGTTCCCTGGTTCCATTGTTTCTTGTTTTGATAATAGAAACAGGATGACTGACAGTAGCAAAAGTTAGTCCTACCTCTATTCTTTAGTTAGGGCCACCAGAAAATTGTTTCTATAATACTTTCTTTTGGATCCTCTGTTTCTGAGCTAAAATGAGTATAGATTTTAAAAAATTAATCGAATCAAAGGGGTCATAAACATTGATTACTCTGCACTTCAAAATTACCTAGTGGCATATAAACATCAATCTATATTACAAAAGGGACAAAAGATTATTTCAATTATTTGGCTTCATCTAGTTCACAAAATAATTTTCTAAACAGGACAAAAGATTATTTCAATTATTTGGCTTCATCTAGTTCACAAAAAATTATTTTTCCTTATAAGTCAAGTTAAGTCTTATTGGTGGCAATCTGCGTTAATATCACCACATTAATTTCAAGGTGACTCTTACCAAAATTATGCAGTAGGTGAACAATTGGACTGCTAACCAGGCTATGTGATCCTAGGAAACTCAGTTATCTACCATCTGGAAATTATGCCACAAACCATTCATCCAAATCTGGATTGTTTAAGTGCAATTGATTTTCATATGTGTTTTCTTCTCTCTCTCTGGTCCAGAAAATAATCTTTTTCTAGCTTTTTCATTTGATCCTACTACCTTCAGTAGTTCCTACTTTGCCAGGCTTGTGATGTAGCTGTAAACATAAATTTGACAATTGTCAGGTCCCTCCACATTTGACAATCTTGGCAATTTACATTTAGGATATTGCTCATATTGAAAGTCATGGAAATAAGTGGTTTTTTGTTCTGAGCATGAGCTTCAAAGTCACTGTGAGCAATGGGTCACTTACTGAGTGACTTTAGGGAAGCTTCCTAATCTTCCCAAACCTTGATTTGCTGCTTCTCTGTAAAATGGGACTGAAAACAGCCATTATTGCATTAAATCATTAAGAATTAAATACCTGACATATTACCTGTCATATAATAATAGATCAATCAATAATAGATACAGATATTGTCAATTTTTTGCTTAAGTTATTATCCAAGGCTAAGAACCTCATGGGGTTCCTTCTTCAGAGAGAGAGGAAGAGATAGGTGAGTCCTAAATAGTTTGTGGTTGATTTAAATTAGCATCTCTTACCATCACTGAGTCCAACAGTATGTGTGAAGGGAGTAGTGATTCTTATTGTTTACTCTAAAGTCCCTGGAGATCTTTAAAGAAGGTGTTTGATTCACTCTGAAAGGATAAGACTAAAGACAGTAATATTTCCCCTGCTAGAAGCTGCCCTCTCTTGACTTTGGGCTCTGTATAGTAAATAGACCTTCTAAGATATTGAAATACACAGTCCCACCCAATGTTAATATTCTGATTCCTATGACTACATTTCTCTTCACACAAACCTTTCAGGAGGAGCAATGGCATTAGAACAAAATTTGTCATATTCCTTGATGATTCAGGAGTACAAATACAGTCATTTAAGTGCTGAGAGGGAAGACTTTTAGTCTACATTGGACTCTTGTTCTCACCTTACTATGTCTTTGAATGTTCAAAAGATATTCATTTGACTCCCTCTGGCCAATTTTCTTCCCTGAGTTGGCTGCGACTGGTGTGCTATCTAATAAACTAGGTCATGGTACTTGTCTGTTGCATGTGCTCATCAAAAGTAAGAAAGCTATGAGTGGATTTTGCCATTTAGCTCCTTAGTGGCTTTGCTGTAAAAGCTCATTCTCTGGATTTGACTTTGTTCTCTGTAGAGAGGATGAGCTGACAAATGTGAATACCAATTGTGGGTAGAGAAGCCCCAAATTCATGGCATTTGTTGATTTCCAGAGTGTCAATGCTTTTGCCACAGCTGATTTCAAGATATGAATGTGGTGTCATTGAACACAGACTTGGTTGAACATTGACTTGGAAAGATGGGCAGCAACTTTAGCACTTTAGCATTGTTGGACAGAAGACCTTGTTGAGTAGAAGACTTTATCTGTAGAGTGATATTTTGCACTGCTAACATAAGCACTCAACTGAATACTATTAGAAATGTTAAACTTCAGAAAGTAGGCCCACTGGAGCACATGAAAAAGGACAGCCATTTCTTGTTCGTGTGGGTTTCTTTTAAAATGTAACATTTTTTGATAGGTTCTAAGTCCTGGTAATGGATTTAAATACTATTTATTATTCAGCTCATTCAGTCCCTGAAATAACCTTTCCAAACTACTGGGACTGGGGTTAGCCACAACTGAAAAGTGAAGAAACTGGCTGGGCAGAGTGATGCATATCTGTAGTCCCAGCACTCAGAAGCTTGAGGCAGAGAGCTCCTAAGTTCAAGGCCAGCCTAGTTTACATGGTCAGACTTTTAATAAAGATGAAGAAGGAAGAGGTGGAATAAGATGAGAAGGCAGAGAAAGAAGAGGAGGGGAAGAAACGGAAGTGTAGAGTGGATAAATAACATACTGAATGTTCCAGAGCTAGTCATGTGTGCTACAGGAATTTGAATTCAGGAAACGTGGCTCTGAAAACTGTACAATTTCTAACCACTGTGAATAAGCTTCGTAGATAACACATTTGACTTGTGGCTATTTTCTAACAAGTGAACATATTCATACTATATTATACCTATAGCCCGAGAAAGCTGTATGTAAATTTGTTTCCTAACAAAAAGAAAAATATGACAGAAGTAGAAATTTTTAATTACAAATTTCATTTAGATCCTTCCAACTAGCTCCTCTTCCCATAGTTCCTCTTCAAGTTTTCATTTATTTTAAATTTTCAGTTATGATGCAGAACAGTCTGTATGATGGCTATGAAAAAAAAAATCAAAAGAGCAAGTAGAAGTCTGATTATTTTAGCGAATGTCTGTTAATTCCAAAAATCTCAATAGAATATTGGTTTGCAAATGATATTCCAGTGACTATCATACAGCCACATAATTTAAACAACCATAAATGCAATGTCATATTATAGAGGCTTCTAATTTAATTGAGTTTTAAGTAGGCCACAGTCAGTCATTTATACCTGTCTGCATAGATTACATTTACTTCCCAGAAAAGGAAAACAAAGTATAACACTCAGCCCTTTCTAGAAATAAAAATATGACTTCCACTGGCCTATTTCAGTTCAAACCCACAAGCCTAAAGAAAACAGTCAGTGGAACTGAACCCTATTTCCATAATCAGTGTGTACAGATGAGTCTAAGCTGACATTTTGCGAATCAAAGCCTTGTAAAGGTGGTCCAGAAAAATGTTTAACTTTCACTTCATGCAACTCTTCTCTTTGACCTTGATTCTTATTCATTTCCTTTTTTTAGGACCACAAGAAAACAAAAACTGGACTAGAATAGATTTTACCCTCATGTTCCATAGCCATTTTCCATTTTTTCCACATGTTCAAATAAAATGTGTGTGTGTATGTATGCATGTATGTACATACCCTAAAGTCCTTGAAGATCTTCACAGAAAGTGTTTGATTCACTCTGAAAGGATAAGACTAAAGACAGTAACATTTCCCCCGCTAGAAGCTGCCCTCTCCTGACTGAGCTCTGTGTAGTAAACAGACCTTCTAAGACATTGACACACACGGTCCCATTCAGCATTAATATTCTGATTCCTGACTACATTTCTCTTTACACTAATCTTTCAGGAGAAGCAATGAGATTAGAACAGAATCTATCATACTCCGTGATAATTCAGGAGTACAAATACAGGCATTTAAGTGCTATGAGGCAAGACTCATACATGTGTGTGAGCAAGTGAGTTGTGTGCCCTGGTACCAGCCTGCCCACGTGGTAGAATTGCAGGCTCAGAACCACATTCTAGTTCACAGGGTCTATAGACATTCAGCTGGAGAGGAAATACACCTTTCATCCTGCCTCCTTCCAGGCCCAATTAAAAGCAGGGAACCCTAAAATCTATTCTTGCAATCCCAACCCCATTAGATTTCCACAAGAATGCAGCAACATTCAGTTGCAGAAAATTAACATACACAATTCTCTACATGTACTTGTGGGGAAAGGGAGAAATAATGCACATGCAAAAATCCTTCCCCAAACTCAGCCAGACTTCATTCATATCCACATCCTTCATGTCACATTAACTCACTCAGGCTGACACCCAGAGCTACACCCTCCAGCTGATGGGGCAAGGTTAGCTGTAGCTTTTTAATAACCATCTTATACATGTAGTGTTATATATCCAGGATCTATGAAGTACACAGATGATTATTTAGGATTAATGGATTATCTAAAGTGCCAGTTGGCACGTTTTGAGTAAAAAGTGTAACAAATGCAGCTGTTTACTAATAAATAAAGCCTCAGCTGTAAGAGAAATAAATTAGATGCATTTAATTGGTAGGCTGCAAAGCTGCCCTCTTTATTACAATGCGGCTTCTTGTTATTTTATGATGTCAGAGTCGATGGCGGACTGACAGAGTGTTTATGAATCACAGTTTGCAGATGGCACTCTGAGTTGTCGGCAGCTAGGAGCACAAGTAGCATGAGGCCTCAAAAGCAGATTCTGCCAAGGACGACCCCCTGAGAATTTGCTGTCTCCATTTCTCTTGTGCCAGTCTCTCCCTGGCAGAGCCTGATTTCACCAACCCACCGTCAATAAATTGCTGTTTTTCTGGCAAGGGTTCAAAGAGAGCTCACACTCAAAGAATGCCTGCCTCTAAGTGATCCCTTTCTCATTGCTCAGTAGACGTAGGGAGTGACCTTCTGAGTGGCATCCTGCAATCTCTTAGCAGGGGAAGATGAGCCAGGATCAGGCCAGAGTGAAGCCTCTACATTGCCACTTACTAGGCTCTCTACACCTGTACTACCTGCAGTGGACAAGAGTGCTTTCCCTTCTCTTAGTGTAGTCCTTGTCCTTGTATTCTGTGGGCAGGGCTCCACTAACTCATGACAGCTTTGTCATCATGTAGCTGAGGATAGGGCTAGGTGGAGGTTTTCCCCAGCCTGCGTAGCTAGGGTTTCACAGCTTCTGTATTCCTTATATTCTCCTGGTCACTCATCACTTCTATACCTAGGACCAGAGGCACACAAGAAATATGCAGTCATAATTATCAGCAGATTTATATAACATGGTTACCAGTTACATTTATAATAGAGTTCTACTGACATTTATAATAGAGTTCTACTGCTCTTACTGGGCTTTTAGGAAAAGAAGAGGACCTGTACTTTGCAGAGAACGAAGTTATTGTTTAAATGGATGATAACAGTGATGATAAAGTTAATGATGACAATAATAGTAATATAGCAGCTACCATTTGAAGAGCCACTCTAGAACAGGCTAAAATCACCTCCCCCCCCCAAATTAGAGAAGTTATAATAGTTAAGCCACATTGATACCATCTCTTTTCTTTGGTGTTTCTTGTTCCTGTCTTGTCAGATTTAGTCAGATAAGTGCCCAAAGAGAAATCCCTAGATGGCTGCCTTTTCCTATCATGTTTCTAGCTCTCTTAGCTTGAACTACATTAGGCAAGATGAATGAAGTAGAGAGAACACACAAAAAATAGGAAATTTGTTGGTTTGGTATCAAAAATAGTTCTGAAATTTTCAAGAAAGCAAGAACAGATTACACTTCTCATCTCATAATAATGCAAGAGATTTAGTTCAAGTGAGAGCTGATAGGTCTGCAGTGATAGACTGATTACCTCTCCTGGATGAAGCCCTAAGATTGATCCCCAGCACCGCAAAGAAAAAGAACATTAGGGATGAATCATTGATGTTGCATAAAACATGCATTCATTCCTTCACAGATCAAGCACAAGGCAAGGAATCTGCTGTTACCACCTTGACATTGTACTAGAATTTTTAACCAGCACATACACACATATGAAATTATATTCATATATGTGTATATACATAATACATAGATAAATAAAAATATATGAGAATTGAAGTCATCCATTTGGAAGTTAAGTCAGAAGCCTACTTTCATTCATATATGACATAGTCTTGTAAGAAATAAATCAGAAGGAACCTATGAAGGCTAATCAATAGGTTCAGCCTCATAAGAGGCTACAAAGAATGATGTATCTATTTTACAAGCAATGAACAATTTGCACACAATTCTACATCAATGATACCACAAGCAACAAAGTAAAAAAAAAGTAATTGGGCCTACATGTAACAAAGGTGTGTCAGGTTACATACAAACTGAATCAGTGATGAGAAAGTCATGAAGGCAGGTATACATGAAGTGAGACGTGTTCTCTCTTTGTTCATGGTTGTTAGATTCAGATTTATGAAGTCAGTGGAATTCCCATAAATAATTGCAGACTTTACAAGCGGACTGTATAGAAACATATATGGTAAAGGAGCAGAATAACCACGTCAATTTTGAACAAAAAGAACAAAGTTCAGTAGCTTACACATGCCAGTCACTAATTTTTGAGTTTGTTGTTGTTGTTGTTGGTCATTGGGACTGAACTCTGGGCCTAGGCACTGTCCCTCAGCTCTTCAGCTCAAGGCTAGACTCTACCACTTGAGCCACAGTGCCACTTCCAGCTTTTTCTGCTTATGTGGTGCTGAGGAATCAAACCCAAGGCCTCATGCATGAAAGGCAAGCACTCTACCACTGAGCCACCTTCCTAGCCACTACTTTTTGTTTTTATAAAGCAACGATAATCAAGATACTTTGGTATAATGGATATTTTGAGTTACAGTGCACTGGAACAGAGCTCAGTGTTCAGACTATACTTACATGTATACTTAACAAATTTTTGACAAAAATGGTGAAGAATTTCTATTATCTTTTCAGTAAATCATGTGGAGACACTTGGATTCACAAAAAACAAATTAAATTAGGACTTTGCACCATGCCAGATGAGAAAATTAGTTTAAAATGGATGGTCAACTTAAATATAAAAGTAGCTTCTAGATGTAAACATGGAAAAATAAAGTACAGAAACCTAGAAGGGATTCTTGTATTTAAGCAAGTGACATTGAACAGGAAGGTGCTTGTCATACAAACAAAGATCAGAAGGAAGAGTGTTCTGTCTTCCACAAGGTGCATTACCAGCCACAAGTGTCCAGAAGCAAGAGGAAGACACATTTTGGTTTATTTTGTTCTCTTGTGCCAATGGGCCAGACAAAAAGCCCTTAAACATGATATAATAACTCTTTATCTAATTAAAAATAATTAAGTCAGATTTAAGTAAAACTTTTAGCTTTCCAATTTTAAAATGACACCAACTAAGAAAACAAAGTTAAGTTTCAGACTGTGTGAAAGTATTTACATATTATATTTTTGACAAGTCTTTGTGTCAAAATATTTTTTTAAATCCTACAAAAAAACCTCCTACAAATTAACCAAAAATGGCTAAAATCAAAAATGAGCAAAAGGATTTAAACAGACATATCACAAGTGAAGACATGTATGTGGCCACAAGGACATGTAAGGTGTCAAAGCCATTAGTAAAAAGAAATGCAAATTAAATATATGATGGCATACTATTTAATGGACAACATGAAAAGCAATGACAAAGTGAGCTTTGACAAAAATTAAGAGTACCCAGAATTTTCATGGATAGCTGTGGACAAAGCAAAATAGTACAACTACATTAGAGAAACAGTTCAATATGAGATACATTATATTCATGAACTGCTTTGTTATATAGCAACTCCTTTGTACAACTACTTAAACATAATAAAAATATAATTTAAAAGAATTTTCCAGTAGTTCATTTTAAATTTAACCGTATACTATTATTTGCCCTAATAATTCTACCAGAAGAGGTTTCTAAACAGTAAAGCAAAACAATTTGCAAACATTCATTGCAGTTTTATTCCTTTTAATCAACTAAAAATATCCTAAATATCTTCATAAGGCAAATCAATAAAAAGTGTGGTCTACTGGCTTATTACTCACCAATTCAAATTAACAAGCTACTGATCTATTCAAGAGTATTAATGATTCTTAAAATCAGTATAATTATCACCAATGATCCAGGGCAAATACATGATGCTTTCATTTATATGAAAATTTAAAATATGCAAAGTAATTTATTAGGGGTAAAAGTAGAATAAGGGTTTCATAGAGCTAGAGGTGCAAAATACACTCTGAAGTATCTGGAGGACACTTACTAGGATGAAGTAATGTTCTGTGTCTTGATAGGTGAATGGTGACCTCATCTTTTTATTTATCAAATCTCATAAACCTGTACAATTAAAACAATTTTAATTTATTACATCTAAATTATACCTTAATAAACTTTATTTAAGGTAAAAGTTAAGTTGAATAACATTGACGTAGCTATAAACCTGGAATTAATGAGATGTATTAAACTTAAATCTTTTATATTAATATATTTAATTTTATATGTTTATTGGGAAAATTTTGATGATTTGATTCATATAAACAATATATAATGACAAAATTAGGGGAGGTAACATTTCCATCTCCTTGAATAGTTAATAAAATTTTATTGGCACATAATAATTATACATATTTCTGGAGTATAGTATATTTCAAATTGTGCACACTATAATAAACTTATTTATAAATAGATAGTTTCTTAGCCAGAATACCATCTTAATTATAAGTGGGTAATTCTCTAGGTACAACTCATTTGGGGGCAAATTACTCTCCAGTTGTGAGCCTATAAAATCAAACACATATGCTTCTAAAGTGCAGGGATGGGATAGGCATTGGTTAGATATTCCCATTTCAAAAGGGAGAAATAGGAAAGAAGGAGAGGAAGAGGAAGAGGAAGAGGAAGAGGAAGAGGAAGAAGAAGAAGAAGAAGAAGAAGAAGAAGAAGAAGAAGAAGAAGAAGAAGAAGAAGAAGAAGAAGAAGAAGAAGAAGAAGAAGAAGAAGAAGAAGAAGAAAGCAATAGCTACTAAGAAAATTTGAAGCCATCAGATCAGAAAATAATCATTCTTCACTTGAGGTTCAGGCCCTTTGGGGCAGAACTCTTTTTTTTTTTGTGAGAATACCGTACAGAGGGGTTAAAATTACGTGGGCAAGATAACGAGTACATTTCTTACCAAGCATTGTTGCCTCCTCTTTGTTTCCCCTTCCCATCCCTTCCCATACTCCCTCTCTCCCCCCATCCGGTCCTACCCCCACCCCCCACCAAAGTTGTAAAGTTCCTTTTTTGACATAACAACTTGTACATCTCATTGTTGCAATGGGTCCACCTGTATCCCTAGTTAAACGATTTGTTTTTTCCCTTCCCCTCCACAAATTATACCAACATCAAATACAGTGAAAGCATGGGTTATACCGTGAGGGAGGGACATAAAAAGCAACAAAGAAATCATCTTATAAATATGTTAGAAACAATTGCATGAAAGGGAAAAAAATTGAAACTTATCTTTGGGTTATTCCCCTAACATCAACTTATCTGACCTTTTCTGCTTGACTCAGACATATACTAGTCATTGCAAATAAAGGAAACCATGGGACCTATGTTTCTTTGGGCCTGGCTTACTTCACTTAATATAAGTTTTTCCAAGTCTTTCCATTTCCTAACAAATGGGGCAATGTCATTCTTTCTGATGGAGGCATAGAATTCCATTGTGTATATATACCACATTTTCTTGATACATTCATCTACTGAGGGGCATCTGGGTTGGCTTCATATCTTAGCTATGGTAAATAATGCTGCAATAAACATAGATGTGCTGGTAGCTTTAGTGTGGTCTTGTTTGTAAACATTTGGGTAAATGCCAAAAAGTGGGATTGCTGGGTCATAGAGGAGCTCTATGTGGAATCTTTGTAGGAACCTCCATACTGCTTTCCAAAGTGGTTGAACAAGTTTACACTCCTATCAACAATGCAGTAAGGTTCCCTTCTGTCCACATCCCTTCCAGCATCTGTTGTTATTAGAGTTCTTGATTATAGCTATTCTAACTGGGGTGAGGTGGTATCTCAATGTTGTTTTGATTTGCATTTCTTTTATGGCTAGAGAGGTTGAACATTTCTTCATGTGTCTATTGGCCATCCTTCTTTCTTCTTCAGAGAAGTTTCTCTTTAAGTCTTTAGCCCACTTATTTATTGGGCAGTTGTTTCTTTGAAGATTTGTTGTTGGGGGATTTAATTTTTTGAGTTCCAGATATGTTTTAGATATGAGACCCTTGTCCGTTGTATGGCTAATGAAGATCTTCTCCCATTCCATGTGCTTTCAATTGATCTTGCAAGCTATGTCCTTTGCCATGCAGAAGCTGTGCAATTTCATGCAATTGGAGCAGAAGTCTTAAGTTCCACCAATTAAATGCTGGGCTCCCAGTGTTGCAAGCAAGTAGCCATATTTCCATGCCTCTGGGTGTTCCCACCTTCAATGGAGCTCTCATAGTTTGGAGTCACCCATGGATAGCCTTCCCAGGCTGGAATTTACTACCAAAGTGGACCTGCAGGTCTGCAGCCCCATGTGGTCCCCTCTCAACAGGTTTGGACAATTCCTCTGCTGATGTAAGTGGTACTGCATCGACAATGCCAAGATGTACTGCCAGTATCCTCCATAGGGCGTTTACCATGGTTTGCTTGCTACATGGGTCCACAGGAATCCAACCTGGGAGAACTAAGGAAACTGTAGTTGTGAAGATGGGAGGGAAAGGATGGGAGGGGAAAAACAAAGGAGGGCCAACAATGCTTGATAAGAAATGTACTCATTGCCTTGCTTATGTAACTGTAACCCCTCTGTACAGTATTTTCACAATAAAAAAACTTGTCTTTTAAGAAAAAGAGAACAAATTGAAGAAGCAGTGTTGAGTGTTGATCAAGAAGGTCTTGGTCTCCTCTCTAAAGCCAGTTTGTCTTAAGGCTTTTTCACTCATGCCCAGCTGTAGGAGGTAAACATGGTGGTACACAACTGTAATCCCAGTACTTTAAGTGGAAGTAGGAACTTCAAGTGTTTATACCTAGTAAGATTCTGCTTCAGCAAATAAAATGCTGTCTTTAAATCATTTCTTCCTTGTATTTTACTATAATTATTCAATACTTTTTTAAAAATATAGTTAGCCAAATATGTTTTGTGGAACATACAACGTATAAACAGGGAATGTATTCAGAAGTTGTACGTTTTACAAAGCAATGGGACACGCATACAATTCAGTAAAGTTCTTTGCCTGCTTATAACAAAAGATTTGCCTTGTTACAGTTTCCCAAAACATATTCCTGGTTTCCTTCTGAGACTGCCCCAGAATGGCCTTGGCCACTTCTCATAACATTCTGCTCATAAACCCTTCAATATTCTCATGAGGACTAAAGCTTTCTCTACAACTTATTTTCTTTAGGGCCCTCACAGCCTTGGTGTGAATGCATAGCAGTATAGCTTATTTCTAGCATGTGTCTCAGAATTCTTCCAATTCCTGTTTAATGCCTAGTTCCAATGCTTCTTTCACATGTTTTTAAGCATTTGTTACTAGAGCACTTGTATTCTACTTTTTGCTGTAAGTCTGTTTGGATTGCTGTAACAAAATACCATAAACTTAATGAATAACAAAATTTACTTCTCATAGTTCCAGAGGCTGGGAACTCTAAGCTCAAGCCTCTGCTTAGTACAGTATCTAGTGAGGAGCAACTACTCTGTTCTTGATTTGTCTTCATGTGGTGAAAGGGAGAATGAAAATCATAGCTCTATCTCCATGACTTATTTCTCCAAGTCCTAAATTTATCACTTTGGAATTTAGGGTTTAAACATCAGACACGAACATTTCAATCATAGCAAGCAGTAAACAAAACTGTTCATTATAATATATAGTAAGCATTCAAGTATTAAATATATTCTATACTACACAAAATTTTCAAGATTATATGAAAAGACTTAAAGCTTTCAGCTTGTTTATGAGTCTAGTAAAATAAGAAGAGGTAAATTAAGCAAAAATAGAAAGGAAAAGAAAACACAGGTCAAAGTTTATATGAATGCAAAACAATGCTTTAAAAAGCTACTAATTGAAATAGTTTATTATTACTAATGGTAAAAAATAGGTTTTATCATAAAAATATAAAATGGTGTCTATGTCAGAATTTTAAAATGCACACTATCTCCATCAAACAATTTAAAAGCAAAGAGTTAAATAGTCATTTTAAAGAATAGCCAAGGAAGTCTAATAAAATTTAGAATAATCCTAGTAAATCATTTTTACTAACTTTTCTTCTTCATTCTGCAAAAGATGGGAAAAAGCCCAAAGATGCTTGACTATAAGTGTGAGATAAAAATTTTACTAATTACAAATAAGAACTATTTATACATAAAAATTGAAGGCAGCTGACTGAAAATCTATTAAAACTAATAAAGAAAATCAGTAAGTTAGCTTGATAGTCAATGATTAATAAGCAAAAATTACAGCTTTCCTATCATCAGCAGAACAACTAAAAACAAGTTAGAAAATAATTACCTTAAGAATCTAAAAATTAAACCTAAACTATCTAGGAATTAACCTGAGAAACATGTGTGGGAATCATATGGCAAAAATCATAAAATTTTAATAGTTCTGCTATCCATGTAAAAGTGAATAGAGGCATTTATTCATTTGTGTAATAGTATTAATTAATAATTAATTAGTCTCTAATTTTTTTAAGTTTCCTTTGAAAAATTACTGCGCAAAATACCAGAAAAAAATATTGAATGCATAAGATTGAGGCTACTTACCAGATAATGTACAATAATCACACACACACACACACACACACACACACACACACACACACACACACACACACACACACACATATAAACACACAGAGATAGATCTGACAAGTTGCTGAAACAAGACCAGGCTTTCCCTGTATTGTACTCACATTACTCGTTTTCTTATTCAAGGCAATGTGCCCAGATACTAAACTACATTTCATAGTCTCATTTGTGTTTAGAGGTTGGGTACCACTGTTAATCCTAAAGTTAGTCCTCAGGACTCCTGGGAAAACTCCATGAAAGAATGTATATGCAGCTCACACACATACTTTATGGTCTTATCTTTCCTTCTTTGTCTTGCTTGGAACACAAATGTAATGCTGAAAGTGAATTAATCATCTTTCAATCATGATGCAAATGACCTAAGAATGCAAATCCCACTTAGGATAGTTGTAGAAAATATGAGAAATCTCTGTTCTTAATGTCAACAGGGCTACATCAGGCCTGTGTCCATTAATTTTCAGCTTCCTGTTTTATGAGACTAATAAATTCCTTATTTTATTAAGCTACTGTAGTTACTGTTTTTTTATTCCATTCAACAAAGTAGTTTATGAATACAAGGCATCTTGATCATTGTCACTCCTTTCATTATAGTATTACAGAAAGAACCAATTTTTACCTGATGCACTGCTTCAAATTACAGAAATTAAAATACTGTGCATGGTGATATTAATGCGAGAATAGAAAACATGTTATTAGAGAGTCCAAGTTTATATTTGTAATATATATTCTCTGTTCTACTTATCATCTGTTCTATCTGTTGATCTATCATTTTTTCTATAGAGCAGGTGTTTAAAATAAGTACCACCAATGGGGCAACTCATCTGAAGAAGCCAAAAGATGAGTAGAGGTTTCATTAAGATAGCTCTGAGCATCCTGTATTCTGTTAGACCCATAGAGGTTCTCGTGTTCTCTGTTGATTATGCTTTGTATGCTTTAGAATGTGCCAGATCAGTTCCCTCCAGCATGGTATGTGCTCATCCTTGGTATTTGTCACCGTCTACCCCATGCCAGTCTTTGTCCGGCTCTACCTAAAGCTGGTGTCCCCCCATTCCTCACAATAGACCTTTCCCCAATGGTAAATACTTGCTGATTGACTTCTCAATTCAAAAGTCAATTTTCTTGATAATGTTCAGGATTCTATCCTCTTCACTCTTTTTGTGCCATCCATTTATGTTGATTGATTAGGTCAGAAAGCCCAAGCTTTTCATTTAGTTCTTCTTAACACCCTTGTCATTTAAGTCCATTAGTATTTGAATAGTGGATTTTAAAATATATTAAATTTTATTGCTTTTTGACAAAGGCAGTTCAAGAATAATTTCTGAATATCTTATAGAAGCCATAAAATGTCAGAGTTACAAAGGCCCTTTGAGAACATCTGCTATAACCTCTTGTTTTACAGATAGAGAGCCTACAGTCCAGACAGTAGAAAGATAAAACCCCAGGATTTCCTCAATTTTCATCTTTATCTCCAGTTATTTGTGATTTTCCTTCTTGCTTTTGGAAAGACTAGTCACTCTTATTTATCTTTATATTGCTAATGTTTGTCAGAGGATTCTTATTCTCCCCAATGAGGAGGAGGTGAGATGACCAAAGTAACTCCAGTGTGTTTGTCCACCTCCTAGCTTGCCCTCACCAGAACAAGGAGAATGGTTTATCTACTTGGGGAAGTAGTGAGAACCTAGCAATTCTGTTAACCAGAAGCAGAGTCATTGCAATGGCATTTCAGCAGTACAGGCCCACGTCTGTCATTCTATTGGATAACCTAGCTATACCCATGAGAGGCTTCTGTGCTGCTAGCCCCTGAGCTGCAAGAGGATAAATAAAGGCTGGTGCTTGCTCTACTGGTGCCAGCTAGGGTTGAAAGAGTAGAGTCTGTTCTATGTAGGTTCAACATGGCGGTATGATGCCTTCCCACATTCTAGTTCAACTCTGGTAGCAATTGAACCATATGGCACTTGAATACCTATTTTATTCTATCTGTTCACAAAAGACTAAACACCAGGAAGGGAAGAGAAATAATGAATTGGGATGGTTCTGATTGCTAATACTCACTTCTGCTTTGAGTATCCACTATGTCCTAGGCACCAGATTAGATAGAAACTTCAAATAGGGTGCCAGGAAGGAAATGATAAGTTGCATCTCAACAGACTGATTACAAAAGCAGCCTACCACACAAACCAGGAAATGTATTGCTATTCTACTTGAAATGCTTCTATGATTTCCCATGTCCAGAAAGTATTTTTCAAAAGTGTGTCAACACAGAGGGAATATTAACTATGGTACTGAAGAACAACAAGAAAATGTTATACTATCTACTTCTGTTTAATTTTCATAATATTCATTCTAATTTATTTTTTAATATTTTATAATGCAAACAATATCTTTGAGCAAAGCATGTAAATTTTATGTCCCGATGAATATGCATGTATTGAGAGAAGCCTTTAAAGCTTTGATTCTCTAGGATAAGTGATAAAACAAAAGACTGGGTATCACTGACCTTGAGTTCCGAATTCTTAGTGGAACATCTTAGCCTATTTGTGCTCAGATCAGACTCTTGTTTAACATTTTAGCCTCATCTCTTCCAGTTCTCTTGTTGGCAATCCTTCTTTCAATCAGTGCTTATTGAAGACTCATTGTGTGCCAGGAACAGTGAAAAGCAACAGAGGAGGTCATTGAGCAAGACAAGCAGAACCCTTACCCTCACAGAATTGGCTTCCTAAGTGGAGCTGGGGACGCATGCTGATCCTGCTTTGCAGATTGAGGAAGGCCTCCCTATACAAGTGGGATTTGAGTTGTGCAGAAGAATGAATGCTTTCTCTTTGTAACAAGTGAACAGAGATTCCTAGAATGTGTTTAAGTTTTCCACTAACCACACCTTGTAGGAGTCTGCTGCTGCTGTCAAAGGCTACTCCCTCCCGTGCCCACACCAATTTCCATCTCACTTCTTATTCTCAGAATCTTACATTCTGTTGGTAGCCTGCACCTCCTCTGTGCTACTTACCCCTTATATTAAATTTCCCTGTTTATTGGCCTGTTATACTAACGTATGCCTTGTGATTGCTTCCCATTGGCAGCACATCGCTGGGAGTAGAATGTGCTGTATTGAATAGAAGCTTGCTAATATTCAGTCATAATAAATTATTTTGTTCTTCAAAATGTCCTCTGTGACTGGGAAATTCCAAGTTTTCCTTCTTGCTCCTCCTCCTCTTCTTTCTTCCTTTTCTCCTCCTCTTCTTTCTTCCTTTTCTCCTCCTCTTCCTCTTCTTCCTTTTCCACTTCCTCCTCCTTTTCCCCTTCTTGTTTTGTTTGATACAGGGTTTCACTGTATATCCCAGGCTAGACTGCAGTTCATAATCATCCTGCCTTGGTTTCATAATTGTTAGCATGTCCACATGTACCCTCAAGCCTGACGTGTAATTTCATCCTCTAGGGAAAACTGCTTTGAAGATAGATGGGGTGTTACTCACTTTCTTGCTAAACTTTCTACAGTTACAGAGTATTTGAATGTCCCACAGAACAACTCACATATGATGTTGTAACCACGTGATTGCTCATCTGTATCTGCCACAAAATTGTAAGCCACTTTATGGGAAGGACATTTCTCATTGCCTCTTTGTTCCAATATCCAACACGATGCTTAGGACACAATATGTCCTCAAAAACAAATGAGTGAAAACATGTGTGACATCATTATAACTTACCAAATAACTACTGGGTTCCATCTATGAAGAAAAACTAAGCATGCAGGAGGTGAAAGTTCTCTTTGTGTGTATGTATATGTGAAAATGTAATAGCTGTATCTTTACCTAAGACTCAGGATACTGGAAGAATCTGTTTATAACTCAGGCATATAACCTGTAGTTTTGAGTTCCTATCTGTTTTCCTTACTACAATTTAAGTCCCTGAGATAGAGTCTGTTGCTTATCTCTGTGTTATTATCGCCCCAAAAATATATACACTGGGTGATAAGGTTGAAATTAGTTAAATGAATAATACTTACTTAAGGGCTGAATGCTTTTTTTTCTGAATGCTTTTTTAGGCACTTTGCATACTCATCAAATCCCTACCCATGGTGAGAGATGACCAAATGAGGGTTAGCAAGGGTGGTGACACACCCAGCTTCCTCCAGCTCTTCAGTGCTGAGGCAGCTACTCAAATTCAAGTCTCACTGGGCCAAAGCTTCCATTAAAAGTGAAGTCAAATAATGTTACATTCAAAGAAAATCTCCCTTGAGTACATTTCTTAATTAATTGTACCTCAGGTTTAGAAGACAGACAGAAGCTGTATACCAGGAATGAACTCCATTGCTTTGAAAACAGTGAGCTGTGAACTTATGAACTGACAGTACATTAATTGTGATCAGCACATGGGCACAGACTGGCCATGAATGGATTGTTCAACAACTTGGACAAAACAGTGGAGGGGAAATGTGCACACATTGAGCCTAGTCTGCCACACTTCATTTCTGGGGAACTGACAACAAAGCATCCTTTCTAATGCAGCTGGTTACACTAAGATCTTGTCCAGACACTTGAAGAAGACTTTGATTCTCAGTTGCTTGGCTTCTAAGAAGAAAAGGAGGGACCCAAGGAAGAGAAGGCTACTTTTTACATTGCCTGGACCAATCTCTGTCTGTCCAAAAAGTGACTCCTCAAACTGCACACCTTCCTTTTGTTGTGGTTGTGGTTGTGGTTGTGTGTGCATGTGTTGGTCAGTTGTGGGGCTTGAACTCTGGGCCTGGGCACTGTCCCATAGCTCTTCAGCTCAAGTTGAGCACTTGAGCTACAGCACCACTACACCTTCCTTTTGACTTTACATCCAGCACCTGGTTTTGTTCCAGGGCAATAACAGGGTCCCCAGTTCTTCAGTGGCTGACAAGTTTGTAAGCAAACACAAATGGGAGAGGCAAATGAATCCTGGGTGACATGTGCCATTACTTCCTTGGCTGAAGATAATGGATGAAGTGAGGTTTTTATATGGTTTCTTTGGCAGCTTTTGAGCCTGATCTATGGTGATGGAAATAGCCGATGACTAATTGTATACATTGACATAAGAGCATGAAAGGGATAAGAGCTTTTGAAGCACAGAAAGGATTTCCAACTTTGGCCAATCTTGGTTATTGGATACCCTTACTTATTCTAATGCATTTCATATATTCATTTATTACGTTCTCACTATAGTGTATACATGCACACACAGAGAGGTTTGTGTAGTCCTTGAGGAGAGAACATTTAGTAGAAAATTTAATGAAATGAGCTGTGATGAAAATCTGGCGACTGGTTGCCAGGTAAGGGAAATGTAAAGTCTCTAAGGTGAGAGCATCTCATTTTGCTCTCATGAGAGCAAGAGATCCAATGTGACTAAAGAAAAGCAGGCAAAGGAGTCAGTGGTGGGAGAGGCAGGCTGACAGGAAGCCAGAGTTTTGGTAGAGAACCATTGTACCTGCCTATTAGAGCTTTCTAATTCAGGTAATGGACTAAGAAAGATTCAAAGCAGGAGAGCGCATGACTGGACTTGTGTGCACTTTAGGGAAGAATAAACCACAAGAAACTTTATTGTGAGTACAAACAGGCAGGCAAGTAAGAAGTTATTATATACTTATCCAAAACATCATTATGACTTCATAAGTATTTACGCAGTGGAGAAGTGGGGTTAGGAGGGATGGGGGAGAATGATGAAAGCGGTGGCCTTGCTCAAGATTCAGATACAACTTTGTTGAATGGCAACTTGAAGAAAAAGATTAAGAAAGGAAGCTAAATAAGATAAAGATGCTATTGTTCTCATTCAGGAGAGAGAAACACTGACCTGGACTAGTGGGTAGAAGTTGGGAAGGATTCATGATAAATAAGAGATAAATGAGAAATGGAAACATCGAAGATGTATTTGGAAGAAGAATTTGCAAGAGGATGAGGAAGAAAGAGAATCCATTCACAAAGTTTTAGCATTGATGACTGAGTATCATACGGTGGGGAACAAAGTGGGAAATCAAGAGCTTTCTTTGTTTGTTCTGAGGCATTCTCTCTGGCCTGGAACTCAATGGGCAGCCCTGTCTGGCTTTGAACTCTTAATCCTTTGGACTCGACATCTGAGTATTTCCACACACAGACCAAAGCTAGTTTCTTAACTTGTCAGGTTGGAAAATATCTATATCTATTAAGTCACCCTATGGAGAAATGGAGTACATAATTACACACACACACACACACACACACACACACACACACACACACACACACACACACACACACACACACACACACGTGTAGAGAGCTGCAAGAGGCCGCACCTGGAAGATGGTGCCGGCTTCCGCCCTCCGCCTTCCCGATGGCAAGTGCTCTCATGGTAAACAACTCCTTAGATGGCTAAGGCAAAGAATCTGGCTTGCTTCCGCGCACCTGAACCTATTGGTGGTTCCCACGTGGCATATCAGGGTTGGCTACCCAGCGGGTACTTAAGGCTGTGGGGAATTCTCCCCGGGGTTGGGGTCAGAAGATTACCAAAAGGTCCTGAATAAACTGCAGAGGGAAGAGTCCGGTGTCGCGTCTTCCTTGCTGGTCGAGGCGGTAGCGACACGTGGTGGCCCGTACGGGGAACTCAGCCATAACCCCAAAGAGGACTCAGAACTCTCTGTGGTCAGGGTGGTGCACCGGTAAGTTCCCAGGTAGAAGGGGAATCCGCGACAAAAGCGGGGGTAAGTCCCCAGGTAAACGGGGAATCCGCGACAAAAGCGGGGGTAAGTCCCCAGGTAAAAGGGGGAATCCGCGACAAGAGCGGGGGATAAGTCCCCAGGTAAAAGGGGAATCCGCGACAAGAGCGGGGGGGATTTTTGCTCTTCTCGGTAGATAAAGAGAGAGTGAGAACCCGGGGCTAGTCAATAGAGTAGCCAAAAGTGAAAGTAAAAGTTTGTTTACCAGCTTTAAATGTTTAAAACATGGGCGCTTCTTCTTCGCACCCAATTTTTTTGGCTCTCAATGAGCTACTGCACTCAAAAAAGTTAAAAATAAAAAAGAGTACTTTAGAGAGATTTTTGAATGAATGTGACATCGTTGCCCCGTGGTTCGCTGTCTCCGGAAGCCTCACGGTGGCCTCTTGGGAGAAACTAGGGAGGGACCTAGATTTTGCCTCTGAACAAGGAACGCTTAAGAGCGGAGTGAGACCAATATGGAAACTGATAAGAGGCTGTCTCGAGGACCAGCATTGCAGTGAGGCGGTAGAGAATGGTCAGGCCACCTTAGAAATGCTGCAGGAAGAAAGATCGGAAAGGGCAGACAGCGAAAAGGAGGAGAGCAGGGGGGGGTTATACCCCGATCTTGCCGAACTAGAGACCTCTGAGTCTACAGACTCAGAGGAACTACAATCACTCATAGAACAAATAGAAAAAACAAAGATAAGAAAGAGGAGGAAAGGGAAGGAGAGTGAGGACCCAGATAAAGACAAATGCATGCCTTCCATGTGCCGCGCCACACCCTCGGCCCCTCTGCTTTATGCGGAGGACCCTGGAAGTGGCAGCCCCGGCTGTTCTTGCAGCCCATGCGTGTGGAAAGCGGTCAGAACCGAGTTACATCTAGCCTGTCCAATATTTCAGGATCCACAGGGACAGCGGTATCATGAACCCTTAGATTTTAAGGTTATAAAATCTTTAGCTGAGTCTGTGCAGACATATGGAATCACGGCCTCCTTTACTGTAGCCCAGGTGGAGGCCCTAAACAGACACTGCATGACACCCGGTGATTGGAGTGGGCTCGCACGAGCTTGTTTGAGCCCAGGTCAGTATTTAGACTGGAAGGCCTTTTTGATTGAATTTGCTAGTGAAGAGGCTGCAGCCAATCAGGCTGCGGGGAACCCAGCTTGGGACAGAGATATGCTGCTTGGACAGGGGAGATTCGCCAATCAGCAGATAGGCTACCCGGTTCAAGTTTATGAACAAATCAATAAAATTGGCATAAAAGCATGGAAGGCCTTACCAAATAAAGGCAAGGTGAGTGGCAATCTCACCAAAATCCTGCAGGGCTCTATGGAGCCGTTTTTGGACTTTGTTGCCCGTATGGTCGAGGCTGCTGGCAGAATTTTTGGTGACCCAGACGCAGCCATGCCATTAATTAAACAGCTTGTTTACGAGCAGTGCACTAAGGAATGCAGAGCCGCCATAACCCCATATAAGAACAGGGGACTAGAAGCATGGATGAGAGTTTGCAGAGAGCTGGGTGGACCACTAACTAATGCTGGATTAGCTGCTGCTGTGGTGCAATTAACCCAGAAGAATGGGGCTGGGAAGGTGGCTCAGTGGTAGAGCGCTTGCCTTGCATGCATGAGGCCCTGGGTTCGATTCCTCAGCACCATATAAGCAAAATGAAAAAAGCCAGAAGTGACGCTGTGACTCAAGTGGTAGAGTGCTGGCCTTGAGCTGAAGAGCTGAGGGACAGTGCCCAGGCCCAGAGTTCAGGCCCAGGAAAAAAACCTATTCAAATAATGCTGCAAATTTGTCTAAACAGTTGTCTAGTTATCTTTTAGGTAATTGAACTAGGGAGTTCGACAGCCTGATGGAACAGCTCAGGGTTGCCATCATCATGGTGAACTCGACCCGAGTGGATGCTGGATTGGCGGAGGGGTTATCTTCATGGATCTCTGCTGCTATGAATCATCTTAAGGAATGGGCGGGTTTGGGAGCCCTGACAGGCCTCCTGGTGTTAGCCTCCTTGGTATGTCTGTGGTGCATTTGCCAAATTAGAGGTTCTCAGCGTCGCAGTGCAGCCATGATTATCCAAGCCTTTACAGCCATTGGAGCAGGTCAGTCCCCCCAAGCGTGGCTTGCCACCCTAAAACAATGAACACAGATTGCAAAGCCAAAGTACTGCAGTCGAGAGGCATGAGTTTTGCCCTCGAGGAGAGCATGTTTGATTGCACACGGGTTCGATTCGCCTTTTCCCGTCCTTGTGAAAAACGAATCAATGGACAGGCTGAGTCATCCCTAGAGAAGGTACCCTCTGGGAGAAGGCTTGTATGCAGTCCTTGAATTGCACAACAGGGATCAGAACTCTGTTCTCATCTGTGTTCTTTAAACAAAAAAGGGGGAACTGTAGAGAGCTGCGAGAGGCCGCACCTGGAAGATGGTGCCGGCTTCTGCCCTCCGCCTTCCCGATGGTGAGTGCTCTCGTGGTAAACAACTCCTTATATGGCTAAGGCAAAGAATCTGGCTTGCTTCCGCGCACCTGAACCTATTGGTGGTTCCCACGTGGCGTATCAGGGTTGGCTACCCAGCGGGTACTTAAGGCTGTGGGGAATTCTCCCCGGGGTTGGGGTCAGAAGATTACTCAAAGGTCCTGAATAAACTGCAGAGAGAAGAGTCCGGTGTCGCGTCTTCCTTGCTGGTCGAGGCCGTAGCGACACACACACACACACATACATTCACACAGAAGTTCAGAATTCAGGTCTAAAGTTAAAACTGTAGTATTTAAGGTGATAGGTCTAGATGATTTAACCTAGGGCATGTAGGTAGAGGAGAAACACTGTAAAGATGGGCAAATGCTCAGTGACTCCAATAACTTGTTAAAAATGTATCCTACAATCCCAAAGGTGTCCTTTCATGGATCACTTCTGTGAGCTGTGTTGATAAGCCTATACCCTAGTTCAACTTTTCCCTAGATTTGTGATAGTTAGCAAATTTATTAGTGATTTAAATGTCAGTATTTGGGTGTTTTTAGAAACAGTATAGGGTTTGAACTCACAATCTCATACTTGTTATGCAGATGATTTACAGTCTGAATCAGGCTTGGAGCCCTTCAATATTTCTATCTTCTAGGTGGGGTATCAAGTAACTATTCAAGTGTAAGATACTGTATAGATTCTAGTCTTGTCCTCTTTAAAGGTGGCTCATTTTGTGGAGCCATTCTCCACACATTTTCTACCTTAGTCTCGACTACTCAAATTCTCAGCTGGAAAATAGGCACAACGTAGTCTCTACTTTATTAGATGGTTATTCATGTTAATGAGATAGCCCTGGTGAGGCACTTGCCAACCTTCTGAGTATTATTAGTCTATTGAATAGTTATTATTTGGTTATTTTAAGTATAAGCAAAAGAAATGAAGGAAAACTGAGATGACCTAAATGTATGTAACAGTGATGGTAGTGACATTTGTGATGACAACGGAGAAGATGATGGAGGCAATGATGGGTACCTAAGATGGATATAGTAACAGATTTTTTAAAGAGTTTTGACTGCACTTCTTACCAACTGTGAGCCAGGAAGTGTATCCTTTTTATTCACAGTTATGAATAAACAGATGAATGAATGAATGGATGAAATACTCTATCCTGGCATCTATTTCTAAAACCATTTCTTTTTACGTCCAGACATCAGGAATTCTCTTTCTTGCAAGAGGCTGACAAAAAGGCCTTTGTTGACTTGGGGAAATCTCAAAAATCAAACAGCCAGGTTCTTTCTTTTGCTCTGAGAAGTTCTGGGAAAGAAAATAGGTCAGCCTAAGCTAAAGCAATATTTTCAACTTGACAAATTGGTCTCTTAGTGTTCTTTGGCTGTACTCAAAGATAAAAATTTCAGAACAGTGTCCAAATGAAGGAAGTAACAATCTGCCCATGTCAAGTTTGGGACTTGGCTTCATTTTGCGTCACATTTAAAAGGTGACATTGGCACAGCAAGATACCTTCAGGGGTTGATTGACTTGAATAGGAAAGGGCTGGGAACCAAAATACATAAAGAATGAGGAAGGAAATAGAAAATGCTTCCCCTTTTTAAAAAACAAAATAGTTCTTAAAAGTAGTTTCTAAAGATAGGAAGGGAATTAGGTCCATATGCCATGTATAGTCTTTTTTTCTGCTATTTTTTCCTGCTTTTCCCAGGATTTCTGCAAAAATTATACTTCATATTATAACCACAGACTAAGACAACTGCATGCTATAACATAAAGGGGAGAACTAATATTTATTAGGAGGATAATATGTGTCAAGCGTTTGACATGTTACTGGATAAGCCAGTAATAAACTTAATTGTTTATTTCTCTGACATTATTTCCTCTATTTTTGCATCAGGTATGCCATTCTAAGCCTTCTTTATTAACTTCTGTGTTGACTTTTTGGTCACTTTAAATTACAGATATGCATTCTCTTAGAACATTGCATTCTAAATTCCTTCCCCCACTCACATTGAAGTTTCACCACAGCTAAGTGTAGTACACATATGTCCATGTGGCATTTGATCCATGCTTCATTCTTTCATTTCACCTTTCCCTCTTTTTTGTTTTCCTTCTCCTCATATGAAAAAGATTAGGTAAAAATAGGAGGAAAGTATTTCTATTTAACTAATGACACAGTTATATTTTCAGGATACCTCTGCTCTCCTTCAGGGAAATAGAAGTTAGTCCACGTGGCTGGTGTCCAGAGACTTTCTTGTAGGGTTCATATGTGAGATCTTGCACTTTCATAATTAGGATGTTTCATTCCCACTATAATTATTTTCCCTTTAAAATAACTCATAGCAATACTATCAGATACACAGCCTAGTCTACTGTAGATAGGGTCTCTGCAGATCTGGATGCTCTCCTGGGTAATGCTGGCAGGATGAAACTTCTCTGAAGTTTCTTGCTACACAGGAAAATTATACATCCTTACCACAATAGGCAGTGGGTATAAACTTGTTAAAAATCTCTCTCTCCTTCTCCTTGCTTGAGGAAGCACTGGGTAAATAAAACTCACATGACATAGCCACTATCTAATCCAAAAATTAAATGCAAGTCTCTCCTTCTTGAAGGTACTTTTGTTGTAAGGTGAATTATCCAAGAAGCCACATTTTGGAAGATGGAATATTGGAGTCTTTATTACACAGCTAGCATTCTGCAAGCAACTGGTTGTTACAAAGGCCTGCAGCCCCCAAATACATATAACACAGCTAAGAAACAGGCCAGAGAGGAAAGAACAAAAACAATACCAACAAACCAATTCTCCATCAGAGCTGAATTGGGATGCCATGATGACTGGGAATGTGCTAGGACACAGGACACAGGACATGATCATGGAGACACACGTGGCATGGTGTAATGGTGCCTCTGCTCATCTGGGTCTAAATAGGGTCAGGGCAAGGGGCAGGTTCACAGGAAATTCCAAGTCCCAGGTACTGGACTGACAGGTTCAGTAACCTATCAGTCAAGTGTCTGCCCCTGCCTCCAGTGATCTGGACACGCCCATCACCTGGGAGGTGGGAGCTTTTCCTTCCCCAGCATGAAGACAAGATCCTACCATCCACCATGTGGGCAATATGGCGCCAGCCAGACCCTATGTCTCTACTTGACTTTCATGTTCATGGAGCCTGCCTCAGTGGCTCTAGGATGAAGGAGAAAAAGTAGAATTTCCCTACTATGTGGTCAACTATTGTAGAACAAATATTGTTCAATTTTTACAGTGCCATCAGAAAGTCTACATGTCAACAGCATTCAGGTTACTCTTGCACTATCACATTGGGTATTTAATCCCTACTAACTATGTTTACAATCCTACTTTCCAGTTATGGTATAATAGGAAGCATCTCATTTACTAGCCATGATACATATCCTATTTAAGCCTTATGACAAAAATTACGAAAAAACTGTATTGGTATTCTAGACAAAAGTTTTGATGTCCAAAAAGGTGAGAAGATATTCCATGTCATTCCCACTGAGAGGAAAACCACGGAGCAAACTCAGGCCTGGCTGGCCTCCTTGGTCACCATTTATTCTCAGTGAAAGCTAAATATATAGCAGAATATAAGAGCAAGGCCTAGGCTAGAAGCCCAGTTTTTATTATGGGCAATCATAGTTCCAGAGACTATAGGTTCCTCCATTTGTAAATAGTGATTAGTAGAAGATTAAATATGCTAATAAACCCAAAAATGTTCACTTAAAGTCTTCAGTAAGGTGTTCAATAAACTCTAGTGATTTTGTCATGCAAAGAGCTCTGGCATATATATATACCACATTGATATAAATACAGAATAAGGTTCAGAGCCAGTGTTACCAATGGACAAATACCCACAATAGTCCAGTTCTCATCTTATTGAAAGTTAGCCCAGATGGATGGCATGACGAAAGGCATAGAAGTATTCCCAAAGGTTACTATCCTCATAACACTCTTCCTAGACACTGGGACGAAGGATATCTGAGTAATTTCCCAGGTTCCAAGTTTATCCTCTGATTGTAGACCATGTAGAGCCAAGTAATGTTGACAAGTATGTAAATCAGCTTCCATACCCACTTTTCTCTCCTTGAAGGTAATAGCTATTGATGTTGTTTTGTCAAACATAGTAATGATTTATACAATCCAGGAGCTTATATCCAGAGATATAAAAAAAAATGAGCTGTTTCTGGAAAAAGTTCAATTGAAAGTTGGGTGGCCATCCTTCAGGATGTGAGAGAGAATTCCAGCACTAGGTTAAAGGTTGAAGAGATGACCAAATGTTTTAATTTAACTCACTTCCCCCAAGTCTATGAGTGATTCAAGTTGGCTGTGTGGATCCAAGTCTTCCTTCTTGGCTTGAACTATTCCATGCTATTTCCATGTGTGGCTAGCTATGTGATTCATCCCCAAGAGTGTGTAGCCTGTCTTCACCACTGCATGGTGATATTGACAAAGAAGGAAAACAGAACTCATTTTTTTGAGCCAAGCATACCACATTTGTTTCTGCCTTTCCCAAATAGCCAGTTTATTTAGAGTACCCAATGGCTTGACTCTTTTGATCTATTATGCCTAGTAGACATGTTTACTCACATCCATGAAACTGATCTATGGGGAGGGCTGTGAAGTCATTTTCTTCATATTCCCAGAGCATGTCATAATCTCCTCAATATTATTAAGTCTTCCCCTTCCAGAAACAATGGACATTCCACCTTTCCTAAGAGAAGTCCTTATTGGGAACTACTAAATTCTCATATCACATTTTTCTTCATTGAAAGGGAAGCTTTACAATTTCATTTCCCTGAGTGTACAGATTTTTTAGGCAGTTTTAGTACAAAATACTAAGTGACCAATGGCATCTGTGAAACTTAATGTCCTGTACCTTAGCCCAGATGAATAAATCAATCCATCTCTTTATTGGCACTACTAAGACTTTCCATTTTTAAAACATTTAAAGTTCATTTTTAGGTATTGGGAAAGTTTTCTGGCCAAGACCACCTGATTCTGAAACAAAGTTTTTGCGTGTTTCCAATTTTTGTATGTTCCCAATTAAACAGAATTGGAAAGGATGAAAAATTAAAATAACAAAACGAAAGAGAAAAAAAGTAGAAAACCAACCAAATACACCAAAAAGCATTTAAATGCATTTCTTTAGAAACTAAGTTTCCTCAAAACATAGAAAAAGCCAAGAGGTTGGAAGCTTTATTTTTCTTCTTCTTAAAAATATTACTTTCTTTCAATTTATTTTTTATATGGGTAGATGATGTGAGAGTCATTACACTTTATAGGCCTGAACAAAATCTTACAATTTCTCACTAATATTATGCAATGACATAATGCCATTTGTAGAGGTGTCGCATAAAGCAATTGACTTTTACTGGCTTCTGATGGCAGGGTTTGCCATTTTACATTCTGTTTTATGTAAGCATTTTCCAAATTTATCGACCTCACAGGATTTCTCAAGTTGCTAATTATGGTAGGAAGAAGATATCTCTGTGGCCCGAAACAGAGTCTATTAAAACCCCTTTTAAAAAGGAACACACAAAGTAGAGTGGCTAAGGCAGCTAACATTTTAATGAACACCCACTGTGGGTCAGACACTGAATGTTGGGGTAGAAGAGAGGGCATCTATGATGAGTGGAGCACTGCCTTGATATGCCCAAGATATATTTATTTTCTTAATTTTACAGTTGAACAAACCAAGACTCAGTTGTTATGTGCAATGTCATAATCACTCTTATGTGGAGGCACTAAGATACCCACTTAAAATCACAATAATATAGGCTCACATCCTGATAGGTCAGCTTCTCGGGAGAATGCTGAGAAAGAGAGTAAGTTCTCATCTTGAGAATTCTTTGTTGTTGACAAGGGCTTAAGTGGATCTATCCAGTATAAATAAAATGACAGGATTTTTCATGACATGATTTACTTATTGAGTTCCAATGTTTAATTAGAGGAGCTCTGGACCCACAAAGTAAATGAGACTATTGTTTGTAGAGCTTTCTAAAATTAGGTTAAATTTTTAAATTTTTAAAAAGTTGCATAAAATTATATGAAACCTAACATTACAGCTCCCTCAATCCTAATATTCCAGAGATGTTACTCTGTTCTTTCACCTACTACTGAAACTTCAATATCTGACCAAGCAGCAATTTTTCAGTAAAAAGTAAAGGTGAAGCAGGGATCAGAGGAAAACAACCCATGTTACGTTGACTAATAGGATATTAACTCTTTAAGAGATTTCCTAGTCAACATTTTACTTTTGTACTAGAAGAATTGGAGTCTTAGAAGATGAAACCTGCTTGACACTTGTTTTATCATGTTTCACACATCTATTTCCATGAAATGAGTGTTTGATCATAGAATTATAATTGATGGTTCAGTTGCCATTTGCCATTTCTAGGAAAGAGCCATGAAACCCTGGTACTCTGAGCTTACCTTCATAGCTTGACCACTTGGTTTTAAGGTTTGGTCTTGTTAGGTTAAACAACATTGGCATTGGCTATGCCACTGGTCCTTGTTATTCTAGTCCAAAATGAAAGCAAAAAAAATTTAAGGATTCAAAGAAATTATGTACTTCTTTGGGAGAAGAAGATACTCAAATTCTTGGATGCATACTTACAAGCCCTTGAGATTGGATAAATCTGATAATTGGTGGAAAGAGAAAAGGCAAAAAGTAAGAAAAAAAATCAGTGAAAGAAGTTATACGGTAGTCTGCTTATCCAAAATAAATTGAATCATATTATTCTGGGCTCAAATAGGTATACCTCTTGGAAGCCAGAGTTAATGACTGAGATAGATGGCTTCTTCACTTGACACAAACAGTTCCTAATGAGTTAGGAGCCGGGAAGCAAATGATAAAGATATAAAAATAAGTTTTTCTTGAGTGTGGACATCCCAATAGATGGACACTCCATTACTTGTCCAATAGCATTACTGGACACTGTTCATCTCAGTGTGAATGGACTAGACAAACAGAGGGGAAGATTGGTCACCTTGTTGGGGATAGTGTTCTGAGGGAGATCTTGTCTCCCTGACCAAGAAGGAAACAAAGGCAAGCTGATGATAATTTCCCTGTTGTGTGCAGTAGTGACATATACATACAATAGTGCAGTTGCTTGTTTTTTTCTTATTGTGAAAATATTGTACAGAGGGGTTACAATTACATGGGCAAGATAATGAGTATATTTCTTATCAAGCATTGTAGCCTCCTCCTTTGTTTCCCCTTCCCAGCCCTTCCCATCCTCCCCCCCCCCCGCCCCCCCACCCAATCCTCCCCAGCCCCCCACCCCCACCCCCGCACCAAAGTTGTAAAGTTCATTTTCGACATGTGACCAGCTAGTAGGAGTGCTATGTTATTCCATGTGTATACTCAGCCAGTTCTTAGAGCTTCTCATGTGCAGAAGGCTCTTGGAAAAAGTTTGTTAAATAAGTGAGCCAATATATGAAGTAATTTGTCCAAATGAACACTGAGTTTAATGACCTGACTAGGATCCAAAGTCAAGGCTCCAGATCCAAGTCCAGTGGTTCTTCTACATGTTTCCTATCATTCCACAGGCACATTGGCTGGATAAATAAAAGAACAGAGCTGCACCGATTGGAAGAAGGTTCTGTAAAGCACTGTCCAAAATGAGCTTTCTTATTCCAACCATCGTTTTTACCACGTGAAAAGGCTACCCCTCTCAATCAGTAACTCTGGTTTCTAAGAAATGTGCATACTTGAGCCCAGAATATCTTGATTACATTTATTTTGGGCTAGCAGAGCCTGCATTATAATATTGAAGACAGAGATAGTTGTGCCTTTGGGACCAATAACTTGAGTTTTCCTCCTTTAGGTTAGGATTTTTTCTTTATAAGCATGTGGCTGCACAGCTATGGTCAAACCTAAGTACTTCCAATGTCAGCTAGAGGAAATGGAGCTTTCCCTGAATATTACAGAAATAAAGTAGCCACTATGTCTAATTCCTAGAAATAGGAAGAAGTCTGAAGATCATGTAGACCAATAGTATTCAAATGAGAGGTTTTGCTCTCTAGAGACTATGTAGCAGTCTCTAGAGATATTTTTGATTGACTACGAGTGTGTATTAGTTTGTGTCTTGTATCTTAGTGTGTCTTAATTACATCAAATGACCATGGACTGAGTGTTTTAATGAATAAAAATTTATGTCTTGTGTTTTTGGAGGCTGGGCATCCAAAATTAGGGTTCCAACATTATTAGCTTCTGCTTCCTGTTTGTAGATAGTTGTCTTTTTGTTGTGCTTTCACATGAAAGAAAGCAGAGAGAGAGAAAGAGAGAGAGACACAGAGACAGACAGAGACAGACAGACAGACAGATAGAGAAAGGAAGAACATTCTTTCCTGTCTTTAATCTCATTATGAACGGTCCATCCTCATGACCTTATTATGCCTCCAAAACTCCACCTCCAATCACCATCATGCTGGTGATTAGAATTTCAAGGTATATATCTGGAGAAACACAACATTCTGTCTAGTAATAGTGTACTCCCAGCATCTAATGGATAGAGGCCAGAGATCCTGTCAACTCTTCTACCATGCACAAAACCATTCCCTCTCACAACTTCCCAACAAAGAAACAATTGGCCCCAAATGAAATTAATATTGCTGTCAAAATACCCTGATCCACTCCATAAACTGTCAGGTAAAACCCTTCTAACTTAAATTTGAGACTTTAAGCCTATGGTTTGATTATTTCCAGAGATCTATTTCTATTCATTCTTTCAGTGGGAGCTTCTTCTAATACTGGATAAAGACTAGCTTAGTTGCTTGTTTTTAGTGTTCCTAAAATGCTAGTGTATTTGACAATGAATTACTTGAAAGGCTGTACCTAGTTCATATTCATTGTTGTAGTACCAGTTTCTGCATAATACCTGAGACCAAAAAGAGTACTTAATAACTATTCAGCCAACAAACAAATTAAAACATTTTCAATTATGCTCTTGAAGTCTCATGTGTTAATTCAGCTTTACCCAGGGAAAGTTGGGATGATAGAAATAGGCTTCCCTTTGCTTCTATGTTGTCCTGTAAGAAGCTATACATAGTCTTATTTGTCATATTTCCCTCATTGGAAGTAAAATTTCCTATGAAAGTGCCGACATTGAGGTAAAATGGAAGCTGTTTTATAACCAACGAGTTTAATTTGCTGAGTGCTAGCTATATTAAAATTGTTGATATAAGTTAGGCTGGCCGGTTCCCAAGTTTCATTGCCAAACTGAAAAGTACTTTCCCAATCTTGCTTTAAGGAGGATGAACCATTGGACCACTGGTCTTGGACCATGGTTGGGAGATGGAGAGAACATGAAAATCAAATCTCTCGTAAGATTTAGAATGACAGGATAACGGTCCACCCTTTGTTAACTCTGGTGTAAAGTTGGTAATCACATTTGTAAAAAGCTTATACATTTGTCCAATCCTTTAAAAAAGAAATGTGGGAACAAATTTGTTATTGAAACATTGTAGCAAGTGGCTGGTACCTGCACTACTAGCTAATCATTAGGCTATTAACTGGAAGATCTCAGTTCAAAGCCAGCATAGGCATAAGTGTTCTGGAGGCTCCATCTCAAATTAGCCAGCATGAGGCTGGATTGTAGGAGTGGCTCAAGTGGTACAGTATCAGCAGTTGAGCAAGAAAGTGAAGTAAAAGTGAAAGGGTCCTAAGTCCAGCCTAGTACAGGCATGGTACACATGCATATCTATGTATGCAAGTGCATACACACATACATACACATACCACAATGGCATATAATATCATTGTTGATACATCATGACCAAGAATGAAACACTGACATAGTATTTTCAGATAAAGCTATTTTCGGAGAAACTCATTATTTATGCTGGGATTCTTAGAAAGCTAGTTTTGGATCTTTTACTTACATTTTTAAGTATAGTTAGTGTAAACGTGGACATGATCTGATATACACTAATTTCCTTTTTCTAGTCTTTTCTTTTTCCTTCATTTATTCTTCAAACTCATTCATTACCCAAGGTTCAGCTCAAATATTATTTTCTCTTTGAGGACTTGCTGACTTTCCCTTCTGCATGTATTATATTCTGATTGTATTCTTCCACTTCTCAAATTGTTTGTATAGCCTTCTTTTCTGTAGAGATGGGATCTTACCTTCTAGAAGGAATGGATCATATTTTATCCACTACCCCTCAGGGCATTTATAAAGGAATACATTGCAAGATTCAATCTTATATTTAGGATACAGCTTAAGAAGCTTCTTTCTGAATATTTTTAGGAAATGCTGATCATATATATATATATATATATATATATATATATATATATCTTAAATTTTTCTCAATTTCCTTTAGCATCTTTTCTTTATTAGAGACCAGAGCCACATACCCCTCTTAACTAGCTTTTCTTGACTAATCAATATTTGTTTAAATGCACAAATCTCTGTTCTTGTATCACAATGATATAAAAATGGTTTAGGGAAAGGATAGAAATACATAGAGCATCTTCTTTGGGCCAAACATCCTATTAACATTTTAATAAATAGCATCCCATTTACTCTCTATTAAACCCTGTGAAGTGGTTTTTTTGTTGTGTTTTTTGTTTGTTTGTTTGTTTTATGGTCATGGGGCGAGAACTCTGGGCTTGGGTGCTATATCTGCGCTCTTCAGCTCTGAGCTAGCACTCTACCACTTGAGCCACAGTGCCACTTCCAGTTTTCTGGTGGTTAATTGGAGATAAGAGTCTCACAGACTTTCCTGCCCTGGCTGGCTTTGAACCGCAATCCTCAGATCTCAGCCTCCTGAGTAGCTAGGATTACAGGCATGAAGCCACCAGCACCTAGCCCCATGAAGTATTGTTTTGAATGCTAGAAAACTCAGGTCTATAAACTTAAATGACTTGCTCAAGGTTACAAAAGATAATCATTTTTATTTTCAGGGAAATTTCAGTTTGTTGGAGAGTATAACATACACACACACACACACACACACACACACACACACACACACACAAATGCTTTTGGGCAGAATTGTTTGTCACTTGTCTAAGTGCAGTATTGTGAAAATAACCAAAGTTATAGGATTTAGATTTTGTCTCTGTAACCCAAGTGCAGTGTGGTTTTATAAAGTTGGCAACATCTGTTTTTCTCTTTGTGTTCAGTCTCCTCTAGCACTTTCTCATTCCCCATGCCTCTGTCTGGGTCCAATGAGGCTAGTCTGCAAGAACTTTATGTCTCTAGATCTCTTGCTATCTGTCTTTTGGTTGGGTTTTGGCAATGAGAACCATCAAAATAAGGGAAAGCATTCATGCATTCTTTTTAACTTCCCACACCTTTCTTTCTGCTAGGGTATGGCTGGAGAAATCTCTACTTCTAAGGGATGGGTAGGAGCATGATTCTCTTTCAGGGATAGTTGTTGCCAGGCTATGGATAACAGCTTTTCCCCTTGTCCCTTCAGGTATACATAATAAAGTCTCTAGGGACTTTGTATATCTGACCACTACTGTACACTAGACTATCTTCACTTGATTCCTCAAACAGTCCATTGATTGAGTGAGTGAGTTGAGTCTGTCAAAACAGACTGCCACAGCTCATCTCATTCCCTTCTTTGTCTGAGCCTCAGTGTTCACACTGGTTAAACGAGCATGACAATACTTAAGTCAGAGGAAATCTTTTTGAGAATAAATGGTGTTTTGCCAAGTACTCTGTAAGTACTAGTAAATATTTGCATTTATAGATTTACTTTTCAGTTCTATGAGTGTTTATATTTTATGAGAGATCTACAGAGGGTCTATTATGAGTAGGCTCTATGCTAAATACTGAGGGAACTCTAGTTGGTAGAGATTTAATGAGGACAGCCATCCCTTTTAGATTATCTGAGGGAGGAAGGGGTCCTATAAATACCTTGAACCTTAAAAATAATAAATTGTTAATAGATGAAGTGGAGATAAATCATAGCAGGAGAAGGAAATGTGTGCAGGGTTGTACAGAGATGGGAGAGAGGGAGACATTAAGTGTGAGTGAATAAACCATTTTATTGGAAATGAGGAATACAATGCCTTTCAAGGATCTCTTGAAGAGTAATTATATCCTCCAAGAGCCCAGATGAATATGAAGGAAATAAATTCCAATATAGTTTAATATATTTAACCTACTGTGGCATCTGTCCCATGAAAAGCTCTACAGTGAAATATCAGGAACCCACTGGGATTTGGAAGTCTTAGCAATATGATTCCATGGTTTGTCCTAATGGACTTTGCAGCAGATTTGTTTCAAAATGATGACCAAGCAAAGATTCAATTGAAACCAGAGAATTTAGACCAAATGATATATTTGTCAATAAACATGTTATTGAACTTCTATTATGTAATATTCTTTTAGGGTCCAAGGAAATAGAAAATATGGTAAGCCTCCACCTGGCTTTTTTACTAGCCACTCCCTAAGATGTGTTCTTTAGATCCCAAACAACGTCTGGAATATATTGGTAGATATAAAAAAGGAGTAAAGATACAAGGATAGACACACAGACAGATAGATAGAGGAATGACTGACCCATTTAAGAATATACAACAAAATATACAAAAATACTTGCCTCTGAAAAATGTGTTTTGTTGGGGATAATAATAAATTTGCCCATTTCCTCATTAGTAAGATTTCAAAGCTTTGATTCATCGAATAGTCTGACTAACCAATAGTCTTTATAATTATAGTCTTTAATTCTTAAACTACTATCACTAGCTGCTGTGGATTCTTATACTCAATTATTTCATCTGTATATGATGAGGAGATGGAATTTTTCCATATGAAATATCTATAACCAAAATATAAGTTCCAAAAAGTATTTGTGTTTTGTTAAGTTTTGAGTGCTCAAAGTTAGAGTCTAGAATAGTACTTTCATATATATATTAAGTACCCCAAAACAGCTTAAAGCAATTTAAAAAAGATAAAATTGGCCATATCTTGCAACTTTTCATTGTACTATCCACTAGAGTTGGGATCATACTTGATTGAATATTATTACTCTCCTCCTCACAGTTGCTGCTTAGGCTTATGGTCCCTGCCACTCTGACCAGTTCAGATGGCAGCATACCCCTCCCTCAGTACTCTCCATTCCACTGCAAAAGACCATGCAGTCAACTATGAGATTTCCCTCACCAGGTCTCCTCTGTGAACTTTATGCGGCCAACTCTTTCACTGGGATCTCCACAACAAAGCTCACATGCTCTGTTGACACTGTTCTCTTCTTATGATGCCTCCCAGAACACACAGGTGACCCTGGGGCAATGGTGGTAAGGGGACCCCTGCATGCGAGAAGCTTGCATGGAATATCTGGTAGTGTAATTGAAAGCAGAACTCTTGCCAATATCCAGACCCATTCTGCTAGACTACTTCTCTAAGTGTGATTTTTTTTTCTTTCTGGAAATTCTATTTCTTCTCCATTCGTCTAGGCATCTTCCTGAAGCTTTATTTCACTGTCTGTTATGGATCTGGATTTATGATTTCATGAGGCTCCTGGGCCATACACAAATCAGAGTATGTATTTGGATATCTGCTTATGTCCTTTCTAAGTTTGGCTTTCCTAAAGAAGTCAGGTTATTCTATAAGTAGTTCATGCAACTTAATAGTAAAGGGGGTGAAATTAAAAGGCTCATAGTAAAGAAATTAGCAAGAAAGTCATTATTATTAAAGAGATTAACATCAGATTTAAGATCAGAATTGGAGTGTCATGGAATCCATTATAATTTCTCATGTAGAAAAGGTCAGAAATTAGAAGACCTGGTTACTAGATAGGATTTTATAAAAATGACTTGTAAGTCCAATGGGATATTAGTTATCAGGCATACTCACACACCCATGAACACTTTTGGAATACACCCTATAGCTTCAGTTATGAGGCTTTAGTAGTACTCTTTACCCCCATAGCGTTGAGTGGCTAACTACATACAATCTCTATGGAAGTGTTCTTAACTTATGCGTATGTGGAACACATAGAAAATAATAGTGTTCGGTGTGTGCACAGGTCATTGATGTAAAATACATAGTAGGTTGTGGCCTGAAGCAATCATTCTAACAACTTCTATCCTCTCCAAAGCCAACTGTCTCAAAAGCCACTTCATCTGTCCAGTTAGGAAGCTGTGATTTAGGGGAAATCTGACATAAAAACCCTATTATGAGATATCAGTGAGGCCATGCTAGTTTATTAAATCTGTATCCTCTGAATAAGATTTGCCTAAAGTGGATTGAAGACAGTTGGAAACTTTTGGAAGAAGAATGGATTTAAAATTAAAATAGTATCATGAATAAATTAATAAAAAGATAATTTGCATGAAGGTAAGTGTAATTGGAACTTACTTGACATCTTTTGTCCATATATTTTGTTCAAAACATCCACAACTAAATACTTCACTTCCAACTACTCCATGTATGGGTGTGTATTACTAAGTGAAATTTTCTTCATTTAACCTTCTCAAAAAATTTAAAGCTAAAAAAGCTTCCATGTATTGTATGAATAGAAGTTTGATATTTGTGCTTAAAGTGAGTCCTTTTTGAACATCATTCATCCATGAACCAGATCAAAGTTTACTACTCTCATTGAGTGTTTTCTGTTCTTTCACATCTGAAATCACCCCTCCTATTTTTTATTTCTTAGAAACTCTTAGTTTGGCTTCTGGTCTACTTATCACTTATTATGTCCTATTCTACCTATTTGTGCATGATCTGATTACTCAGAGTTAGACAGGCATAAGTTTTAAGCCAGTATCTTCCTATCATTTGAGGTAATGCCTTGTAATAAATTATCAAAATCTGATGAATTCCAATTTCTCAAATTACTGATTGAGTGTAAGACCATCAACCATACTATAGACTTGACCAAAAAACTACCCTCAATTCTCTTTTATGTAACATATTTCATTTTTCAGTAAGTGAAGTGCATTTTTCTACTTGAACTTGGACAGATCTTGAAAGTTTCTTTAGCCAATAGAAAGAATATGACAGATGGCACATTGCGCCAGTTCTGAACATAGGTCAACATTTAAATATACTCTATGTCCCCTGAACTGTCATGGGAATAAGTCAAGAAATACTTTGAGACTACTTGGAGTAGAGATGATCTGTCTCATCTAAGGACACTGTGGATTGGCTAACCCCAGTAGATATATGTGTGATATATAACTCACTAGTAGATATATGTGTGAACACAGTTGATATATATTATATATATATATGACATATATATATCATATATATATGAGAGAGATCTATATATATATATACTAGCTTTAGCTAATAGTTCACAAACTTGTTTCCATAAGAATCAATTTAAAGATTCGTTAAAATAAAAGACTAATGAGAAATACTCTCAGGGTCTTTGGTTCATAGGTCTTGCATTACTAGAGTCCTTATATTCACATTTCCAACAAGTTTCCATGCAGAATTGGGTTGGGTGGTTCAGATACTGAATTTTGGAATGACCGTTTTAAACCTAGGTTCTGAAGTAGTTTAATGTAGTAAATGCTATACAATTACAATATAACTTACACATTACAGATTTGAAGTATCTGACCTCAACCAACATCGAATGAGCTTCTTTGTTCTTTTCCATCACCTCAGTTCCTTCAAGCAAGTAATATTTTACAAGTGATTACATCCTACTCACTTGTCAGTTCCCCGCAAGCTGTAATCACACACCTCTCAGTGTACTATCTTACACAAATAATGAGCCAGGGTTGTACAATTGCTTTCACCTTTATCAAAATTATTTTTCATAACTGGACAGCTTTCCTAAAGATAACTTATTTATACTCTGATGAATTATAAAATTATCTCTTACATCAACATTTGTATGATTTGCTGAATTTTTGTTGTTGCTGTTGGTTGTGGGACTTGAACGCTGGGCTTGGGTTCTGACTCTGAGCTCTTCAGCTCAATGCTAGTGAGTGCTCTACCAATTTGAACTACAGTGTCACTTCTGGTTTTCTAGTGGTTAATTGGAGATAAGGATCTCATGGACTTTCCTGCCCAGGATAGCTTTGAACCACAATCCTCAGATCTCAGCCTCTTGAGTAGCTAGGATTACAGGCATAAATAACTGGCATCTGGCTTGTTGTTGTTTTTTTCCTTAAAAGAAGTTACAGAGGGAGTCTGGTGGAAGATGGCAGAGGAGAAGCTGGGGGCTAAACAAGCTCTCGCATAGAAACCAGTTTTAGTGTTCCAATGAAAAGCCCAAGGCTAGAGAGTCACAACAAGTGTGCCATCATGGTACAGAGTTTGGCCAGAGAGGAAACATTGAAGCAGCTTGGTTAAGGAGACAGATTTGAGCACTTGCCAGTGTGGTCGCTGCTCCTACAGCCACCATATCAACAAAGAGAGCCTGGGACAAAGGTGCCAGAGGTGGTGTGTGAGCAGATTCTACTCACTGCCAGCAAAAACTGACAAGAAGCAGAAATCTTCAACCTGCTGACTACAGACAGTCACAGACCACTGACAGCCCAGAAACCAAGGGAAAGGCATGAAAACCACACAAGACATCCTCACTCCTTCTCATGGAGCAGCAGTAGGAAGGTAGCCCTTCCCCAGCCAAGAAGAACTCTATCTTTGATACTGACAAACACCAGGCCAGAGCAGCTTGGAAGAAGACAATAGGAACCATTCAACAGGTCAAAGGAACCTGACCTGTTGGGCTCAGCTCCACCCCAGCAGAAAGTTGCCCTTCCCAGGCAGAGGAAGCTTGGCCTATGGAAGAGTGACTTTCTTCATTGGGTAAACAGATCCAGAGGCTGCCCCACCTCACTGTAGCACAGACTGCAGACCCAGCTGCAGGAGGGTAAAAGAAAAACAATTGGAAACTCAGTAAACATAAATCCTTGGAAACTCAGTAAACATAAGTCCTGAGAATGGATCCTAGCTGGGCTCTGTGAGTTTCTCACGAGCTAGCCCATCAGGGAAAAACTACTGATTGCTGACAGGCCTCAACCCTACCCACAACTTAGCCTCATCATAGCAACTTCAAGCTAGAGGAAACAGTCATCTCCCTCTTCTGCGATACTCAAAGCAGATCACTCTACCATTGAACTAGCCTAAGGAGGGTCATAAAGTCCCTGGTAAGGCAGAGCTTCATTCTGCCTGCTCAAATAAACTGATTAAAAACCAATCAAGCCACAGGTAAACTAAACACCACAAGTAAACCAGAGACTCCACCAAGAGACTGGTTACGGACACAAGGAAGACACAAGATTCCCCCCCCCAAAAAAAAAAATTGGAGAACTTTTTCCTACCTAATTTAAATTTTTAAAAATGTTTTCTATTTTTTCATCATTTGTATTTTAGGTTTGTAAAAATTCCCTTTTACTCTTCATAGTAGTTTAGATTATGCAGAAGATCGAATCTCTGGGATTGAAGACAGCCTAGACAATATAGAGAAATAACAGACAAGTATTTAAGACAAGTCCAAGAAATATAATAAATCTATTCAACATTTAGAAGACACAATCAGAAGGCCTAATTTAAAGTTAATGGGTGTAGAGGAGGGCCTAGAGACAGAAGTGAAAGGTCTACAAAATTTATTTAACAGGATCCTAGCAGAGAACTTTCCAAACATGCAAAAAGATAGGCCTATTCAGGTACAAGAGGCCTTTAAAACCCCAAATAGACCAGACCTGAACAGGACATCTCACCATCACATCAATTGAAACCAAGGAAAGGATCCTTAAACCTGTCAGGGAGAAAAGATCAATCACATATAAAGGAAAACGAATCGATCTTCTGCATAGTCTAAACTACTGTCAAGACTTTGGACTTTGTTTTTTTATTTCCTTTCCTCAAAGAAACAACCGCCCAATTAATAAGTGGGCTAATAAAGAGAAATTTCTCTGAAGAGGAAGTAAGAATTGCCAATAGATTCTTGGAGAAATGGTCAACTTCTCTAGCCATAAAAGAAATGCAAATCAAAACAACATTGAGATTCTACCTTACCCCAGTTAGAATGGCTATAATCAAGAAATCTAATAACAACAGATGCTGGAGATGTGGCCAAGAGAGAACCCTACTGCATTGTTAGGGGGAGTGTAAACCCGTTCAACCACTTTGGAAAGCAGTATGGACGTTTCTCAAAAGATTCCACATAGAGCTCCCCTATGACCCAGCAATCCCACTTTTGAACATTTTCCCAAATGATCAAAATAAAGGTTATGCTAAAGCTACCAGCATAGCTATGTTTATTGCAGCATTATTCACAATAGCTAAGATGTGGAACCAACCCAGATGTCCCTCAGTAGATGAATGGATCAAGAAAATGTGGTGGAATCCTATGCCTCCATCAGAAAGAATGACACCACCCCATTTGTTAGGAAATGCAAAGACTTGGGGAAAAAAATCATATTAAATGAAGTAACACAGGCCTAAAGAAACATAGGCCCCATGGTTTCCCTTATTTACAATAATTAATATATAGCTAGGACAAGCAAAAAAGGTCAAAACCTTTGTACATATGACCATATAAGCTGATGCTAAGCAAAATGAATCCCAAGATAAGGACACAAGAGGTTTTGTCTTTGTTGCTATTGTTTTTAATGTGCTTATCACGTTCTGAGTGATTTTTTTGTTTCTTTTGCATCTTCTTCCCCCATGGTATAACCCCTGTTTTCACTGTATTTGATTAAGGTGCCTGGCATATTGTATATATTTTTTTTCTGATTTGGGCAGGGGAAGGGAAATAACAAAATGTTGAAATAAAGATACAGGTGTGGCCCATTTTAACAATGAAATGTACAAGACACTATGTTGAAAACAAACTTTACAGCTTCGGTGGGGGAGGAAGGAGAAGTTGGGAAGGTGGGGAGGGAAGGGATGGTAGGGGAAATCAAAGGAGAGGTAACAATGCTCAATAGGAAATGTACTCAATACCTTACTTGTGTAACTGTAAGCTCTTCGTACAGTATGTTTATAATAAATATACATATATATAAAGAAAAAAATGTCACAGAGGGTGAAATTTTTAAGTGGTAGCTAACTAAAGATCTTTACCGCTATAGTAGCTGAATGATTGGGGGAGGTAGCTTAAGTAACACACTGTAAAAGAAAGAGCCAAAAGGAGAATTAATAGACTAAAGGAAAGCAGACAGATTAATTGGCTAGAGGTCTCTATGAGTTCTAAAGGCAGCAAGAGTGGAAATGCAAGGGGGAAAAAAGAGGAAGGATGGAGTTAATGTCAGGTTGTAAACTATCAAAATTTAAGATTTGGGAAATGAAGTATTAATCTGTTTTAGGAAGGTCTCCAAATGATTCAGATGTACAAACATATTCTTTTTTTCTTTTTTCTTTTTTCTTTTTTTGTTTCCATATCTTGGACTTCATTTCACTTAACATCATTTTATATGGTCATATATACATAGCTATTGAGTTATTGTGATCTTCTTCTAGTTTTCTTTGTTCTTTTAAAAAAAATAACTATTATCAAAACCCATGAAGAAAGATAAAGAAAATTATATCTACTTTACAAGGGTTGAGAAAAGGACTGATAATTCTGAGAACATTACCCATGACATTCTTCAAAATCTCCTGCAGACAGCTAAAGTCATAGCAACCAAGCTATAAAGACAATCAACTAACTGGGAAAAATATTTACCACCAATATATCAGACAAGGGGTTAATATCCAGTATATACAGGGAACTCAAGAAAATAATTCCTCCCAAACCCAACAGGCCAATTACTAAATGGGCAAGGGAACTAAAGAGAGACTTCTCAGAAGAAGAGATAAAAATGGCAAAGAAACACATGAGGAAATGTTCACTATCCTTGGTTGTAATGGAAATGCAAATAAAGACAACCCTGAGATACCACTTTACCCCAGTCAGAATGGCCCACATCCTAAAGTCAGCCAATGACAAATGCTGGAGGGGATGCAGAGAAAGAGTAACCCTATTACGCTGTTGATGGGAATGTACACTTATACAACCACTTTGGAAAGCAGTCTGAAGGTTCCTCAGAAAGCTAAATATTGACCTCCCTTATGACCCAGCCATACCACTCCTAGGCATCTACCCTGAACAACAGGAACCAGTATACAAGGACACGTGCACCTCCATGTTTATTGCAGCACTGTTCACAATAGCTAGGATATGGAACCAACCCAGATGTCCCACCACAGATGAATGGATCCAAAAACTGGTATCTATACACAATGGAATATTATGCAGCCATTAGAAAGGACAAAATAATGGCATTTGCAGGGAAATGGATGGAACTAGAAGAAATCATGTTGAATGAGGTAAGCCAAGAGCAAAGAGACAAACAGCACATGGTTTCCCTAAGTGAATAATGAATCCAAAATGTAAGATGATACGACGAAGTTAACAAGACTTGAGAAACAAAGGACCTCCACTAATCTGGTCAAATCACTAGTAAATAACCCTATGCTGCTGATCACATATATGGTATATATGTGTACACCTGAGGGAAACTAGGAGGAAGACACAAAACTAAAGGGAATCAGGAAAAACATACAACAGTGGGACCCATCAGCTGCACTGGACATTGATGAAAACGAACTAAGCAACTCAATGGCAGCAACTCAATGGCAGCAATGGGAGGGAATGAGTGGGAAAGAGGGAACAGCTGACACTATGCAAAAGGAAAAAAATGTACACATCACCTGATGTGGATGTATTGCAAAGCTCATAGAACTCATAAATGTTATAGACCACGACAGACAATTTGCCCCATAAAAGTTAGAATGTGTTTGTAACTTTAAGCATTACTATCCCACAATACTGAGAAATTATGTAACCACTTAATCACAAGAAAGAATTTGCCAAAAAAAAAGCCACAAAATCTCCTGCAGAATCCTATTTTTTTAAATCTAACTTAGTGACCGAAAAAAAGCAGATGAAAATGTCTTTCCTAAAGAAATGCTATATGTCTTCCTCTATGATATTTCAATACTATAAAACTTACCATGGTGAATAACTCCTTATAACAGCTAATTAGCTAAACCAGCCCTGAAGCTGAGTCATCCCAGGTTGTGTTAAGTGACCTCTCTTTGCTCTCAAAGGCTCTTGAGAATCTCTATTACCATGTACACATTTTATTTCAGTTATTCATTAAGTCCATTTCTTTATCATATTACTATAATTCCCTGTAAGTAGGGGCCATATCTTTCACATTAGTTCATCTGTAGTAAGTAGTGTAGTATCTTGTATGCAGTGGGCTCTAGGGAAATTTTTGCTAAATTAAAAGCCAAATGGTGACTGCTGTTAAATAAATGAACTGTATTAACCCTAATGGTAGGTTTTTTTATTCTCTTCTTTTGTGAGCTTTACTTTTATTTAAAAATTATTTTTAGTAGGTTCAGAGATCTTAGATGTATATTTTTATGGATATATATATGCATACACATACACATACATGTTTTCATGTATGTTCAAATTGTAAATTACAGTGTTCAAAGCAGGGTAAACATCTAGATTTTCAAACATTCATCATTTACTTAAGATAAAAACATTCAAATGCCTTTCTTCTGGGTTTTTGAAGGCCACAGTATATTATATTATCATCATATTGTCTGACTATAATTTAGTACCCATTAAAAACAAACCCATTTCCTCTATTTCTCATATTTTCTTTTAGGTAATGAGAGCTCAGCTAGTCTTGTGTCACTTATACCATTGCCTTTATTCAATTTATAACAAGGGAGCAGGAGTGACTTATACAATTGGTAAATGTGAGAAGAATAACCTACTTGTGCTTAGACCCAGCACTTCACATTTCCAGTTTCATCTTTCAGAGCCATCCATGTATGTTTGATACACTCCCTTTCATTCCTTTACTCATATAAAGATAGTTTATACTCTGAATCTTCAATGTCCATTGTGTACACACACACACACACACATATGCATACATACACACACACATATCCTTATTTCTCAATTTTAGGTCACCCCAATCATTTTCAGAACTAAAGGATATTTGCTGGACCAAATTTTAATTTACCCAGGAAACCTCCTTCAATTATCCCATCTGGTGCTTTTAAACGTTGTACTGTTTCTGAAAAGTCAGTTTCCCCAAATTAAATTACCACACGTACACTTCTTCCATGACTTGGTGAGTCGCAGTTTGGGATTGTTTTTCCTACTTTCTCTTCATAAGCAGCACTTGTTTCTTTAATTTGATAGTGACTAGGTAATTCTACCTGTTTGCCCATTCATAAAATCTACTTTATTTGAAAGGCAAAGCCCTAGTCAGGATCTCCAATATTTATAAGCACAATTCTCATGTGTTACAATGTGTAGTCCAAAAGTAATATAAAAGTAGATAAGCCATCTACCACAGGTTGGCACTGGTTTGGTCCTAATGAAGGTCAACACTTATCACTGAGGCTCCAAGAATGTCTGAATGGTAATCAGATCCAGTTGACAAACATAATAGATGGTGTGAAACTAACTCCCTTGCATTTTTGATAATAGTTTGCAAAAGAGCTATTTAATAAAGAGCAAATGGCAAAACAAATGGAAACAATAAAAGATTTCATGATCTAAGGACTGTATGGGGAGAGGGAGAACAAAACTCCTGTTGTAGCTCTAATTAAACAATGAGTCCAAGGAACAAAAAATCTATTGGCTTACCATAACCTTCATCCTAAAACCAGACAGGGACCCAGCAGAGAAAGAGAACTATAGACCCATTTCTTTGATGAACATCGATGCAAAACTTCTCAATAGAATTCTGGCTAATTGACTTCAACAACTGGTCAAAAAATGATACACTACAATCAAACAGGATTCATTCAAGGGGTACAAAGCTAGTTTAATATACAAAAGTAAAGTCATGTAATTCAACAGACCAATAGGAGCAAGGACAAGAACCACACGAGCATCTCCATAGATGCAAAAAAAGCATCTGACAAGATCCAATACCCCTTTATGATGAAAGCTCTGTAGAAATTAGAATCCATGGATAATGCTTCAATATAATAAAGGTAGTATATGGCAAGTCTACAGCCAGCATTATAGTTAATGGTGAAAGTTAAAACCATTTCTTCTAAATTCAGGAATGAGATAAGGATGTCCGTTCTTTCCACTCTTCTTCAATATAGTATTATAATTCCTAGCTAGAGGAATAAGGCAAGAGGCAAACATAAAGGGAATCCAAATAGAGAAAGAAGAAGTAAAGTTCTCTCTTTTTGCAGATGACATGATCCCGTATTTAGAAAACCCATGGAATCCACTCTGAAGTTACTCAAGCTGATCTGAAACTTTGGCAATGTAGCAGGGGATAAAATTAATCCACAAAAATCAATGGCTTTTCTGTATGCCAACAATGAGAAGAGTGAGGCTGAAATCAGGAAAGCAACTACTCTTGTAATGGCCTCTAAAAAATAAAATACCTAGGACTAAACTAAAGAAGTGAAGGACCTATATGGTGAAAACTTTCAAAACCTAAAAAAGGAAATTAAAGCAGAACCAAAGAAGTGGGAAAACCTCCCCTGCTCCTGGATTGGGAGGATTAACATCATGAAAATGCCAATACTGCCAAAGGCTATCTACAAATTCAATGCAATACTCATCAATATCCCAACTACCTTCTTTAATGAAATAGAAAAGGCAATCCAAAAATTCAAATGGAATAATAAAAGACCCTGAATAATGAAAACAATCCTTAGCAGGAAGAACAGTGCTGGAGGAATAGCAATACCAAACTTCAAACTCTACTACAAAACCATAGTAATCAAAACAGCTTGGTTCTGGCACAAGAACAGGCCTGAGGACCAATGGAATAGAACTGAAGCCAGAAATGAACCTTCAGACTTATGGCCACCTAATCTTTGAAAAGAAAGCTACCCTTCCACCCAAAGAAAACAGAATGGAAGAAAGACAACTTCTTTAACAAATGGTGCTGGCAGAATTGGCTAAACACATGTAGAAAACTGAAGTTAGATCCTTATATATCACTGTGCACCAGAATGAACTCCAAATGCATCAAAGATCTTAAGGTAAGAGCAGATACCTTGAAAATATTACAGAAAAGAATAGGGGATACACTAGGGTTCCTTGGCACTGGTCAAAACTTCCTTAATAGGAGACCCAAAAACACAATAAATCTAAGAAAGATTGCATAAATGGGATTGCATTAATCTGCAGAGCTTCTGCATGGCAAAGGACATAGCTAGCAAGATAAATAAAAAACCCACAGATTGGGAGATCTTCATTAGTCATACAACAGACAAGGGACTCCTCTAAAATATGTTTAGAGCTAAAAAAAAAATTGAAGCCCCTCTCACAAAACAAATCCCCAAAGAAACAACCACCCCATTAACAAGTGAGCTAAAGACTTGAAGATAGACTTCTCTGAAGAGAAAATAAAAATGGCCAATAGATACATGAAGAAATGCTCAACATCTTTGGCCATAAAAGAAATGCAAATCAAAACAACATTGAGATTCTACCCAGTTAGATTGGCCAATACCAAGGAGTTTAATAAAAGATGCAAGAGGGGATATGGCCAAAAGGGAATACTACTACATTGTTGGTAGGGGCACAAACTTGTTTAGCCACTCTGGAAAGCAGTATGGAAGTTCCTCAAAAGACTCAATATAGAGCTCCCCCATGCCGTAGCAATCCCACTTCTGGACATTTACACAAATGGTCACAAACCAGGCCATACTAAAGCTACCAGCACAACCATGTTCATTGCAGCATTATATACCATAGCTAAGATATGGAACCAACCCAGATGCCCCTCAGTAGATGTGGTATATATACACAATGGAGTTCTATGCTTCCATCAGAAAGAATGGCATTGCCCCATTTGTAAGGAAATGGAAAGGCCTGTAAAAATTTTTATTAAGTGAAGTAATCCATGCCCAAAGGAAAGTAAGTTGCATAGTTTCCCACATTTGTAATAATTAGAATATGTCTATGATATTTTTAACAAGGGATCTTAATAGACCAATTGTTAAGGTGCATAGGACCACATATAATGAACTGTATCAACATGAACGCAAAAAAGAATTGGAAACAAGAGATTCTAACTAAGTCCTGTATGAAGTTATTTCCTATTTTTTCTCTTTTTTAGTTTTCTGTACCCTTTATCTTGTACATACGTTTATCTGGTCTGTGGAAGGGAAAGGGATTCATAGAAACAGCAGGACAAATGATCAACTAATGCAACAAAGATACTCACTGGACACTATGTTGGAAATGAACTACACAACTTGGGGGGAGGGACATAGGGAGAAGTAAGAGGGAGAAAATGAAGAAGGGGTTAACAATGTTTCAAAAGAAATGTACTCATTACCTTATGTAACTGTAGACCCCTATTCATCAGCTGTACAATAAAGATTAAAAACAAATCTATTGGCTTCGATCTTTACTATGATGAGACTGAGCTAGAAGATACTGTTGATGTGTGGGACATTAAACCCCTAACATTGACCCAGATTGCATATTTATTTACTTAGTTACAGTCATGGCCACTGACCACCTGGAATGATACAGAGTCCTATGAGAAGAGAAGCAAGGGCCGGGTATGCTCCCTGGAAGTGACATGCTCTGGGAGGAAAAAGGAGGAGTTTCAGTAAGCATGCCCATTAAAGCTGCTTAATTTACCTATCTAACTGCTTATATGTTATTCCATTTTCCCTGGGCTCGAGTATGTAAAGAGTGAGGAGACTCTGGGCAGAGACATTGGAAACAATTGAGGCAGACTGAGATCAGGCAATAAATTTAATAAAATAAACATGAATGAAGAGAAGGGCCAGTGTGAAAATCAAGAAGATTTGAAGCACAAAATGTATAAGTAGAAAATGTTGCTCTGGGAATACTAGGTATCATCCCAGAATAATGTTTTATTGACCCAGATGAGAAACTTAACAGAGGGCCATGGCTGCTGAAATCCAAGCCATTGTGAACAAACAGCTGAGTAGTGACCATAGCATTAGCATGCAGTCATACCAAGCAACACCATCATTTCTGTAAATTTAGAATTGCCCAGTAATGTATCATGGTATTATGAGAATAGTAACAATAGGCACTAGTATTTACATGCCTTGCCTGTGTGCTAAGTGCTGTACATGTTACAATATTTGATCCTAAAACTAGGATACATATTGACATTACCATTTTATAATTAGGGCAAACACTGCCTAGTAACATTACCATGCCACAAATACCCATTATACTGTAAGTAGCAAAGTCAGGAACTGACCTTGGACTGACTGACTATAAACCCTGTGTTCTTTTGCCTATGCCAAAGTAAACACACCTGTAAATATTATGGGATCAGATTACGAGAACGCTAGGACCCTTCTGACTCTCTGTGTTGCTATGACCTCACAGTGTGAAAAGCTCCTGCTAGTTAAATGCTACCCCAGATCATTGTTTTTCTTTTTTCCTCTTTTCATTATTCTCTGTTTCTTCTCCATTTGAGAGTTAAGAGTTTCATAGGGCTAATTGGAAAGATCTTGCATAAATACAGTAAAAGTCATCATAAGGTTATCCAAAGGACAAAATGGGGATGGAAAGTTTGCTACAAGTGGAAAATTGTTAAGTTTGAATTACAATTGAATTGGACCTTTTCTGGGATATAGGAGGGGAAGACATCATATTTCAGGACATTGTTAAATAGGTTTTACTTTACTAAGATAAATATTCCACCAATATTTTCATAAATCTTGAAATCTGAAAGATTAATCTTTTAAGAGTTATAAAGAATTTGGATCATCACCATCCTAGGAAATACTACATTTAATTTAAAAATACATGAATGTATTTATCCAATGTAACTAACACTGTGATGGTAAGCACTGTGTTTTAAAGGACTGATGGGGGCTGAGAAGGTAGCTCAGTGGTAGAGCACTTGCCTTGCATGCATGAGGCCCTGGGTTCGATTCCTCAGCACCACATAAGCAAAAAGAAAAAATGCGGAAGTGGCACTGTGGCTCAAATGGTAGAGCACTAGTCTTGAGCTGAAGAGCTGAGGGACAGCGCCCAGGCCCAGAGTTCAGGCCCCACGACCGGACCAAAAAAAAAAAAAAAAAAAAAGTAAAGGACAGATGATGCAGGTTATATTATTTAGTATCTCTCAGTATCCATTTCTTTACCTATGCCAAATATCAAATTAATATCTATTTCATAAACATACCTGCATACCCATGGACCAATAATATACATTTTAAAAACCTGTTAAATGTTAATAATAAATGATAGATTATATTACAATCAGGGGAAATATATTATTAGACTTCTTAAAAACCTTAGATCACTTTCTTGACAATTGATTACTATGACAAAGCAGAAGAAAATTTTTATTGATGTAATCGTTTCTTTAATACCTGTGGCTTTTTTTGGTTTTTTTTCAGGATTTGGTTTGGTTTTGTTGGTTCTGATTGTATGCCTAGTATCCTATATTAGCCTTTATGGATATAGATTTCCAGGAACTGTTTTCACAATGCTAATGATCAAGTAGACATTAAAAGATACATAATTACAAAACATGAAACATTGTAACTTTGAGGAAATTTCCATAAAGGACTATTAGACATACGTTCATAAATCTCACCAGGCTCTGTTCAATTATATGCTTCTTTGGCAACTCAGTAGCTTTTTCTTTTTGGAGAAATCACCTTTCTCTAACTCCGATTTTTAAAATTGAAGATATTTATTTGTGGTATTGAAATACATAAAGGACTTGGGAGTGACAACTAAATTTTAGGAGAACAGACATGTATTTATCTACCTATGATCTAACTATAGTGTGTGTAGGTGTGCACATTTGTGTGAATTTAGCAAGACCAGTTTTAAATTAATGAATCAAATGGCTGCATTCAAAGGGTCAATTTGGGGGGATTTTAATTATGGACAAAGCAAGAAAAATCTGGGAAATTATTCTACATATAATAACAACTGGGCTGAACAGTGACCACAGACCCATGCGTGACTGTGTGCAAAACTGTTTAGTGCTGCTTCCATCTCTTGGGTCCAGTGGAGTTCAGAGAGGGAAGGGTAATACCAGACAAGGGCAGGGCCACTCCCACAATAGGCTTATTTCTTTGATTATAGCTTCTCCTCAAATGAGACTGAACAAATTTTCAAGATGACTTTTCAATATTCTTGTTCCAGGAAGTCACTGTCAATCTATCAATGTTGGCTCTCAAATTGAAACTTACTTATTTGTGTGTGTGTGGATCATGGGGCTTGAACTCTGGGCTTGGGCACTGTCCCTGCACTCTTCAGCTCAAGGTGAGTGCTCTACTGCTTGAGCCACAGCACCACTTCCAGTTTTCTAGAGTATCATGGACTTCCCTGCCCGGGCTGGCTTTGAACCATGATCCTCAGATCTCAGCCTCCTGAGTAGCTAGGATTACAGGCATGAGCCACCAGTGCTGGGCTGAAATTTACTTTCATAATCTGGCTCTTAACCAACAGTCTCTATCCTGGCTTCTGATGTCTTTCTTCCCTCCTCCCCCATTAATTGAATTGCTGCTTGAACTTATACAGCAGCTATAGGCAATATTGAGAAACAGGAAGATTTCACACAAATACTTACAAAATATTTATAGATTAGTATAATGAAATGCACACTATGACCAGAGCACTTAGAGTCCACCAGTATCCTGGTAGCAACTGAGCTTCCTTACATAACTAGGTACTTACATTAAGACTGACTACTACCTGTAGATGGCTGTCCATGCTTTCCTAATTGACACGTAGGTGAAGAAAGAATGAAAGTTCCGAGTTCAAGCCCCAGTACCAAAATATATACTCACACTCACACAAACACACACATACACACACACACACAAATATAAAGATCTATTATACAGGGGACAAATAACTTAGTTATTGGAACTATAATTATATATGTAATTGTATGTTGACTTTGTATACTAACTGTATATAAGTAAATATATGTGTATATGCACAAATATAAATATTAAATACACACATTTATTTCCCTCTAGGTATTTCATACTGTTGGTGCTACTGGAATTACATTGTTTTTATTTTAGTTTCCATTATTCGTAGCCCACCCATGTATTTATTAGTTGGCTCAGACTATCATAATAAGATAACACATATTTGTTAGCTTAAACAATGGACATATATTTTCTCACAGTTCTAGAGAATAGAAATCCAAGATCAAAGTGTCAGTAGGGCTTTTCCTCTGTTCACAGGCATGGGTGGGAAATAAAAAGATACCTCTCTGGTATCTCTTCCTCATCATTAAGAATACCAGTCTTAAGCCAGGCACCGGTGGCTCATGACTGTAATCCTAGCTACTCAGGAGGCTAAATTTGAGCATCATGTTTCAAAGGCAGCCCAGTCAGGAAAGTCCATGAGGCTCTTATCTCCACTAAACCACTCAGAAAACTGGAACTGACACTGTGGCTCAAATGGTAGAGTGCTAGCCTTGAGCTGAAGAGCTGAGGGACAGCATTCAGGCCCAGAGTTCAAGCACCATGACCGACAAAAAACAAAAAGAACACCAGTCCTATTGGATTGGAGGCCAACATTATGACCTCACTCACTTTTTATTTCACCTTAAAGATACTATCTCCAAGTGTAGTCACATTGAAAGCTGGGACTTCAACGTACTGGAGGAAGCTCAATGCAATCCAGACATGGAATATAGAAATACAATTAATGTTATATATTGACGTCTATTGTGAGAACTTAGTAAACACATATTAGTTTGAGTTATATTACTTTATCATCGCTGTGACTAAAGATTTCAGCTAACACTTCTGAGCTTTGTTGATTCTGAGATATGGTAAGGGAGAACATCAGGACCAGGGGAAAATGTGACAGAGGGAGCCATTCATATGACTGTTGGAACAGAGAGAAGGAGACAGGAAGGATCCAGAGACAAGTTAGCTCCAACACTTACCACCAGTGATCTATTTCCTCCAGGACCTCCACCAGCTGAAGACCTAACTGTAACACAGGAACCTTTCATATTCAACCAATAATAATAGCTAAAAAAATAAGCTTCATATGATTCCAATCATATTCAGTTGACCAACAAATAGTCTATGTGGGTGAATATTCTGAGTGCACTTGAGCTATATGTGTGTTCTGCTATTGTTTAGAGGTATGTTCCATAAATGTCAATTAAGCTGTTTAATGCTGTTTATGCATCCAATGTTTGTACAAATTTTCTGGCTACTTGCTCTATCAATTATTGAGAGAAGACTCTTGAAATGTCTAGCAATAATTTTACATTGTCTATTTGAACTTTTGTTTCTATTAGTTTGTTTCATATTTTGAAAGTCTTCCATCAGGTGCATACAAATGTGAGATTAACATGTCTGTTTAGCAAATATATCCTTTTATCATTATGAAACATCCCTCTTTAATATTAATTTATTGATCAGATTTTTCAACTAACAGGCTCGAGGAAAATAGAACTCAATAATGGATTAGTTTTGGTGAAAGGGAGAGAATGTTAATCAGCCTTTGTCAATTTCCTCAGAGAAGAAATCTTACAGTGTATTTGAAAAGGCCTTAAGCAGGAAGATATGGTGGAGGGCAGTATCACCATTTATTGTCTAAAAGGTAATTTGCATTTTGAGGCTTAATTTTCTTACTTGTGAAATTAGGTAGCCATCCTAGAACAAAGAATCTCTCTTATTAAAAAAAAAAAGTCCTGTGAAACAATTTTTTTTTCAGTGAGGTACTGTTTTCCATGAGATTGGCCTTCATGACCTGAGAACTTGCTTTATGTTATTCATGACTGTGTGTCTAACCAATGTACCCAGTACACAGTAGGTATTTAATATTTGCTGAAATTATGACTGGAATCCTTACCTTAGGATGGCATCCAAGGCCCTTTACAACTGGCCTTAAGCTCTTTTATCACTGTTCCTCTGGTCTTGCAAATCTTGTCAGAGTATAGAATGAAAATTAATCAAAATAGTTAATATTAAGACTTCAAAGACAGAGCCCCAAGCAAAAGTGGTTGGATAAATAACATGTCATAAAAAGACATGAGACCATGTTAGGCATTTGCTGTAAGGCTACTTTAGAAACATGTCAATGGTTGGCCAGTTCAGTGAAACCCATGTATGTATTTTGGGAATCCAGGAATAAACTTAAGTGTGAATTATAATTGGTATGTATGAAATGACAGTAATTTTCTTCCACATTGGTTGTGCGCAACACTTGTTCCACTGAATTCCTAAATTTTCCTCCAAAAATCTCTTTGAATCTTCCTTAAAGACTTATTTCTGGCCCTAGAAAACCCACAGGTCAATTCTGAACTATGTATCTGCAGACCTTCAGTGCTACACATACACATATTGCTGCCATCTTAATTACATCCCTTTTTTTTTTTGTACAATTCAGATGAATTGTTATCCAATTTTCAATTTTTTTGTCCCGTTGACAGAAAATAATTTCTTCTTTCTCTGCTTTTAAGCCCTTATATCTTTTTTTTTTTTTTTTTGGTCGTGGGGCTTGAACTCTTGGCCTGAGTGCTGTCCCTGAGCTCTTCCTCAAGGCTAGTGCTCTACCACTTGAGCTACAGTGCCACTTCTGGTTTTCTGGTGGTTCATTGGAGATAAGAGTTTCATGGACTTTCCTGCCCGGGCTGGCATTGAACTGTAATCCTCAGATCTCAGCCTCCTGAGTAGATTACAGGCGTGAGCCACCAGTGCCCGGCAAAGCCCTTATATCTTATACTTATTTGTTGTGAAGAAAATATCTATTACAATATTTTGTGTCTGCTTTATAGATATAATGTAACCAATTTATAAATAGAAAACATATCTTTATTTCCTCACCTTTGTTTCCTCTGAGATTCTGCTGCCTAGAATAGTGTCAGCCTCAAAATAGTATCTTCTAATGATGTGGTATAGTGAATGAATGCTACATAGTCACAATTTCCTTTTCAACACAAGCAAAGCTGGGCTGTGGAACTAGTCACTTTTCTGATCCTTTGTCATTTATTTAGTGACTTCTGGAACCAAGAAATTTGTTATTTCATCAAAAAATTGGGTGAGTGAAATACAACAAATTGTGAGAGAATTTATCTCTTCTAATCACTGTATCTGAATAAGCAATGCACAGAACAACCAATTCAAGAGATGAATAAACCTCCACAGAAAACTGTAATTAAATGACTAACAGGGTGCTCTTTCTCTCCCACTTAATTGGTAAGACATGAAAAGAGTGGTTGCTAGTGGTAGTATATACATGAACATAACAGTGAGTTTTATTTTTTTAAAGTTGAGAGTGATGGCATAAAGTGGGGAAGGATAGGGTAACCAAAAGAACAAGATGGTAAGAGAGGGTAGAATAATAATGTTTTGTACTAGATTAATGGAAAACTAAAATATTCTATTATCTGTATTATACATTTTAAGTACACAAGATAAATACTAGAAATGTATGAAGAAGTTAAAACAATGATTTGGAAAGGCCTATACTGTGCTATGGCCTATACTATAGAATTTATCACTTTGATATATCCATATAAATCTCTTAATGCAAATAATATAGCATCAAAGTATTTTGGAAAAGAAAACTATTGACATGGTTATAATCCTGCCCTTAATACATATTATTTCTCTCTTTTCTGAAAAGTCAACAAAGGAAAAAACTATGTATCCCTCTCTCTCTCCCTTCCTTCCTCCCTCCCTCTCTCTCTCTGTCTCTGTCTCTATCTTAGCTTTTGCTCCTCTAGGTTATAAGTTTCTTGAGCACATGTTGCATCTTCAGCTTCATCATCATGGCATCTGACAATGTCTAGTATGTGGTATGCATTCATTAAACATATGATGAATTTTACTGAGACTATGAATGATTTGAATGAATACTATTAAAATAATCTAAATTGGAAAGGTATTTGTGTGTGTGTGTGTGTGTGTGTGTGTGTGTGTGTGTGTGTGTGTGTGTGTGTGTGTGTGATAGTAGTGGAGCTTGAATTCAGGGCCAGAGCACCATCCCTTAGCTTTATGCACTCAACACTACCTTGCTATCACTTGAGCACAGCTCTACTTCTGGCTTTCTGATGGTTAATGGCAGATACGAATCTCATGGATTTTACAAAGCTTGGGCTGGCTTTGACCCCTGATCCTCAAATCTCAACCTCCTGTTTAACTAGGATTATGGGCTTGAGCCACTGGTGTCTAGCCTGAGAAAAAGAATTTTGAAAAATGGCCATGACTCATAACTCAAAGCACATAGTAATTGGTTTTCTGAAAATGAAAGAACTATATGTATATACATATATATGTACACACACATATATATGCATATTTCTTTGGGGGCCAGAATAGAATGTCAAGACATGTTATATGTGTGTATGCATGTTCACATGAAAGTAAGTACATATATTTATTTATTTATAATATGTATGCATATACATATCATATATCATTGTATAATATATATCATTTTAATCATTTTAATCATGTCATTTGATAGATATCAATTTAGTTATTTTAAGAATATATCATTATAAGCCAGGCGCCAGTGACTCATGCCTGTAATCCTAGCTACTCAAGAGGCTGAGATCTGAGGATCAAGGTTCAAAACCATCCAGGGCAGAAAAGTCCAAGAGACTTTTATCTCCAATAAACTGCCAGAAAACCAGAAGTGGTGCTGTGGCTCAAGTGGTAGAGCACTCATCTTGAGCTGAAGAGCTCAGGGACAGTGCCCAGGCCCAAAGTTCAAGCCCCACGACCGATAAAAAAAAAGAATATATCATTATAATATATATCAATATATATCAATATGTCAATATAGATTACCTTCATGACTACAAGTGCGCTGAGTAACTGCACAAATACGGTTGCATTCTAGAAATACAAAGGAGTCATCATAGACTTTCAATAAAACCACAAGGTCTGAGGGATTATCATATATAAATTGACGTATTTATAATCTAGCCCTTTATATAAGAATACCTACATCTGATCTACCCACATAAAATCTGATCTAAGAATTCTGAAAATCTCCCTAGCACTGCATTTTTCGAATGTAATGAGAAATGTGTGTGATTTATTTCTCAGCGATCCCTCTACCATCCCCACCCCTAGCACTGTGCAGTTCAGCCTTGTCTTTCAGCTGGCAAGCATAGGCCCCAGATGCCAAGCCGTGGAAGATATTCATCTGCTGCATCTGGTTCCTTAGCAGATTCGACAGGCCTCTGTGCTGGCAGCTTCGAACATGCCTTCGGGCTTGTCACATGGTGAAAACTCCCAACTGGCTGTCTGAATTGGCAGCCATGCTTTGGCTTACTGGAGAGAAGGGAGAAATGGCTTTTCCCCCCTACCTGCTGATAACCTTTCCGGCAAGTGAGCAGTGAGCTTATGATAAGAAAAGTATATTCCTCAAGGGCAGCCCAAATTTAAGGCGGAACTCCACCTTCCAGATACAAACCCACAAGTTGTGTACATGTCAATTTAATTTCCTTGATCCAAAAGGAAATTCCCAACAATTCCAACCTCAGCTTGTGTGTTCTGAAATTAAATTCAGAAAGCATCAGCGTTTTAAGTTTGGAAGGAGAATTGACAGTCAGATAACTCATTTCCTTAATTTTTCTAATGAAACCATTAGGGTTCTGAAAGGAGAAAATACTTGGCCAGGACAAATAGGAAATAGGGCAGTAAAGAAACTCACCTTGGGCAAATGCTGAGGGGTAGGGAAGAATGAAAGAAAATACAGACAGGAAATTGCACATAAGAATAAAAAAAGGAACCCCAGAAGGCTGTGAGACTGTGTATAGCATACGGAGACTGAGTCCTAAAGCATATGCTAAACCCTTGATAAATTGTGATTATCATAATTTAGGCTGTGAAATCAGAAAATGAAAGCAGGTTTTTAAAACTAAGACAAAACTGGGAGTTTTCTGAGTGGGTTCTTATTAGGGTGCATGTAGGCAGTCAGTGAGAATATTCTTACACACAACCAGTATATGTGTGTGTGTGTGTGTGTGTGTGTGTGTGTGTGTGTGGTGTGTGCATGTGTATGTGTGTGCGTGTGTGCGTGTGCGTGTGTGTGTGTGTGTGTGTGTGTGTGTGTGTGTGTGTGTGTGTGTGTGTGCATTCACAGTTGTAGTGAGCTCTGCTTTCCAGCAGGGGACATCCACAGTCCAGGCAAGGGACTCTGGGGCCAGTTAGTCTTAGAGATGATGAGTGGAAATGATAAAGTCTCTAGGCATGAGCCTGGGACTAGCCTGCTAATGATACTCATTTTATAAAGACAAAAGTTCTGGAAAAGGTGATTTCCCCTCACCCAGCTTCCTGAGTCCTCAGTTGGTAGGAATGTAGGTGAACTTCATCTTCTCTTAATTCTCTATTTACAAGTTGAGGCTGGACAAAAGAGTTTTATTCATGCTAACGAGGCATAACTCTCCTCTACCTGAGACAGATCAACAGAACCAGGTGTTGATGACTCACAGCTCAACCCCAGAACGCTGGGAAAACAGACTCCGGAATGTACTGGGAGGCCTGGAATTTTGTATTGGCTGATGTCTGGATCCTAGGACTTTTTTATTCCTACTCAGGAGCCAAGAAAAGTGATGAGTATGCAGTAGACAAGTTGTTGAGGGTAGTGGTATGCTGATAAATATCTAATGGCCATCTCCCTGTATACATGTATAAGTTTATATACAAGGTATGTATCACACAACTTATCTAATACACTAGAATATACAATAAACTTCATTGTAAATTCTCTAGGTTTAATCCTTCACTATTTTGCTGAGCTTTTGGAATTGTGGCCAATCATTACAATTCAATGATGATTTGACAAAATCAGAAACTGCAAATAAGTGCTTGACTTTTTCAGCATAGAAGGCATTTACTGCATTGATCAAAGAGTGTGGTAGTGACACAGATGTTAGTTGATATTTGCATTTATGTTAATGAACCAATGATATATGTTGAAACTTAAATTTGTTTTATCAATGATATGAGCCAAATCTTTACTAAATCTTCTAATGACATTTGAATACTTGTGACAACTCTCTCCTTGATTACTTTGCTATTTACAATGTAACAGTCTTTGACATAATCCAGCATATTAACCAAGTAATTCAAGCCTATCACTTCAAACCTTTGTTTATTGTGTTTTACAATTTCCAGGGTGTAAATACTGAGGGTATTTATGTGGTGCTTTCATAATTAAAATAATGTTACTGAATGCAGAGTTGTAAAGAGATACACAATAGTATTTAGTATTTAACAAGTAATTATTAGTTTTAAGTAATAGTATACTACTTAATATATTTAGACATAAGACAATAGGCATAAATAACTAAAAGAGCATAAAAAGGGTATGATCAAATGATTAAGAAGTGATGGATTTTAGGCTATTATATTTTATCCATAAAATATAAAAAGTAACATCTATCTGATACAATCTGTTTTTTTTTAAAAAGAGTTCACTCTGTATATTATTTAGTACATTGTAACAGTGAACACATAATACTTCCAAAGGAAGCAAAAATCCAAGGCCAGATACTTCCAATAATATTATCTCTTAAATATCTAAAAGTATTGAAAATATCATATGCAAGCCATTGTGTTAAATTATATGGATTATATAATCCTCACAATAATTATGTATTCCTCCCCCCCCACACACACACAGATGAGAATCTCTATCTAGCAAATGGGAAGCTGAGGCTTACAGAAGTGAATTGTTCAAGTTCACCAAGCAGTCATGGTAGGGATAGAATGAGAAAACAGTCTGACTTGATAAGTATTGCATGACAAATCAATTGATGACAATTAACAAAATGCTAGTCCAAAAAAATCAGTAAAATAACTGGTTTGGGAGCAAGCCTGGATTTACGAATGAAATCTAGCTTTGGTCCAATGGTGTGAAGCTGATCAAATCACTTCACATCCCTGAAATTGCTGCATAAAGAAGGCTAGATCTTTACTCTGCAAAGAGAAATAAAATACTTAAAAAAGATGTTATCCTTTCTGCCAAGATCATGTGTGACAGACTTGAGAATAGGAGGAGGTGGTCTGATCGTATAGTGTTTGTGTACAAAATCTTGTATACACATGTTCATGTACAATTTGAGTGGTTAAGACAAATGTATGGAGTAGGCTGGCTGGTGCATCTTCTCTCCCAACACTGGAAAATCTTTTGATGAAGATAAAATGGTCCAAGATAAAATGGCCTTTACACTTACCAGTCCTCTCCATACCAATTTCACATCGCATCCCAGATGTTGTAAGTATAGACTTATATTTTCAAGCCTATCGATGCAGTTGGGAGTTGTTTTGCTACATTTATATGCGTCTAAAAAGTTAACCTCTTTAATTCTTAAATTTAAAGTCTTTTGGACAGAGGAGAAAAAATGTATTTAAAGTACTTCCACGTGGAGAAGAATGGTTTGTCCCAAGTTTCTTGCCACTTGGGGCTTATAACCATGACAGAAAATTCTTCCATATTTTGTTAAGATGCTAGCAGAAAGTCTGCGTGGTAGAACGTGGCATGAAAGGGCAACTAGAATTTGAAGAAAATACAGCAAATCCCAATCCCAAGTCCATCGTTTAAATCATATTCATATATATATATATATATATATATATATATATATATATCAGCTATATATAGAGATCTATCTCTCTCTGTCTCTCTGTGTCTCTGTCTCTGTCTGTCTGTCTGTCTGTCGGTCTGTCTGTCTCCAGCCCCAGCTCTCTTGCAGTACAGTTCAATGGGTCTTCACTGGTCTCATCATTTGCTCTGTATTCCATGTTACTTTGAGCTGTATGAAGAGAGAGGCCTGAGACTCTCTTGCAGTTGTAATTAAATCTCCCCCAGACATTCACCAGCTCTAGGTCCCAAATTGGGCTAATCATTATCTTTTTTAATGTTTTTTTATTGTAAAATTAGTGTACAGAGGGGTTACAATTACATGAGTAAGGTAATGAGTACATTTCCTATTGAGCATTGTTACCTCCTCCTTTGTTTTTCCCTACCATCCCTTCCCTCCCTACTGCCCCAACTCCTCCTTCCCCGCCCCCCGCCCTGCAGTTGTAAAGTTCATTTTCAACACAGTGTCTTGTACATCTCATTGTTACAAAGGGTTAACCTGTATCCTTGTTTCAGCATTTTGTTATTTCCCTTCCCCTCTCCAAATTAGAAAACTGTCTATACAACATGCAGGGCAATGACGTCAAATACAGTGAAAACAGGGGTTATACCATGGGGAAAGAAAATACAAAAGAAACAAAAAAAAAACATAGTACATTTTAGATACCTTAAAAACAATAGCAAGGGCTGGGAAGGTGGCTCAGTGGTAGAGCGCTTGCCTTGCATGCCTGAGGCCCTGGGTTCAAATTCTCAGCACCACATAAGCAAAAAGAAAAAAGCCGGAATTGGCGCTGTGGCTCAAGTAGTAGAGAGCTAGCCTTGAGCTGAAGAGCTGAGGGACAGCGCCCAGGCCCAGAGTTCGGGCCCCACGGCTGTACCCAAAAAACAAAAAACAAAAAACAAAAAAACAAAAAAAGCAATAGCAAGATGGGCTGGGAAGGTGGCTCAGTGGTAGAGTGCTTGCCTTGCATGCATGAGGCCCTGGGTTCGATTCCTCAGCACCACATAAGCAGAAAAAGCTGAAAGTGGTGCTGTGGCTCAAGTGGTAGAGTGCTAGCCTTGAACTGAAGAGCTGAGGGACAGTACCCAGACCCCACAATTGACAAAAAAATATCAAGAAAGAAAAAAACAAGTTGTGTCCCTATCTTGGGGTTCATTTCACTTAACATCATCTTATATGGTCATATGAATATAGCCATGCCTCCATCAGAAAGAATGACATCTCCCCATTTGTTAGTAAATAGAAAGACTTGGAAAAAATTATAATCATTACCTTAAAAACTGAATCAGCAACATCCTATCCTAGAAGGTGCTGATTTTGAAGCTCAGACGTGGTCCCCCGAAATTGCTGTTCATTTATTTATGCCTTTAAGTCTATTCAACACAGAATAATCCCCACATCAGCATTGAGATAGCTGACCATGTGAACAACCAAATCCTCCTCTCCACTGAATTCAGTTGCACAGCCAGCCTGAGGAATGGGGGCAGTTCAGGGTGGCAAGCAAGAACTAAGGAATTTGGGGGGGAGGGGGGGCGTGGAGGGTCATTCATTACTAGGATATTGAATACTCTCATTGGTAAGAAACTAGTAGAAATGTCTCCAGGGAAATTCTTTCTTCAGGTAGCCCCAGGACAAGAGAGTATGGCCTTTGTGTCATGTGGCTTCTGTACATTCATGTCTGCTAGCTCTAAGTGCTTATGCATATGGGCATACTGTACTCCGAACCATCAAGACTCCTTTAAATCTGCTTCTTAGGCTTTAACATTGTAGCAGCTTCAGGATCTACCGCCAAGGCTTGGAAGTAAAATCTCTACTTTAAAAATCATCTTCCAAGCTAGGTACAAGGGCTCATGCTTGTCATGATAGCTATTCAGGAGGCTGAGATCTTAGGACTGTGATTCAAAGGCAGTCCAGAAAGGAAAGTCTCTAAGTTCTCTTATCTCCAAAAAAAAAAAAAAAAAAAAAAAGCCAGAAGCTAGCATTGAGCACAAGTCTTAGGGACAGTGTGTGCCCAGGCCCTGAGTTCATGCCCCAAGATTGACATAAATAAAAACAAGCAAATAAAAGCTTCCTGATACTACTTATGCTCAGATATAGAAAAATACTCCTCAAAAGTAGAGGGAGCAGGTGCCAGTGGCTCATGCCTGTAATCCTAGCTACTCAGGAGGCTGAGATCTGAGGATCACGGTTCAAAGGCAGCCCAGGCAGGAAAGTCAGTGAAACTCTTATCTCCAATAGCCACTAGAAAACTGGAAGTATCACTGTGATTCAAGTGGTAGAGTGCTAGCCTTGAGCTGAAGAGCTGAGGGACAGCACCCAGGCCCAGAGTTCAAACCCCACAACTGACAAAACAAAAACAAAAAAACTGGAGGGAATCCTGGTTTTATGGTCAGAGAACCTAGATTATCATATAGTTCCATTAGTTTCTGTGTCTTAACATCTTCATACTGCTGTTTTTTCTTATCTCATCTATGAAGACAGTGACAGACTTGCCTATTTTGGGGCATCTTTTTCTCTCCCTGTCCTGGGTTTGATAGCCTAGGTGCTATCCCTGAGCCTCTTTGTACTTGAAGCTAATGCTCTATCACTTTAGACACACAGAACCACTTACTGGAGATGAGTCTCACAGACTTTCCTGTGTGGGCTGGCTTTTAACTGTGATCCTCAAGTCTCAGCCTCCTGAGCAGTTAGGATTATAGGCATGAGCCATAGGCACCTGACTCTTGTCATTTGTAGAAGACTCATTATCATCCATTTAAATAATTTTGATAAAGAGCTTAGTAAATAACAATGACAATCAACCTGGCAAACTTTATGTACTGCATATATAGAACTTTCATTTGTAAAGACTCACAGTCAGTATGTGAATGAACATTTGAATGAACAAAGCTGCCTCTATCTAGTGTAAACTCTATTCTCCCAGTTCCCTTTACCCTATCTATCACATTGTTCTTTTCATATGAGACTCTTCATTTTTCAGCTTAAATTGCAAGAAGACTCATTCTTCATAAGTACTCATTTATCAATAACGCTATTAGTCAACATATTGTGCCAATAGGGTCCTAAGGCACAAGCAATTATTTGTTTTTACACTTTAAATGAAAAATAAAATCTCAGGATATAAGTCCTGTATATACAGTTTGATGTTTTGAGAGGAAATCTTGCTCTTCTTAAAAGAAAAATGACTTTAGACAATGCTATCTTTTTCTCTCCTGCCATTTTCCAGGTCTCCCTCTAGGATGTAGGGAGATGTTGAATTGCTAAATGTCTCCCCATTGCACTATCAAAAACTGCAGCAAACTCCATGCTTGTAAGATTGGTGGCAAAGAAGATGAGCAGGAAGAATGCTGACCAGTGGAGTTCTTGAGCCATGTGGAAAGCCTAAATGTTAGCCTGGCTTAGATTATGTGTATATCTTAATCTAAAGTAAAAATACCAGCTAGTTTCCATCAACCATGTCATTTCCAACCAGAAAACAATACTAGGCTTCAGTCTGAAGAGGACCTTGATCAAGAAAGACCCTGGTGGTCTGTCTTCCCCATTGAGTAGTGCTAGATAAGAGCAATGATATGGGTTACAAACTAGAAATTCAACTCTTGACTGGAATAGGCACCAACCTCGTGACCTTGAGCAAAATAGTCCTCATTTCCAAACTGATTGACCTACTGCTATTTGTATGAATGAGTAGATTGTAGGTGTTAATTTTGCATTTTTTACATTTAATTTTGCATTAATTTTACATTTTCGTAACTGCTGATAAATTTTATTTTTTCTTTAGAGGTGGTTTTATAATCCCACTCTAAAACTAGAATATGCACTCATTTCAAGACATACAAGTAAAACGAGAAACACTCAGGGTTTTCTTCTGTATCCTAGGTTTTATATCTGTGGATCAGGGTCCAAACTTCTGCAGTACGTGTAGCTCATGCTGCCTCCTTTGTTTGCCTCAGAGCTCTTTGTGTTCTGACCAAAATGTATAGCAGATGTCTCTCAGGCTAGTCTACCTTTCTATTTCCACCTAAGAAAACAAGTCTAAATATAACTATATCATGAGAAATCTTTAGTCAGCTTTATTTTTTAAAGTAGATTACTTTTGAACAAGGAAATGTGATTCTCATTTCAATGTATCATTGGACACATCTTTCAAACATCTTCTATGTACTATTCTATCCCATTATATACTACTGGACATGGTTCTCAGGGGTCTGTGATTGCCACAGGAAGTCTAACTTTATGAGCCCTTTGAGTTGTGTAAACCAAAGCAGTCCCCTCATCATGGATAGTATTAAATTTTAGATTTTAGACATTAATTTAAAATGCTAGCATCCATAAAAGAAGGGACTTATAGCTGAAATCACTTAAGAATATTCTTTACTTCTAAGTTTATGATCTCAAGCCTAACCATCTACCCTACAATTGCAGCTACAGAATAATTTAACTTTCTCAGCTTCCCCAAAACTCTAAGACTTTACAAAGAAGGTTCCAAAGGCATAGCTCCTCATATGAATGTCATCCCATTTTGCATTTACATATATACACCCATCTATTCTTTCTCCATCTAATGGGCTAAAAAAAATCAATAACTATCCTAGGTCCTAGGATAAAAAGAATAATTGTTACAACAATTTCCTTGTGTAAAAGCTTCTGCAGAAATTGACATTAAAAATATACCCAATGTGTAGCTGCTATTCTCTAAGGACCATAACTCACTCGCAAGTCAATTAGTATGAGACCAGGAGGAAAAGGGGTCACCCTTAAATCACTCGGCTACAGGCTTTAACTGGTGTAAAGAGCACTAAATCCACCCAGAACACCACAGCATTTCCGACGGGCAGGAAAGTGAAAGTTAACACCCACCTAGTTACACCCAACTAGAAGAGGCTGACTGTTATGGCACCCCTTTAATGGTATTTTGCTCTCCTTTCAATCTGTATCCTTGCTCATTTATTATACATTATTCCTGTGCTTGATCATAGTGTCACTTGGGGTCCACCATTGCATAGCATATCAATGTGGGCCCTGTCTGCATTCCTTGATGCCTGATAGAGTCTTCTCCGATGCAGTTCTTCCTTTCAAGTTGGGCCTCCATGTGTGTAGTATTAATTTCTCTGGCTGTATGTAATTCATTCAGGGACTCACACCAGCTGAGAACCCCATATGGGAGTCCAGATTTACAGAGCTTTTTCATTTTGTGCCTTGCCAACCCAGAGGAAACAATTTTCTATTTGAATTTTGAGTGTTTGCCCTTGTTGTGTAGTCTACTGGTGATGGCTGATTAAGAAGCCATATTCCATGAGAGGCCCATCCAGACAGCAGGTTGGGCCAATTAATCCTCCACAGCCTCTGTAGTCCTGGAGTTAAACATCACTCCCCTGCTCCTCCAGGATGTTTCCATGGCTGCCTTGTGCATCCTGCTGCCGTGGGCCCCATTGACTTCCTGACCTTGACTTTCCTATTCTCCAAGGAAGTTTGCTTTTCTCTAGTTTCTCCAAATCTTTCCTTTCAGCATACAATTTTCCCTAAAGGTTCAGGATTTTTGCCCATAAACTTAGAAGATGAAGCTCAAATGAGCACTTTTACTTTACTAAGATGCTTTGAATTTTAATAGAATTGGTGACCACACTGTGACCTCATAGAATTTTGAGTTTTGCGTGGCAGAACATAAGGCTCACAAAACAAAAGGAAAACCCCTCAGTATCACCAAAAACAAAAGGCGATCACAGAGCCTGGGCTGAAAACCACTTGTACTAGATTACCTCATACTTCTGGCTCCTTTATGATCTGTCTTGATCTCTGCTCAGAACTTTAACGTTCTTCTCTTTATCATATCCATTTGCAGGAAGGGAAAAGAGGAAGATTGCTTTCAAACATTATGAGCAGCATCTGGAATAAAATTCCTTGCCAGGGATCTCCAAACAGAAAACTCTCAGTGATCACAAGGTAGGCAGCCTGTAAGACTTAATACTTCTGTAATTCGAATCTGGACTTTCTGTCTGCCATACATTTTCATCTAGCCCACCATAAGAGTTATATGTCCTCTCTGTTCTAGCCACCTAAAATCCTTCCCCCATTCTAAAATAAAGTATCAGAATACAGAATGATTTCCAAGATGACAAGTTGGTCCTGGAGTTGAAATAAGAGCACTCACCTTTGTTAAAGGTATTTACGTCCCTCACTTACCGTGAATGTTCAGGAGAAATTAAAAAATAAACAAAAACAACAACAAAAAAGCTATGAGACACAGACTGTGATGTCTCTGGTCTAAATTAAGAAACTAATTGGGCAAATGTGACCAAAGAGAGCAACATGGGTAAGGGGTACAATTAAAGAAATAATAAGCTAGAGAGGTGCTTGAGAAGTAGAACATGGCTATCAGATTGCAAAGGGGTGGAGGGATTAGCAATACATCAAGAGCTCTGGATCAAGTAAAATGGGGACAATAGAAAACACAAGCAAGCTCCCAGTTCCACAGCAAAGGCAATTAGGCCAGGTAAGAATTGGGGGTCCGGACACGCCCTATTTTGTTTAAAATTCTAATTGAGACCCACATTCTAGCTCCAAAGTCACTTTTACATTCAAGTCTTCTCATGTAGGTTAAAATAATTCATTAGATTTCTGTTAGTCATTGACCTACAAATGCATTTACATGGTAATTGTTCCTGGTCCACTTAACTTAATCATTTGGTTGTGTCTCTATGCTTCAGAAGATTGCACCTACTGGGTTATGACTTTTACCATCTTTTAAGAAAAAAGAACCACCTTTGGCTGTATAAGTGACATGTAATAAACTACAAATGTTTAAACTGTTGTAATTGTATGTATTGGCATATGCATACAACTGTGAAAATATTACAATGAGCAAGAGAGTGAAAAATGTCATCATTGCCCCTTGGTAATTCCTCTTCATGTCCTTCCTTGACTCCAGCCCTAGCCATATCTGCTTCCTATCACAATGAGTTTTCCCCCCATGTTTACATCAATGGAATTATATTTTATATTTCTTTTGCATGGATCTTTTCAGCATAACTGTTTTGAAATTTTCCTGTACTGTTGCATGGGTTGAAAATTACTTTTTGTTGATTAGTAACATTTTATTGTAGAGCTATATATATAATGACTTGTTTATCCTCATACCCATTGACAAGTATTTGAGTTGCTTTCATTTTGGGGACATTACAAATGAAGCAGCCATGAATATTTGTGTAAAAGGCTCAGTATGGATATGTATTTTCTTTTTCTTGAATAAATACATGGGAATAATGGGGATAATATGATAAGTTTGTGTTAAAATTTTCAGAAACTTCTGGCCCGTGTTCCAGAACATTTGTACAACTTTGCATTCCCATCAACAATATGTGAGAATTATTGTTTCTCCAGATCTTCACCAGCATCTAATAATCTTGTCATCTTTTTATCAAAAGAAAAGAATGAGCCAGATGTGGTAGCATATAATCTGTAATCCTAGCTACTTGGAAGATGGAAATAGAGAGATCACAGTTTGAGGCCAGTCTGGTTTAAAAACACAGAGAGACGTTATCTCAAAAACAAGACATAGTTGAACATGGTAGCTCACACCTATAATCTCAGCTACTTGGGAGTTGGAGAATGGGAACATGCAGTTTAAAGCCAGCTCAGTCTCTCTCTCTCTCTCTCTCTCTCTCTCTCTCTCTCTCTCTCTCTCTCTCTCTCTCTCTCTCTCTCTCTCTCTCTCTCTCTCTCTCACACACACACACACACACACACACACACACACACACCTTTCCATCAATATCTGGGTGCAATGGTATATGCTTGGCATTCTAGCTATATAGGAGCAGAAGTTGAGAATATGGTTGTTTCAGGATAGCCTCAACAGAGAAGTCTTCAAGATTCTATCTCAAGAGAAGAATCCTGGTAGTGTGGTGAGAGCCTGTTACCTGAGCTACAGTGAGAAATGAAATATTAGGAGGCATGTGATCCAGACACACACCCACCAAGGCAGTAAAACCCTATCTCAGAAAAATAACCAGATGCAGAAAATAAATGTGGAATACCAAGTTTGAGTTGAGAACCTGATTTAAAAGTCCACCACAAATGAACACGCAAATAAATAGAGCTGGATTTGGTGATGAGCCATGTCATCCCATCTATGTAGACAGCATAGATAGGATAGTGGTGATACCACAAAAATGCTATCGCCCATTCATTATTAGAGCGAGTTCTATGAGGCAGATACAATAAATACTCCATGATGTTTTGGTGATAACCCTGAAAATAGAGAAAATCAATTCAGAAAACTAGAGCACAAAACCACAGAATGAAACAATAGAGCTAGGAAGAGAATGTAAGCCCTCAGTCTTAAGTCCTTTTTCTATGTTGCGTGCAACATGCAGAAAATCTGTGACAGAGGGAAAAGGAAATGTATTTAGACAGATCACTGAGATCCAATTTGAATCTATGGTAAAGGTAAGCCTGTACTGCTAGTAAAAATTTTACATGCCCACACTGATAGTATCTGCTTTAAATCTCTCAGTAAACCTATGAGAGACTAGGGCTTTATTTAACTGTTCATGAAGATAAGAAAACAGAGGATAGGTGAGCTTAAAGCGGTTATCAGTGTGACATAGCTAGTGAAAAGATAAATGGGTGCATAAATTAAACCCATACTTCTAGATTTCTTTTGTGAACTACAGGCTTGGGATTTGTTTACAGTGTACGTTAGTTGCATGTTTCCATAAAACCATCTGCTTCAATTTCCCATTTCTAGAATACAGTTGATAAGCATCGAAACAACTTTTACACTTCTGCTACTATACCTCACAACTGCGTAAGGTATGATATGAATCCAGGAGGAGGAGGAAAAGGTTTAACATCTTGCCATGCCTTCCTTCCTCCTTCAAAGACTTTATTCCAGGTTCTTCCTGTCTGGCAGATTCTGATTATCTCACAGAGAGATTTAAATGACAGAACCATCTTTTCCCAAGATTCCATGCTGGTGGATTGTGGCATGTGACCCACTATTAAAAAACAGATCTAAAAATACTCTGATCATCTAGAAAAAAAAATCCCTCCCTGATATAAAGAGCTTCATAAGAGGCATTGACTCTCCTTCTTAAACAACATTAGTAGTAGTGAATCTAACTCTGATCAGAGAAGAAACTATTACAGGGAGGATAGAGAATTTGAAAATTATGGAGCACAGTAATAAATATGGGTGAACCGCTGAATCTACCACCCTTAAAGCTGCCCTAATAGACTTAATACAATATGAAGAAATTTTTTCCTAACCATTTAATCCACTTGAGTTTGAAATTTTTGTTCCATGTACTAGAACATCTTAATTGATTCAACATAAAACTATAGGCCAGGCATCAGACTAAGTACCTTCAAATAAGTGATCCTGTTTAATCTGTAAGGCAAGGTCATGGGATAATTATGGTTATGCTCATTTCAGAGATAAGGAAACAGCAACTCAGGGAGGTTAGATGACCTACCCAACTCCAAGCTAATAACAAGTGGTGAAGAGTCAACCCAAAGACACTTGAAATCTACACTTTTGATTACACTATGACAACTCATTGGAGAGACTGATAGGAATGCATATTTAATTAGAAGATATATTCACTTAATTAATTATGAGGACAGCAACATACTGACTATTCTATTAAGGTGACATAGTTCAGCTATACTTCTAATTCTGTCTTGAGTCTGATCATAGTATATTTTTAAATGTCCAGAAAAACCACATTATCTTATTTTTGTTTTTGTTTTTTAAATAAAAGATCTAAAGTGTCTGTGAGCCACAAAGCTAAGATTCCTTGAGATACAAGAACTGAAGATACAGAACTGTTAAATATGTGATTCTCTTCCCCTGGCCCCTACATACACCATGTTTGGGTTAGAGACAGAGAGTGTACAGTAAATGACAGCTATCTGAGTAATGCTGTTATAATAAACATTATCGCAGAGCATTTTGCAATTCTGTACATTCACCTGGTGTTTACAACTCAGAAACATGATCACATGTACATTTCGAGTAGAAGGACTATTCATAATCAGGATGACGAGAAGGAAGACACCTGAAGGGACTGGCCCTTCGAGTTGGAGAGAACAGAGTGAATCGGCCATCATGGGCCTCCAGGTGTTGGTTAAAATCCTTGCTAATGGCAACCATAAGTCTCTCCCAGGGACTTCCCTAAAAATCCCAGGCAGAATGAAACTAAGAATCCCAGGCAGCAGGCTATGGTAACCAGAAGTGTGTGATGGAAACTTCCTGGGAATGGAGGTTCACACTGAAATTCAGAAGTTCAGGAATCAGCATGAGGTAACCCAGTTCTTCCTAAGATAGCAGGTTCTTTGTGGAAAATAGCAAAACAAATAAATTTAAAAAGGAAATTTTCGTACCAAACCGACCAGTTCGAAACAGCGATGTGTATCAGACCGCAGAATACTCTCCCCCGATAGAAGTTGTAAAACCCCTCTCCTCCTGAGTCATTTCAAAGTAGCCTGGTTAAAATAATTGGAAATTTACTCCAGGGAGCAATCCATTAGTGGCCAAGGATGTAGGAGATAAATTGATGGGTCTCCTCAAGTCCTACTTTCTATAGTCAACTTTCTGGATATTCAGATATTTGTTGTTGCTCCCTTGATTGTTTTCTATTACTTCTGTTTTAATGTACTGCCCGTCATGAACTGCATATTAATACAAATAAAGTGCTTTCTAGAGTGAAAAACAGTACAGTGAGCTATACTAATGCTTCTGTTGCTTGTATATACATATAATTTATAATTTTATTAATGGTTGTTGCTCTGGTAATTGCAATTAACATTTTAACTTGAAGCAATCAAGTTCCTGTGAATGCTAAGCTAATTTCAGTCAAACACAAAAAATGATTCCAATGCCACTCTACTGCCTACTTCTTTTTCACATTTTTGTCATTGAGATTATATCTTTGACATAGTAAGATCATCAACACAATAAGCTATAACATAAATGTTGCCTTATAGATGCTTGTCTGCTGAGTAGAAGATATATTCATGAACAAAGTTACATTTATATGATGTTCCTGTATACTTACATAATCACCTTAATTTCATATGCTTCTTTTTCTTTATGTGAAATTCCAGTCTCTGCTTTGTGTTTTTCATTTCAGCCTGAAGAACTCCTACTAGTCTTTTCTATAGGATAAATGTACTAGTGATAAATGCTTCTGTTTTTTGTTTATCAGGAAGTGTGGTAATTTTTCCTTTTTTTTTTTGGAGGATCTTGCTGAATATGGGGTTCTTAGCAAAAAAAGCACATCATATATGTCTTCCTACTGACTCCTCTCCTCCATGATTTCTGATAAGAAGTCAGCCATGAATTTCATTGAACACCCTTGCTCATGATAAGTTGCATTTGGTGTTTTCAAGTCTCCTTTTGTCTCTTTTTGAAAAGTTTCACTCTGATGGTATTCAACTCTGAGATTCTTCTGCTTGGAGATAAGTGATCTCAGATGTGCAGGTCATTTTTATCAATATTAAGAAGATTATGGTTATTATTATTATTTTCTTTTGTTGTAAGGGTGACATATAGAGGGGTTACAGTTACATAAGTAAGGTGATGAGTACATTTCTTTTTGAACATTGTTACCCTCTCCCTCTTTTTCCTCTCACTTTTCCTTACCCCAAGACTCCTCTACCCCAAGTTGTAAAGTTCACTTCCAACATAATATCTTGTGAATATTGCTGTTGCATTGGTTTACTCTTTGTCTTTTGTCTCACCATTTTTTATTCCCCTTACATTCCCTAAGTCAGATAAATGTATATACAAGACACAGGGTGCCAAAATAAAAAACAGTGACAACAGGGGATAAACCAAATGAACAAAAGAAGGGAAAAAAGAAATAACTTCACACAATACATGAAAACAAAAACAAAAACAAAAATGATCATTTCCATATCTTGAAGTTCATTTTGATTAGCTTCATTTTATATGGTTTATGTTCATTGCAGCATTATTTACCATAGCTAAGATATTTAACCAACCCAGATGCCCCTCGGTAGATGAATGGATCAAGAAAATGTGATATATATATATATATATATATATATATATATATATATAAACAATGGAATTCTATGCTTCCATCAGAAAGAATGACATTGCCCCATTCATATGGAAATGGAGAGACTTGGGGAAAAAGCATTTTAAGTGAGTAAGCTAGATCCAAAGCAGCATAGGTTCCATGTTTTCCTCTCATTTATAATAACTAGTATATGTCTAGGATACTCCTAGCAGAGAATCACAATGATTATTATTTCTTAGACTCTTATTTCTGCCTCTAATTCTAGAGGGAAAGTGCTTTTTGGCCATATGGGAAGAAATGCCTGATTTGAAAGCAGATTTGGAGCAGTATGTAACTGCTCTTATTTTTTTAAATTTTTTTTATTGTGAAAATACTGTACAGAGGGGTTACAATTACATGGGCAAGATAGTGAGTACATTTCTTTTTTTATTGTAAAGATACTATACAGAGGGTTACAGTTACATGAGTAAGGTACACTTCCTCTTGAACATTGTTACCCCCTCCATTGTTTTCCCCCTACCATCCCTTCCCTCCCTACCTTCCCCGAGGTTCTTTTTTTTTTTTTTTTTTTTTTTTTTGGTTGTGATTAAGTGATTACATAATTTCCGGAATTTCACAGTATTGTGGAATAATGATGCTCACTTCAAGTCATAAGTTCATTCTAACTTTCCTGGAGCAAATTGTCTATCACAGTCTATAACATATAACGGTGTACACATGTTATACACCATACATGTGATCAGCAGCATGGGGATATTTAGTAGTGGTTCGACCAGATGAGTGGGAGTTCTTTGTTTCTTAAGTCCTGTTAGTTTTGTCGTATCACCTAACATTTTGGATTTAGCATCCACTTATCAGGGAGACCATGTACTGTTTGTCTCTTTGCTCTTGGCTTACCTCGCTCAACATGATTCCTTCTAGCTCCATCCATTTCCCTGCAAATGCCATTATTTTGTCATTCTAATGGCTGCATAATATTTCATTGTGTATAGATACCACAATTTTTGTATCCATTCATCTGTGGTGGGGCATCTGGGTTGTTTCCATATCCTAGCTATTGTGAACAGTGCTGCAATAAACATGGAGGTGCACGTGTCCTTGTATATTGGTTCCTGTTCTTCAGGGTAGATGCCTAGAAGTGGTATGACTGGGTCGTAAGGGAGGTCAATCTTCAGCTTTCTAAGGACCCTCCAGACTGGTTATATAAGTGTACATTCCCACCAGCAGTGTAATAGGGTTCCTCTTTCTCTGTATCCCCTCCAGCATTTGTCGTTGGCTGATTTGTGGATGTGGGACATTCTGACTGGGGTAAGGTGGTATCTCAGGGTTGTCTTTATTTGCATTTCCTTTACCACCAAGGATGATGAACATTTCCTCATGTGTTTCTTTGCCATTTTTATTTCTTCATTTGAGAAGTCCGTCTTTAGTTCCCTTGCCCATTTAGTAATTGGTTTGTTAGGTTTGGGAGGGATTAGTTTCTTGAGTTCCCTGTATATACAGGATGTTAACCCCTTGTCTGATTTATTGCTGGTAAATATTTTTTTCCCAATTAGTTGGTTGTCTTTCTAGCTTGGTTGCAATAGATTTAGCTGTGCAGAAGCTTTTTATTTTAAGGTAGTCCCATTTGTTGAGTCTCTCTCCAACTTGTTGTGACCCTGGGACTCTGTTCAGGAAGTTCCTTCCTGTGCCTATTAGTTCAAGTGTCTCTCCTACTCTGTCCTGCAGTAGTTTCAGAGATTCAGGTTTAATGTTAAGGTCTTTAATCCATTTTGAGTTGATGTTGGTGCATGGTGATAGGCTGGGGTCCACTTTTAGTTTTTTGCATGTGGCTGCCCAGTTTTCCCAGCACCAGTGGTTGAAGAGGCTGTGTTTCTTCCATTGTATGTCTTTGTCTCCTTTGTCGAATATCAGCTGGCTGTAGGCCTGTGGATTTATTTCTGGATCTTCTATTCTGTTCCATTGGTCTTTGGGTCTGTTTTTGTGCCAGTACCATGCTGTCTTTGTTATTATAGCTCTGTAGTAGAGTTTGAAGTTCGGCATGGATAGCCCTCCCATGTTGTCTTTATCCCCTAGAATTGTTTTGGCTATTCTAGGTCTTTTGTTGTTCCATATGAATTTTTGGACTGTTTTCTGTATTTCAGTGATGTACGTCATTGGGATTTTAATAGGAATTGCATTGAATTTGTATATTAGTTTTGGAATTTGTATATTAGTTTTACTATATTAAGTCGGCCTATCCAAGAGCATGGGAGGTCTTTCCATTTCCTAGTGTCTTCTGCAATTTCTTTCTTTAACTTTTTATAGTTTTCATTAAATAGTTCTTTTACATCTTTGGTTAGGTTAATTCCTAAATATTTTATTTTTGGGGAGGTTATTGTGAATGGGGTTGCTCCCTTTATTTCCCTCTCTTCTTGTACATTGTCAGTGTACAGGAAGGCAACTGATTTTTGTGGGTTTATTTTGTATCCTGCTATTTTGCCGAAGTGATTTATTATTTCTAAGAGTTTGGGGATGGAGTTTTTGGGATCGTGAAGGTATAGTATCATGTCGTCTGCAAAAAGGGATAGTTTAACTTCTTCTTTCCCTATGCGGATCCCTTTAATGTCTTTTACTTGCCTTATTGCCCTGGCTAAGGGTTCCAGGACTATATTGAAGAGGAGTGGAGACAGTGGGCATCCTTGCCTTGTTCCTGATTTTAGGAGAATTGGTTGTAGCTTTTCCCCATTAAGTATAATATTGGCTATTGGTCTGTCATAAATGGCTTTTATTGTTTTTAGAAATGTTCCTTCTATTCCTATTTTCTCCAGAGCTTTTAGCATGAATGAATGTTGAATTTTATCAAAGGCCTTTTCTGCATCTGTGGCGATAATCATGTGATTCTTGACCTTGGCTCTGTTGATGTGTTGGATTACATTTATTGACTTATGTATGTTAAACCATCCCTGCGACTCTGGGATGAAGCCTACCTGGTCATAGTGTATAATTTTTTTATGTATTTCTGGATTCTGTTAGCTAGAATCTTGTTAAGGATCTTTGCATCTGTGTTCATCAAGGAAATTGGCCTGTAATTCTCCTTTTTGGTTGGGTCTTTGCCTGGTTTGGGGATGAGGGTGATATTGGCTTCGTAGAATGAGTTTAGGATAGCTCCCTCCTTCTCTGTTTCTCTGAAGAGCTTGAGGAGTATGGGTATTAGTTCTTCTTTAAAGGTCTTATAGAATTCTGCTGTGAATCCATCTGGTCCTGGGCTTTTTTTTTTGTTGGAAGACTTTTGATAGCTTCCTGTATCTCATTATAGGATATTGGCTTATTTAATTGGTTTACTTCTTCTTTGCTCAGTTTGGGCAACTTGTACTTCTCTAAAAATGCATCCATTTCTGCCAGATTTTCTTCCTTTAGAGAGTATAACTTTTGAAAGTAGTCTGTTAGAATTGTTTGGATATCTTGGATACGTGTTGTGATTTTTTTCCCGTGGCATCCCTAATCCTGTTAATATGTGTTTCCTCTCTTCTTTTTGTAATTAATCTTGCCAACCGGCCATCAATTTTGTTTATTTTTTCAAAGAACCAGCTTTGTGTTTGGTTTATTTTGGTTATAATATTCTGATTTTCTAATTGGTTGATCTCTGCTCTTAATTTGGTTATCTGGCTTCATCTAGTAACTTTAGGTTCCATTTTTTCTTGTTTTTCTAGCTGTTTTAATTGCAACATGAGATTATTTACTTGGTCTGTCTCCATTCTCTTGATGTGGGCACTGAGGGCAATAAATTTGCCCCTCAGGACTGCTTTTGCTGTGTCCCACAAGTTTCTTTGTGAGGTGTTTTCATTTTCATTGAGTTGTAGGAAATGCTTTATTTCTCCTCTGATCTCTTCTGTTACCCAGGCATTGCTAAGGAGTGTGCTGTTCAATTTCCATGTATTAGAGAAATGTCTGCGGTATGCTTTGTTATTGAGAGCTAGCTTGATTCCACTGTGGTCAGATAGGATACAGGGGATTATGTCGATCCCTTTGTATTTGCTTAAGTTCCTTGCATGAACTATGATATGGTCTATTTTGGAGAAAGTTCCATGAGCTGCTGAGAAGAATGTGTACTGTGTTGTTTTAGGGTGAAATACTCGGTAGATGTCAGTTAATTCTGCTTGAAGTATGGCCTCACTTAATTCGGTAGCTTCTTTGCCAATCCTCTGGTTGGTAGAACTGTCCTTTGGTGAGAGTGGTGTGTTGAAGTCTCCTAGTATTATCGTATTGGGATCTATTTTATTCTGTAAGTTTGAGAGCGTTTGTTTAACATATCTGGGTGCACCAATATTTGGGGCATATAAGTTGATGATGGTTATATCCTCCTCTTGGATTGTTCCCTTTATTAATATGTAGTGTCCCTCCTTGTCTTTCTGTATTGATTTTAATGAAAAGTTTATTTTGTCAGATATCAGGATAGCTACACCTGCCTTCTTACTGGGGGCATTTGATTGGTAGATCCTTTTCCACCCCTTCACTCTGAGTTTCTTTGTATGTTTGGCTGAGAGGTGGGTCTCCTGAAGGCAACAGATGGATGGGTCTTGTTTTCTGATCCAGTCCTCAGTTCATTTTCTTTTAATTGGTGAATTCAGCCCATTTATATTAAGAGAAAGTATAGAGAGATGCATTGTTGTCCCTGCCATTCTGTTTTCCTAAGTTTTTCTTCTTTCCTTTCCTCCTGTGCTTGCTCAGTTAGACTTTGAGTAATGCCTGTCTGGGGCAGGTCCCAGTTCCTGGTTGCTTTCTTCAGGTTGTGTCCCCCCCTCTTAGAATTCTTTGTAATGCTGGCTTAATGTTTATGTATTCATTTAGTTTTTCTTTGCTATTAAAAGTTTTCAGTTCTCCATCGAATGTGAATGCTAGCTTTGCCGGGTATATCAGTCTGGGTTGGCAGTTATTGGCTTTCAGGGCTCGTATGGTGCTTTGTCAGGCTTTTCTTGAATTCATTGTTTGTGTGGAGAGATCTGCAGTGATTCTAATTTTTTTCCTGTTGTAGTGTAGCTCCTTCTTCATTTTTGCTGCATGCAGGATTGTTTCCTTTGTAACTGCTCTTATTAAGGAAAGCGGCATAGGAACATCAGCCTGCATGAGTATACTTGATATCAGGTACATGAGTACCTGATATTTCAAGTACTATATGTTTAGTATATGTTTAGTACTATATGTTTATCTACAGGTGAGATGTACTGTCTAGCAGTAGAAGGTGGATACCATCTGGAGTAGTTGTCAAAAAAAAAGATTTAGAAATGTCCAATGAGACATTTCAAAGTCTCAGGATCATTAGTTAGTAATTAGGTAAAGATAACTCAAAAGGCAGTGAGCTGTTACCTCTTACTCACTAGGATGGCTACTACTATTAAAAGAAACTGGTGTTGTTGAGAGTATAGAGAACTCTGTGCACTTCTGGTGAGAATGTAAAATGGGCACCGTTGTGGTGAAGAAATACTACGGCATTTCCTCAACAAAACTGCATACAGAATTAGATGATTCACCGATTTATTTCTGGCATATGTCAAAAGTTCAGTGCTGGAACTAGAACTTATGTTCATAGCAATATCACTTACTCAAAGGTGGTGGTACCACAAGTGTTCATCTATTTGATAGACAGGTCATCAAAACACTGAGTACCATTCAGTAAAATATTATTCAGCCTTAAAAAGGGAGGAATTTATGGCATAGGTTATGTCAGTTGTGAAAAGACAAGCACTACACTCATGTAGGTATTCAAAGTATTCAAAATCATACCGATTGTAGAAAAGTTGATTGTAGAATCTGCATGGAAGGAAGAAATGGTGAGCCAGTATTTAATGTGTGTGAAGTTTGTTTCAGTTGTGTAAGTTGGAATGCGTTTGGGAGGTAAATGATAGTGATGCATGCATAACACTATGAAGGCACCAGTGAGCAGCATATTTAAAATGAGGAAATTCAATATATGAATATATGAAAATACCATCCTGAGACCCACTAGAAATTAACAAAAACAATGGAAGGAGATAATGAAAGGATAAGGAAGAATAATCCAGAGGGTGAATTTGGTCAAAGTAAAACATAGGGCATGTATGGTACTACCACAATGAAACCCCTTTGTACAATTAATGTATACTAATAAAAATATCTACCATGACTATGATGACATTTGACAAAGATGACACTTGAAAGGTAGGAAGATATTTGATGAATGTTATAAATATTAAAAATATGTGCCATATATTTAAATAAAATACTACTTTACATCTTCCAGGTCTGCCTGCCCACTAGTTCTATCAGCCTGTGTGTGTGTGTGTGTGTGTGTGTGTGTGTGTGTGTGTGTGTGTGTGTGTGTGTGTGTGTGTGTGTGTGTTTTCCTTTTTGGGAGAAAATATTAGGTGAACTTTCAGGATTGCATCTGCTCAGTTACTTTCTGTGTTGGGCACATAAGCTGTACCACTTACCCCAATGTACTGAGCCTTCTGCATCTGCCCTGGGTCACTGCCTTTTGAGTTATTTTTATTTTAACTTCCTTGTTCTTTTTTGTTGCTGGCTGCTGCTTCTAATTTCTTTGGCTATTGTCAAATTATTTCTTTTTTATCTTGCTATCATATTTGATTCTTTTTGTTAGATATTTGGGGAGGAAAACTTGCTTATCTAGTTTTTATCCTGACTACTTAACTGGAACTACCCTCTTAATACTTAAAATGTTTTTAATAGGATAAATATCTATTCCTACTGGCTACCTTCCTTATGTTCCATGAATGCATGTATATTGTGAGTTTTCTGTCATGTGTCTATTTTACTCAGTTCCTATATATATACACATCTATCTATCTATCTATCTATCTATCTATCTATCTATCTATCTATCTATCTATCTATTTGAGAATACATGAGTGAGATAAATGGATCTGCCATGTAGATCTTCTAATATTATATAGATTACAAGAATTGATGTGATATGTTAAAAAAAAGATACTGAATATGATAAGTTGGTTTTCAGTAACACGTGAAATGAAAAGGCTGAAAGGATACATCTAATTGCCCCTTGGTAATTTGGCTAGTTGACAGTTTTGATGACTGTTATGCCCCATGGGAAATCTTAAAGGCTGATGACTTTTCTTTTAGCACAGTGGCCAGGTCCAATAGAAACAGAAAAAATAAATGTGAAAACCAAGATGCAAACATTTGCAAAAAAAAAAAAAAAGCAAGCCACTGTACATAGTCAATTAAATTATTCTCAGTCATATGCAATTACTAAATGTAGTTAGGTCATTCATTTTGAAGAGAAGAAAAGTGCAACATCATTTGCACTATATTTAGTAGCAATGAAGTAAGTCAATACAGAGCATCATGTTATTTTCCTAGTTTTTATTTCTGTGAATTGATTTTCCCAGAAGGAGAAAAAAATTACTAGTCTTTCATATATGACTTACATTATCTGTACATTGCTAGGCTCACATTTGAGTAGAGTTCTATCCATGTTCTGTGATGTTTCAAACTATTTCTCTGAAAGCAGTATCTAGAATACTTTGTAAGCAATTGAAATGTGCTAATATATCTAGACACTTCATTAAGGGCATGGTACCTGACTATACCACTGCCTTCATTCAGAAACAATGATAATGATGAGATATTAGTGATGGTTTTTTGCTCATCTACTTTTCTAGTCTAGAAACATTCTTGAATGATTTCTGTATATCAGGGATGGATGGAACTTTGAGAAATTAGAAATGGATCTTTTCATCTTCGTTTCTCAACCTTTTACCCCCAGATCCAAAGTGCATTTGTTCCAATCCTATGTATTTTGATATTCCGTTCCTTTCTTCTTTAGCCCCTCTCCCCAGTGCCTTATTTGTTGTTTATTTTTGCCTCTTTCTTGAAGTGTTTCCACAGACTTTTCAGTAATCTTCTTGATCCCATTGTGATCCCTCATACGACACACTGCACTCTTATGCAAGAGAGATTGATGGTTTTAAAACTCATGTGTCTTACTCTCCCTCATCTACTTGAATTTTAAATGACTCTGTCTTATGGAAAAGAATGAAGTCTAAATATACTCAGGAGCAATCTTAGGATACTCTCTAGACCTAGTTCTAACCATATTGCTTTATGTGCAGCTGCCTTGTGAACACTCCTGAAATGCCTACCATTTTGCTGGATATCTCATTCCCAAGTGTTTATGAAGCTCAGTCTTCCTTCTCAGACAACTCTTTCTTTTTTTCTTTTTTTATTATTGTGAAAATACCGTACAGAGGGGTTACAATTACATGGGCAAGATAGTGAGTACATTTCTTATCAAGCATTGTAGCCTCCTCCTTTGTTACCCGTTCCCATCCCTTCCCATACCTCCTCCCCACCCCCCCCCACTCCTTCCCCCCCCACCAAAGTTATAAAGTTAGTTTTTTCTTTTTTTCTTTTTTTATTTATGGTTTCTTTTTCTTTTCTTTTATTGTGAAAATACTGTACAGAGGGGTTACAATTACATGGGCAAGATAATGAGTACATTTCTTATCAAGCATTGTAGCCTCCTCCTTTGTTTCCCCTTCCCATCCTTTCCCATCCTCCTCCTGCCCCCCCATCCTCCTCACCCCCCCCACCAAAGTTGTAAAGTTCATTTTTCGACATAACGACTTGTACATCTCATTGTTGCAATGGGTTCACCTGTATCCCTATTTAAACGATTTTTTTCCCTTCCCCTCCACAAAGTATACCAACATCAAATACAGTGAAAGCAGGGGTTATACCGTGGGGGAGGGACATACAAACTAACAAAAAAAATCATCTTATAAATATGTTAGAAACAATTGCAAGAAAGAAAAAAAAATTTGAATACTTATCTTGGGGTTCATTTCCCTAACATCAACTTACTGACCTTTTCTGCTAGACTCAGACATATACTAGTTATTGCAAATAAGGGAAACCATGAGACCTATGTTCCTTTGGGACTGGCTTACTTCACTTAAAATAAGTTTTTCTAAGTCAGACAACTCTTTCTTGAGCATAATCCATCTTACACTATGATAGCTTTCTCCCCTGTGTGTACTGTGCTTCAGATAGCTCTGTCTGCATGAGTACTTCGGGTCAGGTCTGCTTAGAGTTTATTGCTGTCTTTTCTGCTTATTTCTCTCATGTTATTTCTTCTAATTATTATTATTTTTAAGTAGTTGTGCAAAGGAGTTGCCACCTAATAAATCAGTTTCTGAATATAATATATCTTGATCAATGTCATTCCTGTCAATAGTCTCACCGATCCCTCTTCTACACACCCCGTCTCTCATTCTTCTTAATTTTGTAGGATATACTACATTGGCTTCTTGACTTCATTCTCCCACTCTTCTCCTCTTCATTTGTCTGCTTAAATGTTCACCTCTTGCACTGGATTGCAAATTATGTGAAGTTTGTAACTGCCAGCACAAAGAATGTATGAGGTAACAAAGCAATATAGTAACACAAATAATTTTTGTCTAGTTAGAATTTGTAATATAGTATTAAGTACAAGGTACTAACATTAAATACATTAAAAGCTAATAGTGAGAAAATTAAATTACTCCTTAGTGTTAAAGAAAATAGGATGGAATATAGACAGCTAACTTCAAACAGCACCTTTTAGAAAAACTCATCTCATCTGAAACTATGCCTAGCCTGCCTCTGGAAGTCCCTCTTTTTGAGAATCTTCTTCTTTCTTCATTATCCTACCTGGCTTGGGTTGAAAAAATATGCTCAAGCTGTTAAGTAAGATAGATCTTACTTTACCTTTAAGATCTTAATTTGTTAAATTCCATTGATCTATAATAAAAATTACCCCAATAATTTTAAAATTCATATGTGAAGTTTCTCCATCTCTGTATTATTAATAATATTAGCAGGATCATGAAAATTTTGCTAGGTGACAGATTGATATATGATAGATAAATGGACATATAGACATATTATCATTGAAATAATTTTCTTTGGCAGATGAGAAATAGGCTTAAAAGAACATCATAATTCATTGTATAATTTTGGTATGATTCTCTGCTTGCTGCCAAATTGTTCATAAATTCCTATGGGGATGAATTACTTAATATATTACTTTATATCAACTATATAATTTCAATTTTTCCACACATCTAATTTTTTGTGAACATAAGCTTTGAAAAAATTATATTAGGCAATATAATTATTAATTATCATAAGGCCAGCTATATCCCAATAGTTCCCAATAATAATCTAATAATTATATTAATAATAATTATAATTTGAGACACAGATTATATAGTACTTTAATACTAACTTTTAAATTTTTCACTAAGGCAGACATACCATTCACCATCTAGGAATGTATGAATGGCCATAATGAAATCTATTGACTGAAATGTTCTATTCAAACTGAGTTGCAGTAACACAGTTAATTCTACTATATCAGAGAATATTTTCTATCAGTTACCTAGCATTGTCTTGAGCTATAACTTAGTTAATATCTTCAAACTTTTTCTTAAGGGAAGGAGTTCAGTACTGGGATTTGAATTCAGGTTAAATCCTCCATAACATCATTCATTTTTGCTTTTAAATTTTATTTCTGACAAGGTTTCACTGCAAGCAACACCATGGAATCGCAATATTCCTTTGTGCCTGGTTTGTTAGGATTATAGATGTACACTACCACATCTGGCTTGATAATTGGTGATGGGGTACAATCTCTAGCTTTTTGCCTAGGCTGGCATGAAACTGCCATCTTCCCGATCTCTGCCTCCTAAGTAGCTGTGATTATTTGCACGAATCTGCATTCATGACCTCGTAAATGCCAGATACTCTCCTGATAAAAGAGTATGTGGTTAACAAATTAATGCCTATTTTTCCTCCCTCTATTTAATCAAGTTGTAATCGCATATTTCTTATTGGTAAGGCCTCTGAATGGCCAATTGCAAACCAGAAAGAAAATATATTAATCTTGTTAAGGTTGAGTTTCCTTTTTGTATTAAATGAGCAAATAAAGACTATATCAAAGCATGTCCACATCATGATGTAATGATATAATCCATGTGAAATTCTGAGCCTAGAGCTGTCTGAGATTTAGAGAAATAAAAAACAATAGCAAAAGTAGAAAGAAATAGTTACTTCTCTCTTTAAGAAGTAGATTGATTCACTGACTTTAGTCATTTTGCTAATTACATGGGAGAAACTGAATAAATGTACAATTCATAATTCAACTTAATGTTAAAGGTGGGTAGGTACCAAGAGACAGTCCCATTTTAGCAATTTAGTATTATAATCTAAAGCCCTTTTCAGACTTACAGCTCAGTTATCAAAAGCCACAACTGGATGTGAAAAAATCCAAAGGCAAGTATTTGAATTGCACCTGTATCACTAGGAAAATTGGAAACAGCACAGTTAATAGCCTGGAATACAGGAGGTACTTTGACAACTATCTCTGACCTTCTTAGGCTGTTCTGCCTATGACAGGCAGATTTACATATAAATATCTAAACAGCATATGCTTGAGTGGTAAAATAGATCTAAGACCAATTCAAGATGTGGGTGGACTTCGTGCATGGATTCAGAGCAAGACAGAGTTTTGACTTAAAGCAGGCATGGCACTGGATCAAGTCAGCCCATGTAACATGTGGAGTTGCCTGGAGCTTTGATGGTACATTAAAACAGATGCAAAAGGGCATTCTTCTTACTTTAACATCAACTGGGATTGTTTAACCAGATAAAGCATTTGCACTAACCAAAGAGCAGTCCTGCCTGCAGAACTAGTATTAATTGGATTAGATGAAATCTAGCCATCAAGTCTTGATTTGTTGTGTGTGTGTGTGTGTGTGTGTGTGTGTGTGTGTGGAAAATCAAATGCTTTAGTAGGCTATGCAGACAGATGTTGTGACTAAAAAAAAGAGCAGTTTTTGACCAATGAAGACTTGTTTCCAAAATTTAAATGTCTTTCTTTTTGCCAGTCCTGCAGCTTGAACTCAGGGCCTGGGCACTATCCCTGAGCTTCTTTTGCTCCAGGTTAGCACTCTACCACTTGAGCCACAGCACCACTTCTGGCTTTTTTTTGCTTATGTGGTACTGAGAAATCCAACCTAGAGCTTTATGTATGCAAGACAAGCTCTCTACTACTAAGCCACATGTCAAGCCTATTGGATGTCTTTTTAAAAAATAAGATCTTCCTGACAAGATATTAAACATATTTATAGGCTTCTGTTGTTTTTTAAAACTGTAAAATAGTTTCTGATGCTCCCAGAGGATGAAGACAGAATCCCTGCTTCAAAGGACTTCAAATCTTGTTAGGATTTATTAAGAGTGTTTACAGTGCAAAGCTGTGAATGGTTGACATTCCATCTTACTACAGTGAGAATGCCTATCATCAGGAAAACAAAAACCAATACATATTGGTGAGGATAAAGAGAAAGAGAAACCTTTCTACATTGGTGGTGGGAATGTAAATTACTGCAGACTCAGCATATGATCCAGCTCAACTACTTCTGGCTATATCTGTAAATATCAGAGTCACCTTACTCTAGAGATATCTGCATATCCATGCTATTGCAGTATTTTCACAATAGCCAACTTACAGAATCAGCCTTGGTGTACATCAATGAATGAGTGGGTAAAAATCTGGCATACATACACAATAGTGTTTTATTAAGCCATAAAAAAGAATGAAATGATGTCATTTGCAGAAAAAAATGGACTGAATTGGAGATCTTCATGTTAAGTAAACCAAGCCAAACATACAAACACAGATATCATATATTTCCTTTTACATACTGAATTTAGTGGGGGTAAGAAGAAGAAAGGGCATGAAAGTAAAAAGGGGACTTTTAGGGATGTGGAAAGGGAAATTAAAATAGGAATAAGAGATAGAGGTGCCAATATGATGAAAATGTACTAAAACCCAATGCTTTGTAAAATTAATATATACTACTAAAAGTAAATTGTGTAAAATACAAACATACAAAATTATGTGAAGGGCAACAATCTCTTGGTTCATTATTGGAAAGTTAGAAGTTTCAGGCTAAACCTTGAATCGTAGAAAGTAAAGATTTAGTGAAGTCAATGAAAAGAAATTTCAGGCAGAGGGGACACAAAGCAAAATCACAGTGGCATTCAGTATGAGAACACAGAAAATATTACTTCTGGAAACAAAGTGGAGGATAAAAATGATAACTGTAGAAGCCGGTACTGAGTAAAGGATCTTGGAAATTGTACACTAGGAATAGAAATTCTTTAGATATTTCCAGGGTGGATTTTGTATTTCAGGAGGACCATTATGGTGTGATGGATATGTAAAAATAAATCACACTAGCCGGGCGCTGGTGGCTCAAGCCTGTAATCCTAGCTACTCAGGAGGCTGAGATCTGAGGATCTCGGTTCAAAGCCAGCCCGGGCAGGAGAAACCATGAGACTCCTATCTCCAATAAACCACCAGAAAACCGGAAATGGTGCTGTAGCTCAAGTGGTAGAGCGCTCGCTTTGAGCTGAAGAGCTGAGGGACAGCGCTCAGGCCCAGAGTTCAAGCCCCACGACCGACCAAAAAATAAAATAAAATAAAAAAAATCACACTAGGTCATAAACACCATTGGCTTTTGTATTCATGAAGGTGACAAATCATAAGAGAAAACTGGCAGTGGGAGGAGGAATGCATAAGAAAGTTCTATTCAAAAGAAATGTAAGTGACATATCCCATAGGAGCTTAATGACCTTACTGATTTACTAGATGCTATGATGCAATGTAAGAGGGAAATGGACTTAACTTTGTTTCTAGCTTCTGTGACCAGTCACTGTGTAATTGCTTATTTCAACTGTCTACTTAACTGCATTCCAAGCTTCATGGCAGCAAGAACTAGGTTTGCTCATCCCTTACCTCGAATATATTCTGTATGTTTCCAAGCACATATGGAAGGTCGACGAATATTTGTTGCATTGATGAGCAATAGAAAATATACGATAAAGTTCATTTTCGACATAACGACTTGTACGTCTCATTGTTGCATGGGTTGGGTGAGGGGATGGGGGGAGGATGGGATGGGAAGGGGAAACAAAGAAGAAGGCTACAATGCTTGATAAGAAATGTACTCATTACCTTGCCCATGTAATTGTAACCGCTCTGTACAGTATTTTCACAATAAAAAATAAATAAATAATAAAAAAAGAAAATATAGGATAATTAATTTAAAGAAAAGAAGATGATAAACTCCATATTGGATGTGCTGTGTTGGAGATTCCTGTGAAAGTGCAGATGGAGATAATTTGACTCTGTGTGTGTGTGTGTATGTGTGTGTGTGTGTGTGTGTGTGTGAGAGAGAGAGAGAGAGAGAGAGAGAGAGAGACAGAGACAGAGACAGAGACAGAGACAGAGACAGAGACAGAGACAGAAGAGAGAGAGAGAGAGAGAGAGAGAGAGAGAGAGAGAGAGAGAGAGAGAAAGAGAAACAGAGAGTGAGAGAGAGAGAGAGAAAGCAGAAAAGCACAGATTGGCAAATCACAATTTTCTTGCCTAATGAACAAGTATCTTATACTGGTAGATATCTTTTTTATTGATGATCACTGAATGCATTTCCTGGTCAGCTGATTTTTAATTTTTTTCACTTGATTCATTTTAGAACAGAAATATTCCTGCAGTACTTGTGCTAAATGAGGTTTTATTCAACCATACTGTGTTTTCTTCCTGTTCTATGAATAACTGTGCAATCTGAAGAATCAATCTAGGTTCCAAGGGTTTAGAATAGATTTTTTAATTCAACCCAAGAAAGATCTAGGCTAATCCTAAAAAATGGGAATGGGGGAGAAAGAAAGAGCCAGCAAGACTGAGCGATCCTTCCCCTAATGAGATAACAAGTTGCAAAAACAAAATAACTGAATTAAGAAACTGACTGAGCCAGCCACTAATGGCTTGTACCTATAATCCCAGCTACTCAGGAGGCTGAGATCTTATGAAGCCAGCTAGAAGTGACATTGTGGCTCAAAGTGGCAGATCACTAAAATGGTGCCCAGGCTCTGAGTTCATGACCCAATGACCAATGAGAGAGAGAGAGAGAGAAAGACAGACAGACAGACAGAGACAGAGAGAAAGAGAAGGAGGGAGGGAGGGATGGAAGGAGGGAGAAAGAGGAAGAAGAAAGAAAGAAAGAAAGAAAGAAAGAAAGAAAGAAAGAAAGAAAGAAAGAAAGAAAGAAAGAAAGAAAGAAAGAAAGAAGAAGAAACTAGTCTAATAGATTCATGGTAAATGCTACTTAACTTTTAAAGCTGAAAGAGATATTTGAGACTGCAGTAAACTGGTAAAACTCAACCACAATGGGAATTTAGAATGAGAGTACAGAATCAGATATGAGTTAAGACTGTGGTCAATATCAAAGAAGTTTCAAACGTACATAATACTAACTAACTTTGCTCTACTAACAATGTCTATAGTTGAATAATCATATCTACCATGGGTGTAGGAAACATTTAGTCAGGTATTTTCCATTATATAAAACCAGCCTCCCCCCAAAAAATCCAGAAAACTAAACTAAAGAGAGAAAACTCACATATGAATAAAAAGAAAATTAATCACCAAAGCACAGGAAGTACTTTGAGCTCATTTGATGCTGAGAATGACCTCAACATATGCCTGCCAGGGGACATCATATTCTTAAGTTCTCTGAACACAGAGGCTTGTCTCTTAAAGTTATAATGTTTTTTCTTTGAAAATCTCTGGCCAGACAATGAGAAGAGCAAAGCTGAAATCAGGAAAGCAACTCCATTTGTCATAGCCTCAACTAAAATAAAATACCTAGGAATTAACCAAAGAGGTGAAGGAACTCTATGATGAAAACTTTAAAAATCTGAAAGAGGAAAGTATAAAAACCTCCTATGCTCCTGGATTAGGAGAATTAACATCCTGAAAATGGCAATACTGCCAAAAGCTATCTACAAATTCAATTCAATAATCTATCAATATCCTAACAATATTCTTTAATGAAACAGAAGCAATCCAAAAATTCATATGGAATAATAAAAGACCCCAAATTGCAAAACAATCCTTAGTGGGAAAAGCAGGAATATCAATACCAAACTTCAGATCTATTATAAAGCTGTTGTTACAAAAACACCTTGGTTTTGACACCTGAACAGGCCTAAGGACCAATGAAATAATTGAAGACCCAGAAATTATCCCACAGACCTATGGTCACCTAATCTTTGATAATGGAGCCAAAATGATCAGGTGGAAGAAAGACAGCCTCTTCAACAAATGGTGCTGGCAGAATTGGCTATACATGTATAGAAAACTGAAGTTAGATCATATATCACCCTACACCAGCATCAACTCCAAATGGATCAAAGACCTTTAGGTAAGGATTACAGGAAGGGATAGGAGATACAGTAGGACTCCTTAGCATAGGTAGAAACTTCCTAAATAGAGATCCAGACACAACTAAGAAAACCTGGGTAAATGGGATTGCATTAACCTCAGAGCTTCTGCATGGCAAAGGACATAGCCAACAAGATAAATAGAAATCCCACCGATTGGGAGAAGATATTCACTAGCTATTCAATAGACAAGTGACTCATATTTAAAATATACCTAGAGCTAAAAAATTAAACTCTCCAATAACAAATCCTCCAAGAAACAACCATTCCATTAATAACTGGGTTAAAGAGTTCCTCTGGAGAGGAAATAAGAATAGCCAATAGACACATGAAGAAATTTCAAGCTTTCTGTCCATAAAAGAAATGCAAATTAAAACTACATTGAGATTCCACCTCACCCTCACCCCAGTTAGAATGGCTATTATCAAGAAAACAAATACTAACAGATGCTGGTGGGGATATGGCCAAAAGGGAATGCTAATACACTGTTGGTGGGAATGTAAACTGGTTCAGCCACTCTGGAAAGCAGTATGGAGGTTCCTCAAAAGACTACACATAGAGCTCCCCTATGATCCAGCAATCCCACTTCTGGGCATTTACCCAAACAATCACAAACAAGGCCACATTAAAGCTACTAGCACAACCATGTTCAACGCAGCATTATTTGCCATAGTTAAGATATGGAACCAACCCAGATGCCCCTCAGTAGATGAATGGATCAAGAAAATGTGGTATATATGCACAATGGAATGCTATGCTTCCATCAGAAAGAATGACATTGCCCTATTTGTAAAGAAATGGAAAGCCTTTGAAAAAATATTAAGTAGGCTGGGAAGTTGGCTCAGTGGTAGAGCACTTGCCTTGCATGCATGAAGCCCTGGGTTCCATTCCTTAGCACCAAATAAGCAAAAAGAAAAAAAAAAGGCAGAAGTGGCGCTGTGGCTCAAGTGGTAGAGCGCTAGCCTTGAGCTGAAGAGCTGAGGGACAGCGCCCAGGCCCAGAGTTCAGGCCCCACGACCGGACCCGAAAAAATACTAAGTAAAGTAAGCCAGACCCAAAGAAACATAGGCTCCATGTTTTCCTTCATTTATAATAATTAGCATGTATCTAGGATAGTCCTAGCAGAAGATCACAATAATTAAACAGCTATATACATATGACCATATAAAATGATGCTAAATGCTGGGCGCTGCTGGCTCCTGCCTGTAATACTAGCTACTCAGAAGGCTAAGATCTGAGGATTATGGTTCAAAGCCACCCCAGGCAGGAATAAACCACCAGAAAACCAGAAGTGGCACTGTGGCTCAAGTGGTAGAGTGCTAGTCTTGAGCTAAAGAGCTGAGGGACAATGCTCAGGCCCAGAGTTCAAGCCCTATGACAGACAAAAAAAAATATGCTCACTGAAATGAAATTAATTCTAAGATATGGAAACAGGGGTTTTGGTTTTGGTTTGGGGTTTGGGTTTTTTTTAATGCACTGCATGAAGTTATTTTTTTTGTTCCCCCCCCCCTCTTTGGTTTATCCTGTATTGTCACTGCTTTTGATTTTGGTACTCTGTGTCTTGTATATACTTTTATCTGATTTCGGGAAGGGAAGAGGAATAACAAAATGGTGAGACAAAGAACAAAGGGTGAACTAATGCAACAGGGATACTCACGGGACACTATGTTGGAAATGAACTTTACAAATTGGATGCAGGGGTGGTGTGGGGGGAGAAGATAAGTGGGAGAAAAATGAGGGAAAGGGTAACGATATGTGACAAGAAATGTACTCATTACCTTACTTATGTAACTGTAACCCCTCTATATGTCACCTTTACAATTTAATTTAAAAAGAGTGACTATAATAAAACTATACTATATGCATGCATAGAAATGTCCTTCTTACTATGTAGGATTTAATATATGCCAATAAAAAAACCCCATCTGTGGGGTGCTTGTGGCTCACGCCTATAATCCTAGCTACTCAGGAGGCTGAGATTTAAGGATTGCAGTTCAAAGCTAGTCCAGGCAGGGACTCTTACCTCCAATAAACCACTCAGAAAACTAGAAGTGGAACTTTGGCTCAAGTGGTAGAGTGCTAGCCTTGAGCTGAAGAGCTGAGGGATAGCACCCAGGCCCAGAGTTCAAGCACCATGACTGACAAAAAAAAAAGAAAAAAATCTTTCAAAAATTAAATTAAAGGTAGACTTAACTCCTGTCAATAGTTTCAAGCTCTACTTACCCAGATAATACAGAATAATCTTAATTTTTAAGGTAAAATTATTTCTACAAGGATATGCCTAAAGGTAACTAAATTATCTAAATTTTCCACTCTTTATAAAAGCAGAAAATAATTATTCAATGTGATGCTGTGTTGACTGTGTAATTAGATGCCAGTGAGTCTTATTTCCTATTTTCCATCTGGCCAATGTCAATGTATTCTGGGGAAAATCATTTCCTCTTCCTAGAGATATCTATGAAAGGGATCTCCTTTTGTTGTTGTTATTGTAGTTTATTGATCATGGGGTTTGAACTTTGGGCCTGGGCACTGTCCCTCAGTTCTTCAGTTCAAAGCTAGTGCTCTACCACTTGAGCCACAGTGCCACTTCCAGTTTTCTGGTGGTTAGTTGGAGGTAAGAGTTTCATGGACTTTCTTGCCTGGGCTGGCTTTGAACCATGATCCTCAGCCTCCTGAGTAGCTAGGAGTACAGGCATGAGACACTAGCATCTGGCTTCCTTTTGTTTTGTTTTACTTTCATTTTGTTTTATTTGTATCAATTCACAAATATTTCTTTAAGACTTGCTAAGTGTTCGATATTGGCTTAGGTTTGTTTTTATTGCAAGGAGGTAATGGAAAACTCAAGGTCTTATGGTTGCTAGCTAGATGTTCTACCACTTGGGCCATATCTCCAGCCCCTGGTCTTCATTCTTGAAGAAAGATATGTTAAACTAGGTACTGGTGACTCATGCCTACAATCCTAACCACTTTTTTGGCTTAAACCAGAAGGATCCTGGTTGGAGACCAGCCCAGACAAAAAACGTTTACAAGACTCCTTCTCAGCCCATAGATTAACTCAATGGTACATGTTTGCTCTCCCAAGTTATGTGGGAAGCCGAGATATGGGAGAAGTGAAGAGCCAAGCCTTGTCCAGGCAGAAAACTCCACAAAACTCAGTCTCTGTGGGCATGCTGCCAAGTGCCTCAGATCCCAGCAACAATTAGACGCTTAAAGTTGGCAGACCATACCTCAGTAACTTACACAGGCAGAAAGTAAGGCTCATCCTAAAAATAAAAAGTGTTAAACAAGGCTGGACCTATGGCTCCAGCCTAGCAGATGCAAGGCCTTTAGTTCAAGTTCTAGTACCACTAAAAAAGAAAAGAAAAAAATACATACATATATATATATATATATATATTATTGTCTTTCTTAATGACACAATATTTCTGCTCTTCTTGCTTGGTGCATTTTTAATCAGTGACCCATCTTAATATGTAGGCCTAACAAGGGTATTCAGAAAAGCCTCTGAATTCTTGTCCTATTTCTACTTACAGTCAATAAGTTGATCCAAGTATATGTAGCCTGGTTCTCTTCCCCTGCTCATTATCCTTTGATCCCAAAGAAAAATCTAGTATTACTTTCTGATAGTACAATAACCAGAGCTCTTCATGGTGGAAACCATATGTATTTCCTTATGAAAAGGAAGCTGTGTTTTATATCACATGCCTTAACTCTCTCTTTATCATATCTGATAGGCCCTGAGAATGGCTGTCTAACAAGAAAAGCAATCCATGTTCTGTACTATCATTTGTAACCGTCACTAGTACCAATGCTCAGTCTGGTAGGGCGAGGTAACTTCATAGATTCTTTTGGAGATCTGAACTGCAGCTATAAAGATACAGTTGTTCAGTTGATTCTGGCAGAAAAAGAAAAGGAGATTATAATAAAAATCAGGAGAGGAGCCAAGATATCTTAATGGCAGGTAGCACCCAGTAAGATTGGATTGATACCTGCTTTTCAGAAGTATTGAAAGGACCCTTTGAGCTACAGATGTCATATCACTATGAGATTTATTCTCTCTTAGAGATGAAGCTCAGATACATGACTAATAATCCTATTATCTACATTCTATTTGTATTCTTGCACTCCAAATGCATCCACATTCGGACCAACTTGAAACAATTGGGTTCTTCTATTTCCCATGGGGCCAAAGGAATTTATCTAAGGAACCCTTCTGCTCAGTATGTCTCAGTTACCTGTATTCCAAGTACCAAGAGGAATAAATCATCATAGAGTGGATTGTGAAACTCCAGTAACAGAAGATTTACACAGGCCTGAAGAAGAGGCAGTGACAAACAACTATTTCCAAAGGAGAACAATGAACACTATGATCCATCTCACCTGACAAACACCTGAAGACTCCTCTTGACGTGAATAGCTTACGGGGAAAAAAAGCTTAGGAGCCCTGACAGCTGCTATCAAATATGTAAAGAGTGAAAGAGTGAATATAATGTATGTGTCGGGGGGGGGGGAGTGTCCTAAGGATTGTTTGATGTATAAAAAAAAGAGCAGAAATAAAATTAATGTCTGGAGCTACAGGAAATAAGCTTTGTTTAAATATCAGTATACAGAATTTTTATTTTTTAGCTTTAATAATTTTCATTAGTATCTTTAGTTGTACAAGGGAGTTGCCATTTAACACAGCAGTTTATGAATATAATGTAAAGTTTTGGTGTATCAATACAGAGGCTTGACCTCAAGGCCACGTGCTCTTGCTTGGCTTTTTCTACTCAAGCCTGGCATTCTACCACTTGATCCACATCACTATTTCTGAACTTTTTGCTGTTTAATTGGAGTAAGAGTCTCACAGATTTTTCTGCCTGGCCTGGCTTTGAACCACAATTTTCAGACTTTACCTTCCTGAATATTAGAATTACAGGTATAAGCCACCAGCACCCAGCAGTTGAGACATTTCAACCTATTCCAACATTATAACCTACCTCAATCCTCTTCTTATCAGACTCGCAGAGAATTAAATAGATACTTGGGTTGGGTTCTCTACCCAAAAATTTTACAGGGACTAGATAGCTACATCTCTTACACTGCAAGTGTTTTCTGTATCAGCTTCTGCTTATTTATTTATTTATACCGTTCTGGGGTATGAACTTAGAGCCTTGCAATTGTTAGGTGCTCTACCTTGAGCCATGCCTAAGCATAGATTCTGATTTTTGAAACTAACAATTAACCTCTGGAAGTTACTTTTTTTCATTTTGAAGCTCAGATAAAATACAAACAATGGTAATAGCAACTGATTGAAAAGAAAGCCAATCACTGCCTAAAACAACCCAGCTCAGTGATGTAGGAAGAATTATATTAAAGATTATGATTTGTATGGATGTTTGTAGTTTTAGTAGAGTTCCAAAGATTGAGGTCCACTTTTGGCCAAAAACATATCAGACAATGCTACTCTTAAGTTGTCTCCTTACTGGTGGTAAAAAGATATTAGGTTTCCTCCATAAACATTAGGTCTTTTTCTATATTTGAAATAACAATGTGTTTTATAAACCAAAATTTATCTAGAGACCTCAAAGATGCTTCATGAAATACAGATGCATGAAACAAGAAAGCCATAGATTAGAAAGTATGGTCTTAGCTACAGAAAGTTGATTTTAGTGTAATCATTCAGTTGTTGAAAAAAATAGCCATCATTAGTAATAAAATGGCAAATGAAGATTTAAAATAATGATTGTCAAAAGTGAATTTTTCTTTTATTTGGCTAGGAAATAACAAAGAACAGAAAAAAATGTAATAAGCAGAATCCAAGTTAGAATGATTCTTATTGGTAACTTACAAAAATTTGAAACTCAAACCTCCCAGTGAAGAAAATAAGTCTATATTCCAGGAACAAGACAGATGTTTGGTTCTAGTTTTTTTCTATGTTATAGTGTCACCCCTGAAGGGTCTACGCAGTATGAAAAATTACAATATTAGATAGCTTATGAAGATTTTCAGAGTTTACTAGCCTTTCTCCTTCTTCACTTCCTCTCTTCTTTATTTCTTAGCCAACCCATTTTATTTTTACAAGAGATACTATTTAATGTTTGAGTTGCAGTTTTAGATTCTTAGGGTTATATACATACATTGTTGTTTTCTCTTTCTTTTTCTCTCATTTTACTCATAATTAGGTATAGCTATTTGATTTTTCTCTGGCCAATGAATTTGAACAATAATGATTTGTGTATCATATTTAGGTTACAGCATCTGTTAGTTAATGACAGACTTACTAGAACTCTCTTTGCATCCTGGCATGGCAACATCAAATTTCCCATTCAGCCTGAGCAGTAGATAAGTACAAGGGAGAACACAAAAGGATTCTCCAGATGCCTCATATTATACATGTATCACAAATGAGAAGAAAACAGGACAGAAAGCCCTATCTTATAAAAAAATAATTTTATATAACACTACAATCCTGGCTTATACAATCATGTATATCACAAGTATTACTAGAGAACATTATCAATATGAAGAATCTTTAGAAAGTCTAGAGAGAGAAGGAGTTTCCTGTTTCCAGTCCCAATTAAAAGAATAGAGTTGCAAACACAGAAGAAAATTGGATAAAGGTCTTTGACAGATAACTATGTTGACCTCCAGTGAAAGGGAATGGAAACGGTAGGTCTTAACCTAAATAAATGTAAACACCAAGAATGTACTTTCAGCAAGGTAGGAACATCAGGTCAAGTTTATTGAGCTGGGGAATATTTATGTATTTGGGTGATATAGGCTTATATTTTTCTTGTAGTTAGACAGGACAGCTGAAAAAAAATTAGAACAAGATTTCAATAGCCACAATGACAGGAAATTTCCTAAGTAATTGTTGATAGAAAAGTCTTTTAACTACAGAACTCTGGACTGTTCCAAGTACAATCTGAGGAAGGAATTAGCTGTTAGTGCATAGTTCTCTTCCATACCATAAATGGGAGAGTTCATTTTAAGCAAGAAGAAAATAGTACTTTTATCAAAAATTAAGAATTTTGTGCATAAAACAACTTATCTTCTAAAAAATATTTATTGTTATTATAAAGATGATGGACAGAGGGGTTACAGTTACCTAAGTCAGATAATGAGTAAATTTCTTTTGGAACAATGTCACCTGTTTTCTCCCAGTTTTCCACTCCCCAACTACCCTCCCACAAGTTGTATAGTTCATTTTCAACATAGTGTCTAGTATCTGCTGCATTTGTTCACCATTTGTCCCACCATTTCTGTACTCCTTCTTAGCCTCCCTCAAAGCAGATTTAGGGTCCATTTAGGGTCCAGCTCTCAGCTGGTATTAGCTAGTTTGAACAAGCTATTAAATATTTCTGGATGCATTTGCTTTATGAGAGTAACAATAGCTTATCTACCTGAAAGAAATGGCTAGAGCACATTATCTCTCAAACTCCCCCCAATTGCTAACATTTCTCTATAAAATAAATATTTTGGAAGCCCAATATTATGTCTCTTAATGTACCTGTCCTTGAGGTTCATAAGAGCCATGAAAGTTTTGGAAGAATGAAAGGCTGAGACAGCTGGAAAACAGGAAGGATAGAAAAAAAAGATGAATAGAGATAAGCTCGGGAGAGATGAAAGCAGAGTGGAGACAAGCATGGCAATGGCCTTTGTTTTTTGTTTGTCATTGAAGATGATTTCAGTTAAAAAGCAAACCAAAAGTAAAAACAAAAAATGTCGTAAACATTAAAAGTAGAAAGATAGTTGGGCACTGGTGGCTCATGCCTGTAATCCTAGCTAAGCATAAGGCTGAGACCTGAGTGTAAGGTGTATTAAATATGTAGGTTTCATTAGGTAGCCCATGAAGAGAACACCACATGATATTCAGGCAGGAAAAGAAGTTTATTTAACCAACTGCTTCCTCTCCCTCCCACCACGCATGGTGGAGAGATGGGGCAGAAGAGAAGACCGACCCCTGGGGCCAGGACTTATCTAGGCCAGGGACAGGAAGAGGTGTGGGGGTGGGGGTGGGGAGGAGAGTGTGGCCACACTGGATTCAGATGTGATCTCAGGGCCTAAGACCCTCCTCAGGTCAGATGGTATGTGACCAGAGGTGGCCCAGAATGTGACCTAGCAGGAAGGGGAGGTGACTGTTTCCAGGTCTGCCAGTTACCTAGGTAACACATATACTGGGTGGAAACTTAGCCAAGAGGTAGGGAGGTGTCTGCACAGGCCCCAGGGCAGATCTTACAGTGAGGATTGTGGTTCGAAGCCAGCCTGGGCAGGAAACTCTGTGAGACTCTTATCTGCAATAAACTACTCAAAAAAAGCCAGAAGTGTTGTGGCTCTAATGGTAAAGGATTCATTTTGAGCAAAAGAAGCTCAGGGACAATGCCTAGGCCCAGAGTTCAAGCCCCAGGGCTGGCAAAAACAAACAAACAAATAAATAGAGGGATTTTTTTTTGTCTTGTCAATTTTACAAGTCCAGAAATATGGACATTGCAGGCATACTTTGAGCCAGTTTATGATTACATTGGGACTCCGGTTTCTTTCATAGAGAGTTCTCTTGGTTCTGCCTTCTTCCATGTGTTGACTTCATTCTCACACTGGTTTTACACAGGAAAAAAAAACTTGGTGGAGCAGCTGCAGACTTCATGTATACACATCATACTATCCATAGGATAAATGAGTACTTATGCCTTTGCAATCCAAGGAAAGATACTGAAACGCCCTGAGATTTGATCATCTTAGATCACATAGCAGTCTCATGATCTACAATTAAAAAAACATAGTCTGTTTTCCTGAGAATAGATCACATTCTTCGTGTCTATAGTGAAGATAAAGCCAACTTCTTTAGGACCCTAAAGATCTTCAGAGAGGAAATTGAGAATATTAGGAAGAGAAAAGTAGAAGTAGAAATGAATAAAATAAGTCTCATTGGTACCTAGAAAATGTATCTATGCTTGGGATTTAAAAGCCAATAGTCTTGATCTGGGAGCTTGAGAAAGAAAGGAAGGAACAAAGGGAGGAAGAATGGATAGAAAGAAGGAAGGAAGGGGGAAGAAAGGAAGAAGGAAGGGAAGAAAAACATGGACACATCGATTGGGGATCTTCAGTTCCAGGGTAACTTGTTAAATTTTGAGGCCTTTGCTTCTTCTTTACAGCATCTTCTCTCATTCATTCTCTCTGTGATATCTATTGACAGAAAGAATTTGAAGACCTATTAAGTTTGATAATTGGGATTACTTATCCTCACTTTCAAAAAAAGGTTATATAGAAAGAGTATGTGTTTGGTAGGTAGCCAGATCTCAATTTAAGCAGACCTCTCAGTTCTACCACTTTCTTTTTATGTTGGTGCAGGTTTCAGTTCATAAACTTTCAAGATCATCCACACGTTTTCCCACAATCCTTATCTTAAACTCATTAAGACATGTGACCCCAAACCAGGTACATGCCTTCAATCCCAGTGCTCCACAGTCAGAGACAGATGGATTCTGTGTTCCAGGTGGCTGAGACAGGTTAACTATTAGTTCTAGGCCAGCATGGGTTATACAGCAATATCTTGTCTGAAAAAAATCAAGACTGTAACTCAGAGGTAGAGTGCTTGCTCAACATACACTGCAAGGGAAAAGAAGGAAAGATATATGACTTGAATTCTAAGGAAAATAGAGAGATGCTCTTGGACAGAAGGAGTATAACTTCTGTTGGCAATGTAAGGGGGCTCATAGTTTTGAAGGAAATATTACTTCTTTAGGGCAATAGCTTATCATTGTTCACCTTAGTCTGAGACATGCATAGAGGCCTTGATACATAAGGGCCTCTGTGTAATAACAGTGGCCATTTCTTCTAATGCTGCCTAATGTTTGCCAAGTGTCTCAGGCCAAATGTTCACTGGAGACAAACTGATTTAGAAAAACAGGAAACCCTCCTTCAATTCAAGTTTATTCCAGACCTTAAGCCAAAGTATAATAGTAAAGATTCTCTCTCCATGCTTCTAGCTGGAGTCGGAGGTTGTTTTTTTGGTTATAGAGTATGTCTCCAGGAATGATTTTGCTAAATAATGTAACAAGCCTAATGAGCTAATTTCCCTGACACCAATAATTGTCCTTAAACTAAGCTTTGTTGTCTCAAGGATCTAACATGTTGTTTATATATTTACAATGGTTATGTGTTTCATAGATATTTTTAACAATGATTGATGTTTATCTGTGATTGGCTTCTTGTCTTCCATAAATGAGACACTTCAGAGTGAAAAGAGCTAGATGTAAAACATTCATACCGCTGAACAAAATTCCACTGAATAAATTACAAAATTTCTGTCTCCTATCTCCTTTTCCTCATTTTATCTTCCATATCAAGTGGATAATCAAGTCCGATTCTTTGGTCCTAAGTTTTTTCACTTTTCCTTGAACTTTAGATCTTACCATCTCCTGTCTAATCTTTCTGGCTTTGGATTCTGGGGTGATTTGGCATGTCATTTCCCTAGCTTCAACCCATTCGACATCCAAGAGAACAAAGAAGTATTTAAAATGCAAAAGAAGCCATTCTTTCACACTACATCCCTTCTATCAAAGTGGCCTGGACAGACTTGACTACCACACACTATCTGTTGGCTCCTGCTCTCCAGTACCAGGAAGAGAATATTCTGTTCCACCCAGCCTCCTTCACACTTCTCTTCTCTCCTGACGGAGACAGGCCAGTAGCACCAAAAGCTCTCTCTTAACCTAAATTATAGTCTTATGAACTGCAAGGGAAACGCCAATGTCATTTCCAATTTCCACTTGAAACTCTGCAAAAGGAACAGTGCAGATGACTTATTCTACTTCCCATTTTCCTTTTAGCAAAATAATATGCCTGAGTTGTAAGCACGGAAGGCTCAGAAAAATCTCCAAATGCATTTTCCCAGGCACTTTCCCCTCCCACCCCCCCACAATTTTTCTAACCTCTTACTATCATGGGGGAAATTTAATCCATATGTTTCTGGTTCATTTACGCTCAACTCATCAAAATGTTGCTCTGTAAGAGTGATTTGATGTCAAAGAAGCCTTGTGGGCCTCATTTATACACGTCTTTTCTTTGAACCAGGAAGTTAAGGTTTGCCAGAAAAAGCAGAAATCAACCCTGTTAAGGCTCTTTCTTTTTTTCTACAGTGAAACTTTAGAACTTCTTACAATGTGAGAACTTCTAAACCTCGAATGCTAGGGTTTTATTGCTTAGACATCAGTGTGCCCTCTTAATCCATTTTCCTTTCTCTCTTTACTCCCTACCAGACAGGGTGCCGCCATTCTTAACTCACGAGGAACAAAGAGTGAATCGAGGAAATAGAAATAGAGCAAGGGGGAAAGAGTCACATTCAAGTATTTGACTATTGAAGAGTCTGTGTCATGGAGAATAAATACATTTCCTTCCGATGTACTGAGTTAATAGGGAAGAATGTGCTATCATGTGGCTTATCCTGCCAACATCCATTATTTCTGTTATATTTGAGATATCTTCATTTGTCACCCTGGATCAGTGCTGCTCAATGGGCCATTCAGAAATGATTGAAAAGTTCTATAATTGTTCTTTTTGATGTGGTAGCCACATGCTGCCATAGAGAACTTACAATATGACTATTGTGCTTCAGAAAGCAAACTTCCAACTGTAGTTTCAACTAAATAGAACTAGCCATATTTGGCTTAGGGCTACTCTATTGGATAGTACAGTTCAGGAATTCATAGGATGAAAGCCATAGCATACCCTCCAGATGACTCTTTAAGTACATATAGAGGTGAGGACTTTATGATACCAATGAAATACATTTTCTTTTATTAATAATAAAAGGTTCTTAATAATAAAGGTTGGAAAAAATGAATTGAAACCCAGAGTGTCTATCACAATCAAATATAAATCAATTCAATTTTCTAGCAGTCTATATTTAATTATGAAGTATTCCCTTAGAAAATACTCTTAAATATTATAGGTAAAACAATTAGACCCATTAAGTTTTATGATTAGACTGATTAGACTACAAAGAAAATATGCTGCTTTGGTAGTGATCGTCCATAAGTTGGCTTATATTATAGTTCTACAGCTCATTGTTTAAAAAATCGCAATGTTTTTGTGGGGCATATAAATAATGCAGTACTAGGCATATGTATTTCATTTTCAGATACAATAGGCAAACTTTATGCACATACTTGAAGGTAATTCCAAAGGTTCATAACTACTTTTTGTTGTTGTTTTGTTTGTGTGGATGGGGGTTGTTCGGTTTTTAAAAAGAGGTAGCCGAGTAAGACTAGCACCATGCACGTGGTATTCAGGTAAGGGGTAGGTTTATTCGTCATTCTGGCTGGCACCAGGCCATCTTGACCTGGGAAAGAGCTGGGGAAGAGAGAGAGCTGGGAAAGAGAGAGAGCTGGGAAAGAGAGAGAGCTGGAAAAGAGAGAGTTGGCAAAGAGAGCGTCTGGGCCTGGGCAAGGCCTTATCTAGGGTTTGGGCGGAGAAAGGTGTGGCCACATCAAATTCAGATGTGACCTCAGAGGATGCAGATACGACCTCTTCCAGGTGTGCCAGTTGCCTAGGTAATGCAGGTACAGCAGACTTTGCTACGAGGAGAGTGGGGTCTGCTTGCCATCCAGGAGCAAACCTGACAGGGGTGTTGTCAGTCAGGGGGCTTGAACTCAAGGCCTAGGAGCTGTACCTGAGCTCTTTTGCTCAAGGCTAGCACTCTACCACTTTGAGATACAGCCCCACTATCCATTTTTGAGAAGTTAATTGGAGATAAGAGTCTCACAGGGACTTTTCTGCCAGGCTGGCTTCAAACCATGATCCTCAGATCCCAGCCTCTGGAGTAGCTAGGATTACAGGCGTGAGCCACTAGTGCCTGGCTCATACCTACTTCTAATAGTTGAAAAGATGCCAAGTCTTCAAGATGACTTATCAACTGTTCTATGAAGCACAAATCTTCGAAACAACTATCATGCAAAAGGGAAAGAACAATAAGCCACAATGCCATCAGTTTATTTCAGATACAGCTACTTTTCTTAGGGGCCTAGAAGCAAGGCAGTATAAGGTCTAACACTATGTCTAGAGGCTAGGGAGATAACTAAAAATTAACAAATGATGATGGTTTCATCTTTGAACATTTCTTAAATTAGTCACTGAGAATCAGATCAAGGAGTATTGGGGTGATCTGGTCTCCTACAGGCAAACTTTTCACATCCTATTTTAAAAATTAACTTGTCCTTTTACGTAGATTATTATACTGGCAAAATGGGAAAAATGCTGAGGGTTTGGGTTTTTGTTTTTTTTGTTTTTTTTTTGGCCAATCAGCATTTGGAAAAATCTCAAAAGTATTCACTGGGAAAGGCAAAGGTTATTTGAGCAAGGCTTTGCCATCATCCCTTAGTCATTGGAGCTCATGAGTCACCTACTGCCAACTACCTCTCAATTAATTAACAAATTATCTCTTGAGCTTCCATCCTATACAACACATATGATGAAAGCATATGCTTTGGAGGCCTCCAAACTTCATCCACCCATTCACTTATCTATTTATGCATTCACTCATTCATCTGTTAAGAACAACTGTAACGCTTTTGCTCTGCTATGCAAAGCCCTTGCATTGCTCAAGGATTAGGCTAAGACTTGACCATTATTCTCCTGGTTTAGAAAGCTGGACAGCCCACTCTCAGTGTTCTATATGGTTATGTCAAGATCTACAAGCAATCTTTTATACATATGTGTCTGGGAAAATATCCTTTGTTGTTTACCATGATTCAGTTTTCATTCCTTTCTCAGTCAGCAATGGCCTAGGGGAGATCAGATGACCACACTGCCATGCTGGCTGCTTCCCTTTCCCCTTGAGTGTAAGCCTGTGAGTGAAATAGGCATCAGAGAGGCCACAGTTTGTCCTGTGTGTGCACCTTGCTGGACATCATCCAAGTGGTATTTCCTTATGTTGGTGCTAAGCAGAAACCCTGTAAAATAAAACTAGAAAATGACAGTGAATATGTTCTATAAATTTCTATTTATTACTAAGAAGGTTGTGATGTTGTTGTTTTTCTATTTTGTCTATCATGCTAAGTACTAGATTTTAGATTTTTTATAGGTCAAATCTGTTATTGGAATATGAATTTGCACATATTAAATATGATCTATATGACAGATTTTACATATTTTAACAATATTTGTTTTCTTAATCCAGTCTCATAAAGTTCCTATGAAATAGTTAAGTTTTGTTGATCTAAGTTTGCAAAAAGAAAAAGAAACTAAAGCCTATAGAGGTAAATGGCCCCGAATCATGCAGTATATAATTGAATGACCATACTTTAGTCTACCTACATCCTAAATTCATGCTATCTTCTTACCTTTTAAACTCAACACAATTTTCCTAGTAGGAAATTATTAAAGTAGCATGCTTTTTAACACAGTTCTACAAAATTCATTCCCAGGGAACTTACAGGTTTAGGAAAAAACAAATGCCCAATTGTATAGAAGTAGAATAAGCATTTTGCTACAATGCCTATATCTAAATTCTTAGAAAATTGTTGATGAGATCGGCCTGTGCTTTATAATATTAAAACAGACATACAGTAAGATTAGCATATTATTATTAATGCACATAGAAGAAGGTTGGCATTGATAAAGTAACTAAAGTAGTTAATTAAAATTTATTACTGATGTTTACTAGATATGACCTATGACACTTGGTTACCAGTATCTCTGAGGAATACAGAGAATAACTCGCAGAAATCAAACTTGATTTCATCTAACCTTAGAAAATTTGTTCTCAACACTCCACTGTACTGCCTGAAGAAGGCAATTGACAAAACTTACAGGAGGTCAAGAACTATAGGAATATGAGAGTTGTGTTGAGAACCTATGTATTTCATTCCCTTAGTAATAGCCAACTCAGCACTTCAACTACAATTTGGCTATACCCTTTTCATGTAAGGTTTCTCAACAGAATTCATCAGCTAACTGAAGTCCCAAATCACTACCCCTAGATGGAAAAATAAAATAAAATATATGCAGCTATAGAGTGAGTTCCTGACTCAGCAAAGAATAAATACCTGCTTGACAGACTCTAACTTCTTTACAGCAGTGCAACATGACACTGGAGAGTAAAAGAAGCTTGAGGAGAGTGGGAAAAAGATCAACCTGATTTAGCATCACCATTTGTACTTCCTGTAACGATCTCAGAGCCTGAGCTACACATCAGAAGGTCCAAGGGTCCTCATCACCAATGGCTTGAAGTTTAATGCTGTTGCTACCTATCACCCTGCATTTGTAACTGTTACCCACAAAACTTTTCCAGGAAATGTGTACAAAGGGAATTCATCCATTCAGCAGGACCATACTTTTGTGAAAAGTAGTTAGCAGTGGCAAGTGAGCCATAATATATATGATCTTCAATTGTGAATCAAACAGCAGGTAGAAAAATGCCTGGACAATGCATCTTCTGCCACTGGGCTACCCATAAAATACAGCATATTTCGCTGGGCAATCAGAGATGGATAAAACAGCGTGCCTTTAGATCATCTCTGAGCCTCTGCATTTGGACTAAATGAAAACCTTTGTAATCTTTCCATCCAAAAAAGGTTTGCTCCTTGGGCATGCTGATATGTCAGCAACTGTATTAATATCACAGCTGCAGACCAATATCTGAAACCACTGATTGCTCTAAAGTATAGAAAGCAGAATTCAATAGAAACAGCTTCTCCAAATCCCCAGATAAAATGGTCCCAGTTTAATGATCCAAAGAGAGACTGATTTGTTTCATACCATATCAAAGGCAAAGAGATCTTTTATAACTTGTAGTTCTGTGCCTCACTTTATTAGAGCTACATATCTCAGTGCCAGAGGTCATAATTTCCAAAGATAGACTACTGTTCTTCCTCAAAATGTTGTTGGCCACGTACCATGTGCAGGTGTGAATTATACAAAGCCCGATAAGACTATGTACACCCTGCCATTTAAGTGCTCACAAGCAGAAAAATGATGTTTTATAGTAAAGAGTTCTGATCTTGATTTTCAGAGTCTGTGCAGCAGATTGGGAAGCCTAAAAAAAAAAGTAGTTCTCCCTGAGGGTGGAGCCTAGAAACCTCTGTGAAGCACAGTAAAATGTGCATGGGATTACCAACCAGAAAAGTAAGCCATGAAAGTCTCAGCTACTGAGCAATGACAGGCACTTCCCCTCTTAGAAATGTTATCAGGAGCTGTAGGAGAGCACAAAGCCTGAGACCTTGGGGAATGGAAGACGGCCGCTGCCTTCAACCAGGGTCAGATCAAAGAAGGAACAGAAACACTATTCACAAAGAGCTAAAGGAAATCATAGATACCAGGTCTCAAACAAGGAGGTTGTAATTTACTGAAAACAACCCTCCTTGTCCACCACCAACAACAACTATTCACACCTATCTCTGAAGAGTAGATAAAAAGATTTACTGATTAATATATTAGAAAGTTCATTCCAGAAGTAGATTGGAACATGAATCTGAAGAGGTAAAAACTGAAGCCAGTACAATGTTCTTACTTAAAATTTCATCATTTTCTCAAGTGAGGTAAAGCGACTCCCCAAATCTAGATAACTAATAATAGTCACAATGTAAAACCAGAATTGTTATTATTTAAAAAGCTGGACTCTTCCTTTTCTATAATGATATACTTTATCTTGCTGATGCAGGAATGGTGTGTAAGACAGCAGTATCTTACTGGAAGAGGCTAACAGTGAAGAAAATCAACCCTGGTAGTTGGAGCTCTTAAGATAACAAGCACAAGGGATCATAGGCTACCAACCAGTCCTGTTTAGAACCAGGCACTTTTGCTGATTAGATTTCAGTTCCTTGACCCTCCTGTTATTCCACTACAGCATAATTGAAACTCATTTAATTGGCACTGTGTTCCAGATAATTAGACAAATAGTACATATTTTAATTACATTACTCTTTTCTGGCTAGGTAATGATGAATCAAACAGTGACAACTACTCAAAATTAATACAGATTTATCCTTTTCAAGCTGAGTGCTAGTGGCTCATGTCATAATCCCAGCTACACAGGAGTCTGAGTTCTGAGGATCACCCTTTGAATCCAGTCCTGAGAGGAAACTCCATGAGATTCTTGTTTCTAACCACTAAAAAGTTGGAAATCATTGTGTGGACCAAGTGACAGAAGACCAGCCTGAGTGGAAATAGATAAAAGACAGTGCTCAGGCCCCGAGTTTAAGCCTCAGTACACACACACACACACACACACACACACACACACACACACACACACACACACACACACACACACACACACAATCTAAAAATGTATCCTTTTATTCATTAGGCTCCCAGTTTTTGCAATTTCATGTAACCCTATTTTTATTCTATGAAAGAAGTCAATCCTAGAGAGATTTAGTAACTTGCTCAAGACCACAAAGCAATTCTTGGAAGCAAATGCTGGTCTATCTGATCGCCTTTTTGCATTATTTTATTTTCTCACATCACACTTTACTTATATTCCATAGTCTCCTTCTTCTACTCTCCTTCTATCAAAATATAATGAGCCCAGTGGAATGAAACTCCATCCATTTCTTACTCCTGGTAGAGAGTAAACATAGCTATTCAAGCAGAGTTCTCTAAGAAGCAAACTGAAGTAGAGAGTAGGTGCAAGAGAAACTTTAAGAAGTGCTGGGGATAAATACTTGTACAGAAATAGGAGAAAGCCACATCAAGCAGAGGGAAATATAATTTTGATAAAGCACCATTAAAAAGGCTTTAACCAAATCCAAGAGGCACTCTGACATTGGAATGGCCCTTCTGCACTGCTCCAAATCAGAATGACATCATGGTCCACGTGAGCGCCTCACTATGGGCTTGGAAAGGGGTGTGGACTCCAGCATTAGTTGTACTTTTTATGATTGTGAACATTGAGATCATTTTGTTTGGATTTATCTTATTTTTCTATTAATACTAACAGTGAAGAAAGGGCAATAGTACACACTTTCTGCAATACATAACAGATCTATCCTAAAGATATGATAGAGGAGAAAGAATAGAAATTTTCATTCCTTCAAACCTCCCCAGATGATGATCTATTGATCATCTGTTATGTGCTACCAATAGTGTTAGGCACCAAGTAGTCCAGTAGTGACCTCAACAGTCAAAACAATTTGCCCTTGAGGACCTCACAAAGTAGTGCAAGAGAAACAACCCCCCCAATCTCTTATTGAATGGCTAGCTTCTACACACTATCATTAAGTCTCTCAGGAATCCTATCTGTACCGTGTTGCTGTGGAAGAACCTCACTTGATTGAAAAGTTTGCTCAAGGTCATGCACAATTGTTTATACAAGGCCGACTCAGCATTACAATTGATACCTATCAAACACCATAATCCAGACTTTTAGCCCTTTCAATGTCCCACAGGGACATTACAACCAAGCTGTCAAGAGCCAGATTGTCTGGGCTCAAGCCTAATCTCTGTTATTTAGTGATGTGTTTAATCTTTGTTTCTACTTCTTCATTTCTTAATATAGATGATAAGAGTACCTACTTCAGAGCATGGTTGGGGATATTCAGCTGAATGGGAAGATCCAAACACGTAGATGCTAATTACTAAGAGCCACAAGAAAGCTAGCTCATTGGAACAATACTTTTTCATTCATTTGAAACTGGTTATATTGATGATTCTGATTATAGGAATAAGAACTGGAGGAGAGAAGATGGTTCCTTTTCTGCACATTCAGAGGACTGGCTTATTGCTGTTCATCTGAAAGAAGCATCAGACTCAGATTATCCCCATCCACAGGAACACTCAGGGAAAAGAAAAAAAATGTGTATTGTGCCCACCACTTCGGTCCTCAATATGGCTTGCTTACCCAGGGATCATGTAAATCCATCCTCCTTCCTCCTCTGAATCTTTGTCTCTGTAGCATGGAGATGAAGAGCTGAAAGCACACCAGGGCAGACACTTACTTGCAAAGGAAAGGTCAAAGTTTATGAAGCATGTCACCAACTCAAGTGCTTTTACAGAAAATGGGGAGCATTCAATTCACACTAGAGCTTTTAAATTCCCAGAAACATCATAACATTTTGGAGAATTCTAATTTAAGCAATTTATAGAGTATTGCTTAAGCAAACTAAAAAAAAAATTCTGGGCTCATCTCTTTCACATTGTGATATACTGTGTTTTTCATCCCTCTGTAAGACTAAATGGTAAAAATGAACAATCTCAAGCAGGTACCAGGAAACGAATGAACTTTCAGGAGACTCAGTAGAGATTTTTTTAATATAGGGATAAAATAACAGAATCTTAGAACCTTCAGAAAAATGAAGCTGACTTTCCTCATGAATGCCCCAATGGAAGAAAAAAAAGTGTGAGCATATTTCTGTATGTGTACCTATGCTTGTGTATACATGCATCCATGTGTGGGGGAGTATATGTGAGTCATAAACATATGTATGCGGACACTCATTACTGGAGTCAGACTTGGTGTGAGAACTCTGTCTGGACATGGGAAATGAGCCATATTACATGGTAGTGTTTGTGAACCATGAGGTTGTCAGAGAATCTGGGTTAGTAAATGAAGTGGGATTTCTTTGGACAATAATCAAGTCCAGGGTTAGAGCTCAGGCCAGGTAAGGAGCCAGTGTGCCACACAAGAGCAGTTTTTTAGTCCTGGTGGGACTTGATAACTGTGGTAGGAGGGGATAGGTGAGGAGACGAGGAAGTTATCGGCTGCTTTAATAAATACAAAATGGTGTAGACTGGAAGTTTGGAACAATTACTGAAGTAGCTAAGCTTCCATCCACTTAAATGCTGTTACCAGGCCTGGGAAACTGCAGTGAGGATAAGCCTGTAAAACTACCCTCTCCTTTGAAATGGTGAAATCCTGAAAACTCTGTGGAAGGGTGGAGACTGCAGGATGAGATGCTTACCTGCAGAATGGATGCCCTGAAGTTCACCTATTGCCCCCAAGTTAGGCTGTGCCTTTGTTTTATGGGAATTCAATCTCCAGGTTCAAAGAAGTCACATTTTGAGAGGTCTAATCGGAAGCCTTTATTAGAAAGCCAGTGACTGCAGGCAGACATGGGTCCCCCAAAAAACTTGCAGCCTCAAATACACTTAACTCTGTTAGAAAACTGAGCCATGAGAGGAGAGTAAAGAAAGAGCAGAAAACAATACCAATGAACCAGATCAATTTGGATGAAGAGCCATGGGATACCATGGTGTCCTGAAGAGAATCGGGAGACAGGAGGCATGGCAAAACAAATGGTGCACAATGGCACCTGAGCTGGTCCGGGCCTCAATAGGGTCCTGGTCAGGGGACAGGGTCATCAGGAGCTCAAGAGGGTCACCAGTTCATGGCATAAGACTAAATGTTCCAGTACTCTATCATCCAAGTCCCTGCCCCTGCCTCTAGGAACTCAGCCACTTCTAACACCTTGGGGTAAGATTACCTTCAACCACCATGAAGACAAGATGGTACTAGTTAAATTCAATTCCCTATCATCCACCGTGTTGCCAAGATGGTGCCAGTTAGATTCAGTATCCTTATTTTACCTTGACTTAAGTTTATATTGATTTGACTGGTAACTTCAGTTTTAACATTGTTCTACTCTTCCTTCTGACAAGTAGCACTACACCTAGCTCTCCATTGAGAAAAGGGAGGGTCTTAAGAACTTTCCTGCCTGGGCTGGCCTCCAGCAGTAATCCTCCCAATTTCAGCCTCTCAAGTAAATAGTATTACAGGTGTGGGCCACCAGCATTAGAAAGAAGAAAGAATGAGAGAAAGCATGTGTGTGTTAGACAGGAATTCAATCAGAGAGATGCCACACTTTAAGAGATTGAATTGGGAATCTTTCTTAGAACTCTGTCTCTTGCAAGTAGACTCTTGTCTCAAAGACTTGCAGCTATAAATACAGTTAGCACAAAGCTTATAAAGGCAGAAACTACATAGCTGGTGTGAGACATTAAACCTAACAAAAGTGTTCTATGTAGACAGAGCAAACTACTCAGGGTGGGGGGAATTTTTTTTAAAGATAACCATGACCATTACCTTTCATTGGCAACCTAATAAGTCATACTCATTGCAGACCAATACTTTTAAATCCTTTATGAATTCATGTGGAATTATCATTAACTTTTCCCTTTACAGTTGAGGAAAATGAATCTCAAAAAGGTTGAAGATAGAATTTGAGCCCAGCTTTCCATGGTTCCAAAGCTTCACTCTTTGTACAAAAACCCACCATGTGAGTTTCTTCTCCCTTAATAGGTATACCTCTTATGATGCCTGGAAACCCCTTTGACATTGGGCTTTTACTGGTTTAATACATTGGCAGCAGCAACATTTTATAAAATTAGATGCAATATCTGTGATAAGTAGCAACTAAAGACTTCACAGTGGACACAATAATTAAATATACTTTGAAAAGTCAGCAGGTTTCCATGAAGGCTGTTATAATAAATCTGTGATGTATAGCTTGTCTTGAGCACTCCGTGTGGCATTTCTATCTATTTCTAGAAATACTTCTTCACTCTCTCCTGACCAAGGTACTCAATAAATATTTGTTAAATGAATGTTGAGTGAAAGTAAAAAGTAATAATAATTCAAGGGTCATAGAATGACCTCATGAATTTTACAGTTTTATGTATTGATCTTTTTGAAAAATACTCTCATAAAGATAGCATAAATGGCACTCGATTCAAATGAAGTAGATCTGAAATTCCATGAAGAGATCAAAGCCACACACCCTAGAATATAATTATAATTTGTATATCCAATGAGAGACAAAGGGTAGAGGTTTGTTGCATATTGTGTTACTTGAGGCAGTGTGGGTGCTGTGATCAATATGTCTCAAATTTCCATGGCTTAATTCCGTAAGTTTATTTCCCACTCAAATAAGATCTTGCTCCACACTTCTGTTCTTTTCATGGCATGCAGTTTGTCTCTATGGAAACATTCAAGATTCAATTCATTACAATCTGTGGCTCCACTGTCCCAAAAGACTGTAATCATCAGATCTATGACCATGCCTTTCCTTATTAGTGAGCAAGAAGATAGGGACATGATTAAATTAATTATGGATTAAACAACTATGACAATGCATGCAAGTTAAATAAGTCAATATTCTGCTCTACAATGCAATCAAAGTAAGGTTTGAATGACAAAATTATGGAAAAAATCAGGAAAGAAATTGGGTTTCAGAAAAACTGAAATTTAGGATGCAAGAATATCTAAGATTCTTTCTATATTTTGTATCTATTTCTACATACCATATATATGAAACAATGTCTTAACTTCTCCCCAATGGTAGCTTCCTCTTATTAATCCATTTAGATGACGTAGACAGAAATTGGAGTAGTGACTGTCAGGTGCTGGTAGAAAGGGGAAAGAGAAAATGGATAATAGATTCAGGGTTTTATTTGGAGGTGATAAAAATTGTCTGAAAATTGCTAAAGAAAGCCCATAGCTCTGAATGCAATTTGAATTTAAATAGTATGTGAATAATATTGTAATAAACTATTATCATTATTAGCATAATTGTTATTATTATTGATAGTACTGAAGTTTTGAACTCCAGGCCTTACATTATATAGGTAAGCACTCTACCACTTGAGTTATGCCCTAGCTCTTTTGCTTTAGCTACTTTCTCAGACTGGGTTTTGTGATTTTCCTCAGGTAGGCTTCAAACCATGATCTACCACTTCCGTCTACTACAGAACTGGGATTACAGCTGTGATCACATGTCCAGATTATTCTTTGAGATAGTGTCTCATGAACTAATTTTGCCTGGGGTGGCCACAAACTACAATCTTCCTATCTCTATCTCCTGGAGCTTGAATTAAGGGTATAAGCCACCATTCCTGGCCCATAAAGAATTATTAATGGGAAAAAAAGAAAAATAGTTTTCTTTTGAGGTTGAGGTAAATTGGCTCTGGGAAATGTCAAGTGTTTATACACATACACACACACACACACACACACACACACACACACACAGATACACATATACACAGTGACTGTCACTACTGGATACTGATTCTTTCTCAGATCCAGTTCAAACAAGCAGGAAAAAAAAATACATCCAAAGGGAGAAAATCAGCTTTGGGCAAGAAAATCTGATCTTCCATTCTAAGAGATGGATATGAGGCCATTCTCCTGGAATGAGACCACACTGAGAGAATTGGGTAATCATAGCAAACCAACCAACTACCAAGCAGGTTTCAAACATTGCAGACATTGCTTCAGGGCTGTGTATGTGAACATGCTCATGGTTATTATGTGTGCATGCTCAATACCCAGTGGATGAGGCTATAAACTCATACAGTTAGTTGTTAAAGAATCCACATCAGTTTTACAATCCTATCACTGACAAATTCTATGCCATCAAATACCACATCAATTTCTACAGTACCAGTTTTAGTCCTATAAGTGTAATAATAATACCACCAAAAGTTGGTCATCATAAATAATAAAGATGCTATGATGGGTTCAAAACACATACAGTGGGGTGATGCATGGTATAGCTTGTGCGGACAGTAGGTGTCTCATGTGGAAGAATTGACAATTGGTGTTACCAACTCCAAAATAGTGCCCCTGCAAGGAATCAACTGAGAAGATAAAAACCTGGTCTCACAGAGGCTGATTTGTCTCATTTGGGTTCTGAATTAATTGATCGATTCATTTTAGCCAATTCTATTTGAGTAAGGTATCTCAAGATCATCACAAGCAGCAGCAGCAGTAATAGGTCAATACTTCACATGTTTGTTTCTTCTCTGTCTTGCTAATGCATTGTATCCATCTACAGAAATCCTGTTCATGCTTCAAAACCAGACTCATGTGTTATCTTCTCTCTAAGCCTTTGACAGCCTTGCACAGTCCAATTAGAATTAACCATCACTTCTGCTGCATTTCTAAGTCCAGTAGATTTCATACAACATAACCACTAGACAATCTAGAGTAATGTAGAGCCCAGCACAGCATCTAGCAAAGAGTTGGATTGCTAATGCAGCAATGCTTTTTTTTTTTTACTTCTTGCCCTTGGTGTTAGAATTTCCTGCAGTTATACTAATCTTGCAACAATTTCCCTCAGAATCCAAGTCATTGACCTACAGCCTTGATTGAGTTCATGAATGCTATCTGATCTTTAGATCTGTGAATTCCAAAATTTAGACCAAAAACTTCAATACTGTTGAAAATGTCCTTGTGCTCTTTGCATTCATTTTGCTTCATAAAGTTGACTTTTTCCCATGGTTTTTTTTATTAAATAGCCTCAGAGAAATAGAGAGGAATGTTTCCCACCACGTTACCCATAACTCCTCTGTGTCATCAATCATCCCAGTTCCCTTGTGACCCTGAGAAACTGAGAGATATTAAAAACATGTCCCCATTGTTCTGATGACTCATGAGAGGAAAGGATGGAAAGCTTTTGCAGAAGCCACTTTGTCATAAGCATTGCCACGTAACTGTACCATCTAATTTGCAGAGAGGCATTAAATGGCTATCATTATCATTTCCCCAATGACAAACTGAGACTCATGGAACCTGAATGACTTCTACAACCTCATACACTCAAAGGGTAGCAGTTAGGATTGTCTCCAGTTATTTTCCTACATAGTTGCCCAGTATTTTTCCAAGAGTGACATTAGTCAAGAGTAATAATTTACCAAGATGTCATTCAATCCTCTCTTCTTCAATAAATATGGATATTGCAGTGCATGCCAACCCTAGGGAAAGACAGTATTTCAAAACTGAAGATTCAACACACAGAGAAAGGGGAGCTACTGAAGTGAATGCATTGTGAAATGTTGTCAGAAAGGCTAGGGAGAAACTATATTCATGCTTGTTCTCACTTTAAAAAGTCACTCAAGAATATTGATTCTGAACTCCATTTTGTCCTTGTTGACAAGTTTGATATAGCACATGTCAGAGACACCTCAATATCTTAAGGATTTTTTTTAAAGAAAAAGTATGGCTACACTTTTATTAGTGATACTAGCTTTGCAACTTTTGCCCAATAACTTGCAATGCATTCATTCATCTTTTTTTTTTGTTCCAACTAGCATCTGCCATTTAGCTCTTAATAACAATAGTAGCTATGGCCATTTCTGAAGCTTTCCACGTGCCACAATGTTCTGTATGCTGAAATCTATGAATTCACTGAGTCCTCACAACAGATCTCAGCGATAACTAGCACTATTACCTCCAGTTTTCAGATAAACAGAGCACTAGGATAAGAGGCTTTCACATGTGAATCTGGAAGACACACGCAGTCCATAGCCAAATGACATTCTTATTTCCTTCACACAGTGTACGTAGGGATTCTGGGTTTGTGTACATTAAAAAAATGTCTTTCTCATCCTTTATAAACTGGAAGAGCTAATCCAATGATTCCTTCCAATTATTCATTCCATGACTGTAGGATCAAATTAGTTTTATTAAGAAATGTCCATGAACTTGGAAGGAAGATAGCAGTTTCAGTTTGACACAAAACATGAGAACAGGAACACACACACACACACACACACACACACACACACACACACACACACACACACACACACGTACAGCCTCTGTAAAATTATTAGTGACTACTGCGGAATAATTTCCTCAAGTCCTGCGGAGAAACTCTTTAGGAGAAGCAGACAATAACCACTCCAGCAGAAGCTCAGATTTAGCACTCTCATGAAAAAAGACTCCTTTCCATCTGTTGCCAGTGGATGTCAGCTCTCACCGGCTCTGAGAGAGTATCAGTGTCCACTGGACGAGTCAAAGATCAAATGTGTGAGTGGACGGGATGGCCTCTCTCTTTTGGGAAAGGAAGGTAAGACTGTATGTGAGCCGAGCACTGTGCTTCTTCTCACAGCTGCTGAGACAGCTGTAAGCAAGGTCACTTCACGTGCTCCATCTTTAATGCATCTCACTGTGAACATGAAGCTTGCCTCCTGTCCATAAATCCATGATGAAAAAGACCATATGCTGTTATATATCAACATAAATTTCCTCGACAAATGTTCCTATCTTCACAGACACAAGGCTTCTGTTCCTCCATCCACAGTAGGGAAATAATATTTTTATGCAGGCATACGGTAAGAAGGCCTAGTTACCTTCAGATTCTTACACTTGTAGTTCAGTGCCAACTGTTCTCTGCTCCACCATCAACAGGTGCTTTGGCATGCGGCATGTGGGTGAAGACATGCACCTAAAATGCTGGGAGCTGGGGATCCTGTGAAGCAGCTCTTCTTGGAGAAGAAATAACAGCTTCTCATTAATATGCCCACTCTTTAATGATATGCTAGAGGGTTCTGATAGAAGACTCTAGTGCATGGTGAATTGCACAAGGCAGCAAAAACTCCAAATATAGTTTATTGTTCAACTCTGTCCCCAAATGAGACCTCACTAAAACCCACGCTTAACCCTGTCTCTGGTGAGAGCTCATAAATATTATGAGTTCAGCTAGACCAGAAACAATCCACAATCACATCTATATGACTCCAAGATGATTCCCTGGATTCAATGAAAGGTAAATAGTTGACAGGGAAAATAATGTGGTAAGAGTTTAAAAAAAGAAAGAAAATCGGCTTTGGAAGTCATGGGTGCCAGTCATGTTGTAGTCACTCATCCTTACCATCCTTTGTTTCCTATTCTTTACAGTTGGGAGGTAACAGCTCCTTTACTTACACTACAAGCCCTAATAACTTTCCATTTATGTTAGCAACTCACCCCAGAAATCAATTCTCCTGTAGATGCTCACGGATTCTCCTAATCATTGTCAGTAGTTAGTATCCATTGAGGGTTTGAGGCTCAAGAATTCCCATGTATTGATGGTACAAGATGTGTTTTTCTTTTTCTTTTCTTCTTCTTTTTTTTGTCAGTCGTGGGGCTTGAACTCTGGGTTTGGGCGCTGTCCCTTAGCTCTTCAGCTCAAGGTGAGTGCTCTACTACTTGAGCCACAGCACCACTTCCAGTTTTCTAGTGGTTTATTGGAGATAAGAGCCTCATGGACTTTCCTACCCAGGCTGGCTTTGAACCGTGATCCTCAGATCTCAGACTCCTGAGTAGCTAGGATTACAGGTGTGAGCCACTGGCACCAGCCATCTTTTTCTTATTTGTGTAAAGTCCTTGTGCATTCATAGCAATGTTCTAGAAAAGTCTGAGGGCTTAGAAGGAAGGTAGGGCAAAATGGAGTTTTCACCTTTTCCAGTTGTTCATGCTTTTGTATGTGTCTAAATGAGCAAAACGTCTACCATAATAGGAAAAGCTTAGATCTGTGTACTAAGGAGAGGAGGAATAACAAAAGTAGATGGCTGTTAACCAGTTCTGGGAAACAAGGGACTTCGAATTCCTGGACTAAAACAGAAATCGAGAAAATGAAAAGACAGTGTTTCCCACCATTCCTGAACTTGTTTGGTCAAATAATTGATCCTAATACTTAAGCCCCAGTTCATTTTCCACTGGATTGGCCTGCCCTGGTTGCAAAGTCCTGCAGCTCAGCAAGATAGTAATGCTAGTCATTTTTCTCCAACCAAGAGTAACCTCTGCTCCTGAGATGGTGGTAGAAATCTCACCTAAAATTTCTGAAGTATGATGACCATTCTGGTTTTTCTCTAGAGGACGCCATTGAGCAGAGATCTACACACTTCATCTCCAGTGGCCCTCAGCCCTGCAACAGAAAGAACTGGAGTTATGAATCAGCAGAGCCCACCAGTTACTCTGACTAAAGACTATACTGAGCTGGACACTGGTGGCTCATGCCTGTAATTCTAGCTACTCAGGAGGCTGAGATATGAGGATCACAGTTGAAGCCAATCTGGGCAAGAAAATCCATGAGACTCTTATCTCCAACCAACCACCAGAAAACTAGAAGGGGAACTATGGCTCGAAGTGGTAGAGCACTAATCTTGAGCAAAAAAAGCTCAGGGACAATGCCCAGGCCCTGAATTTAAGCTCCACAATGGACCAAAAAATCAAAATCAAAAACAAACAAACAAACACAACATGCTGAGCCCTGGGCTGGAAGTTTACTTTCTGTTCTCCATCGCATTTCACATTATTTGGACTCACATTGTCCAATACAGCACATCAGAGATTATGCAGTGGGCCAAAATGACTGCAGAAAAAAAAATGTTTAATGCAGTGCCTAGAATACAAAATGTCCTTCAGCTTAGACAATCTGAATCATTAAATTCCCAGGGTGAAAACAAATTCCAAAAATTAAATTGACATTTTAATTAAAGTTCAAAAGCATCTGAATCCAAATGTTTCCTCTCCCAAGACCTTTTTTTTCTGTTTAGTTCCAGTAAAATGGAGCTCAATGGACTATGTTTCAGGCATTCGTTCATCTAAAATGTTGAGTTGTTCTCATGTATAGACCCACCTTTCAGACACTAGGGATTAATAAGGTAAAAAATGATTAAGTATTGGAACAGAATTTATTGTGTGTTAATGTCAGTCCTGAGGCTTGAACTCAGGTCCTGGGCACTGTCCTTGACCTCTTTTGTTCAAGGCTAACACTCTATCACTTCAGCCACAGCTCTACTTTCAGCTCTTTTGGTGGTTCAGTGAAGATAAGAGTCTCATGGACTTTCCTACCCAGACTGTCTTCAAACCACAATCCTCAGGCTCAGTCTCCTGAATAGCTTGGATTACAGGTGTGAGCCAATACCACCTGGCTTAGAAAAGATTTTTCAAAATCCTATGCACAAATAGTCCCAACATAGTTATCTCAATCAAAATGATATTGACAGCATATTTTAGATCCACATTACTACAAAGAGAAAAGGTCCCTATGGAGACTTGGTTCTGGTTTGTGTGAGCATGAAACTGTATGTAACTCTTGAAATGGCACAGACTAAACAACTAGAAAGAACAAAGACAGAGGTAGAGACAAGGTAACACAGACAGACATGAGACAAGAGATACCTGTGTTTGTTTCCTGACAATATACCTAGGATGTGACCTTCAGAAAGTGGTACATATAAATGTGTGCATGTGTTCACATCACACACAGCTCTGGAGGACTCTCCTGTTTTATGAAGTAGTTAGATACTTAGTAGGACTTCCTACCATCTTCCAAATGTGTAAAATGGCTCCCAGTCTTTTCTCATTCTCACCCAAGTGCCTCATGCAGGCTTCACTGGAGACACTGGAGTGAAAATGATCTCATGAGAAGGGACTGCCTGGGTTGCTGCTTGGAATCGCACCCATGTGTTGCTGTGTGTCCTTCCAGCTGGAGTCACTCGGTCAGTGTACATGCTGGCTGGCGCATGTGCTCTTCCTGCCAAATCAGCTAGTTGGGATGAGAACATTAATTTGTTTAGCAGACGTGTGTCTATGTGGCTTTTACACAACAGCCATATGCTACTCTAGTAAGTAGCTTTACAAAGGAAGTGCAGTTCATGCCAGAACCTATCCTAACTTTTGACAGGGACTTTGGAAAATGATGTCCCCTCCAGTGACATTGTATTTGTTCTGATAATCTGGCAGTTTCGCCCAGCACATGTTGTTCAGATAAAATGTGATATTTTATGTTAGTTCTCGCTTTTCCTTCCTTGTACGGAATATTTTCTTCTTCAGTATTGGAAATTGAACTTGGCCTCATGTTTGCCAGTCAATGCTCTCAAAAGAGAGAATCATGCTCCTGTTCCTGTTGTTATAATTCACTTTTCAGATTTGGTCCTGCACATTTGCCCAGGTGGCATAATATCATGGTCCTGCTACCTTTATTTCCTGTGTTGCTGGGATTATAAATGTCCCTTAGCACTCCTACCTTGTACCCTTGAGCTAAGATCTCATTCAATTTTGCCCAGGCTGACCTTGAACCACAGTTCTCCTATCTTTACCTTCCAGGTTAAAGGGATTCCTTGTACATAATAGAGTCATCTTATCCACCCAAGACCTTGTGGGGAGGGGTGTATTACAGTAGGACCTGAGAGGTTAGGAGATACTGATGCTACTGAAATTCTCTGGCCAAATTTCTTTAATAGATCTTAATGTGATCACTGTGGTCCCACACAAGCTCTCTGCTTTGTTATTCTGTATTTCCTTGGGTGGATGTTATTAGTTTTGCAAATAAAATACATTTTGTACTGTAGATACTATATAGATATAATAAATTCAGAACTATGGGGAAAATAGCAGGAAGATGTAATAACTTTAATTTGACTACCCTCAAATGACTACTGTTGAAACTATATGCATTTATGATTGGAATGCTTCTTTATACTTTTCATTATAGTGTAGTCATGGACATGTTGTACAGGCTGTGTTTGTGTGATGGTGATAGTGTCGGCATACCCCTGGTGATCAGAAATAATTTTAAAACAGAAATGGCAATAGACTATAATGGAGAATATTACCATCTAAATGTTTTCAAAGTTTGGTTGTTTCCTATATTTTACCATGATGATAAATGCAATTACTATCAATAGTCCAGAGGTACCTGCTGTTACAGTTGCTTGTGAATCTTTTCCAGAATATTTACTGCTTTAAAAGTGTATTGTATGCATGCATTTTCAATACAAATGGTTTCATGATAACCATAATCTGCACCACAGTAAAAACAGAAAAATAAAGAACAGTATGATTTTCATTGGCACTATATTTTGGGACAGACTCTAGAGACAGGTTGCCTGAACTGAAATCTAAGTTTGATAAATAATAGTTTTTCCAACCTTGATAATATTTCTTAGTCTATCTGTATCTCAGTTACATAGTGTACTTTCTCCTTTAAAATGTTATGAAGATTGACTAGCACTTAGGGCAAGTTCATTTAAACTTTCTAAACTCTATTTTTGACAGCAGTATAATATTTTATAATATGGGTATTCCACAGTTTATGTTATGCATTAACATATATGTTGCAATCACCCACTCTACTTAAGGAAAAACTGTAATAAACATCCTTTTCAGTAAAATCTTTTACCTATGCAAATAGACATGATATATCTGTGGTTAAAGAAATCCATAAATTGAGTCACAGGATATGTATGCATTTTAAAATTTGATTACTAAATTGCCATTTACTATGATCATAGCAATATTATTTTGTCATTGGTAAGTGTGAGTCTCTCTGCTCTTTAGCTAACACTGATTTTGCCATTTAATTTATTTTAAGGTTATTACTTGTTGTTCAGTAGGTAACATAAGTTAGCCTGTTTAATTTTTTTCTTGGAACAGCAGACTCATGTTCTATCACCATTTAAAGACACAGACTTGTTCCGTTTTTATCTATGACAGTATTTTATAAGAAAGTAATTTGTGTTTTGTCCAAGGTGTTGGAAAAAATCTTCAGTTAACAATTTTCTCTTGACTTTATTTATGATACTTATTTCTCGGCACTATTTTTTTTATCTATATGGGGTCAGATTCATCTATTTATATTGATTGTAAAAATTGCACATATTTATGGGATACCATGTGGTGTTTCAATTTATGGTCAAACCAGGATTCATTTGTCATTTGTTAATAATTAGGACGTCACAACAAAAACAGCTTCCCCAACTTAAGATTACTAAGTGTTATAGTGTAGAGCATATTAAATAAAAGTGTTACACACTGCACATGGTGTCACTTTACTTTTGTGTATATACACAAACAATATATACTATGTGTGTCTATCTAGCATTCATCTGGATAAAATAATTAATATATATATACTTAACTCTATCTTATTCTCTGAAATTGCCATCCTCATTAAATAAAAAAAAAGATTTAGTTATCCTGATTTTGTTCCTGACCAGACTACTCTGCTAAGATTTTGAAAAAAAATACATGTATATTTGTTGCATTTCTTATTTTATTTTCTATTACATTCAGGTCCTCCAGTCAGTAGAAATTTATCTTGAAAGATGGGAGATGAGTTATTTCTGAGTCTGCCTGAGACACTTGCTGTTTCTGTGAAAATGAAAGACAGCAAACACATTGAATTTTTTAACTGTAAAGATGATATACAGAGGGGCTAAAGTTACATAAGTAAGGAAATGAGTACAGTTTTTGTAGAACATGGTTCTACAAATCTTTACTTCATTCTCTCCCCATTATTCCTCTCTTCCAACCCCCCCCCCCCCACAACTTGTAAAGCTAATTTCCAACATAGTGTCTTGTACTCACAAATAGTTTCTTTATCAAAACGTTCCCTAATGGCAGATCTTCATCAGGAATTGTTAACAGTTTCTATATGTGACTGATTCTTATTTTTCATTCCAATATTCCCATATTCAATGCAATATTTTTTCCTGCCCATTAAAAGGTATGTTGTAGATGGTCACCAATGGCTCATGCCTGTCATCCTAGCTACTTAGGAGGCTGACACCTGAGGATCATGGTTAGAAGCCAACGTGGCAGAAAAGTCCATGAGACTCTTATCTCCAATTAACCACCAGAAAACCGGAAGTGGGGCTATCCTTGAGTGAAAATGCTCAGGGACAGCGCTCAGGCCCTGAATTCAATTCAAGCCTCATTGACTCATCACACCCCCATAAAAAAGAAAAGGAGGCATGTTGTATTGATTATCTGGAAAGCAAGAGCCTTTGGATAGCTAGAATGGACACAAGGTCTCCAGGGCATCTCTGTTTATAGAGCTATTCTGCTTAGAATTCGACCAGCTATTAAGAAAGATATTTTTTTCCAAATTCACCAAAATTTTAAGCATCAAATAATCTGTTAATATATTATTTCAGTGTTGAATAATGTTGAGATGCAATAATGTTTTACTCTTATTTATTTTTAGAAGTCTAGATATATAAACAAATTATTTATAGTGTTTTATTTATATCATTCTATATTCATTTGACATTGATTAGTATATGGATTAAGCTTCCTAGAAAACACAGTTGTTTTGTGCTAGAAAATGCTACCTAAAAATATCAGTCTTCAGCCGGGCGCTGGTGAATTATGCCTGTAATCCTAGCTACTCAGGAGGCTGAGATCTGAGGATCACGGTTCAAAGCCAGCCTGGGCAGGAAAGCCGGTGAGACTCTTATCTCCAATAATCCACTAGAAGACCAGAAGTGGCGCTGTGACTCTAGCAGTAGAGCACTCGCCTTGAGCTGAAGAGTGCAGGGACAACACCCAAACCCAGAGTTCAAGCCCCACACGACCGACCAAAAACAACAACAATAACAAAAAATACCAGTCTTCAGTCAAAGGAATGTTGAAATACCAGATCCCAGTGATACCCTCCCATAGTCTCTTCTGTGTCTCTGCACTTGACTTTTGCTCTAAGAAGCAGGAGTGAAGGAAGAAATCAGGCATAAGGAGGGAGTCAGACACATGTTAACTATTTCTGTTCTCCCAGATTTCATGAAATCCAACTGTCTTCTGTCACCTCACTATTCTGGAGTGAACCGATGTTTCTGAAAGCTATTGTTTTAATTCTTTGCTTCTAGTTTACTTGGCTTGACCTTCCAGACAAATGGAACTAATGTGACCTGGTATGGAAAAGTCACTCATTCATCTATTCAAGTATCAGTTCAACAACACTATGTCCCCAAACCAAGGGAGAGGAGTAGATGGGCAGTTCCCAGAGGCTCAAGGGGTGATGATAACATTCTGTTTTGTAAATTCCATGATAGATGTATAAATGTTTCTTTGAGACTAAGCACATATTAAAATTATCATTTTGGTGCTCTTCAGTCTTCCATATATATATATATATATATCCACATACATATATATATGTACACACACACACACACACACACACACACACACACACACACACACACACACACACACATATATATATATATATATATATATATCTCCCAGGGAAATAGTCCAGATGCCCCACAATAGATGAATGGATCAAAAAAACATGGTACCAATACATAATGGAATTTTACACAGCCATTGGAAAGAATAAAATAATGTCATTTGCAGGGAAATGGGTGGAACTAGAACAAATCATGGTAAATGAGGTAAGCCAAGCTCATTGAGACAAATGGCGCATGTTCTCTCTGATATGCAGAAATGAGATTTCTAAAATGAACTGGGATATGATAAATTACACAAGATTCTAGATACTTATACACAGTTGAGCCCAAAAGAGGATACTCCTAGGAGAGAAACACAAAGGTACAATACTTAAGTGCCTCTTCATATTTACATAAAATAGTATCTGAAACAAACTCTAAGAGACTTTTCTTTCTTTTTTTTTTTTTTAGTTTTTAGTTACCTATGTATGGTGTACTCAAGTGTAATCTTACTTGAGGGGAAAAATGGTGAACGAGTACATCCCTGGAGCTCAGTGGACACTGATACTGAATGAATTATACAACCTGTGGGTGGAGATGGAAGGGAGGGACAGGGACAGAGAGAACAGAAGGAACTGCATGAAAGGAAATGTACACATTACCTACCTCATGTAATTGTAATCCCTCTGTGCATCACTTCTATAATAACAATAAAGTAATTTAATCAAAAAAGAAAATGTCATTCTGAAATAAATAAATAAAGCATAAATACTCGCTTCTTACTTCAGAGAGGTGATAGGAAGCTGTGCAAATACTTTGATGAATAAAACAGAAAGTAAGCAGGACACCTAGGCATCAAAAATGGATCTTTTTCTTTTCTTTTTCTTTGTCTGGTCCTCATACTTGAACTCTGAGTCTAAGTACTGTCCCTGAGTTCCTTTTGCACAAGACAATCACTCTACTGCTTGAGCCACAGTATCACTTCCAGCTTTTTCCTGTGATTTGATTGGAGATAAGAGTCTAACAGACTTTGCTGCCCGGGGTGGCTTTCAACGGAGATCCTCAGATCTCAGCCTCCTGAGTAGCTAGGATTACAGGTGTGAGCCACCAGCAGTGGGCCTACTCCTTATCATTTTATGATTGGAAGGTCCATAGGTTCAGAAGCTTCTATAAGGTTGGGATATGAAATAATTAAAATTGAGCAATAAAAGAGAAATTAAACTGCTAGTCAATCTCTACAAAACAGAATATAAGACATGGAGGGAAAAAATCAACAAGGAAAAAAGAAATCTGCATAAGTGGTAACAGAGACCTGTGAAATTCTGGAAGCATGACCAGCTGTTGTATCTCTGAGTTTTTTTTTTTTTGTTTTTTTTTTAAGACATGATGGGGAGAGTGAACTGTCAGGAAGCTGTGGTGGAGGGCTGGCAGAGGGATCAGAAAGTGGCATCATCAGGGGAGGGCTGGAGACAGCAAACTATACTGGGAAAGAGCACAGGGCAGATGCACAGTGTGACGTGGGTCCCTGTCCCCGCACAGACTGTCACATAGGAAGTCATAGAAGTGACAGCGGGACGAGCGCTTGGCAGAGTGAGGCGGATTCTTTTTCTGGCTCTGCTACTCTCCCATCTCACCATCTTCAGTCGCTGGTTTGAGGAAGAAGAGGTGATCTCTCTGCAGTGTATTTCTTTCTTTTGGAAGACAGGGTGAGGGAAAAGCAGAAATATGCATGGTCTCATGACAGAAGCAGCAAACTCTGTAGAAGCTCTGGGCGCCTTCTCTGACATGTCTCTCAGCATCTGTGTGTGGGGAGTAGGGAGAAGCCATCATCAGGAATGAGGACCTGCCTGGCTCTTGCTATCATGCTTGCAGTTAGGGGTTCTCAAATACATACAATGCCATTCTACTTATCCATCATAAAGAATATTATGTCATTGCTGGGAAAGGGGTGGACCTAAAACAATATGTCAAGTGAACTAAGACAGAGAGACCAAGGATGCCTGTTTTTTCTCATTTAAGGAAATTCGATCTAAATTATAAATATGTATGTAAACATATATAGTCATAGTCATCTATACAGAAAAATATGAACTGTTAGAGTGTGTTCAAGGGAGAATTCCAATGTAGTAGCTCCTTTGAACAATTAACTTACAGTGTAACAAAATGAACAGTAGGAAGCTGGAACATATGTGGTCAGAGAAGGGCTAAGGTCCGGGGTAGGGGACCAGACAAGTGGGAAGTTGAAGCATAGGCAAATGCAGCCATAATATTCAATGTATGTATGTGGAAATGGAACTAGGTAAATGAAGTAGATAGGTGGGCTTGAAGAAGATGAGGGAGAATGATGAAAGAGTTCACATTAATCAAGGTGCACTGTACTAGCAGGCGATGGTGGCCCATGCCTAAAATCCTACCTACTCAGGAGGCTGAGATCTGAGGATCATGGTTCAAAGCCAGCCCAGGCAAGAAAGTCCATGAGACTCTTATCTCCAATTAACCACCAGAAAACTGGAAGTGGTGCTGTGGCTCAAGTGTTAGAGCACTTGGCTTGAACTGAAGAGCTTAGGGACAGCATACAGACCCAGAGTTCAAGCCCCATGACTGGAAAAAAAAAGATGCACTGTATTTACATACTGACATGCTGAATAAAACCTTTGCACAACTACTTAATGATGACAGTGACGATAATGCTACTGAGATGATGATGATGATAATGATAAATTAAATGTAAAAAAAGATGCAGTAACTATTGCCTTATTGTTATTTGTTATTCCTAACAAATTCCATACTGCTTTCCAAAGTGGTTGAACAAGTTTACACTCCCACCAACAATGCAGTAAGGTTCCCTTCTGTCCACATCCCCTCCAGCATCTGTTGTTATTATTGGAGTTCTTGATTATAGCCATTCTAACTGGGGTGAGGTAGAATCTCAATGTTGTTTTGATTTGCATTTCTTTTATGACTAGAGAAGTTGAGTATTTCTTCATGTGTCTATTGGCCATTCTTATTTCCTCTTCAGAGAAGTTTCTCTTTAAGTCTTTAGCCTACTTATTTATTGGGCATATAGATAGATAGATAGATAGATAGATAGATAGATAGATAGATAGATAGATAGATAGATAGATAGATAGATATCATATTTTCTTGATCCATTCATCTACTGAGGGGCATCTGCCTTATTTCATGTGCTTTTTTTCATTTTTAATATGTTTTTATTGTAAAAATACTGTACAGAGGGGCTACAGTTACATGAGTAAGGTAATGAGTACATTTCCCAATGAGCATTGTTACCTCCTCCCCTGTTTTTCCCCTACCATCCCTTCCCTCCCTGTTTCCTCAACTCCTCCCTCCCCCCCAACCCCTCCTGCCAAATTGTAAAGTTTGTTTTCAACGTAGTGTCTTGTACATCTCATTGTTACAATGGATCAACCTGTAACTAGTCCAGCTTTTTGTTATTTCCCTTCCCCTCCCCAAATTAGAAAAATGTATATACAAGATGCAAGGCACCAACATCAAATACAGTGAAAACAGGGGTTATACCTTGGGGGAAGAACATAGAAGAGAAACAAAAAAAATCAGATTACATTATAAATATGTTAAAAGCAAGAGCAAGAAAGAAAAAACCACTTGTGTCCCTATCCTGGGGATCATTTCACTTAACATCATCTTATATGGTCATATATACATAGATTTTGACCTTTTCTGCTTGTCCTAGACATATACTAGTTATTGCAAATAAGGAAAACCATGATGGGACCTATGTTTCTTTGGGCCTGGCTTACTTCACTTAATATATTTTTTTCCAAGTCTATTTCCTAACAAATGGGGCAATGTCATTCTTTCTGATGGAGGCATAGAATTCCATTATATATATTCCATTATATTCTAATATATTCCATATATTCCAATATAATATATATATCTTCCACTATATAATATTTATATCACATTACATTTTCTTGATCCATTCATCTACTGAGGGGCATCTTGGTTGGTTCCATGTCTTAGCTATGGTAAATAATGCTGTGATAAACATAGTTGTGCTGGTAGCTTTAGTATAGTCTTATTTGTGATCCTTTGGGTAAATGCCCAAAATCGGGATTACTGGGTCATAGGGGAGCTCTATGTGGAGTCTTTGAGAAACCTCCATACTGCTTTCCAAAGTGGTTGAACAAGTTTACACTCCCACCAACAAATGAAATAGGGTTCCCTATTGGCCACATTCCCTCCAGCATCTGTTGTTACTAGATATCTTGATTATAGCCATTCTAACTGGGGTGAGGTAGGATCTCAATGTTGTTTTGATTTGTATTTCTTTTATGGCTAGAGAAGTTAAGCATTTCTTCATGTGTCAACTGGCCATTCTTATTTCCTCTTCAGAGAAGTTTCTCTGTAAGTCTTTAGCCCATATTTATTGGGTAGTTGTTTCTATGAGATTTGTTGTTGGGGATTTAATTTTTTGAGTTCTAAGTATATTTTAGATATGAAACCCTTGTCCATTGTATGGCTAGTGAATAACTTCTCCCAATATGTAGGATTTCTATTGATCTTGCTAGTTATGTCCTTTGCCATGCAGAAGCTCTGCAGTTTCATCCAATCCCATTTGTCCAACCTTTCTTTGATTTGTTGTGTTTCTGGGCCTTTATTAAGAAAATTTTGGCCTGTGCCAATGATCCCTAGAGTTTCTCCTATTCTTTCCTGTAATGTTTTCAGGGTGTCTGCTTTGACTTCGAGGTCTTTGACCCATTTGGAGTTGATTCTGGTGCAGGGTGATATATAAGGATCTAGCTTTAGTTTGCTACAGGTGAATAATCAATTTTGCCAGCACCATTTACTGAAGAGGCTGTCTTTCTTCCATTCTAGTTTTTAGCTCCCTTATTGAAGATTAAGTGACTATAGGTCTGTAGGTTCATTTTTGGGTTTTCAATTCTATTCCATTGGTCCTGAGGTCTGTTCTTGTGCCAGTATCAAGCTCTTTTGATTACTATGGCTTTGTAGTAGAGTTTGAAGTTTGGTATTGATATTCTTCTAGCACTGGTCTTTCTGCTAAAGATTGTTTTTGCTATTCGAGGTCTTTTATTGTTCCATATGAATTTTTGGGTTGTTTCTTCTATTTCCTTGAAGAATGAGGTTGGAATATTGATAGGTATCACATTGAATTTGTAGATAGCCTTGGGAAGTATTGCCATTTTCACGATATTGATCCTTCCAATCCAGGAGCATTGGAGGATTTTTCACTTTCTAAGTTCTCCTTTAATTTCCTTTTTCAGATTTTTAAAGTTTTCATTGTAGAGGTCCTTAACTTCTTTAGTTAACTCCTAGGTATTTTATTTTTTGTGGGGCTATTACAAAAGGAGTTGCTTTCCTGATTTCAGCCTTGCTCTTCTCATTGTTGGCATACAGAAAAGCCATTGATTTTTGAGGGTTAATTTTATACCCTGCTACTTTGCCAAAGTTTCGAATCAGCTTGAGTAATTTGGGAGTAGAGTCCATGGGATTCTTTAAATACAAGATCATGTCACCTGCCAAAAGGGAGAGTTTTCCTTCATCTTTCCCTATTTGGATCCTCTTTATGTTTGCCTGTTTTCTTCTTGCTGTAGCTAAGCATTCGAATATTGAATTGAAGAGAAGTGGAGAGAGTGGACATACTTGTCTCATTCCTGAGTTTAGAGGAAATGGCTTTAGCTTTTCGCCATTAAGTATAATGCTGGCTGTAGGTTTTTCATACACAGCCTTTATTGTATTGAGGAATGTTCCATGGATTCCTAATTTTTCGGGTGTTGGATCTTGTCAAATGCTTTTCCTGCATCTATTGAGATAATCAGGTGCTTCTAATTCTTGCTCTTGTTGATGTGATGAATTATATTAATTGATTTGCATATATTGAACCAGCTTTGTATCCCTGAAATGAATCATGTTTGATCATAATGTATGATTTTTTTGGATGAGTTGTTGAAGTCAATTGGCCAAAATTTTGTTGAGAAGTTTTACATTGATTTCATCAAAGAAATGGGTCTATAGTTCTCTTTCTTTGATAAGTCCCTGCCTGGTTTTGGGATAAGGGTTATGATGGCTTCATAGAAGGAGTTTGGTAGTGAACTTTCACTTTCAATTACATTGAAGAGTTGGAGGAGTATTGGTGTGAGTTCTGCTTTGAAGGCCTTGTAGAATTCAGGTATAAATCCATCAGGTCCTGGGTTTTTCTTGGGTGGGAGGTCTTTTATTGCTGTTTCTATTTCAGTGCTTGATAGCTTCCATGTTCTTGTGACTAAGTACTAACCCAACAGAAACTGGCTTAAGTTTTATTCAGAGTAGAATTGGAGAGAATTCATGTGGCCATGTTCAAATAAAAGAAATCAAAGTACTTATTTCCCCTTTACTATTACATTTGTATAACAAAGCATTCTGAAAATTTGTGTCAAACTATTCCTCCAGACAGGGTTGGGGTTCCTTGGGAAATTTTACTGTATCTGCCAAGCAGCTGGCTGCTAATGGGTGGCAGCCAGTCTGCAATTCACAGTTTAGCACTAAACCCTCTGCAGCTCGTACTTGCCACAAATTCTTGTCTTAATATCCCTCACAGAGGCTGGAAAGTGATGAATGGGAGCAGGCACCCAGCAAAAGACAACTGATAGTGGCCATGCAAATGTACCCTGTTAGCAGGCATAATTGACAAGCCAGACAGGATGACACTCAGAGACATTATGTTTACTCACTCTTTCCAACTTACCTGAGAGGGAAAAAATGCTGTCTCTCTCTTAGATGTGTATTTCCCTATTCCACAGGCTCAGAGATACTTACCTCCCAGGTGCATTCTTTTCAATTTATCAGATTTCTAACTTTATGTATTTCCCACTAAATCACTGAATTTATTGAGCTTGAACTTAGTATATATGGCTTACCTACACAGCTTCTTTTCATTCTTACAGCTACTATGAAAAAATGTAATATTACCCTACTCTTAGTTCATTAGAAAGAAAATAGAAATTACTTTAGAGAGCTAATTCCCCACAGAGGCAAAGTCAATAATTTCATGATAATGCACTCATTGAAGCTTTACAATATGGCAGGGAATATTCTAAAAATGCATACATGCACTCTCTGAACAATTTTTTCAAGTAAATACAATTATTATTTCCACTTGTCAAGTAGGAAATGAGAGATACCGAATTTAATTAATTTGTTCAATATCATAAAGCCAAGGAAGAGTGGGACTGAAAATGAAGTTCGAAGAAATGGATTCCTCTATCCAAAATACAAACCACTATACCAATTACTTCTAAGTCATGGAAGTACCAAAATGATCCATGATGCTTGAGTGGGAAACTCTTTCTCTATCTGTTTTGCACCTAAACCCCAGTTCCTAACCCTATCCCAGTATATTACTTCATGAAGGGATATAGGAGAGGTGAAAGCGAAGAAAGGTAAGCTGGGACCATATACTTTACATCTCTGAGACATTCCTTCCTAGTTGACTGATGGAAGGCCATTCTGACAGTTCAGATTTGGGCCACTGAAATATATGAAAGGATCTTTAGTGGTTTCTTCTGGGAAAAAATGCTGCACTATCCAGGAAATATTACCTTTTTGCCTTTGCATGTGTTTGTATCTGGATGTGACACTGCAGCACAAGTCATCTCCTCACAAGACTGTGGAGTCAAAAGATGGAAAGAGTCTGGATCTGGATGACACAGCTCTGATGCTGAGATAACTAGCACCAAGTCCTTCCCTAGTGCAGTGCTATTAGGATTGGAAACAAGTGTCATTATTTTCTAATCTGTAATGAGAACAGACTCTTTTGACTTGCAGCTCAAAGCATCCTTATTGAAACTAGGCTATTGACAAATGTTAAAATCTCAAATAATATACTAGGCTAGAACAAAGTCACTGTAATGTATAATTAGGTCACTCAGCTATGACCAATATACATCTTCCTCTCATGGTAGAGGTAGAGGAACTAGATTAACAATGTAGTAGGTTGTACTAAAGTATTCTCAAGTCTTCCTCCTTCCCTAAGTAAAATAAAATATATTTCCAAAGTTTTTTAAATATAATTTAGATGTGTCAGAAACAAGTGTTGTGTACATTTTTAAAAAGCATTAAAATCAATGGGTCACAATGTGAAGACAGCCAGTTTTTGTAAAATTCATCCGTTGACAACATAAATAAATAACCTATAGGGTCCTGCTCTAGTAAAGTACTAGAAGGGCCTATTAAATTGACCTGAGAGAGGATGTTTCAGACCAATTAAAATTTTCTCCCTTGGCTCTCATTATTAATCACCTGCCTCATACAAAAATCCTTTTTATACCTATGAAGTATTTTAGCCCTTTCCTTTTGCTTGGTGAAGCCCCAACCCCAAGTCCCACTCTGGTTACACACACGCACACACACACACACACACACACACACACACACACACACACACATATTTATTATCTGCATATTAGAATAATACTAGAATGAATAATAGCTTTGGCCTAAAAGGAAAAGTGAGTACAATATCTCATTTCATTATTGATGTTTTATTATACCCACAGCCTCCCAACCCTAGCTTGCATGTCTTCAGGTACAGCATCCCCTCTCTTCCATCTGGGAATCTGAGACATTTAAAGACTTGCCCAGCTGTGAGAAGGTGTTTCCTGAAAGAGTAGATATATGTAGCTCTGGTTTTTTTTTGTCTCTTCTTTGGTCTCAGTCCGTTCACATGGAAGGTGACACATTTTCTCCCCCATAATTGTCTCAGGGGGAATAGTTGAAGAATAGTTGATATTTGTTTTAATATCATTCCCTTTAAACACATATCATAGAACTCTGGTTAAAATTTCTATGATCAGAGGCCAGTTTGTCTCAATATCCTTCTGAAAATATGGTGTCCATGGATGAACACAAAACCCATTTCCAGCTCCATTTACATTTATTTGGGACAAATTTTATATTAGAATTCCCTTGATGGATGGAGAGGCACAGCTCTGCATACTGGTTCCATTTCTAGTTTGGATTCAAGTAGATGCAAGTGGAGTAGGCAAAGTGATTGACCCATCAAGATGCAGGTGTTGGGCCAGCCTCCTGCAGAGCTGTGTGAGTACTGGCTTCCAAAGATGCAGAGTATTGAACTTAGCTGAATGTGGGAGTTAGCCAGTATAAGAAGTCACATCTCATTGTGATTACTCTTCATTCAACAAGTGATTTCTGTGGCAGTCCTCTTATCTCAACTTGAGATGAATTCTCTGAGACACTCAGGGTGAAACTCAACCCCAGCTGAGACCTTTCCTCAGATGCCTCTGGGTCCCTCACCCCCTTTTTCCTGAAAACATGCCTTCAATAAACCAAGAGAATTTGGAGACCTCAGTTTCACTGCTTCTATGATGACGCAGGTCCTTTCTTCCCCTTCCCTGCCTGGGTACCACCTCTTAGGCAGAAGTGCTGGCTCTCAGGACTCCATTCCCCACAGGCTCCCAAAACTCCATTTCCTCACTTTGTCCCTTCAGCCCCAGAGTTGATAACGGCTTCTAGCTGCTGCTGTTCTCTGGATCCCTCACCACTCCTTGTTTGTTTCTCTAACCCTGCCCACATTTCTGCAAGTAGTCTTTTTATTAGACTTTCTTTATTGGAACCATCTGTGATGAATTGACTTCCAGCTGGGATCCTCACTGATACAGCTGGCCCATGTGTAGGTCCTTTAAGGAATCCTTCTGCAATACATTGAGAGGGGGAAAAGTGCTCCTTGTTTTCTATGAGATAAATCTGTTTCTCCACTCCTGGAACCTAGGTTGGCACATGTCTTGCTCTAGCCAATAAGATATTAGTAGGTGCAATGTAAGCAGGATGCAAAAAGTGCTGTAACTGTCATGTGAAAAAAGTCTAGACTAAGCCAGCCTGGTGACACAGGACATATAGCTCAGTCATCCCCATCATTCTGTCCTGGATCCTGTCACCTTCTAAACACGGGAGTAATGCTCTGCCAGACCACCTGGCTGTGAACCTAACACCTGATGGCAGCTGAACACACAAGTCCAAGAGAAACCAGCCAAGCTTGGCTTGGATGAGAGGGATGGCACAGCGGAACCATAAACGTAGGAGCTCAATCAATAGTGGTTTAAGTCGTCACTTTTGATGGCTGTGTATAAGGCACCATAAACTTACTTATAAACACATTTCTGGGAACACAAAATCTAAAGCTGAGCACCATATGTATATGTTTGCTATTATTATTTGCAAATACTTATCTATAGTTTTATCAGTACACATGTTCTTATGTAGTACCTCATTCGATTCTCTGCCTTCCATTTGCTTGACTGTGTTTCGGCTTGCTGGGATTGAGTTCAGGTAAACAGAAGGCAAACAATTTGTTAAAGTAGAGATTCAGTTGTATAATATAACTTTATCACATACATTTTACAGAACAAAAAAACGAACCATTTCCAAGAGCTGATAAAGTCACTGGCAGCCTAAAGGGATTTTCTCATTTTACAGAATGAATCAAAGTTAGTGTATATCTGTTCTCAAAGGTAATGCATAATCTATATTCAAAAGGACAACTTCAAGAATTGATCTACACTTTAGATACAATGAAGGGGTTTTTAGTTTCTACTCACACAAAGGAGATGGGATTAGCATGCTCTCTATCTACCTATCTTTGTAGTATTTTTTTTATTTTGATAAGCATTCAAAATACACTTTCAGGTTGTAGACATGCATTTCCTGGCTTACTATAAGTAATTTACCTAGAATAACACAGCTAGTAATCAAGACCGGAAAAACAGCCTCTCTTAGGTTGTATTCTCTTGCATTGAAGAAAATTCTATCAATTGTCTATGATCCTTAATGTTTTTACAAACCACTTCAGAGTTTCCTTCCTCCCTTTGAAACTTTTATATGAAGAGTCTACTGAAGACCTCAAGATATAGACCTATAGACATAGTAGAATATTGCATATTTGGTCATTATTTTATTCCTCAATTTCATACCTTAAAAATGCTTCTGTAATTAATTGTATTCATGCACCATGGCACAGCCTGTAAACATTTTAACTACCACTGACTGTTTATAGATGCCTGTTAATTAAATTCATCTTCAGATGAGAAACTCTAGTCACAGTCCACACTTCCCTATGAGGTCTGTTTTCTACTATTCTGATTGAAAAGTAAAAGATAGAGGGCTTGTTGCAAATGAAATGAATTAAAGTTACGTTCAGTGGAGTAAAAAAAAAAAAGGATCACAATACAAATAACATTTAGAAAATCTGAATAGAAAATTCTAGACTACATCTAAACTATGTTCTAGACTATTTTTCTAGAAAATGTCATTGGCCTCATAAGTCCATCTCTCTTCCTGTCAAGTAAAATTTCACCTAAATCTAAAGGGACTTCTAGTAGCTTATATCAGAGATGGGTGGTAAGCTACTGTCAAGGGCTTCTCTGAGACATAAGAATAAATACTAGGGCAATCAGAGCAGCACTGGGCAGTTCATTTGTAAAGCTATTGCAAATGCAGAAATCTCCTAAGCTCCTAGCAAGACATTCAGGAAGCAGAAGGAATAGATAGAAATTGGTGATGATAACTTGTGTTCTGCCACAAGGAATATCAGATGCATTCTGTTGAGATTTTGCCAGTATGTTAGCCAGGATTTTATTGAAAAAACCTACACTCATTAGAGTATGCCTCTGCCTGTCTGCTTGTCTGTCTGCTTGCTTGCTTGCTTATTCAATAAAGTTCTGCCAATTTTTCTTACCAAAAAAAAGAAGGAGGAGGAGAAAAGTGAGGCCTAGTATACACAATTGAGTTACAAAGCACCACTCTTCAAGGACATAATGCTGGTATCACAAAGTAGATTAGTTATTATGTAGTCATATACATGGTCCCTTGGGCATGTGGCTTATTTTCTATCTGTTTTTCCATCATGATGTGACACTACCAGTGGTACCTTGCTTGATGCCTTACTCTTAGACTTCCATAAGTGTGAGCTACATAAACTTATTCATATAATATTCATCCTGTTGTTATTATAGCAGAAAGCAGACTAATATAATGTTAAAACTATGTGGGCTAAGGAATTCTGAGCACAGAACAAGTGGTGGAAAGACAATTAGAGAATGCAAGTGAACTGATGAAACAAGGAACTATGTAAAGTAGTGGAAATGATAACTCACTGTTGAAGAAGAGAGTTCAATTACAGGCAGCAAGAAAATAGAATGACTCATTTGTTGTTGGACTGGAATTGAATTCATCAATGTGAATTAGTCATTGTCCCCAAGTTATACAGAAAAGGAATAATAAAAACATGAAATGCATTCTCATATGTGATGTTAAGACAGTTGGGTCAATAAAAGCAAATAAGAAAAATGAACACAAATCAATAAAGAAAAGTTTAAGATATTAATGTCCTAGAAGGCATGAATTTTGAGTGCTAGTACTCAAGTTGCTGCCTAATACTGGGGGATAAAGAATGTCAGGTCCATTAAGTAGGAATTAGATGTATTTCAACTTTCCTGAGGTTATAACTCAGGATAAAACAAATCACAAAGTGCCACAGGAAAGAAGAAAATTACCCATAAGAGAACTGATCAAGAACCTCTTATGTGCCTTGACCTGTGGTTCTAAATGGAGATAGCAAACACATGGAGAAGATTTATAAATGTTCAATGTAAGGTCCGCTCCTGGATGGCGAGCAGACTCCACCCTCCTCACAGCAAAGTCTCCACCCAGTACCTGCGTTACCTAGGCAACTGGGACACCTGGAAGAGGTCACATCTGCATCCGCTGAGGTCACATCTGAATTTGATGTGGCCACACCTTTTCTCCGCCCATACCCTACATAAGGCCTAGCGCCGGCCCAGACGCTCTCTTGCTCTTCTTTTCTAGCTCTCTCTGCTCTCTCTCTGCTCTAGCTCTTTCCTCTCTCTCTCCTCTCTTTCCCAGCCATGTGGAGTGCCAACCTTGCCTGGTCCCAGCAGGTCTGAATAAACCTACCCCATACCTGAATACCACATGAGTGCTACTGTTCTTACCCCTCTCTCTGCTCTTTTCTAGCTCTTTCCTCTCTTTCCCAGCTCTCTCTCATTCCCAGGCCTTTCCCAGCCATGTGGAGTGCCAACCTTGCCTGGTCCCAGCAGGTCTACTGAATAAACCTACCCCTTACCTGAATACCACGTGCGTGCTGGTGTTGTTCTTACTCGGCTACCTGTTTTTAAACACCTAACATTCAGGGCTGGGAAGGTGGCTCAGTGGTAGAGCGCTTGCCTTGCATGCATGAGGCCCTGGGTTCGATTCCTCAGCACCGCATAAGCAAAAAGAAAAAAGCCGGAAGTGGCGCTGTGGCTCAAGTGGTAGAGCGCTAGCCTTGAGCTGAAGAGCTGAGGGACAGCGCCCAGGCCCAGAGTTCAGGCCCCATGACCGGACCCCACAAAATAAATAAATAAATAAAATAAAATAAAATAAAAACCTAACATTCAGAAAGTCTAGTTTCTTGTTTCTTCCTCCTCCTCCTCCCTCCTCCTCCTTCTCCTTCCTCCTTCCTCTTCCTTCTTCCCTCCTCCTCCTTCCCTCCTTCCCTCCTCCTCCTCCTCCTCCTCCTCCTCCTCCTGTTCTTTGTCTTCTTCTCCTTCTTCTTTTTTGGTTGGTTGTGGAGCTTGAACTCTAGGCCTGGGAACTGTCCCTCAGCTCTTCACTTAAGGCGAGCACCCTACCACTTGAGCCACAGCGCCACTTCCAGTTTTCTGGTGGTTAATTGGAGATAAGAGTCTCACAGGCTTTCCTGCCTGGTCTGGTTTTGAACTGTGAGCCTCAGATCTCAGCCTCCTGAGAAGCTAAGATTACAGGAGTGAGCCACCGGCACCGGGCTTAATTTCTTGTCTTCTATACAGGGAAATCTTCTTTCAACACACTCCATCTAGAGTCCATCCATTACCCAGTGTCTGTCCATCCAACTTCAGTTATCAAATTCTTCCTTCCTTGACAATGATGTACTCATTAAGTCAGATACTGTTAGAACCAAGTTCTCAGCTATCAAAAACTCCAAGTAAGAATTCAGCACAATGGATCTAGAATGAGGCATATGATCTTACAAACACTCATGGAAATTCCGGTAAACTTTTGTTGACAAAGGTAGAGGTCAGTGGCCAAAACTAAAGTTATAGGCTTGTGGAAAGCACATTAGAAAAGAAATAACCAAATTAATGGACAGAAATGACTTAAGGGAGGAAAGTTTTACGTTTCTCATTGTTCATCTATGATTGCTTTGTCATGAGTCCAGGCAGAATTCATCCAGTATGTTGTGTACTATAGAAAGTTGCTTACCTCATGGGAGACAGAAAACAAAGATACAGGCACAAAGAGGGGTCCTGTATAAGATACAGGGCCCGAGGTTACTCCTTCAGTGACCTATTTCCTTTTCCTTCCCACCTCCAGAAGTTTCCAGAACCTCCCCAAATAGCACCCAGCCTATGAAAAACATCTCATATAAAACCCACAACATTTCACCTCTGGACGCTGAAGGTCCACAGCCATTTCATACTGCCCATACACATTTAGTTCACCTCTAGGAGTTGTCAAAGTCCTTATAATTCTAATGTTATTCAAAAGTTCAAATCCATGGTCTCTTCTACAAGTCAAGACAGATTCTTAGCTGTGGGACTTGGTGATACAAAGAGGGATGGTGGCCAATGAATGGAAGAATGACAACCAGCAGGGCCAATAGTAAATCCTATAGCTCCAAATCCATTACCTGAGCCCTTGGTATATGGAATGAACTCCAACAGACTTAGGTAAGCACTACCTTGTGGTTCTGCCATTTGCAGCTGTTGGGCTGACTCTACTTCATGTGTATGGCTTTCTCTTTAACATACACAAATCTCTACCACAACTTGGGTTTTACCCTCATATATTGCCCTAGTATTTGGTACCCAACATTTAGAAGGAAACAATAAATGTGTGTATGACTAAATATATTTCACCATTCCTTTCTCTAATCTATCACAACCTACAGCGTTGACCCCATATAAGAATCCAAGTCTTCTACTGAGGGGGGATCTGGGTTGGTTCCATATCTTAACTATGGTGAATAATGCTGTGATAAACATAGTTGTGCTGGTAGCTTTAGTATGGTTTTGTTTGTGATCATTTGGGTAAATGCCCAGAAGTGGGATTACTGGTTCATAGAGGAGCTCTCTGTGGAGTCTTTTGAAGAACCTCCATACTGCTTTCCAAAGTGGTTGAACAAGTTCACACTCCTACCAACAGTGCGCTCCCTTTTGACCACATCCCCTCCAGCATCTGTTGTTATTAGAATTCTTGATATTGGCCATTCTAACTGGGGTGAGTTGGAATCTCAATGTTGTTCTGATTTGCATTTCTTTTATGGCTAGAGAAGTTGAGCATTTCTTCATATTCTTATTTCCTTTTCAAAGAAGCTTCTCTTTAAGTCTTTAGCCCACTTATTAATGGGGCAATTGTTTCTTTGAGGATTTGTTTTTGGTGGATCTAATTTATTGAACCTAAACATATTTTAGATATGAGGCCCTTGTCTGTTGTATGACTAATGAATGGATCATGAAAACGTGAGATTTATACACACACACACACAAACACACACACACACACACACACACACACACACACACAATGGAATTCTATGCTTCTATTAGAAAGAATGATACCGCCCCATTTGTAAGGAAATAGAGACCTGGAAAAAATCATATTAAGTGAAGTAAGCCAGACCCAAAGAAACATAGGTCCTATGGTTTGCCTTATTTGCAATAATTAGTTTACATCTAGGATAATCGTAGCAGATGAGCAGAAAAGCTCAAAAGCTATGTACATATGACCATATAAGATTACACTAAGCAAAATGAACTCCAGAACATGGACACAAGAGGTTTTTCTTTGTTGTTGTTGTTATTATTATGTGATTTTTGTTTGTTTCTTTATTGTGAGAATACCACACAAAGGAGTTACAATTACATGGGCAAGATAACGAGTACATTTCTTATCAAGCATTGTTGCCTCCTTGTTGTTTCCCCTTCCCATCCCTTCCCATACTCCTCCCCTCCCCCTGTGGGGAAATCTGTGGGGAACACAAGTAACAAAGATGGCCCTGAGAGGAAGTTGAGTGGGCAGAGCCGGATTTGTTTAGGTTCAGTGTGTAAACAACTCATGGAAGCTTAGGTGCATGATAAGGTATGGCCTTTCAGTGATTGGTTGGTTCCATTTCCTCCCCTCCCACGCAGTCTTTTGCTTTAAAAAGGGGATGCTCCCTGTTAATAAACGAGTTCCTGCTTGACTTGACTCCCCCCTGCATCTGATTGTCTCCTGGCTAAGGGAGGCTGGCTGGGGAACAGGCCAGCGGCTGGCTGCACTTCACTTCGCACTTAACCTCTCCTCGGACCCTGTCCGTCCAAAGACGGACGAGGACCCAACATCCCCCCACCTGATTTTTGTTTCTTTTGTATGTTCTTCCCCCTATGGTATACCCCCCTGTTGTCACTGTATTCGATTTTGGTACCCTGGTTTTGTATATACACATTTATTTGAATTAGGGAAGGGAAGGGAAACAACACAATAGCGAGACAATGGACAAGGGGGGAACTAATGCAACAGCAATATACACATGACATTATGTTGGAAATGAGCTGTACAACTTGGAGGTGGGAGTTAGAAGGGAGAGAAAGTAGGAGAACAATGAGAGAAGGGGTAACACGTTTGACAAGAAATGTACTTACTACCTTACTTGTGAAACGGTAACCTCTGTACAAAACCTTGATAATAAAAAAATAATCCAAGTCTTTTTTTTTCCTATTGGGGTTATAGGCAATGGCTAAAGTAACATTATGAAACAGGTGGTGAGCCATGATACACAGCTAGAATGAACACAGATTTCTTCTTCATAGAGCAAGGTGGGTGAAATACACTGGCTGGCTGACACCCCAAGGCATTAAGTCTCAGCTCCTACACATTTGTCCCCCCCCCCCCCCCCCCCCCCCCCCCCCCCCCCCCCCCCCCGCCCCACGGCTGCAGGAGATTTCAGAACCACTGGGTGGAATTCAACCTGTGGTGCCTTGATCTTGGACTTGCTAGCTTTCAGAAATGTGAGAAATAAATGTATATTGTTTGTAAAGTACCCAATCTCTGGCCATTTTTTAGTAACAGCTCAAACAGACTGATGTTACAAAACTCTAAGCAACAGACATTTCTTCTGAGCCCAAATTATCTGCCTGATAAATGAAGGTGAGACCTGGCTTATCTTCTGAAGAGTAGTTGTGACAACCAGACAAAAAGAAAAGGCAAGCTCCAGCCCAGTGACTCATACCTGTAATTCTAGCGACTTGGGAAAATAAGATTGGAAGGATTGTTGACATGGTTCATTTATACAAAAAGTTGGTGAAACTCGTCTTGAGAGAAAAAAAATGGACATGGTAGTGTGTAGCTGTCCATTTAAAAGGTACTAAAGCCAAAAGGACTGGAAATATGGTTCAAATGGTAGAGTACCTTCTTAATAAGAACAAGGACCTGAATTGAAACCTTAGTATTATTAAAAAAAATGCAAAATTGCCTTGGCTACTACGAAAGGTTATGTTTCTCAGCTAAAGTCTAGAAAAATGGTGTATAGTCAAGAAAACAGGAACATAGAAAAAAAGAAAAGAGGTTAATTTCAATCCCATGAAAATGGAAGTACTCATAACACACAATTTTCCCCTCCAGCCGGTGATGAAGGGAGGCTTGGTCTTGGGAGTCCCAGGTTCTTCATGGCCTTTTGCAGTCCTGAAATGATTTGTTCATTGTTTCTGGTTGAATGAATAGAATACCCAAACCCTGAATTAAGAAACCCAAACTGAGGTTCAATGAAACCTAAGATGTGTTGGGTTTTTTTTCTCCAGACCTTTTCCTTTTATCTTTCAAAGCCATGTAATTTTAATGGAAATTGAGTAAGTGTGGGACAGAGTCCACTCCTTCCACACATTCTTATCAATTATACCCATTAACTTCAGAGAACTTTAACATGGAAGGGAGTCAGTGTGGGTGTGGAAAGGCATGGGGTAGTGGTGTTCTCTGAGGGCAGGGGGTGGAGGTTAGGTAATGCTTAGGTACTGACATCAAAGGCACAGACTATAAGGACTTCCTTCTCCTTGAGCATGCCTTGTGTACAGTGTCTGTCTGAAGATGCAATTTGTGCCCCTATCACCAATTATGCTGCCAATGCTACTGTGTCTTTCTTCACTCATCTCTTGCTTCCTGTCTGATGGCTCTAACGGCAATTCAATACATCAAAAGTCGAATCTATCCACTTTTTCTTCCTGCAACTAATAAGTTTCACCCAACATGTAATTAATAGTGTTTCCAACACTTACATTGTCATTTAAACTTTAAAGCTTCTTTGTAGATTCCAATGACTTCTATTATCTACCTTATATGCATATCCATACATCCATATGGATCCCATTCTTTCCCATATTACTCTTTTCCCCCTTCTACCATTTCCTTTTTTCCCAAGTAGTCTGTCTACCTTCCTGACAAAACAATGACAAAAGCAAAACAAAACATTTCCTCTATATCCTGTGATTGAGAGAAAATATGTGATAATGATCTTTCTGAGTCTGATTCAGTTCAGTTAATGTGACAGTTTCCAGTTCTATCCATTTTTCCTGAAAATGATATAATTTCATTCTTTTTTAACGGCTAAATAAAGCTCCACACTGCATGCATATATATGTATATATGTGTGTGTATGTATGTATGTATATATATATTATACACACACACACACACACACACACACACACACATATCACTTTGCTGCAGTAAATAGTCCTGCAACAAATGTGGATATGGATGTAACTCTATTGTATTCTAACTTAAATTCCTAGGTCTGTAAGTACTCACGAGTGGCATAGCTTTATCATAAGGAGGTCTATTTTTAGTTTTTTATTTCCACTGTAGCTGAATTAACATATTCCCACCAACAGCATCTGGTGATTGTTTTTTCCTCAAATCATCACAAGTGTTTCTTGTTGTTTCTTTTCCTAAGGATAGCCATTCTGATCGGGTAAGATATATTCTCTTGAATTACTAAAGATATGGAACGTGTTTTGTCATATATTTATTGGAAATTTGTATATCATTTTTGTGAACTATGTGTTCAGCCCATTTGCCCATTTATTCACTGGATTTCTTTCTGTTTAAATTCCTGATACATTCTTGACATTAATCGTTGTTAGAAGGATAGCTCCCATTCTGTAGGCTGTTTCTTCACTCTGTTGTTTCCTTTGCTGTGAAGAAAGTTTTTAATTTGATATAATCTTATTTGTGAATTATTTGCTCAATTTCCTAAACTAGTAGAAATATATTCTTAACGTGTCTGTCTATGATAGCTTCCCTATGCTTTCAAGTACTACGTTCAGGATTTACATAATGGTTTTTAATCCATTTTGAATTGAATTTTGTACCGCATGAGAGACAGGAATCTGCTTTCAGTCTTCTAACATATGTCTAGTTTGAAGAGTTTGTCTCTTCTCCAATATATGCTTTTAGCAAGCTTGCTGAGTATCAGGTGGCTAGAGCTTTATAAAATCATTCCTGGGTTCTCTGGTATATTTAGTTGAGCTGCGTGTCTGGTTTTGTGCCAATGTCATGCTGTTTTGTTAATATGACTCTATAGTATAATCAAAATTGAGACTGATTGCTACAGCATTATTACAGGATGATCAGGATGATGATGATGATGATGATGATGATGATGATGATGATGATGATGATGATGATGATGATGATGATGGGATTACTTTGGCACATCAGGGCCTTTTTTGCTCCCATATGAATTTTAGGATTGATTTTCCTATTTCTGTGAATGATTTTATTAAATTTTTGATGGGGATTCCATCAAAATATAGGATACTTTTGGTAATGGAGTATTTTTTACAATATTAATTCCAGTCATCTATGAACATAGGATGTCTTTCCATCTTCTAGAATCTTTTTTAATTTTTAATTTTGGTGTTTTATAGTTTTCATTTTAGAGATCTCTTACTTTCATGTTTGGGTTAATTCTTTGGTATTTTGTTCTGTTTTATTTTGCCTAAGATTATTTTAAATAGAAGTATTTTTCTGATTTCTTTTTACACCTTATTTGTATACAGGAAAGTAACTGATTTTGTAAGCTGATTTTGTCTTGTGCTACTTTGCTAAAAGTGATGACAATTTTCTGGGGAGGCTTGGGCGTTTTAAGTATAAGATCATGTTATCTGTTACGATGGATAATTTGAATTTTTCCCTTTTCATTTATATCTCTTTTGTTTCTTTTTCTTGCCTTATTGCTCTGGCTAGGTTTTCAAACATTATGTAAGCTAAGAAGGGAGAGACTGAGCTGGGTGCCACTGGCTCACACCCATAATCCTAGTTACTCAGAAGGCTGAGATCTGATGATCATGGTTCAAAGCCAGCCCAGGCAGGAAAGTCTGTGAGATTCTTATCTCCAATTTACCATTTAAAAACCAAGTGAAAACTGTAATGGAAGTGTGGCTCAAAGAGGTAGAGTGTTAGTCTTCAGCCAGAAAGCTCAAGAATATCACCCAGGCCCTGAGGTCAAGCCCTACAACATACAAGCAAAAAAACAAAGCCAAAACAAAATAACAAACAAACAAAAAAACAGAAAGGAAAGAAAAAATTGGACCCTTTCTCATTTCTGGTTTTAGAGAACATGACTTCAGCTTTCCCTCATTTTTGTTGGGGTGTGTTCCTTCTACTCGTGTACTATTTGGGGCTCTGATCATGTCTTCATGGTCTCTTATTGCTGTAGTGTTTTTTCATAAACATTTCTCTGTCTATTGAAATGATTGTGATATTTTATATATATGCTTTACTTTCATTGCATATATTGAACCATCTTTGTATACCTGGAATGGAATGAACAATCATGGTACCTGATCATTTAAATATATTGTTAAATTTTGTTTGCAAGAATTCAAACTTTTAAACCTGTTTTTGTCTTATTGCCCTTGCTGGATCTTTAATTTCAATCAATTAATACATTTTCTAAGTATATTTCTTATCATTTCATTTTCTCACTTATGTTCATTTTTATCTACTGGTATTGTTTAATGTTTTTTTCATTCTCAATTACCTTCTATGTAAAATCTTATCATAGCATAATAGGTAATGTTTATTTAAACCAATGTTTCTCAATATAAGAACTAGAAGAATTTTAGAACAAAAACTAATTTGGGTGGTGAGATGATTTGTACACTGTGAAATGCTTCTTTACATCACTAATTTCTATCCACTAGATGCCCGTAGGACCCCGAAGTTGTGACAATCAGAATGCTTCTTCACTTTGGCATATGGTACCTGTAGGCAAATTTACCTTGATTGAGAACTACTTCTTTAAACTGAAAAGGTCCTGCGGTGATAGATAAAGCTGTAATCCACTAAGGTAGTTTCTCCTGCAGAAATGAGTGCAGGTTAAGGATCTTTCTCAATTGGCACTGCTAGGAGCTTATATCAGTTCATTAGAATTCCCAGGATTCACTTTGTTTCTCCTTAATCTAGCCAGCCATTTTACCCATTGAAATCAAGAATTTTTTTAAGATCTTTGTATCCCCAGTGCCTAATATTTTACCTAGAATTTAAGAGACCATTGGGGTCTATTTCAAAACAAAACCAAACAAATAAATCCACTGCTCTTCAAGGCACTCCACCATTGAAAGTCAAGAAATTCTAAAGACCCAAGGCTCTATGTACCTTCAGCCTCTTCTCTCCGTATGTCCACTCAGATTCCTCTGTCACTGCACAATCTCCATTACATCTATTGTCACTGGAGGTCATAGAAATTACAACAAATAGAAAAAAAACATGAAAGCTTGGCCCCTTTCCACGTTACAACATTTATTCTGTATGTGAGCCAATGCAGAAAATAGTTTGCACTTCATTTATTCATGTACTAATTTTGAATTAAGCTGTTCCACATAAATTCTCCTGAAAAATGATGCAATTAAGCCTGGACTATTTGAGGAAGGACAACAACAACATGTGGCTATAATTATAATGGCAAAACATCTTGGTAACATGCTGACTTATTAGTGTAGTAATTAGTGTTGGTGCAATGCATACTGAATAGTCCATAAAACAAATAATGCAATGTAAAATCCTGAAAAAGACTCATAATTTTCAAATGAACAATCTTGGGGTATTTTGACTGTGTAGTAATCTGAAATAACCAATTTATTTTAGGTACTACATGAAGAGGGCTCTGCTTCCCTGTAGAGTACTGAGTATTGGACAGATCTCCAACTTCTGACCAGAAAACCAGAATTACTGTATGGAACTTGGAAAATTAGAAGCAAAATGAAGTCTGCTAGGGACCAATTATGACAATGCCAGAATGTGGTTGAGCATTTACTGCATAATCTTGGATTCTGAAGCAGTTTGAGACAATAGTGGTTATTAAATAAATAAAATGGATTTAGCAACTCATAGTATACACATATTTCAAAAGTTATATACCATTAAGTACATACATTTTTATTTTTAGACTAAGAAATAAATACAAATGATTAAAACCATGAATGTATAATAATCAATCCCTTGATAATAAACATTTGGATGCATAGAATCTTGAAATACTATTTTTACCAATCTCCTAATTTCAGAAGTACAATTTTACAATTTTATCTTATAAATGAAACATGATAGCTCCAGAAAATCCCAATAAGTAGAACTATACAAAATAAGAAACTAAAATGGGAAGATAATTTAGTTCTTAACCAAATGCATTAATTTACTTTAAGACATCTGACATGATATTAGATTATTATATTTATCGAATGTATTAATTTATCTTACAACATCTCAGATCATTGTTTCATGCCTTGGAATGTTTTATTCAAGATATTGTTTAAGACAGACAAAAGAATAAATGATCAGAAAAAATAAAATCTGGATTGTCTTTGATTAGTTATCAATAAGCTCTAAGTAACACAAAACTCGTATCCATTCAGCAGCAAATAATACTTTCAGCTGGGGACAGAAAGGGGAAACACCTAGATTAGACCAGATCTGTGGTGGTCTTCAAAGGGCAAGACTCCTCTTTGAATGCACCTAACAGCTAATAGATGGTTTTTGACATCCCTATATATTAAAATGGCCCAACTACATGCATGTTCATGCATGTGTGCGTGTGCACACACAGAGAAGGATCTGGAATGGAGTCAGAAAAGTAAAGCAGTGGCTGATGCTTTTGTGAGGGGTCTGGGGCTCAGATTAAGGTTTGAAGCCACGGCTACAAGTGGACCTTCATCATTGCTTGTGAGGGAAACCAGGAAAAGGTGCATCCCTGGCTTCAAAAGTTGCAACTATGGGGCACTTGCCAAATTTCATAGACCATGGTTAGCATCTTCATGCTGAAAATAACCCTAGGAGGAAGAGCTTGTCATTATCATCTTCAGCTGATATAGAAGGATCAAATTTACCCAAGATTACAGATTGAAGTGATCAGTAGTTTACCCAAGGTTCCAGATAGAATTTAAACTCATAAAAACATGCTATCAGTTCTACTGTGTAGAGTTTGCCATACAGCTAACTCTCACATGGAGAAAGATGAATTCAAGTTCTTACCTTTTGGTGAAAGAGAAGATGATATGACATGGAGTGTTTCAGTTAAAGATATTTCACACCTTGGTTAAAAATGTCAGTCCCTAAAGCTGAAAGGAATTGTAGACAGTAGAGGACTAACAAGAGACTAAATTATCCCTATGATTTATAGAGCCAAAAGCTATAAAGTTCTGGGCTGGGAAGGTGGCTCAGTGGTAGAGCGCTTGCCTTGCATGCATGAGGCCCTGGGTTCGATTCCTCAGCACCACATAAACAAAAACAAAAAAGCCGGAAGTGGCTCTGTGGCTCCAGTGGTAGAGTGCTAGCCTTGAGCTGAAGAGCTGAGGAACAGCGCCCAGGCCCAGAGTTCAGGCCCCATGACCGGACCCAAAACAAAACAAAACAAAACAAAAAAAAAACGCTATAAAGTTCTATTTTCCCTCTTGCCAAAAAAATTCTCAAAAAGTATTTTGTTGACATTCAGCATACACTTTGTATTTATCTAGGAGGTTACTGATCTTGGGCACAAAATCCTATCATTGCCCTATGCTATTGGTGATCCCCTTGAGAATTTCATTCTATTTCTCTCAGCCTCTATTTTCCTCAACTAGAAAATGACAATGAAAATAATTCATATGATTACATTCAATGTTTGAGAAATTTTTAAAACAATGTAAAACATGAGGTCTGGAATCCGAATGCAAGGCTTGGATTGTTGACTGTGGTGCCTTTTAGTTTTGTGACCTAGGATGAGAAAGACAATCTTTTCTTTTATAAAAAAATTTTTATTTAATTTTAATTTAATTTTTATTGTGAAAATACTGTACAGAGGGGTTACAATTACATGGGCAAGATAATGAGTACATTTCTTATTAAGCATTGTAGCCTCCTCCTTTGTTTCCCCTTCACATCCCTTCCCAGCCTCCCCCGCCCCCCCCACCCAACCCTCCCCCCCCCAAAGTTGTAAAGTTCCTTTTTGACATGACAACTTGTACTTGTCATTGTTGCAAGGGGTCCACCTGTATCCTTATTTAAATGACTTGTTTTTCCCCTTCCCCTTCACAAATTATACCGACATCAAATACAGTGAAAGCAGGGGTTATACCGTGGGGGAGGGACATACAAAGCAACAAAGAAATCATCTTATAAATGGGTTAGAAACAAAGGTATGAAAGAAAAAAACATTTAAATACATATCTTAGGGTTCATTTTCCTAACATCACCTTATCTGACCTTTTCTGCTTGACTGGTACATATACTAGATATTGCAAATAAGGGAAACCATGGGACCTATGTTTCTTGGGGCTTGGCTTATTTCACTTAATATAATTTTTTCCAAGCTTTTCCATTTCCTAACAAATGGGGCAATGTCATTCTTTCTGATAGAGGCATAGAATTCCATTGTGTATATATACCACATTTTCTTAATCCATTCATCTACTGAGGGGCATCTGGGTTGGTTCCATATCTTAGCTATAGTAAATAATGCTGCAATAAACATAGTTGTGCTGGTAGCTTTAGTATGAAGGACCTCTATGATGAAAACTTTAAAAACTTGAAAAAGTAAATCAAAACAGAACTTAGAAAATGGCAAAAACTCCCATGCTCCTGGATTGGAAAGATTAACATCGTGAAAATGGCAATACTTCCCAAGGCTATCTACAAATTCAATGCGATACCTATCAAAATTCCAACCTCATTCTTCAAGGAAATAGAAGAGGCAATCCAAAAATTCATATGGAACAATAAAAGACCCCAAATAGCAAAAACGCTCCTCAACGGAAAGAACACTGCTGGAGGAATATCAATACCAAATTTTAAACTCTACTATAAAGCCATAGTAATCAAAACAGCTTGGTACTGGCACAAGAACAGACCTCAGGACCAATGGAATAGAATTGAAAACCCAGAAATGAACCTACAGACCTATAGCCATCTAATCTCTGAAAAGGGAGCTAAAAAATAGAATGGAAGAAAGACAGCCTCTTCAGTAAATGGTGCTGGCAAAACTGGTTAACTACTTGTAGAATACTAAAGCTAGATCCTTATATATCACCCTGCACCAGAATCAATTCCAAATGGATCAAAGACCGCGGAGTCAAAGCAGACAATCTGAAAACATTACAGGATGGAATAGGGGAAACCATAGGTCTCCTTGGCGCAGGCTGAAATTTTCTGAATAGAGACCCGGAAACACAACAAATCAAAGGAAGGTTGGACAAATGGGATTGCATGAAATTGCAGAGCTTCTGCAGGGCAAAGGACATAGCTAGCAAGATCAATAGAAAGCCCACGGATTGGGAGAAGATCTTCACTAGCCATACAACGGACAAGGGTCTCATATCTAAAATATACTTGGAACTCAAAAAATTAAATCTCCCAACAACAAATCCTCAAAGAAACAACTGCCCAGTAAATAAGTGGGCTAAAGAATTAAAGAGAAACTTCTCTGAAGAGGAAAGAAGGATGGCCAATAGACACATGAAGAAATGCTCAATCTCCCTAGCCATAAAAGAAATGCAAATCAAAACAACATTAAGATACCACCTCACCCCAGTTAGAATGGCTATAATTAAGAACTCTAATAACAATAGATGCTGGAGGGGATGTGGACAGAAGGGAACCTTACTTCATTGTTGGTGGGAGTGTAAACTTGTTCAAACACTTTGGAAAGTAGTATGGAGGTTCCTCAAAAGACTCCACATAGAGCTCCCCTATGACCCAGCAATCCCACTTTTGGGCATTTACCCAAATGTTTACAAACAAGAAAGACAATCTTTTCTGTCCCTCAGTCCCCACTTCTTTAGAATAAATGCCCTGTGGAACAACAAGTGGGGCTTTTGTTGTCTGCATCTTTGTTTTTTGTTGTGGGTGCTAGGGATTGAACCCAGCTCTTTGTGCATTCTAGACAAGTACTCTACTACTTAGCTACACCTCTAGTATTCAGATCTTATTTTGTGGTTTAAATTTATCCATTCAAAACACTTAAGATATCTGCCAGATTCACTGTAACTATAGTAACTATCATTGTTAGCAGAATGCTTAATTTTCTTTTTCTTTCTTCCACTTTTTTTTTTCATTGAAGAAGAAAGTGAGTCTAGGGTATGGTATTTGATGTCATATTGAACTCTTAGGCAGAGAAGTTTGTACTTCTCAAAAATAATGAATTCGTTCTCCATCATTTACTTTGTACTGTTTATAGGTAAAATACAAGATTCCTGGGAACACATACTGTAGCTTAATGAGTTTGAAAAGAATAAATAATTGTTCTAAGGGTTTTGATGCTTCCTTTCAGGTTGTTCATAGGTCACTTATTCTACTAGCAATGATCTTATTTAGGAAAATATCTTCTAACTTCTTTCAGTCTTAACCAGAAAACCTTATCTTTAGGCCAATCAGCATTCATTAGACAAAAATTGCTTGTCCTTATGAGTTTTCAAGTACTTCCCCAGTCTCAGCCTAGAGTGACACAAAGCAGTTTGAGATCCAAAGAGAAAATCTTCTCCAAGATTTCTCTAAAAATGCCATCAGAATTAAGCCTCTCTCCACACTACTATGGTACTTCCTCCTCCATCTTCAAATGATTTGTCTGTTTCAAGGACTGCTTTCCCCTTTGGGCCGTGAGCTCCTTGAGCGGAGCAGGAGACAAACTTTCTATTCTTTTTATGCCCCAAATCTATGCCTCAGTTCAGCACCTGTTCTAAAGCATTCTACAATACATATCCAATAAATAAATAAATAGGGGCATGCTGTTATGTTTCTAGCCCCTCCTCTACTGTTTGCACAAATATGGAGTCTTAATCTTATGTAGAGTCACCCTGAGGACATGGCCATTATGATTTAGTTAGGGAATTATTGGAAGACATATTTTATAATTCTTGCCATAATTAATGTGACAAGAAATAATAATTGACTTAGTAATGTAATCAAATCAGAATGTATTTGATTTGATCTGTCAAGTTATTATTCATATCTCTAATCCTTCTAGTCAGAGCTTTCAACACCTAATTATTTCTGAAAGCAGTGAAGGCAGGCATACTGGATGTCAGGCTTGGCTGGAAGAAATAAGGAGCTTTTGGACTTTTATTATATTTTATAAAGCTGAGGAGGTGGAGAGCTACGTGTCTTTAATTTTTTTAAGTACTGAGTATTGAATTCAGCACCTTCTGTTTGCTAAGTAAGTATTCTATCTCTTGAGCTACATCCTGAATGTTTTTGCTTTTAGTTTTTGTTTTCAATAGGGTTTCATATCAACTTTGCCTAGTCTGGGCTCAAACAACAATTTGCCTAGCTTGTGTTCCCACGTGGCTTGGATTACAGAGATACACCACTAAGCCTAGCAGGAAATATTTCCTTTGTTTTATGGATGAGCAAATACTCAAAACCTTGATATGCATGTACTCTACTCTCCTGTGCAGTGTTTACTAAACTATGGGATTATATTTGTCCATTTGTTCAAAGCAATAATCTCTTGAGATGTGGAATACATTATGTATTTCACACAACATCCCATGAGATTGGAAAGACTTTTCTCAGGAAACTTACTTCTTTGGATAGTTTCTGTAAGTGAATTCCAAGTATCAGCTCCCACAGGCCAGGAACAATGACTTATATGCCTTCATATTCCCAACGTTCAACATCCTGGTTACCACATAATAGGCTCTAAAGAAATGAACTACAAAGGATTTGGAGTAACTGCATTGAGTCAAGATGTGAGTTTCACCACTTATTTGCTTGTGTGAGGAAAAAAAATGATTTCATCTATTTGTGACTCAGTTTCCTCATTAGCAAAATAAGATTTCTTTGGTGAGGATTAAATGAGAGCATGTGTACCAAGTAATTCTCAGTCCAATTTCTCAATAGACTAGTCATTGTGTTTTACCTTGATACCTTTGTCTTTATCAATACTGTCTCAGCTTCTAACATGTCTGCACTTTCAAAGCCATGTGCACCTGCAACTGGCAATTTAGATATTAATGTGATCCATGGTGTCAGATCTTTAATCACAAGTAGCTTAGGAGTGAGTTTCCTCTGCTTCAACCTGGTGAATTCATTTTAAAAATTATGTCTGTTATACAAAAAAAAGGGCCAGGTATCCAGAGGATTCTATTTTAAAAGCACAGCCTGAGGAAGAGCGGGAAGAGGATGTGTGTCAGGAACACATCACACCTGACTGCCTCAAGCATGCAGGTGTGCCAGAAACATCTACAAAAGCAGGCTTATATTTTACAAGAAAGAAAAGTAAGTCACAGCATTCCCCTTGGAAGATTCACAGTCATCATTAAAGGTATGAATAATTTATCAGCATCTTCTGAATCCAGATAATGACACTTTTGTGTCTGCTCAAAGAGCAGAGGGAGGCTGTTCAACAGCAAAATTACCCCCACCCCCACCCCCAAATAAAACTGTCTTTTTCACCCTGGAATTCTCCTGGTCTGAAAACTACAGATATATTAAACACCAGTTGCATCAAAAAATACATAATAGATTTATTTCTACTTACATAAAATGATGGGGAAAGCATTGAGACAAATCATTTCATGTTTTTTGTTGTTTGTTTAAGGATCGTTTTCTTTCCCTTGTTTTCTCAATGTCATTCAACAGCATTGTATGTTTCTAAAGTATAAAGCTGGATTTCTGAATCTGACCGGAGACTTCCTTCCGTGTAGCCGAAGGATACATCTGAGAATGAACCTGCTCTCTAATCTTCAAAGCTTACAAATCCAGCTTATAGCCAAATGTGAGAAGGTACCGGTACTCAGGCACTGATCCCACTTCTTCCAGAAGTAAGTTCCATAGTGAGTGACAGATGGGGGCCAAGATAAAATCAAAGCTGTACCTGGGAGCAAAACAGAGTGGCGGGGAGGGGGTGGAGGCGGGGGGGGGGGGGGGCGGTGTACCTTCGGAACACTGTTCATGTGTTTCAAACGGGAACTTTTCAGAAGTCTGCAAGAATTCCTTTAACTAACTTGACCTCTTAAACACAAAACTGTTTTCCCTCCCTCAGAGAGAAAGGAAGGGGGCTAGAAAGGCATTTGAAAAGTCAGAGGAGGCCTTACCAGTAACTGTGTCAGAGTGATCCCCGTAGAGGAAAAGAACCTTAACATGCAGGAAATCTGTCTAGCCCGCTAACTCGCCCCACTCCACTGCCCCTCCTCACAGATGTTACCCATTTTGTAAGATAGCAATTCCCAGCTCCCAAAACAGATTCCAAGTGAGAAAATAGGAAAAGTAATTGGTTGCTATTAGATACGCATTCTAAAGTAGAAAGAAATGTGGGCAGTGAGGAATTTCTGGCCTGGATTAGAGGTTCCATGGTAATCAAGCCATTATGACAAAAGAAGGTTCTCAAAAACTTACTTAAAACTCAGAAAACACACAAAAAAATGAGCAGCATGCAGCTCTCAAACCATCCCAAGGAACCATCTCATTCTTCCAAAAGATTTATCTTTCTGGGAACAGATCCTCAATAACTGGATGCCACCGATACTCATCCAACTGTACAAGTAATTGGTGTGGTGTAGGATGTTATGTATCGCACCATATACTAGATGTGGGATGCATTGACTTGAATGAGAGCCATCCCCTGGCCTGTCTACACTTTTTATACTCTAGTTTTTAATGATATTTAAAAGATTGCTATAGTATGTTTCAAAGAGAGATTAGTAACGCCCACAAGAAATATTTCTCATGTAGAATTATTGCCTTTGGGTATTTCTTACAATTTGGTGGATTAGGTTGTAATGTAGTTCATTGTTCATTATTTGTCTTTTAGGTTAAAAAATTCAGGTCATGAGTGCATATTTTTCTTACTTTTCTGAAGATACTATATAAAATTTAGCTTTTGATAGTTCACAATTTGCCCATTTTTTTATATGAAAGGATTTATACAATATATGGGTGTGGAGATGGGGCCTGAGATTGAAGCTTAAATTTTTCATTTCCGTAGATAAGAATCCAAAGAACTGAACTTGCATTTCCATATTTGTGAAATAAAGAAAATAACATCTCTTGGAATAATTGTAAGAAGTAAATAAAATAATAACAGTAGCATAGTACCTGGCACACAGAAGTTACCAAAGAAAATTTGTCTTAATTACTGAAAAAAGTGTGAGGAAACTAACCCATATCCTCATGCCAGAAGCAATCTCCATCCATGTCTGTCGACACGAAAGACAATGCAATGTGTTACCCAAGCCCTGTTTGTCAAACAAATGTTCTCCCAAAACTGTCTACAGTACTCCACTTCTGGGCTACAGTTGCACTTTCTACTATTTCAGTTACCCATAGTCAACTATGTTACCAAAATAACAATAGAAACTTCCAGAAATAAACAGTTCATAAGTGATGAAATCCCACACTGTCTCACCTCATCCCACCCAGGGCACACAAATTACTCCTTTCTCCAGTGTTTCTATACTGCAGGTGCTACTTCCTGTTAGTCCTGTAGTATTCACTGTGGTTATCTGGTCAGCTGTCAGGTACTGCCAATGATTGTGTAGAAGCCTACTACTATGACATATGACTATGCCTTCACCTCAATTTAGTTCATCACATAGGCATAAGAGGCATGGGTGGCTCACGCCTGCAATCCTATCTATTCAGGAAGCTGAGATCTGAGGAACATGTGTTGAAGCCAGTGGAAGCAGGAAAACCTGTGAGGCTCTTATCTCCAATGAACCACCAAAAAGCTGGAAGTGGAGCTGTGGCTCAAGTGGTAGAGCACTAACCTTGAGCAAAAATAATCTCAGGATAACACCCAGGACTTGAGTTCAAGCCCCATAGAACCAGCAACCAAAAAGGAGGGTAAGTACAGTACAAAAGGATATTTGGAAAGATAGGCAGGGAACAAATTCACTTAACTCATATTATGATATATTGCTATACAATTCTATTTTGTTGCTACTATTGTTTATCTTCTACTGTTACTTAACTTATAAGTTAAATTATTAGAATTATGTATAGAGAAGAAAAGCCATTGAACACACACACACACACACACACACACACACACACACACACACACACACACTAATGGATTTGGTACTAGGGATATTTGGATTTACCCTCTGTGGCTAAGTGAGGGACTACTATATGAAAAACTCCATATATACATATATATATATATACATATATATATATGTATATATATGTATATGTATATATATATATATGTATATATGTTGAACCCATTCAGAATCCAGCCATGTAAAATTTACATAAAATAGCTCCTCTAGAGGTAACCGCTAATAATTCATTGAATAGCTATCTAATTTTCCATATATTTAAACAAACTGATTTATGACATATATATTTGTACCAATACACAAAAATAGATGCCTTCAAAGACTATGTGGAAAAATAATATATACAAGACAATTTTAAATACAGAATTAAATTCTACACTGTGTGGCATGGCAATGATGTGAAATACTGTGGGCTGAGGACCATTCCCCCAGTGAATATTATTAGTGGGTTTCCCTTCGAAAATCACAGCCACAAGTATTCAAAACACAAACTTCAATTAGGACAGAAGAACTAAAGAAAACATGTCACATAGTTTTATTTTGTGAAAATGCTTTTTAAATTGCTTTTACATGTTCACAGTTCTACTGACCATTTTGTATGTTTAAGGTCCAGATGCAATGCATCTTGTATAAGAAAGAGCAACACTTACATGCATGAATTAAAAACACTTTTAAGCCAGGCGATGGTGGCTCACCCCTGTAAGCCTAGCTACTCAGGAGGCTGAGATCTGAGGATCGTGGTTCAAAGCCAGCCTGGGCAGGAAAGACCGTGAGGCTCTTTTTTTTTTAAATAAATTTTTTATTGTAAAAATACTGTACAGAGGGGTTACAGTTACATGAGCAAGGTAATGAGTACATTTCTTTTTTTATTGTGAAAATACTGTACAGAGGGGTTACAATTACATGGGCAAGATAATAAGTACATTTCTTATCAAGCATTGTAGCCTCCTCCTTTGTTTCCCTTCCCATCCCTTCCCATCCTCCCCCCCCGCCCCCCCACCCAATCCTCTCCGCCCCCCTTCCCCCCCCACCAAAGTTGTAAAGTTCCTTTTCAACATAACAACTTGTACATCTCATTGCTGCAATGGGTCCGCCTGTAGTACATTTCTTATCCAGCATTGTCCACCTGTAGTACATTTCTTATCCAGCATTGTCCACCTGTAGTACATTTCTTATCCAGCATTGTTGCCTCCTCCTTTGTTTTTCCCCTACCATCCCATCCCTCCCACCTCCTCAACTACATCCCCCACCCCCCTCCCCACCCCGCCTAAATTGTAAAGTTCATTTTTCTACGTAGTATCTTGTACATTTCATTGTTGCAATGAGTCAAACTCTATTCCTATTTAAACGTTTTGTTTTTTCCCTTCCCCACCCCAAATTATACCAACATCAAATACAGTGAAAACAGGGTTTCTACTATGGGGGAGGGAACATACAAAGCAACAAAAAAAAATCATATGGTACCTTATAAATATTAGAAACAATAGCAAGGAAGTAAAAACCACTTGTGTCCCCATCTTGGGGTTCATTTCGCTTAACATCATCTTATCTGAGCTTTACTGCTCGTCTCAGACATATATTAGAAACAACTGGCTGATAAATAAGTGGGCTAAAGATTTAAAGAGAAACTTCTCTGAAGAGGAAAGAAGGATGGCCAATAAACACATAAAGAAATGCCCAACCTCTCTACTCATAAAATAAATGCAAATCAAAACAACATCGAGATTCTACCTCACCCCTAATAACAACAGATGCTGGAGGGTATGTGGAATCCTACTGCATTGTTGGTGGGAGTGTAAACTTGTTCAACCACTTTGGAAAGTAGTATGGAGGTTCCTCAAAAGACTCCACATAGAGCTCCCCTATGACCCAGCAATCCCACTTTTGGGCATTTACCCAAATGATCACAAATAAGACCATACCAAAGCTACCAGCACAACTATGTTTATTGCAGCATTATTTACCATAGCTAAGATATGGAACCAACCCAGATGCTCTTCATTAGATGAATGGATCAAGAAAATTTGGTATATATACACAATGGAATTCTATGTCTCCATCAGAAAGAATGACATTGCCCCATTTGTTAGGAAATGGAAAGACTTGGAGAAAATTATATTAAGTGAAACAAGCCAGGCCTAAAGAAGCATAAGTCCCATGGTTTCCCTTATTTGCAATGAGACTGTGAGACTCTTATCTCCAATTAATCACCAGAAAACCAGCAGTAGTGCTGTGGCTCAAGTGGTAGAGCACTCGCCTTGAGGTGAAGAGTGCAGGGACAGCACCCAAGCCCAGAGTTCAAGCCCCATGACAGACAAAAAAACAAAAACAAAAACCTTTTAACTCCACAAACTTCAACAAAGCAATCAGACATATCACCAATATAAAACATATGAATGTATTTATATCTTTAATCACGTGACTATCAAATATATGATAACCACTTCCATAGAAGCTTTAAAATTTGGTAGCAAAATGAGAAAAACAGAATTATTTCATGTATCAGACTTTCAGCTCTTAAAGAGATTAATACAGTTTGGCAGAGACTATCTAAACTGTTTAGCATTCCTGATACTTTTAGTGTTGCAGTATTTTTTCCCAGCCAAAGAAACACCAATTGGGGCTGGGAAGATGCCTCAGTGGTAGAGTGCTTGTCTTGCATGCATGAGGCCCTGGTTTGATTCCTCAGCACCAAATAAACAGAAAAGGCCAGAAGTGGCGCTGTGGCTCAAGTGGTAGAGTGCTAGCCTTGAGTTGAAGAGCTGAGGGACAGCAACCAGGCCCAGATTGTTCAGGTCCCACGACTGACCAAAAAAAAAAAAAAAAGGAACACCAGTCAATTCTGTTACATTTATATTTGCTTTAAAACATCTTAGTGTTTATATCCTAATTACTTAGTGACTGTTCAGAAAAAAATAATAAATACAAAGAAAGATTCTATCTTATTTTTATACAACCCAAACTACTTGCTAACGGAAAGTATGTGCCTTTGGGCACCATACAGCTTCTCAGCTTTGGAATGAGTTCTTCATTTCCTGTTTCACATTACTTTTCATGTCATGTTTGGTTGTTATTCTTTTGCTAGGCAGATGTTTTAGGGTTATGTTCACAGAAAAATCGAGGCAAAAATATGGAGAGGTCTCATATATACTTGGTACTTAGCTTTTAATAAAAAGCCTAGCATCATCAAAAAGAATGTAATATGACCTAATGTGAAATTCTAGACTGGACTATCTTGAGCTTGTCTCTGAAAAGTATGGAGCATCATTTTTTTCTTATAAGATTGTTTTAAACTGCCCTGGTGATTAAGCTGAGATGTCCTGCAATGCCTCCTCACACAATTCTGGGAAGGCAGGTCTAACATAGTTCATTCTAGAGATGGCATTCTCAAGGTAGAAATTAATGATTCAGCAGAGGATATGATACACAAAAATAATAAAGCAACAAAGCTGAAGGATCTTTGATCCCAGCCATCTCTTCATGGTAAAAATCTCTCATAGACGATCCATACCAAACTGTTATGTTAGTGAGCAGTAAACCTATATTCAAGAAAGCGCTTGACAATCTGGAATTTTAGGTCGACAATATAGAATTATTGTTACTTGCCTTCATTCACTAATATATTTTATGTAAGTCTTCCATATAGACCCTAGTTTCTTTCTCTAGTATCTCCTTTGACCATTGTCCAAGATTGTACCCTATGGCACAAATCACAGAATAAATTATTTGCAGTTTCTCTGATACCTTTATACTTTTTCTCTGAAAAATCTAGTTTTCCTTGTTCTCTTCATGACTAGATCCTCCTTACTCTCTGAAATACAATTCATGTGTCATATTCTCTAAGAATCCTGCTTAACAGCACTAGGATTGGAGTCCTTTTCCATGCTTTCTGTGTATTTCTCTTCCTCATTTTATTGAGCTACTTATATTCAGACTCTTGTCCTCTCTTATCAGTTCACTATTTATCCTTTCCCTGATATTCAGAGCCAATGTTATGTTACCCCTAAGAAGAATATAGGAAGTATTACACACTCCCAGCCCAATTCCCACATATTGACCTCCCAAGCTTTGTGGTGGCCTCAGTAATAACCACTGATGTCCCAGGGTTCTTTGTTGAATCAATAAGGACAACAGGGAATACTTCTTAATACTTTCAGGACCCATTTTCTGTTCTAAATGTTTAATACATATCTAACTCTCTAGTATCCATGACACTATGAAATAAGAATGATTGTCATTCTTATTTTACATTTAACACAATGTGTGTTACGAGGTAATGAAGTGACTGTCCAATACCATAGAAATGAAAAGAAATTGTTCTTTCTCCAAAACATGAATAGATACTTTCATATTTAGCCTGAAACTCACTGGAACTTTTTCAATTCCTTGACAGCTTGTCCATTTGTTCAGGAGGATGAGTTTACCTTGTTGTGTTTCCAAGTTAAAAAAAAATGTTGTTTCAATGACTAAATATGGTATATGCAGGAGTAAAAATTCACAAGGTAGCCCATTTTGAATAATTAACAATTTAACAAAACAGCTGTCAGGAAGTTGAAATGTGCCTAGAATGGGAGGGCTAATGGGAGGAGGGGCACATAGTAAAAGGAATGATAATCAATAAGAATATATGCCAAACAGAAGCAGGAAACTTGATGAGACTAGTAAGGAAGGGGTAGGTGGGAGGAGAGAGAAGATGGCGGGGGTGAAGGTCAAGAAGTAATATGCACATAAATTGACATATAAAACTATTTGAAGATAATAAAATAAAATTAAAATGCTGCTTTAGAGCTCCCTTCCCAACTTCTAGTTCCATGTTTGGAAGTACCCAGTTTAGAATGACAGTAGAGTCTGTCATTCTTTCAGTTCATTATTCATGGCAGGGAAGAAGGCTGAGAAAGTTAGATGAAAGCAATTAGGGGAAGAGTGAATATATTTTTCAAGCTGCGATAAATGGTACAGGCCCCAGGCAATTTTGAAAGAATAAATAAAACCATTGTGTCTAGTGTACCCAAGCAGGTTCATATAGAATGTACAAGGCAAGAATTGGATTTCTAGGTAAAAGAAACAGTTTTACATTAGGATGCATTATAATTTTGTCTGGTCAAATCCCATCAACGAGACTGTACCTGAGGCTAAACTTCCATTGGACAAGAGATATCCATATAAAGGATGTGGCTGCTTTATACTCTGCTGGTCAGATCTTGGATGAAGTAATGATAGAACAATGAAAGAAATAAGATTACTTATCTAGGGGAGTGTTAGCTAATTGTGATATTTTATTCTGAAAACTATAAAGCATATAATGTATAGCTTATAACTGTTAGTTAAAGTTGTCTTCATACAGTGACTTTTGGACACCCCTAGGAGGATGAATCATTATTGATGTGATAATGGGGCTTGGAGTCTAGAATCCAAGAACTTTCACTCTTAGTCTTAACCAACTTCACAGTCTATACCATATGTTCATCTACTAGCTCCAAAATTTTCCTCCTGCCTTCTTACTTGTTATTTTATAATAACCCTTGAGCTATGTCTACCTTCTTATTAAATGTTAAGTATACACTAGAGTATCATTAACCACAGTCACAATTCTGTGCAATAAATCCCTAGGACTTATTTATTTCTAAAGTTCTTTATGATAATCTTCCAGTTTTATGCTTAATGCATTTTACATAGTAGCCTACAGTTTCCGCAAAACTGATGTCAATAACAGAAGGAGTGCTGAGTTAGGAGTAAGCAAAAGCCCTGGATTAGAAAGGCATGGATGAACCCATACTGGGGAGCTCAGAAACACAATACTCCCAGAAGGTAACACCTGAACACAACTGGACCATGTGGAAATGGAGTGAGATCCAAGCAAATGCTCAGCCTTCCATAGAGTCCTGGCTTCCAGGATTGATGTAGGCCCAGCAAAGTTTGCCTTTACCATGAGTCTCTAGTCCAGTTACCTGAGATTCTGAGCTTGTCATACCTGAGTACGTGAGGTACTATTTTATATGGTGGACATATTTGTCCCATATACAATGCCTAATGATAAGCCCCTTGCTATGCATTATCTCAGTAACTATTACAGCTCTTCTATCAATATTGCTTTAATAAATTGTTTTGTTGAAAAAGATTCAAAGGATTGGAGAACTTTGTAACCTATCATCTCATAATTAGTGTGTCAAAGACCAATGTCTGAGCCATTGTCAGAATCCAAGATAGTTTTTATTTCATATTCAAAAGAGTTTATTCTCAAGAGATGAAACCATTTCTGGTAGACACAAACTAGTGATGGATGATGCAAAGCACATTTCCAGCTGTAACTGAGATGTTCAGTAAAGAAACTCTGAGCCATGAAGTGCTTATGGTCTCATCAGTAGTCTCAAAAATTGTAATTAATGATGCTAAGGACCCCAATGACATTCTGGGATGGAAGTAGGCAATTAACTCCTGTCTGAAAAATAAAAATATTCCTGCGATATGATAAGGAAGGGTGTTTTCTAAATTTCCCATCATAAAAATGTAGCTTTTGCAGAGTCATAACTCAATTACAAAAATGTGGACTTGATCAGAACTTGGAACAGGATATTCTGTCTTTGTCTGGAAGCAATTCTACTTTTGAAAAATAAATAAATTCGATTTATGACTTTGAAATCCATTTTAAATATTGCATTGATTTTAAGAAAGTATGTACATATTAAACAAGCCACAAAGGTCTAACTTCCTGAGACAGTCAATTGTCTAACACTACTAGTTTCCAACTAGCAGACTGAAAAATCTCAACATGGTCTAAAATTAAAACTGTACAAATTACAGCCCATAAAACAAAGGTATTACACATGTCTTAATAAAGCTCCCTGGCTATTTTTGCAAAATTATGTGTAACCACTGCATCTGTTTGTGTCAGAATCCACTGGTGAATTCATCACAGCAACTCACAGGTAGAAAATCAGCAGTCAAGACTGTTAGAATTAATGCCTGTAAGAAAGCTGAAAATCATATTCTAAAAAAAAATTTTAGCAAGGGTCAATAGCTTGAGAGTTTCATTACTGTGTCTCAACACCTGTGGATACTAATTTATGGATGCTATGTCACTTGACATTTAGACTATTTAACACTGAGAACACCTTTAGCAACAACACTTTGCTGCAATAGTAGGTTGTAAGAATAGCTGCAGACATAAAGCCTGGAAATCTCTGCAGATTCTACCCCAATTACTTATTATTGAGTTTTCTAGGGTTTCTTGATTTAGGAAATCATCTATAAAATGGAGATAACAAATATCAAATTGGCATACAAATAAAATGCTAATAATTTGTTATGTGGTTTTAAGCACTCGGGAACACACATATACACACACACACTAACCAGCATATCTAAACTGCTGTAGAAACAATGATAAAATAGCATCAAGAAAACATGACTACGAAGTGATGAGGATTGCTTTATGAGACAGAATTATGCTTAGGACTTCTGGGAGCTGCTGTGTTGCTTTACGTTTATGTTTATGTGCTCCTCTGGAAATACAGTGCTCCCAAGCAATCACATGCAATACTCTGAGCATGTAAAATTGTTGGAATATATAGTATATCCACCTTTTCTTTCCAGTTACAATGTACTGCGTGGCTTCCCTTCCAAATTTCCCCAGTGGTCAATCTTTGGCAGTAGATCAAACACCACAGTATATTTGAGAAGGGTGTGAGAAAAGGAAAGCAGAGCACTGGAACCAAACTGCTTTGGCAACCCACACTATGAGGTGAGTTTGGAGAGAATGACTAGAACAAATGAGAAAGAAAGGCCTGTGGCTTTTGGCAAGACACATACGAAATACCACTGGATGGTTTTCCTTCCTCCAGGTCCCCTTCCCGAGGAAGAGTTTGCTTGTTTTAGATTCAGTGTTTGGCTATTGCTCAAAATGCCCCCTCCATTTCCAACCTGGGAGATGCTGACCTCTAGATGTGCCTCAAGGATTGTCAGTTGTTATGACCTGGTCTGTGCCTCCTCTTTACTAACTTGGAATTCTCAGAAGACACTTCCCCCAAAGAGACCTCCTTGTGAAGCTTCACCTCTCGCAGTCCCCTTCACGATGGGCCCTGAGAACAGGATGGAGGGGATGCTTCAAACTGCAGCTATTCACTGGAGGACAGCCCCTTCTTTTAGCAGTACTAAAAATCATGGTGGTTTTATTTTTCTGTCTAGGAGAAAACTGCTCAGCTCCAGCTTCCATTTCCATCATTCTTCCGGGCTGGGGAAGATTCACAGAAAAGTTATCCCTGAGCAGATGGCAGTACTACCTGACAGTTGTATTTCATGTTCAGCAAACCAATGAATTGTCATGTGTATGTCCACACTATGTACTTCTTCGTACCTGACACCATAGTGTATTTTAACAGGATTGCCTGTGGATATGGCCCATTTCCACTGGGTCTATGTGGGAATCATGGTTCACTTTACGTTCTGTTTGCAAACCTTCCACAAAAGCTGACCTGTATTTTTATAGGAGGCAAGAAACTTGTATTTTTTTCTTAGATTAAAAATGTTGTGTGACACTCAAGAAGTAGGCAAAGCCAATGGAGACATGCAGGTAGCAAGCTGAGGGCAGAGATCATAAGAGGTGTCAAGAAGGAAGACATACCTCGGAAAAGTTGAGTGTCTCAGAATTGTGCTGCAAATTCTCGTCTCAGGCCATGTGCTCTCTCAGCTGAAGTCCATCCTTCTGTCCTCTAAAAGTACTCTATGTGGACCATCTGTATGTTGAATCTACACTCTAAATACAAACTTATTTGTGTACTTCCCATTTCCTCCTGATGCACAAAACTTGTCAAATTGAATGTATACAAACAGCATCTTCCTTCTTAAATTCTTGCCTTTTCTAGATAGCTTGCATTAGCTTTAGCTACTCAATTGCCTCAACTAACATTTTCTTATTTATCTTTAATGTCATCCTCCACAGTTAACCCAATCTTAGCAATTAAACAACCACAGTTTCTGCCATATCATCTCCCCTTTGTTTTTACTCACATTTTTTTTATTGTGAAAATACTGTACAGAGGGGTTACAATTACATGGGCAAGATAATGAGTACATTTCTTATCAAGCATTGTAGCCTCCTCCTTTGTTTCCCCTTCCAATCTCATCCTCTCCCTACCTCCCCCCCCACCCCTCCTCCCCCCCCCCCACCAAAGTTGTAAAGTTCATTTTCGACATAACGACTTGTATATCTCATTGTTGCAATGGGTCCACCTGTATCCCTATTTAAATGATTTGTTTTTTCCCTTCCCCTCCACAAATTATACCAACATCAAATACAGTGAAAGAAGGGGTTATACCGTGGGGGAGGGACATACAAAACAACAAAGAAATAATCTTATAAATGTTTTAGAAACAATTGCATGAAAGAAAAAAACATTTGAATACATATCTTAGGGTTCATTTCCCTAACATCGCTTATCTGACCTTTTCTGCTTGACTCAGACATATACTAGTTATTGCAAATAAGGGAAACCATGGGACCTATGTTTCTTTGGGCCTGGCTTACTTCACTTAATAAAATTTTTTCCAAGTCTTTCCATTTCCTAACAAATGGGGCAATGTCATTCTTTCTGATGGAGACATAGAATTCCATTGTGTATATATACCACATTTTCTTGATTCATTCATCTTCTGAGGGGCATCTGGGTTGGTTCCATATCTTAGTAAAGCTACCAGCACAATTATGTTTATTGCAGCCTTATTTAATCACATTTTTAACCCAGATCTTTATCATCAGCCATCAAAGCAAAATTCAAGTTAAAATATCAGCGTCAATGCACAAAATGGAGCTTCTGTTCTATGCCTGCTTTTAAGTGGAGAGTCAGGATATACTTCATTATCATTCTAGCATCACCCATGCCTTTCTGACCTGAGCCAGGAGTAGTCCCTCTCCTTACAAATTATTTATAGAGAACACCCTGGTTAATAATATATAACTTCCTAGGAAACCATAGAATATTGTGGTTAGAATAAAAACTCCCTTTTTAGCCAGGCACCAATGGCTAATGCCTACATTCCTAGTTACTCAGGAGGCTGAGATGTGACAATCACAGTTCAAAGCCATCCTGGGCAAGAAAAACTGTGACTTTTATCTCCAATAAAACACCAGAAAACCAGAAGTGGTTCTGTGGCTCAAGTGGTAGAGCGCTAGCCTTAAGTTGAAGAGCTCAGGGACAGTGCCCAGTCCCAGAGTTCAAACACCATGACAAAAACAAAAAACAAAAATCAAAAAACAAAAATCTCCTCTTCCTTGATTTTGGTGTTCATGTTTGGCCATTGAGAGATGTTTTTCTACATTTCTGCTTAAAGCATCATCAATGGGTAATCTCTCTCTCTCTCTCTCTCTCTCTCTCTCTTTCCTTCTCCCTCTCCCTCTCTCCCTCTCTTTCTCTCCTCTTTCCTCCCAGTATTTATTTGGTGGTACTGAAGTTTGAACTCAGGGCCTTACACTTGCATTTCGTGCTTACTCATAGATGGCACTCTACCAGTTGGTTGGGCCACACCTCCAGCTGAGCTTATTTTTGCTGGTTAATTGAAGGTGAAGTCTCACAGACTTTTTTTCCCAAGTTGATTTCAAATTAAGATCCTCCTGATCTCAGCCTCTTGAGTATCTAGGATTTTAAGTATGAGCCACTAACATCAAGCTATCTCTATTTTATTAATTTGCTTTTTTTTTTTTTTTTTGGTCGGTCATGGGGCTGTCCCTCAGCTCTTCAGCTCAATGCTAGCACCCTACCACTTGAGCCACAGTGCCATTTTCAGTTTTCTGGTGGTTTATTGGAGATAAGAGTCTCACGGACTTTCCTGCCTGGGCAGGCTTTGAACCACAATCTTCAGATCTCAGTCTCCTGAGTAGCTAGGATTACAGGCGGGCATCCATCTTTAACTTGCTTTTTATTAAAGGCATTGTGTTTTTTTCCAATCCTGGAGCCTGAACTCAGGGCATTGCGCACCAAGTTTCTTTTGCTCAAGGCGAGCACTCTACCACTTGAGCCACAGTGCCACTTCCATTTTTTTTTTCTGTTTATGTGATACTGAGGAATTGAACCAAGGTTTCATGCATGGTAGGCAAGCACTCTATCACTAAGCCACATTCCCAGTCCAAGGCATTGGTTTAAAGTGATTTCTTTTTCAGAAATGATTCTTTGAAAAGCCTTTAAAAATGAAAGCAAAGGTGTGCAATTTCATTTATCCCGAAGACCACAGTGATGTCTGCCTGAAGAGAGCAAGTGCCCAGAGAAGGAAGTCCCTAAGGCCCCCCACTTTGACTCTGGAGCTGTGTGTGAGGCCTGCTCTTCCTGTTGGAGACCAGGTCCCTCACCTGTGGTCTGTGCATCACTTGCACCTTGGGCTTATCAGGTACTTGCTCTCAAGTCAGGTCATGGGATATTTACAGCAGTACGCGCTCCATTTTTTAAAGATATGGTTTTAATTCAGTACATTGGTCTGTAGACTTGCTATCATTTGGCAGGTAATGTTACTGGCTGGCACATTATGGAACTCTTCCAGATCACTAGTTCTAATATATTCATGTAGAAGGGATGCACTAACTTGAATATTTTTTTTTTACTCTATAAGACCAGAAAAAGGATACATAAATACTTTAAATTTTTTCAAGAGATTCACCAGAGAGACTCAGAACAATTTGTTTTGGGGTATATAAGAGAAGAAAAACAAGTAGGTGAGAAGCAGATGGATGTTTCCTGTTTTAAAAGACATAGATTCAGAATAATGCAAATTTTAGTCTATGTCAATCAATATGTTTTAACATCTATTTATTATGTACAAGATACTTAGTATTATGTAATATGTAAAGAAGAAAATTCCACTGTTCCTCTGTCCTGAAATTTTTATTCTAATAACAGATTGATTAGAATTGGTGGACACAACACATTTCACTATTCGGTAATCGCTTTCCTATGGCAGGCATAACTAGTCGTTTGTGGAATTCTCCATTGTGCTAAACAGACTGTCCCATCTTCAGTTTCAGTACTGTGATACAGTGGAATGCTACCACCAATCAGTCTAACTTGTCTCATGGAAGAGAAACTGTTTATTAGCCAGGGCTAGGTTACATTTCAGGTTAAATTTTAATTTTATTTTATTGTAAAGATGCTGTACAGAGGGGTTACAGTTGCATGAGTAAGTTAATGAGTACATTTCTTGTTGAGCATTGTTACCCCCTCCTTTGTTTTTCTCCTATTATCCCTTCCCTCCGCCATTCCTCTACTCCTTCCCCCCCCAACATTGTAAAGTTCCTTGAAAGCATAGTGTCTTGTAAGTCTCATTGTTGCAATAAGTCATCCCATGTCCCTGTTTCAGCATTTTGTTATTCCCTTTCCACTCCCCAAATTAGGTAAATGTATATGCAGTCAGGGTGCCAAAATCAAATACAGTGATGACAGGGGATATACTATAGGGGGAAGAACATATAATAGAAACAAAAAAAATCAGGGCTGGGAAGGTGGCTCAGTGGTAGAGCGCTTGCCTTGCATGCCTGAGGCCCTGGGTTCGATTCCTCAGCACTACATAAGCAAAATAAAAAAAGCCAGAAGTGGCACTGTGGCTCAAGTGGTAGAGTGCTAGCCTTGAGCTGAGGAGCTGAGGGACAGCGCCCAGGCCCAGAGTTCAGGCCCCACAACCGGACCCAAAACAAACAAACAAACAAAACAAAAAACAAAAAAAGAAAAAAAATCATATAGTACATTAAAAAACAGTAACAACAAAGAAAAAAAAACCTCTTATGTCCAAATCTTGGGGTTCATTTCACTTAGCATCACCTTATATAGCTTTTGAGCTTTCCTGCTCATTTACAATAATCAGGTTAATTTTATTAAAAGCCGTATGGAGAATTAATATCATCTTTCAGGAAGATGATGGGAGAGATGAATTTGAAAAAGGGATTTTTAGAACGGTTCCATGGAAATCGTTGCATTGAGGAGGTCCATTTAAGGATAAGTATATCATCTTCCATTCAATTATAAATCATAGTCAATTCAATCATAAATCCCTGGCCTCCCAGGCACCGTTGCTGAGCAGTAAACCCAGCGCTGTATTTGATTCAAGTCCCAGTTTTACTGCTAAATTTCACTAGGAAAAGCAATATAAGAAAATAGCTGAAATCTTAAGTGCCTACATCTCCTCATCTGTCAGAGTAAGGGCATAAGATAAGTAGCCAACCCTGTTGCTCTTTAAATTCGTTTATAGGGTGATTTTTTTTTCCTGGCTAGACATATACTAATACCTTTTATTAGTATTCTCTAATCCAAATCATAGTATATTTTAAAAGTTAAAGTCTCAGTTTGCAATCCAGGAGAGAGAAGAAACTAATGCAGTCAGGACGAAGCACAAGATCTAGCTCCTTGGATGAAGCATAAGATCTAGCTCCTTGTATGAAACACAAGATCTAGCTCCTTTCACCCTGGGCACAAAGTTAAGAATGGAGGTTTGTTTTTCCTGCAGAGTAGGGCTGGATACCTTCATGTACTAGTAATTTTAGGCCAATTGCTGAAAGAAGTGTCAACTCTCAGTACCTTCCCAAGAAGGTGAGGCTCTGTATCTTAGGGTCCCTTAGGGCCTAAGGATCTTTCTACATTGTTACTGCTGATTGGTAGGGATACAGACTTTTCCACCAAATGCAACCCCTACCCCCCCCCCAAAAAAAGTAATCATGTTCAGTTCTACCTGGTCTTCTCTGAATCATACTAGATGGATATGTCACTGTGAGGGATCTGTCACTGCCACTCTCAGTTCATTGCCGAGAATCTGCCCCAAGACCACATTTAGAGGCAAGTACAGTGAAAGCATAATGAAGCTGAATGTCTGTAGAAAAATGTGAAGTTTGGAGCACATATGGTGTTTTCTTCATCAGACTCTAACTGAAGAGTGGTGGGTAACCATTTTTGTCTCATCAATCAAAATATATATCCTCCTTCCTGGTAGGTTATAATGGAAAGAGACATTTTCACTATTGAAGAAAACAGAATCTTTTATCCCATTGGAACCTTTTCTCGTAGAACAGTTAAACAACAACTTTGCAACATGTCTTATTTCATAATGAACAACCCAAGTCCTGGAATGGATCATTTTCAGGAGAGACAGACTCGTGCTTTCTGAGATGTCCACATTCTCATTTCCAGAATATGCGAAACCATTATTTTACGTAGGTAGGGGATTTTATTAGATTAAGGAACTTGAGATGGAGATTAGCAGAATTGCTCAGGTTCCGCCAATGTTCCTTGTAAATAAACTAGTGTAGCAGGAGAGTCAGACTCAGAGAAGAATATGTGACAAAGGAAGCAGAGGGTGGAGTGATGTATATTGAGACTCAGATGGTCACTCATAACTTGGAAGATGAAACAAGGCACTATAAGCCCAAGATTGCATGCAATTCCTACAACCTTTAAAGAGTAAAGAAACAGACAAAGACAAGTATTGATTTTAACCCGGGAAACCCAGAGGCCTCCCAATGACCTCAAGAAGAGTAAACTAATAAACATATGTTGTTTTAAACACTAAGTCTGTGGTCATTTGTTACAGTAGAAATAGAAAACTAATACAGAAGTTCAGGCCCTATTTTTTATTGAGCTCATATTGCATCCCAAGCGATTGTTCAAAGCCTCATACTCACTAAACTCATTTAACTTTCCAAGTAAACATATGAAGCACATACTGTTCTTAATCTCATCATGAAATGAGGACATGGGCATAAAAACGCTAAGAAGCTTTCCCATATCTTAAGTAATAGGGCTACAGAATGTATTCATCTCTGGAACTGTATCATTAGAAAAAAAAGTTTCAGGTGATAGGTTAGTAAGCACACATTATATTTTGCAACTATTTCCTTCAGGAGCTCAAGAATTGAAATTATTATGTCATTTTCAATAAACCTGCATAAAAGAGAAAACTCCAATTCACTATACTTGGGACTTCTAGCTCATCTCTTAAATCTGCACTTGTTCATGTAACTTTCTCTCCACAATGAGAAATCAACCACCATAATGGAAGCAGAATCTCAAGACCCACTGTATACTCCCCTCTTTTTTGGAGACATTTTTTAAAAGAATTACTGTGGAGTATAAAATGATGCTTATTGAAATAAATTCTAACAGATAGAAATAAGAGGGTTTTTTTCTAGTGTACAGTTTGCATTTATTTATTTTGTCTTTTGTTTCCCCTCCCCTTTGGTTTATACTCTGTTGACAGTGTTTGTTTTCCTATACCTTTTGTCTTGTTTATCTGATTTGAGGAAGGGAAAAGGAATCACAGAAATAGTAGGACAAATAGTGGGACAATGGATGAACCAATGCAACAGTGGTACTCACTAGACACTATGTTGGAAATGAACTTTACAACTTATGGGAGGTGGGGGAGATGGGGAGGAAAAGCAGGGTAAAATGAAGGAGGTGGTAAAACTGTTCAAAAAGAAAAATGTACTATTACCTTACTTATGTAACTATAACCCCTCTGTACTTCACCTTGACAATAAAATTAAGTTAAAAAAGAAATAAATTTTTACTATGGGGAAATTATAGAGCCCCCAACAGAAGAGTTCCATTATTTTTATTGCTACATATTTAGTCCAATTTATTATAGTGAATTTTGAACCAAAAACCAACCAATGACCATATTCAATTTTTCTAGATATTCAAGATGGAAACTTATGACTCCAGAAGCGACCATTGCTGTTATTTAACAAATTTCATTCCATTTTTCAAAGTCATTTTTATAATCCTGAAGTCACCAGAAAATTTTATTTCTTGCCTCTGGGTTCACCTAGGGAAATTATACTTCCCAATTTCCCACAACCTTTCTAATGCAACTGTACAAAAATCAAATTGTTTTTCTAGAAGTCACCAATAATGTTTCACATTTTAACCAATACAGAAAAAGGGAGCATGGGTTCCGGCTCATTCAGTGATTTATGACTAACCTCTTCTGAGCAATTCCTATTTATACATTCATTTGCTGTGTCTCTGGATGATATATTTTTGGCAGCATCACTGGACACAATATAGAGTGTCCCAATTTTCCCTCTGAATCAGAAGAAAACATTTAGCAGAAGTGCAATGATATTGCCTTTTAATTTTCTTGTAGAAATCTGTGGTTTGTGTAACATGACTCAGTCCGGTTCTGATTAATGGGGATGCATTTAACTCCTTACAACAGCCAAGGCCACGGGTATTAGCTCTCACAATCCCAATACTGGAATTAAATTCAAAGCCCTGGGAGCTCAGAATTTTACTGCTCTAAGGAAGAGATTACAAAGGAATTGAAAAGAAATCCAGTGGTACATTTAAGGAGGTTTCTGAGCTACTGTTTCCTCTTGCCACTGATTCCTTTGGACCCTGGGCTGATAAACAGCTTGGATAAGAGCTGGCCCCAAAGTAACCTTTGCACGAGAAGGAAGGTAAAGACTGTGTCCTGGTAACTTTGGGAGTATCACATACAAATTTGAAGGCTGATTTATTATACAAGAGATAGAATTATCCAATTGGGACTGTGAACAATGAGGTCATGCCTGGTGTCAGACACCTTTAGACAGGAAACATGAACACAGAGACTATTCCTCTCAAAGCATCTCTTTGACCAAATTAGTAATGCTGCTCTGATTAACTATCTGATATGAATGACAATGAAACCTTAAATTATACCCCAATTTTTAAATCCTCAAACTCCATTCTCAGACACATCATTTCCTCTCTTTTACCTGACTGTCTATCCTTCCTCTTTCTCTGCCTTTGCTCATGTGTGACTTGAAATTCATATTTTATCTCTCCAATGCTACTTCCTTATTGACATGACCCTCCTTTCCTTTGCTTGAAATGTCTTTATCTTTTTTTAAATTTTATTTTACTTTTTGGGTCCAGTTGTGGAGCCTGAACTCTGGGCCTGGGCACTGTCCCTCAGCTCTTCAGCTCAAGGCTAGCGCTCTACCACTTGAGCCACAGCGCCATTTCCGGCTTTTTTCTTTTTGCTTATGTGGTGCTGAGGAATTGAACCCAGGGCCTCAGGCATGCAAGGCAAGCACTCTACCACTGAGCCACCTTCCCAGCCCCTGTCTTTATCTTTTTAAATGCTTTATATTTTTCTGCACATTGGTACAACTATTATATCAGTCAACTCAGGTTGACAGAACAAAATGCCATAGATGGGGTGGTTTAAACAACCAAAATAACTAACACACTTCTGTAAGTTCAAAAAGAAGTTTCCACCTCTCTTCCTGCCTGCAATGAGGCCACTTTATTATGTCTTCATGTGGCCTTTCTTCAGTGGGAGAGCTCAAGAGGTCTTCTCTTTTGAGAACATAACTACCATTGAATCAGAGCCTTACTCTTACGACTTCATTTAATTACTTCTTTAACTGTCCTATTACTTCTTTAATTCATTCAAACTTTTTTATTAATCAGTAATGTGTCATTGTCACTAGAAATTAAGAAATAGGCACTAGGAATAGGAAAGGAAATGAATAATAGTTATGCCACATTAATGGCTCAAAATTTAGAAGACGAGACAATACAAAATAACACAACAAAGGGTAACTGGCCTGATCAGTTATATTGAGTTGTATATGTTATTTCCTCTTTTAAGACTTAAGTTCCTTGAGCTATATGAATGATATCTCTCTTGAGATTAAGGAACAGCTAATTGGCTCTTGATAATAAGTTTATCTCTACATAAATTCTAGTCTCTGAAGAATGTCCACCTATATAAAAGACCTAAAGCATTAATATCCCTTGTATCCAGAAAGATGTTCACTTTTGTATTTACTAGACCCATGCCCAGCCAGTGGTCTTTTACTAAGCAATGCTGAGTTACATAAATAAAGGCCTTTTATGTCTTTGATAACATATTCCCTTTCATATTTACAGGAGAAATAGTCTAAACCACTTGTTCTGACTGACTTCCTTGTGACATTTTGGCTTTTCAAGGGTAAAGGCAATTCTAAAGATGCCACTTCTAGACATCATGTTAGCCTGAGAAAGTGATGGTAAGCTTGCTCAGGATCCAAGTGCGAGGACACCTCTGTCAGAATGCATGTCTACCTAAGGAGGTTTCACTCTGTATCCAGATGCGTGTGGAGAGAATGATGGGAGGAAAGGCACTGATCAAGATGCATTTTGTGCATAAATTGATGCGCTGGATTGAAACCCCTTGGTATAAACTATTTGAAGATAACAATGAGTAAATACACGTAAGTCATAAAATACTAATAATAGTAAAATAATAAAGTGAATAGATAAAACAACAACAACAAAACTGTTGTGGTTTTTTTTCATCAGAACAGAGTTCCTTTCTCTAGAATTTAGAGTGGATGATCTATGCTAAATTCCTATATGCTGATTGCTATCTCTATGTATATCACAATTCCTAGTCCAAGGCCTGGTCCACTGTAGGTGTTATATCCACTTCATATCCAGAAAGATATTCTCTCTGTCTGTTACATTTTTTCAACTAGTTCCACACTCATCCAGAATTCCTAAGTGGTCCTCTATTGAACAATGCTGAGTTCAATAAACAATAGACATGGTCATAAACAAACCCTAGAATGTTCATAACTGGACTTAAAAAAAACCCATATAAGCAGATGGCTCACCACACTTTGTAAGCAGCTGGAGACAGCCTCCTGGCCACGCTGTAGCTCTCAAAACTCCCTAGTGGGTTTTGTCCACTTTTAATAAGCTGGTAACATGAAGACAAAGAAAACAAGAAGCAGAGGGGACAGAGAGGAAGTTGCCCTGGCAGGATGGCAGCAGTAAGTCTGGCAATCGGAGTGGCCTGGATAAAACTGGTAGATACAAGCAACATCTGACATCAATGAATATCAGTGGGCAGCAGAGAAAGTAAAACTGATGGTTGCTGGGTGGCAGAGAAACCTCTCATGTTACAGGGTCTCTAAACCCTGTCTTATTGCCCTAGCTGTATGGGGTCTTGGCCCCAGACCCCAAGACTTGAATTCTCAGTGCTGCTACCCTAGCTACCAAAGGCTTAGAGTTATCTGCTGTCTGCCCACTGTTACCTACTTGGTCACCTTCAATTATCACCAAAGACCAGGAATAAGTGGAGGAACTACTCCTTGGGCCTACCCACAATTTCTGTCTGAGTAAAACAGAAGGATCCAGCCAGCTGCTTTGTAATAACAGATGGTGGTAATGGCCTGTCCTTACCCTTTTCTGAGTTGTTATGGGGATAGGAGATAAAACTACCCAAAAGTATCTAACAATTGATGGCCAACTATTCAGTCCACTAAAACTGGTATTCATGACATATTATTGGAAAGATGTGCACTGTGAACTGTATGTCAGATTCCTAGTACCACTATAATTCTCACAAACTAGTAGCTAAAAACCAGTCAAATTTATCTGAGTTCAGAGGTCCAAAATTGGTTTGACTTGCCTGAAATCACGATATGAGTTGAGCAGGTTTCTTTCTAGAAGTTCTAAAAGAAAACTCAACTTTCTTGCCTTTCCTGGCTTCTCAAAGTTGTCCACATTCTGCTGAATTGAAATCTACCAATTTTATCACTCCAACCTTTGCTCCAAAATCTTCAATCACCACATCTTTCTCTCTGACTCTGAGTCCCCTAATCTGCCCATCTCACTACATTGCACCCATCAAAATAAGCCAACATAATCCCTTTACCTCCATCCTTAACATCTTTGTGTTGTATAAAGTAACAACACACAAGTTGCCATCTACCACAAATTGGGCTCCAATAACAGGTGGATTTAATTGTACCATACCGTTAGAAGAGCACGGGCTCAATTCAGGGTTTGTACCCTTTCTTTCCCCATGTATTAGTCAGAGAATCTTGGGATATAAATTATAGAAACACAATACAAAATGGCTTATTTAAAACTAGAATTGGATGAACTGGCTCACACAGAAGTACCGGCTTCAAACACCATGCACTTAAACAGCAACAAGAATGCTTCTACCTTATCTGAGTTTCCTTTATTCTTTGACATGTGGGTAGACAAGATGTCCATCAGCAGTCCCAGGTACACTATCCAACAATACTGAAAAGAAAAACATCTTATAGATGGTCTAGTTTATCCCACACCCCTAGAAATGTAAAATAGGATTTCCCAAATGTTATACCAACATACAGGGGACCACACAGGGATTAGAATTTACTCATCACAACTGCTATAGTACAGGATCAAGTACTGTAGCCAAGGATCATGGCAGAGCAAAATCCCTTTCATTAAGCCCTACCATGAGTGATTCATTGTGTTTAGTCTATCTGAACGTTATTTCAACACCACCAAAGGAGGAAAAACCGTCACTAAACGATCCTTGTTAAAATCTATTAGAAAAAATTGAAGCTTACTGATATCCAGCTGCTTTTGAAAAATAGAACTAAGTCTATCTGTATGTCCATCTGCTTTTAAATCTCTGTATAGTCTTATTTACCCTCCACCCCTCCCCCATGAATATAAAGGACAAGCACAGAGGCAGCAGACAATTTCATGCCAGGCAGAAAGAGGGGCCTTATTTATAACTCCCAGGAGATGTGAGTTGGAAAGGAAATGAAAATATGTTTCATGAGCTTGAGAAACTTGTAATCCAGATATATAACAAAAATATGGAGAACAGTAAATGCTTATGCGCTTTCTACACTCTAGTTAGTGCTATGCAGTTCAGTTTGGCTTGGTTGATTGTTTTGTTGGTTATAGTCATCTCATTTTCTATATTATTGTCTTGAAGAATCTAGGAAACTGAGAAGGCTTAGCAATTTTCCTAGGATTGATGTATTGGTGAGCAGTAGGGCTAGCACACAAACATACTCTGGACCACTGTTCTTTCTACCAAATAAACCTCTGTCTTTCTCTGTCTCTCTCTGTCTCTGTCTCTCTCTGTGTCTGTGTCTCTCTGTCTGTCTCTCTCCCTCTCTCTCTCTCTCTCTCTCTCTCCTCTCTCTCTCTCTCTCTCTCTCTCTCTCTCTCTCTCTCTCTCTCTCTCTCTCTCTCTCTCTCTCTCTCTCTCTCTCTCTCTCTCTCTCTCTTTCTCACACACACACACACAATGCATGAGAGTCCCAAACAAGTGCCCAGCTGCATGGAGCTTTTGTATGCATCTCTGCAGGGCTCAAATTCCTACAATTTTCCTCCTTTCTTACCCATTACAGTCCTGCTGTTCCTAGCTTATTTAATTCTTGCAATTTACACTGTTTTTTTGTAATCTTTTCTTTCTTATTTCCCAGAAGTGCTTGCACAATAACTACACTATTTGCCACAAAAACAAATACAACATGTTCCCCCTGACATGCGGCTAGCCTGAGATCTGTGAACTTACCTGAAGCAAAAGTGTTGAAAGAATGCCCGTGGGCAGGAATCCCCATCCAAGGAGCTGACTCTTGCTCCGGACCTATAAACAGCTCCAACAGTACTAGCAAAACTCGGAGGTGGGTAAGGTGGAAGGAAGTCCAATTGCTCAGTCCTCCATAAAGAAAGAAGTAAAAACAATCTATTTTACTCTGCTTCCTGTAGGTATCTGCCAATGTCTCTATTGTAGAGCTGGCTAGACCCAGTCCCTGTACTCAAAAATAAATACGAGTGAACTGGCCATTTCAGCATAGGAAGCCTGAGGTCCTAAACACCAGGAGCAGGGTAACTTGTATGTGGTCTCACCTGGCCCCACACTTCATAAGGCCTCAGTCTGGTTTAATTCTCTGCTTATAAAATTCTTAATTCTATTTGAACTTTGGGTGCCATATTTTTATTTTTGCATAGGGCCCTAAAATTATGTATCCAAACCCTCCCAAGAAATATGTCCTTGCCAAACTAATAATTTATGAATAGCTTCAGGAGGTAGAGATGATGTACCCTAAAGGATAAAAGAAGGTGAGGAAGACTATAACTTCCAACTTTGCACTGAGTTATGACTGAGTTGGATGAGGCAAAGACTCCCACGGATTCAGGGTAAGTGCATCTGAAGCAAGGGTGGAGAGTAGATGGGAAAGGAGATGAGAAGGAGAAAGCAAATAGATTCAGAATCTAGAAGCTCTTGATTCCAGCCTCAGTAACATGGCTTTTATCATTCTCTGATATACAGGGACTGGAGAGATTTTATAGGAAGTGATACATCTACTTTAGAGACATCACTGTGGCAAGAATATGATTTTTTTAAGATAAAGGTAAAATGGAGAGGGAAATTTTAGGCAGTTATGAACAGTAAGGAGAATTATGACCAGAAGTAAGGAGATTACTAGAAGAGGATCAGAAGGAATGGAACAAATATTTAAGAAATAAAATTGGTGTAGGGAGGACAACAAACACCAAGTTTTCATTCCTATGATTGTCCTCTTCTTTATAAATACAACCGTACTTTTAGAGGGACAGCAAGTATCTAACATAATACCTTTACTTCCTTTTTTTTCCTGAAGTTGGAAACTATCATGAGATATAGTGCTCGTGGCTGAACTACAGACAGAAATCACTGGCCACATTCCCAGAGTAGGTAGAGGGGGGTTAGTGGAGTGGAAGAGAGTACATGAAGAACTGAAGGCTTCTTCATCTTCTGGACAAGCTACTTTCTTTTCCTAACAAAAAGGACAGACTTAGCTGACTCTGGCCTTTTGTTCATGGCCCTCTCCATTTTTAAGAGAGTCCTATGTTTAAAACAAAAAAGCAGAAAGCTAGAAGGAACTTAAATCCTTAGTGACTCATGCCAACATTATCACTTACTTTGACAGTTCACCTCTATACTTCCTGTACTGATAAATGAAACTTCAACTAAGTCAATCTATTGAGGAAGCTTGTTAGCTTTGATAGCATTCAGTCCTAAAAGTCACAGTTGATTATTGAGGAAATGCTGATGATGAGGAAACTAAAAGGCTCAGGGTAAATCCAATCTGGAACCTTGAATGCTCACGTGGCTAGTATGTGATATTAGAGGAAAAGCCATTCTGGAACACCAACAAGTACCCAAGAAATCCAGCAAATTTTGGTGTGACAGAGTACCACAGCACACACAAATGTGGAAGAGGGAATAGAGCAGAAGCTGAAGGTATTCACCACCTGGTAAGACAAGTCTTGGTTCTAACATTGGCAGATGGTCAAGAATCACCTAGCATAGCAAACAACTGAAACAAGACCATTGTTGAGATGGGAAACTACACTGACACGACAAACTTCACTTTCAATACTTTCACACAGTAGGGATATTTACTGGCACTTAAGGGCTGAATAGAGTTAAGTGACAACTTGGGGAGGGACCCAGGATCTATACCAGATCCAACAATCCCTCAGCTCTTGGTAGCCAAGATGAAGAAAGAGATGAGCATTGAGAACATGGAAGCAGCAGAGAACTTAGTGTCTAACCAGGACCAGTGGTGGCAGGCAGGAACACTTGCCCTCCTTAAGGAAAAGAGTAGTGCTTGACCAAGGGCCACTAGGTAGAACTAAGAATAGGGTCACCTGTTTTCACTGTATTTGATGTTGGTATAATTTTGGGAGGGGAAGGGAATATAATTGTTTAAATAGGGATACAGGTGGACCTATTGCAACAATGAGATGTACAAGATGTTATGTGGAAAATGAACTTTACAGCTTTGGCACGGAGGAGGGAGGGCTTAGGGTAGGAAGATGGGAAGGGATGGGAAGGGGAAATAAAGGAGGAGGCAACAATGCTTGATAAGAAATGTACTCATTACCTTGCCCATGTAATTGTATGGTATTTTCACAATTTTCACAATAAAAGAAAAAAAAGGAGTACGCAAAACAGTAGTGTCTTAATAAGGAAAAAAAAAGAATAGGGTCAAAGAGAAGCAGCCATATGCTTCAGAATAGAAGAAATAATGCTGGGACAAGAAGGCTGGTCAGAAGTGTTAATCCAGGTCCTTCTTTATGAAGTCACATTGGGAACTTAGGCTTAGGATGTGAGCCACATACTTCTTAGTTTCCAGGAAAGAGCAGAGCTTTCCTGAATGCCACAAGAGAAGGCCAAAGCCCTCAAATTTCCTTCACTGACCTGTTGCCTCTAATCTGTGGTAGAAACAATATAGAGTTCCCTTAACTATGCTCGGTGCTTCATGGCTCACATCTGTCTTTTTGCTACTTAGGAGGCTGACATTTGATGCTCACTAATGGAAGCCAACCTGGGCAGAAAACTATGTGAGTCTCTATCTCCAATTAAGCAGCAAAAGCTGGAAATAGAGGTGTGGCTCAGGTGGTAGAGCACCAGCAGTGAACAGGAAAAGCAGAGTGGAGGCCTAACTTCAACCCCAGAATTGCCCACCTCCCCCCAAAAAAGCATTTTTATAAATTCACATTCCAGGCACTGAGAAGTGTATTATAAACATGTTATTAACATCCTCTCAGTAAATCAATGAGATTAATATTTTTAATTATGTGGAATTCCAAGTCCCAGATTTCTAAAAAAACTCTATGATTGGACCTTAACTTTAGAACACCAAAGGCTATACACTCACTGTGGGAAGCTGAGCTCCCAGTACCACAAGCTGGTCAAGAACTACTGCCCTCGTGAGGACAGGGGCAGAAAAATCACAAATAGACAAGAAATCTTATTCTTCAACCTCACAAGACAAATCTTTTTAAATTCCTTTTCCAAAACATACTTGGTTCTGGTTTCAAGCTTCTATTGGCCAATGAAGACATAGTTGAGAGAGGAAATACTTCTTGTAGTTTATCTAAAAAGCTACCTAGGACTCACCTAAGAAGCTTTTCATCCTAATACCTCCTGTTGGAAAAGATCATTAATGAGAAACTACTAGGGGCCAAACTATGGCATGGCTTCATGTTCAGAAAAGACATGAGAGCTCCAAACCACAATGTTCTGGGAGTTGAGCCATATCCAGATCCCTGGGCAAAAGAAACATCCACAGTCACAGACTAAATGAAACATAAATAAATCATTTTCTCCACTTTCACATGAGCATCTGTCTTTACCCACTATTTATCACTATTAAGAGCAAAAACAGCAGCACTTTCTACCTACCAAGTATGTTCCGTGTACTTTACACTTTGTATCTGTTTCATTTTTAACATACAGCCTGAAAATTACAATCTCCAATTCAAAACAAAAAAAAAATCTGAGATTCATAAAATCAAATAAAGAATTTTTTCTAAGTCACAGAACAAAGGGATTTCAATTCAACATGTCAGTTTATGAATACAAAGCATCTTGATCAATGTCATCCCTTCTATCATTCCCCCCATCTCTTTCAAACTCACTCATCCCCGCAATTTTCCTAGCTCTATTTTCACAAATTTGAGTCACTTTAACAAAACCATTGGGAAGTAGAAGTTCGAGCAACATAAAATGACTGAGAGAGCCTGAGCCCTTGACATTGTGTCTCCTGGACCTAGAGTTCAGAATGGAGTAGCAAAACAGCCAAGTCTAGTATGTCCCTAAGAAATGGGGATGGTTAGGGCATCAATGCACCCCAGGGGGTGTCAGGCCAAGTAGTCTTAGAACAAAAATCGGTACAAAACCATAGGAGGACCATGTGTCAGTTCAGCCTCTCAGCAAGAATGATAATAAAGTTTCTAAATGAAGGCAATTTGAAGAATGAATGAGACAGACTAAGCACAGGATGCCAAGACTGTACGTGTAACTAAGAGTATCCTGAATGAACAAACACAATCCCTATTCTTGCACATGCCAGTATGATTAACAACACATAGCAGCAAGGCAGCATCCTACTTTGCCACATAAGGACAATAGATATCCACAAGGCCAGAGATGATTCTCAGAATTCCAGGTTGTTCTACAAGTGACCTCAGAATTTAAACACTACTCTTGAGATCAAGGAGAGGAAAGGAAATTTAAAATAGACTGATGCATTCTGTGACAATTAGCTTTACATGAAACAGACTATTATTATATTTTCTGCATATATATATATATATATATATATGTATAGTGGGGTCTTAAAAATGGTTAAGTACAGAATGACTAAGTATAGAAAAAATAGGTTCAGATACCCAACACTGTAGCTTAAAATGTTATATTTGCTTCAAAACCATTATAGGTTAGAACTCAGCACAAGTTAATACAATTTATCTACAAGAAGGTAGTGCACATGATAAAGACTTACTTCTCAGAATAAAAATGGTGCCATGTTTTCAAAGAAAGTTCCACAGAAGGTGGTAAGTAGAATGCCTCTGGCTCTATGGATACATAGATGGACCATGAAATTTGGTAAATCCTTTTTGGTGACAGAGGAATCCAGCACAATTGACAGGCAGCTCTAATCCTGCTGTAGGCTTAGACTTCCTAGTTTCAGTTGATTACAAGATCCTTCCTATGGTGAATGAATTCACCATTCATCTTTGTCTTGGCACTTAACAATAGAAACAGCTAGCTTAACAAGCATGTATCACGAAGCAGGCGCTGGGCTAAGCACATTGTGTACATTACTCCAGTGGATCCCTACAATAATTCTTCGAGATGGATACTATTATTATCTTGATTTTACACATGGGAAACCGAGACACAATGTAGCAGAAGCTGACTAGTTATTTACTGAAATTTCCCTTTGCCACTTGGCACATGTCTAGAGTACTTTTTCCTATCTCCCAAAAGAATGTAGGTAAATGTGATGTTAAGTACTCCCAAGTCTGCCCATATAAACCTCTGCAGTGATCCATCCTTTTCTTCCATATTCGTTAGCTAGATGTCAGCTCCCCGGGCAGCTATCACTCTTAGGCCTGGAGCTGACTGTAGAACAATGAGTATCCCAGTAGTCTTTTCTTATGTTAAATCATGTATATCTTGTCTTCAACAGTTTCTTGCAGGACCTGAACAAACACTCATAGTGAAATAAAGTAGTTGTCAAGTATTATATAACTAAGAAATGATGCAGTAAAGATTCTAAATCATGAAAGCAGTGCCAGAATCTGTGCTTCTAGACAGAATACTACACTGTCTCAAGAAATATCATTTACTTGTCTCTATTAGAACATGAGCTCCTGATGGAAGAGAATTTATTTTTCATTTCTGAATTACTAGAATTTAGTGCTTAGAAGGAACTCAGAGAAAATGAATTGGAAGTAATTAAATTAAATCAGATGAGATGTTATTTAAACTTTTCCCAGAATTATCATTTACATCCTCTCCCTGCTACCATCTTACATAAAACTAGCATTTTCAAATGATTTTTGCTTTCCTTAAATCTACTGAAAATTCCCAGAAGTTATTTGTGCCTTGGTAGTTCAGTCAATATGTTATAATTCATCTTGACTCCCCTCTGTAAGTAACTCTTCGGGTAATCTCAACATCATGTTTAAATGACTTATTCAAATTTATAATAATTAGTTAAGGTCAAGTAAGTGTATTTGGCACATTTCTATGTCGCCAGTTATTTTCACAACAACTTTGTGAAATAAGTATTATCTCCATTTCACAGTTGGGCCAAAAAATAAAAATAGTAAGTCAATGCTCGAAAGTTATTTGAAGGCAAATTGTTGAGAAATTTGATACTAGTACCCAATATTGTGTGTGTGTGTGTGTGTGTGTGTGTGTGTGTGTGTGTGTGTTACATGTTTATTATCTTTAATGAAGTCAGTGGATTCAGTCCATTGCTCATACTGGGTTCAAAAACTGTTGGTGATCAGGGTATGTAGGTATTCTGAGTGATAACTTGTATTAGAAACAACTATCTAAAAGCTTTCAACAATGTTACCAAAACTTAAAGACAAACTAACTGAAAACTATAATAAAGGCAGTTTTGGGGTTAGTCAATTAAATGAGGGATGAGTACTTGTTAGGTATAGAATGATGTAGCTCTGTTGAGTTTTGAAAAGCATCCCCAAAAGTACTGGGCAAACTAAATTGTATCATGGGATAAATTAAACAGCATCTCAGGACAAACTACACTGCATCTGCACTGAATGTGTGCTGACATTTCCCCCCTTGTGATATACACTAGATGATTTAGCAAAACAACTATACACATTACATTTTGACATTAGGTATTACAAGTAATCCATGGATGGTTTGCAATATGCAGGAAAATGTGGCTATAAATACACTGCCATTTTAATAGGACATTTGAGCATTCATAAATTTTGATATCCTCCCTCATCACCTCCATCGCCATCACTTCATACCAAGGAAACATTCATTTCTACTAGATTCCTATCCATTAGCATTCTAAATACCCATCATCTGAATGAATAATACTGGAAAATCCCTCAGGAAATGACCTGGAACATAATAAGTAGTCAAAAAGATGTGGACAACAGTCCTTATTGCCATTATAATTATAGAACTGTTACTTATTGTATTATGATGAAATAAACTTTGGCAATCATTTTTAAGTCACACAATAGAATAAAGGAGAATATGTTGTTACTATTTCATTAAGTATAGATGAAGTATTTAGCTAAATTCAACCAGGGTTTCTAGTAAAACTCTTAACAAATTAAGAATAAATCAAAATGTCCTAAACTTGATAAAGGACATCCACAAAAAGGCACAAATGACATCACACTTAATGGAGAAAAATGAATTATTTCTTCTGAGCCTGGAGAAAAGATGAGGATAATGGCTGTTATTACTACAATTTAGTATTGTGATGAGGGACTGTGGACAATGCTTTAAGACAAGGAAAAGGAAAATCATACCTGTTAAAAGGAAGGAGAACTATCTTAGAGATAATATTCTTATATATGTATATGCATATGTATGTGTATGTATATATGTATATATAATGTAATGAATGAGCAAATAAATTTAAGAAATGTTCATAAAGTTTTATTAATAAAATTACAAAGCTAAAAGTTAAATACCGAGAAACTTAAATATGTTGTGGAAAATTTATAATAAAATATTTAGCAATAAAATATAAGTTATGAATGCATACAATAACATGTATAAATTTTAAAAATTTCACAAATCAGAAAAAAGGAATATACTATATTTTTCCTTGTATCATAATTTCTTGTGTCAATAAAGCTGGTCTATGAAGAAAGAAACCAAAACATTGGTTGATGTTTGTTGTTTGGGGGTTAGGAGGAATGGGAGTGGTCACAAGAGGCCTATAATGGATAATGGTAATGTTCTATATTTTGATAAGGGTATGAGTTGCACAGACAATCACATTTATACTAATTGATTGAATTGTCCATGGTATGTCTTTATTTTCATTGTATAAAATTATACTCATTAAAAAAGTGAAAGGAGAAAAAGAAGGGAGGAGAGGAAGCAAGAGAGAGGAGAGAGAAGCAAGGGGCAGAAGGAAAGTGGAGGATAATGTTCCTAAGAATTGGGGAGGATTTGCACTAACAAATGAGAAAAGAGAACAGGGCTCTGAAAAGTCAGATTCTGTCAGAATTCTACAATTTTGGGGGGGGCCAGTCCTGGGGCTTGAACTCAGGGCCTGGGCACTGTCCCTGAGCTTCTTTTGCTCAAGGCTAGCACTCTACCACTTGAGCCACATTCCCAGCCTAGAATTCTACAATTCTTTAAGCAGACAAAATAGATCTTGATATAAATGGAAAGCATATTTGGAGCTGCAAAATGGGAAAGATGAGCTCTGACTCCTGACTTCTGCTCTTTAGGTTTTAAATAACAGTTGGAGGTATAAAAAGTCCATTCTTGTGGATTCATTTGTATAGTTCTCTTGTTTAGTTCTCTCAGCTTGGAATTTAAAAGTTGTTCCAAATTGCCCACTGTATTTCTGCCAAACTTTTATGTGAAGAATTGGGTGGCAGGTGTTTCATTCTGGAGTCATTCTTAGAAGGGTTTGTTCCCATGTTTGAATGGAGTCACTTGAGCACTTCCTTTTCTCCCTCCCCTAAGTCTCATCACAACCCTGCCTGACATCTATTCTTCTGGAGTACAGTGGAATGTCAACCCATTTATAAGTGCAAAAATCATTCATTTTTCTCTGTGTTGCTTTGCTGTGCCAAACACATCAGTGCTAAATTTTTGGCAAAGGATTTCTTTTTAGCTTGTAAGAGTAGAAAACAGATTTTACTTTGCCCTGAAATGTGTGTAGTAGAGGGAGATGAAGAAAAGTATCACGTAATTGAGGAAAGGAATTTCTCACTAGTACGAGCTTCCATAAAAGTAAACTTCTACACTGAGGTATGTCTTGGCTGTAGGGGTAAAATTAGAAAAAAATAATTACCTTGAGAGCAGGAAGCCCTCAAAACTCAATATAAAATATGCTAATTCAGACTGTTCAGTGCAATCTTCATAACTGTTGTACTGCTTGGTCATTAGTATTCTTTTTTGTTTCAAATGGTGGCATTTGCATTCAAAGATAGATGCTAAATAACTCAGCTACAGGCAAGATTTGAATTTTTATGTGTCTATGTTTTCCTTATCTCAGATTATTTTATTTCTCCATCTCTTTCTCTCTCCCTCTCTCTCTCTTTCTCTCTCTCTCTCTCTCGCTCTCTCTCTCTCTCTCTCTCAGATATAGCACAGTGATTTCTATATGAGTATAGGTTGAATGAAATTTTTTCATCAAAGTTACCCTCCGTTGAAAGATGGCTGAAAATTTGTGGGACAGGACTGAGGCTAATATATATATATATATATATATATATATATATATATATATATATATATACATACATACATACAGACCATCTTCATTTTCTTAGAGGCAAGGAAACAGGGAAAGCTGAAATTGAATCAACCAATGTTATATGCAATAATCCTGCTTAGTTTTGGGGATTGATTATGCACAATTTTGCCCAAGCACAGCAGAAAACAATAAATTTTTTTAAAAATCAATAGTAATTTCTAAGTGAAAACCATTTAATTTCTGTGTGTATATTATGCTGCTCAGTTGATGCAGAAAAGCTCCCAGCCCCACATTGTTGTCAGGTTGTCAGGTGTGTTTAAATCACTGTGTGATCTGCTGACAGTTTCCATGCCTTTAATTTTTTTTTGAAAAATTTGCTTCTCCCAAAGCAAATGGTGCCCAAAAGATGTTTTATTTAAGTGATAAAGTAAAAATTTTAGTCTTGTTGAAAGAGAGTATGTTTTAATCAATGACATTCTCTTTGGAACCACAGACCCATGGTTATTATCAAGTGTCTATTGTATAGTGCTTTTGAGTAAGATGACTCATGGATTTATAAGTATTCAAAGATAAACTTGACAGTAATCACTTGAAAAAATTTTTGGCATGGTTAGGATTTTAATACCTGGACCTTATTTTGTATCAGCTCAGAGACTTGATGCTACATCATTCACAGAGGAAATGTTTGCTGATTCTTATGAAGTTGTTTTACCTTCAAATTGCACCAAGTACATTGCACCAAGTACACAGTAATCATCATCCCTTTTGATGGGCTATGGTAGCCAATTAACTTCCTTGTTGAGTTGAGAAAGCTTACAGATACAAGAACAATGATTATTGTTTTTAGTTTATTTGCTCTGTGTTATGTTGTTTTTGTATAGGGCTAGTTGTCTTCATGAAATTCCCTAACACGTTATGGAAGCTTATGAAGATGTTAGCTTCTTTTAATTGGAGGAGTAGTTTCATAACCTAATAAAATTAGCAATGCTCCCATGACTCTAAAATTATACAAAAAAAATTCTGGGATTACTGTGTTAGGGTGTGCTTAGAAGCTCCTTTTTACAGATTGTTCTAACGAAAATAGTACCCATATATTCCAATGGAACTCTGAGCAGGGAGAGGCACACTGAGGCCTTCTCCATTACTGAAGTAATCACTATAATTTTAATATCCTTTCCCAGATAACACGAAGAAAGTCTAGGTTAATGGAAAACTTCTAAAGAGTATGGAGTTATTTTCACCAAAATGTAAGAAATTTGACTGTATTTAACAAGGCTTTAGGATGCAACCTGGCACTTTCTTACTTTTCCCCTTTCTGGAGATGTTATTTGACTAGAATGCAGAAAACTGTCTCTGTAGTATTCTCATAATCACCCGAGGTATTCATGACCATCTAAACATACAAAAATCAATAATAGGAGGCTGAGATCTGAGGATCATGGTTCAAAGCCAGCCCAGGAAGGAAAGTCTGAAAGACTTTTATTTCCAATTAACCACCAGAAAACCAAAAGTGGCAACTGTGGGTCAATGGTAGAGCACTCGCCTTGAGCTGAAGAGCTGAGGGACAGTGCCTAGGCTGAGTTCAATCCTCACTACCAACAAAACAAAACAAAATAACGATTATTTTAATTACATATTCTGGAAAGAGAAAATCTATGGGGACAGGACAAAGATTAGTGGACATCAGGGTTATCAATAAAAGAAGATGAATAGCCAGAGTGCAAAGAAGTTTGAAAGCAGTGAAACTATTTCTTTCATATCATAATGGCAGCCACCATATGATTGTATACTTACTGAAATCCAAGGAATGCACCACTCTAGCAATAAAAACAAACAAACATATTCTCTGGCCTTTAGGTGAAAATTATGTACCATTCCGGGCTCATCAATGAAATAAATATACCAGTCTGGTTCCTGATTTTGATTGCTGGAGAGGATGTTCCTATGTGATTCAAAAGGTACATGTAATCTTTACATTCATCTCAGGTGCTACAATCCTAAAACTATGCTCTAAAAAGGATATTTTACAAAAACTAATTTATTTTATTTTTGTTTTGTTTGTTTTTTTTGTCGGTCATGGGGCCTGAACACTGGGCCTGGACACTGTCCCTCAGCTCTTCAGCTCAAGGCTAGCACTCTACCACTTGAGCCACAGCACCAACTTCCACTTTTTTCTGTTTATATGGTGCTGAGGAATTGAATCCAGGGCCTCATGCACGTGAGGCAAGCACTCACCATTGAGCCAACTTCCTAGCCCCACAAAAACTAATTGAAAAATTGCCTGTACATTTTCTTGCCTTTTCTTTCTCAGCTCTGAGGACCAAACCCAGAACATTGTACTTGCTAGGCAAATGCTTTGCCCCTGAGCTACATTTCAGCACCCCCAAAACAAATATCAAACAAATCTGTCATGGAAAACCAGGTCCTAAACTACAGTGAACTGGGATGGTTCACAAGCACACACAGTAAAGAATATCAACTGTGAATTTGTAGTGATCCTGGGTTGAAATAGGTATATCCTTAAAAATCCGCAAAGACCTTCTCTTCCTCTAAGCTAAAGTTTAAGATAAAAGGATTTGTCCTAAGAAGGAAAGCTTTGGTTTTCCTTATCTATCTAAATGTACAGAAGGAATCTGAGGAAACAGAATAAAACCACACATGCAATCGTGTGTGTGTGTGTGTGTGTGTGTGTGTGTGTGTGTGTATGTGTGTGTGTGTGCCAGTCTCAAGGTTTAAACTCAGGGCTAGGATACTTTCTCTGAGCTTTTGTGCTCAAGGCTAACTAGCACTCTACTACTTGGGCCACAGATCCATTTCTGGCTTTTTTGGTGGTTAATTGGAGAAGAGATTCATAAAATTTCCCACCTGGGCTAACTTTGAACCTCAATCCTCAGAACTCAGCCTCCTGAGTAGCTAGGGTTATAAGGTGTGAGCCAGTGGCACACAGCTAAATGATAACTAGATGCCACAAAGTAATCCCTTAACCATACTGTGTTGACATCCCTGGGGCCTCTTCCATCAGTGTAAAGGGGAGTACTAACTTTCTCTCCTTCATACAACAACATGCAACCTTTTATTAAGCAGGAGCTACAAAACAGATTCCCTTGGGCTAATGAGACTAAACACTCATTCTTGAAGAACAAGCTATAAAAAAACAGTAGCTTAACACTCAGAGAGGAAGAGACACACAAACATTTCTTATAACAGCCTTGTGCATGAATATTACTCAACACATTTGTGCCTAATACTAATTTCCCAACAAGCTACCCAGAGAGTGAAATTCCTATATAGATTCTTCTTGAGAGGATACACTAGCAGAATGAAGCAGTTTAGTTGTGTTGCCAATTTTTTTTTTTAGTTACTGGCATTCTAGTTTATTTGTCTCCTGGTAGGTGTTTATTTTTGTATATTCAAAGCCAGCATGGTACTTAAACATGACAGATGATATTACAAATGATGTTACTTACATTTTTAAGTTATTCTGGAATGTGAATATTTTAAATCCATTTTCAAGCAAAAATTTTCAAAATGTGGTCCATTAAGTACAACAGCATCACCATCAACAGAAAATTGATCAGAAATTCAAATCATTGGAACTTACAAATACCTACTGAATCAGAAATTCTGAGGACAAAGAACTCAAAAACAATCCCTTTAGGTGATTTCTGACATGTAAGAGTCTAAAAAAATCCCACATTTCTTTATGATTTAGTCTAATAGACTAAAATATTGAAGTTCACCAGATGGGATCATAATAGTACCACTAAGTTTTCCACAACCAGAGTGTTCATTGATGATCATGTAGACCTAGGAGCAGCTGGATGCTACCTTGCACTGAACTCTACAAGCCTGATGAAAGGAGTTTTCCAAGCTGCATTGACCACAGATCACAATCGGATTTTGGTCAACTCAGAAACCCAACATTTGTCAATCTATATGCCTGCCATCTCAGAAATAGGTTGATATGATCCAGGTGAATAGAAAATAATATGTAAGTCAGAAGGAAAATTTAAAAACATGAAGCATAAATACAATTGTGTTTTCTCTCTTTGGCCAGACTAACCTAGTCAAGGTGCTGCTTCAAATGAAGACAATGCATGGATTTACACTGCCACAGAAACTAATTAATTAATTTAAAAAACTTAAAGGCAGGCAGGCAAAACCAGGAGAGCTAAGTGAATGGCTCAGTGCATAAACATGTCGAATAATAATAAAAGGCTAATGTAAATGAAATATTTTCTAGGTGCCAGCTGCTGTGTTAACTAATTCACATGCATTCTTGTCATTGTAACTTCACAACCATCCTTTGAGTTGGTTTAATATTATCCCTAATTTTTACTTTAGAATAACTACCATGAGTCCCTAAGATTAAACGTGATGGCCAATATTACTTATACTAAAGTGTCAGGACCAACATTGATACTTGACTCTGTCTCTAAGCAGACCTATGCTGTTAATTACAATCCTTAAAACTGCCTACCACAAGTCCAACATAGTCTCCCCTAGGGTGGCTGGGCAAGTGGCTATAGAATCTGAAGTTCTTTTACCAAGACCTTTTCATTTCAAGAGAATAGAAATGAAAATGGGCTCTGCCTGTGGCCTCCATAATATGCTTCTCTGTGTTTCTCTTTCTAGGAGTGTTGCCTGAAGCTGAGGGTCACTCTCCCTTACTCTATACCTCATCAGGTTAGAGTAAGGACTTCAGAAAGACACTTGTTATTGTTCATCTGGATGACTCTGTACAGCTGTATTTAGATCCTTTATTGATTCTGCTATTTTTATCTTAAAGAAAAGAAAATAGGCTGGGAAAGTGGCTCAGTGGTAGTGCTTGCCTTCCATGCATGAGGCCCTGGGTTCGATTCCTCAGCACCACATAAGCAGAAAAAGCTGGAAGTGGCGCTGTGGCTCAAGTGGTAGAGCGCTAGCCTTGAGCTGAAGAGCTGAGGGACAGCGCCCAGGCCCAGAGTTCAGACCCCACAACTGGCAAAAAAAAAAGAAAGAAAAGAAAAGAAAATAGAAAAGACTCTTTTGTGGCATTTTTCACATCTTAAAAAACTACCTGTCAGTATCCCCAAGTACCAGTTACAGTTAAAAATCAACTGAGCAAATTTCTATAAAACAGAGTGCCTGGGTAACATGTAACAGAGTTTTAATCAGTTTTAGTGTTCCATTTCATCCCTTCCTGCTAGAGACAGGGGTGGGGTGGGATGGAGGGAGTCAGAGACTGAGACAGAGACCAAGACTAAGACAGGCAGAGGAACTGGGAGATACAGGCAAAGAGAGACAGACACAGGGAGAGAACTCCAAACAATTCCTTCCAGTGTTTCCAGAAATTTAATACTATTATTTCACCTAACCACTTAAGCTAGTGTTATCTCCAGTTTAGCAATGGAGAAATCAAGGTTATCAAGAAAGATAAGATACCAAGATAACAAGTAATCATTTTGGGATGATATAAATCAAAGTCTGTCACTAAAACCTTGGCTGTTTTCTCTATTCTTTAGTTTCTCTACTTTCTCATGAAGGTTTAATGGCTTCTCAGAGGTTGTTAGAGGGTCAACTGGAGAGAAAAAAAATGGGGAGAAGATAGCTATTCCTGAACCTTATTAAGTACTTTTTAAACTTTATTTAAGTAGTTGTACCAAGTGGTCACCACCAACATGTCAGTTGATAAATACAATGCATCTTGATCAATATCACCCCTTTCATCATTCTCTGGCATCCCTTCCTACCCTGAATTTTCCTAGTTTCATAGGACATGCTTTGACTATTCTGACTACATTCCCCCCTCTTCCTCTCTTCATTCCTCTACCACCAGTTGACAATGTTTGCATGCTGACCAAATACTGAGGCAGATTTTTGCCTCCTCTGTGGATTCTCTGTGTGTGTGTGTGTGTGTGTGTGTGTGTGTGTGTGTGTGTGTGTGTGTGTGTGTGTTCATACCAGGGTTTGAATTCACATCTTCATTCTCACTCAGCTTTTTTTGCTCAAGCTGGTTCTTTATCACTTAAGGCAAACCTGTACTTCTGGCCTACTGATGGCTAACTGGTACTAAAGTCTCAAGGATCATAGACATAAGCCACTGACACCTAGCTTCCTGTATGTTTTTTTAGCAACATGGGCAGTTGGCTGCTAAATAGGATAACCATCACCAACATCCTTGATCCATAGGCTTCTCAACACATAATTGCTTTATTTAGAATCATTTATATATGAAAGGCTGAGCGAGGGGCTCTACTTAAACCCTCCAACTCCTGAGTTAATGCCCCAACAGCTATCACATGTTTTAGAATAGAGTTTTTCTGACTGCTAACAGAAAGGCGTATTCTTGGAGGAACATAAAGATTTCAGATAGAATAACACAATGGCTATAATTGTGGCATTGAAATCATCCCTAAATGTTTTTGAAAATTTTGCAAAACTTACCTGAATCTCACACTCTAAACAGAAAGAGAACCAATTTTCGGGTTGCCTTTATGAAATGTATATTTTAAAGGAATAGAAATAAAGCTATCTCCCCATCTAGAACTTTTACCACATGCAAAAGGGACCAGCTAAAAGGAAAGCCAGTATCAATTGCTTTCAACCAAGCAAGCAAGACACTCTACCTCAGAGACCTCACTTACTTCCTGTAAGAAACCCGTGCTCAGAATCACAACCATAGGTGTCTCTCATTTCAACCAAACCTCTTGGTTTGGAGGTTATTTGGTCTCCAGGTAGCAGGGAGCCGGCCTGTTTTCCTTTTCTCTTTTGGCATTTGTTCAGCTTCCCAGGGGCAAGTTAGTGACCAGCAAATCCAGGAAAAACAGAAATCGTTACCTAATAAAGCACCAACAGACTTTCCAGGCCTCAGGGAGAGTAACACCCCTGCCCTTTCTAATTCTCAGACCACATTCCAAGTGCAAAATGGAATCATTTTTGTTTTCAAAGTGATGCTAATTTATTAGCCATGGTGCAAATGTTGACTGTGGTAATGGACTTCAAAAAGAATGTCTGGAGTCCAGAAAGCTTGAGGGGGAAAGGGAAATCAGTTGGGAGGTGAACAGTGAACGGAATCCAGTAGGGTTCTCCATTCCAAACCGGCTGTATTCAGCATTTCATCCATTCTGTTTTCTCTTCATTCACTATTCCTTTTATACTAAACCCACCAGATTAGATGCTTCTGGTGTACAGATAATCAATATATGATCTCTCCTCTTATAGAAACTGACAGAAATTCATATACAGAGCACTGAAGACAAGTTTGCTTCCTTCAAAAGAGAAATATAGATATATAGATATATATTTGGTACAAAGTATGTTGGCAGGAAATTTCAGAAAAGCATTTCAAGGATGGGTCATTGTATGCCAGAGTATGACAAGTCTGAGAGAAGATGAATCATGCAGGATGACTTAGTACTCAAACTTTATTTCAGTCATATCTGAGATCATTGAAGCAATAACTAAGGAATAATTAAAAATAGATATGCTAGGGAAGGTGGCTCAGTGGTAGTGCTTGCCTCACATGCATGAGGCCTTGGGTTCGATTCCTCAGCACCACATAAGCAGAAAAAGCCAGAAGTGTTGCTGTGGCGCAAGTGGTAGAGCACTAGTCTTGAACTGAAGAGCTAAGGGACAGTGCCCAGGCCCAGAGTTCAGTCCCCATCACTAACAAAAAAAAAAAAAAAAAATGGATATGCTAGTTTAAAAAAAAAAAAAAAACTCTCTAGGTGAGATGAGACTTCTTCTGAGGCCCAAATCTTATTTTGTTGCTTTATTTAAGATTTCTCCCATTCAGTTTCCTGGAAGGTTTAGTTAAAGAAATGTCTTCATTACTCAGAATTCTGTTACATGCAAAAGAAACAGACTCTGGCTATTTCAGGCAGAAAGAGAATTTACTGGAATGTTATTAAGGGCTTTTGTCTTTGAAAAAAAAGTTTGAAAGAGCATACCTTAAAAAAAAAAAAAAACCTGAAAAGGAACCAGAAGAGCTACAAAAAGTCAGGCAGGAGAAATAAAACAATGAGTTAAACAGGAACAATTTAACCTAAAGGGCAGAAAGGTTATGTGATTTGTCCAAGAACATAATACCGAGAATTATTTCTCTCGGTCCCTGTTATGAACACAGTTTTCTGAACATCAGTATCTTGTTTTCTATTTGTATTCTTTTCACTCAAACATATGTAAAATACTTTAAATTGTACATAAACATAACATAAAATACACCATCTTCACCATTTCAAATGTACAGTCCAGTGGTATAAGGGACATTTACATTATTGTGCAACCACAATCACTATGATCTCTGTAAGCTTTTCACCTAGAAAAACTGAAACTCTGAAGCCAATAATAACTCTTAAGTCCCTTCATTCCCAATTCTTTGTAACAATCTTTATTTTTACCTTACTCCCCTTTTAGAGAATTCCCAAAATTGTAAGACCTTGCTTTCTTCTCTTGGCCAGATTAGCCAGAAAGGGTTAGGTTTTAGAAGTGAGCCAATTCAGGGTGCTTTCTTGGGGTTTATGTCTTCAATAAGAGATGCAGCATTATGAATCTGGATGGTGACATAGTCATAGGAATTCTTAGCAAAAGCAATACGGCCAGAGAAAGACATAAAGGGAATCCAAATAAAGAAAGAAGTAAACTACTCCTATTTGCAGAATGACATGATCCTATATTTAAAGATCCCTCTAGAGTTTTCACCCCTGATTAAAAACTTGGCAAAGTAGTATGGTAGATATACACAATGGAATTTTACTCATTCATTAGAAAGAATTATATTGTGCCCTTTGTAAAGAAATGAAAGACTTGGAAAAATTTTATCAAATGAAGTAAGTCAGGACCAGAGAGACAGAGGATCCATGTTTTCTCTTGTACATGGAAGCTAGTTAGATTAAAAACTCATGTAGAGACAGCTAGGAAAAGGGTGACATTGTCCGAAAAGAAACGTATTCTTTACCTGACTTATGTAACTGTAACCACTCTACAACACCTTTATAATAACAATAAAAATTAAAAATCTCACAAGTAAATGCATTGTGTGGTATGCAAACATGCACAAATCTAAATACAGTAGATTCAAGGGATATAGCAAAGTGTGTAATTCCTCAGAAAGCTACAATCAAGTGCAGCAAAATCAAACACCAGTAAGTACTTGAAAGGGGTGGAGTTAGGTCAAAGGGGTATATATATAAATGAATTACAAAAAGGGGGGTAATGCAGACAAGAATCCAGTGTATATTCTAGAAAATCAGCAAGAGTGAGGGAAGGGTTGGGTGAGAATATTGAAAAAGGTGACATTGATCAAGATACATTGTATTCATAAGTTGTTTTATTAAGTAGCAACTCCTTTGTACAACTACTTAAAGATAATAAAAGTATGTAAAGAAAAAGCAGGGACATTTAACCTGTCCACTAGCATACAACACATTTCATGATATGACTGGATTTTCAATCCTTTTGAACTGAAGCCAGAACCCACAAAGCTATTGAATTCCAAAGAGCTACATTTTGGAAATTTATCGAAAAGGAAATTCAGCAACTTTCTTTACTTGTTAAGCCATAAGAACATAAACAATACAAACAAAGTTCTTGCTCTAAAGGATTATTTTTAGGTTGGACCATACATTAATTATTATACTATAATTTACTGGTCATCTCATAATATTTAAAGGTATAAAGAGATAAGTCTTAGTTAGCTTGTAATGTTAGAAAGGATTCTGAGAGAAACTAGTGTTTATATTAGTCAATTTTTCATTACTACCACAAAATATCCAAAGCAGAGAAAAGTTTTAGTTAGCTCGTAGTTCTGGAGATTCAAAGGCATGGTTTGGGCATTAGCTGGGCTCTAGTGGCAATTTTATGGCAGTGGTTACACTTTAATCAAGGAAGCAGAGAGAAGTAGGTGGGACCAAATTCAGACTTTCTTAGCAACTTCTCCATGAGGATTAGTAAGGAACAGCATAAGAAGTATCATTTTTGTGTGTGTGCCAGTCCTGGGACTGAAACTCAGAGCCTGGGCACTGTCCCTGGCTCAAGGCCAAAGTATAGCTCTACTTTTAGCTTCTTTGGGGCTTAATTGGAGATAAGAATCTCATCATCTTTCCTGCCCAGGATTTCTTCAAGCTGGATTCCCAGATCTCAGCTTTCTGAGAAGCTAGGGTTACAGGCAAGAGTCCCTAGCTCCCAGCTATAAGGAATAACTTTAGAGAAAATGTCCCCAATGACCACTTGTCTTCATGTGCAGAAGCATTACCCTACAAACCAAACCTTCAATTACAATAAACTTTTGGGGGACACTCAAAAGCACACCTCTCAAGGAGATTACAGACGAAAGGGAGACAGTTTTCAAGTGATCCAAACTGAGGAAAATTGGCTTGACATGATGACATTACTCTACTTTTTTTTAAAGGTTAATGAATCCAAAATCAGTACAAAAATACACTGAGTTGCTAGTCTGCTCTCATTCTTGGGCAACCTCTAATAATGGTTATTACTTCATATGTTCTAGAAGTTGTTGAAATCATCTCTACAAAGCATTGGAAACTTATATACAATGGCTTTTGAAACTGAATCTTCTGCTGCTTTTCAATAGGCTGAAGTTATCCTCACCTCTCTCCCTTACTGAGTAAGCATCCTCCAAAAGAACTTACTATGTTCTCCTGGAGTTTTTGAGTCAATAGGGGACATCTTGATTTGTTTTTCCCCAGTGGATGCTTCTCATACTTTAGTGTGCAGAGCAAATTAGAAGATCCTGAATGGACCTATTGGGAGAGAGGCCTGAGAATGTGCATTTAAAAAAGTTTTCAGAACAATGTCCTGAGTTATAAGAAGGATCCAAGTCATGAAATCTGGACTCATGGAAAATTGCTTCATTTCCTGATTCCTTCAAAACCTACCAGTCACCCCATCTTGTCAATTATTTCCTCTAAATAGCTCTGTTTTCGTTCAAACTATCTTTTCTTTTTTTTTTAATTTAATTTAATTTTATTTGTGAACATACTGTACAGAGGGGTTACAATTACATGGGCAGGATAATGCGTACATTTCTTACCAAGCATTGCAGCCTCCTCCTTTGTTTACCCTTCACATCCCTTCCTAGCCTCCCCCCTCCCCCCCCAATCCCAATCCTTCTCCTTCCCCCCCTTCCCCTCCCCACCCCGACGTTGTAAAGCTCGTTTTGGACATGACAACTTGTACTTCTCATTGTTGCAACAGGTCCACCTGTATCCTTATAGAACTGGTTTTTCCCCATCTCCTCCACAAGTTATACTGACATCAAATATAGTGAAAGTAGGGGTTATACTGTGGGGGAGGGACATACAAAGCAACAAAGAGATAATCTTATAAATGTGTTAGAAACACATGCATGAAAGAAAAAAACATTAAAATACATATCTAAGGGTTCATTTTCCTGACATCACATTATCTGACCTTTTCCGCTTGACTCATACATATACTAGATATTGCAAATAAGGGAAACCATGGGACCTATGTTTCTTTGGGCCTGGCTTACTTCACTTAATATAATTTTTTCCAAGTCTTTCCATTTCCTAACAAATGGGGCAATGCCATTCTTTCTGATGGAGGCATAGAATTCCATTGTGTATATATACCACATTTTCTTGATCCATTCATCTACTGAGGGGCATCTGGGTTGGTTCCATATCTTAGCTATGGTAAATAATGCTGCAATAAACATAGTTGTGCTGATAGCTTTAGTGTGGTCTTGTTTGTAAACATTTGGGTAAATGCCCAAAAGTGGGATTGCTGGGTCATAGGGGAGTTCTCTGTGAAGTCTTTTGAGGAACCTCCATACTGCTTTCCAAAGTGGTTGAACAAGTTTACATTCCCACCAACAATGAAGTAAGGTTCCTTTCTGTCCACATCCCCTCCAGCATCTGTTGTTGTTAGAGTTCTTGATTTTTGCCGTTCTAACTGGAGAGAGGTGATATCTCAATGTTGTTTTGATTTTCATTTCTTTTATGGCTAGGGATGTTGAACATTTCTTCATGTGTCTATTGGCCATCCTTCTTTCTTCTTCAGAGAAGTTTCTCTTTAAGTCTTTCGCCCACTTATTTATTGGGCAGTTTCAAACTATCTTTTCTTATGCTATTTTTATTTTTTATTTTTTTGGGTCCAGTCATGGGGCCTGAACTCTGGGCCTCAGCTCTTCAGCTCAAGGCTAGCACTCTACCACTTGAGCCACAGTGCCACTTCCGGCTTTTTTCTTTTTGCTTATGTGGTGCTGAGGAATCAAACCCAGGGCCTCATGCATGCAAGGCAAGCAGTCTACCACTGAGCCACCTTCCCAGCCCCTCAAACTATCTTTTCTACTTTTTTTTTTTCTTTTTCTGAATCACTGCAGCAAGCTGCTTATCTATCTGGTCTCATTCAGTCAGCAAATGCAAATGTGTCTTCTGATGGAACATTTTCTATTCCACCTGAAGAGGAAAAAATGAACTTATCTGAATACCTCTGTTTCTGGGTCTAGCCTCATGATCTGTCACTCCTTTAGCTTCTCCCTTTCCCCCAACATGAATATATACACATCTACACATACATGTACACATAACTACACAAATACACAGTCTATGCTCAAGAACACTGATCTTCCCAATTATCTTAGTCTTGGTACATGCTGTTTTCTCAGCCCACAGTGCCACTTCTTCTTTAAATATCAACTATAATATTATCTATCTCATGATACCATCTCTGCTCCCAGGGCTGAGTTGGAATCTTATCTAAAATGTACACTGTGCTTTTGTCCTTATCACCAAAAATAAAGAACCTTCTTTCTTTATGTTGTTTCCATGTTTCTTTCCCAACCAAACCATGAGATCTTTATGAGAACAATGTTCTCCAGTTCTTTATAACATCTATCTTCACTTCAAAAATGATTACAGAGGTAATAACGGATAAAATTCACTTATGTGAATAAGTGAACTAATACCAATATTTGATAATAAAATTGCAACCAATATAAGTACATTAAAAACAATAGCAAGAAAGAAAAAAACCACTTGTGTCCCTGTCTTGGGGTACATTTCACTTAACATCATCTTATATGGTCTTATAGCCTTTGACCTTCTCTGCTTGTCCTACACATATATTAGTCATTGCAAACAAGAAACCATGAGGCCTATGTTTTTTGGGACCAGGCTTACTTCACTTAATATAATTTTTTCCAAGTCTATTTCCTAACAATTGGGCAATGTCATTCTTTCTGATGGAGGCATAGAATTCCACATTTTCTTGATCCATTCATCTACTGAAGGGCACCTGGGTTGGTTCCATACCTTAGCTATGTGAATAATGCTGTGATAAACATGGTTGTGCTGATAGCTTTGGTATGACCTTGTTTGTGATCATTTGGGTAAAGGCCCAAAAGCAGGATTGTAAGGTCATAGGGGAACTCTATGTGGAGTCTTTTGAGGAACCTCCATACTGTTTTCCAAAATGGTTGAACAAGTTTACATTCCCACCAACAATGCAGTAGGGTTCCCTTTTGGCCACATCCCCTCCAGCATCTGTTGTTATTAGAGTTCTTGATTATAGCCATTCTAACCGGGTGAGGTGGAATCTTAATGTTGTTTTGATTTGCATTTCTTTTATGGCTAGAGAGGTTGAGCATTTCTTCATGTGTCTATTGGCCATTGCAACCAAATTTTTTGTGTTCCTTGTGCAACAATGAATCCTGGACATCATAAAAAAGTAGGCTGGGACACTGTGAAAAAGATCGTGTGTGTGTGTGTGTGTGTGTGTGTGTGTGTGTGTGTGTGTGTGTGTGTGTGTGTGTGTGTGTGTGTGTGTGTGCATGTGTGTGCACTGTTCTTGGAGCTTGAACTCTGGTCTTGAAAGCGTGTCTGAGCTCCTTTTGCTCAAGGTTATCACTCTACCACTTGAGTCATGGCTCTACTTCTGATTTTGTTGGGCAGTTTATTGGAGATAAGAGTCTCACAAACTTTCCTGCCTAGGCTGGCTTTGAACTGTGATACTCAGATCTCAGCCTCCTGGGTAGTAAGGATTAGACATGAACCACTGGTACCCAGCTAGGAATACTATTTTGAATATGTACTTTGACAATAAAACCTTTTAAGTCTTTTCTTATTACATGATTTTATGATACAAGATGACATCTGGCTAGATGTTAACTTTTAAACAATTTCTATAAAATGTAATCATTGCTTTGTAAACTACACAAGAAGAACTAAATAAAATTCCTGAATTGTAATAGAGAAAAACAACAATCCAACCATCCACATTTCAACTCAGTTGTTTAAGCTTTCCTGAAATGAATTAAAATTTATCCTATCGCTTTCACATATTTCCACCCAAAGCAAAAGGCTCCCAGCTCAGCCAAAGGACCACATTACTGTAGCTTCAGGAGACTGGAGAATGTAGACAACTCAATTTTGATTTTTCCTCTCAATGCTGATCTATAATTTCTGTAAACCCTCTGCTCTTCACAACAGTAAAGGGGGTTTCCATTGCCAGAAGGAAAAATTGCATTTACGGCATCATATTCTCAAAGAACAGAAGCTAGTCCTGGTAGATACAATTTTCATTTAGAGATATTGAATTCAGCCCATAATGTTCATTGTTTGACTCATATTACAGGAAAAACTGCAAATCTCCTTCCAAATTAATATTTGAATAATTCTTCAACTGTCAATAAGGTTCAAGAATACAATGAGCTTTATAAATTTATTTATTCAATGATTACATAAAAGTTGTTAAGTACTTGGAACTGCTACATATTGTTTAATGTTACAAGAATATATAAAGACTCAATTCCTACCCAAGGAAAAAAAATTCAAAGCCAATTTGTTAAGTGGCAATTAAAGAACAATAACAAAAAGTATGTTTCTTCATATTAATTCACTAAAGAACTAACTAAATCAATGCAAGGATGTTTTGCCAAATCAAAAGAATGTATTTTAGTTTATTTTTGCTTATTTCTGTAATTGGATTCCGTGTGTGTGTGTCTGTGTGCTTGATTTTAACTTTTATGTAGTCATATATATATATATATATATTTCCTACTCACTTGTGTGGTGCAAGCCTTCCTGTACGTCCCATCTATGGCTCACAACAAAGGTTTTCTGACAAGATACTATAAACAAAGTCTAGAAGAACTCACCACAGCTGGTTTTTTTTAACCCAAGGCAAGTACTAGGTCAGGAACAAACCAAATATACTGAGAATAAGTCAACAATAAACAGGTAAGCTAATTTTGTGTGATATTGTAAAATCCATGGGAAGTCAACATTAGAATCACCACCAAGGATAAATCATCTGGTCAAAGGGAAAAAAGGCATAAACTACCAAACTACCAATTACAATAGAAACATGTCCCTCAAAGCAATGAACTCACAATGCCCACAACCTAGAAACAACCCAAGTGTTTGTGTCTGTCAACAGAAGATGATAGATAAAGAAAATGTGATACACACATGCCCACACACAATGAGATGTTATTCAGCCTCGAAAAAGAGGAACTTCTCTCTCATTTGCAACAATAAATAAATCTGGATGACATTACATTAGACTAAATAAGCCAGACACAGAAAGACAAAATACATTATGATCTCATTTATATTTAGGATCTTAAAGAGTTGAACTCATAGAACTAAAGAGTAAAAGGATAGTTATTAGAGGTCATGAGTTGAGAGAAATCAGAAGTTATCAATAAAGGATACAAATTTCTAATTCTAGGGTCAAGTTCAAGAGAAAAGGTATCACATATGAATGTAGTTAGGAATATTTCATTGAAGTTCACTAAGAGAATAGACTTTATTAAGTGTCTTCATTATAAATGTCACTGTGATATGAAATGTATATGTGTATGCATATATGTATATACATATATGTATGTGTATACATATATGTATACATACATAAATCTACATATCTACATATAAACATGTATATGCATTTACATAGACATACATATAATTGTGTGTGTGTATACCAGTCCTGGGGCTTGATCTCAGGGCCTGGCATTGTCCCTGAGATTCTTTTTTGGTAGAGCTGGTGCTCTACCAATTGAGCCACAGCTCCACTTTTACCTTTTCCTGAGCAGCTGGAGATAAGTATACACATATATAGGTATATATATGTATACTTATAAGTATACATATAAGTATATAAGTATACATATATATACTTGTAAGTATACATATATATACCTATATATGTGTATACTTATATAAGCATATATGTATACTTGTGTAAGTATATATGTATACTTATATGTATATGTGTATATACATGTATATAAGTATATATAAACACACACATATATACATATATATTTGTCAGTATAACCTCATGTTAAAATAAAATGTGGTCCTTGGATTAATAGTATTAGCATTCTTAAGAACAAGTCAGAGTGCGAATTCTCAAAGTATGAATTGTTCTATACCTATCAAATGAGAATTTTACAGAGTAGGTCCAGAGATCTCTGGTTTACTAAATTTTCCAGGTGATTCTGATGTTGGCCCATGGCTGAGAATCCTTGTGACAGACTTTGAGCACTAAAGTAGAGCACTGTGTGGAGCAAAGAAGGGGCTAATTAATACAGCATGGGGAACTCATTCAGGCTTCCCTAGGAAGGGTAGCACCTAACATGTTATTGTCCATTCACTTCAGTATATTTTTATTCATGTAACTTCTGCCTGGCTACTAACAATAATGTCATGTGATTTGACTTTCTTCACAACTCCTTTCTCTTAACTAGTCTCTGATGACTATTAAGGATAGTTATAAACACAGGAAGCAGATATTTAGTAAGAGAAATTGGAGATAATGTAGACAGCAGGGAAATAAGCTTTAAGGCTTTACTGTGCAAAGAGCATGGACTTTGGGACCAATTAACCCTGAGTTTGGATTGTCAGATTCAGGAAACAAAAACATAACACATTCTGTGAAATGTAGACTTCAGGAGAAATAGTATTTTCAGTGTGCCCCATGCAATAGTTTTAGGATTACATATACTAAAAAGTTATTCTATTATATTTACCTGAAATTTAATTTTTAACTGGTACTCAACATTTGATCTAGTAAGTGTGTCCTGGGCTGAAATAATGAGTTACTATTCTCACTTTCTTCTTTAAAATAAATAAGACAAAATTTAGTGAGACAGACAAAAATTATTAAGTACTTTTTGTTTATCAGACATTACCCTAAGGTTGTTAGAGCACTGTCTTATTTACATAATAACATCCTCATAAAACAATATGTTAGAAAATACCAAAGATAAACACGTTAAGGAGGAAAGAGTTGTTTGGATTCAGAGGTTCAGAGATTCAACATAGTTTGGTCCCATCACTTTGAGTTTGGATTGGCACATAATACCATGACAGTGTGTGTGAGCCTGTGGTGGAGGAGGCTGCTTACCTCATAGTTGAGAATGAAATGGGGAGGTAGGGCCCTAATACCTACTTCAACTGCAGCCCCAATAACCTAACTTCCTCCCAAGGGGATTCACCACCCAATAGCACGCCGAGCTGATAATCAAGCCTTTAACACATGGGGTTTTGAGGGACACTGAAGAGTAAAATTGTAACAAGCAGATCCCATTCAAATCTCCTTATAGATATGAGGAAGCTTGGGTTGAGCAGCTAGATCATCAAAGCTAGTAGAAGGAAGAGCCCAGATTTGACTATATTATCTAACCTGATTCTAGAACTATGGCTTTTCCTGAATATGTCTTATGGCCTCTACTATACTTCAATTTGCTTCAATTTGTTTTCAACTATAAAGTTTGGGATATGTATTTGTACCATATTTGGCTTGTGGCTTCTCAAAGATACATGGAAATAATTGTACTTATTAAGAGTAATATTTATGCCAGGCTTGATAGTGCATGCCTGTAATCCCAGCTACTTGAAAGACAGAAAAAGGAGGGGTGTGAATTCAATGATAGCCTGTGCAAAGTTAGGGAGACCTTATCTTTGCGCAGGGGCCATGCTTATCTTCTCTGTATCGTTCCAATTTTAGTATATATGTTGCCGAAGCGAAAACTGGGACACCTTATCTTAAAAACAAAATATTTACAAAAGGACTTGGGACAAGAGCACAGCTCAATTGGTAGAGTACTTGTGTAGCACATGTCAATCTGTGGGTTTAATCCCCAGTACCACAACAGAGAGAAATATTTCTACTTTAAAAAATTGAAGAGATTTTCCTAAACTAAATTAGCATGATATTTTCATTCAATTATACCCCTCAGTAATGATCCTGGGAAAGAAGGACTCTTTTCTTTGAGGTTATGTAGACTTTTCTCTAGCCTGGGTTTATTAAGGACAGAGTTATATACTGGAGGTATCTGACTCTCTGGTCCTCATACAGACACTTAGGCAGCAGATTTCTGTCCACAGATACCCATTGCAGATGGTTGAAAGTGGTACACAGAGGATCACTCTGAATTCTAAGTGACTCCAAGACTCCAGGAATCACTGTTTCTCTCAATGGAGAAGGTGGGAGCTAGGAGTGAGCACAGGGACACAGTGGAATGACAGACGATACTACAGAAATAGTGACAAGGAACACTAATTCTGCTTGTCAAAAGCAGCCAAAAGCAGCCGAAAGTTGCATGTGTCTTATTTCATTGGTAGTTCTGTAGTTTAAAAGTAGTGATATATGAAAATACTTTGTGCAGTTCCAGAGTTTCAATACATGCTTAAAATAGGACTCTTTAGAATTACTAGTATTATTACTGAGATAGATGGGTAGTCTTTTCTGCCAGAGAGACCTCTGCCAAAAATGAGAATTATGAATGCATCTAAGTCACAATTTTTGGTCTCAAATGAGATTCAGATACAAAATCTGTATATGCTTTGATATTAACTATTCTAACACAAAAAGAAGAAAAGAAATTCTTGATCTCTCCTTTCCTAATTATCTACTTTTGAGAACTATGGAGAATTCACCTTCTTTGAAATCTGTTAAATTAGCTTGCCATAAGTACATGGCTGCTAGGGACAAAGATCACTTGATTTCTCACAGCGATAGCAGTAAACCAGGGGATTGGCACTTTTCCATGAATGCCTTAAGCCTCACCTCCCACAGCAGGACCAGAAGTGGGCCAGCTGTCACCTGCACACTCAAGGAGTAGTGTGACAGCAGAGGAACCTGAGCTTGGATAACCCAAATCTTATGAAATGGGTTTAACAGGTGTTTGTCCTTTCTCCAAGGTAGGGAGAAACACTGTCTATTATCCTCCACAGTAAGTATGTTTGCCTTTACTTCCAAGGAAGAAACATGATAGATAGATAGATAGATAGATAGATAGATAGATAGATAGATAGATAGATAGATAGATAGATAGATAGATAGAGTGTGTATGTATGTGTGTGTGTGTGTGTGTGTGTGTGTGTGTGTGTGTGTGTGTGTACAGACTCTCCATATTTTCCATGGCCATATAAACTGAAATTTTGCTCAAGCAGTAAATAGTATCTCAACCCTCCAAGAATTTTCTTTAACAAACATCTTTGAGAAGGTAATCCAAAGCAAAAGGCACCAAAATAATCCAAGAAACTAGAGTGATACTTCATTTTTAGATATGGAACAGCCCAGACTGATCTGACTAGGTGGTTCTTATTGTGAGATAATTTCCTGCATGGAAGCAACATTTTAGGAGATAAATACCATGAAGGATGCAGTCTTGTGCTCTCCCTGACTCCCATAAAACAAATGTGGATAAGCAAAAGATGCTCTGTGGAAATATCTAGAATTTTTAACAGAAATCAACAAAGTGTATGCCTGGCCAAATTTTATTATAAGCTCTTAACAACCTCTTTTATTTTGCTCTTATGGCATTTCCAACAATTGTAACTAATAAAACATTTACTTTCTAATTTAATTTTTATCAGTGTCCCTAGATTATAACCTCTGTTGCTGTGATTGTCCATTTTTTACTACTATGTGTGGATAGTCTAGCCTCTGTCATGCAGTAAATGTAGATATATATTCAGTTATTATGTTATATTTTTGTTTTTGTTAGTTGATTGTGTGTGTATGTGTGTGTGTGTGTCTGTCTGTCTGTCTGTATGTGTGCATGCACACCTGTCCTGGAGTTTGAATTCAGAGTCTGGTACTATTCTTCAGTGTTTGCACAAGACTAGAACTCTATCACTTTAGTCCTGGGTCCACTTCCTATTTTATTGGCTAATTGGTGATGAGTGAGCAGTCCATTGATGCAGTAACAAGGTTTTAATGTTGACAAAACTGAATTTATCTTCACTTAGCAATAAAATATAAAAATGTAGCCCCAAAGAAGTCATTCTAATCTTCTTTTCACCAGAGCTTGCAAATACCTGACTTGAGTTTCATAGAAATGTCCTCAGAGCTGATCTAGCATTTCCATTTTAATTTAAGCAAAAAGAAATTAAGGTAGGCAGACACCGGTGGCTCAAACCTATAAACCTAGCTACTCAGAAGCTTAGATCACAGATAGCAGTTCAAACCCAGGCAGAAAAGTCCAGATTCTTTTTTTTGTGTGTGTGAAAATACCATACAGAGGAGTTACAATTACATGGGCAAGATAATAAGTACATATCTTATCAAGCATTGTTGCCTCCTCCTGTTTCCCCTTCCTGTCCCTTCTCATCTCCCCTTCCCAGCCCCCCCATACACACACCCTACCCCACCCCAGGCCAAAGTTGTAAAGTTCGTTTTCAACATAACAACTTGTACATCTCATTGTTGCAATGGGTTCACCTGTATCTGTATCCCTATTTAAATGATTTAATTTTTTCCCTTCCCCTCCACAAATTATACTAATATCAAATACAGTAAAAACAGGAGTTATACCATGGGGGAGGGACATAAAAAGCAACAAAGAAATCATCTTATAAATATGTTAGAAACAATCTCATGAAAGACATAATATTTGAATACTTACCTTGGGTTTCATTTCACCTAATATCAATTTATCTGAACTTTTCTGCTTGTCTCAGACATATACTAGTTATTGCAAATAAGAGAAACCATGGGACCTATGTTTCTTTGGGCCTGGCTTACTTCACTTAATATAATTTTTTCCAAGTCTTTCCATTTCCTGACAAATGGGGCAATGCCATTCTTTCTGATGGAAGTATAGAATTCCACTGTGTATATATAACACATTTTCTTGATCCACTCATCTACTGAGGGGCATCTGGGTTGGTTCCATATCTTAGCTATGGTAAATAATGCTGCAATAAACATAGTTGTGCTGGTAGCTTTAGTATGGTCTTGTTTATGATCATTTGGGTAAATGCCCCAAAGTGGGATTGCTGGGTCATAGGGGAGTTCTATGTGGAGTCTTTGGAGGATCCTCCATACTACTTTCCAAAGTGGTTGAACAAGTTTTCACTCCCACCAACAATGCAGTAAGGTTCCCTTCTGTCCACATCCCCTCCAGCATCTCTTGTTATTAGAGTTCTTGATTTTTGCCATTCTAACTGGGGTGAGGTGATATCTCAATGTTGTTTTGATTTGCATTTCTTTTATGGCTAGGAAGTTGAGCATTTCTTCATGTGTCTATTGGCCATCATTCTTTCCTCTTCAGAGAAGTTTCTCTTTAAGTCTTTAGCCCACTTATTTATTAGGCAGTTGTTTCTTTGAAGATTTGATGTTGGGAGATTTAATTTTTTGAGTTCCAAGTATATTTTAGATATGAGACCCTTGTCCGTTGTATGGCTAGTGAAGATCTTCTCCCAATCCATGGGCTTTCTATTGATCTTGCTAGCTATGTCCTTTGCCATGCAGAAGCTCTGCAATTTCATGCAATCCTATTTGTCCAACCTTTCTTTGATTTGCTGTTTCTGGGTCTCTTAAGAAAATTTTGGCTTGTGCCAAGGAGACCTAGGGTTTCTCCTATTCCATCCTGTAATGTTTTCAGAGTGTCTGCTTTGACTCTGAGGTCTTTGATCCATTTGGAGTTCATTCTGGTGCAGGGTGATATATAAGGATCTAGCTTTAGTTTTCTACAAGTACTTAACCAATTTTGCCAACACCATTTACTGAAGAGGCTGTCTTTCTTCCATTCTATTTTTTTAGCTCCCTTATCGAGGATTAGATGGCTATATGTCTGTAGGTTCATTTCTGGGTTTTCAATTCTATTCCATTGGTCCTGAGGTCTGTTCTTGTGCCACTACCAAGCTGTTTTGATTACTATGGTTTTGTAGTAGAGTTTGAAATTTGTTTTTTTGTTTTGTTTTTTTTTTTAACCAGGGCTGAGAACCAAACCCAGGGCCTCGCGTGTGCCAGTTGGGCGCCCTTCTGCTGGGCTAAACCCCCAGCCCCTGAAATTAGGTATTGATATTCCTCCAGCACTGTTCTTTCTGTTAAGGATAGTTTTTGTTATTTGGGGTCTTTTATTGTTCCATATGAATTTTTGGATTGCCTCTTCTATTTCCTTGAAGAATGCGGTTGGAATATTGATAGGCATCACATTGAATTTGTAGATAGCCTTGTAAGTATTGCCATTTTCACCATGTTGATACTTCCAGTCCAGGAGCATGGGATTTTGCCACTTTCTAAGTTCTGTTCTGATTTCTTTTTTCAGATTTTTAAAGTTTGCATCATAAAGGTCCTTCACTTCTTTGGTTAATTCCTAGGTTTGTTTTTTTTTTTTTTTTTTTTTTTTTTTGTGGGGCTATTACGAATGGAGTTGCTTTCCTAATTTCAGCCACACTTTTCTCATTGTTGGCATACCGAAAAGCCATTGATTTTTTGGGGGGGGGTCCGGTCATGGGGCCTGTACTCTGGGCCTGGGTGCTGTCCCTCAGCTCTTCAGCTCAAGGCTAGCGCTCTACCACTTGAGCCACAGAGCCACTTCCGGCTTTTTTCTTTTTGCTTATGTGGTGCTGAGGAATTGAACCCAAGGCCTCAAGCATGCAAGGCAAGCGCTCTACCTCTGAGCCACCTTCCCAGCCCAGCCATTGATTTTTGAGGGTTAATTTTATACCCTGCTACTTTGCCAAAGTTTTGAATCAGCTTGAGTAATTTGGGAGTGGAGTCCATGGGATTCTTTAAATACAAGATCATGTCATCTGCAAAGAGGGAGAGTTTTACTTCATCATTCCTATTTGGATCCCCTTTAGGTTTTCAACTTGTCTTATTGATGTAGCTAGGCATTTTAATACTAGATTGAAGAGAAGTGTCTTGTTCCTGAGTTAAGAGGAAATGGTTTTAGTTTTTCACCATTAAGTATAATGCTGGCAGTAGGTTTGTCATACACAGCCTTTATTGTATTGAGGAATGTTCCATGGATTCCTAATTCTTCCAGAACCTTCATCATAAAGGAGTTGTGGATCTTGTCTAATGCTTTTTCTGCATCTATTGAGATAACCGTGTGGTTCTTATCCCTGCTCTTGTTGATATAATGAATTATATTAATTGATTTGCATATATTAGACCAGCTTTGCATCCCTGAAATGAAGCCTGGTGTGTGATTTTTTGGATGAATTGTTGAAGTTGATAGGCCAGAATTTTGTTGAGAATTTTTGTATCACTGTTCATCAAAGAAATGGGTCTATAGTTCTCTTTCTTTGATAAGTCCCTGCATGGTTTTGGGATGAGGGTTATGATGGCTTCATAGAATGTTTGGTTGCGAACTTTCTCTTTCAATTTCATTGAAGAGTTGGAGGAGTTTTAGTGGGAGCTCTGCTTTGAAGGCCTTGTAGAATTCCACTGTAAAATCATCTGGTCCTGGGCTTTTCTCTTATTGCTGTTTCTATTTCAATACTTGATCTGGGCCTGTTAAGATGGTTTAACTCATCTTGGTTTAGTTTCGGCACGTCAATATTTGCTAGGAAAAGGTCCATTTCTGCCAAGTTCTCAAACTTATTAGCATAAAGGTTTGAGAAACATTCCCTTATAATGTTCTGAATCTTGGTTGTTTCTGTGGTGGTGTTTCCATTCTCATCTCTGAGACTTTTATTTGGGTGTGATTTCTTCTTTTTCTGATAAGATTTGCTAAGGGCCTGTCAATTTTGTTAATTTTTTCGAAGAACCAACTCTTTGTTTTGTTGATTCTTTCTATGGTTTTTTTTTTACTCTAATTCATTTAATTCCGATTTAATTTTAATTATTTCTTTCCAGCTACTGGATTGGGGTTTATCTTGTTACTCTTTTTCAAGGAGGCTCTGATATCTCATTAAATTGTTGGTTTCAGATCTCTTCAATTTGTTGATGTAGAACTTAGAGCTATAAACGTGCCCCTGAGTACTGCCTTTGCTGTGTCCCAGAGAAGCTGGTAATTTGTGTGTTCATTTTTGTTAAATATCATGAACATTTGAATTTCATTTCTAATCTTTTCCATGACCCACTGGTGATTCAACAGTGTGTTTTTCAGCCTCCATGTGTTACAGGATTTTCTTTGGTGGCTTTTGGTGTTGAGTTCTAATTTTATTCATAGAGAATGCAAGGTATAACTACAAGGTTTCTGAATTCGGACCAGTTTGCTTTGTGACCTAAAATGTGGTCTATTTTGGAAAATGTTCCAAGTGCTGCTGAGAAAAATGTGTATTCTGATGCTTCTGGGTGAAATATTCGGTAGATGTCTGTTAAATCTAGTTGATCCTATGCAGTTGTTTAGATCTGTGATTTCTCTGTTGAGTTTTTGCCAAATTGATCTAGCTAGTGGGGGTAATGGTGTGTTAAAGTCCCCAACAATGAATCTATGTGAGATTTGGATCTATGTGAGATTTGAGAGAAAGTAGTGATTTTTGGATAAATTTGGGTGCTCCGTTGTATGGTGAATCGATATTTAGAATTGTAATATCCTCCTGAAGGAGAGATCCCTTAATTAGTATGTAATGACCTTTATCTCTTCTCACTAATTTTAATTTGAAGTCTATTTTATCTGATATTATGATTGCAACTCCTGCCTGTTTATGGGGACCGTTTGCTTGGTAGATGTTCCAGACTTTCATTTTCAAAATGTGTTTGTTTTTATGGGCAAGGTGTGACTCCTGAAGGCAGCAGATAGAAGGATCTTGCTTTTTAATCCAACTAGACAGTCTATGCCGCTTAATTGGAGAGTTAAGTCCGTTAATGTTGAGAGATAGGACTGAGAGGTATTTGGGTGCACCTGCCATTTTATCCACCTTTTGGGGGAAAGCAACACCTGGGTTCTTCCTATGGTTCTTGGATTCTCAGTTTGGGTGTGGTTTCTTGGCCTTTACTGTGGTCTTGTTGATTTTCTATGTGTAAGACATCTTTAAGTATCTTTTGTAGGGCTGGTTTGGTGGAGATATATTGTTTCAGTTTTTCTTTGCTATGGAAGGTTTTTATTTGACCTTCGGTTATGAAGGAGAGTTTAGCTGGGTACAGAATTCTTGGATGATAGTTGTTTGTCTTTAGGGCATTGCATACATTATTCCAGGCTCTTCTTGCTGTGATTGTCTCCGCTGAGAAATCTGAGATGATTCTAATTGGTTTCCCTTTATAGGTGATTGATCTTTTCTCTTTGATACCTTAAGGATCTTTTCCTTGGTCTGAATTGATCCTGTGTGGATTATAATGTGACGGTGGGATGTCCTGTTCTGGTCTGGTCTATTTGGGGTTCTAAAAGCTTCTTGTATCTGAATAGGCCTATCTTTTTGCATGTTTGGGAAGTTCTCCGCTAGGATCCTGTTAAACAAATTTCCTAGACCATTAACTTCTGTCTCTAGGTGCTCTTCTAGACCCATTATCCTCAAATTAGGCCTTCTGGTGGTGTCTTCCAAATGTTGAATCGATCTATCATATTTTTTGGATTTATCTTGGATAGTTGTATGTTCTTTCTCTATAATATCTAGGCTGTCTTCAATCCCGAGATTTCATCTTCTGCATGGTCTAGCCTACTGTCAAGACTTTCTACTTTGTTTTTTATTTCTTTTCCTTCTACTTGGTCAGCTTTGATGGCTTCAAATTCTTTGTTGGAACTTTGTTTTAGATCTTGTATGAACTTCTTTTCTTCCTTAATTTGGTGTTCAATGTTTATTCTCAAATCACTTAGTTGATTGGTTATGGTTTCCTTGGACTACCATTCCTTCTGTATTCCTTCAGCATTCCCTTTGTGTCTCCCTGACTTCTTTCAGCTGTCTGTTTGTGGGTTCCATGAATGTCTCTATTGATCTTTGTCTATTCTCATCCTGCTCTTGCAATTCCTGTATCACTCTTTGATTAGCTTCCTCACGTTCATGCAACACCTGTAGTTCTCTGTGGCTGTTCTGTCTTCTCATGCCATTCCTGACTTTCTCTGTCTGTTCTCAGCCTGCTCACACAATTCCTATCTCTTTGATTGTTCTCAGCCTGCTCACACAATTCTTTTCTCTTTGAGTGTTCTCAAGCTGTTCATGCAATTCCTGTATCAATTTTTGAGTAGCTTCCTCACACTCATGAGCTTCCTGTATTAGTCTTTGGTTTGCCTCCTCTTGCTCTCTATCATGCTCACACTGAGTCCTTTGCAGGTTTTCAATCTTTTCATTCACCATATTTACCAGTAGTGTTTGTAGAGCTTTTTGGGAACTCTCCTCTAGATTATTTATTATCTGTTCTGTCACCTGATTATCATGAGTGGGAGTTGAGATACCCGGACTTGCCATTTTTCTTGTGTTTTTCCAGCTTGTTCTGCCCATTTGGTATGAAAGTAATACCAGTTATGTGCTAGAACACTATTTTAAGGCAAGCATCAACCAAAGTCCTGTAATTGCATAGTCAAAAATCTGCAGATACAATCTAGTTCAACAGATACAGTCTATTCAACCTCAAACAACTATGTATTAATGGGCTAAGAACAGCAAAGAAGAATTCGGAAAACCAGAAATTATTAGGTTTAGGGAGAAATATGGGGAAAAATAGGGTTAGAGGGATGTGGAAAGGTAAAAGGAGAGTGAAATCAACCATGTCCTAATCTCAAAGAGGGAAATGGATTGAACAGAATGATAGTTGAGAGAGAAGAAAAAAATAAAAGAAAAATAAGAGACAAGAAAAAATGGAAAAACAAAAATTTAAATTTAAAAAGTGAAACACTTAAAAATTATGCAAGTTTAAAGAAGTAATATTGAGAGAAGAACGGGGATAGGATGAGAGGAGGGGAGGGATAGAAAGGAGACATGAAAAATTAAAAAATAAAAATGTTTAAAATATTGTATAGGTATAAAGAGATAATACTGCTATTAAGGAATTTAAGCCTACGAGGTTTTGAATTGAGTAATAAATTTCTGGATTAAGTGTGTACACAATGGGGGATAAGGTCTAATAATCCACAATGGGTATATCAGGATGAGCAGAACAGCAATTAAATCATGCAAAAAAGAATGAAAGATAAGAAAAAGTAAAAAGATTGAGAAAGAAAGTTAAAAAAAAGGACCAAAAAAGTCAGTAGAGATTTTTTTTAAAAAAGCACATACACACATATACATGCTGGAGTGTTGGTTCCTGAGTCATTTCTGGTCTGCGATCTGCAGGATGAAGATATCTGCTCTTTGTCAGTTCTTGCTAGTGTTGAGTAGAATCCACTCACCCACTGCATCTGACACCTTTGTCCCAGACTCTCTGTGTTGTAGGTATGGTGACTACGGCCACCACCACCACAGCCACTGCAGCCACCGCAGCCGAGGCTACCGGCAAGTGCTCAGATCTGTCTCCTTGCCTGGATTTTCCCTCTCTGGCCAAAGTCTCTGTACTGTGATGGCACACTTGGTGTAATTCTCTGGCCTAGGACTGTTCACTCAACACTAAAACTGCTTTCTATGCGAGAGCTTGTTTAGCCTCCAGCTTCTCCTCCACCATCTTCCTGGAACTCTTCCTCCATGAGACTCTTATCTCCAATAAACTACTAAGAAAAGAAAAAAAAAGGAAGAGGTGCTGTGGCTTGAGTGGCAGTGTGTTAACCTTGAGCATTTAGAGGCTCAGGGACAGTGTTCAGGCCCTGAGTTCAGGCCCCAGGACTGTGAAGGTAGCTCAGTGGTACAGTGCTTGCCTTGCATGCATGAGGCTCTTGGTTCGATTCCTCAGCACCACATAAGCAGAAAAAGCTGGAAGTGGTGCTGTAGCTCAAGTGGCAGAGTGCTAGCCTTGAGCTGAAGAGCTGAGGGACAGTGCCCAGGCCCAGAACTCAGACCCCATGACCAACAAAAAAACAAAACAAAAAACAAAAAAGAAATTGAGAGTCAGAGATAAATGAGAATTCCTGTTATCTAACTCTTGCTAATTTCAGTCTTTCATTTGTCTCTAAGGGCCTGGTAAGGCAAAAACAGGGGTACAGGATATCTGCTTCTCTGGGCTCTAAAACCTTATGTCATCATGAGGAGCACTCAAGTTCCTATACACAAAGAAATCTGCAACACAGTTTCAAACTTTTGGATTTTTCCTGATGTTTTTAGAATGTTCTGGGGAAAGGAGGTGTTGAAAAGTTTATAAAGACAGACACTTATTTACAAATAAAAATGTCCCTGAATCTTCACAAGCTCAAGTTTAACAAGCCCAGTTTGATTTTTTTTCTCCTATCTTGTGTTATGTTTAACTTAGCAAATAAAAATGTCTGCCTCCTAATTTCTTTTTGTTTAAGAGGAGTTAGCAGTGAATCATGATTAAGATTTATCAAGAACATAAATTTTTTCTAAGACAACAAATTAAATCATATTTATCAAGATTATAAATATTTTAAGAATTGAAGAACCTCAGGACGCTGGCAACTAAGGTACAAAAATTAAGAGTTCTCAAGGCCAGCTTGGGCTACACAGAGAGACAAAGAGAAGAAGGAAGGAAGGAAGGAAGGAAGGAAGGAAGGAAGGAAGGAAGGAAGGAAGGAAGGAAGGAAGGAAGGAAGGAAGGAAAGGAGGAAGGGAGGGAGGAAGGGAAGGGAGGGAGGGCTGAAAGAAAGAAAGAGAATACATAATGTCCCTTCTTCCAATATGTTAGCAATTTTCCTCAGTCTTTGTAATCAAAGGAAGTGAAACAAGCTACTCCACAGACAAAAACCTGGGCAACCATTTTTCTGATCTGCAAGTGGTTGATATTCTGTTTCCCACAGGCTCCACATCATCCCTATGATCAATTGTTCCTCCAGGAGCCAGGTCTGACAAAGATGTTGCTTGGGAGGGAAGGTGCTCTATAAATGTAATAAATAAATGAATGGAAGAACTGGGCAGGACAGCATAGACTCTGAATTAGATACAGCAAGAATTTGGTTTTTAAATTTGAACGAAATGTGGAACTAGTCTTGGTCTTCCACCTTGGAATAAAGCTATGAAGATTTATTTTGGTGAACACATCACAATTCTCATTCTCGGGCAGCTGTAACTATTGGAATATTTGAGAACAGATTGCTTTATGGCTTAAGGAGAGCACATGCAGCCCCTCCTGACTTACAGGCTAAGTAAGTACTTTCATTCTCACTTCTCAGCAATGAATCTCTGTTTTCTAGCAGATTCCATGAAAATATTTTTTAGAGTTGAGATGCCACACCATAAAAGTTTCTACCATGGATATAATGAAAAACTTTTAGAAAGAGGCCAGCCATCATTTTTCCAGGAGATACTGGACACACATTATTCTTACAACATGCAATAGATTCTGAGATCCCTTCTCATTTAGATAATGCATTCATAGGTTGAACTGAATACTCTGTATTCTTGCAGATTCACAATTTTCAGCTTTTTCTTTGGAATCAGGAATTGACATGCAGCATTTACACACTCCTGGAACATTAATGAGCATTTCCCAGCTGCTTAGCATTTTTCTTTTAAGTCTGAGAGTTTGATTCCTAGAATCATAGTACTGAAAAGAGAAGTCGTATAGCACAGTTTACAACTAAATGAGAATAAGTGGAAGGCCTGGCTCATAGAGAGACAGCATGCCATGTGCTCTCTGCATGTACAGTATTCTCATAGCATGTATGGTTCACGCAGTTTCAGGAAATTGATCTTACCTCCATACCTCAGCATGCCACTGGGATAATGATGAGAGCATCACTCAGTATATAAGGTAGTAAAAATTATATAATGGGTTAACTAAGGCAATGAGATAAATAATAAAGCAATTAGAAAAGTACCTGCTATGTGACAACATATAAAATGTTGATCATAAAATAAATCATTTGGTACACAGTTGACTACGACCACCTAATCTTTGGGGGGGGGGGTGGCGTTCACATGTGTGCATGTGCACCTGTCCTGGTCTTTGAACTCAGAGTCTGGTACTATTCTTGAGTTTTTTTTCTCAAGGTTAGAGCTCTATCACTTTAGTCCCAGGTCCAATTTCTGCTTTATTGGCTAATTGGTGATAAGAGTCAGCAATCCATCAATGCAATAACTAGGTTTGAATGCTGACAGAACTGAATTTATCTTCACTTACCAATAAAATATAAAACTGTAGCCCCAAGAATTCATTCTAGAGCCAAAAATCATCTGATAGAAGAACACAAATGGTGTTGGAAGAATTGGCTATACCCACATAGAAAACTGAAGTTAGATACTTATGTATCACTCTGCACCAGCATTAAATGGATCAAAGACCTCAATAGAAGACCATATACCCTAAAAATATTACAAGAAGGGTGAGGGGAAACACTAAGACTCCTTTGGCACTCCTATGTAAAGATCCAGAATCACAACAAATCAAAGAAAGACTAGATAAACAGGATTTCATCAAACAGAAAGGTTTCTGCATGACAAAGGAGAGAGCTACCAAGATAAATAGAAAGCCCACCAAATGGGAGAAGATCTTTGCTATCTGTGAATCAGAAAAAGACCTCATATCAAAAATATACTCAATTCAAAAAAATTAAACCTCTCAAAAACAAATCCTCAAAGTAAGAGCAAACCAAATAATAAATGGGCTAAGGACTTGAAGAGGGACTTCTCTGAAGAAGAAATAAGAATGGCCAATAGACACATAAGAGATGTTTGTCATCTCTGGCCATAAAAGAAATGCAAAGCAAAACAACACTGAGATTCCACATCACCCTAATTAGAATGGCCATTATCAAGAAAACTAACAAGAACAGATGCTGGCAGGGATGTGGCCAAAAGAGAATGCTTAATACACTGCTTGTGGGAATATAAACTTGGTCAACCACTCTGAAAAGCAGTATGGAGGTTTCTCAAAAGACCAAACATACAGCTTCCCTATGACCCAGCCATCCCACTCCTATCCAATTGACCACAGACCAGGCTGTACTAAAGCCACCAACACAACTGTGTTCATTGCAGCATTGTTTACCATAGCCAAGATATGGAATCAACACAGAGAATGTGGTATATATACACAATGGAATTCTATGTTTCCATCAGAAAGAGTGGAATTGTCCCATTCATAAAAAATTGGAAAGACTTGGAAAATATTATACTAAGTGAAGTAATCCAGATCCAAAGAAACATATGCCTCATGGTTTTCTTCATTTGTAATAACTAGAATGTGCTTATAAATCTACAAGTAAACTCAATGGACAGTAAAAGATGAATAATTACACATGACTATGATTAATTGAACAGCAATCTAAACATTCACACATTGAGAACAAAGGAGAATAGTCCTATGAGAGGATCACAAGGGCTCAATAGCTAAGATCATATAAATGATGCTTATTGAAATGAATTCCATGAAATGGAAGTAAGAGGATTTTTATTACACTGTTTGGGGCTCTTTTTTTCTTTTCTTCTTCCCTTTTTTCCTTTGTTTTTCTCCTGCTGCTGTACTCTTCCTCTTGTATATAAGTTTATCTGATTGGGGGGAGGGGGAAAGGGAAGCATAGAAACAGTGGGACAAAATGGTGAAACAATTCAGCAATGATACTTACTAGATACTATGTTGGAAATGAACTATAAAACTTTGGGGAGAGGATAATTGGGAGGGGTAAAACTGGGAGAGAATGAGGGAGGGGGTAAAACTGTTCAAAAGGAAATGTACTCATTACCTGACTCATGTAACTGTAACCCCTCTGTATATCACTTTTACAATGAAAAAAATTTTTAAAAGAAACACTGTAGAGAAATTCTAGACTTTAATTTAAAGGGAGCCCCAAAGGAGTATGACACATGCCTCAACTGAGTTGATCAGATAAGTGCTTAGCTGAGACTGTAGCTTATGGAAGAAAAAGTTAAAACTTTTGATACAGAGGGAACAAGAGAAAATTTAAAAAACATGCAGACAGTAACTTTAAGAAGCCTATATGGAAAATGCCAAAATACTTGACTGAATTCTAAGCTCTTCATGCATAGTTAGGACCCAATGAGCCAGTTTAAAAAACAACTAGCTGGACAAAGATCAAACCATGGCAAGCTATATATTCAATAACTCACAAAGATTTGGCAATTACTCTCACTCTTGTCAATCTGCATGAAGGAAGCCTGTTAACAGTCTTGAGAACCATGTATAGATTTATTAAATTCACTTTTAAGGAGAATGATCAATCTAGCCTCAGAATAAAGATATCTTAACACATCCATTAAAAAATTCAAAATAAACAACAAAAGATTCAGAAAGTCTGCAAGTGAGTTTCATTGTCTTTTAACTGAAACATTCTTTTAAAGAAGATAACAAAACACATATCTTGAACATAAAAACTGCAGTGTCAAACACCAAGCAAAAATTACTAGATATGCCAAAAACCAAAAAAATGAAACTTATATAGGAAGAGAAATATAGTCTACATAACCATGATAAATGTACCAGCATTCACAGATAAGCCTCTAAGACAAGTTCTATAAATATTTTAAATTTATATACATATTTAGAAGAAAAAAAATCAAGTCAAAGTCAAATCATAGGATCTAAAATGAAAAATCACTGGAAGGTCTTGTTAGCAAATCAGGCATTAGAAGAAGCTTTGTCAACAAACGAGGACAGAGAAATAGAAACTATCCAAAATAAAACATATACATATAGATACACACAAGTCTAAAAGCAGAAATTTAACAAAACCACTGCAATCAGTGAGAAAGTGATCTTGTCACACATAACTGATGTTTGAAAAAGACACAAGAAAAATCATTTAAAGACATAATGATTAAAGTGTCTCTAATTTGGTAACATATAAGAATCTGAAGATCCAAGCAAACACAAAGAAAGGTTGATACAAAAAAAAACCATGATGAGTACTGTACCTAATAATCAAATTTCTAAATACCATAATAAGAAAATAAAAATAACTGGAGTGAAAAGTTACAAAGACAGACCAAAATAATAATCAATATTGATTGCACACCAAACTAACAGAAGAAGCCACTATTAATAGGGAATTTTGAAGTGGTATAAGAATTTTTAAAATAACTAACTTAGAATTCCACAGCCAGAAAAAGTATCCTTCAAAATAGAAGCTAGATAAATACCAGTAGATAATCAAATGATAAAAAATTCATCACTAGCATTTCTCATCTAAAAATATTGTATTTTAGAGGAAATTCTTCAAGCTGAAGGAAAATTATATGAATAGAAAGATCAATTTATACAAGGGAATTAAAGCTAAATCCAAAGACATTTACTCTCATTTTAAAATGTCTTTAAAATTTTTGTGTGTGGAGTATATATACATAATTTATATAGATATAGTTATATATATATATATATGTGGTTTATAGAGAGAGAAAAAAGAGGGCATGTGTGTATATGTGTGTCTGTCTGTCTGTATGCAGTACCATGGCTTAAGTTCAGTGCCTCATGCTCTTGCTCATGTCTGGTATTCTCCAACTTGAGCCATGTTTCTACAGCATTTTGCTGATTAATTGGAGATGGATTCTTGTAGACTTTCAGCCTGAGTTGGCTTTGAACTATTATCCTTCACATCTCAGCCTCCTGATTGTCTTGGATTAAAAAAGCATGAACCAAGAACAGCCGGTTAAAAGATACTTGTTTGAAGTATAATAATAAGAATGCATTCAGGAGTTGAAATCATATATTGGCATTTAAATTGCAACAGTAGTAATACAAAGCAGAGAAGAAAAAAATGAAGTAAATATTGTAAGGTTTTAAATATTTTTAAAAAGTCATCTGACAAAAATTAAAAATGCACATTGAAATCCTTGGGGGGGGTCATATGAATATTTACAACAGATAAATACTGTCCAGCTAATTTAGACATACACACATTTACACTCAGACCAGTAGAGCAAGTCAATGTTTTTCAAATCAGATTAGATGTGAAAGATGTTAGAACAGTTGCTAGAATGGAACCCAAGGAGACCTTTGTGACAATTATATGACAATGTTCTGTTTCCTCTCTATATATGTACTACATGGATGTGTTCACTTTGTTATGTGTACACTTTCTTTATTTACATATATGCATGTGTATATGAAGACAAAGAGGAAATAAATGAGAGATCATCTGAGAAAATATCAGGAACGTCATATTACCCAACTAACTCACAACAGCACAATTTATATGATTACAAGTCCTTATCTGATTGCTGTGGGAACTGCTCATCCATTAGAAATGCATTTCAAAATTTTTTCAGCAGTCCTTTAGACATCAAAGAACATCAAGTACAAAGAATGTTAATCCAAGCTTCATCACACATATTTTCAAGAACTCTCAGCCAACATAGCTTTCATTATAACAAACAAAAAGCACTTCAAAAGAACACAATTTTACAACTTAATAGTTCATGAATTTTCTTGCTTTTCCTAGCCAATTTCAAATTCAGTGGTTACAGGATTTCAGGAATTGAATTTTAACATACAACTTATAACATTATTCCTATACATAGTCAGCTTATAATTTCATACATTGCTACAATTACCAAAAACTAGACACAGTGCCCTGAATCCACAAAACACCCATTCTAAGACCCTATGGTTGCTAAAGCTACAGACAGTATAAGATTCTATTGACTTACACATACTTACATGTGGCCAAGTTTTTAAAATATATTTTTATTAGTTGTACAAAGGAGCTGTCATTCAACAAAGCAGAATATGGCTTAAAAATGAGGCGTAATAAGATATTTGGAAAGGCTAATGATAATTATAGCAAAATGCTAAAGTAAAACTTTGAATTTGACCAAAGTATATTATCTACATGCTGTACATGTCCTATTGAAGCCCCTTTGCACATGAATGTATGCTAATATATTTGTGAAATACGTGAGCATGTCCTAAAATCACTTATTATACTCACTCTTCTTGGAGAACAGTGAATACAGAAACAGAACAATAAATACAGGAAGTTGGATAAGGTATGCTGTTGTAGGTCATCAGTAAGACATTACATGTGAAACAGGTAAAATATTCCAACCCTATTCAGTATCTTTGAAGCCTTGTTGGATTCTAATGAGGCAGAAATAATCAGTCTCCTTAAAGCCTCACCAGCATACCATGTTTCTGCCATTACAGCATGTGTTTTAGTGAGCAGAGTTGATTTGTTTATATTTGTTTCTTTGGCTAGCCTGTTTTAGCCATCTTTGTATGCTCAGCACCTAGCACAAGGCCTAACACGTGGCAAGTGCTCAAAAATGCTTGAAGGTGAGAGAGAAGGTGGAGGAGAAGAAAATGATAAAAGGAAGAAGGTATTTTTTTAACACTTGAAAATAAAGAAGAAGATAATCTTTGTTACACAAAAGAGACATTTCTCCATCAAGCTTCAATCTGTACCCACTGTCACAAGTAATTAGAATTTTTTCGGTCTCCTCCCTGTGATGACTATAAACACTCTGAAAATATTAATCCAGTGTTAGACTGGTGCCTCATGTCCTGCTATGCCAAATGAATTGCTTCCCTTATGATCTGGGACAGTCAAATATTTTACAAATATTATCATGCCAAATGAGTATGTGTAAAAAATTGTCCTCAGGGCTTCCCGTGATGAAAGAGTATCTCACCAAGAAAATAAACACACTTCCCCAACCCCCAGGCAAACTTCATCCACTCCTTTCTCTGATTCCCAGAGCACATATTCGTTCCCCCAGTAAAGCATTTTGTGCAAGTGTGGCAGTCTGCTCTGTTTGCTCTCCCTAATGGTACTGCACACTCCTGGGTGGCAGACACTATCTTCATTTTTCATGCCCAGTTCTTAACACAAGGGCTGGCACGTGGAGGTCTTCCATACATTTTTTTCCCCTTGGGCATTTCAAGAATACAAGAACATCTTGCCATATTTATACTTGAAAATGATTCACCTCCAAATTAAAGAAATAACCATCAGCCTTTATTAAAGAGTTAGCTGGACCCTGTGGTGACAATGACACTACCTGAAAAAGGGCTTTTCATCATCTCAATATCCTGGACACAGTCAAGCATACCCTGGAGAAAGACAGCCTTTGATCTCCAATAGTATTTTGTAGTCATTGTAATTTGTCACACAAAATTTGATAGGCTCAGAGATGTTTAGATTCCCAGTGAAACTACAAAGATAATAAATAAGGAGATAAAAGTAGAAGGGAAAGTTTCTTTCGATTTAAGCACAAACATATGTCAAGTGCTACACTAGATGTCTAGGACCAAATGCTCCATGGCTTCACTCATTTGGGGGTCCATAGTATTCTAAAAATTCCTCTTATAATTGATAAATGTTACCAGAACAAAAAACAATCACAGAGACTACAGCAATTTGATATTCAATTTTGGTGTTCATTTAGCTTAAAAAATCCCATAAAATACACTCTTGACTTGCCAACAAGAACAAAATGTCACAGCTATTGTTACCATCCCGAAATGATGGTTTTCAGAGTCCAAACGCAAATCAGGCAGGATCAGAGACCAAGCTGCTCCTACCCAACAGAGAACAAGCAGCCTTGGAAGGAAGTAGAACAAATCTTGAACTGGAGTTTCAACCACGGAATCAAATTGATTAGGAAATCTCTAGAATGCTTTGGAACCCATATGATGTTGGTATAATTTGTGGAGGGGAAGGGAAAAAACAAATCGTTTAAATAGGGATACAGGTGGACCCATTGCAACAATGAGGTGTACAAATCGTTATGTCGAAAAAGGAACTTTACAACTTTGGCAGGGGAGTGAGGGGGAGATGGGAAGGGATGAGAAGGGGAAACAAAGGAGGAGGCAACAATGCTTGATTAGAAATGTACTCATGGGCTGGGAAGGTAGCTCAGTAGTAGAGCGCTTGCCTTGCATGCATGAGGCCCTGGGTTCGATTCCTCGGCACCACATAAGCAGGAAAAAAAAGCCGGAAGTGACGCTGTGGCTCAAGTGGTAGAGTGCTTGCTAGCCTTGAGCTGAAGAGCTGAGGGACAGTGCCCAGGCCCATAGTTCAGGCCCCACAACTGGATCCAAAAAAAAAAAAAAGAAATGTACTCATTACCTTGCCCTTGTAATTGTAACCCCTCTGTATGGTATTTTCACAATAATAATAATTAAAAAAGAAATAGAAAAAAAAGGAAATCAGGAAATGACGGTTCATGCACATGATTTTGACAGAGGGTTAGGAAGCTCTGTAGAGCTTCTTTTTAAATTTTAATTTAATTATTTTTTAATAAAAATAGGACAATGAAATGGAGGAACTTTACCACTATGATTATATTCTTTAGATAACTTTCAAAGCTGTCTCTATATAAGAACATATTCAAAATTTTGTATGCTGGAATTTACTTAAATGTAACTTTTGTTTCTTTGTGAAAGAAAATTTCCTAGTCATCTTAACCCTTTAAAATGTTTGCTTTTCGCTACTGAAAACAAACAGAAATGATGCCTGAAGTACAGTCATTTGCCTGCTAATGACTCTTAGTCAACAGTGCGATGCATAAATGGTGATGGTCTTGTCTCTTACTGCCATGAACATCTCAATTCAAGTAAGTATAAGCCAGGATGCTCTGATAAGACAAAATGCATCTCTCAAAGTATTAAGCCATAAAAGACTAGTCTTCCACTTCAGAACACACAAACCTCATATTAAAACCTATTCATTATCATTTGGAGTATTCATTCCTTGCAACAAACACAAGTAAAACTGCAATGTTCCATTTTTAGTCTGGGATACTGATGTATCTGACAGGGCCTTTCCTTTCAGAAATTTCCAGTTGAGCAAGAAAACTAGGTATATATTTAAGCAAGTTAAGTAAAAGATGAAATATTCCTAACAAGTTCTGAGAAAAGCATTGTGGGGATGCTACAGGATTTTAGGGAGCAGGAACACTGCAGTTAGTTAGTGTTCAGAATTGGTAGCGGGATGTTACTATTCTGTTCATGATGGTTAAGGACAGTAATGCCTATTTGTCGGTTAATGAAAAATGGAAAACATGGTGGCAAATTTTTATAATCCCAGCCCACAGGAGGCTGAAACAGAAGGATTGCAGGTTTGAGACTAGCCTGCAGAACACAATGAGAGACTTTGTCTCAAAAAAAAAAGAAGAAAAGAATTAAAAATGATGCCAAAGAGTTGTAGAAAATATTTGCAAACTGTATATTTGATAAGGGATTTTTATCCAGAAAAAAGAACTCACTAGCTTAGTGATAAAAAAATAACAGCCAAGCACTGGTGATTCATACTGTAATCCTTGCTACTCAGGTGGCTGAAATCTGAGGATCACAGTTAGAAGCCAGCCTGGGCAGGAAAGCCTGTGAGATTCTTCTATCCAATAAACTACTCTAAAACAGCTAGAAGTGGTGCTGTGGCTCACGGAGTAAAGCACTAGCCTTGAGCTGAAGCTCAGGGACAGTGCCCAAACATAAAGTTCAAGCCCCAGGACCAACAAAATAATAATAATAATAATATTAATAATAATCCAATTTCTAAAATGTGGGAAAAATTCAAGACACATTTCACTAAAAGAAATCCTATAAATTTCCAATTAGTAACATACATTTCCATGAAAAGATGTCCAATATCACTAAGCATTTGAGGAATTCCAAATTAAAACTCCGAGCTATGCCTGAACACTCTTTGGAACATATGTTGGTGAAATGAACATATATGGCCACTCAAAGTCTTAAATGTGAGTGTTTATACCAGCATTTTTTTCAATTTAAAAAAAGGGGGGGTAACTTAAAATGTCCATGAACTGTACAATGTATATGTAGAGTGAGGCATATGGAATATTATTTAGCAATAGAATATTATTTAGCAATATCAAAGAACAAAAGACTGGTATGTTTTAAAACCTCAACACCATTAACTTAGCTAAGTGAAAGATGGTAGACTAAAAGGCTCTTTATTAATCACATTTCAAGGAAATATACAGAAAAGGAAGTTAAAGTTGGGGAGGAGCACCATTCTCTGGGAAAGCCTGTTTAAGTAGATGGAATGGGCAGAGTAGTAGAGTGCCTGATTTCAAGTAGAAAACCTGACAGTTGGTTACTGTTTCCTGGGCATGGAGAAAAGAATGGGTGCCCTCCCCAGAACACCTCAGAAAGGCAGATCCCCAGAGTTCATATTTGTAATTTACTGTGTACGAGCACTTTAAACACCTTACAGGGTTTTTCTGCCTTCCCATTGCCACCCAGTCTCTTTCCTATAAAATTCAACATCCTTCTCTGTCTCCCAAGTCACCTTATTTCAATTCACCTCTTGTAGTACCAAAGCATTCATTTATTCTGAAAAGTATAATTTTGTCATTGTGTTTCCATGATATATTGTTTTAGAGATGTGAGCCTGAAGCCTGATCTGAACTGGATCCCAGCTCTTCACTAGATGTTTCTCGGAAAAATTATTTAACCTCTCAGAATCTAACCTGTAAAACAGAGTGAGTCATATTTCACTCATGGAGAACTGCAAAATGAATAAGCAATGACATTGAGTGTTTATTCCATAGCTGGCTGCAGAAAAAAAAATAGAGCTCTTAATATTACTGGGATAAATGACTTGCCTAGGTTCACCAGTAGCAAACAGAGTGTATCATATTGTACTCCTCTCTTTTGGCCCTTCATTATTTGACACATGTCTTACATTCTAAGCTAAGAAACAGAATTGTTTAAATAGCAGACCATAATCACAGCATAAATAAAAACTGTTCTAATCTTGAACCACTATTTGCTGGCTCTGTCACTGTCTAATGTTAATGTCTCCTCTGTGGTTTTTCTTAGATCAAATGACTGCGTTTATGTACCTGATAATGCTTTGCTTCTATCTTATTTTGAATTTCTATAAGAGGTGTTCAAGCTCAAATTATTTCATGTATCTACACAATTTTGTTTTCCCTTTGTGGTGACCAATGCCTTATACCTGCCCCCCTCCAATAAATACCAAAAACACAGTCAGTGCCTTCAAGAAGTGTGAAATGGACATGACATGTACTTGGTACACAGTGATTTCATCCTCCCATCTGCTTGTCCTTGTGAGCTGGAGTACGGTTTCAGCCCTATCACCCAGCACTCCAGCTATTAGTGCAAATGGCTAGAGCCAAGACACAAACTAGAACTTCTTTGTGCATCTCAGAGTTGGATTTTCCAAATGTAATATACTTTTCAGACATATCACACCGCATGTATAAAGGTAGGAGAAGTTTACCAGCAATGGTAGTAAGGGTCAGGTTGAAAGTAACAAGAGATCTCCTACCACTATGAACTTCCCCAAGTAGGCAACTGCAGCCACTATGGTCAGTCAGAGGGACCTGTGACTTTTAATAACACCCTGAAAAACAACAAGAATAAAGCTCACAACATTCCAGAACATCTTAGTTACCCATGCTCCCTGTATCCACCCTAATAATCTTTGTATTTATTCCCACATTTGAAAAAAAAATGAGAGCCAGACTCCAGGAGATAAAATCTGACATCTCAAATACATTGAGAGTCTCTCGATGCCTGCAGCTCAGGCAGGCTGCAATGATCTTGAGCAAGATTACAGACTTCATGGAGAAATGGTAGCCTCAGGAAGAAGCTGTCAATCTGAATTAAGACATCAATGTGTCAGATGAGGAAGGTACAGCATGCAGCCTATTGTTGAGTGCGTGTCAGGTGAAGGCAGTACTAATTACTGTGTGATCCAAATATGTCTGTTCCCTACTCCTCCCAAAGTAAGGTCACTGAGTTATTATGGCGTAGTGGTTTGCACTATTTTGGATTCCGCCAAGTGGCAGGTGGCCTGACAAACATGAGACTCAGCATGTTTTGTTGGGTCCCCACAGCTGTGCTGCCAATCAGTTCGGGATGGTTGCAAGTTAATGCTAATTAGCTTCTGTTGATCTGCATATTCCAACAGCCTCCCAGGATTCCCATTTTGATATGCAAGATTGCCAGTTGGGTATGTGATTGAATTAAGAAGGAAAAAAAGATTTTAGCTTCCATGCAGGGACACGTGGGTCTCAATTCCCAGCAGAGGCTGTTACCTTTCTGATTTATGGTTGGCAGTTCTGGCCGTCAGCATGGGAGCACAGGCTCCAGGCTAGAGGGTGCTGCTGGCCTGCTTATGAAAACAAAAGATGATGCCCTCACCTCTTAGCACCCTTCGGAGTAAACATTCTTTCCATCTGGTCTAAGCGCTGGCACTGGCAAGTTAGATAAGAAACGAGTCTCCTGTTTTCTGTTAGGTTCAAATCCATTGCATTCAAAGCCTCTAAACAAAAATGTACCAATAATGAATTATTTCTTATGATGCCTCAAGTGCACTAATTCCAAATGGTCACTTCCAAGCTCATTGGATATCCCTGGATAAACAGCTTTTGCCTTCTTGAGCAAATGGAATCTTAGGAGGTTGTAATAGGGCTTATTAAAGGAGGAAGGGTATAGAACAACGATAGGAAAATATTTAATATAGGTGAGCCCAGAAATATTGCAACATATTTTTAAAAAATTTTAAATTGATTTAAATCGCTATCTGTGCTTACAGTAGATAAGTACTTTGCACATGACTGGAGATTTAAATATGAACAAAAATCATTTTATTTGCCTCCAGGAAAATACAGTATACAAGCAATTCCCAGGCTAAAACAAAACAAAACAAAACAAAAGGTTTATTGCAACTGTGGTAATTCTCTAATATCCTTCCTTTCAATTTACTATGACAAGATGAGAACACTATAAGTTACTTGTTCCATGTTTAATTGCTTCGTTTTCTTGAGCCCACTGCTTCATTTCTCTCAGCTTATATTTCTCCTTGGGTAAAAAAGAAGGTACCTTGCATTAACAAAATTATGCTTGTTAAAGTTATCAACATGTAGGAGGAATTCAGTAGACAGAAATGTCCTTCTGTTTGCTCTTGTAGTGGAAATTGTTGGAGTCACATGAGTCCAGTAAGCTCTGGAGTGGAGGACAGAGGTAGAAGCTAAGAAAGGAGCTCAGCAGGGAACTGCACATGGGGCTGATGCTTTTTAGACTTTGCACCTGTATTTCATCAGGGCAATGAAAATATGATCTCACTGGGTAAACATTACAAAAACAGTTTCCTAAAGTTTTACTTGGCCACAGCCTTTAGAAAGTTCTGCTTCCCTGAAGTGATTAAACAATATTTCTTGGAAAACATTTGCTAAATATAATTGTAAGGACATTTTTTCTTGCTCATTTTCTCATGTAGTTGAATTTGGGAGGGGGAGAAATTGGATTTTTGCTGGAAAAAAGTTACCAAAACTGTGGCAATGTTTACATTTTATATTTATTATGTATTTTATATTCATATTTTGTGCATACATGTATAAATATCTATGTCTCCATTTCCCATATACAAGCATTTTATACATATGAGCATATGTGATTGTATAGCTTATGCATTTAAGCAGGATTCTATGCATATACAAATTTGTGTTCATTACAGTTTGAGGAAAGAGTGTCTGCATACATATACGCATGTGGTTTACGATATGGAACCCATAGTTATTGTTCTTTTGGACATATGTTGTAATGGCCAAAAGTACAGACTCTGTAATCAGATTTCCTATATATACAGCTTTTTAAAATTATATTTTCATTATCATCAAGTAGCTGCTCAAAAGGTTTACAATTCAACCTGTCAGTTTGTAAGTACAATGGGCATCTCCCCTTTCATTATTCTGTCCCATCCCTCCCAGTCCAACCCTTCCCTTTAATTTTTCTAGTTTCATAGGATACTGATTCAATATTATGACTGCTTTCTCACCCCCTCCCTCTCTTCCCTACACATTCCAGCTTTATCATCTATCACCATGAGACTATAAACAAGCTATTTCTATGTTTACTGTGGTGTTATTTTTAATTCATTTATTTTGGATTACTTTGACTATGTATTTTGTTTTTATTTTGCTTAAAATTTTACTGAACAGAAAACTCAAAAGTGCTCTCAGAGCTTGTGGCACTTCTATTTTGCAAGTAGTATAGATTTTAGTTAAAATTTGAAGTACATCATTCCTTTGTTTTGAATAAGATCATCTGGATGTAAGTACTTAACTATGCAAATACAACCTAACTACTCTCCCTGTCCCACCTACCCCAGTGCCTTCCACATTCTTGGGAGAAAGAGTGAAATAACCTGGATGCATTATGTTTTAGACTAACTGGCTAAATATGCCACTTGGCAATGCAAATTGGATGTTTGCTTTAGCAAAACTATTCCTCTGCATACATTGCTGCTTCTTTAGGGGAAAAAGGTTTCTCTATTAAGAAACTCAGGCTGCAAATTATTGCTTGTTTTGACCAAGATACACATGCTCGATATCCTAGATTAGACTGGATTGGAATCTCCACTCCTTTTGTTCCTAGCAATGTGATCTTTGGATAGCCAGGAGTTTGGAAGTAGGAACCTGGGCATCTTCAACAGTATTATTGGGCTGTTGCCGTCATGAATCATTGTTTTATTGTGGCATCATAGCCACAATATTTATGGAAATACTTTTATGGAAAGGTATTTTCCAGAAACAATGTTGGGTATTCTCACAATTGTCTTGGAAAAGAATATATTCATTAAACTCAAATGAGGACAGAAATATTAACCTTATTACATTTCAAGAAATCTGCTGCACTGTGAGACTAAAATTTACGAGGCTGATAGACTGTTTACATACTAATTTTGAAAACTTTAAGTTTTCTTAAATAAATGAGGAACATAAGCATGTAAATAAACAAAAGTCTTCTATATGATGGATGCCAAAGTAAAGTCCAATAAACATAGAAAGAGCAGAGGTGGGATTCTTTTTTTTTTTTAATTTTATTTTATTTTATTTGTGAACATACTGTACAGAGGAGTTACAATTACATGGGCAGGATAATGCGTACATTTCTTACCAAGCATTGCAGCCTCCTCCTTTGTTTACCCTTCACATCCCTTCCCAGCCTCCCCCCTCCCCCCCAATCCCAATCCTTCTCCTTCCTCCCCTTCTTCCCCCCCCCCACACTGACATTGTAAAGCTCGTTTTGGACATGACAACTTGTACTTCTCATTGTTGCAACAGGTCCTTATCCTTAAACAACTGTATCCTTAAACAACTGGGTTTTCCCCATCTCTTCCACAAGTTATACTGACATCAAATATAGTGAAAGCAGGGGTTATACTGTGGAGGAGGGACATACAAAGCAACAAAGAGATAATCTTATAAATGCGTTAGAAACACATGCATGAAAGAAAAAAACATTAAAATACACATCTAAGGGTTCATTTTCCTGACATCACATTATCTGACCTTTTCCGCTTGCCTCATACATCTACTAGATATTACAAATAAGGGAAACCATGGGACCTATGTTTCTTTGGGCCTGGCTTACTTCACTTAATATAATTTTTTCCAAGTTTTTCAGAGGTGGGATTCTTGTCAAGGACAGAAAGTAGTGAAAGCCAGGAACCAGTGGCTCACACTGTAATATTAGCTACTCAGGAGTCTGAGATCTGAGGATCGTGGTACAAAGCCAGCCCAGGAAGGAAAGTAGTCTGTGAGACTCTTATCTCCAATAAACCACCAGAAAACTGGAAGTGGCACTGTGGCTCAACTGGTAGAGCACTCACCTTGAGCTGAAGAGCTCAGGGACAGTGCCCAGGCCCAGAGTTCAAGCCCCACGACTGACAAACAAAAAAAGAATACAGCAAATGGAAAGAGGAAGTAGGATATTTCTTCTGAAATGTTCAGAAGAAATGTTTGAAGTCACGGAAGGAAAGGAATGTAAGAAATACACAGAATGATCACTAGTTTTGTGTACCTGAGAAATCAGCCACACTATGTGGTTCATGCGTGCCTTGCTAAACTGTACCATCTCTCATGGTTTCCATGAAACCATGGAAAGGGTTTAAGCAGATAAGACTCACTTATCTTTTCATTGTAGGTAGAACATTCTTGCAGATACCAAAGTAAAATGGGAAGTAGAGGCAGAGAATTGGAATAATAAAGATTAGAACCAAACAAGTTTTAATGAGGGTCAATATCAAGGAGCATTTAAAAACATATTTAGAAGACAACCATCTTCAAAACTTGGCGATTTGTCCTTGGACAAATTGGATCAATCAGTTTTCTCTTGGAAGTAATAAATGAAACACCAGAATACAAGGCAAACAACATGCTGGAGAAGGACAGGAAAAATGAATTTAGTTTGGAAAACTCTGAGCTAGATGATTTGTGGGTATTCAGATAGAACTACAAATGTGGATATATAGGCTTGGAGTTAAGCAGGGAAAGTTGAGGCTAAAAAGTGATGTCTAGAAGTAATCAATTTAGCTAGGCACAGGTAGCTCATACCTGTAATTCTGGCTACTCAGGAAACTGAGATCTGAGAATCCCTGTTTGAAGCCAGCCAGAGCTACAAAATCTGTGAGACTCTTTATCTCCAATTAACCATGAAAAAACTGGAAGTAGAGCTGTGGCTCAAGTGGTAGAGTACTAGGAAGAAGCTAAGGGGCAGTAACCAAGCCCTGAGTTCGAATCCCAGGACTGGCGCACGTGCGCGTGCACACACACACATACACACGCACACACACACACACATACACACGCACACACACACACACACACACACACACACACACACACAAGTAACCAATTAGCTATGGTAAATATCTACGCAATAGATGAAATAGCCTACCAAACCTTTATAGTGAGGTGAGAACAAGAATGAGGAGGAAAGTACCAGGAATAACAGCATTTGTGAAAATGATGTTAATCCTCTATTTTCTATCATCTGATTATTCAATACACTGAGCAAACTCCTAGACTGTCTGAAAGACCAAATGAGTTTCCTAATTTGTGGTGTTTTATTTTCAGGAAGTCCTTCTGAATCTGGAGCCCATAGAGAAAGAGATTAATTTCAATTGTAATTGGATAATTGCAAATTTCATGAATGTTTTATTAATGAAGCTCACATTTTTTTTCCTAGGAAAAATGGGACAGTTGACTCTTCTTTTTGAATTATTTGGTAAACATTCAATGTCCTTGTTTTAAGGAATTGCACATTTATAGACCCCATGCAATGTCTTTCTGGAGAATTTGAGTGATGTTTTAAAGAACAGGTAGGCTTTACAACTAGCCTATCTTCAAAGATGAAAATAAGATTTTATAGCTAAATTCTACAAGGCCTTTAAAGCAGAGCTCACACTAATACTCCTCCAACTCTTCAATGAAATTGAAAGAGAAAGTTCACTACCAAACTCATTCTATGAAGCCATCATAACCCTCATCACAAAACCAGGCAGGGACTCATCAAAGAAAGAGAAGTATAGACCAATTTCTTTGATGAACATTGATGCAAAACTTCTCAACAAAATTTTGGCCAATCGACTTCAACAATTCACCCAAAAAATCATACACCATGATCAAACAGGATTCATTTCAGGGATACAAAGTGGTTCAATATACACAAATCAATTAATATAATTCATCACATCAACAGGAGCAAGGATAAGAACCACACGGTTATCTCAATAGATGCAGAAAAAGCATTTGACAAGATCTAACACCCCTTTATGATGAGGGTTCTGGAAAAATTAGGAATCCATAGAACATTCCTCAATACAATAAAGGCTGTATATGACAAACCTACCGCCAGCATTATACTTAATGGTGAAAAACTAAAGCCATTTCCTCTTAACTCAGGAACACGACAATGTTGTCCACTCTCTCTACTTCTCTTCAATCTAGTATTAGAATGCCTAGCTACAGCAATAAGACAAGATGCAAACATATAGGGATCCAAATAGAGAAAGAAGTAAAACTCTCCTTCTTTGCAGATGATATGGTCTTGTATTTAAAGAATCCCACGGACTCCACTCCCAAATTACTCAAGCTGATTCAAAACTTAGTAGCAGGGTATAAAATTAACCCTCAAAAATCAATGTCTTTTCTGTATGCCAACAATGAGAAATGTGTGGCTGAAATCAGGAAAGCAAATCCATTCATAATGGCCCCACAAAAAATAAAATACCTAGGAATTAACTTAACCAAAGAAGTGAAGGACCTTTATGATGAAAACTTTAAAAACGTGAAAAGGGAAATGAAAACAGAACGTAGAAAGTGGCAAAACCTCCCATGCTCCTGGATTGGAAAGATCAACATCATGAAAATGGCAATACTTCCCAAGGCTATCTACAAATTCAATGCGATACCTATCAATATTCCAACTTCATTTTTCAAGGATAGAAGAGGCAAACCAAAAATTCACATGAAACAATAAAAGACCCTGAATAGCAAAAACGATATTCAACAGAAAGAACAGTGTTGGAGGAATATCAATACCAAATTTCAAACTCTACTTCAAAGTCATAGTAATCAAAACAGCTTGGTACTGGCACAAGAACAGACCTCAGGACCAATGGAATAGAATTGAAAACCCAGAAATGAACTTAAAAGACATAGCCATCTAATCCTGGAAAAGGGAGCTAAAAAAATAGAATGGAAGAAAGACAGCCTCTTCAGTAAATGGTGCTGGCAAAATTGGTTAACAACTTGTAGAAAACTAAAGCTAGATCCTTATATATCACCCTGCACCAGAATCAACTCCAAATGGATCAAAGACCTCAGAGTCAAAGCAGAAACTCTGAAAATATTACAGGATAGAATAGGAGAAACCCTAGGTTTCCTTGGCACAGGCCGAAATTTTCTTAATAGAGACCCAGAAACACAAAGAAAGGTTGGACAAATGGGATTGAATGAAATTGCAAAGCTTCTGCATGACAAAGGACATAGCTAGCAAGATCAATAGAAAGCCTACGGATTGGGAGAAGATCTTCATTAGCCATACAACGGACAAGGGTCTCATATCTAAAATATACCTGGCACTCAAAAAATTAAATCCTCCAACAACAAATCTTCAAAGAAACAACTGCCCAATAAATAAGTGGGCTAAAGACTTAAAGAGAAACTTCTCTGAAGAGGAAAGAATGATGGCCAATAGACACATGAAGAAATGCTCAACTTCCTAGCCATAAAAGAAATGCAAATCAAAACAACATTGAGATACCACCTCACTCCAGTTAGAATGGCTATAATCAAGAGATTTAATAACAACAGATGCTGGAGGGGATGTGGACAGAAGGGAACCTTACTGCATTTTGGTGGGAGTGTGAACTTGTTCAACCACTTTGGAAAGTAGTATGGAGTTTCCTCAAAAGACTCCACATAGAGCTCCCCTATGAGCCAGAAACCCCACTTTTGGGCATTTACCCAAATGTTCACAAACAAGACTGCACTAAAGCTACCAGCACGACTATGTTTATTGCAGCATTATTTACTATAGCTAAGATATGGAACCAACCCAGATGTCCCTCAGTAGATAGATAAAGGTTCAAGAAAATGTGGTATATATACACAATGGAATTCTATGCCTCCATCAGAAAGAATGGCATTGCCCCATTTGTTAGGAAATGGAAAGACTTGGAAAAAATTATATTAAGTGAAGTAAGCCAGGCCCAAAGAAACATAGGTCCCATGGTTTCCTTTATTTGCAATATCTAGTATATGTCTGAGTCAAGCAGAAAAGGTCAGATAAGGTGATGTTAGGAAAATGAACCCTAAGATATGTATTCAAATGTTTTTTTTCTTTCATGGGATTGTTTCTCACACAATTATAAGATGATTTCTTTGTTGCTTTGTATGTCCCTCCCCCACAGTATTACCCCTGCTTTCACTGTATTTGATGTTGGTATAATTTGTAGAGGGGAAGGGGAAAAACAAATCGTTTAAATAGGTATACAGGTGGACCCATTACAACAATGAGATGTACAAGTAGTTATGTCAAAAACAAACTTTGCAACTTTGGTGGGGTAGGGAGGATTGGATAGGGGAGGGATGGGGGGAGGTTGGGATGGAAAGGGGAAACAAAGGAGGAGGCTACAATGCTTGATAAGAAATGTACTCATTATCTTGCCCATGTAATTGTAACCCTCTGTACAGTATTTTCACAATAAAAAATAAATAAATAAAATTAAAAATTAAAAATAAATAAATAAAAAAGAAAGAAAATGTGGTATATATATATACAATGGAATTCTATTCCTCCATCAGAAAGAATGACATTGCCCCATTTGTTAGGAAATGGAAAGACTTGGAAAAAATTATATTAAGTGAAGTAAGCCAGGCCCAAAGAAACATAGATCCCATGGTTTCCCTTATTTGCAATAACTAGTATATGTCTGAGTCAAGCAGAAAACGTCAGATAAGTTGATGATAGGTAAATGAACCCTAAGATATGTATTCAAATGTTTTTTTTCTTTCATTGGATTGTTTCTAACACATTTATAAGATTATTTCTTTGTTGTTTTGTATGTCCCTCCCCCACAGTATAACCCCTGCTTTCACTGTATTTGATGTTGGTATAATTTGTGGAGGGGAAGGGAAAAACCAAATTATTCAAATAGGGATACAGGTGGTCCCACTGCAACAATGAGATGTACAAGTCATTATGTTGAAATGCACTTTACAACTCTGGTTGGGAGGGGTTGGGGGGAGGAGAATTGGGTGGGGAGGGTGGGGAGGATGGGAAGGGATGGGAAGGGGAAACAAAGGAGGCGGCTACAATGCTTGATAAGAAATGTACTCATGATCTTGCCCATGAAATTGTAACCCCTCTGTACAGTATTTTCACAATTGATCTTATAGACCAATTGCTTTTTTGTTTAAATTATTTCAAACTATTTATTTCTCTAACCTAAAATACTTTGTGAATCAAATAAGGGAGATAGGAGTCAATATCTTACCAGATAATAATACTGAGCACATCTCTGGCTCAGTGTGGGACTTCCTGAGGCCAGAAGCTATGCCATGCATATCATCTATTCAGGGAGTATTTACCAGGACAGGATTGAAGAGATAGGGATAAGACCAGGCAAAAGAGAAAAAGCAATGAAAAGATATCATAAAAGCGGTCATGAGTGCAAATAACTGATATTCAACCTCCCTTCTATGCAGTACCTTAGAACTCTACTTAAGGAAAGGGATAGATAGATAGATAGATAGATAGATAGATAGATAGATAGATAGATAGATAGATAGATAGATAGATAGATAGATAGATAGATAGATAGCTTGTCAGTAACTAGTTCCCAGTTATCAAGAGAAGTCTCAGAGCTTCCATTGTATGTCCAGGTTGTGTACACTTATTGAGAGTATCTGCTACAAAGCCCAGGTTGTGTACATTTATTGGGAGTATCTGCTCCAAAGCCCATTTATTGGGCATATCTGCTACTAAGCAAGACATAGGGGGGAAAGTTGGATTTGAAAATACCTGAATAAACTAATCAACACAGGCTATTACAACAGCAGATGAAGCAAAAGATGGAGCCCAAAAGGGCTTTGTTAGTCTCTATTGCTTTCATAACAAACATTATGAACTTAGTGTCTTCATACAATACAAATTTGTTACATATCATTTATGGAGATCTGAAGTTTAAAATAGACTCATGTGGCTCTTAAGGGGTCCACAGGGCATAATACTTCTGGTTTCTCTAGGAGAAAATTTATGTCTTCATTTTTCCAGCTTCTAAAGACAATCCTCATCTCTTAACCCATTGCTCGCTCTCAGCAATAACATCACTTCAATCTTGCTTCTGTCACTATACCCTGTCCTCTTGTTCTAAGCTACTCATAACAACTATTGCAATTGTATAGGGTTCACATGACCAGCTATGATCATCTTCCCATTTCAAAGTGCTTACTTATATCTACAAAGTCCCTTTACTCACCTAAAATAATATATTCTAGAGTTCAATGGATTTGGATACGGAATATCTTTGGTGAGTCATTCTGCCTGCTATAACATTCAGTATAGATTTCTAATAAATGTTTGGAATTCTCCTTTATCTTACTGCTTGCTGAGTTTCCATCCTTCTTCCACTGCACTTGTATTTTTCAGTATTCTCCAGAAAAACAGACTCAGTAGGATGTATATAAACATACGTACTCTGAGTTTTATTCTAACGTTTATGTAACTATGGAAACTAATTCCTATAATTTATTTTATGCATGATGATGAAAACAGAAAAGACATTGGTATAGTTCAAAGGCCTGAGAGCCAAAGAGTTGATTTATAAAGTCCACTGTGAGACCCAAGGCCTCAGAACCAAAAGCACTGAGCAGGCAAAAATCAATGACCCAGCTTAGGTGGTCAGACAAAGAAGATAAAAAATCTGCCTACCTCTACCATTTTGTTGGATTCAGGCTCTCAATAGACTGAGTGATGTCCATCCCACACTGGAGGTAGCAATTTACTTTAGTCAGTTTCAATCCTAATTTCTTCCTGATACACTACCACAGCTATATCCAGAAACAATGTTTAACCAGATACTGGCCATTCTGTGACATGGTCAAATTGATACACCAAATTCACTCTCCCATTACACAATGTAAATTTTGATCAAGTCACATAGCTAGTAAATAAAAAAGCAAGTGTAATCAATGGCATGATTGAGACTCCATTGATGGGAGCGGGAAGGGAACTTAGCATTCCATGACTCATTTGTGGGAGGTAAAGGACAGTGGTTGGAGGTTCAGGTGCCAGCACAGGCTGGAGTGATTCAAGTTTACACGAGAATGAGCTAATGTAAGTGAGAAATAGAAGCACAAAGCCAGAACCGATTCCATTGCCAGTGCAATTATATTAAATTTCTTTCAGTTCAGAAGGGATGGAATTATACCATTCTTGAGTTGCCCCCAAACAGATAAGATTGACTAAAAGATAAGTCAGTTCATTGTTGTAAAATCTTATCTTGACTTGGTTTCTTGCTGAGAATCAGCACTCAAATGGAAGACATGGATGAAATTATTACACAGTTGCTCCAGCAGGAATATTAATAACATACATACAATTTTATAAAGTAATTAAGATAAATATCTACACAAGTAATAGTCATCTTAAGAAAACATACATTGCAAGTACCTTGAGAATTTATGGTTAGTGATGTTATTCCTTACTCTACCTACAAACTCTGATAAATATTTTTAATTTCATAGTCATTATTCCATTTTTCTTGATTTTTCAGGTTATATACATATTCCTAAACTATACATTACTAATATTGTCTATGAGTATGATGATAGTGTATAAATTCTGCTATTGAATTACATTGATGCATACAGCTCTATTAGCAAATTATGACTTCCTTTCTCTCATATGTTTTATGTCTTTATCTTGTCCTAGACAAGAAAATTGCAGTGTTTTTGGTTTGCTTTGTATATTATTTTATTCTAACTGGGAAAACAAAAATTACTATAAGTTGGTTCATTACTAATCAACCGAATTTTGTATCTTGCCATTCTAAGTACATTGGAGAGGATAATTGGTATCGTTTAGTCCAACCTTTGTGAATCTTTTCATCATTACTCAATTTCCCAAACCATTTTTGCACCTAAACTATAGATCATGGAGAGTATAAAAAGGAAGAGAAAAATATAATTTCCTTAGTCAATCTAGGCTACCATAACAATAATACTGTATCCGGAATGGTCTAAACAACAAACATTCATTTCTCACTGTTTTGGAGGTGTCAAACAGATCTGTACTGAGTAAAAGCCTACTTTCCAGCATGGTCTCATATGGCCAAGGTAGAGATCTCGTGACTCTTATGTTTATAAGGACATTAATCCCATGTGTGCGCGCGCCCTGGTCCTAGCACTTGAATTCACAGCCTAGCCATTCTTCTTGAGCTCAAAGCTAGTGCTCTACCTCTTGAATTTTATCTCTATTTCTGGCTTTTTGGTGATTAATTGGAAAGAGTTTCATGAACCTTCCTATTTGGGCTGGTTTTGAACCACAATCATTAGATCTCAGCCTCCTGCATATGTAGGACAATAGTCATGAGCCTCAGGCACATTGCAAGGGTCACTTTTCATAATTGAATCTAACCCTAGTCATCTTCAAAAGGTCTCACTTCTATGTACCATCTCACTGAGAATAAGTTTGTTTCACCATGTGAATCTAGGTAAATAAATAGATATGTTCCCCTATTAGATTCAGTTCTTGATGTCACATATAATCTTTGGTGTAGCCACCATTACACCCTCTTTTAAAGGAGGAGCATCAGATTCCCAAGGTAACTAATAGATTCCAGACTTTCCATTTGATCAGCTAACAAAGGTAAGGGGCATTGTTACTGAAGTCACTTATCAGAGATTTCTTGCTTTTTTTGATTTCAAGAAAACTTACAAAATGAACATAACAAGCTGGCTACTAGTGGTTCACACCTGTAATCCTAGCTACTCAGGAGGCTGAGATGTGAGGATTGCAGGTGGAAGCCAGCCCAGACAGGAAAGGCTGTGAGGCTCTGATCTCCAATTTCACACACACACACACACACACACACACACACACACACACACACACACACACACAGAAGAGTGGAAGTGGAGCTGTGGCTCAAGTGATAAAAGCACTGGTCATGAGCACTTGCACACAAAAGCTCATAGACAGCACTGAGGCCAGGACTGGCACAAATTTTTTAATAATAATAATCCTTATATATCTTCTCTCAGAATCCTTAAATATTAACACAGTTGGACATTTATTTTAGCATTCACACACATGCACACACATATACACACACCTTTCACCTAAGTATACTGTCTTTCATTTATCCATGTATCACCCACTAGTTTAATCATCTATGTATCAATCTTCTCTTAAATGATAGCATAATGATTGGCAAATGGTAACTTTTCTAGTGTTAACCATCCTTCTCCATTTTACTCCAAGATAGTTTTTATTTATTCCATATTTTTGTATTTATATCATTCTGTGTATCTGTGTAGAGTGAGTCCATCTTATAAAAATCTTGTCACAAGATTCTTAACCTTTATGAGCTTTTCGTTGTTCTTCTGTAAAAGACAATTGATGATAATATTTACCATCTATATTTGCTAACAGATTAAATGAGTTGATTTACTTAAAGTTCTCAAAATCATGAATAATTGGGCCTCTGTACTAATAGTAGTAGTAGTAGTAGTAGTATTTGTCAGACTCTTCTCATATAGTAAGAATAGTTAGGGGTCTTTCCTTGCAATGCTTTATGATCTTGGACGATCCTTTTAACCTCTCTTGGTCTCATTTCCCTCACCTATAAAACAAAGGAGTTGAGTTAATGGTCTCTAAATTCAATTACAGTTTTAATGCAAGAAACTGGGATTCTGTACCTATAAAAATTTATGCACAAATCCACTTTCTTCCAACAACCTGTCAAATATTCTGTATTATCTTTACAACATGAATATTTTCCATAACTCAATTGCTCTTCCAAAATTTCAAAGGATATATAATATTTTATCTCTGAATAAACAGTTTCAGTGTGCCATCTAATCATACTTTATATTTTAGCAATATTAGTTGATAACAGCTCTTTCCCTCCCATGCTGATGAGTTCTGACAAAATGTAAAATAGCTAAAGACAGATGGCTTGCAGTTCCAACTGTTGGGGTCTATTTTCTTCTGCCAGCAAGGTCAGTGATCCTTCAACTAAGTGTGGCCTCAGACCACATGATGGCTCTGATTTGCATATTAGAGAAAGACAAATTCAAACACTTTGCATGTTTTTTTTTTTCTGAAACATATGAGTCATATCATGAAGTGTGACTGGTTCAGCTTGGAAATTTATTATAGGTAGCCATCTATGTTGTTGAAATAGAGAATATTAATAGAAAGGTAGTAACTGGATTCATTTCAGAATTAAACATTTCATAAAGGAGAGATTGTCTGAGCTCATGGGAAAAATTTTGGACTTGGGTTTCAGTATCTAGGCTTAAGGTGTAGTTCTTACACCATAGACCTGTTAACTAGATCAAGTGAGTTTCAGTTTCCTCTTAATGCCAAACTGGAATAACATGACACATCTTACAGAGGTAAGAACCAGATTCACTGAAAGCACTGGCATATAAAGGGTGCCTAGAAGATGGTTGCAAACATATTCAAACATATTTTCCAGAAATTCTTAGAAACATATTTGGAGGTGTTACGCTGGGGGCTCTGACCTCAAATCCATTTTAGATATTATCATTGTGGACTGGTAGAATGTTGGATTGCTGCCTGCCAAGTATTTAGACCAGACTCAATCCTCTGTTCTAAAAAAGAAAGAAAGAGAGAAAGAAAGAAAAGAAAGAAAGAAAGAAAGAAAGAAAGAAAGAAAGAAAGAAAGAAAGAAAGAAAGAAAGAAAGAAAGGAAAGACGAAAGAGAAAGAGAGAGAGAGAAAGGAAGGAAAAGAGAGAAAGGAAGAAAGAAAAGAAAGAAAGAAAGAAAGAAAGAAAGAAAGAAAGAAAGAAAGAAAGAAAGAAAGAAGGAAAGAAAGAAAGAAAGGAAAGACGAAAGAGAAAGAGAGAGAGAGAAAGGAAGGAAAAGAGAGAAAGGAAGAAAGAAAAGAAAGAAAGAAAGAAAGAAAGAAAGAAAGAAAGAAAGAAAGAAAGAAAGAAAGAAAGAAAGGAAAGACGAAAGAGAAAGAGAGAGAGAGAAAGGAAGGAAAAGAGAGAAAGGAAGAAAGAAAAGAAAGAAAGAAAGAAAGAAAGAAAGAAAGAAAGAAAGAAAGAAAGAAAGAAAGAAAGAAAGAAAGAAAGAAAGAAGGGAAGGAAGAAAGCAAGCAAGGAAGAAAGAAAAGAAAAGAAAAAAAAACTACAGAGGGACTAGATATAAAAACAAGGCTCAGGTTTAACAGAACGGCCATCTTGTAAGATTTTTTGTTTTCCTAAACAGAACTTCAAAGGCCAGAAATTACAGAATTCTAAATTGAGGATCTCAGGACCCTAGACAGTAGGGGGTTAAATGAGGTATTTATGTAAAACACCTAGTACAATTCTGGCACAAAATAAAAGCCAAATGATTGCTTATTGTTGATTTATGCTGAACTTGTCAGACACTGTAACTGTCTTTACACATACTTGAGTTCCTGTGGTGGAAAGTCTCTGTTACACTTTATCTCTTAGGAGGCTCTTCCTTCTTCTTTAAAATTTCAAATCCTATGTTAGAGCATCATTTTGGGCCTAGCAATCCTCCCATCAATCTAATCTTGCTATCCGAATACAAATGCTGCTCAATCGCCTTCCAAGTCCTAACTGGTTTTCCCCCTTTCCCATGCTCCAGCAACACACAAAATGTGTCTGCTTCTCTCAATTGACTATAGAAAGGACAGGTTTTCTTTGAAGGTGTAAGCCTAGTTTCCTTATCTCTCCACTTTCCTTGGGTAAGTCCATGGTTACCTCAGCATTGCATTTTTCCTTTTGGATGGTGCCAATATTTATGACTTAATTCATTCTATTCTCCCAAGACTAAGATCCATATAACCAACCATCTTCTGAAAATAACATTTCCTGTGTTTTGCAAACACTCCAAATTCAATATGTGCAAAACTCAAGCTAACTCTCAACTATATTTTTTTCTTTAATATTCTCCTTTGAGTCACTTTGGAAAATATTTTGATAGTTTCTAATACTGTTTATATAGAGTTACTATCTAACTTAGAAATTATGCTTCTTAATATATACTAATAAATTTAAGAATATAACAAAATCTATCTATATATTCTTATCACTATTGTTTGAAATAGACAAAAATGTAAAAATAAGAGTCCATATGACCAACTACTATTAGTAGTTGGATAATAAAATGGGAAATATTATTCAGCTATAAAGAAGAAATGAAGTACTTGCCCATGTTACAACACAGATGAACCTTTAAAAAAAACACCTCATGCTAAGCAAAAGATTCCAGACACAAATTGTGATTCTACTCATATGAAATTTCTAGAATACATCATTTCACTGAAATGGCACTGAAATGGATTGTTGGCCATCAAAGAGTAGAGGCATCAAAGTATGGGAAGTAACTTCGGATAGATATGGGATTTCTCTTATGATTGATGAAGATATTCTAAAATTAATCACAGTGATTGCTGCACAGTTTTGTAGCTATAGTAAAAAAAAAAAGATCCCACTGAATTGTGTACTTTTATAGTATAGGTTTTATAATGTGTAAATTATATCTCTATTTCAATTTTTAAAACTTCTTTATCCTATGACTTCAATATGCAACACTATCACTTTATAACTACTGCACTCACAAATACTAGAAAGTTTGGTAGCATTTTAAATTCCTGTTATTCCCATCATACGAAACCAAATTGAATAGTTAGAAGGTTATTTTGTTTTTTATAAATAAGGAATTATCTTGAATGTAAGCACCAGCACAAGAAATTTTCACAGTGCTTTGCAACTTACAAAGCTCTAATATTCACAAATCATCATCAGAATAACTCTATAACAATGAGAGAACATATTTTTAAAGTGGCTTATTTAAAGTCCCATAACTAAGCTGGTTTACACTCAAGACCTTTCGTGCTGAGTCTGACATTTATGTCACTGTAAGGTCCACTCCTGGATGGGAGTGCAGACTCCTGGTGGAGTGCAGACTCCACCCTCCTCGCAGCAAAGTCTCTGCCCAGTACCTGCGTTACCTAGGCAACTGGGACACCTGGAAGAGGTCACATCTGCATCCGCAGAGGTCACATCTGAATTTGATGTGGCCACACCTTTTTCCTCCCATACCCTAGATAAGGCCTAGCCCAGGCCCAGATGCCCTCTCTCTGCTCTTTTCTAGCTCTTTTCTAGCTCTTCCCTAGCGCTTCTCTTTTCTAGCTACTTTCTCTCTTTTCTAGCTCTCTCTTAGCTCTTTTCCCCAGCTCTCTCTCTTTCTCTCTCTCTTTCCCAGCTCTCTCTCTTTCCCAGGACTTTCCCCACTGCGTGGAGGACCAAGATGGCCTAGTGCCAGCCGGAACGACGAATAAACCTACCCCTTACCTGAATACCACGTGCGTGGTGCTGTTCTTACTCGGCTACCTCTTTTTAAAAACCTAACGGTCACTGTGCCAAATCGAACACGCTATGTGAACCCATGTGTAGACACTGTAGTTTCCGTAACAGGGAGAAGAGTTTGCTCTGTCTAATCCTAGAAGGGAGACCAAATCAGAGAAATATGAGCAAGATTACCCTTAGAGCCCCTAAGGGAAGAGAACAATCATCACTTGAGTATCATTGATTCTTCTCAGCAGAAGAATGGGAGTTGTTCAATCCCCATCAGTAGACAAAGAAGAAACAGCTGAACTTTGATCATCACATTCCAACAATGAGCTCTTCCGAGTTTAGATGTTTGTTATGCAGAATTATTTTTACATCAGTTAATCATAAAAAAAATCTCTAGAAGAGAGATTCTCACTCTTGGAGCATCTTTTGCCCCAGGGAACATTTGTCAATGTCTGGAGATATTTTTGTCACAGCTGGGCAGGGAATGGGGGATGTAGTACTTGCATCTAGCTAGCAGAAGCTAGAGATCTTGCTAAATGCACTACAGTGCACAAGACAGTTTTCCCAACATAGAATTATCCACTTCAGTGTCAATAGCGCTCTGGTGCAGTATCAACTGTTCTAAATGTATTCTCAGTTACTGAGCCTCACAAGATATATGTCCCACTGCTGCTTGGCTCTGGAAGACTCCCATAAAAAACAATTCATGGACAAAAGGGCCTCGGGCTCTCCTTAAAATAAAGGGTTCATGTGGATTCAATTCAGCTTGGCTTAAAACTTTAATGTTTACCTACTGTGCAGAAAGCACTGGGCTAATACACTATTGGGCAATATGCAAATAATTAGAGTGTGCTCTATACCCTTCAGGAACTTATAATGCATCAAAGGTGGTAACTATTACAAGAATAGGATGATGAATTCTCTGTAACTATATGGTAGATTTGTAGTAAATACTATTTTTATATCTGCCCTAGCTTTATCAAACTTTACCTCTTTGCTTTTGATAGGAGACTGTTTCAGATTTGATGAAGAAAACTGAGTATGAGCCACTAGTATGAGCCTCTGCAGTATGGTCTCTGCACTCTCTATTTTGCATTTTTGTTCCATAGTTTCCTGCTTCCGTGGATAAAGTGTCTTTTGTAGTTGTCCAAGCTAAACTCTTCTATTTATTTCCTCACCCTTCTCCCTCAGCTCTATGGCATTCACTATCTAACTCAATCAGTAATCAATAATACTTAATTGGGACTGTATATAATTCAATTAGCACAATATGAAACATTCAATGAACATGCCTCTTAAATTCCCACTTCAAATAGCTTCCATTCTAAACAAAATTACCTTGTAAATGATACCTGCCTTTCTTGCTTTTCTTGTCTTTTGAGCCTCTCCTCTCTATTTGCATGTTCATAATCAGAAATCTGATTCTGCATGGAATCTGAAACTGTATGGAATCCACTCTCTGATCATTTATGTGCTACAAAATTCCATAGACCTGTCTTAGGTGATTCTTACAAAAAAAAAAATGTTCTATGTCCCTAGATACAAAAGCTTTTTCATAACATTTTAAAAGGCTATTCTGACACAAGTACTGAGTCTTAGTTTACAAACACTGTAGTCAACAAAGTTTAGTTCTCACTGGAGAACTCTATTGCATTCACCATTATCTCTTGTGGATGTATTTCTAAACAATATTTAGAAATGAGAAGGACACTTTGTCAAGTGCCTATAAGGAATACTTTGTCTTGCTGAGGAGTATCTGATTAAATTAGACCAGATTTCCATTCTTTAGGTAATCTCTCAAAAAGAAATATAAAATGCATGGGCATGACTCAGGTTGTAGAGTGACAGCCAATGAATGAAAGCATCAGATAACAAGTTCAAATTCCAGTCTATGGACAAAAAAATGATATAAAAAATTCAAAAGAAATAACCAACTCTTTTCCAGGGACCAGTGGCTCACGCCTATAATCCTAACCACTCAGGAAGCTGAGATCAGAGGATCACTGTCGGAAGCCAATCCAGGCGGGAAAGTGTGTGAGACTCTTCCCTCCAATTAGCCAGCATAAAGCAGGAAGTGGAGCTGAGCTAACCTTGAGCAAAAAAAGCTTAAGGATACCACTCAGGCCCAGAGTTCAAGACTGAGAACTAGGGGGAAAGAAAGACAAAGAAAGAGGGCTGGGAAGGTGGCTCAGTGGTAGAGTGCTTGCCTTGCATGCTTGAGGCCCTGGGTTCAATTCCTCAGTACCACATAAGCAAAAAGAAAAAAGCCGGAAGTGGCGCTGTTTAAGTGGTAGAATGCTAGCCTTGAGCTGAAGAGCTGAGGGACAGCGCCCAGGCCCAGAGTTCAGGCCCAGGACTGGACCCCCCCCCCAAAAAAAAAAAAAGAAAAGAAAAGAAAGACAGAGAAAGAAATATAAAATTCAGCATTTGGTAAGAACTTCAATGTGTAGACAAGTCTAGAATTAAGGGAAAGCTATGGTCATTGAAGTCAACCAGACTAGATGGATCTAAACCTATATATATATAATATGCTTTGTCTGAGTGCTAAAGTTCTCATCTGCAAATTACAGATGAGAATAATATTCTCAGACAATTATAAGAATAATAATACCTCACATTCTATGCTGAGACTATTTAGTTGAGTAATGAAGTGTTAATACTATATGGAGTTTAATAAAGAATGATTAAACTACAGTGATATAAGGATTAATTTTACTATTATAATTGAACCTTAATTATGTATATGTTTTAAAAACCAGGAATCCAAACATGTAAAATTCTCCACAGATCAATATTTTCTTATTGTTAAATTCCATGTTCAGGAAAAGAGCCAAGAAAATGTATATTTCATAAGCTACAATTTCCTGGCATCAGTTATTTGAACATTCTGTATTTTCATATATATATATATATATATATATATATATATGTTTATATATGGTGGTAGATAATAATTTATGTCCAGGCTGTCAGAGTTTCTCAGTTTCATACAAAAAATTGCCTGAAATTAATAAGCATGAGTGAGTTATTCATTCATTCATTCATAAAATACACACTGAATCCATTCTACATACCAGGGACTATGATAAGTTGGGGATTCGGACAAAAAAGACAGGGCTTATGGACTCATAAAGACAGAAAGAAAATCATTTTACTAATCTACAATGGCAAACTTTAACAAGTTCCCTGAGTAGAAGAAAATAGAGTTGTGGAATCATGAGATAAGGAACCAACTATTGCTAGCAACTCAAAGAAAGCTTCCCTGAGGAGATGATAGTTGAGACTCAACCAGAAAATAAGGTGGAAAATAAGAGTTTTCCAGGCAGGAGGAACAGCATAGGTTGGATACTGTAGAGGGTCCGGGCAGTGTAACTTGGAAAAAAGAAAGAACAGAAAATCTGGCTCTATAATAGAATGTGCCATACAGAATTAGATCCCAGAACCTTTCCCTGAGAAGTATGGTTGACAGGCAGCCTCCAGCCATTACATTTTAGATCCAGGAAAGTGTTCTTACTGAGGCCAAGTGCTTGCTAAGAACTTTCAGCTGATGACTGAACATAGTGGAGGTCTACCACCAGGTCATTTGCACATGATTTGAGATACATCCCCCACAGGTAACCTCTGTGTAGGGCCTTTCCAGCAGCCTGAGCAGTATTTCTTCAGAGTTATACTATAATAAAGAAGTTCTAACTTACTTTTCTTCCTTTAGCTTCTCCTCTGACAGCTTTCACATCTGTATAGTGCTCTGACTACTTTTGTTCCCTTCCCCTTAATTATAGCTTCATTTGGGATCAATTGTGAATGCACAATTTTCATTTTACATAGACAACTACTGGCCTAATCTGCCCATACTGGGCAGTTCAATATACATATTCTTTGGCTGCCTCATAGTCGAGCTGTCTGTTTCTACTTGAAACACACAAAGAGATATTTTTTAAAAGGTATGTCATTCTTCATTACATATGGCACAGTCATATTTTAGAACATCAAGGACATGTGCTGTGATTCTTACTATAAACTCCATAATACATTTTCCTCATTAAGACAGTATCATAATTTGTGTACTATGGTTTGGTCTACACAATGTCCTAAGGCCTACACCAGCAGCAGTGTTGCTTAGCCTGAAGCCTGATTGTGACAGTACTGTCTAAAGCCATCAAGAATGTGCTCCAGTAGCAAGGATAGTGACTTATTCTGATACATCAGAATAAGCCTCTTCTGTGGCTAATGCTGGCAAGAAGAATGATCAAGAGCTGGGATCCTCAAAAGCAACTGACATGGTGAGGCTTCTGATATTTTAAGTAACAGAACTTAAACATCACAAGCCAGATCAACTGTGATCTAAGCATGTCCTTTGACTAGGATGTTTTCCCCAGATCCATCTATGGAATTCACATCACTGCAGCTGACAACTATTCCTTTGCACTCCAGGAGGGGGAGAGTTCTTCTTGCCAACCAGTTCATAAGTAGCTTCATCCCCAACCATGCTTAATACCAATGTTTGTGTTTTTGTCAAAAATCAAAATGGTACACAATGAATATATGGAGTGAAACATGTAGCTGCAGGAGAATCAAATTCAAGCTTGAACTTGAAAGATACCAGAAATGGAAAGTCTTTACTATGAGTTATAGGGAGTGAAGTTGTTCATGTACAACATGCAGAAGGAAAAGTGACCCAATGGGGTCACTATGACAGAGTTTCCCAGATAATAGTTTTTACATAGCATATTGCCAGTGCATAAAGGATTTGATGAAAAAGCCCAGAAGATTAGTGAAAGAGAGGCCTAGCATCAAAAAGCATGCAAATGGACGCCAATGAATACAGGTTGTGAAAGAACCTAAAGTATGAAGTGTTTTGTAACATACATTAATGTTCATCAGGAAGCATCCACCATGGAAATACACTGAAGACATTGTATACAAAACGACTCAGCCACATGACCTATGCCAGCCTTCATCATCAGCCAGCCAGAGCTAGCATGACAACACATAAATGGGAAAGACACAATGACAGAAATGAAGGCCATACATGGGCCAGACAACAAGACTCCTCCTTACCAAACTGATCTAGTGTCTGTTGTCTGAATATCCAATCCAACTGGGCATCTCAAAGCAAGTTGGCTACCCAGCTTCAGGTTCTACATGGACCAGAAATTTATCTCCACAGATATGGACTTCTATTTGTTGGTTGGCTTTCCTGCTTTCAGAGCTTAGGTCTAATGCTAGAGAACTATGAAATGTGGGCTTGATAAGGCTGCTCTTTATCAGATCACAGAGCATCTGACCAGAGACCAGCCTCCCAGTGAAAGGTGCATAGGAATAAGACCATGACCATGAAATCCACTGGATGTTGAGGGCATAAAACAACTATCACATTTTATTTTTATTTTTTAAGTTAATTTACTTTGTTGTTATTATAGATGTGATGTACAGAGGGATTGCAATTACATGTGTCAGGTAATGAATACATTTCCTTTTGTATTGTTTCTTCTCTTCTCTCAATTTCTCCCAATCCCTCCCTCCTGTTTCCATACACAAGTTGTATAGTTCTTCCCTTTCATCAGTGTCCAGTGAGCTCCACTGCTGAACTTTTGCACCTTTTTTTCCCTTAATTTTTGTACCCCCCCAAGATACACATGTGAATACACTGTGCATGATGTAAAGAAAACAGAATCATCGAAAACTAACATCTTAAAAAACCTTAACATTTCAAAATAAAATTTTATAATAATTATCACACATTTCTCAGAGAGTTCCTGTACCTTACCATGACTAGAAGTGAGAAGGAAAAGGGAAGGCCTTATTTGTACTCAATATTGCTGAATGGCTCTTTTTCTTCCCTAGATTGGCTCATCTATCCAATGCATTTGTTTCCATCTGTATTTGGATACAGAAGGTTTAGAGAAAATTCCTCTAGACCTTATTCCCTCCCAGATGTTTTTGTTACACTTACTGCTTTCAAAACCATAAAATACTATACATAATTTTGTTTTTCTAGCTCTTCATTTCCTCTAATGACAGTCCACTTTTGTGCTAATACTTTTTTTAAATTTCTGAGCCTGGATAGGAAAATGTTACATAGTAAAATAGAAAAGGAAGAAATAAAAGTATATCAGTTTAGTAGATCGTGTAGTATATCAATCAGCTTTGTCTTCTTAGAGTGCATTAACTGACAAAGACTATAAAAAAGAGGCCTATTTAGTTATCACGGTTCAGGGACAGAGTTACCTGCATCAACTCATTTTGGGTGAGGAGCCTTCCTGTCAGGGAAGAAAGAAAGAGTTGACATGACCTAACAGGAAGTCAGAGACAAAGCATCATTCTCACAATCATTCTGAAGGTATTCCTCCAATGATGTAATGATCTCCCACAAGACCCGGCTCACCAAAGGTTCCACTACTTCCCAACAATGCCACCCTAGAGAACAAATCTTTTATCACAATGGACCCTTTGGAGAGACTGCTATTGATTTTTAAATCATGATCATTTAAAATAAACAAGTTTATCTTTATTGTTCTTTACTGTGACCTACCTTTTATTGTATACATAAAACCAAGTAAAGCATGCTGCAGACAACTCTGGCAATCATCTCTTAACTTCCTAAATAATTTACATTCTGTTTTCTGAATCTTCCCATTCCCCTGCTCCTACTGCTTCGCTTATAGGCTTTAGTGTCACTTACCTATCCTTGGCTAGCATGCCTGGGTCCTGAGAATAAATTCACTTCATCCTTTCCTTTCCAGACTATTTCAACTAGCAGTCTCCCTCCTGGCTCTGTTCCCTAGAGACTCAAATCCCAGTCCAGATCTTTCCCACCTGACACAGGCCATCTTCAAGGTGCTAAAATACACACACACATATTTATATAATATCAATATATTTATAATAGTAAATATACATATATATAAAGCAAAGGAATAATGCTTCAATTACTTCAGCCAGACTTTCTGCCTCTTTTTTCCCCCATAAAATAAATAAATAATTCTGCCACAAAGTATGCAAACATTTATTGTGAAACATATTTCCCCTTTCTGTACCGAAGCATATAAACACATCAGCTGACATATGGGTCCATGTGTTCCTTCTCCAAGGTGCGATGAGAGTTGGTATGGCATATGTGCCAGGTGAGGGAGAGCTTGCTGCCATGCAGGTGGGAGCATCGCTGTCTCACAGAAACAGGTGCACAAAAGCCCATGGGAAGAAAACGCCTGTAAAATGGAATTGTGAATTCTCAGACCCACGGCTCTGATATGAGACGACGAGGAGCAGATTGGATTCTGTTTATTTAGCAGCTTCCAAGTGAATTTAGTGGACCTTAGGACTTACTAAGTTCCCCAAATCACCTTGCAGATGGAAATTATACACACCTGGTTGAAAGTTGAGGCTGTGAAGAAATTAGGTGAACTTCCCATAATAATACTTCTCAAATGTTAAAGCATCTTTAAGAATCATCTGAGCTGGGTAACAGTGACTTCTGCCTGTAATCCTAGCTACTCAGGGGGCTGAGATCTGAAGAGTCACAGCTTGAAACCAACCCAGGCAGAGAAGTCTATGGGATGTAAAGGGTGTCTCTGTGTGGCAAACTTTCTTTATTTTATACTCTGACTCTGAGAAGTTTGTTCAAAAACACAGTGGAATTCAGGAAATTCAACAGCTTTAAATACAATACTCTCCTGAGGGATGTAAGCAGGAAAGAGAGTTGAATTTAAAAAAAAAAATCTTTCTATTCTTTGTAACGTGTTTGCTCCAACCACCCTCTCTTCTATACTTTTACTTTTATTTGGAAGGCTATTTAAATTGAAAATTGGTTTTCCTCCACTTATGGCTGGAGATGAACCTAAAGTAAACAATATTCCTTCACTAATAGGGGAACTCTTTCCCTTCCCATATGTTAGATAAAGACTACCCTTCAAATATCCCTGCCAGTCAAATTCCTGTTCATCTTTCAAGGAGTGCTTAAATGCCACCTCTTTAATTACTCTGTAAAGTCATAATCTCTAAAATTAGGGATTTAGGCCTTAGTACATGAACTTGGGGAATGATAGAGGGGACACAGTTCATTCCAAAAGTTCCTCAAGTTCAGAGACTTTATTTAGTTTATTTCAACTTCCCCTGTATTTCCTGACCCTTTTGTCCCATCTACTATAGGTCATTTGACTTGAACAGAATTTACATTTATTCTCTCAGTGAATTATCCCAAGGATACTATGAGATAGGAGGGGAGTTTTATCATTATTACCTCAAATTCACACCTGAATAATTAGGTTTATATTACAAATATAGCATACATAGCCACGTGCAGTGCCTCACAACTATAATCTAAGCTACTCAGGAGACTGGAAGATCACAGCTTGAAATCATCTTGGGCAGAATCTTCCTCAAGACTCCATCTCCGATTAACCAGTATAAAATTCCTGGACTAGAGGCATGGCTCAAATAGTACAGCACCAACCATGAGCAAGAAAGCTAAGCAACAGCACAAAGCCCTGAGTTCAAGTACAGGTACAGGAAAAAATAGAGAAAATATAACATATGTAAGCATTTGTTGTAAGTGCTGCATGAATTTTCCTTGATTAGTTTCATTTTAGTAATGAACAAAGTGCAGAGATGTTAACTTGTTGCCTAAAGATGAGATCTATTTGATGGCAAAATTAGTATCCAAACAGAATGCCCCAGAACTCATACTTGTAACCACCAGGCTCTACATCCTTTTCCAATAGCAATGAGAGTCCTGTGACTTGTCCAACTTCTTCTTTGGCAAGTGTATATATATTAAATTCTTAGCGATGCCATAATGAGTTACTATAAACCCTGCAGCTTATGGCAACAGAGATTCATTCTTTCACTGTAAGCCAAAAATCCAAACGCAAAGTGTTGATAGAAACTCACTCTTTCCCAGTTCCAGAGAAAGCACTTGCCTCTCCAGCTTAGTAGCTACAGGTATTTCTGCACTTGTGACAGTAGAACTCTAATCTTTGCCGCTATTCTTACATGATCTTGTCTTCTCCTCCTCTTCCCTCCTTCCTCCTCCTCCTCTTTCTCCTCTTCTACTTTTTACTTATCTCCTCTATATGACCTTTAAGAATATTGTCATTTAAAAAAAGAATATTGTCATTAGACTTAGAGCCCATCTAAATAAAGCAGAATGACCTCTTTTCAAGATTCTTAATTATATTTACAGGCTCCTTTTTTATATATTTAAAGAAGTTATCATTCAACCCACTTAAGCACCAGTAGAAGCTGTGAGCCAGGACACTGGGAGAGATCAGTGCATTCTATGATGTACATGTCCTTTTGAGGATATTCTGCTCCTGGCCCACCCCAATCACATCCACAGGGTTTTCCTATTCCTCCCATCTAAAATACTCTGTGTCTTTGGTCATGTGTGTCTGACCTGCAGTTCACACTAACTCAAATTGATCCAAGTTAACCTCTCTAATAAATAACATCCCTAGTAAGTTTTACCTTGGGGTCAGGAGAGAAGATAGACTAAACTAATTTGTTTTATTTATTTATTTATTTATTTATTTATTTATTTATTTATTTATTTATTTATTTTTGGTTGTTCTTGGCAGCCATATTTCCCAACAGCAGTAAAACTAGGGCAATACAGGGCAAGTGAGTCACTTATGGTTAAAAATTGTGGCACTTACAGGCTCTAAGAGTGGGAGCTCATTAATTTGGGGGCCCAAGGTACTCCTTTGCCCCGCCCCCTTTCCCCCAACCTCATTTTCCAGCCTATGTGTGAGAGGATTAGAAGAGACTCCCATATGGAAAGGTGAAGAGAGGAGACAAGCAAACATAAAAGACAAAGAGGTACCAACCCAGATGCCCCTCAGTAGATGAATGGATCAAGAAAATGTATATATACACAATGGAATTCTATGCCTCCATCAGAAAGAATGACATTGCCCCATTTGTTAGGAAATGGAAAAACCTGGAAAAAATTATATTAAGTGAAGTAAGCCAGACCCAAAGAAACATAGGTCCCGTGGTTTCCTTTATTCGCAATATCTAGTGTATGTCTGAGTCAAGCAGAAAAGGTCAGATAAGGTGGTGTTAGGGAAATGAACCCTAAGATATGTATTCAAATGTTTTTTTTTTCTTTCATGTGATTGTTTCTAACACATTTATAAGATTATTTCTTTGTTGCTTTGTATGTCCCTCCCCCACGGTATAACCCCTGCTTTCACTATATTTGATGTCGGTATAATTTGTGGAGGGGAAGGGGAAAAACAAATCGTTTAAATAGAGATACAGGTGGACCCATTGCAACAATGAGATATACAAGTCATGTCGAAAACGAACTTTACAACTTTGGTGTGGGGGTTGGGGCGGGAAGGATTGGGTGGGGGGGCAGAGGGGAGGATGGGAAGGGATGGGCAGGGGAAACAAAGGAGGAGGCTACAATGCTTGATAAGAAATGTACTCATTATCTTGCCCATGTAATTGTAACCCCTCTGTACAGTATTTTCACAATAAAAAAAAAAGACCAAGAGGTTTGGTGGCATTCCAGGCCTCATTCTAGCTTTGTAGAGCTCATAAGACTTGTCATTGGTTCTAAGCTGCTTCAGTGTCAGTACCATCAACTCTGTGTATTTACATTAATTGATCTACATATAAATATATACATTTTAATTAGATATATATAGATTTTTAAAAATTTTATTGTCAATGTGATGTACAGAGGGGTTACAGTTACATAAGTAAGGTAGTGATTACATTTCTTGTCTAACTTGTTACCCCCCTCCCTCATTTTTCTCCCTCTTTGCCTTTAATGTTACTCTTATTTGGATTTCTATGGCTTAGAACCAAAAGCATTCCAATGAAATCTTCAGTCTTTTAATTCTTGGCCTTCACATTCAATTGATGTCTGCCATTCTGAGGCTGAATGGGAGAGAATAATGATTCCTGTAAATCTGCAGGAATTTACCCTCTATGGGTAAGCCCTGGTCTCTGAGTATCGGCTGTGTGGCCAACAAGTTCTCTCACAAATATGAAACTTTTTCATTGCTTGCTTTTTTCCATTAAAAATTTTTTAAAAATATCTTCATCATTAAGTTCATAGGCAGGTAAATGTCTTAATTGAAGAGTTCAGAAAATCTGCATGAACGTCAGTGATTAAACTATGCCCAGGGGGAATAATTAAATATATTTAGCTATTCTGGTAGCCAGCATGCTGGGAATTTATCATCTTTTTCTTTTCATGTTTTTTTTTCTTCTTTTCTCATCTGTACTTTTGAATAAGTCTCCTCTTTTTAATATACTAGTTTGGATATTTTACAAAATTAAAAGGTAAATAAATTAGTCCAGATTAACACTTCAGGTTTCTAAGCTGATAACCTGAAAAGTTACCCCTGCCCTCTGGAAACGGTTGATCACACTCAGACCTCAGGGAAGTCCTCTAGGCATCAGACACAGAAAAAAAATATCCCAAATACAGCCACAATAAAGTCCTCTTCCAAAAAGATGACTTTTCCTCCTCCTTCTCCTTTTATAGAATAGACGCTTCCATGGAAAGAGAAAAGGAATTATAGAAAGTGCTCAATGTATTCAATTTTCTTTTGTCTGACTGCTGGTTTGCGTACGTGGCAAATGTCTTATCTTTAGCCTATAGGCACCTTCACCTTGGAAGTAATACCAGTAACTGTCGTAACTGGCATCTACTGCATGCCTATTCTATCCCGGGAATTTTATGTAGTCTATCCTAAATAATCCTCACAAGCTCTTGATTTGGAGATTAATGTAGAATAAATACATTAGTCAAGGCCACAGACCTAAAGAACAGTAATGTCAGGATGTGGTACCCAGCAACTGTGATCTTTCCATGGACCAAGAAGCACATTCTTCTATCCCAGGTGAAGAGGAAATGGAGCCTTGAGATTTGAAGTAGTCTTGGGAAGTTCATGACGATTTGTCAAATTCACAGTGTAAATTCTATTTACGCTGTGGCCGAAGCAACAGACATGTATTTCTCACAGGTATGGAAAACTGAGATTTCAGCTTTGAATCCTGCCACTTCCTACTTCATTGCCCTAAGCAAATCAAAAAAACTCTACATCCCTCGGTGCTACATTTACCAAATATGAATAATAGTAACTCATTTTCCTGTCCTTTTAACAAAGATATGAGACAAAGCATGCATAACACTTTGTAGAACCTAAGGTATACAATAACTAAGCACTACATGTTTTGAATAAATACCATATATAAAACTCTAACAATCAATATAACCTTAGGAAAAATTGTGAGTCCACAATTGAAACACAAACCCCCAAACTAGAATCTCAGTTCCTACGTCAAAATACTTCTCAATAAAAAGTAATTCAATGAGACGTGATGTAGTGCTTTTCCAGAAGAATGCTACAGAGACTAGGTGACAACTGACTAGATATGAATCTATGATGAATTGAAATACCCCAAGCAAAGAGATAAAAATGTATTATTATTATTAATAGCTTCATTTGAAATTTCCTTGCTCTGTTTCTCTTTTTCCTTTTTGGTTGACCTTTCCTTTTGTTCTTTATTTAGTGGCCTCTGTCAATATTAATTTGGTGCTTTCTTACATCTAAACTAAATTCTTTTTCCTGAATATAAAGTGGGAAACTGAACAGGATCAGGTTGACATCTAGAAGACAGGAGTTCGGAAAAAGAAAAAGTCAAAAAGAGGAAGTGGTAGAATCTCTCTGCTGTCAAATTTGCTTTGAGATAAATACAAACCATAGCCAACCAAGTCACCGATTTGTAGGTCAAGAAAGTTGAAGGACACAGAGTGTAAATAAAACTGCATATCTATGGATTCAGAGTGTAAATAAAGTACATATTTATGGATTCAAAGAAATGGATTTGTGAGAGGTGACTGAGCACACATGGAATAACTGGTAGGCAAAGATGTATCTATTTCTATGAATCAAAGATGTATCTTTACAAAACTTACAGAGTTGAGTATGTTACACGTGGACATATTCACACCTGCATCTCACCACCTTCACACATCCTGGTTGATTTTCATCCAAACATCACATTTACCTTGGTTTGTAGACACAAGGATGAGCCTGTGATGTCTACAAACTTTACTTTCTTTTGAAGTTACTTCTTTTGTCATTTAAATAGGATCCTATTTTCTGCCTTGACTCTGTTCTCTCCAACATATAGATACTAGAATTCTACAATATACCTATGTACATAGGACCAGATAAGATGATGTTAAGCGAAATGAACCCCAAGATAGGGACACAATTTTTTTTCTTTCTTGTCATTGTTTCTAACATATTTATAATGTACCATGTGATTTTTTTTTGGTTTTTTTTTGTATGTTCCTCCCCTATGGTATAACCACTGTTTTCACTGTATTGATGTCAGGGATCTTCATCTTGTATATACACTTCTCTAATTTGGAGAGGGGAAGGGAAAAAACAAAATGCTTAAATAGGGATACAGGTTAACCCATTGTAACAATGAGATGTACAAGACACTATGTTGAAAACGAACTTTACAACTTTGGTGGGGAGTGGGGGTAGTTGAAAAGGTAGGAGGGAAGATATGGTAGGGGGAAAAACAAAGGAGGAGGCAACAATGCTTGATAAGAAATGTATTCATTACCTTACTTATCTAACTGTAACCCCTCTGTACAGTATTTTTACAATAAAAAACATATAAAAAATTAAGCCCAATGTCATTCTTTCTGATGGAGGAATAGAATTCCATTTTATATATATATATATATATATGATATATATATATATATATATATATATATATATATATATATATATATCACATTTTCCTGATCCATTCATCCACTGAGGGACATCTGGGTTGGTTCTATATCTTAGCTATGGTAAATAATGCTGCAATAGTTGTGCTGGTAGCTTTAGTATGGTCTATGCCTCCATCAGAAAGAATGACATTGCCCCATTTGTTAGGAAATGGAAAGACTTGGAAAAAAAATTATAGTAAGTGAAGTAAGCCAGGCCCAATGAAACAGGTTCACATGGTTTCCCTTATTTGCAATAACTAGTATATGTCTGGGACAAGCAGAAAAGGTCAAAAGCTACATACATATGACCAGATAAGATGATGTTAAGCATAATGAACCCCAAGATAAGGACATAAGTGGTTTTTTTTCTTTCTTGTTATTGTTTCTAACGTATTTATAATGTACCATGTGATTTTTTTGTTTCTTTGTATGTTCCTCCCCCACAGTATAACCCCTGTTTTCACTGTGTCTGATGTATTTGGGGGGGGCAGGGAGAAGTGAAAAAACAAAATGCTCAAATAAGGATACAGGTTGAACCATTGTAACCATGAGAAGCACAAGATGCTATGTTGAAAAACGAACTTTACAATTTAGGTGGGGGGGCAGTATAGTTGTGGAGGTGGGAGGGAAGGGATGGTAGGGGAAAAACAAAGGAGAAGGTAACAATTCTTGATAGGAAATGTACTCATTACCTTGCTCATGTAACTGTAACCCCTCTGTACAGTATTTTTGCAATAAAAAAGTATTTTAAAAAATTAAGGTCCAAGACTGGGACTTGAATTTGATACCTGATGCATTTGTTCATTGGCTGGCACTTGACACAAGAGGCTGTGTAGGAAATTCATAGCAAAACAACTGCCAAGTTCATGACAAGCTGATGCCAGGCAAAAATGTAAGGCACTACCTGAAAACTAGCTAAAAGAATAATCAAACGAGGGGCATTGCTCAAGTGCTAGAATGTCTGCCTAACAAGTCTAAAGCTCTGAGTTCAAACTCCTTTACTGAAAATAAAATAAAATAAAATAAAAATAACCCCACAACATGATAGATTATAATCTGTGTAATTAGCAACACTATTCTATACACATATATAGCCATTGCATCTGTTGAGGATACTCAAAATTAAAATCTCTAAAACAAGAATGCTAGTGCACAAAAGTGTGATTTTTTTCTATTCCCCATTAATATTTCCATTTCATGACTAATCAATCACAGACAACTTTTTCACAAAGCATATTCACAATTCTTTCTCAGCACTTCATGTAGCCACTGCAAATCACTGAAGCTGACAAGTAAGGAACTTCTATTTGTGTCCCTCATGTAATATATCATGGAGTTTTCACGATCTGCACTCTTGAAATGTCATGTCTATTTAGCACACACTTGTTTAGCATTAAATCAGAAAAACAACCATGGTCAAGTAAAATGAAGTTTCCCTCTTCTTAGTAATCTAGTTATCCCACATCCCTGAGCCTGCCTGGTCAGAGAGCTATGGAGATATGTAAGTTATAAAGTGTCTATAAAGGTGTACTACAGGGCAAACTGAATAATCACTGAAGAGAGATGTGAATTAAAAAAACACTAGAAAGCCAGGGGCTGGCAGCTCACACCTGTAATCCTAGTTGTTCAGGAGGGTAAGAGCTAAGGTTCAGGGTTCAAACCAGCCTGAGTAGAAAAGTCTGTAAGGGGGCTGGGAAGGTGGCTCAGTGGTAGAGCACTTGCCTTGATGCATGAGGCCCTGGGTTCAATTCCTCAGCACCACATAAGCAAAAAGAAAAAAAAAGCCAGAAGTGGTGCTGTGGCTCAAGTGGTAGAGCACTAGCCTTGAGCTGAAGAGCTGAGGGACAGTGCCCAGGCCCAGAGTTCAGGCCCCACGACCGGACTCAAAAAAAAGAAAAGAAAAGAAAAGTCTGTAAGACTCCAATTTCCAACTTTCCAGAAATAGCTGAAACTGCAAAGTAGAGGCATGGCTCAAGTGGTAGAGCACCAGTTTTGAGTGAAAAAGATATGTGAGATCATGAAGCTATGAATTCAAGCCATAGTAAAGGCACACAGACAAAGAGAGAGAGAGAGAGAGAGAGAGAGAGAGAGAGAGAGAGAGAGAGAGAGAGAGAGAGAGAGAGAGAGAGAGAGGATTGTCTGTTCATTTCTCTATGTGGAATGCCTAGGTTAGAGTTGCCAAATTCTAAAGATCAAAAAGTTATCCATCACCTGAATGAAAATAAATTTAACAGCTATGTTGCTACTTTGTGCTTGCAACATGCACTTACTCTGTTCATTTGACTTTTATTTTTTAATCCAAGAATGATACATGCTAAGTTGTGAAGTTAGGATATCAGAAGGAAGAGGTATTTGGGGTGGATATTGAAGGAATTATGTTTTCTGGCAGAGAGAGAAGAGAGACATTGCAGGCAGAAAAAGTGACCTAAACAAATACAAAGGAATATGATAGTTCACAGTTTAAATGTGCTTTCTATTCTTGTAGGTTTGGGATCTATGTCTAGACAGGCCACCTCCTAAGCTATGATAGATAGATTAAAAACAAAAGCAAAGACAAAAAGCAAGATCTGTGGCCAAGTGGAATAGAAAGCTAGGTCAAAGGAAGATGGTGAAAGATGCCAAAGAAAGAAGCTGTTTTCATTGCTTTTGGACTTTGCTAGGGCTATTTTTCCCAGCAGTCACTGCTGCCTGCTTGATCTCTAGCGACGGAACATCTTGTTTGTTTCCACCAGACGGAAGTAATATACAATTATGCAAATCATCTTAACTCCAAGTCAGGAATCACAGTCCAGTCAATAATGTTGATGCATTATGAAAGGACAGATCCTCCTGGAAGAAATAACACGAAGAGCTGATCATAAGCAAACATTTTGAAGCCTGCAGAGGACTGGTCCCTGCAGCGCAATCTATTATCATATTTCCACATAATTAGTTTGTTTTCCACTTGAAATCAGAAAATGATTCGACATTGCCTTCTCTGCCTCAGGATGGAAGAGCATCCAGTGGAATTCTCCTGTGAAGGTTCATATGGTGAATAATTAGTGAGAATTAATCTGTGGAAATTAAAGTTTGGAATATTGTACCACTCATGAATAGTGCATGGGACAGTTGGGTAGAAGAAGAGAAGAGTCACACTCCTGCAGCAGACAATCACAGATGACTGCTGGCAAGTCCATTTTGTAATCAGTGCAGTGCAAGCCAGAGGGTTGAATATGGCTACAGGCTGTGGAGAAAGACGGTCAGCGTTTTACAGGCAGGATAAGGGAATGTTTCCAAAGATGCCTATTTCTGTGCTCATCGTGGTAGTTTTGACTTAGAAGGGCTGCTCTGAAATCAAAGGTTCTTTCTCCAACCAAGGCTGATGGTATCCATTACTTTAATCCTTTCCACCACCCTGTGTCACTTGTTTTTATCAATAATACTTCACTGATGAAGAAACTAGGGTTTAAAGAGAGACATGATTGACTTGAGTCAGAAGCTTCTAAGTAGAGACACTGAGATTAGAAAGCAAGTCTTTCTGATGGCAAATGTTGTAACTTAAGGGCAAAAATACCAGCAGAGACTAGAATAAAACAGAGGGAGTTCAAAGCTTTTAATCCCTCTAAGAATTAGTTTCTTCCATTAAAAAGTAGACATGATAAAGTTATATATTTTATAAAGTTTTCTGAGTGTTACAGGAAATAGAACCTATAAATTCTCCCTCACATAATATTCATAGTAAGGACATACTAAATGACACATAGAATAAAACATTAATAGAAATGTCTTCTCAAAGATTATTCTAGCACTCAAAAACATACACATCTCATAATGCCTTACAAATGATCTCAGAAGATTCCAGAATTGAGTTACTGCCCCATGGTGGCAGTTTTCCCAAGCAGCTATACCTGAGAATAAATGTAAATGGAAATTTTACAGGGTTTTGTCTCCAATTATTAAGTAACAAGAAAAATGGTACAGCAGGAACATACTGCAGGGGAACATTTTTTAGATGTGGAAAGAAAAAATATTTTTGTAGATTATAGAATGGTTTTATTTTTCATGGCTGTAGCACACTTGAGCAATAGTTGATTGTGATTGCTAAAACAATATGGTAACCAGAGCTGTAAATATAGTGAGAATAACAAAAACAGAGCTTGTTTTCCAAAAAACAAAATGTTGATTTTCTGCCCTCCACCTTCAATTATAAATGAAAAACTTGATATTGGAGGGGGAAAAATCTGCCCAAAGTTGAAAAAAAAAGGTGATCATAATGTTCAGAAATCTCTGATATTTTCTGTGTTTCCACAAATTGGGGGGAGCTATTTTTTCCCCATAATTGTTGCCATAGCATATCTGCAACTTAAACTCTTGTTGTTATTAGCATGGTAAAATAAATATTTTTCAAAGGTTCTAAAGAATGTGATCATAAGGCGCGATTAAAATACAGAATATTAATTGCTCCCATAAGAAGTTCTTTTCAGACTCAAAGAACACCTTTTGTTTCTGTCTGGGAGAGAGTGGTTTCTGATCCAAATGAACATTTGCCTTTCAGGCATCTGTCGGACTTGGAAGTGGTTTCCAGGCTGAGTTGAGAAATGGTCATTACAGTTAAGCTGCAACTTCAATCTTGAAAATGGATGAATGGATCCAGTCCAGTCCTTTGGCTGGAACCCAGTCTTTAAAATCCAGCAGAACAATGAGGATATGGCTTCGCAGCCAGCTGGTATCAGACTTGGGCAAAGGAGAGTGTCAAAATATTAGTGACTTTTTTACATTTGTCAAAGCTGAGGCCAATATGAGAAATGTAGACAGCTTGCAAATGTGGGTTTGTGCACTAAAGGAAGTGTGTATGTGTGTGTGTGTGTGTGTGTGTGTGTGTGTGTGTGTGTGTGTGTGCGTGCACGTGTGAATCTTGCCCACCGGATATCAACATTCCCTTGTATTCTGAATATATCTATAGCAAATACAGAATTGCATAGCTTTTATTTTGAATTAAAAATGACTAGATATATCACAAATGAATCAACCACTAATTTATTATACTGGCATGATGTACTCAACTGGAATAAAGGGGCCATCAGCATTTCCATGGCAATCCTTCCTTTTCTTTCCTCGGTTTGTAACTCATCTGCTTACTCAGTTGTTCCTGAACCTGGCAGGCAAGGTCTCAGTGGGAGAATAAATATATTTATACAAAATGTTTAAGAAAGGCTGCCCACATTGAGTTAGAAAAATAAGCATATGCTAGCACTGTCTGGCACTCTCTTTGCAATCCCTGTATCTCTCCAAAAGGAGGGGGGTAAGGAATCTACAACAGAACATTTTTATTTTATTTTTAAAAGAAACAGTGCTGTCAGCCAGTGTGCAATATGGGCTTAATGAATTATTTTTTTTCTCCCTTTATCCTTTTCAAAGAAAATTATATAGGAAAACAAACTTATTGCTTTCAGAATAAAATTAAATCCATTATTAACAAGCATCTATCATTAGGGTGTCTCTTCCTCCACCCCTTTTCTGTATTCCTGAGGTGAAAGGGGCTGCTGTGTGCACATATCAATCCCATATTCTGTACATATGGTGAGAGGCAGAGTGGAGTCAAATACCACTAATTTATTAGCCTATCACTTGTCAACTATGTCAGCTTAGGCATGGAAACCTGTGGAACCTGTTTTGCCATAGGAGTAAGACTAAGTACACATCTTGAGATTTTCCTGAGTATGGAATAGCCTGTACTTCATACTAGTATTCAACCTAAGTATTCAACCATACTAGTATTCAACCCACCCCATCCCCCTCTTTTTGTTACATGAAGGTAATGAAGATGACAAAGCTCACAGAATGCATTAATTATATTTGTGCCACTTTGGCCAAAATACACGAGATAAAAACTTTTAAAAAGTAGGTTTTGATTTTGGTCATGGTTTTGGGGAAAGCAGAATGTGGTTAGTGGGCCCCATATGTGATAGCTGGATGTCACAGAAACAAAAACAAAAGTGTGATAAAGGAGATTATCTCCTCATTGCAGACAGAAAGCAGAGAGTAAGAAAGGGTCTGGGAACCAAGAGCAATCTTCAAAACCATGGCTCAGTCACCTACTGCCTCCAGCTGAGCCACACCTTCCAAAGTTTCTATTCACTCCCCAAATACAATGCCATCACCTGGGGACCAAGCACTCCGCACAAGAACCTGTTGGGGCCATCTTCATATTCAAGTCTTTTTATAGAGTTAACTTATATTAAGGAAAAATATAACATATCTACAGTATTTATGTCTTCTGAGACACTTCTTAATCGTTGGGCTTCCATCAGAGAAGTAGCTGTTATTGTTATAATCATTCCCATTTTGCTTACAAGAAAGCAAAAAGTTAAGTAACTTGTTCAGGGATGAACATTTATATATTTTGTGAATCAGAATGACTAACCAGCCCCTCAAAAATGCAAGGATAGTGATCCTGTTTGACAAGTTACTGAGCCTTATGCACCTGGAAAACAGCAAAGGTCAAGCATATCTAGTATATTCCTGGAAATAGCCTGGGCTTTCCTTGGAAGATACACTGTGACTAACTACTGGGTGAACTTGTTTACTGCTGTCAAGGACAGACAAGAACTTTCCAAGTTCCTTTTTTTTTGTTTTTGTTGGAGAAATGATTGGCTCAGAAATGATCCCTTTTCACTGACCCATCTGGACAAAATGCCCACTTCGCTAACTTAAGCTGTTCTCACTTTGCATCTTTCCCTTCCCAGTGTCTCTGAACTTTGGCTCTCCGCGAGCACGTGAGCACTGCAACACACTCTTTAATAGCCCTTCCTGAGAACAAAGGGCCCTTCCTGGGGGGTCAGCTCACCTGGAGGACGAGGAGGAAGGCACATCAATGCTTCTATCTTGACCAACTCATCCCACCACCCCACAATGGCTCTTAGTAGCTTTCTTTGTTCCTACCCATTGAAAAGAAAAGAAAAAGTAAAAAGCCTTTCCTGCCAAGTATGGGCAATGTTTGCAGATCTTAGGGTTAAGAGCATTCTCTCTCACAGCAATAGTCTTTCTTATTAGGATTATTTTTAAATACAAATTTCTCCCTACATAAGTCCAGATTTGTTTTTCACTTGGTATGCTAGCAATAATATTAATGATTGCTGACATATGTGTAGTTCTTAGAATTAATAAGCATTTTCACAAGAATCATAACCTCTATTTGTATAGTGCTAAATGGCCTGTGTTTTTTTGTAGTACTTCTCTATTAATTATCATTGCAAAATCCTTCTTCATTCACAGGACAATTATTGTTTCACTTTAAAAATGCAACTGACTGGAAGGAAAAATAATGTGACTTATCCAAATTCAGAGTCTGGTGTACGAGAGTATATTGGGAAATTCTACACAAGAACATGCGTCTGGGCCATTGAACTTCCCCTTTCCTCAAGCCCCTGAGTAAGACTGGGTGTCCACTGATTTCTATAGAAACCATTCCATCACATTCTATGGAATTAATAAAGGTAAGAAAGTGTAAGTTGTAGAGTTCTTCAGTGGCACAGGCTCCTTTTAAAACTGAATTCAGATTCTTAATTTCATTCATTTGCTTACAGAGACACCTGTGACCTATATAACCTTCAAAACCCAGATCCATACCTAAGATTAAGGAATATACTATGTTTGAGAAACAGGGCCACATAGTTATTCCCTCACCAAAACGACTCATTCCACACAGTACAGACCATAATTTCCATAAAGATAATCTTTCATTAAAATTATTTTCCAAAGAGTGTTTTGCTAAACAGTAATTCCATTAGATATTACCAAGTGACCTACCAAGAAAGGATCGGGCTTTTTCACATTGAAACTTTCATTTCTCTTCTCCTCATATACATTCTGTTTTTCTTCATGATATTTATTATTCTTCCTTTGGGACTCAGTTTAGCTGAATCCTTCTGAAAACTTTATTCAGTCTTTTTTCTTTCTTTATCCCCCGCCCTCTCCCCACACTTTGGTTTATTTCCTGTTGCTGTATTTGATTTCTGTAGAAGAAATCTGGGAAGAAAAAAGGAATCAGAAATCTTGGGATAAAGGGTGAACCAATGCAATAGTGATACTCACTAGACACTATGTTGGAAATCAACTTTATAACTTCGGGGGGAGTAGGAGAAAATGAGGGAGGGTCTAACGCTGTTCAAAAACAAATGTCCTCATTACCTTACTTATATAACTGTAATTCCTCTGTATATCAACTTTACAATAAAAAAGAATGTCAAGAATGATGCCTTCTTAGATACCAGAACAATAGGAATTTTTTTTAGCATCTATGTTAAACAATTTACACAATTCTACGATCAACCCCTTTAGTCTCTGTTCCCTTCATTCAATCTTTCAAGAAACAAAAACTAACTGCACTAGGTCTAATGGGTAGCCAAAGATCAATAGATGCCTCTAGAAGAAGAAGTAGACTAATATTAATATGGACACCTGGTCTGTGTGCACACAAAGAATGTGAGGCTTTTCTAAGAATTACTGTGCAGGTTGATCTTATAAGTTAGAGATGGAAAGCTCCAGAATAGAGCCTGTGCCTTAATTATCTCTGTAATCTCACTAGCTAGCTGAGAGAATACTGTAGGTGCTTTATAAGTATAAGCAATGAGAGTGATAACTTTAACCATTTAAAAAGCTAGCAGCACTCCTTAAGTCCAGCTCCCTTCTCTCTGAATAGATGAGACCTTGAGTTACAAGAGATTAATTTCATTTGGCCATCAGGCAGGAGTGCTCACTCAGCAATTTTTAAATGTAAATCCAATTGTGGATTGCTCACAAAGTAATTTTACCTTATTTTCTTCTCTTTTTTGAAAGAATCGACTAGGATGCAATTCCAAAGGATAATGATCATAGCCAGTTATATTAAAATGTCAGATATAAAGTAGAAGTAATTATCTGCCCTTCAAGAAAACCTTGATGTATGGAGTCCAAAGCCCATTATATAGCCCATTCATCAACATTTATTCAATACCCACTATGTATACAATAATGTTCTGGATGCATAGAATGCTTTCAAAGGAAAGTAAAGACTGACATTTACTTTTAAGGAAGTATAGAAAGTTGACTAGAATACATTGCATGTGACAGGGATCTTATGGAAGTATAGAAAGTTGACTAAAATACATTGTATATGACAGGGAACAAACTATAGTGAAGAACACACTATACTCAGACAGGATACTTGGCTAGGTGTTTGAAAGAACAGAAAGCTATAGCTTCAAGAAGATAAGGAGAAAGGCATTAGTTGTTCATTCAACAAATACATCTTCAGCAAACATTTGGTGTTGCATGTTATTCTAGCTACACATTGCTCTTTTTGCGGACCTTCTATTCTATTGCAGAAAGGCAGATAAACAAGTAAACCTGATTGTTTCCTATAACAATAAGAGATATGTGGGAAGTAGAACAGGATGATACAATAAAAGTGACAGTAAAAGTAGGTCATTCAGATAAAATAGCCAGGGGTAGCATAACAAGGGTGTAGCTCCAAGTTTAAACCCCAGTACCACCAAAACAGAACAGAAAACATAGATGAGTTGTGAGGTCTTGGTTACTGAAAGTATTAGAAATCCAATGAACTATCCATTGCTCAACAGAGTCAGTTTTGGTTATTGAGATTGAATAGTCATTTTTTTATTTTAAAAAATTTAGGTTTATGATTTTATATTTGCAAACGAATCCTTTAATGAGGATGATGTAGAGCTCTGTTGAATATTCTGTCTCATGGAGGTAACACACTGCCACGAGGAGCATAAACTTTGGGATGACATAGGCTTGAATCAAGCGCCCAGCTCTGCCACTTTCCAGTTTGGCAGTAAGCCTTTGCTTTAAATCTCTCGTTTATTTATAGGGAACTATAATCCCTAGAAGGATTAAATTAGATAATACATATTTAAATGGCACAGAATAAATGTTGCTTTCCATCCCAGCATTCTATCTTTATTCTGAATTTCCTCTAAACATTTTCTGTGTCACTTCAAATACAGCCTCCTCCTGAGTCCTCTCATTTTCTTCCTTCATAGCAAAATAAAGTTTCTCTCAAGTGCTCACTGACATTACCCTGGTGTCTGAACTATCCATTATGACACATACACAAAAAAATCGTAATGTGTAGACATGCTAATCAGAAGGGAAATGTCAAATCTGCATACATTTCAAGTGACCCAACAATATTTACCTTAGAGCTAAGTCTCCAATTTTTTTTTGACAATTGCTGCATTGAGGATGTGACTCATGCAGTACACCAAAGCCCTATTCCATAGGAGAACTTTACCTCACACTAGTTTGAAAGCATCAGATGAATGTCACTGCCCTGCAGTTAGTAACAAGGCTAATTTGATTTGACAAATGAGGTTGATTTTGAAAGGGTCACTAACCATTAGAACAGGGAGGACAAATAGTGCCTTGAAGCTGGATAAAAATTGAATATTTAAACAGTTTGTTATGCAAATTTACTTCCTACCTGTCAGGAGTAGGTAAGAGAAGATTAGAAAAACTGGTGGAAAGGTCAAACCCAGGACTGATGGCTACCAGGCTGGCACCTTACTCACCCCACAGGTTTGTGGCCATCCGTCGAGCTACTGCTATCTTCATCCATGTAGAAGTTAACCATGCATGTTTCTGTGGGGAGCTTAGAGTCAGTCCCTTTCCATCCCTTACATTCCCTTCTTCAGATGCCTCAAAGAAATGAGTGGACTGAGTTCTAAACAAACTTCATCCAAAAGATAGATTAAAAGGTGAGGGGTGGGCTTCTTCAAGGCTCTGGTGACATCCTCAAGGAACTCCAATGCCTCCCTCTTCTCTCTCCTTTCTATGGAAAAGTCTTTGTCTCTTGACCAAGACCTTTGTTGTTAGAGACACATTCGGTTCTTCACAAATCTGCCACATTTCCATTGCCCTGTCTTAGCCTGTTTTAGCTGCAAAGGTAGAATACAACTGACTAGGTAATTTAGAACAAATAAAAGCAATGGTTCTGGTGGCTACATCAAGCCAGAGCATGATGTCAGCCTCTGCGAGGACCTCTGTACTGTGTCATTCCATGGTGGTAGGTAGAAGAGAAAAAGAGCAGGAATTGGAGGGCAAGAGGAAACAAACTTCTCCCTGCCATCACTAACCAACTCCTTCCACCATGATGTATCCACGAGGGCTGCGCTCTCAGTGTCTCATCGCTACATTGGTGAGTGCGTCTCCAACCTATGAATTTGAGAGCACACATTCAAACTATAGCTCTGTCCCTTAGAGTATGCTCAATGAACATATTAGGACTTTTTCCTTCACACTGATCATTTTCCAGTGTGAGCTGAATGGTTTCTCCCTTTTGTTTGGGTTGTCATAAATTTGATACAAAAGTTTGACCCTAATTATGAAATCTTCTCACCAGAACCTGAACTGAGGTAGCTTTTCCTCACCTTTAAAAGACTGGAGACTGCAACAGCCCTGTGCAAATCCATTGAGCATCCCCAAATCTGCAGTAGAGCAGAGGTAACACATGTTAATCTCACGTTCAGTATTGTGTTCCTTACACTTTAATTTAGGATTGTTAAAGTGGTCTTGGAGGGCCTTGTGAGCCATCATGAGAAATCTGGCACCACTCTGAATGAAACAGGAAGCCAATGAAAACCTCTGAGTACTTTCTTGTTTTATAACTTGTAGACAACACTATGCCCTTCGAGAGCCATTGAAAAATAATATATGTAAAGCACATCGTATAAGTCCTGCTACATAATAAATGTTAGCTCCCGCCATTATGAACATTAAATTCATAGCCTCTTTACCTTAGCCTTTTCATTATATTTTACTTTATTTCTTTTTCTTTTGGTGGAAGGGAGGGCAGATAATAAATTGAAAGGGTGCTCTTGCTCTTGTAAGACTGATATGTACTTCTGAATAGTCTAATGAAAATCTAACAGCCCCAGACTACACATGCTTTTAGTGACTGAACCAAAGCCAGAATTCTTGGTTTTAATATCTTCATGCTGAAAGCTAAAAACAAAATCACGAGAATGAAAAAAGTTAAAATTGTCCTTTGCCTATTAGTGCAATCAACAGGTATATAACGATTCACACATGAAAGTACAGTGACTTTGAAGTTTAAAGTCACAGCTTGAATGTCAATGCTGCTGTTTATTTAATGTACAATTGTGACCTGGTTCCTTGATTTTTCCAAGTCTGTTCCAAATCTCCAAAATGAAAATATCTTTGATAAACGAGAGACTTTATATATAGGGATTTAAAAGGTAAACAAATACAGTATCTCTATGTACACATACAATAATAATACATATAATAATAATAATAATAATAGTTGTATAATGTTCCCATTATGTGAACATCCATTGCCCTAAATGAAATGATTGATAATTAGAAATAATTTTGTTCAATGTTCTCCCACCCTGGAGACTTTAATTTCTATAATTGAGCACCAGCTATGCGTGGATTTACAGGTGCAGGAGTTATAAACTTAAATAATGTCCAGCTCAGTTTTGGACCCAGACATCTACACATTGCCTTAATGCAGCAAGGTAAGATATCAAAAGGGAACTCCTGGTGTTACCTTTCACTCATGGGCTAAATATATAAACCACCCCAGCCTACAAACCCACTTCTTGCTTACTTTTGTTGTTATTAACCCTTACAATCATTCTATAAGGTGAATATTTTACTGCTAAGGGACACTTAGGTAAACTCATCTCCTCCATGTTTTCCAGTTATATGCTAGGGCTGAGTTCTCCACTCACCTTATTCTGGTGAAGATTTACAGAAAGCCTACTTTGACTCAGATAGTGCCCGAGATCCTTGGTTTTATAAAAGAGGACAAGAAATAGCTGAGCTTTTAGGTGTTATGTTCATGATTTGAACCCAGATCTGACCTACTCCAAATGCTCAATCTTTCTACCAACCTCATTGCTTCATTGCATTGATATTTCTGTGGAAATGAAGCTGACCCCAATTCAGTAAGTTATGATGTCCCTGTGATGCCATTTTCATTCCTTTTATGATTTAATCAGAACACTCGCTTAAATTAAAATATAGCTTAGTCATGCATAAGCTCTTTTTCCCCCAACGTTTTTCTTTTCCATGGGGCTGTCAGTTTTGCAAACTGGCTTGATTTACACAGATATTTTATCCAGAAACAAATTGAATTAACAATTTAAAATGCAGAACAGCAAAGGCTGCCAGTGTGCTAATAGCTCCATTTCCCTGATTAAGGGAGCTTTTTCCAAAATGGATAAAGGACAGGACCCTCTTTAGCCTAAAACTCATTTTGACAATGGTCTCACAAAGGTATATTCTAGAAGACACTGTCTTGTCTGAGAAATTGTCTATCACAGGCCCAATGACTAGATTGATCTTTCAAACTATTATTTTTCACACATACTTTTATCTGAATCGTTGTTCTTAAAAAAATAAAATGTGTAAGCCCCTTGTTATCAGAAGTCACATTTTTCTAATTCATTTGGTCTTGTCACTTTCCCTCTAAATTTCTATTCCATCCTTCTCAATGCCTGTGAAAAACATGATGGATTTTGTCTTCTCTTAGATGTAATAGAGGTTGTAATTATGGGAATGATTCTGGAAACAGGAAAGCATGGTGTCTCTGGCCAACTATAAAGATCTACCCTTCTTCTCATACACAAGCATAATGTTTCTCCTTTCTGCAGGGCATATTCTACCTCTTCCCAGTCAATGTCAGTAGATGGTGGCATTTTTCTTCAGGATCCAGCTCAGCTTGGCCTCCTAAAATAAATCAGCTGTCCTCACTGTTCTTGCCCTCAAAAACCTCTTCCCTGGGCTCACCTGTCACCTATCACCTTTACTTACACTTTGAATTTGGCCTTGACTGCCATTACACTATTCCTCAGTGTCCTATCATATAACCCGTAAACCCCCATGAAGAAGCTTTGGTCCATTTTGTGCTGTCATAAGGGACCCCTCAGACTGGATAATCTATAGGAGATTGAGATCAAGGAGGTGCTTACTTGGAAGACGACAGAAGGGCCAGAGAGAACAAACCCACTATCACAAGCCTGTCCACAGCAGTGCACACCACTAATGGAGATTTAAGGTCATCCCCCATTCCAACATTGGTGCACTAAATTTCCATTGCCTGTGGAGGATGCATTCAGGCCCTAACAAATACAGATTACATTCTATAGAGATTTGTATTAGCACAGAACACTAAGATTCAGATTCAGGTAACATTTACTGGATGCCGACTATATGTTTGCTCACATCAGCAACAATCATAGGTCTATTTCATTCTTCCCTCCTAAGGGTTATTACTATTACTCACATTTCATACTCATGGAAGTTCAGAGACATTACCTCTTGGATGTTCAACATCTTATGACCAGTAAGTGGCAGAGCTGAAAACTGATTCCAGGACACATTTCAAAACCCATGTTCTTTCTACCAAATTGTGTCTTCTCCTTCATTAAGTGTTAGTGGATGACTATTCTAATTGTGTGGTGGTAGGTAACTGGGGCAGTAAATGGGGTCTCGAGTAGCTCAGAGCACTAACCATCTGGACTTAATTATAATTGAACATACGGATTCATTTCTGACTGTTCATCCTGTAAATATACATTTCTTTGGCTTTCACTATTTTTACATCGCTAAGCATATAAAAAGCAAGGGAAGTAATATAGAATAAGCTGTATAACTCAGAACTTAAATGCCCCTCCTATTATTAGAATAGTTTGGGGCATTTAACCACTTTATACCACATTTTCCATATATGAGAAATGAGAAGGGCATATAAGGACTGCAATGTATAAACTGAGATCTATTGTAGAGATGGTTACAGGATTTGTGGGAAACATGGATGAGTGACATCCATCAACAGCCAGTAAATTATAACTTTGTGCCCTTTCCACTATCAGGTATATTATTTACAAAATATCTGAGTAGAGAATATTCTAGGCAATATAATAGGATGAAGAAGTTTGTATACACACAAAATAACTATGCTAATTAATGAAAAAGTGAACTTCATAGAATTTCTTCCACCTTTTTCAAAACTGTTCTGAGCAGCTTTCTGGTATTGGAAGATTTGTAGCAGAATTTATACATCACTTAGAAGACCAAACATGCCATTTTAAATGGGCCTGTGCCATATCAGTTTCATATTTAACATTGCTAAGTATACATCTTTATTTGCGTATTGGCAGAAGGGAACAATGGGGTCACGGAAAGTCAAGTCATAACGATAATGCTACCTGAGTTTTGAGCATTAAAAATGAGGAAATTTTTTGTGTTTTTTTTTAACAAAATAACATGATCAGAACTTTGTTTCAGAACATCAACACAATAGATATGCACTAGATTAAGCAAAAGAGAGAGAAAAAATGGGGGATTAAAACTAACAGAAAAGCCTAACAGAGGAGTCACAAGAGCAATAAGCTAGAAAGTGCTGGATAAACCACATCCTTGTGAACTTTAGTTTCCACTTCATTCCAACCTCTTCAACAACATCCTTAACACAAAGCAATTTGTTACATTGTTGAAGGATGAACTTTAGTTTCTTTATAATACAGATGTTTAGAAATAAGACTCTCAATCTACTAATTGAATCTAACTGAATACCAGGTAAGTACAACTAAATACAAAGCAAGTAGAAAGTAGTAGACTAGCTGGGTACCAGTGACCCATACTTGTAATCCTAGGTACTCAAGAGGCTGAGATCTAAGGATCATTATTTGAAGCCAGACCACACTGGAAAGTCTGTAAGACACTTATCTCCAACAAATTACTAAGAAAACTCCAGAAGTTGTTTAAGAAAAAACTCAAGTGGTAGACTGATAGCCTTGAGCAAAAGAAGCTCAGGGACAAATCCTGAGCCCAGAGTTCAAGTCCCATGATTGGCAAAAAAACAAACAAACAACAACAACAACAAAAAGCAAGCAGTAAGTTAAGCAGATGAAGCCAATTGGAAAAGAAAAGACTGAGAGACTGCTTCTCCAAAATGACATACAAATCCTGGGATGGAGATGTGAATCAAGTGGTGAGAACTAGCCTAACAAACAAGTCAAGAAAGCAGGAGGCCATGAGTTTAAATCTTGGTACATTTTTCAAAAGGCCAGCAGACTAACCCTGACTCAGGAACCATACAAATCAAAAACAGTCCCACCCTGATACTCTCCACATCAGGATGATTATGAGCACTAGATGATTCAAGAATCTCCAGAGTGTCTATTTGTACATTTTTTTCCTGGGTAAAAATGCCATAACATACTTTTGTGATAAGGCAATTATGAAAATGCAAATGCCATCCCACTATTTATAGCAAGACTGGCAAGATGGGACACTTGGGCAATATTTTACTCAAGCTGGCCTATGGTACTGTATTAAGGAAGGTTGTTCTGAGCCATTAGGGACAGGCTCATAGTCACATTCATAAATGGTCAGATACACATTGAAAGATACAGAGAAAACTTGAGTCTAGTACCTGCTATAGCTTGGAGCAAATAATTTTTTTTGTCGAGTATCATGAATAAAATCAATAATATTAGAGATTCATTTTCATATTGGTCGATTTGCCTTTTCCTAACCATCAACAGTCATTTTTTTTTGTGTGTCAGTCCTGGTGCTTGACTTCAATGCCTGAGCCCTGTCCCTGAGCTTTATTGCTCAAGGCTAGCACTCGATACTCAAGTAGCACGCTACTTGAGCCACACCTCTACTTCCTGCTTTTTAGGTGCTTCATTGGAGATAAATGTGTCATCACAGACTTCCTGCCCAAGCTAGCTTCAAATCATGATCCTCAGATCTCAGGCTTCTGAGTAACTAGCATTACAAGCATCAGCCACTGGTGCCATCTCAACAATCATTTTTACATCTATGTGTTTTAGTTATGCTCCTGGAAATTGTATTAATCTTGAGTATGTGTAGCCACAGTCATAATCTTTGTCTTTGAAAAAGAGAACTTTGTTTCTTTTCATTTGCCATAACAACAATGGATTTCAATTTATAACTATGGTATTGGTTGACTTTGCTCTTCTGTATCTACTTATAGATTTTTTTTCTTCTGTACCTTTAGATACATTCTTTTTAATCACTCAAATTTTTCTTAAAACCCCCTTCCATATTTCTATTGCTTTAAATTTCACCCCCTAAACTTAATGTGCATACTTAATTTTGCCAAATTTGTAACTTTATTGATAATTTTGTTTTTTTCATGCATATTCTTAAAATTGCAAATGGAAATATTTTTGTGAGCTTTTGTTTTGAATAATTCTAACATTATTAAACATTTGCATTTTGCATAGTCAATATTTGTTCATTTGACTATAAATTTTTGTCATTCATTGAAGAGCATATTTTGGAACTTTCTATCAAAAGACTATGATAAAAATTAAATTGTACCTAAAAATAACTTGTTATTTTATTTTTGAAAGATATTGATTATATAATTCTATTTTGACTAAGTTTTCCCCTCTGCATTTGGAAACTTATTCTATTGTTTTCTACCTTCTCTTGTAGCTGTTCAGAAGTCAGTTGAGACTAACTGCTATTCCATTGCAAATAAACTTTTTTTCTGACCATTTTAAAGACCTGGTCTCAGTTTCTGGTGTGCTATAATTATAAGATGATGTGAGTTTTGCTCTAATTTACGCATTATGTGTTTAGGCATATATTTGCTTCTATTTTCCTCTTTGAAATTTATTAAACTCCCTGAATTTGGAGATATTTATTCTTGAAGTTCTAGGAGATACTTCCCAAAATTCCTTTAAACCTCATTCCTTCCTCATTCCATCTTCTTCTAATCAAAACCAAATATTTGCTGTAATTCACTCTATCCACGTGTTCTTCTCTCCTTTTCACATTTATGTATGACTTTTATTTTTGCTTTACCTATTTTGCTTCAGATCATAGTCTAATTTGTTCATTCTCTCCGAGCTATGTCTAATTTCTTTTTTAAAATGTCCTTGAGGATAGAATGGGGATAATCAGGTAAGATAAAATAAGCTAGATTCTCAAAGTCAATTATTTTGTGTCTTCTCAATCTAGACCTAAATTTATATGTGCCATAATTGTAAAAGGGAGACTGCTTGGAGAAGTAAAACAGCCGGAGTGGAAAGAGGAAAATGAAATCTTGATGAGAGGGTGAATATGTTTGAAGTATATTATATGCATGCATAAATACAGCATAATGAAATCTATTAAGTTGTTAAAAAATAAAATAAAGATGTATCTGTTCTCAAAAATGATTCAAACCAGAAGTGCTTCAGATTTGAGATTTGTTTTAAATTTTGGAATATCTTCACATACATAATGCAATCTTAGGGATGGAGTCCAAATGTGAGCACAAAATTCTTTCATGTATCCTATACACCTCATACATAGAGACTAAAGATGATTTTTATACCATATTTTTAGCATCCTTGTGTTTTGAGTATGATGACCACATAAGTTCTGGGATAGAGTCTTCCATTTGTGGTGTTAGGTTAGTGCTTTAAAAGGTTCAAGTCTTGGAGTATTTCTGACTCTCCCATCCCCTCCCTACTATCTCCGTCCAGGAGTTGCATAGTTCAATTTCATCAATGTCCAGTGCATTCCAGTGCTACACTTTTTCACCCTTCTTCCTCTGATTCTCTACCCTACCCCAAGCCTCCCACTGATGTGCACATGAATACACCATATATGAGGTAAAGAATATACCTTTTTCAATTGCAGATACTCCAACTGCATTAAGTACTCACCAAGTAGCAGGTCCTTTTTTAGACTCTGGAGATGTCTCTCCAGAGTCCAATCACAATAAATCACTATCTCCATGGGCTGAAAAATTGTTGTTTTTTAATCTCATGATTTACTATGAGAAGAAAAAGGGAGGTCTCTCTAATAGTATTTAGCTGCACTTTTATTCAAACCTTCTGAATGTATATTCACATTATTTATGTACTTGTGATACCCTGGTAAAATTATTTTATCACATTATTTTATAGGGATGAAAATGCTACATATCATTAATATTTCTGTTGGTTTAGGTTAGAAACTCAGTAAAGACACAGAATATATAAAATTATGAAAATAACACTTTTCACTTAACAAACAGCAGAGTATATTTTTCAGTTGAAAGGCACCACTGGTAAGATGAACTGAAAGGAAATCTGGTCATCTATCATCATCAATTAAAAGCAGAAGGATGAGAGCAGAGACTGAAGGAAAGAAATAACCTCACATGGAGAAAGTGGAAACCCCAGAGAGGTGAAATGATTTATCTAAGTTTGATAGCTATTTAAGGGCACATCTGGGGCCTGTATTTATTTTATGGCCTGAATATGAGAATGCAATGGAGTTCTAGATGTCAGCTTGGTTGTTGTGCTACTTTCAGTATTTCCCATACTTAACATGTAAATTATTTTGGATGTTCAATGTAGATCATCATATCATTTGAAAAAAAATAGGGATTTTTATTTCCTAATTTTAATCTTTGTGCTTTTGAATGTATTTTTCATTTTCTATTGTACTACTTGGAATTTGAATACAAATTCCTTCATTTTAAATGTTTAACTTTATTATTAGTAATATTGATTGTCAACATTATTACTAGTATTGATACTACTATAATAGAAAACACAGAAACAGTAATTACTTGTTTCCAGGCATTATACTTTGTCTTCTCCACAAATCCTATCACTGTGTCCTTTTTTTTTTTTTTTTGTCGGTCATGGGGCTTGAACTCTGGGCCTGCGTGCTATCCCTCAGCTCTTCAGCTCAAGGCTAGCACCTCTACCACTTGAGCCACAGCACCACTTCCGGTTTTCTGGTGGTTTATTGGAGAAAGGAGTCTAATGGTCTTTCCTGCCCGGGCTCACTTTGAACCACAATTCTCAGATCTCAGCCTCAGGAGTAGCTAGGATTATAGGCGTGAGCCACCAGCGTCGGCTTGTATTTAAGTTTTTAAGTTTCTTACCTACAAAATGAACACAGGGATGGCTGCGCCGGTGCCTTGGGAAGATTAAAATGAGTTGGTGACTTTAACTAAGTATCACTATTCCACAATACCGTGAAATATATGAAATTTATGTAATCACCTAATCTCCATTTTTAAAAAGTGAGAGAAAGGATGGGTTCGGAGGGATGGTGACAATCTTGTCAGACACCCTGTACTCAGACTGTTTTGTAGAATGGGAACTTCTTTGTGCAACTACTTAAAGATAATAATAAAAAATTAAAAACAAAAACATTTTAACTTCAAGATGTATGTTCATGCTCTTGACATTCATTAGATTTCTCCACCTTTCTAAAATTTTCAGAGCAACTCTACCTATTAGATCAAATTTTATAGCACAGTCTTTGAGATTATCTTCTGATGTAATCTGGGGTTGTTTCATAAAGACCAGAGCTTGTTGCTTCATCAGTGACTTCTTAACTCAAAAGAGCTTTTAATATAGCTAAGAAATTATACTTAAATTTATTTCTCTTGTACATATAGAAGCCCTTTGAGGAAACTTGGCAGTTTTTAATTATTATTTGGAGGTCTTTATATATGAATGTTTACAGACAAGTACAAAACATTCTTGTGGACGTTAAAATGATATATTTACAAGCTTGTTTAGAAACGGTCAGATAAGTTGATGTTAATCGAAATGAACCCCAAGATAAGGACTCAAATATTTTCTTCTTTCTTGCTGTTGTTTCTAACATATTTATAAGATATTTCTTTGTTGCTTTGTATGTCTCTCCCCCATGATATAACCCCTGTTTTCACTGTATTTGGTGTTGGTATACTTTTGGAGGGGAAGGTAAAAAACAAAATGTTTAAATACGGATACAGGTGGACCCATTGCAACAATGAGATGTACAAGTCGTTATGTCGAAAACTAACTTTACAACTTTGATGCGGGGCGGGGCGGGGGAGCTGGGGAGTGAAGAGGATTGGGTGGGGGGGGAAGGGGGAGGATGGGAAGGGATGGGAAGGGGAAACAAAGGAGGAGGCAACAATGCTTGATAAGAAATATACTCATTACCTTGTCTATGTAATTGTAACCCCTCTGTATAGTATTTTCACAATAATATACACATACATTCACACACATATATATGTATATCTATATATATATAGATATACAATCTTGTCATTTCATTTCAGAAACTCTCACACTCCATTTTTAATGTGTTTATACATCTATGGCTAATTTTCTTAGCTCAGCATTATACCTTCTATCTTAGACATTCAGTATCTAATATGGTGCCTGGCATAGAGCAGGTATGCAATAACAGTTGAGAAAGAAAAAGGCAAGGGTCCATGGGGCCCTCAACACTATCCCTTTCTGGTGGATAGAAAAAAAAAGAGATGTACAAGAAAGAGTAAGGAGGTCTCCAAGATTACACAATGTATCAGGAACCAGACAAGGATTCAGTCCTAGAGACTTCACTCAGAGTCTCAATGTTTCCACCAACTTACACATACAGAGGAAAGCCTTCACTGTATATTTTTACTACTAGGCTAAAATGTGGTTTCCTCTATAAAATACATTTTTAAAAAAACTCAAAAATTGAATAGAATTAAAGGGAGATACTAAACCTTATGTGAAATTTATAAACTAATCTCTAAAACAGCTTATTTTGTAAATAGAGTAACATATGTCACAAAACCATCCCGGGTTTCTTTCATACCAAGTAAGCTCTATTTTTTTTCCTGTCAAAATTGTATCTTTTGCTAGCTTTGAATTTAAGATTGTGTTAATGGAAAGCTGTGCAAAAAATTTCATACTCATGATAAAATCATCGAAAATTGGAGATACGCCAAAACACCAAAAGCAAGCAAAGACTGATAGGATTTCAAAAAAGTAGAAATAAATTTCCAAGAAATTCAGATGGGCAAGTATAACTTAATCCCTGGGAACGGGGAGAGAAGTGGGGGGAGGGAGAAGAGAGAGAGAGAGAGAGAGAGAGAGAGAGAGAGAGAGAGAGAGAGAGAGAGAGAGAGAGAGAGAACAAATGGGAAAAGTGAAGTGATCACTTTGAACTATTATGGGTTCACATATTATAATGGATTGTACCAAGCAAATTTCAGGACAATACCAATAGTTAATATAACCAATAACAAATCTGCCAAGTGTGAAAACCTGCCATTCAACAAGGTTCAATGTGGTATAACATCTCATGATATCCTCATGGACAGAATAAGGAAGTTAGAAGTAGCTAGCTCCTTGAATAAGATAGTAGAGAAATTATTATTATTGGCATATACTTGTTGACATAATCTCATGTCTTCACCATGACATTGTTGACTCATTTACTTGATACTCATCTGCCCACTTGACTAATGATCATCTCATTTCTCATACAGTCCTACTTTACAGTAGTTATGAGTTTCTAAGAATCAACATTATTTACTTATTAGTTTATTTTCTCTGTCTCTCTCTCTTGCTAGAACAATGATAGCAGTATAACTTATTTCTGCTTTTATCACTAATACACTCTAGAAAAATGTATCCCACACAGTCATTGATTGATAAATGATATCAAATGGGTATACTCTGGGATGTTTACCACTTCTACTTTTTCTCCTACCGTGTTCTAGGGTAAAGTAATGACAGTTCTGATTTCCCCAACAAAACCTCCTGATATTGAAGGTAACTCCAAGCAAAGGAGATAGAACAAGAGACAATGAAATTATGAACTAGATGTCAGCTTAGAGGGTCAAAAGAGCTCTTCAATCCTTTTGGCCAGCAAATATCAATTCTCTTTCAGTTATCTCTGGAGCATAACTGGAAGGTTACTTACAGAATGCCTGATTGATTGTTCCTTTATTTAAGGATCAGAGAGTCCTACCCTTGCAATTGATTAGCATTCTTTCCAGATAACTGAGGATCCAGTCATATTTGACAGGATATTTGATTGATGTGTAGATACATGTCAACCTACTTCTGTTCAGTTTTTTTCTCTCATGAAAAATAATTGACAAACTTTTGTGGGATGGTCTTGGAAAAGTCTTAAAACTCTACCATGGTCAACTAGAGTGTCCCTAGGGAGTTCCTGGAATATTTATTACCTTACATATCTCTGAGCCTAATTCATCATTTCCCTTTCCTTAGAGGTTTATTCTTTTTCTCTCCTAGAAGTAAACTAAAATTTCATCATTGCTTTCCTTACATAGCCTCTTGAACATTACCAAGAGGTACTACATGGTTCCTAATCATATCTGATATCAGAATTCTACCAGAATTGTGCCATTTACAGCCCAATTGGCAGAGAATAAGAACTGGACATTCCAGAAGGAATGACCCAATCCTATTCAATATCTTCTCTCAAGGACTCAAATCACCACATATATAATATGCCCATTTCTCAAGTGACAACCATCTGATAGAAATGACTCATATTTTAAATGATAAACCCAACAACTCAAAGAACTCAAGCAATCCAGTTTGTAGATTCAAACTAATATAGTGTCTCATTTTTCATAGAAAAAAATAGGCCATTAGAATAGGCATTATAAAAATGTTCCTGAGCTTAATGAATACAGACACTTATACTGAGTTTTGAAAAAAAAATCAATTCTGAAGTCCAGGGGAAAGATGTCTTGGAATAAGAGCAAGTTTGTATGAAAATAGATTTATAGGTTTATTGGATGGCAAGTGGCTGGACAGTCAGGTCTGTGAGAAAATAAAGTCATGATGTTGAGAAAATTGCTACAGCTCTATGTCAATCTGTAGCTTCATATTCCTCAGCTAATGTCCACAAATGAGGGGAGCTGAGGTTATTGAGGTACTGGAGGGTTACATTTTTATGCAGTCATTAGGTAATCTTCAGTATCCACTCTGGTACTTGGGCAAGTCATTAAGACACAAGATGTTCCTATATGAATGATGGCTACCAGTAAGCATTATACTTACTGTTGTGTTATTATTAACTAATATTATAATATAGTATTATCTACATTCATCGTATGTAAATTATTCACAATTTATGCTATAAAATAATTGCTACAATAATAAATACAGCAAATTTATATTTATACAATAGCAGTATACACATTTATATTTAAAAATATAATATTATAAGTAACGTGATTAATATGATGATTCATTTACTTACTGTTATTAACCATCAGTAGTACTACATTTTTAGGCTTTTTAGGCTACCAGTTAGCCTTGTTTGCTTTGGTAAGTTTTCAAATAGGGTTTCTCTTATGCTTAGGGCATTCCCAGGACCACAACCCTCCCACTTACAAGTTTCCACATAGTTCGGATCAGAAGTGTGCACCACCACACTGAGCTTATTTTGTTGAGATAGAGTCTTACTTGCTGTTTGCTGAGCTAACCTCAAACTGCAGTCTTCCCCATCTTCACCTTTACAGTTGCTGGCATTAAAGATGAGAGTCGCCATGCTGACTTTCAAAAGTCCTTTGATTTATGTAATCTTTCCTGAATCAGAATCTCAGTGGAAGCTAGAGAGTAATTTCAATGAAAGCACAGATCTATACACTCCATGTATGATTTCAAATTAAGTAAAAACTTAAATGTAGACTGGGCATTGTGCCACACAGCTATAATTGCAGCTATAAGGCAGAAACTAACTGCAGGTAAAAAAAAATAACAGACTTTATTTAAAAAAATAACTAAAGCTAAAAATGGTAGAAGTTGTGACTTAAGTGGTAGAGGGCTAGCCTAGCAAGAGTGAGGCACTGAGTTCAGATCCCAGCACTACAATATAATTAAGTAAGTCAATAGAAGATAGATAGATATAAATGGAAATTTAAATGTGTATGAACTCAGTTTTACTAGATGAGGCTTAAAGTATTTGAGAAATAGTCAAATAAAGAATCCTAGGAGTTCAGAGGAAGATGGCGGAGGAAAGACTTGGAAAAAATTATATTAAGTGAAGTAAGCCAGGCCCAAAGAAACATAGTAGGTCCCATGCTTTCCCTGATTTGCAATAACTAGCATATATCTGAGACAAGCAGAAATGGTCAGATAAGTTGATGTTAGGCAAAATGAACCCCAAGATAAGGATTCAAATGATTTCTCTTTCTTGCGATTGTTTCTAACATATAAGACGATTTCTTTGTTGCTTTGTATGTCCCTCCCCCACAGTATAGCCCCTGACTTTGTGGAGGGGAAGGGAAAATTTGTTTAAATAGGGATACAGGTGGACCCATTGCAACAAAGAGAAATACAAGTTGTTATGTCGAAAACGAACTTTACAACTTTGGTGGGGGGTGGGGTGGGGAGGATTGGGTGGGGGGCCGGGGGGAAGATGGGAAGGGATGGGAAGGGGAAACAAAGGAGGAGGCTACAATGCTTGATAAGAAATGTACTCATCTTGTCCATGTAATTGTAACCCCTCTGTATGGTATTTTCACAATAATAATGATAAAAAAGAATCATGAAGTTTTGCAACTTTTTCCAAGTCATTATAACTTTTTGCTTCATCCTCACCTGATGTAATTCTTTCTTACACACATATGCTAGGATTGTTTTGAAGTGCTCAGCCCACCCTCATAGAAACAAACTGGTTTTTTTCCTAATGACACCTTTTAGATTCCATTGTATGTTCTCAAACAATGTATAATTGATATAAATGATTTGGTAACTATTACAAATAAATTGGCAAGCGTATAAATCAACTAATGACTAGTGGAATCATGAATACACGGACATTCTTTGTCAACACAAATCGGAACATTTAATGGAGGGAGGGTGGACCAGCGGTTACTCTTGCAAGTTGGTTAGTTAATCTAGTCAATTGGTTAAATGGAAGCTGATTAAGATAATTCTAACTGAACACTAAACCACAAACAAGCATTCCATTTTCCTCCTTAAAGCCCTTTAATGGCCTCAAGTTAGATCCATGTTCTGTAGACTCAATTACATTTGAGAGATGAATTTAACTTGTCTTGGAACAAGGACCTTAGGCTATTTTTTTTGTTTAAGTTCTGAATATTTTATTTGAAAGAATATGGAAATAATTGAGGCCTAAACTGATGCTACCTGCTCCAAAGAAATTTAGATTTGCTTCTAGCAATGGATAAGGACCCAACGATGAAATTCCATGCTTGGCTCTTTGTACTGATTTTGTCTACAAGAAAGCTTATGTCTAGTTTACTGTCTCAGGTTGAGTGAGAGCTTTGGGTTTCTCATTTAAAGTAGGGGTGCTTCCTGGTATTCCCTATGGTGCTTCTCATGCTTTTCATGTTTCTGCCTGAATAGGCAGATAGACCTGAACGATAAGCTTCCCTATCTGCCAGACTCACTTCTCTGGGCTTCTTTCTCCTGCATTTCACCCTGTGATTTTCTTATTATATATATTTTTAAATTTTTATTGTCAAGGTGATGTACAGAGTGGTTACAGTTACATAAGTAAGGTGGTGAGTACATTTATATATATATATATATATATATGTTTTTATTGTAAAAATACTATACAGAGAGGTTATAGTTACATGATCAAGGTAATGAGTCCATTTCCTAGCAAGCATTGTTACCTCCTCCTTTGTGTTTTTTCCTACCATCCCTTCCTCCCCACCTCCCCAACTCCTCCCCCTCCAAGTTGTAAAGTTTGTTTTCAACATAGTGTCTTATCTAACTTGTTAGCCTCTCCCTCATTTTTCACCCTGAGATTTTCATTGCATTAAAGGATTTTTATTTCTTCGAGCAGATGTGGTTGTTTGCTATTTTATCCAGTCCTGTGTCCATTTGTATCACTGAAATCATCCCACCCTTATTGGTTTGTACAGAGGAATGAGGCCCAGACTTCAGGCCAGAAGACTAAAGTGGTGTGTGTCTACCTCTGTCACTATGTAGATGTATGATCTTAAGTGACTCATAGCCTTAGTTTCTGATTAAATAAAAGGTATGATTGTACGAATAGCATTATACAATGCAAAGTACCAATTAACAGATAATTCTATTGAGAAGTGCTCATAAATGTGTGTTGTATGTGGATGTGCATCATCAATTGTTACCTAAGTTCCTTATGTGACACTATACAAATCAATCTATAATTTCTCAATGTCATTGTTTTTACTCACTCAGTTATTTGGTTAATATTTATTACTGAATGCCTCTTCTATCCCAGGGGTGATAATGAGCCTTGTTAATAACAGCAATAATACAGAGTGATGCCTGCATTAGATGTCGTGAATCTTTCTATGAGGACATAAGTCTTCTGTCACTTTTGGACAAAATTAGTGAGAACATCTCTAAAACAAAATAAAAATGAAAAGGCTGAGAGACATGTCTTAGGGGATAGAATATTTACCTAGTATCCATGAGGCTCTGAGTTCAATTTCCAACACCAGTCTATTTTTACTATCAGACTACATCCACATGATCACCTGTAAGTTATAGTGAAATGATAAAAGAAGGCATAGTAACCAATCATGCAGGGTTCAGAATGTCTAGGGTGTGGGAGGAGATAAAACTAGAATGGTAGCAAGGATCAGTTCTCAAAGGGCCTTGGATAACCTACTAAGTAACTAAAACTTTGTCCTCCAAACAACAAGGAACCACAGGAAACCAAGATAATAGCATGGACAACAGCAAGGAGATGCCTTCAGCTCATAGGAAACGTCCCTTAGATCACTCAGTGAGGAGTACATAGAAATACCCACTTCATTATGTCTAAAAACAACGTATATTCCTCACTAGAAAAGAAGACACATCTGGTGTCTTCTTAGAACAAATTTAGCATCCCAGTCTGGACCCACCTTACTAACAGGATGCTCTTCTACGGAAAGCACAATAGTGCTGATTGGGATCCAGTCTCTGGGTGAGCTCCATCAACTGAGCTAAATATGGAAGGCAGGAAGAGTGCAGCAGTTAAATCTCTTGACTGCAAATCTCTTGAGATTGTCAAGGATGTTTCAGGATCATCAGCACAAATGTGAGTGGTGATTGCCACAATCATGAATGCGGCCAAAGGGGGAGAACCAATGGGACAGACTGGAAAACATGAATAGAGATCAACAAGTCCCCTTCTAGGCTGATGATCCCATTGCAGAATATCAGGGATTGCCAAGTATTTGTCTCACTCATCTGGTAAATACCTTCTGAACACCTCTAAGTACAAGGTACTACCTATAGAACAGTTAGCGTGTATCCAGGACCACCTATGAAATGAGATGCCAAAACTTTGTAATCAAATAGCTACTCTGTTACTGTTAAAAATAAATTTGTGTCCATAACAATGGTCCTGAATGAGATCAAGAATTCAAGGAAGATAACTGTAAGAAAATATCTCAACTTAGATATTAAGGATAAGTCCAAATGAACCTAGCCAGAGGAAGATACCTTAGTCACATATTTTCAGGAAAGAAATAAAACTGATGTGACAGATATTACTATTGCTGTTATTACTAGTATAGTGGTAGCAGTAACAGCCTCTAACATTTTCAGGGCACTTACTATGTGCGAGATTGTTTCATCTACAATGTACTATGTTTAATCCTTTAAAGCCCCTGTTGAAGTAGACACTGTCCATTAACTCCATTTTACAGATGTAGAAACTGAGATTAAAGGAATTTAAGTAGGTAATACGTTGGGGATAAACAGTGAAAAGGGGTGACGTTCATGAATATGAATTGTACTTATAAAATGATTTGTTGATGTGAAAACTTGTGTACAGATTTGTTGATTTGAAACCTCTTTGTACAACTACTTAAAGATCTTTTTAAGATTAAACAATGAATGCTGGGGGTGGAGAGGATTGAAATTCCAGTTGTGGCCTTTAATATTCTGTGGTCACCATTCTCTGTCAGAAAGTAAGAGATAACTGTTTCTTCCTTTTGTGTCACAACTTCTTGGTTAGCTTAGAACAGGAGATAAATCTTAGCTGGCAAGATTTTTATGTAGTATATAATATATGAATCCCCTATGCAGGAAAATTGTCTTATGGTGGAAGCTTCCTTATACTTTGAAAGAGAAACTGATAATCAGAGAAACAAGAAAATTATACATATCAGTGTCAGCAAAATATATATATATCCCAGGCACATTAGACATTTGCAAAAGCACAAAAGCAACAGAGATCATGAGTGGTTGGAGAAACTGTAACTAGTGGCTGTGACCAGCACTTACAATAAAAGCCTGGGGTGAGCCTGAGAAGACACCAGGGAACAGAGAGGTCAGATCACTAAAGGCCTGGTACACCATTATGAAGACATTAGATTTTATCTCTAGGGCAATGGGGAAAGGGGTTTTAAGCTGAGAAGAAACAACAATCACATTCCGCATTAGAAAGATTCACTGGATGTAGAGCATGAAGGCCAGGAGACGGCCAGGCATCCACGACAGGACAGTATAACACATCGCTGTCCCACTTAGGAGTAAAAGAGAGTGCTCTTAATTACACCAGGAAACATGCATTTACCGTCTCCACACTTCACATAAACTGCAAGGCAGGAGGAAATGGTGGGAAAAAATGACTGAAAATGGAAAATGAATTATTTGTTGAATAGTTTCACCAACCAATGGCCTAGGCCTTTCAAATACATTATCTCATTTACTATTTCCAAGGGAGTGCTTTTAGTTAGTCCTGTCTATTTTTTATAGGGAAACAGGTTCATAAAAATTAAGTTATTTGGCCATGATCTTAGAGATATAAAACCAAACAACTTGGGTTCCAATCCAATTCTGTCAGACCCAAACCATGACCTCTGCCAAATACTTTAGCCCTTTCGCCCTCACCTAAAAAAGCATTACACTCAACCACTGCAGACTAGCATAGTGATTAAAAATGACTGTCTAGATCTGAAGACTGGCTCCACCACTAACTAGCCAAGGGAGGTAGAACAATTACTATCTCTCCGAGATTTAGTTGCATTGTATGTACATTAGGAATCTTTCCAGATAATTCAAATGTGGTGAGAAATAAAATGTATAATGATCCTGGTACAAAATTCTTCACTACAGAGTACTTTTCATATTCCTGAAGTGATTAACAATAAATTTGCTTAATAATTAACTAGCTGGCTAAAGGAGTGTTAAAAGACTTGACTTCCTTAACGATCCAGGGCTATTGTGCTCTGAATTACAACATGGATGGGTCATCTGATTTTCAAGCCCAATCAAAAATGGCAGAGTCAACTTGAGGAAAGCAAGCCTGGTGGAACAGGTAAGGGCTTATCCACACAACTTACTTATAGAACAGCAAGGCAACAGATGATGCCTAGAATAGATGAAGCTTATTTCTTTAACCTTTGAAGCAATGATTGAGATGGAATTCATAGAGGCTATGGTGGTAGGAAGAACAGGTACCAGAACTGGAATGCATTTATCATGAGGAAGAAAGAGCGTGTGCTCCATTTGTACTGTTCTTCTACGGGAAATGAAGTGCCAGACTTTAAAGATCTCATTTGCAGAAAGCTTTGGAAACAACTCTCATTCCTCTTCAAATCTCCTATTTGCTCACTGATCATTTTCAGAGAAAGTGCATAGGTGGCATTCTGGGGCATCAGAAAATGAATCAGAAACAGAGCCAATCCTCAGGTAACACATCAGTCTGGTGAGAAAGATCAAAGGTGCTCATAAATATGCTAAATTAAGTAAAGAGAGTACTTAATGGTGTAAAAGCAGAACAGGTAAAGCATTAGGAAATCTTAGGAGGACCAGGAAAGACCTCTCATGGCATTGTCAAATGGGTTGGGAATTGATGGAAGAAGAGAAAGAAATAAAGAGGAGTTGTGGGAAACAGCTGCTGTTCAGATGACTGCTCAAATATGTCTCTTACTTTTGAAAGTTAACATGGAAGAAGTAACTATCTTTTCTGAGCTCTGCCTCCAGATAGCTGTTACAGAGGCATTAGAGGATATTTTAATAAGGCTTTGTTGCTTTTCTCTTTCTGTGAGTCTCTTAAGGAGACATAGATGACAGACAAAATGGTTAGGAAACCATACACTTTGAACAGCTACTGTCATGGTGCTGCTATCCACTTCAAAATGTCCCCTCGTAGCCCATGCCTAAAGACCAGAAATATCATGGTCCTTCAGCAAACAATCCATAGATGTTTCTCTCTCTTTCTGAGCCTACCCAGCCTAGGTTTACATTTCAAACAATTACTCAGATTTTTCAAATACAGAAGCTGACTTATAGCAGTGCATCATTATTTATAGCAAGAAGAGTATTAGCTATTTCAACTACTTGATAGTTTCTAAATCCATTGCAATTTAACTTATATAGCAACCTCAAAGTTTCAGAAGCCAGGAACTATTGCTTATTTTACTGAATAATGAAACAGAGAACCAGAGAGTTCAGTAACTTGCCAGGGGTTGCACAGCTAATGTGGACACAAATGGGGCATTTCCTTAAGGTTTTCAGATCTTTAATCCTAGACTTCTCCTCACTCCATCACCAAATCTATCTGGGAGACAGATGGAACTGTGACCTGAGGCATTTTCTCTATTACCTGCATCAATTCTTCACTGTATTAATGAAAAACATCAAAAAAGAAAGCATGAGGTTTAGAGACAGATTAAAACCAGGTGGTATCCTTTGTGTCTCTCCTTTTCTCTCTTGCCCCCAGCAAGCCTGATTCCACAATTAAAGGGTTTTGAAGGAAACTCTCCTCACTGTGGATTATCAGTTATCCATCCTTTAATGTGGTCAGCCTTCTGGGCTCTATGAGGGACCTTACACTATTCAGCCAGATGTACTTGGGGGCTAGGCTATTTCCAATGACCGAAAATAAGCCTGGCCACGTGCATGTGCATGCACACATGCACATGTGTATGCATACTCATAGTACATTCAATAAGTTTGTCCTTTGTTTTCTGTTGCTATTGTTATGTAATAGGAAAATAAAGCAGTTTCCATTGTTGCAGATCACAGCCTCTGGGTAAGTGGACCATTATTTGGGAGATGAAAAGCCATTCCAGTGACCTGCTCCTGCTGCTACTGCACTGGCACACTAAGTATAGTCTGTGTCTCTGATGGCCACCATTACCCTAACACACCCATTCTCCTTCTATCTCTACCAAGATTTCCAGTCTGGTCTCCTTCATGGTTTTGTATCCATGTCACCTCAAATTGCTAGTACTTCCTGTTCGGTTTGTGATATGGCTTCTGCCTTCACCACTAATAATTGTCTTTTCCCCCTTTCTGTGACCCACTAAAATTCTCTGGGTTTGGATCTAATCAGCTAGTTTAGTGATTATCAGTCCTGCTGAATAGATATATTGAAATAGATCTATTGTTTAGGATTATAAGTGCCCCAAGCCAATGTCTCCCATAACCTGTCAGCTTCAAGAAGTCTACTAGAACCATAAAGTCAACTGTCTTCTGAGGAAGTAGAGCCTCCAAAATATCTCTTTAATAAATCTACAAAAGGAGTGTAACTGGGAGGTTTATGAATAGTGTATTTATGTGTGGCCCGAAGGGAAACTGGCCAGAAGAAGAAAATAGTGAAGAAATAATACTAGTACACAAAAGAGAATGTTTAACTGTAAGGTGTTTTGGCTTGATCTCCTGGGGAAGTTGCAAAAACACTCACAAAGAAAATCAAACAATCGAGGGAGATAAGAAGATTCAATTACTCTCAAAACAAGACAAAGCTAATATTTGGAGTCAGGAGAGAGAAAATGATGTGCTCTATATATTCTTTGTATGACTGTCAGCAGATAGTACACAGCACAGACTCTTGGAAGCAGATAGACATGACTCACACTCTTACCCAGAAGGTGTCTATTGGAGCAACATTGGATAAGCTTCACCCCATTTCTCTGAGCCTTGAGAACACAATACTTAATTTTCATATAAAGATCAAAATAAGTAAAATGTCCAGATACAGCAAATCCTCAAGAAATGGTACAGTAGTCTGTTTGTACCACTCAAAGATGAATGAATGTTCATAGTTAACACTATCACTTAATACAAAAGGATGGAGCTTCTCTTGATATTTGTATTATTACTGTAAATAAATACTTTGAAAAATTTGTACAAGTTTTTAGAATGGGTAAATTTATAAACTCAGTGGAGTCTCTGATGTCACTTGGGGATTACTAAAGCATATAGGGGAGAAAAAATTGTGAGGCCCTATTATGTTCTCAACCCAAAGTTAGTATGTGTGCAAAATGTCAATCTTTGAAAATATAAAAGTATAAAAGAGTTCCTCCTCCAAAAGACTATCCCCATTAGTCCTGAGATCTGTATGCATATATAAAGCTATAAATATGTATATGTATATATACAGAGTATATATACTTATATATAATATATACAGATATAAAAATATATAAACTATTGAATATACATATATAAAATACCTGAGCAAAAATTTGTTTCCTTGTTTTATTCAGCTTTTTTAGTATAGTTACTAATATTATTTGCCTTCAAAATTATACCACATTTCCCATGTCATATAGAATCACATTCAATATCTAAATAACTTAGTAATTTGCTTTGTGTTCACTTACTCAATCTTGCTTAACTTACGAGAAATTATGGGTTCTGACATAGATGTGGTTTTGTTTTGGCTATTTTAATTGATATATTACAACAATGCAAGAATAACATTGATCTTTAAGAAAGAAATTCATGGCCGGGCATGGTGGCTCACACCTGCAATCCTAAAGAGGTTGAGGTCTGAGGATTGCGGTTCAAATCGAGCCCAGGTAGGAAGTCTTTGAGACTCTTATCTACAATAATCCACCAGAAAACTGGAAGTGGCGCTGTGGCTCAGGTGGTAGAGCACTATCCTTGAGCTGAAGGGCTCATGGACAGCACCCAGTCCCAGAGTTCAAGTCCCCCAACTGACAAAAAACAAAAGAAAGAAATTAATTTACAAGAGCATTCATGAATCTAAGGAACATTATAGTAAATTTAAAAAAACAGGCACAGAAAAGTAAATAACACATTATTATCCTGTTTTTCTGTGTTTATGTTCCTCTTCATATTAAAAAAATTCTTCATATTTTGTGATTTATGGGGTTAGACTGAGTCCATGGATATCTTCCCATCTTAGTCACATTTGCAAAGTCTCTTTTGCCAGGTGAGCTCACATAGTTACATTTTCCTAAAACCAGAGGATTAGCATTATTTGTATATGTCAATAGAGGCCATGTTTCTGTTTCAGATACCTACATAGTGCAATTAATGTACTGTTTAAGCTGCAGTCTCTTTCAAAGGTTCAGCTGGAATAGATCTATTTTTGCAATTACCACAAATTTGTTGGTAAGAGTCAGTGCTTCCTGGCATACTGGCTGATTGGCTATTGACTGACCATTCCTACTAAATATTAACTAGAAGCCACCCTCTGTTTCATTCCATAGCAGTTTCCCCCAGATGCTAGCTTTCTTTTTCATCTTTTTCATAGAATGTAAGCAGAGAGAGAGAGAGAGAGTGAGAGAGAGAGAGAGAGAGAGAGAGAGCACTATCAACATAGAAGTCAGGTTTTTTTTTAAATCACTTAATTTCATAAGTGACATCCTAGCATATTTGACATATTCTGTTAGTCAAAAGCAAGTCTCCACACTGGTAGAGCCAGCCTACATTCAAACGGTGAAAATACTTGAGAAAGTGACTATCATCACAAAAAGCATTGGAAGCCCACCATATCATTTGTGTCACAGCAATAGCAAAGAACCACTCAGTGGATTCAAACAAAATTATTCCAGTTTACATGTCTGTGGGCAAACCAGAGTACAACTCAATAGCTCAAGCCACAGCTTTCTTTGTTCTTGGCTCTTGCTTGTATTCATGAGAACAAGTTTGCTTCATTGAGACCCGGATTGAAGAGACTACAATATACTAGGAAAAGTTTAGCAGCTTAGCAGAAGTACAAGAGAGAAAGAGAACTGCATGATAACTTTTAAGCTAGGCTTCAGACTACTAAACTGTTACACTCGATCCTTCAGCTAGCTCCCATACACACCGGTTATGTTCTATTTGATCAAAGTAGGTCACACACCTGTACTCAAAAGGAAAGGACAGGAAGATGTATTTTTTTTTCCTCTATGGAAACAACTGCAAAGTCAGCAGGCGAAGGTCAAGGATACAGGAATAGATGAACAATTAGGGCCAATTATTCTACTTCTTCCTGTTATTTCTTATATTTTACAAATCTAGAAACGGTGGTTCACAGAAGCTAGCTGATGTTCCCACGGTCATAGAACTCAGATTTAGATTCATGTGACTTGAATGTTTCATTCTCCATTGTTCTATACCCAAAGACCTCAAGATACAATCTCTCTGAATAGTTTCTTTCTGTGTTAGTCAATTTTCATCACTAAACAAATACTTGAGTAAAACAATTTAAGGATGGAGATTTATTTGGCTCATGATTTCAGTTCATTGTGGTAGAATGGGCATAAGCAGAGTACAGCCGCTCACATCAGAGTGCCCAGGTAGAGAGAGACACTGCTAGCACCAGTGCCTAGGCAAGCTGACTTTCCCTTTTCCCCTTTTGTCTTATCTAGCCCTCATTCTATGGGGTAGTTCTACCCACATTCATGGGAGGTCATCCTCTCTTAGTTATTTCTTTTTTTTTTATTGTGAAAATACCGTACAGAGGGGTTACAATTACATGGGCAAGATAATGTACATTTCTTATCAAGCATTGTTGCCTCCTCCTTTGTTTCCCCTTCCCATCCCTTCCCATCTCCCCACCCACTGCCCCAGCGCCCCTCTGCCCCCCCCACACACACCAAAGTTGTAAAGTTCATTTTTCCACATAACGTCTTGTACATCTCATTGTTGCAATGGGTCCACCTGTATCCCTAGTTAAACGATTTGTTTTTTCCCTTCCCCTCCACAACTTAAACCAATATCAAATACAGTGAAAGCAGGGGTTATACTATGGGGGAGGGACATACAAGCAACAAAGAAATAATCTTATAAATGTGTTAGAAACAATCACAAGAAAGAAAAACCATTTGAATCCTTATCTTGGGATTCATTTCGCCTAACATCAACTTATCTGACCTTTTCTGCTTGACTCATACATATACTAGATATTGCAAATAAGGGAAACCATGGGACCTATGTTTCTTTGGGCCTGGCTTACTTCACTTAATGTGATTTTTTCCAAGTCTTTCTATTTCCTAACAAATGGGGCAATGCCATTCTTTCTGATGGAGGCATAGAAATCCATTGTGTATCTATACCACATTTCTTTCTGGAAACACCTCCCAGACACACCACCCGGAGGGGTGTTTTATTAATCTCCTAAGTACTTCTCAGTCCTATCATGTTGACCATCAAGATTATATATCACCTCCCCAAAATAAAGAAGTCACCAATTGTCATCTAAATATTTCTTTTGCATATAGTTGTCAGAAATTCTACTTTCTCTTCTCCCTTCCACTTTTATCGCTCTAAATTTGGAACGGGGACAGGAATGTGGAGATAAAAATCAGCTCTGAAAATGAGAAAATGGATTTTCTTGCCATGCCTTTGCATTACAAATGGGCCCAGTCCAGGGCAATCCTGGCTGCACCTGGAACAGTGCACAAGCCCCATGAATAATCCATATTCCTTCTGTGAGCTGCCCAGGAGTGCTGACTCAGCAACTGCTCTCCTTTCTACAAAGCAAGGAGGACATCTAGGTCAGGCAAAGCCCAGGACTGCAATGACACTCAGAGCATTCTGTGGATCCTGAAGGCAGATATGGGATTAAAACGCTAATTAGAGTTTAACGAGATTGAAGTGCAACACTTCCTTTCATGGAACTTTCTACCATCATTAGGATTAAATCTGAGGCCTTTACTTGGCCCACAGAGACATGATGATTTGACTAGAACCTCACCATCTGAGCCTTTCACTTTAACCCTTTCTACCTCTCTCACCCTCAGTCTCTGAAAGACAACACACTAACCTACAAACTTTCCTAGAAAGTTCTTCTTCCTGGATGTACCTAATCTGAATTGAATTCCTTGTTTGGGAGGATGCTACCAGTGCCCTTCTGCAGAAAGCCTTTCCCTAACCTCAAGCTCTCTTCACCTCACTCACTTGGGGCTGGGACTTTTTGCTTAGGAAACTTTTGTGCTTTCACCACAGCTTACCCATCTATATTACAATCAGACTTCCTTGCCATCAGTCTCACAAACATCAAACTCTTTGAAACTAACCATCTTGTTGGCTCTAAATTCACATTGTTCTTGGCACAGTTCCCAGCAATCATCAAATGTTTACAGAAGAAAGGAATGAGGAAGGAAGATAAAAATGGGGGGAGGTAGAAAAAGAGGGGGAGAGAAAAAGAGGGGACAGAGGAAAAGGGAGAGGGAGGGCAGAAAGAAATTACAGAGAGGAGGGAAGGAAGGAAGGAATGAGAGGCGGGAAAGAGGAGAGAAGAAGGAAAAGAAATGAAGATCACGTATGAGAAGGTAAACTTACATGGCCTCATAATTATCCTGAAGGGTATTTGCCTCACCTGGAATAAGCTAGTGTGTGTAGTTTTTTATGTCCAGGGCAAACCTGCTTCCCCATCCCCCCCAAAACAATCCTTCTGCTTTAGAAGTCTAGACCTGTTAGCCTCCTCTGTAAATGCACGAGAATTATTTGGAGTGAAACCTTTTACCCAGCTCCTCCATGTGCTCCGGTACAATCAATAACCAATCCAGGTGACAAATCGATGTTAAGCACACTTTGAAAAATGGCAAGAGAAAGAAAAGAAAAACACAGAGAGGATTTGAAGAAAGTACTCTATAAGAAAGAGTCTCTCCAGAAGTGTATATTCTGGGAAGGTTCAAGAAGCTTTCTGTGATTCAATGGGCGAAAGGCATGTGGACCAAGAAGACAGACTGAGATTGATTTTATCATGTTCAGTCATCTGAGTGGCAAGAGCCTCCAGAATCTCTTCCTGCTATGGAAATTGAACCCCCAAATCAACCTGAACAAGAGTTTCCAGTTCTAAATGCCAAGATGATGACTGACTGAGTATGATTGCTTGATGGCTTTGAAGTTGCTTCTGTACTCTAATAATTACTCTCTGAATTGCACCTGAAGCATTACCATACCCGATAACATTCCTAATTGATATTTCAGTATAGTTACTTGGGAAACCTTTCCATGGAAAGAATAGATCGAATAGATTGTAGATCAATACGTTCTTGGTTTACTCCTCATAGTCACTATAAATGCTACTGTTTACCTCTTCCCTCTCCACATCCTCTCCTGAAAAAATGTTACTAACTTTGTGGAATCAAGTATCAAAGAAGTGCTAAAATTATGAAAGCTTTTCTTTTCTTTTCTTTTCTTTTTAAAAAGTCCTCCTTAAATTCCCACCTCCAGCTTTCTCCTCCTCCCCTTACAAAATCACCACCGCATGTAGCTGGGAAGAGAAATGCAACATATATAATTTAAGTTGCCTTGGCCCTGACTGTTGTGCTGGCTTTACAGCAGTACTTGAGTAGAACTAGGAACGAACATGACTAAAGAAGGATGAACCGAATGGGAATGACAACAAACTTAGAGCATCTTACTAGCTACTCTCTGAAGGGCAGTACATTTTATTTGTGAGTAGTAGTTTCGAATTTTCATTTGAAAGTAAATTATTTTCATTAGACTATTATGAGAATCTATAAAAACAGGATAGCTAAAAAGCAAAGCAAGAACTAAACCATCATGTACTGTTCAGAAATAACTGGCAAATGTGATAAAAGGAGGCTGGTGTCTACCCATAATCATGGGTATAGAGATACATATATAGCTGGCATACATGCCTGTCTCAGAATTGAGTTTCCTCCTACTTCATCCATCCCAGGAGACCCCCCCAGAATAGGGCTGCCATGTCTCCTTCTGGCACACCACACATTCCATCAGTGCCCATAGGTTGGCTAGCCCTTCTCTCTCCCCAATATATAGAATGATGATCATGATCATAGTACTCTGATTACTCTATTGCTAATAATAATAATAATGTATCAGTCAAAATTTACTGGATGATAGAACCTAAAAATGTATATTAATTCCCAGTAACGTGAACCTTATAATCAATCAGAGGGAAACAACTGGGTAAAATCTCTCTCCATATCTCTTGGAGAGCTCCTAGGTCCGGTTCCTAATGTAGCCTTCCTGGAAAGTTTCATCAAGCTAAGTTGACTCAACTAAGAGATCTTGGCTCTTTCTCCACAGCTTGTAAAGCAACAGGAAACAAGTAGTTGCCTTGCTTCCAAACTTTCAGAACATAGAATGCACATTAAATAAAAAACCAAGCCCCTCTTCTATGCAGGGAGCCACTTGGATGACAGTGTTTCTTTCTTATTCTCTTCCTCATGTAGGAACTGGCCTAGTTACATCATCCTGGAGGAGAGCAAGAAAGATTATATAAGGAATGGAGCAGATTCACTAAAGGGTGTTTGGGGGTTTTTGCATTTTAGTAGCATAAATTAGTTATACAAGGAGGAGTTATTGTAACACATTTATACCTGTTTACAATGTACCCCCTCCAAATTCTCCTATCTTGACTCTCCCTCCCCTTCTTTCTCCCATCTTTAAACAATTTCAACAGGTATCATTGTTCTGTTTTCATATATACAAATAAAGTATTTTGACTGTATTCACCCTCATTCACCCTCTTCTTAACTTCTGGTACCCACCTACACCAGAAGAGGTTTTATTTTCCGATCTCATTTTTTATATTAAGTGTATCAGAGGGTTTCACAATGGTCTTCCACACGGGTATATATTTTATTTTAATCAGCTTAAGCCTCTGTGTTGTTCTCATTCTTCACCCTCCCTAGCCCCTTTTCTTTAACAACTTTCAGAGAGTTGTTTTTATGCCATCTTCATGCTAGACCCACTGCATTTTTATATTACTCACCTTCTTCCTTCCTTTCTTTTTCCCACCCTGCCTTGTTCCTCATCCTACAGTTACAATTACATTCTATGTATATACACATATGTATATATGTATCTATCTTATCAATGTGCATATTTTCAGGTATAGCTTCCACAAATGTGCAAAATCATGTACACTTGGCCTTTTGACTTTGACTTATCTCATGCAACATAATGATTTCAAGTTCCATCCATTTTCTTGAAAATAGCATATTTTATTTTTGTTTATGGCGAGTAATCATTTGTGTGTGTGTGTGTGTGTGTGTGTGTGTGTGTGTGTGTGTGTGTGTGTGTGTGTGTGTGTGTGCCATATTTCCTCTATCCATTCATTGGTTGTTAGGCATCTTGGCTAATTCTAGTGGGAACAGAGCAGTAATAAACATGGGTATGCAGGTATCTTTCTTGTACAGTATATTGATTTATGTCCTTTAGAGTAATATGACAGGGACATAAGACAGGTCTTTTTTAGCTTCTTAAGGCATCTGTTTTTTTGGTTTTTGTTTTTGTTTTTTTGGTCATAGGGCTTAAACTCAGGGCCTGGGAACTAAGCCTGAGCTCTTTGGCTCAAGGCTAGCACTCTACCACTTTGAGCCACAACCATAATTTTCTGGTGGTTAACTGGAGATAGATAAGAAGCTCAAGGATTTTTCTACTGCACTGGCTTTGACCTGCAACCCTCAGATCTCAGCCTCCTGAGTAGCTAGGATTATAAGCATGAGCTACCAGTGCCTGGCTTTTTAAGGAATTTTTATGTTGATTTCCAAAGTGGAAAATTTACATCTTTATCAGCAATGTATTAGAGTTCCTTTTCTCCCTCCAGTGTCTTTACCAGCATTTATTGTTCGTCATTCTGACTGGGGTAAGAGTCACAAACAATAGCTAGGCATAGTGGTACACGTCTGACATCCCAGCCATAACAGGAAACATATAAAGGAGGATTACTCAATTCCACCCAGCCAGGGAAAACAATGACACTCTATCTCAAATATATACTACAAAGGGATGAACACATGGCTCAAGAGCTCAAGTCTAAGAAGTGTGAAAGCCACGAGTTCAAATTCCAGTCTCACATAAAAAAAAATCAGTTGACTATAAATGCATGGATTTATTTTGGGGCCTTTATTCTGTTACACTGCTTCATTTGTCTTTTTACATTTAAACCAATATCAGGTGTTGAGTAGTATAGCTGTGCAAAATATTTTGAAATCAGATAATGTGATATCATCAGCTTTGTTGTTAGTGTTCAACATTTTTTAGATATTATGTTCCACAGGAAGAGTAGAATCATTTTTTTAAATTTCTGTAGAGAATATCATTAATATTTTTGATAGAGTCTTTGTAGAATCTTTGTATTTCTTAAGGTGTGATGGCCAATTTAACAATATTAATTCTTCTAACTCATGAACCCAGGGTATCTTCCTAATTATTTGTGTCTTTTTAAATTTCTTCTATCAATTTTTCATTATTTCCAAATACATACATCTTAACTTATTGCTTATATTTAACTTATTGCTTACATTTAACTTATTGCTTATATTTATTCTCAAGTATTTTATTTGATTTTGCATCCAGATATTGTGTATGTGTTCATATGTATGTGTGCCTGTGTTCTCATGTATCCTATTGTAAATGAGACTGTTTCCTTGATTTGGGAGCAAGGGATAGTTTACGTTAATGGAGAAATTCTTATTTTTATATGTTTATATTATATCTAGTAACTTTATTGAATTCAGTGATTAGTTCCAACAGTTTTGGGTGAAGTCTTTAGGGTTTTATCTACATAAAATCTTGTCAGCAAACATACTGACTTGGAGAATGAAAGCAATATGCTATGGTAATGAAGCAGAAAATGTCCATGAATATTATTTTGCATGAGAAACAAACCCCTCTCTTGTTTAAAGCATTATTATTTGGTATTTCCTATCCGACAGAGTTGAACCCAATCCTAACTAATAGAGCCATTTTGCAAAAGTAAATCTTGAGAAGTTGGTATCTAGACATAACTTCCTTAAAGTACTCTCTTGAGAGCTGTCCATGTTTTAAAAAATGCCTAGAGATACTATCAAACATGACCTCTCACCTCCTACAAGGCTATAGCTATGAAATGAACTACACATAGCTCCATCAGGATGACATTATCTTCATATGTGTTCCTTAAAATTCTCTACAGCATATCCTTACATTGTCATCCCAACCACCACTGCCTTTATTTAATCTTACTCGGGCTCCCCACCCTTCTCAACTGTCTACCCATCTTCCACACAGCCATCCACATGCCACCTCCTAACTCAAATCCTATCACATCATTTCCTTGCTTAGAAATGTTCTAAGGATCACCAGATTACCTGACAGGCAACTTGTCTTCTTCAGTCTTATCTCTCTACAGTCTCTTCCACATATTCCATTCTCCATCTCAGTCTCTTCTTAAACTTAAACTTGACTAAGCCTCACTGCTTAATCCCATATGTTGTTTCATGGAATGCTGTTATCTCTCACCTGGCTCTTCCATATCGCTATCTAAAGACTGTTAGTCTACTCTCTACAGCTACACAAAACCATTGACTTAAGTCAGTGTTTTACTTCTTAATACTTATCCCTTAGGAATTTAAATGAGAATAGTTTTAAATATTTATATCATTAGCTCACTTGCTAATAACAATAACATATGCTAAAATAAATCAAATGTTTTCATTAAAATATTTTCAGGCTGGGCATGAGTGGCTCACGCCCATAATCCTAGCTATTTGGGAAGCTGAGATTTGATGATCCCAGTTCAAACCCATGGTTCATACTAATGAATTTTTCCTAGTTTATTGTACTGAAATTCATTGGTCAACCATAATCAGAGCTTGTACCCATGCATGATCTCCATTCAATCTCTTGGCTTTGCTGAGCTCATATAGAGTTCCCGAATGCTGAACACTGATATAATATCCAAAATCATAGTTATTAATATAAATGATATAAACATAAATCTCTTCAGAAAATTCTTTAGGTTTTAGGAAACTATCAAGTTCATTAGTGACACATATAAAACTTCCAAAATTCTGATTTCTTTACTTGACAGTTCAAGTTTTCTCATTGACAACAAGTCGTGATAGTTATTTTCCATGAAGCATCTGCCTAACACCCAAATCTGAAAAGCCATAATTTTCTTTGCTATTCTTCTAGATAAAAATAGTGTTCCATGAAAAATAACAGCTAGATCTGCTTGCATGTCAAACAATTCTTTAAAGTTTATAATTCAGAATAGAAAAACAGTCTTAATGGCTCCACTCTTCTGTAGGATGTAGCACTAGGATGATATATAATAAACACGAATTTTTTTACTAGTACTGGAGATTGAATTCAGGGCCTTGCCCTTTCATTCAGCTTTTTTACTCATAACTGGTGCTCAACCACTTCAGCTATGCTTCCAGTTTGATATTTTTCTGGCTAGTTAGAGATAAGAATATCATGAACCTTTCTGCCTGAGTTGGCTTTGGCCCTTGATCCTCAGTACTCGGCTTCCTAAACAGCTAAGATTATAGGCATGAGCCACTAGTGCCTAGCTTAATCAGGATATCTTATAGAAAACTGGCATATTTGATGTGAATGCAAAGTGTTAATGTACACAGTGACTACCTCAGAGATTATTAACCACTGCTTGGATTTATGCTATCACGCCAGCAGTTTTACCTGTTACCTTTTTGACTCCAACCATGCAAAAGGATATATTTTAAAAACAGCAAGTAATAACTTATAGTTACTTAGAAAAGAGCTTTGACTTCATGAACTCTGGAAAAGTATTTTGAGTTCCTCAGGAGCCTATACTTTGAGAACCACTCATCTGTGGAAAAATCCTCTCATACTTTCTCTTAAAGGAACAATCACTTTTCAATTCATTGGTAAAAGTTCCTGTGGAAGCTGCCAGTTTTTGCCTATTTTCCCCTCCACTCCGCACCACCATGTGTACTGGTTTATGCTTGGTTGGGTGTGAAACAGAATGCTTTACCTGGAAAAATTCTGTCCTCACGACTTTTGAATGAGGAAGCATTCACAGAAGCAACATTTCCCCAGTATTTTGTGCTATAAAATGTACAACTTTCAAAGTGCCAGTTTCAATAATTCCTGACAAAGTCATCAAGAGACAAGAGAGACCATTCTACAGGAAAAATAAAGCTGAAATGAAATGTCAGAGAAATCTAACGTTAATGTTCAAGTAATTATATCTAATGTTTCCTATGTTAAGTTATGGTGTTGTCTGCCAGTACCATGAAATACCCATTGTCTTTACAATTAAAAAACACCTCTGATAAGAAATCTATATAAATTTTCTCTTACTTAAAATTAAAGGGGAAGCTGGGCACTGATGGCACTTGCCTCTGATTCTAGCTTTTCAGAAGGCTAAGATCTAGAGGATTGGGGTTCAAAGCAAGCCTTTGAAGAAAAGCCTGTTGAGATGACATCTCTCAGCCAAGCATGCACACCAGTGAGTATGAGCCCTAGAGTACAAACTCAAGTACTGAGAAAAAAAGTGAAAACTTTCAGAGACCTCCATATCTGCATAGGTTCCCTGACTCCATCCCCTAACAGAATCAATCCCTTCTACCTCAGGCTATGTTGAATCTCCCCCTCACATCCAAAACATCATCAGTCTCTCTGTAAGAACTTGGTGCTGTCTTCTCCATTGGGTGTCCCTACCTGACACTGCAAGCTCTTGAAGTGAGTATAAAACATTATGTTTTGACTCAAATATTACCAGTTAAATATATGAGCAGAGAAGGCAAGAGAGTAAAGAGAACACATGGACACATTCATATAATCTTTATTCTGTTCCATCTTGCTTTAAATCATTCTTCCTGTATTTCCACCAAACCACTTGCAAAATACCTAGATCTCAAGGCTGAAGCCAAGCTACATGAGCTCTTATAACTCTTTTGCTAAGTACAATTTTCCAGAGTTACCAAATTTACCCTTGATGACTCAGTAACACATTTTGGAAACTATGCTTTTTGTTGTTCCTGCCAGAACCATGATAACTATAAAGTTTATAAAATATAATATCTTGAGCCAAATGCAGGAGGCTCATGGCTGTATGTAATCCTAGCTATTCCAGATCTGAGGATTGAGATTCACAGACAACCTAGGCAGCAAATTTCATGAGATTTTTATTGCTAATTAAACATTAAAAATAAAGCTAGAAATAAAGCTATGACTTAAGTGATAGAACATTAGCCTTGAGCCCAAAAGCTTAAATGCAGTGTCCAGATAGATCCTGAGTTCAAGCCCAAGAATATTAGGATATATAATATTTTGTATATTGGAGGAATTCAAAACAGGTCCCACCCATCTTCCCCATTTGATGACTTCATCATTCAGAAAACTTGAAAAATAAGTCCCCATAAACCACTAGATAGGACACACTCAAGTGTGAATTAAACACCTCTAACAAATCTTCTAATCCTGATTACATCATCTATAGGACCAGATAGCACTATGATTCTTCTGGTTTGTTCTTCTAAGAAGCCTCTTTTGAACCATGTACTAAGAGTGCCTGATAGGGGATAAACTATGTCTATTCTTTTACAAGCCTTTTCTTCTTTCCGAGAAACATTATGTACTTCAGGCTTCCTCTGAGGAAATTCAGATTGAAATAACATTTATAGGTGAGCTCACTCAGGCTGAGAGAAATGTTAGAGGGCTGACATCAATTTTCAGTTTAGGAATATTGCTGTGATAGGCCTAGCACAGGTTTCTGGACTCCGCATCTGCCCCTTTCCAGTCCATCTGCAGGGTGTCTCATTGAGGCAAATGCACTAAGCGTTTAGTTCAAATAAAACACAAGGATGTCACCCCCACACTGGATATTTGAGCAAGTGAATGCTGTAATAAATTGGAAAGGAACTGCCAATGAAAGGATGCAAAGACCTTGCAAAGTGAAGTAAAGATGGCAGGCTGATTTCAAATAGGAAGATATGCATGTGTAACATTGTCCTCACACTGATTTAGTGAATTGGAAAAAGTTGGTTAAATGAAATGGCATGGCATTTTTTCCATGTGCCAAAATGGAATTATTTTCCTTGTCCCACAGGAGAAGAGAGTGAACTCGGGGTCTGAGGACCTGGGTCATTGTCCTTCACAACCATTATTTGGCCTAACTCTTCAAACAATCATGCACAGTCTGCATGATTACCTCTGTTGTTTTTGCCTAAAAATGAATTTGAAGTATAATAAGTTTGTTTGTCCACTATCATAGAATTAGTGCCTATGGTCTCCACCATCCCAGACAGAGCTACCTGCCCTAAAGCATTTCTATGAGAGAACACAGGATAAGATATGAGACTGAAATGTCATATTGCCACAAGTCTGTTTCCACAGGGGAGAACAGAGCAACACTTCCTGCACATCATCAGGAAGCCTGTCTGTAAATTCTTAACTTGCCTCTTCAATAATCTCATTATATCTCCAACCCTTAGTCTTCTCAATAAAATAGCATGGAAATAGCATAGAATCACAGGGACAAATGCTTGCCTCAGAAAGCTGGTAGGAGACTTCAAGAACATGGCAACTGGGGAAAAAATGCTTTGGTGCTCTGTAGATCCCTACACAAAGTGTGCTACTATTATTATTGCTATAACCATTATTATTACACCATGTTCTTTGGGCAAGACATTTATGTTAAACTGACACAGCACATAATTGGAGTGCTCAAGTTAAATAAAAGAAGTCAGCTGTCTGACTCCTTTAAGATAAATGATGTTATTACAACATAATTGTATAACCCCATATAGCTTACAGCAGCAAAAGAATGTGTATTTCACATGCCCTCCTATAATTACATCCCCGTTATAATTTTGCAGTTAGTTGCGATGAGCTCTGGTCATGAAAACATGCCAATTTTGTATGGGATTGAAGTCTGCCTAATTTTAGCAAATTGAGAGTCACACAAAAGAAAAGAGATAAATACTATGTTGTTATTTTTCATTAGAGAATTGCTATATTAAGAGGCTGCGATCCAGCTGTGTTTGTTTAAATAAAAGTGTGATTTGAATACCTCCTACAGCTAATGTTCCTGCCAATGAATAAAAGATAAAAATGCAGCTCTCGTTGGCTGGGAGTGTCTGCATTCTAGCTGACTCGGAGATTTATTGTTCCACATAAGGAAGTTGAGAGCTCGGAGAGCAGACCACACGCAGAGGCCTTTTGTGTATTGTTTCAAGGCACACCACTAATAGATTTCTTCCACCAAGGCTCCCAACCATTCAGCTGTGCTCAAATGCTCCACTTAACTGTGAAAAAAAATAAGAATAAAATAGTAATTATGCCTAAATGGCAAAGGCAGCCCAGCTCAGTGCCACAAGAAAGAAAGTAAACAGGAAAAAATATCATTCAGACAAGAAATGCGTGTCCTAGTATCCCCATAATAATGGCCCTGCGCCTCCTCTATTTCTTCCAAACAGTGCCTCATAGCTCAGGGCCCCTTTCTCTCCCCCCCAAGTACGTCTGAGAGAATAAACGCCTGAAATTCACCCTTGCAATCTAGCCCACTGCCAGTGAAGGTACAAGTGGCCACTCCATTACATTCCAGTTCTCAGGCATCTGGAGGGATGCTGAAGTAGCCTGGCACATGGCGGGGAAAGGAAAGGGAGAAAATGTCTCTGCCCTCAGGTGGATGGAAGATCCGAGCTCCCCATTCTCCAAAACACTGAGTGTGCCTTTGTAAAAAATGCTATTGCTTTTCTGCTTGCTCTTGACCACTCAATTCTTACTACCACTACCCTCACTTTGCCCGAAAAGTACTCTTATGCAACTTCTTATTCTTCTTCTACGTTATTTTATTTATTTTTATATTACCCTTAAGTAGTTTGTTGTCAAAAGGGGGTCCAATTCAATATGTCAATTGGTGAGTACAATACAATTTGATCAATGTTACCTCTTCTAACATTCTTGCCCCTCTCTCCCAACTCCACTTCTCCCTCAATTTACCTAGCTCCAATTTCCACATACATATAATGAATAGTATGATCGCAGTTGGACCTTCTATTCTTTTTTTTTTTTTTTTTTGGTCAGTTTATGTGGCTTGAACTCTGGGCCTGGGCACTGTCCCTGAGCCCTTCAGCTCAAGGCAAGCATTCTACCACTTCAGCCACAGCGCCACTTCCAATTTACTGGTGGTTTATTGGGGATAAGAGTCTTACAGCCTTTCCTGCCTGGGCTAGCTTTGAACTATGATCCTCAAATCGTAGCCTCCAGAGTAGCTAGGATTACAGACATGAGCCACCAGGGCCCAGCTACCTTCTTACTCTTAAACATGCAGCATCTGTTTCTTGTCTCCATGCTTTGGCAAGCACTAACTACACTATATGGGTAAACTTTACTTTCTTTTCCTACTTATAAAGGGAACTTGTCCCTCTCTATACCCATCTCCTTGAGTGCTCCAAGTAAGAGCTGACATGCCTTCTCTCTGTAGCAGTAATATTGTATAACTTGATGCACAGTTCTTCATCCTTGTTCAGGAGGCCGAACTCAACTGAGAAGACTTGATTGTGAGTTTCACATTTCTATTATTTACCTATTTCAACTCTTGAACAAGATACCAGGGAGATATACCAGGCTATGAGGCTGAGAGTGGGAGGATCATGTTTCCAGGCAATCCCAGGAAAATATTCCAGGAGACTGCACTTCAAAAGAAGTTGAATGTAGTGATAGGTACCTGTCAGCTACTTCCAGCTACTAGAGGAGACCTATTCTATGCAGATTGTAGTTCAGGCATGGGTCTGGGAAAGTAGAAAGACCTTATCTCAAAATAACCAGCTCAAAACAGAGCTGGAGATATGGCTCAGCAGTAGAACACTTATAAGCACAGGACCTAAATTGAAACCCTAGTATCAACCAAACAACAAAAGAGAAACAGGGCATCATAGGCAGAGAAAACCATCAGAACAATTCCTTAAGACCACACTAGAACCTAGAGGATGGGAACAGTATGTTTACTTTATAAACCAACATTTGGAAAGACTGTAACTAATTCCAGCAATAACTAAACTCTGAATAATTCATAAAGGATCTCAAGACTTACAAATATAGACACCCAAGATTATCGGCTTTGAATGCCCTGGCTTTGCTGTTTCTTTAAAAAGAAAAATATTCAGAAGTGGCACTGTGGCTCAAGTGGTAGAGCACTTGCCTTGAGCTGAAGAGCTGAGGGACAGCACCCAGGCCCAGAGTTCAAGCCCCACAACTGACAAAAAAAAAAAAGAAAGAAAGAAAGAAAAAAGAAATCAAAGAAAAAAATTCAACCTGGACTACCTTACCTCATTGTTTCCTTGAGGTTTCAATACATAGAATTCACATGTACCACGTGTGTTTCATGTATTGAAAAAATTGAATACATTAACAACCTCGGGATAATTCATCACTTTTCCTCAGTCACCACTTACTTCATTGGGAAGAAAAATTGCCTGGTGCAGAGCAGGGAGAAGCATCATCACTAACTGCTTACCTCAGTGCACATTTCCTAACCATGCTCAGATCAGCAGATCTTTTGCAGAATGACATTAACAACAGTTTTAGCATCAGACTATTGTTAAGATAAAATAGGACAAATTTAGCTTAAACCCTGTGAGATTGCTGTTTTTTTTTAGATGAAAGATCAGTAATTTCATGTGCTTTGACTTCAGAGTAAAGATTAGAGAACAGTAAGTGCTCAAGTCACATTAAGGATAAATGTATTGTTTATACTTAACAAATACTAATTTAAATCTTAGACATATCTTTTTGTTTGTTTGATGTTCGGGGGGGGGATAGTGATATGGGAGGATGAAATCAGGACCTCTATGCTTGTTAGCTAAACACTTAATTACTTGAGCCATGGCTTCAGCCCTTTTTGCTTTTACTTACTTTTTAGATGAGGTCTCATGCTTTTTGTTTAAGCCTACCTCGGACCTATATTCTACCTACACCATCCATGTAGCTGGAATTATAGAAGTATACCACAATGCTCACTTTGTTCTTTAAGATAGAATATCGTTAACTGTTTAGTTCAGGATATCTTGAACTACAATCTTCCTATCTCTGCCTCCCAAGTAGCAGGTATTACAGATGTGCATCAACAAGGCTAGCTTAGATAAATCTTTTAATAGTTAAGTACCCAGTCACCAGCTGTTCTAACAATAGTTACCTCATCTGTAAAATGGAGTTGAGCATATTTGCCTTGTATCTGTGCTGAAAGAATAAAAAGAGATGAGATTATCTGGTACCAAGAAATTACTCAATACATAAAAGCCTTCATGAATAGAAAGACCAAACTATATTAAAAAAAAAAAGAATGTTAATGAGAAAGTTTATTCAGCAGCAAGTTACAACCATGAGTATTCTGACCTTGTGTTAAAACACTTTTTATTGAAATTAAATGGTGTGCCGGTAATTCTAAAGAACTGGTGTATTAGGGCTGACTTAAGACCAAGTAGAGGCTCTTGTGGCTGACTGCCAGAGCCCATTGATTCTTGAAGGCTCTGGAATGTCAGGGAGTCTGGTTTATACTGTCTAAGTCAATTTAATAACAGAAATGCCTCAAGTCCAAAAAATCTATTCAGACAGTAACCTGCATGATCAAATTAGAAGTACATGATTTTTTTTTCCTAAGGGTAAAGCACAGAAATCAAAACTAGATGTCCAATACTCAGAGGGATCTAATTAATTGCAGAAGTTTCTGACCTGAGAGAACATGAAGAATGTGTTCATTCATGCCATTTTAAACCATTACTATTATTATCACCAACAATAAGTTGCATATAACAATTTGCTAAGGTGATGGGCAGATGTGGTTTTATCAAGGGGTAATGCTAATATCTGTCCAATAAAGTGATTATTTTAGTTCTACCTTAGACTATCCAGGAAGCAGTATGTAGGGATTGTAAACATGTATGCAGCAGGAGAAAGTTGGCAGGGAAAAGACTGGAACAGTGCTTGGAATGTACACTTGGAGACTTAAGTTTCACACACAAACTTAAGAGGACACATCTTTATGCAGTGCTGAAAATAGTCACCAGCTCTCCAAAGATTTTGTGACTTTGATGATTTTGCATGAAGGATGCTGGGAATTGTCCTGGAGGGAATTTCTCAAAGATTATCCTACTCAGAAAGGGAGAAAAAAATGAAAGTAATAGTCTGAAGGACACTGAGAGGCATTTAAACAGGAAGGGAAAGGAGTATTTCTCAGAATCAGTCCTGGGTGTCTGCTGGCCATGCATGTTTGGGCTAGAAGACAAGAAAGGGTGGTGCTGCAGTGCACAGGCTTAGATTCCTCTTAAACCTGGGCCTGAGACCTTGGGCAAGTCATTGATTCTCTAAGATGTTCTTTCTCCACCTGCAGAGGAGACCTCTGATCTCTGCCTGGTAAGAAACTAGCAGTACAGCCCTTCAGGGTATCCCAGGCCAGGCTTTCAGGTTAATGTGAACCTTTGCTTTGATCAGCTCCTCAAGGAACACTTTAAGATGAAAAGGGACAATGGGTAGAACCTTGTCTCCAGATTCCTTCCCAGTGAAGCAGTAAGGTGTGGCCGAGAAAGAAGTAACTACTCCATGGGTTGCTTCTGAGATCTGGAGCACAGGAGCTGCCTGAGCCCTAAGAAGCAGAAATGTGTCAGGAGTGGTGGTCTGATTGGAAGGCCCAAAGCTTGAGCCTAGCCATGGGAAGGCTGGGCACTGGGCCAACCAATCAGATCTAGGCTGGGATGTCATTGCTACAGTATTTGGAGGAAATGATGGTTTTCTCCTATGAGAAGTCTGAAACTGGCACAACTTACACCACGGGAAGGTCTATTCCCTTGTTGGCAATAAACACTACTAGCCTGTTAAAAGGGGAAAAAAAGAAGTCTGAAACTTACTTTTTGGTCATTTGAGAGTCATTTGAGAACCAGGAAAAGTTAAATATGAATTTATCTTTTCAATAGTCTAGAGAGATGCCAGCAGAAAAGTTAACAAATGAATAAAAATGGCTAAGAAACAAAATAGTTATTAAACAGTTCCCAGAAACATAGTTGAGATGTTTATAGATATTCTAGAAGAAAGAGGAGGAGGGGAGAGGAGAAGAATAGAAAAGGGAGAAGGAAGAGGAAGGGAAAGAGAAGGAAGAGAAGGAGGAGAAGGAGGAGTAGGGGGGAGGAGGAGGGAAAAGGAAAAGAAGAAATAGAAATGTTCTGTAGCCATTATAAGCCTGGAAAATGGTACACACATTTTTTACACACACTTTGAATAATAACAATTCCTTTTAGTAATTCAAATGCTCTGAAAAGGTCTATATTTTTTTAAATGTGTTGAACATGGTGTTTAACCCTTGTGTTCAGAAGTCTTGTTTTATTTATTTTATTTGACCTTTAAAGTATGATACCTACAAACAACTGTCCAGACCACAATGATCTTATAAATTCAAAATGAGAAGCAAACAGGCTAAAAGCCTGATAGTATCAGCCAACTGTTCATGTAGATACCACCTGATATTCCCTGGCAGAGTCCAGAAGGCTACTTTCCATTTTCTTTAGGAAGCAATCTCAGCCTTTAGGTACAACCTCTTGAAAGTCTACTTTTTTATTTTTTTTTTATTGTGAAAATACCATACAGAGGGGTTACAATTATATGGACAAGATAATGAGTATATTTCTTATCAAACATTGTTGCCTCCTCCTTTGTTTCCCCTTCCCAACCCTTCCCATCTCTCACCCACCCTCCCTCCCCCCCAAAGATGTAAAGTTCATTTTATGACATAACGACTTGTACATTTCATTGTTGCAATGGGTCCACCTGTATTCCTATTTAAACAATTTGTTTTTGCCCTTCCCCTCCACAAATTATACCAACATCAAATACAGTGAAAGCAGGGGTTATACCGTGGGGGAGGGACATACAAAGCAACAAAGAAATCAACTTATAAATATGTTAGAAACAATCGCATGAAAGAAAAAAAATTTGAATACTTATCTTGGGGTTCATTTCACCTAACATCAACTTATCTGACCTTTTCTACTTGTCTCAGACATATACTAATCATTGCAAATAAGGGAAACCATGGGACCTATGTTTCTTTGGGCCTGGCTTACTTCACTTAATATATTTTTTTCCAAGTCTCTCCATTTCCTAACAAATGGGGCAATGCCATTCTTTCTGATGGAGGCATAGAATTCCATTGTGTATATATACCACATTTTCTCGATCCATTCATCTACTGAGGGGCATCTGGGTTGGTTCCATATCTTAGCTATTAATCTTAGTTCTCCTCCCCAGTGGAAGTCAGGAGGCATTACCTGTACCTCAACAGCCCCTGGTGTCATACATGTGATTATGTGTTGAAATCTTCTTTGGCTATGGTCTACTCTCCCTACAAAGCTGTAAGGTCAGAATTGGAACTATGATGCCCCATATTCCACTATTTATCCAAATACACTCAGAACATCTATATTTGTTGTTAGACCATGCTAAAATAAATGTCAATAATTGGGGAAAACCATTCAGCCAAAGCAACTCTGAGACTTTCTGTAGAGAGTAAATTCTCATTCCTGCTTTGGTCATCAGCACAAAATTAAGAGTATCTCACAAGAAAAGGCAACTAGAAAAATAGTTACTTGCCTTCCAAAAGAGAGACTTTTTGATGATCACTGTCTGTGATTCTTCCAAGTTTTCATGTTAAAGAGCATTAGGATCAGTGTGTTACTATCGATAATTTTCTATTAACTTTCTTTGTATTCATCTTTACTTATTTTTCTGTCTAATCAACAGCTGTTTCTACTGGATCCAAATACTATTCTAACATCTCCTTATCCAATGTGACCACTTGCTCAATATTGTGAAATATCACCCTATGTCTGAGTGGATAAAATTCAGCCAGAGATTCAAAGTTTCCCCTGTGTACATTTCTGGAGACTTTTTTTTTGGTATTTATTGTTCTCTCTACCCCATAATTTGTTTAGTAAATTACTGCCATTTCTATCTTTCCAAATCTGCTCCTTGTATTCTCAAATCATTAAGAATGCCATATGCATTGTAGAATCTTCTCCCTAAGCTGAAGTCTAGAATGTACGTTCATGAAAATCTTAAAATTTATCTTTTTCCTCCCCTTTCTAAAAGATTACTGTCCTGCAGTGACTTTTACTAATTCATGAAAAAAAATGTTTCTACCACAATTCTTCCTCAACCTCACAATAACCACAATTCTTCCTCAACCTCACAATAAGCCCATTGTAAATTGATTAGGTCATAAACCAAGAATGCATCTAATACAACTAACTTACTGACAGCACAGCAGAATGTCACTTTCCTAAACATACTCAGAACATTTGTATTAGAAAGCAGTTGGGCAAAATCACCTAACAGAACTATTTTATTGTAAAGTTTTGAACATTTCTTGTAATTTATTCAACACCACAGTAAGAGTGATTTTGTAGATGTGCTTTCAACCTGTAGTTAAAAACTAAAATGAGCTGGGTGCCGGTGTCTCACACCTGTAATCCTAGCTTCTCAGGAGGCTGAGATCTGAGGATCACGCTTCAAAGCCAGTCCAGGCAGGAAAGTCAGAAATCCAGAAGTGGTACTGTGGCTCAAGCAGTAGAGTGCTCGCCTTGAGCTGAAAAGCTAAGGGATAGCACCCAAGCCCAGAGTTCAAGCCCCATGACCGACCAAAAACCAAAACAAAACAAAACAAAAAAAGCTAAAATAAAATAAAAATGTTAGTGAAAAACTAAATGGAAAACACATTAAAATTAAAATATCATCAGTTAAATTATAGTAAGTTAAGAACCATCTGGATTTTTGTCCTGTTCCAAAATTGTTTGCCATGGAAAGACACTTCTAACCTCAGCAATCCATCACACGAGTCAGTGCAGCTCCTCCTCATGTTTTCTCTCAGCACTTCGAGATCTCCTTCCATTGTCTCCCGGTATAGCTATGAATTAGTTTCCTCTTCCTTACCATAGAAAAATACCTGAGGCAATTAACTTTTAAAGAGAAAGGGGTCTATTTTGGATGAATTGATCAATCCATAATCTTGAGGCCTCTGGATGGTAACACATCATAGCAGGATGACCATAGAGCAAACCACTCACTTTAGCCAGGAAACAAGGAGGGAGAGAACAAGAACAGAGCTCTAACATCTGTTTAAGGGCACAACCTCAAAACCCTCAGGACCTTCCACTAGGCCCTATCTCCCAAAGTTTCAACCACTTATCACTGACATTATAGAGACCAAGACTTAGCCCACGGCACTTGAGGGAATATTAACCCAAATCACAGCAACGCAGTTTCTAAATAGTCTATGATCATTCTGTTTTCTGCATCTCCTTATGTAACATGAACTATTTTTCTCTGGCTAACTTCAAGGTGTTCTCAAATGGAGTTCGTGTTTTTTAAGCAGTTTTAAGTACATGGTATCAAGGTGTTTCCTTTTGGGAGAGAGAATTGTTTTGATTATCCTGCTTGCTTTAGGGTAGGTTGGTCTAGTGCCTGGTTTATTTTCCAGTGTCTAATGCACGCTCATATTTTGATTTTCCCCCCTACTCCTGATCCTGGAGGGCCTGTCTTTTATATTCCATGTGTTTCTCTGTGCCTTTCAGGCTAGCCATGTGAGGTGCCCTTGTTCTCTTCTTTTCTAATAACTTTCATGCCAAGGAAAGTGTGCTGTTCCTGGAAGTAGCCTGGCAGGCCTTCCTGAAGGATGGCCTCCCCTGGAGGTGACCTTGGAGACTTGATGCCTACCAGGTTTTTGGGGCTCCCCTGCCCTTTGTGTTTTAATGCAAATGCTATGAGAAATCTTCCTAAGAGGAAGATAATCTAGGCATCATAGGCCTCTTTTCTTTGCAGTCAGATTTTTTTTTCCTTATATACAGTGGAGATAATGAAAAAATATTTTAAATACTGGTTTATTAAAAAGTATCTGTGGATAGTATTTGATATTTTCCTCACTAACTTACTGATTAAAAATGATGTGAGAATGGGTGAAGTGAAGCTTTTATTGTCATAATTTCAACTGAAAGCTCAGTTTCTACAAAGGAATAAATTTCATCAATTGCTCTCTGAGTAAAGGTGAATAATGGATGTGCATCATTCAGATATGAAAGGGTGTTTTAAATTAAAGGGCTCAAAACAGCAAGATTCCAGGTAATGGATTAAAAGAATTCAACCAGAGGGAGTCCTTTGAGAATGAAGTAATTCTATTAACTATGAACAGTGTTTGGCAAAATATGGTAAATACAGGTATGATGAGATGACACATTGGACTAAGAACACAGCCAGAAGTCAGACAATGCTGATTTGAACTGAAGACCTTCTTTATTTATGAGGTGTTGTAATTTGGGAAATTGTTTAATCTCTCTGAACCTTTGTGCCTTTATCATCGACATGGCAACAGTAGTACCTCTTGCAGACTTATTGTAAGGATAAATGATGTGATACATATAAAAGAGCTGTAGAGAAAAGAAGAGACTGTATTTCTGTTTTAAAGCATATGTATACGTATCTATATATACATATATATTAACAAAAGAGAATGCTATCTACTAGGAAACAGTAACATAAGCCAAAGGCAACATGGAGCCAAAACTCAGAAATCTGAGAAGTGCCAAATCACAGAGTCAAGTGCCAAAATTAGGAGGCAGTGGCAAAAGGTAGGGAGCACCATGCCCGTGTGCAGGAGCAGAAGTAGCCAAACTCAGGATTAACAAAGACAGTTTCTCTGAAGCTGGTGTAGTGGAAGATTTGCATTGAATCCCAGTTAAAGTCACCCCTCAGAGGCTCCCAGCATGTGGATTTTTAGGATTCCAAGTGTTGCTTAAATATTTTTTCTCTTGCAGCTCCCATTTCTATCCTGGGGGGAGTGGTAGCAATGATGTAGAAGTTAATTTGTGGGTGTTACCACACACTCCCTGGATAGCTCTCTGCATTGTAACTTTGGCTGTTACTTGCAATGGACATCTGACAGTTTTAATTTACTTATTATCGAACTCCTTTTCAGTGTTTGGAATATTCTCCATGCTATAAATGTGGTTAGGAACAGAGCCTAATTCCCAGGATAGACATTAAAGGAGCCAGATGCTACTTCTACAGCTCTATAGTAAGCAGGGCTTGGTTACTTGAATCAGTAAATCTACAGCAAAATGAAATTGATGAAAAGCATCTTGTAACACAAAGAAATAGGGACACAGCTAGTGCACCTTTTTGTGGTACTGGAATTTGAGCTAAGGGCTTCATACTTGTTAGACAGATGCTCTACCACTTGATTCATTCCACCAGCTCTGATAATATATTTCTTTAAGGGTTATTGTTGCAAGAGTATATTCTAAGTCATCTATCCATAAAATGGGAAAATAGTAAGTTGTGATGATTCATTGAATGATATATATAAAATGTTTAAAGGAGTTTTAGAAATACAGTCTTTTCTTAGTAAGCATTGTCCATAATTGCTGAGTGTTCTGTGCTTTACAGAAAAAATGTGGCAAATGCTGTGTCACTGAAGAGTCACACACTGAGGAAGACATTCATTTATAATCTGGAAATCCGGATTAACTAGCATAAGAGATCCAGAATGAGTAGAACTGGAAGAATTGAAAAAAATGACTGGGGTCCACATTATTAAGATGGCTTATGAAACTGTAGAATTGGATATGAACAATAAATGTATGAGTGAGAAAAGGTACCACAATGAGAAGAAACTCTCATACTTAAAGATCCTTAAGAGATGACATGTTGGCAATGAACACTAAAATAAGAAGACAATGAGTTAGGGAAGAATGGAGATTGTATACCAAGCCAAATGAAATGGTATTTCTATAAAGGAATTGACAATTACTCTACTGCTTCAAATGCATCCTAATTTTCCTACTAACGCAATAAGAAATATGCAGGACTGGAAGGAAGATATTTCAGTGAGGCAGGAATTAGCTGTACTGACACAGGGGGCAGCCAACACCCTTATTTCTGGCTCCCAAGTATAGTATCCCATGATTTCATATCAAATGTACCTAAGTATCCACATGGAGCATGCAGGGTAAGAATAATGGTTATGAGCTGGCATGGATAAGAAATAGCCACAACCTCCAGCAGGATTATTATAGCCAAACTTTAAGCAAAAACTTTTTTAGAGCCCTGGTTACAGGTTTTTTCAAACATGACCCTAGCTTGTGGTTTTAATTATACCAGGATAGCATTCAAATAAAATATGAGGCCTACACACATATATACACTCACTAGCCAAAGCAGACTGAGACTAAAGCCAGGGCTCATACACAGTATGAAACTGGCACAGAAAAGAGGCGACCAGCATTTACAAAATCAAACACACCACAAAAATGAGTTATTGGTTCAAGGTTAGTGGGAGGTCGGGGGAGGGAAAGCAAGAGGAAAATGAGGGACGGAGTCACAAGTTTGACAAGAAATGGACTTATTACCTTACTTATATAACTGTAAGCCCTCTGTATATCACCTTGACAATAAAAACAGAAATGAAACAAAAAATAATAAGAAAAGAAAGAACGTTAGGTGACTGCCAGGACCCCAGTAAATACTCATTGTGGAGAGCCATCTCCAGTCATATCAGACAAGGGGATTGTGAGAATACAAATGCAATCAGCTCAAGGCTTCTAAGAGGATCTGTCACTTATATAATCACAAAGGGAGTAATTTCAGGGTCTCTGGTTAAGAAGAGCTGAAGAGAGGGGAAAGAGAGGGAATGGAAGAAGAAAGGGGGAACAGGTAAGGGTAAAAGAGAAAAGAAGAAAAGGGAAAGGGGGAATGGGGAAAAGGGGTAAGGGAAAGGAATAATAGTTGAGATTAAAGAAGTAAACCCTAAATAGTCAAATAAATGGGAGAAAATCTGCAACATAAGAAAACAGAACAATAAAAAAAGAAGAAGCTGGAAGAAAAGCAGAACATGAAGAAGGGAAGAAAATGAACAAGTTAAAGCAAGAGGAACATGACTGAATTGTGGGGGGAGGGGGTAAAAGGTAGGATGCTTAGAATGTATGTAAAATACAACTCATTTTTTTCCGATCAGTCATAACACAGTGGGAAAATCACATCAGGTTGTAACTGTCATAAGTATCAACTAGTTATGTTTACTGCATTTATAAACAGATATCTTTTGGCAAGTGAATCAAAAAGGCCTCCACAAGACATGAGATTCTGGGCTTCAGTCCATTTACTCTGTGAATTAATTGACTTTATTTGAACTCTACTGTTTTCAGTTGGAGAATTCACTGTGAACATGTTGTACATATCTCAGATATCAAATAGCAAGTGTACTGCAGCCAGATTCTGAAACACAGCCAGAAATTGTTCATTAATCAGATAGGGGTTTCTCTGTGATTAGGAAAGATAACCAAGACACAAATAAATAAAATAAATAGCTGTACTCTTTGAAACATTTTCCATATTTCTCCTTTCACTTTGAAAAGAGAGACCCTGTTGGAAATCAAATCATTTTACTCATGGTGGGGAAGGTAGAACTTAACACTTGCCTTCAAAGACACATTTGTCCCTAAAATCTTGTTTCCAATATGTCATTTTTAAAAATACCTTATTCAGGGGCTGGGAAGGTGGCTCAGTGGTAGAACGCTTGCCTTGCATGCCCGAGGCCCTGGGTTCGATTCCTCAGCACCACATAAGCAAAAAGAAAAAAGCCAGAAGTGGCGCTGTGGCTCTAGTGGTAGAGCGCTAGCCTTGAGCTGAAGAGCTGAGGAACAGTGCGCAGGCCCAGAGATCAGGCCCCATGACCGGACCAAAAAATAAATAAATAAATAATTAAAATATCTTATTCAGAATAAATATGTACCATAAATATATTCACCACATCAACTGATATTTTTCTCCTGAAATATAACAAATATTATATCTTGATCTTTTATTGTAAATCAAAGGTTTCATAGTTCAGATAAGCCCAGGGAATAAATGTTCTGTTCTAGTTAATTTCTATAGTTAATACATTATAAAAGGTTAAAGCACTTAGTATTATCAGGATTCATGGGAGCTAGCAATTACAAGTAATTTGAATATTATAAAGAAATTAGAAAGCTGGACAGAGGTATAGACAGACAGACAGACAGGCAAACAGATATAGTTCAGTAGGGAGATAAATGAAAGAATATTTATGGACTCCTGTGACAGAATGGAAGAACAGTCTTTGGGGAAAATCACCCAAAGGTCTTATCTGGTGCACCTGACACACCTAAAAGAACTAGGTTGAACCTGGCCTACGAATATGTGCCCCTCTCATTTTAATTTCTCAGATGTAAGATCCTCTGATTATTCCTCCATCTCCCTTCTCAATCAACAATAAGTTGATTTAGTAACATGCCTTTTATCCCAGATACATAGGAGGCACAGATCAGAAAGTTCATGATTTCTCCTGAACAACAACAACAAAAAGGTCATGAGATTCATCCCAATGAGAGGAGCTGGGAAAGATAAAATAAGTCTGTCATCCCAGCTCGTAAAATAGATCACATTCCAGTCACCAGTTAGGAAAATAGATGTTAGGTTTTTAAAAAGAGAGCCGAGTAAGAACAGCACCACACACGTGGTATTCAGGTAAGGGGTAGGTTTATTCAGTAGACCTGCTGGAACCTGGCAAGGTTGGCACTCCACGTGGCTGGGAAAGGCCTGGGAAAGAGAGAGGAAAGAGAGAAAAGAACTAGAAAAGAGCTAGGAACGAGCAGAGAGAGAGCATGTCTGGGCCTGGGCTAGGCCTTATCTAGGGTATGGGCGGAGAAAGGTGTGGCCACATCAAATTCAGATGTGACCTCTTCCAGGTGTCCCAGTTGCCTAGGTAATGCAGGTACAGTCTGCTAGCCATCCAGGAGCGGACCTTACAGTAGAAAAATCTCATCTCAAAATAACCAGTATATAAAAAGCTGGAAGTGAAGGCCAGCAATAAGTACTTGCCTGGAAAACTCAAGGCCCTGAGTTCAAACCCTAATACTGCTAAAAAGAAAAAGAAAAAAAGTACCAAGGGCTAACATCTATAATCCTAGCTACTCAAGCCTCGGAGATCTGGATAATCCCTGACCACCTTTTAAAAGTAGCTTTAAGGGTTTCATTTACTCTTTTTGTATAAGTGTATATAAAGCACTTTAAATCCTTCATTTTATGCTTGATGAATCTGATATTCGGTGGAAAATCCAAATATTGCCGAACATTAAAGTGTTGCTCTGAGTTTTGAATCCAGATCTACTTGGCACAAAATCCATTCCCTTTCTACCACTCCATTTTGATGGTTTTTCTCAAAATAACTAGAAAGAGCACAGCTAATCATGTAGGGTCCCTGTACATTACTTGATTTCTGCTTAGGAAAACTTTACTTCTTCAAGTCACTGCTCAAATTATCTTACCCTCTTTGGGTTTCAACTTCTTCAACTATTTCCCACATAAAGTAGTTGAAAAATATTCAATAGCATAACAAAGGGGACTGTTATTCCCATCTGTATGTGCATTATACCATGTGCTTAAAAGTATTTTAAAATCCATTATGTGTAGTAAAACCAAACTTATAAGGTACATCTGTAAATCTTTATATCTGTTCCCCATATTATTTTAATACAATATCTTGTAATATCAATTATCTTGACTTTCTTTTCCTCACCTTTATAAGGCAAATCAGTATCATCCCTCCAGCCACTGCAACCCTCAACTTCCTCCAGGGACGGCACAGTACTAACTGAGAAATGTGGAAAGAAAAAGTACACTTACTGAATACTTACTATATGCCAAACACAGTGCTCAGATTGGTACATTATTTAGTCATTTAATTATCAAACCACCTTTTGATTATTAGATGAGAAAAAAAACTAAGACTTTTACACAAAAGTTTTAGGTTATCCAAAATCACTCATGCAAAGAGAGTACTTTGTCAGAAAATGCTTGAACGTTGGGGTAAAGCATCCTAAAATCCTTTCAGTTGCAAGTTACCTGAAGTTAGGCCAGTCATTTTACATCTTTGAGGGAACTGACTGAAATAATGTATATTAAGGCATTATTACATATGTAAAAGGTATGTAGATACCTATTCCATAGTGACCCATCCTCTAGACAGCAAGAGAGCTGTGATTTATCTCACTTCTGTCTCATTCAAGAAACCATACTCTGCCTTCCAGTTAAAAGCTGCCTTGAGCAGACTTGAGCACGAGTTTGTGTGCAGAAAAGAGCTAGAAATAGTATATGTTTTGATTGACTTTTATTTAAAATGACTTCCTAAAAAACCCTCTTATACCTATTAAATATTCAATTGGAATTATTCCCCTATAGGCATTTATGGATACATGACATACGCGGCTCTGATAAAAACAGAATAACCTCTCCTTCATATTTTACACTGCATCAGGCACTGAAAACCAAGCCTGTGTAATAGATCTCTTTTGTGGTTTTAATCATAACAATTGTACCAAATGACTTCTTTTTGTGCATGTGATAACATCATAATGGAAAACTAAATCGATAGCATATTTCTCAATCTAATTATATGCCTTGCATTTCTGAGCCAGTTTTAATGAAATACAATAAGCGGTAGTGTGGAAATTAGAAGAGGCTAAGAAAAAAATCACAGTTGCAAATAATGCTGTCAGTGACAGGAATAGAAGGCTGAATGTTGCCTGCCTCTGTCTGTGAACAATGCCTCCCATTGTGACTACGCAATAAAACCAAAACAAAAGGAGGGGCGGCTTATCCAAACAAATTATTTTCAGAAACAAGCCAAGGTTACATTAACACAAATCTATATCAGACCATCTGAGGTCACAGAACTCAACTACATGCAAACCTCAGCTTACCTCTTAGTGTACCATTCTAGAAATACAGCAAGAACTTTACACAATTTTCAAACAGCTTCTCTCTTTATTTTGGACAATAGGTCATGCTCACTATATGAAAATTGAAAATTATCAACAGATGCAAAGAAAAAAAATACAATAACCCCAAAATCCCACATCTAGAACTGACTAACTTGTTTTTTGCATTCCCTTCAGGTTTTCTTGTATATGCACGTTACTCATTTTAAGTAAGACAACAAGTTTGACTGGAAATATAGTTGGATAGTTCAGAATAATAAATAATCATCCCATATAGACACTAATATGAAATTGTTATCTTTATGGATGCAGAATTAGTTTGCTAGAAAGATCAACAAAACACTGGTTGGCTTAAACAACAGAAATCTATTTGTTCATGATCTGGACGCACAGAAAGTCTGAAATCATTGTGCCAAATGTGGTTACTTTCTTCTAAGGTCGCTCTCCTTGACTTTTCTTCTCCCTGAAGCTTTAGGTATGCCTGTGTCACAATTTCCTCTTCTTGTAGGGAGACCTATTATATTGGCTTAACTCCAGTCTAATGATGTCATTTCAGCTTTTGAAATTATTTGAATACTTTGGTTCTGAATAGAATCACAAAGTGAGCTACTGAAATTTAGAAATTCAAAATATAAATGAGAGTGCATAACTCAGGCAATAATAGGTGCTAAGGGTAGCAACAAAATACACTGTATGTATAATAGCATAGATACATCATATGTCATATATGTACAATATGTACACACTTTGCAGCAAGTATATACCTAGGGCTTGAACTCAGGGCCTGGGTGTTATCCCTGAGTTTGTTGCCCAAGGCTAGCCCTCTACCACTTGAACCATTGCTCTACTTCTGATCTGCTTTTTGGTGTTTAATTAGAGATAAGAGTATCAGAGACTTTCCTCCCCAGGCTGGCTTTAAACATCAATCATCAGATCTTAGACTCCTGAGGAGTTAAGATTATAGTTATGAGCCATCAGCACCTAATACATAGTTTTAAAGCTTTTTTTAGGTTAGACTCTCAAATTTACTAATCCTAAAGCAACAAGTAAAGGGAGGATTATTTAATAATGGAAAGAAAGAACTTATACTTCCTCTAGGAAAATATCTCAACATACACTTTATACTATACACTACAGCTTAAAACTGATACATGTAAGAAGAGAGAGAAGAACTGAAAATCAGAGAATAAAAATAAAGCAGAAATTGTATAAATGTTTTATCTGTCTGACCTATGAATGGGGAGAGGTTTTGTTTTACTCATTCACTCATTCATTCATTCAATAGACATTCACCGGCCATCTACTACATGCCAAATTTTCTGCTGGACACACAATGGACTGACCTTTATGGAGGCATTTCTGTTTGGTTTAGTTTTGGTTTTGGTTATGGTTTTTGGTGCTCATGCAAAAAAGGAACGATCCCACGGATGGTTGTAAGGTAAAATACAAGCTCACAGTTCCTCATTTGCCTGTTCAATACTTGCCCTATCTATATGTTCCAGCATCATAAGCCTCACAGTTTGCGGGGAATAAATATATCCCTGCATCAATTATTTTCAAAGCATTTCTTGCAGATGAGATTCTATTAGAAATGCACAAAGAGGGCCGGCTGTTAGAGGAGCCCTGAGGGAGGCCTGTGTGAAAAGAAGGATCTTTATGCAGAGAAGATGCTGCCTTGGTTCCACTCAGTGCTGCACAATCCCCACTGCTGTACCTGTGTCCTGGTTTGCAGGTTATGCCTGAGCGCTCATCTGTGCTCTCGCTGCCTGTCCTTCTGCTTGGGATTGCAAACCCCTGGAGGTTGGTCCACCACATCTGTTCCCTTCATTGTGGCCAATGTCACAATGAAGCACTCACAGAGATTCTAGTCAAGGCGTTCAGATGCTGACAATGATGCAGAAAAGGAATTCAGCCGTCAGCATGTGTGGGGCTGCTAAAAGAAGTGGCAAGTGTTCTACTTCTCGTCTGTAGGTCCTGTAGCCCATGCAAAGCCCCAGCATCCATTCCTCCCATTCATGTTCCCAGTCACAGAGGAGAAATTGTGTGAGCAGTGACAAAAGACAATGGGAACATAGGAAACCTCTCCAGAACTCTCTAAGAAGCTCACTTTAGACAATAATTGGGTACTCACCAATTGAAGGTGAGTTTTCCTTTATTCTTCCAGATAGGACAGAATGGGAGTTACATTGCCCTCCAATGAGAAAGAACTCCTGTCACTCAGTAGCCCATTGCTTGAAGAATCTGATAATCTTCTAAAATGACATTCTAAAATGGACATTTAGTAATATATTGGGTCCAGAAAAGTTTCTTTTCTGATGTAATTTTAATGTAGTTTTATAATTTTGTTACCAATAAATAAGTGATATAATTTCTAGCTGATAATTGGTGGTTGCAGTACAGCTATATTGCCTAGTTCCCAAGTTATCTTAAGTCAATGTGTGCACACACAAACACTGCCCCCAGAATTATCAAAATTGAATTTCCTATAAGGAAAAAAGTCTGGTAAACATTATTTTGCTTCATTGACCAATTTTCTATTTAGTACTATTTTTCTTTCCTCATTTAAAATTTACTAACATTCCTTTCATGAATAACCATTGTTTTCCTTTTATTTTTTAATTTAAACTTTATTGTTAAGGTGATGTACAGAGGGGTTACAGTTACATAAGTCAGGTAATGAGTACATTTCTTTTTGAACAGTGTTACCCCTCCTTCCTCATTTTTTCCTACTTTTCTCCTCTCAATCCCCCAAACTCCAAAGTCATAAAGTTCATTGCCAATATAATGTCTAGTGAATATCACTGTTAATTAGTTCACCCTTTATCCTACATTTCTGTGATTTCCCTTCCCTTCCCCAAATCAGATAAACTTACCTATAAAACAGGGTACAGAAATAAAAAACAGTGACAACAGAGAATAGACCAAAGGAAAAAAAGAAAGAAAAAAGAAACAACCACAAGCAATACAATAAAAATCTTATTTACATGTCTTGGAGTTCATTTCAATATGCATCATTTTATAAATGGTCATATGTATATAGCTATTGAGCCATTGTGGTCCTCTTATAAGAATACCCTAGACATATTCTAGTTATTAAAAATGACAGAAACATACTTTTCTTTGGGCCTGGCTTACTTTGCTTAATGAAATTTTTCAGGTCTTTCAATTTCCTTATGAATAAAGAAATATCCTTCCTTCTGATGGAAGCATAGACTTCCATTGTGTGTATGTACCACATTACCTTCATCCATTCATCCACTGAATCATCTGGGTTGATTCCATATCTTAGCTATGGTAACTAATGCTGGTGGTTTTAGTGCAGCCTGATTTGTGGTCATTTGGATAAATGCCTAGGAGTGGGATTCCTGGGTCATAGGGGAGCTCTAGGTGGAGTCTTTTGAGGAACCTCCATACTGTTTTCCAGAGTGGTTGAAAAAGTTTACATTCCCACCAACAATGTAGTAGAGTTCCCTTTTAGCCACATTGCTGCCAGCATCTGTTATTAGTTTTCTTGATAATAGCCATCTCAGTGTTGTTTTGATTTGTATTTCTTTTGTGACCAGAGATGTTTCATGTGCCTATTGGATATTATTTTTTCTTCAGAGAAGTCTCTCTTTAAGTCTTTAGCCCACTTGTTAATGGAGTTGTTTCTCTGAGGATTTGTTTGGGGTGGGGGTAATGTTTTTGAGCTCTGAGTGTATTTTTGATATGAGGCCCTTGTCTGATATATAGCTAGTAAAAAATTTTCTCCCATTCTATGGGCTTTCTATTTATCTTTCTAGCTATGGACTTTGTCATGCAGAAACCCTTCAGTTTGATGTAATCCCATATATCTAGTCTTTCTTTTGATTTTGGATCTTTACTTATGAAGTTTCACCCATGCCAAGGAGCCCGAGTGTTTCCCCTATCCCTTCCTATAATATTTTCAGGGCATCTGGTCTTACACTGAGGTCTTTAATCCATTTGGAATTGATTCTGGTGCAGGGTGATACATAAGGATCTAACTTCAGTTTTCTGCACATGTATAGCCAATTCTGCCAGCACCATTTGTTGAAAAGGCTTTCTTCCATACTGTGTTTGTTATCTGCTGTTTTCTATGTACACTTTATCATAGAAGTTTTATCTACTGATTTTTTTCAACACGCAATTGAATGAGAATAGCTTTTCTCTTTGTAAGATTTCTTTAGGTTTTATTAGTTCCACGGGGTGTAATTCCTTCTATTCAATTTTGCACATACAAATTTTGTCAAGGTAATTTTATGTACTCATTAGTATTTGTCAATAATGCTTTTGCAATGTTGAGTTTTAGGTTTTGATGTTTGTTGGATTTTTTCTTCTAAAAAGTGATTGTTTTCTGAACTGAGTGTTGCATTTTTTTCAGTTTTTTTCAGCTCTAAAACATTTAACCATATGAAGTTTAATCTAGTCATTACTAGTTTATTATTATTTGGCGGGGGTCCAGTCTGGGCCTGGGGGCTGTCCTTCAGCTCTTCACCTCAAGGCTAGCGTTCTACCACTTGAGCCACATCACCACTTCTGGCTTTTTTTTCTGCTTATATGGTGTTGAGGAATCGAACCCAGGGCCTCATGCATGCAAGGCAAGTGCTCTACCACTGAGCCACCTTCCCAGCCCTAGTTTATTATTTCTATCAATAATATCTCATGTGAACTTGATACAAAATAATAGTCATTTAAAAAAGCAAATGAAGTCAGGAGTCAAAGTAGTTGTGAAATTAAAACAGTGGTGAAACGGCTTCCTTCAAATCCATTCCTGGAAAGCTCAGCTATTGTGTACACTAGACATTGGGAAAAGTGGTTTACACCACATGCTGTCCTAGAGGTGAAAATGAAGGTATTTGCTTTGCCAGCTACCTGGCAGCTAAAGAGTCAGCACATGGCTTGCTTCCATGACTCCCCTTCCCTTTCGGGAGCCTTTGACTCTACATCTGGGGAAATAAAGAAGCTGGGATGAAAAACAGTGTTTTCAGTGGCACAGTTGGAGTGGCAGGGTCCTGCACTGACCATGGGAGCAAATCGATCTGTAGGGGGCTGATTCTGGAATGATTCCGAATCTTCCTAAACCGAGACATGTCTCTGCTTATCCATTACATTTACTCAATATCCACACTCTATTTCATTAGGTTCTTCTTTTTTATCTTAAACTTTCTAGGCCTTCCATGACCCAAGAAATCCTTTACTCTTGTTCCTTACAGAACAGGTTGAAACATATAATGGTGTTCATATGAAATAAATATAACTAATTATAATAATAGTAAGCATTTATTGACGATATGCTTTGCATTGTTTCTTTCTATTGTTCTTGTCAGAAAATAAAACTGTGGTCTAGAAAATCAAACTAGTTTGTTCAAGCTTTTCCAACTAGCAAGTAGTGGTTCTTGCATGTAAATGCAGCTTGACTTAAATCTTACATGTCAAAATCTGTTTCCTGCAGCTATAAAGAAACTTGAGATTCTGTGATTCATAAGTACTTAAAGAGTGTTACTTTGGCTCCCAGGACTAGAAGCTGGGAAGTCCGAGAGCACAGCCCCCATTGACTTCTGGTTAGGGCTTCTGGCTGCTTCAACTTATGGTGGAAAGAGAAAGGGAAAACAGGAACTGATGGCAGAGAAAGCTAGAAGGTCTGGGTTTCTTGTGTAACAACCACTTCTAGAGAATAAGGCATTAATCTCTCTGAATGCCTAGATTACATCTTAGAGACCTCATCTTACACCACCAATAAAATAATCAAATTTGAACTTGAGTTTCAGAGGGAATAAGACATAATCAAACCATAACACTATATAGATTCTTAAGCCATACTATGCTGTTCTACCAGAAATGGGTTCAGTATACTGAGACAGGTACTGTTACTTTAATGCAGGGAAAAGTAAATTAGTGTTTACACCACTTCCTGGATACTTCCTCTTGAATTATGAAGGCATTATTAGAAGATTCTGCCTCCTTTCCTCTCTTTTATGCTCCTTCACCACACCCATATACAGAGCCACTTCAGTCTATTTGAAGCCCAGGAAGGCTGGGCTGTAAGATACCCTCTCCCTGAGGGAGAAGATACAGTCAAGAATCCAATGTAATTCCATATGAATTTTTGGGTTGTTTTCTCTGCCTCCTTGAAGAATTTTGTTGAGATTTTGATGGGTATTTGTAGATTGCCTGGGGAGTATTGTCATTCTCATGATGTTAATTATTCTTCCAATCCAGGAACATTCCTTAAAACTTCTTCTATTCTTTTTCCACATTAAAAAGTTTTCACTATAGAAGTCCTTCACATCATTAGTTAATTTCTAGTTTGGGGTATTTTTAGGCTATTACAAGTGGGGTTGCTTTCCTGATTTCAGTCTCAGTCTTCTCCTTGTTGGCATACAGAGAAGCTGTTGGTTTTTGTGGGTTGATCTTATACCCTGCTACTTTGCTGATGTTTTGAATCAGTCTTGTAGCTTGGGAGTAGGAGTCTATAAGGTCCTTTAAGTACAGGATCATGTCATTTGCAAAAAGGTATCATTTTACTTCTTTGCTCCCTAATGGGATCCCCTTTATGAGTTTCTCTTGCCTTATTGCTCTTGCTAGGAATCCCAGTACTATATTGAAGAAGAATTGAGAGAGTAGACATCCTTGTCTTATAATCCAAAAGTAATCCTTAGAAGGTAGAATAGTGTTGGAGGAATAACAGTATCAAACTTCAAACTCTATTACAAATCCAAAATAAGGAACTGGCAGAAAAGTAGACTTGAGGAACAATGGAACAGAATAGAAAGACCCACACACAAACCCACAGACCTATACCCATCTAATATTTGATAAAAGCGCTGAAAAATACAAACTGGAAGAAAGTCTCTTCATCAAATGGTACTAGCAAAACTGGATATCTATATGCAGGGAACTAGCTCCTCATATATCACCTTGCACCAGCATCAATTCAAAATGGATCAAGACCTCAGTATAAGACTAGAAGCCATGAAACTATTACAGGAAGGGGTAGGAGAAATTCTAAGACTTGTGGGCACAGACCAAAACTTCCTAAATAAAGTTCCAGAAATACAACAAATTAAAGGCTTGATAAAGACATAGATGCCAAGTTAAAAAGAAAGCTTACAGAATGGGAGAAGATTTTTGCCACCAATATATCAGAAAAAAATGCTTAGAGCTCAAAAAATTAAACCCTCAAAGAAACAACAGTCTAATTCATAAATGGGCTAAGGACTTAAACAGAGACTTCCCAGAAGAGAATAGACACATGTGCCTATAGACACATGAAGAAATTCTAAATATCTCTGGCATAAAGGAAATGCAAATCAAAACAACACTAAGATTTCATCTTACCCCAGTTAGAATGGCAATCATCAAGTATACAAATGACAATACTGGTGAGAATGTGGCCAAAGGGAACTCTATTACACTGTTGGTGGGAATGTAAACTTATTCAACCATCTTGGAAAGCAGTGTAGAAGTTTCTCAAAAAACTAAACATAGAACTACCCTATAGCCCAGCAATCCCGCTCCTGGTCATTTATCCAATAGTACACAAACAAAGTTACAGTAAAATCATCAGCATGACCATGTTCATTGCAGCACTATTCACTATAGCCAAGATATGGAATCATTCCAGATGTCCCTCAATAGACAAATGAGTCAAGAAAATATGGTATACACACAGTGGAATAGTATTCTTCCATTAAAATGCTATTGTACCACTCACAAGGAAATGGAAGGACTTGAAAAGAATTTTATTAAGTGAAGTAAGCCAAACCCAGAGAAACAAAAGATGCATGATTTCTCTCACTAGTGGTAGACAGAATGTACCTATAAATCTCTAAGTAAACACACTGGGTAGTATTCAAGCAGTTCCAATGAATTAACTGAATTTTAGTAAATGCTGAGGTGCTCAAATAGTGTTTTTTAGAAAGACTAAGTAAAAAACCAACAAAATAAGCACCAAGGAAAGGGTGGGGGATGTGACAAGGAGGGAGATAAATGAAGGGAGAAGGTGGGGGAAGATGCAGTCAAGATTTCATTGTATACACCACAAAATTAAGAAATATGAGAAGCAGTGGGTAGGGGAGAGATGGGTGAGAATGTGGAAAGAGCAAGATATATTGCACTCATAAATTGCTTTGTTAAATGGCAACTCTGTTGTACAAGTACTTAAAGTTAATAATAATAATAACAATAACAATAACAATAACAATAATAGTATTTCTCTCTCACTAGACTCCTGTCATCTATCTAATTTGACTATTTAAGCTCTACAGATCAGGAATGGGTTTTTGTTTTTATATACTGTTGTTACCAATACAGCTAAGACTTGACCTCCTTCTCTACATAAAACCTTTTACTTATATTTTTAAAAGGAGTTTCCAGATGGGAATTATATTTTTTGGTTTACTTTTCTTTCCCAGGGAAATTTCCAGTTCATTTTGTGTAGCTGCCATACATACCATCTGCTCCCAAGGCAATTTAAAAAGTGACACTTTGGGCACTGGGTACTTTACCGAGCTTCTATATTTAATTGTGGACTGTCTCTTAAAGACTTCTACAGCCATGAAAAACTTCAGTTGATAAAGGAAATACTGTGAGAGCACAGGATTTGATTCCCTTGAAAAATGACTCCCACACACACTTTGAAAGAAGTTCAGTATCCCTGTGACCACCCAGAGCTCAAAGGCATGGTGCTACCAACTCACCATTTTCAAATCACACAGTACAAGATCCATCTCTCCTTCCCTTCCTTTTCCTTTTCCTTTCCTTCTAGCCCCCTCCTCCTTTCTGACTGGAGGTTTTATTCCACTGTGATATGTGGCCTTCATTAGAGGATCAAGTCAAAAGTATTATCCAGTCTTGGATTTGAACTTGGAAATCTGAAAGCAAAATAATCTTCTCATTACTTCTTACGTAGGTATTTTAGGCATTTCAATACAGGCAGAAAGCTCACTAATACAGATAGATATGAAGCTAAAATATGCCAATGTAAGCAGGCCACCATATTCTTAACCTAATCTGAAGCATAATGTGTTAAGCTAGATTCCCTAGAAAGAAAGACAAGGTTTTATGCTGAATTAGGGATTCCAGTCTCAAGAAAGAAAAAGCGGGGTGAAAGGAATGAGATCAGGAAAGAAAGAAACTAAATATGAAGACGACATTTCTAAGTTATCACAGCTTAGTCTCTTAGACATCTTCGGAGAATCTTATGAAATTACTGCTTCAATGTCCAGGCTGCCGGTGGAAGAAAAGGGAAAATAGCCTAATTGATAAAGTTCATCCCATGGAATGTTGAGCTATGCAATCCTTTAGTAACATCAGAAAGCCAGATTCCTGGATTCCTGAAGCCCAGACCTCTGGATATCTGTTCAATCCTTGGAAGTATCTGGTGTATAAGCCACCCTGTAGTGCATGACCCTGTGGTAATCTTTGCATGTATGTGTGTAGTCTGCAGCCCTGAAGTTTATGCATGGTGATTTAGCATGCAGTATGTCCATGATGTCCCAGGGTATGTAAGCTTGCACTCATCAAATTAAATGTCAGGATATGACCTTATAAAATGATGCTAATCAAAATGAACTACAAGATATGGAAACAAGAGGTTTTTGGATTTTTTCCCTTAGTATACTGTATGCAATTCTTTTTTCTTTTGTTTTTTTCCCCTTTGGTTTACCCACTGTTGGCACTGCTTTTGATTTTGGTACCCTCTGTGTTGTATATAAGTTTATCTGATTTGGGGGTGGGAAGGGGAATCACAGAAATGGTGAGACAAAGGACAAAGGGTGAAGCAATGCAACAGTGATACAAAACATTATATTTGAAATGAACTTTACAACTTGGGAGGGAAGGGAAACAGACAGGAGGGATAATGGGAGAAAACAAGGGAGGGGGTAACAATGTTTGATAAAAATTTAAGTCATTTCCTTACTTACATAACTGTAACCCCTCTGTACATCACCTCCTATGTGAGAACTGGAGAAATAATGAAAAATTAAATCTTTCTTCAAGTAGGTTGGAGATTAAATAAAATATATAAATGTCTCACAAGAGGAATTTATTAAGCATTAACATTAATTTAGATTTTTTTCTATTCGTATTATGTATATTTTCTAAATAAAAACCTACAAAGATCTTGTAAGAAAGAAAATGCCAGGATGGTGCTTCTTGCCTCACCAAAACGGTGAAGGTCGAAAGCAGGATCTATTACATTGACATCAGAGAATAGAATCAGATGGCATGGAGTGACACCTTGTGCCTACCACAAAGGTGGCCACAGCACTCAAGACCAACACATCCCCTCTGTAAGAATGGCATGCAATTGTTGTCCTGCATCCTCCCTAGAGGACCATCAGCAGCTTTAAGCAAAAGATCACAGCCAAGGAAAAGTGGAAGAATGATTTGCATCCAGCAAAACACCTGATAAATACCAAATCATTATTTAAAAATAAATAGCAGTTATTCCGATTATAATCCAAGAAAGTTTCTTAAATTGACTGGTTAGCATAGACTAGGGTAAGGTACATACTGTAAGACAGAAGTCCTCTGATCTTGGTTGATGGATATAACCAAAAAATGACATTTTAATAAATTTTTATTGTAAAAATACTGTACAGAGGGGTTACAGTTACATGAGCAAGGTAATGAGTACTTTTCCTATCAAGCATTGTTACCTCCTCCTTTGTTTTTCCCCTACCATCCCTTCCCTCCCACCTCCACAACTACACTCCCCCTGCCACCTAAATTGTAAAGTTCGTTTTTCAACATAGTGTCTTGTACATCTCATCGTTACAGTGTTTAAGCATTTTGTTTTTTCCCTTCCCCTCCCCTAATGAGAGAAGTGTAGATGAAGATGCAGGGCACTGGAATCAAATACAGTGAAAACAGGGGTTATACAAAAAAAAATCACATGGTACATTATAAATACATTAGAAACAATAGCAAGCAAGAAAAAAAAACCACTTGTGTCCCTATCTTTGGGTTCATTTGCTTACCATCATCTTATCTGGTCATATGTACATAGCTTTTGGTTCAGTTCAGTGCCACCACATAGTCTAGACAGGCCGCCAAGGTTACCACAGAAGGGCAAGCAAAATCTAGAAGACTGTGTAGGATATTTTCAACGACCAACCTTGCTAGTAATTTACATTATTTCTGACTTCATTCCATTGGCTGGAAACAACCAATTTTAGGATGCAATCTGAAAGGACTTCTGGTATATGTGATTCTTTGGTGAGCTCAGGAACTACCATGGGAAACTCCCAGTGCTGTCTCTGCTATGACCTATTTAATCTTTCTGCATAGGACTTGCCCTGGACCTACACCTGATCTAAGAGACAATGTTCCTCTCTCACTTGCTTACTTTCTCTGTCCCATTTGTCCTCCTCTTCCCTAAATTTATAGTGGGGATGAAATGTGGCCATATTAGAATCATTAAGCTCAAGCTCAGTTGTTAGATAACTTTAGAACAATGGTGAAAGTGAGGGTAAAGGAGGTTGTGATGGTAATAACTTATACTCAACATGGTATGAATGATTACTATTGAAATGTTCTTAGGATTCATTGCCCACTTTTGATCACTACACATCAGAATCTTATATTTGCTTCCCTTCGGTATTTCTCATTTCCCGATACAGAGTTTGCCTAACACAATTTCTCTTTAAGGAGAAATATTTGTTATCAAAGATGGTTGATAATAGAAGTAAACTTTGCTTCTGTGTTTTTTTAAACTTTTTTTTATATTTTCAATCCTCCCCAGCCTGCAATTGGGAAAATGTGCATGCCCATTCTGTGTTGGTATTAATCATGTAGAGAAAAGATAGAGAGAATGTGAAGCCAAGACATTAATCAGAGCAGTAAGAGCTGGTCTTTTCTCCACGAAGCAATTATTTGGCCCCTGAGTTACAAGTCACTAAGTCAACTCACATAGTCAACATAGATTTACTGAGAACCTTCTGTATATCCAGGTCCATGCTGAGTACTAGTGTTTGGGTAGAAATGAATGAGACATGCCCAGGACTCGAAGAAACAGGGCCACCGCATGAATGAACTTAACAGCAAAAACATCTAAATGCTGGAAAACAGATCGAGGTAAAGATCGATACCTGCCTACACGTGTCTCATCTATGGATCAAGGAAGCCTGTATAAATATAACTCTTTAGGGAAATGAGGCTGCCAGAATATGATAGTATCAGGTCCCAATGATCCGTATTAGAATACAAGGCCAGATTCTAATCCTAAGTATACCAGGAAGTAAAATTCTTGGTCAGTCAGAAACACATGACAGGTGTTGAGAGGGAAATAGTAGCCCAGGACTCGGGAGGGATAGAAAAGGTGCTACACCCATCAAAGATTTAATTAAACTTTGGTTAGGGAGTAACATGTTCATTCCTATCTCTTCATTCATAACAAAAGTATCTCTTTATGTTCTAATATATTATATGGGATGAGTCATAAATCCCAACATCTGGGAAGAGGATATACAGGAAAGGCTATTGTGTATTACTATGGTCATTCAAGTCTGAGCAATGCCACCTAGCTCCACCAACCCCTACCTCTGAGAAGCGTAGTATCTGTGTATATTATCTTCAGTTACCAGATTACCTTACTACTTAAAGCTATGTCAGATATAACCTGCTCAGTATTTCTAGAGTCTTCCTGGCCTTGTAACATCCATATTCCCACTCTCTTTTCTCCAGACATCCACTATTCTGGAGGTATTACATTGACATGGAACCCACTGGCATATATCACTGTTAAGAACTATTTTTGTCAATAAAACTTCACAAGTGCACAAGTGCCCAGTGCAGTGGCCCATGCTTTTAATCCTAGTGACTCAGAAGGCTGAGATGTGAAGATCACTGTTCAAAGCCAGCCCAGACAGGAAAGTCTATGAAACTCTTAGCCCCAATAATCCACCATTAAACCAGAAGTGGCACTATGGCTCAAGTGGTAGAGCACTTGCCTTGAGCTGAAGAGGTGAGGGACAGCGCTCAGGCCCGGAATTCAAGCCCCACAACCCACACACACACACAAAAACTTCACAGGTTTACATTAAGGAGAGTAAGGCAGTTCTATATTTTTATCAATATCTCAGACTCCCTTGATCATTCTTGTCTGTCATTCTGAATAGAGAACACAAACCTTCAAGGACAATTAGAATGTACTGTATCTGACACTGCTTTAGAGACTTTGTTTCATTTTAATTTACACTTAGAATTTTAGCAATTACCTTGCCCATGTAATCGTAACCCCTATGTATGCTATTTTTGCAATTAAAAAAAATTTAAAAAGCCGGGCACCAATGGCTCACGCCTGTAATCCTAGCTACTCAGGAGGCTGAGATCTGAGGATTGCGGTTCAAAGCCAGCCTGGGCAGGAGAGACCGTGAGACTCCTATCTCCAATAAACCACCAGAAAACCGGAAGTGGTACTGTAGCTCAAGTGGTAGAGCGCTCGCCTTGAGCTGAAGAACTGAGGGACAGCGCCCAAGCTCAGAGTTCAAGCCCCACGACCGACAAAAAAAAAAAAAATTAAAAAGCAATTTTTGCCTTCTCCCTAAAAATCTACTATCTCTTTATGACAGTAAAAGAGAAAATAATAATTGGTTCCTTGATACAAGATGATGTCTAAAGATCATTAGAGGTAATGATCAATGGCACAGGGAGGAATGGAGGACAATTTTGATGTTCCAAAGAGAAAGTTAGATGTCTTAGAGAAGGAGAGATTTTTATTAGTATAAAGGGAGACATAAACTACTGTTGACTTTGAGGTAGATTTGTTACAAGGATACAAGAGAATGATAGAGAGCTGAGATATCTTTCATTGTTACTCATGCAATGATTTCTCCTTTCATACTTTGAATATTACCGTACTATGGAAGGTTTTGAAATTTCTGATGACACAATCCATATCCTTGATGGCTATTCTATTCTGTCCACCTCTAATAATTCTATTCACAAATAATAAGCGTATGAGCTGAAGCAATGCTAGTCATTACAACAAACTCAAAAACATATAAAAACTCAATTACGATAAACACTTCTTCAAATGTAACCCACAACAAGAAGCCTATATATAGTCCAAAAGAGAATTTTATTCATGAAGGTTTTATCTTTAAGAGATGACCCAAAGATCAAGATTCTTTCCATCTTATGTGTCTACTATCTTCAATGTGTGGTCCCCAACATCCACGAACATACTTCTCAAAAGCCAGTGGTAGGGTAGAAAAGCAGGGAAGATCCCACCTGAGATGTTTGAAAGTGTAAAGTTTGGAAGGGGCAGTATTATGTTCACCTACATTCCAGTGGTTGCTAATCCCTCTAATGATCATGTTTAGTAACAAGTGAGACTAAGGATGCAGCCTGGTTCATGCCTATGAAGAAGAAAATGAGTTTGTGGAAAGCTTTCCCATGTCTGTCATAAGTATTCTGTTGCAGGTAGAAAGTCAGAGGTTAAGAGATTATAAAGAAATACAACAACTAATAATGAATGTAACCGCAATATACAATGTGATTACCCACATGACAAGAACATGCAGACAAGGAGCAAAGACAATGAGCATTACGACATATATAAGGAAATAAGATGTGGAGGAAGAAGTGGGCACTAACTAAAGAGAGAAAGAGCGAGAAACACAGACAAAGGTGATTCAGGGACACATTGCAGGGTGCGGGAATAACATAAGTAAGATTCCTGCTCAAGCTACGTCATTTGTTCCATTACTTATTTCAGGTCCCTACTCTATGCCAGCTATTCTGCCAGTCTTCATGAAAGATTCCAAGATGAAGAGTGTAAACCCCTACTGTCAGCTGCCACTACCTGGAAGAACTTATTTTGAGACAGAAATCCTCTCAAAGAACTGCATATGTTTAGAATGATGCCAAACATGGGAGAAGGCTTCGATGCCATTGAGCTTACCTGCATTCACTTTTTTTTTTTTTTTTTTGTCGGTCATGGGGCTTGAACTCTGAGCTTGGGCGCTGTCCCTCAGCTCTTCAGCTCAAGGCGAGCGCTCTACCACTTGAGCTACAGTGCCACTTCCGGTTTTCTGGTGGTTTATTGGAGATAGGAGTCTCACGGTCTCTCCTGCCCGGGCTGGCTTTGAACCGCAATCCTCAGATCTCAGCCTCCTGAGTAGCTAGGATTACAGGCGTGAGCCACCAGCGCCCAGCTTCCTGCATTCACTTTTTAAGCAAAGTATCAAATAACCAGGACATCAGCGTCATCCTCTTAATGCGGAGATCCAGTTCTACCTACTACCGAATAGCCTGAAAATGTAAATATATGTCATACTCACATCCCCTTCTGAGAAAATGCTGTAATAAGTAGATTAGGGCATATGGCAGTCCTGTGGTCACCACGGTGTGCTCTTGTTACTCTGCCCATACTGCTCGGATCAGGGCACAGAAGAAGAGCTAGTAAACTTCACGCTATGATGGCAAAAACTGCCCAGTTGTTTTAGGCTTATAATGCAGTAATAATAATAGTTTATGATAATAATTTGATATCCAACTTGCTCACACAGATTCTATCACTCAGTATAACAAAAGGCAATCCTCTTTGAAGTTCAGAGGTTTTTGCTCCCTACAAAAAAATATTTTAAAAAATTATATATAGCAAGTCTCCCTGTGTTGCTCTGGAAGGGTAAGGATTTATAAGAGCAAGAGCTCCACATACAAAGTCACAGGAATTTTGGACTCTTAGTCTACTGAAACAAATCGGTAAGCAGAAACTGAACATAAACATACCAGATGAGAAGAGTGGCTGGCAGATTCCGAGATCTCTAGTAATATGATTTACATTTGAGATATTCCTCTTCTGTGTTATAAGCCCTGGAGTCATCTCTACATTTTCAGGAAAAGTCTCTTACATACAGATAGCTGCCTTCTGCCAGTGAGGCTTTAGAGAAGAAAGAAAGCTGTTAGTGAACGGGCTAAAGGGGAAAGGCTGGACAGCAGCCCTGAAAGACAAAAGTGTTAGCTGGTTGATCAAGAAGCCAAAATTTCTAACAAGACGCTCTTAGGCAATTATGGTAAATCTGCCACGAATCCCCTAAAATCCTCCAGAGAACAGGGAACTATCCACTGTATACAGGAGAGGAGCTCCAAGTCACTTTATTTAGTAGTTGAATAAACAAATGACCTAGACAAAGACAAAGCCCATGACAGCCATCAACACTATAAGTTCTTCCAGTTACCGAACAAGCAAACAAAAATACTTTGACACTCCTCTCCTGTTTATGTAGGCGTTGGTGGGTTGGTTGCAGGTTGTTGTTTTTGTTTATTTTCTTTCTAATTACCAATGTAATAATTTCATAGCCAATCCAATGATAACACATGTTTTAACACTGGCAGGGCCTTGTAGGGTTTTGGGTTTTGTCTTTTGTGGTTGATGATGGTGTTGGGGTTTTTTAGATCTTTATGAAACCAGCCAAATTTAGAGTGATATTTTAATCTATTGTTATGAAAGGGACAGCAATGGGTTTTTAATGGTTATAGAATGGTGACCTGCAACCCTGGTCCAGCTGCTGTTCCCAGCGAGCCATGCACAGACTTACAGGCACACATCAATGCTCCCGCCTCCTGTTTCCCTCCCTCCCAGTGGACAGGCCACCACCTGCTGTTGGCATAGAGCCGACCCTTCAGGGAACAAGTGTTCTCTTGCTGCTGGGTGATAGGACAGGACAGACGCTGGATTTCAAGAGAACCAGAGAAAGGCACCCTTGGGCAAGCTTCCCAAACTCCTTAATCCATCTGCCTCCTTGCCTACCAGAAATTGCAGGAATCGGGGCCACAGCAGAGTGGGTGTTTGGGTCAGATTGTGGTCTAGATTGTTCTGTGTCATTTTCCCTACCAGTCTTTCTCAAGGCTAATGTTACCATTTATTTATTCAGGCCACAAGCATTTATTGAGCCTTTGTTATGTGCCAGGCAATTTGCTAAGTGCTGGGAATAGAGACTTGAATACCTCATTTCCCTGTCCTTGAGAAGGTCATTGTTTTGTGGAGTAGGCAAGACATACCAACTAATAAATTATGGCATAACACTTAGAATTTAATAACAGGCTGAAAAACAAAATATACAGTGAAAGAATATTAAAATACTACCCAGCAATGAGAAATGTATGTTTTAAAGACTGTTAGTCTTGGTGAAAACATCAGCCTTGCCTCTTACTACTTGTTTGACTTTGGATGATTTACTCAAAATTGCTTAACTCCCAGTGATCCATAAGCACAGGGCTATATACATAATGCAGTGATATCCTTCAATATGACATATAGTAAAGATCCAATAAATAAGGCTATTATTTCCCAATGCCACTTGTAACTAACATCTCTCACAGAAATGCAAAGTCCTAGCCATTACACCCAGCAGATAATCTGGAAATCAGAAAAAAAAAAACATGGAGGAATGGCATCAGCTAGTGGCACAAGAACTTGGAACTAAAGAAGACTCCACACATCTGTGTCCAAGAACTAATATGGAGTACAATACCTAATAAAAGTGGTCCCAGTCTATCTGATAGGACTGGACCATCACAGTGGAATGACCAAAGTCTAGGCAAATAGCACAGGCATTGGAGTTTATCAGGCAAAATCCACCTAAAAAGGAAAATACACTACAGAGGTAAAGATCAGGGTCAATGGAGATTTGCAAAGACTGAAAACATTTCAGAGAAGGCAATCTTTACAAGGTAACTAGGAGCTTTCTGGGAAAAGGAGTTAGGAAAGGGTGCTCCTTGAAGAGGAGGCAGCATGAACAAATACGATAAGAGGAAGAGCAAGAATGCACAGTGGTTGAGTGCATGGAATAAAGTACAAAAAGTTGAGTTTGAAACAGGACAGGAGCCAAGCCACAAAAGAGCTTCCATGCCAGCCTGGACAATTGAATTGTGTTCTGTAAGCCAGCATGGTCACATCGCAGAGTTACCCAAAACAGTTTGAAGCAATGCTCTGATCATACAGCCCAGCATCTTACGTTTAACTTGTCAGGGGGTGGGGGGAAGGCGGAGGGAGAGTTTGGCTGTGGGTATATTTTCAATATCCCCAAATGATCCAAATGTGCATCCAGAATTGTGCATCTCTCCTGCAGGCGATCAGAAGTCAATGACAATTCTCCTTGTGTGCCCAGAATGCTGTGAAGCTAAGAGAAGATATTCATTTAATTTCAGCAAGCATTATTAACAGCAACTCAGTGCCAGGCTCTGTGCTAGGGCCTTGTAAATACTCAGAATGAGTGAGATAGGGTCCATTGCTCTTTGTTTACTTCTCAAGCACTGAAGAATCACATTCACCTTCACTGTCTTAGCCTTCACTAGGAGTACAGAGGGAAAGTGGTTGCAGTCCCTCTGGGGAGGCAGTGTACATAATCACCTCAGTCATTGAGAGGCCTACCCTGAGGTCTGGTGCTGGGCTGCAGTGGAGAAAATGAATTGAGCAATCTTTTATAGAGTAAAATCAATAGCATCAGAACAGGCAGCTATGGCAGCAGCTGGGGCTGGTGGGAGGAGGAGAGAGGGCAATGGAAGAAAAAGAGGGATGGGGAGAAAACAAGGACACAGCACTGTAAAGAAGAAATCTAGGTATCTTAGAGGGGGGGGAGGCAGTCAAGAAGATGGAGCAAGGATTGAAGTGGTGGCTTGAGTTTGGACTACACTTCTCTATTGCTCTTCTCTTAAGCCTTTTCACCTTAGATGAAGGTAATATACGGAAATATGATGGAGAAACTAACAGCAAGTTCCTGTTGCTGGGCTTGGTATTTCCCCCCACATTAATGTAATATAATAATAGCTCACTGGCAGTTATCAGAAATCTTGACACTTTTTAAGCATAAACTGAAAAGGGGTTTGGAAAAATGAAAATAATTATTTTGGAAATAATTATTTCCCTCCTTTAGCCCTGAGTTCACAGATCATCCATGGTGAATCTAAGCAGACCCTGAATCTGGGTTTCATTGATGAGGTAGCTCCAGATAAGATCCTTAATCTCTGGGGAGTGCATCATTCAGGTTACATGACGACAGAAGAAAGAGCAGGGGACAGCCCACTGTATAACTACAGAGAACACTTTATGAGGTGCCCGGGCACAATATGCTCCTGGAAGAGTCACATGAAAGGGGCTACAGTCTTCCTTAATGGGACTAGAATGACCTATGGGATGGTCACAGCTCGCAGCACCCAACCAGAATATAAAATAAGCTCATGCAAAAGCCTTCCTAAAGAGCAGCAAAGTTAGATGACATGATCTTTTATTTAAAGAATCCTGCAGAGTCCACTCCCATATTACTCAAGCTGATTCAAAACTTTGGCAAAGTAGCAGGGTATAAAATTGACCCTCAAAAATCAATGGCTTTTCTGTATGCCAACAATGAGAAAAGCGTGGCTGAAATCAGGAAAGCAACTCCATTCATAATAGCCCCAGAAAAAATTAAATACCTAGGAATTAACTAAAGAAGCAAAGGGCCTCTATGATGAAAACTTTAAAAACCTGAAAAGGAAATCAAAACAGAACTTAGAAAGTGGCAAAAACTCCCATACTACTGAATTGGAAGGATCAACATCGTGAAAATGGCAATACTTCCCAAGGCTATCTACAAATTCAATGCAATAACTATCAATATTTCAACCTCATGCTTCAAGGAAATAGAAGAGGCAATCCAAAAATTCATATGGAACAATAAAAGACCTTGCATAGCAAAAATGATCCTCAACAGAAAGAACAGTGCTGGAGGAATAACAATACCAAATTTCAAACTCTACTCCAAAGTCATAGTAATCAAAACAGCTTGGTACTGGCACAAGAACAGACCTCAGGACCAATGGAATAGAATTGAAAACCCAGAAATGAACCTACAGACCTATAGCCATCAAATCTTCGATAAGGAAGCTAAAAAAAAATAGAATGGAAGAAAGGCAGCCTCTTCAGTAAATGGTGCTGGCAAAACTGGTTAACTACTTGTAGAAAACTAAAGCTAGATCCTTATATATCACCCGCACCAGAATGAACTCCAAATGGATCAAAGACCTCAGAGTCAAAGCAGACACTACATTACAGGATGGAATAGGAGAAACCCTAGTCTCCTTGGCACAGGCCGAAATTTTCTTAAGAGACCCAGAAACACAACAAATCAAAGAAAGGTTGGACAAATGGGATTGCATAAAATTGCAGAGCTTCTGCATGGCAAAGGACATAGCTAGCAAGATCAATAGAAAGCCCATGGATTGGGAGGAGATCTTCACTAGCCATACAACAGACAAGGGTCTCATATCTAAAATATACCTGGCACTCAAAAAATTAAATCCCCCCACAACAAATCCTCAAAGAAAGAACTGCCCAATAAATAAGTAGGCTAAAGACTTAAAGAGAAACTTCTCTGAAGAGGAAAGAAGATGGCCAATAGACACATGAAGAAATGCTCAACCTCTCTAATCATAAAAGAAATGCAAATCAAAACAACATTGAGATACCACCTCACCCCAGTTAGAGTGGCTATAATCAAGCACTCTAATAACAACAGGTGCTGGAGGGGATGTGGACAGAAGGGAACCTTACTGCATTGTTGGTGGGAGTGTGAACTTTCAATCACTTTGGAAAGTAGTATGGAGGTTCCTCAAAAGATTCCACATAAAGCTCCCCTATGACCCAGCAATCCCACTTTTGGCATTTACCCAAATGATCACAAACAAGGCATACTACGGCTACCAGCACAACTATGTTTATTGCAGCATTATTTACCATAGTTAAGATATGGAACTAACCCAGATTCCCCTCAGTAGATGAATGGATCAAGAAAATATGATATATATACACAATGGAATTCTATGCCTCCACCAGAAAGAATGACATTGCCCCATTTGTTAGGAAATGGAAAGACTTGAAAAAAATTATATTAAGTGAAGTAAGCCAGGCCCAAAGAAACATAGGTCCCATGCTTTCCCTTCTTTGCAATAACTAGTATATGTCTGATAAGCAGAAATGGTCAGATAAGTTGATTTTAGGTGAAATGAACCCCAAGATAAGTATTCAAATGTTTTTGCTTTCATTCAATTGTTTCTAACATATTTATAAGATGATTTCTTTGTTGTTTGTATGTCCCTCCCCCACTATACAACCCCTGCTTTCACTGTATTTGATGTTGGTATAATTTGTGGAGGGGAAGGGAAAAAACAAATTGTTTAAATAGGGATACAGGTGGACCCATTGCAACAATGAGATGTACAAGACATTATGTCAAAAAACAAACTTTACAATTTGGCGGGGATGGGGGGTTATGAGAAGGAATGGGAAGGGGAAACAGGGAGGTAACACTGCTTAATAAGAAATGTACTCATTTTCTTACCCATGTAATTGTAATGCCTCTGTATGGTATTTTCACACGCACACACACAAAAGAGCAGCAAAGTTCACCATAAGTTCCTCTGGCCTGTTAAAATTTCATGACTAAGCCTCATGTGATTATTTGAGAAACATACCTAACTCAGATTAGACCAGGCAAAGGGAACCTTTATTAGAAGGCTATCAAGTTACTTCATGGAAGAAAGTGTTTGTTATGATTTGAATATCTGTGTTCCTCCAAAATTTGTGTGTTGAAATAACCACTAAGGTAGTAGTATTCAGGGGGTTTTGGAGGTGCTCATGTAATGAGTGCCATCAAAAATGGGATTCATCAGTAGCCTTATAAAAGTGACAGATTGTGCCACCATAGAACAAAGTTGATTTCCTTCATTGGGAGTTTCTGATTGGTCAGTTTGATATGGTATCTACCCCTGCACCAATCAGCAAGGATATATTCAACATTATGGTAATTCCACTTATGCCTATACAGATAGAGAGGATACTATCAGAAGAAGGGATAGAAATTAAAATCACCTACAGGAAGATCCTTCAACACCAACAGCTTAAGTTTCACACTGTACAACACAGCAATGAATAAGACCTAGTCCCAGTCTTCAAAGCACCCTCAATAGCAATGTAGCTCATTATTATGCCCCTTTCCTTACCAGTCACAAAGTATCTCTCTCAGCTAATTTGTGATTAGAAATGGTCATGAGACTGATTTATGACCTATAGAATGTAAGTGATTTTTCAGATCTGCTCCATGAAAATGTTCCTTGTAGCATTTTCTCCCTTTGTAGCTTAAGAAGATGGAAATGTCCCTCATGTAAACTGGAGGTCCTTTGGGTTTGAGAATTCAAAGCTAATTGTGGAAGAAGCCTGATCCTCTAACTCTCTGCATAGAAGGGACCCACTAGCAAAGAAACCAAAAACTTCCACAGTGTTAAACAATAAGATTTGGAGGTTTATTACAATTGCTATGGCTGCCTTCATTAATATAGTTTATAAACATAACATTAACTGCAAGTAACTACTTTGAGTCACTGCTCTGGCAAACTTGCCGAATGACTTAGAGAAAATGATTTTATTTCTCCAGTCCCATCAACTATATATGTACATTGCAGTATTTCCTAGTAATGAATAGAGATAATGCATGTGAGAAAATGTGAATGCCAAATTTACTTCACAACTTCATGATAGAAGGTTAGTAGCGTGTCTCTGTATTGCCATTTTTCAACTATACCACAATATCATTTTAGTGGCTTCCAAGGCTTTCAATTTTCTCATTGAAAGTCTCTTATTTAATAAAGGAAGCAATATAGGTTATATGAATATAATTTTTCCCTTAAACCCAATAAAGTTATGTTCACTTTGAATTTTTAAAATAAGTGGCACTTAAACATTTTTTATTTCCTACATTAGTATTAGAAGAAAATAACTGGCTCACCATTGATATTGATATCACCAAGTGTCATTAACATCTTGGAAAAAATCAAGGCTGAATTAGGTGAAATTTTACAATTTTGTCCTTAAGTAGTTGGCAGATCTCAAGCTTGGACTGTAACCTCTGGGCAAATGCTAGCATACTTCCCCACTGTCTTGGTCATCTCTCACTGCCAAGATGCCCAAATAGCCACAGCCACTTTAGGGCTCCAAGGATTCGATCTGAATTGATCATTCCTACCTATACCCTTCCAACTGTACTCTCCTACATCAGCAATTTTCAAACTATGGAGCTCCTAGCTACACAAGAGTCATGGATATTAGAGGTTTGAGTAGCATATCTCTACACATGCTTTAAATACCAGTACTAACTTTACCTATTTTATATGCAGAGCTGGATAAATTTTCCCTTGGACAAAGAGATTTCTAATTATTCAACAACAACCCTCGCCCCCCCCCCAAAATACATTTGGAAGCATTCAAATCTGGTGAATTTGGGAGTCAGTATAGGGTAGCAGACAAGGAGACAAGGGAATCATTTGCTAATGCTTAGTGTGATACTAAGTTCCACAATGTTAAACTTAAAGTCTCTTCAAGCCTAAGTTTCCTTAGTTATCCAATAAAAGTTTAACACCAGATGAGTTCAGATTAGAGTTTGTATTTTAAAAGTGAGAAGGACTGACCATGAGAGGAAGAGTTAAAGAATAAATGAAGAGATTTTAACTTTATTTAAAAGTACTCACTAGCAGGGAGCCTGTGGCTCAAGGCTATAATTCTAGCTACTCAGGAGGCTGAGATCTGAGTATTACAGTTCAAAGCCAGACTGGGCAGACATGTCTGTGAGACTCTTATCTCCAAATACCCACCAGAAAATAAAACTGGAAGTGGTACTGTGGCTCAAGTGCTAGAGCATTCACCTTGAGCTGAAGAGCTCAGCGACAGCACCCAGTCCCAGAGTTCAAGCCCCATGACCAACAAAGAAAAAAAAAAAGGACTTACTGAGCCTCATCTAAAAGCTAAGAATTGTGCAAAAGAGACATGGAGCTAATAGCTCCAGATCTGACCATGAAGATTGTCAATCATGAAGAAAACCACAGACTATGAGAGAGGAAGAGAAACACCAGTAGAAGACTAGAAGGCTCCAGGTTTCTTCGAAGGTTCCCCCCCCCCCCCCCGCCCCAACACATGAATGCAATCATATTGTTCTTACCAGAATCCCAACATGCTCTCCACCCTTTCCACCAATTCTCCTGAGGGTGTGGTAGAGGTTAGAAAGAAGGAATGGTAGGGGAAAAACAAAGGAGGAGGCAACAATGCTTGATAAGAAATGTACTCATTACCTTGCTCATGTAACTGTAACCCCTCTGTACAGTATTTTCACAATAAAAAAAGAAAGAGCAGTGTTTCCTTTAAGTGTAAATCCAGTCATTCATTTGGTTTTATGCAATATAAGTTCCCTGAAAACCTCCTATAGTCAATACACAAAGCCCCACACTGAACATCTAGAGATGAATTCCATTGGATACCAGCCCTCTGGATGCTCAGGAGCTAATGGGATGAAGGTTAACAAATGTACAGCAATGTGCAAAGAAGATGATTAGAGGGACACAGCCGTGAAGGCCGAGGAATCATGGCGGCATTCCCACTCCTTGGGAAACTGGGCTCCTTTTCCCTTGACTTCTTTGCACCTCACCTGTGCATTTTTGACTCACCCCCTTGTGCTGAATCAACAAGATCAGACACAGACTTCTGCTGAGAGAAAATAACGAGGGCACCAGAAGGTCACTGGAAATAGAAGGCAGTTATGTTGTTTCATGATTTAAAGTACTAAATGGTACATTTATTTCTATTAACTGCAGTGAGATGGTGTTCACGTGGGCCATAACAGTGAAACTTTCACGACATCACTTTAGCCCATCTGGTTACAGAACTGACTGGGTTTCTTGAGGACTGAATGTTCCTGAAACACTGGAGAATAAAGTCTATCGTGTGTTTTATCTTCCTGGTTTACTCAATTTTTGATTAGTTATATAAAGCCCTCACTTTTCAACTTTTTGTTTTTCAGTTTAAGAATATTTACTGACTCTAATGCATAGGAGCTACCATGGTTCCACAGACATATAAATGAAAATGAAATAGTCCCTGATTTCAAAGACAACAATTTCAAGAGAAAAAAATCCAAGATGATCAAATTCAAAGTGACTGATGCTACATTATAAGCCAGAACAGTGTGAATGGGGACAAGAGAGGGTCTCACCATGAGATGGGGGTCCTGGGAAAGTTTCCTGGAAAAAGAAACCTAGTGTGAGTCAGATAAGTAGTCAAGTAGACAGGGATAAGAAAGTAATCCTGCAGAAGAGATGGCCCCAATTAAACATCCAAAGTGGATGAGCTAGTAATGAACCAGCACTCAGCACGTCTCAGAGACTCTGGATTTTGTTCTCATTTATGATCTATTCCTTCAAGTGAATAGATCATAAACGTGAGGCATGATCATGAAGCTAAAATGAGAAAATAAGGTATGTGGTATGTAAGGACTGATTGTTTACTTTAGCTAATGGAATGAAGTGTCTCTCCCATTTGTTTCTCCAGATCTACCCTCAACCCATCATCACCAGCTCCATGCCCTGGGATCATGCTCTAGCTGGACTCCTTCAAATAGATCCTCCATGACTTCCATGTGGATCAAGAATTTAATGACACTGTAAGTCAGAAAGAGGGAAATGTCAAAGTTCAACTTCACTCTTCTGCCATCACCATGGTTTGAGAAAGATATTGGAGGCTGCTAGAGGTCCTCATGAATACCGCTCCCTATAAGTACCTGATATTAAATATAGAGAAAGTAAAATGGAAGCAGATAGGTCTTGGGTCCAGAGGACGTTCTCTGGGCATCAGTTCCATCTCCTGCTACCTAAGATGCCTCTGCTGTAATCACAGCTACAGGAAGAGAGATCGTACTCAAGTGCAGTGCTTCCCTTTGAAACAGAAAGAAGTCATTGTAAATGTCTTTCCTGGAAGGGCTGTATCTCATGTATGTGGTATATTTCAGAGCTCATGAACCCAGAAGTCAGGATGGTAGAGTACCACAGGTAGAGGAAACTCCAGTCGCCATAAGCAAGCTAATCACACATGAAATGATGTGCACATCTGGGTTGATGTTATTATCATTGTTAGTTTTCTTGATAATGGCCATTTTAACTGGGGTGAGGTGGACTCTCAAATTTGCCTTGATTTGCATTTCTTTTGTGACCAGAGATGCTTAACATCTCTTCATATGCCTATTGTCCATTCTTATTTCTTCTTCAGAAAAGTCTCTCTTTAAGTCTTTAGGCCACTTATTAACTATGGAATCAACCCAGGTGACCCTCAGTGGACAAAAGAATCAAGAAAAGGTGGTATATATCCACAATGGAATTCTATGCCTCCATCAGAAAAAAAAATGACATTGCCACATTCATAAGGAAATGGAAAGATTTGGAAAAAGTATACTATGTGAAGTAAGCCAGACTCAAAGAAACATAGGCTGCATGTTTTCCCTCATATATGATAATTAGAATTCACCTATAAATCTACAAGTAGAGTCAATGGATAGTAAAAGACAAATATTTACTCTTGGACATGATTATTTAAACAGCACGCTAAAGGTTTACATGAGACCACAAGATCACAAAAGCTCAGTATCTATGTGCATATGGCTATATAAAACAATGCTTATCAAAATGAACTCCAAGAAATGGAAACAATAGGTTTTGTATTGTACTGTCTTGTCTTTCCTTTATTCTTTGGTTTATTCCCTTTTGTCACTGCATTTGACTTCAGTACACTTTGTCTTGTATGTAAGTCCATCTGACTTGGGGAGGGCAAGAGGAAGCACAAAAATGGTAGGACAAATGGTGAACCAATTCAAGAGTGATATTCACTAGACACTATGTTGGAAATGAACTATACAACTTAGGAGGGAGGGGAGACAGGAGGGGAACTCCTGGAAGAGAATGAAAGAGTAGACATGAACAAAAGCACAGAAGAATAGAAAGGTTTGAACCTATCAGCTGCCACAATAGTCAAGGAGAAGGGAGAGGGTCTGTAGGGACAGCTGGTCCACAGACCTCTGAAAAACATATGTCCCAATATCATCACTGTTCAGTTATGACCTTGGGCAAGTCATGGCCCGTCTGTGTTAAATGAGGAAGTAGGAGGGCCACTTCATTTATAAAGGCCTTCTCGTACCATAAATCATCAAATCTAAAAACAGCTCACATTTCTGTAGCTCTTCACAGTTCATAAAGTACATTACCTCATTTCATTCTGCAGCACTGAAGGCAAAACTTGGCAGAATTCAGAGTTGACCTTTGTCTTTCTGATGACTTCTCAACAGGAATGCAAAACTGAGGGCACCCCCATGATTTTGCCTCTGAACTACTCTCAAATCACTTATCCCCACCTTGCTCTCTCTCACACACACACACACACACACACACACACACACACACACACACACACACACACAGAGCCCACAAAAACCTACATACACAGAAATTTTTAAGGACAAGATAATTCATTTTTAAAAGATTTCCCAAATTCATATTTCAAAAAGTGAGCCATTATCCTTGCCCCAACCCTAATTAAAATGCTAACCATTAAAAAAAACCACTCAGTGCCTAGAGGACAAGTAAGCCAAACTGATTCAGAACATTATTCTAATGTTCCTAACATTAGGAGCTCCTTCCAGAGTACCAAGAAGAGATCTCTAATGGGGATGCAATAGGTAAATGGGGTCAGGGAGCACATAGTCTCCTCACTTGAGATTTAAAATTGTATAATTCATCCTAAAGGGCCTTAATCACCTTGATTATATTGTAGTCATGGGTGATGCAAGAAAGTTACTGTTGCCAGGTGCTGGTGGCTCATACCTGTAATCCTAGCTACTCAAGAGGCTGAGATTTGAGGATTGCAGTTCAATGCGAGCTCGGGCAGGAAAGTCTGTGAAACTCTTATCCAATTAATCAGAGCACTCACCTTGAGCTGAAGAGCTCAGGGACAGTGCCCAGGTGCAGAGCTCAAGCCCCATGACCAACAAAAAAAGAAAGAAAGAAAGTTACTCGTAGTCTAGATTTTAATGCTGGCCAGATGCATGACTTAGATAAAGTTGGTTATCATCTCTAGATCCTTCTTAACCATAAAATTATTGAATTAAATAATCAATAAAATACATTATGTTTATTATTTACTCATTCATTTAATGTCCAATGATTTAACTTATACCCTGTATTTTATATTGTAGAAGGCAATGAAACAGAACAAAAAATGTTAAATTTTTCATTAAAAGTTTTATTTTTTGTAAAAATCTCACCCTTGGGTTGAGGACATAAACAACCTATGCAATAAAGCATAATGCTGCCCAATTATCATCTAATCAAGGGCAAACCAAGGAAGAGAATTATTTCTGGTAGAAGAGTAAGGAGTCTTCAGGGAGAAAGAATGATGTTTTAACCAGATCTGAATGTGAACAAGGCAGAGGAGTGCATTCCATCAACATAGAACAGAACAAACAAAGACAGGTATAGGAAAACAAAATTAATTTTCACTACGTAGAACACGAAGCAATGGGAAAGGAGAGAAGTAACCAGAGATAGAGGTAGGAATATGAAGAGCCAAGTTAGCTTGGGCAACACAATGAAGGATCACTTAGTATACTAATTATTGCAAATAGTCCCATAGTTTCTCCTTTGCAATAATTAGTATATGTCTAAAATAATCTTATCAGATGAGCAGAAAAGCTCAAAAGCTATGTACATTTGACCATATAAGATGATGCTAAGGGAAATGTACCCCAAGATGTGGACACAAAAGGTTTTTCTCTGTTGTTGTTATTTTTAATGTACTATGTTTTTTTTCTATTGTATGTTCTTCCCCCTGTGGAATATCCCTGTGGAATATCACTGTATTTTATTTTGGTACCCTCCATCTTGTATACACATTTATCTAACTTGGGGAGGGCAAGGGGAATAACAAAATGCTGAAACAAGGACACAGGATGACCCATTGCAACAATGACACTCACAAGACACTATGTTGGAAATGAATTTTACAACTTCGGGAGTGGGGGAGGAGTGGGAGAGGTGGAGGAGGGAAGGGATAGCTGGAGAAAAATGAAGGAGGGAGTTACAATGCTTGACAAGAAATGTACTCATTATCTAACTCATGTAGCTATAACCCCTATCTACAGCATCTTTACAGCAAAATAAAAAAAATTTAAGGCCAAAGGAAAAATATAATATAATGTAATAAAGAAAAAAAATTATCCAAGATCACAAGAGCTCAATAGCTATGTACATATGACCATATAAGATGATGCCAAGTGAACTTCTAGATATGGAAACAAGAGGTTTTACTTTGTTGTTGTTTTAAATGTACTCTGTGAATTTATTTCTTTTTTCCTTCATTTCCCCCCTTTGGCTTATTCCCTGTTGTCACTGGATTTGATTTTGGTACCCTGTGTCTGGTAAAAGTGTTTATCTGAATTGGGGAAGGGAAGAGGAACAACAAAATGGTGAGACAAAGGACAAAGGGGAAACTAATACAACAGTGAGAATATGTTGGAAATGAACTTTACAACTTGGGGGGAATGGGGCAAGGCAAAGTGGTCGAAAAATGAGGGAAGGTGTAACAATGTTGGACAAGAAATGTACTCATTATCTTATGTGTGTCACTATAACCCTCTATACACTTAGTCACTTAGTGTTGCAATTTGGGATTCATACGATGCTGTGAATTCAGTAAACATCAGTCAGAGTATAGACTGGCCACAGGGAGTACTGGAGGGGAACAAACTAGAGGCACAACCTAAGAAAGAAAATGAAAATCACTATATTCTTCCAGAGGAGATTGATTCAGCATGAAGACAGCATCCATGCAGATAAAAACATATATGTGAGTTTAGTAGCCTTTTAGGTAATGTTAATGTATGATTTATTTATTTAGCAAATATTTACATAGCTTTTCCTTTTTCCTGCTCTAAACACTTAGAAATATTATTTATTTCACAAACACACCAAACCTGTGAAGATAGGATTTCTATAATAGTATATGGATGAGATTAATAATATCCACGAGTGAGTTCCTATAGCTAGTGACCAGGTAATCTTCCCCCGAGTCTATGTCTTTAACCACTAACATCATCCTTCCTAGTGTGAATCCCAGCTCTCTCATTTGGTTACCTGTCGGATCAATGGTCATGCCATTCAATTCCTCATAGAAAAGAATAGATACTAAGGAAAGAATAATTTTTGTTTGGGAGTACGTTCATCAAGCTTCCTGTTATAAGGTAACAACGCCCAGAAGGAATTGGCCAAGTAAGTGTGGAACAGAGAATGTAATCCTAAACCCAGAAGTCTAGATTCAGAAGCCATCTGTGTAGAGGGTAATGACCACCAAAAGAGAGGAGATTTCCAGGATGTTCAGGACTTCCCAATACTCTCATTAGTTTGGCCCATGTGAAATGGCATCATGGCATTCTTCATGTCCCACATCTGGCTTTGATTACAGGTTAAGCACTGTTGCTCATTTCTTTTGGAATGTTTGTTACTCTCTAGCTGTGAACTAGTTGTCAAAGAACATGGTTATTTCCATTTGAGGGCCATGTTTAAAGTATTCCAAAATACACAAAAATTTTAAGCAAGAGTTACTGACAAGAAATAAGGCTTTGATAGAGAACCTATTATAAGAAATTGGGGCAGAGGTAACCTCTCAGAACCCTCGATTTCATCAAATCCTCCTTAGTAATCCTGCTCTTTAATATTTTAAAAACCTAAGTGTAATAATTGGTACAAGACATTGGACCTGAAATTTGGTCATGCTGGTTATGTATTTACATTTCTTTCATTAAAGATTTAGTAGAAATGAATAATTGAAGAAAGAGCCAAGCTTAAAGAATTTTGCAACTGCAAGTTAAAGGTTGAAAACAGATCTAATGAATAATGATTGCATATGCTTAAAAATTAAGAACGTTTTATTTTCTTTTCAGAGGCTGAAGAATTGTGACAGGATTTATAGAAAGCAAAAATAAAGCTCACTGACGGGAGGCAAGCCACTCTTTTTACATTCAGCCCACTTTAGTCTTTGCTTATAACAAATAAATATATCAGGTATTTACTGTGCACCAGACATTGGGCTTCCTGGCTTCTATCCATTGTCTCATTAAGAGCTCACAGCAAACTCACAGTCTCACAAAATAAACACCAAGAAAAGGGTACTCAAAAAGGTGGGGAAAGGGGAGGGAGGTATGGGTGGAAAAAGAATGAAGAGAGAAAAGGGGGAAGAATTCAATTTTCAATATATATCTTACAAAATTAAGAAAATTGAGGGAAGGATGGGGGAGAATAGTTAAAAGGGTGACATCAATGAATATGGGTTATATTCATAAACTGCCTTTGTGAATGGCAACTACTTGCACAACTACTTAAAGATTAAAAAAACAAACCTCGCAACTTCAAGTCATGGAAAGGTTACTTACTGCCTTCAATTTTAAAATGATGAAACCACAGTTTAGGGGAGGAGATTCACTTGCTTCATCCAATGACTCAAAGGCAAAACTGAGAACTCACCCATGGTAACTAGCCCATATTCTCTGCTTGGGTAGTAATCAAAATCTCTCAAACTCAAAGACCGAACCATTTTCTCAGTACCAACACTGGATTCCCTTGCTCTCTGGAAGATCTTCCAAGGATTCTGCAACAGCCCAGTGTGATCCATTCAGACATCTCAAGTTCCTCTCCTTCAGCTACCTCTAGCCATATTGACTCCATTCTTGTCCTTTCTTAGCTTGACTGCATTTCCCCTTGTGTTAAGACTATGGGCTTCCTATAGCCAAGTCCTACCTTCCCCACACTCCCATAACACTTTCCCAGCATTGATTTACAATGTGGGTCTCATTCATGGTATCTAATAAATATTTCCAAATTGAGTGATAAACATGTCCTCCTAAGTCCTGAAAAAAATCAGATAATATGGAAAAGAGTGGCAGAGACTAACATTTTGGAATAGTTATTTAAAGTTTCCTATCAACCTTCTATTCTAAATTGTATTAGTATTGTGAGTATGAACACCACAACCTTTGAACATTGATCTGTTCAGATCAGTGATCTCTCTCTCAGGTCATTGATCTGTTCCTGGACAATTTTCTTCTCCAAGCTATCCTTTCTCATAAACACCAAGAACTTAGATTTTGCCAGAAAATTCCATACCTTTTTAATAAAAGACAAAGGTCCCACTTACTAACCACAATATCAATTTTTCCAAAACGGCAGTTTTCACTCAGATTCACTCTAGAATCCTTCAGATTCTAGACTACTGTACTCCCCAACACCAAACTCTGTCTTTATGTCTTTTCCTACTCAGCCTGAGTTTGTAGAGCTTTTCTGTAGTCATTCTTGACACAATTCCTTCAGCCTCACTAACTGGCATATAATTTATCATATATATTCCAATTATCTGCTTTTTTATTCACTGAGAAAACTACAGCTTGTAAAAAATCTTTCTTATTCGTTTATGTTATACAGAGTACCTAGATATATTTATGGGCATAATGTGTGGTGAGCCAATCAGGGTCAGAATTCCCACCTCTTAAACACAGAATTTGTTTGGGTCCTACAGATCCCTATCTCCTAGTTCTTTACAAAATGCAACTTAATTTTGTAAGCTATAATCACGTTACTATGCTATAGCACACTTTAACTTATATAAAACTAATTTCAAGATCAATTTTAGTATTTGTGTTGGTAAGTTGGGGGATAAACAATAACACAAGAGTCAACTTAAGTTTCTTAGTACCAAAATTTTTTAAAAAGCCAGTAACTTAGGCTGAGTTGACCAAGAACAGTCTACTCAGGTGACTATCAGTATAGCCTAATAGCTATATATAGGAGAGTAGTATTGCTATACGGGAGAGTAGTACTGCTCCTTTCCCAGAGGATAAAGAGCTGGCTATCTCTAATTATTCTCACCAATTTTTTCATTGTCTTGCTACGTCTTCTAAGACAGCATAATTCCATAAGAGTGAGGAAGAACAAAAGGCAAGGTATAGAGAAAAGCTATTATCTTCTAATAATGTTAAATAATTTACCAAATCTCCATCCCATTCTACTTCTATTGGTATATATCAGTGAAGAATGACAGTAACTCTTCATCTCCTGGATGTAGCCGGGAAAACAGTAAAGCCTCAGTCATTTGCTCACATCCATGACAAAATCATACCAGCTGCTTGCTAAATACTAGATGCTAATCATATTGTGCTTCAATTCTTTTTTTTTTTAATTTTATTTTATTTGTGAACATACTGTACAGAGGAGTTACAATTACGTGGGCAGGATAATGCGTACATTTCTTACCAAGCATTGCAGCCTCCTCCTTTGTTTACCCTTCACATCCCTTCCCAGCCTCCCCCCTCCCCCCCAATCCCAATCCTTCTCCTTCCCCTCCCCTTCCCCCCCGCCCCCCGCACCGACGTTGTAAAGCTAGTTTTGGACATGACAACTTGTACTTCTCATTGTTGCAACAGGTCCACCTGTATCCTTAAACAACTGGTTTTTCCCCATCTCCTCCACAAGTTATACTGACATCAAATATAGTGAAAGCAGGGGTTATACTGTGGGGGAGGGACATACAAAGCAACAAAGAGATAATCTTATAAATGCGTTAGAAACACATGCATGAAAAAAAAAACATTAAAATACACATCTAAGGGTTCATTTTCCTGACATCACATTATCTGACCTTTTCCGCTTGACTCATACATATACTAGATATTACAAATAAGGGAAACCATGGGACCTATGTTTCTTTGGGCCTGGCTTACTTCACTTAATATAATTTTTTCCAAGTTTTTCCATTTCCTAACAAATGGGGCAATGTCATTCTTTCTGATGGAGGCATAGAATTCCATTGTGTATATATACCACATTTTCTTGATCCATTCATCTACTGAGGGGCATCTGGGTTGGTTCCATATATTAGCTATGGTAAATAATGCTGCAATAAACATAGTTGTGCTGGTAGCTTTAGTGTGGTCTTGTTTGTAAACATTTGGGTAAATGCCCAAAAGTGGGATTGCTGGGTCATAGGGGAGCTCTATGTGAAGTCTTTTGAGGAACCTCCATACTGCTTTCCAAAGTGGTTGAACAAGTTTACATTCCCACCAACAATGCAGTAAGGTTCCTTTCTGTCCACATACCCTCCAGCATCTGTTGTTGTTAGAGTTCTTGATTTTTGCCATTCTAACTGGAGTGAGGTGATATCTCAATGTTGTTTTGATTTGCATTTCTTTTATGGCTAGGGATGTTGAACATTTCTTCATGTGTCTATTGGCCATCCTTCTTTCTTCTTCAGAGAAGTTTCTCTTTAAGTCTTTCGCCCACTTATTTATTGGGCAGCTGTTTCTTTGAGGATTTGTTGTTGGGGGGTTTAATTTTTTGAGTTCCAAGTATATTTTAGATATGAGACCCTTGTCCGTTGTATGGCTAGTAAAGATCTTCTCCCAATCTGTGGGCTTTCTATTGATCTTGCTAGCTATGTCTTTTGCCCTGCAGAAGCTCTGCAACTTTATGCAATCCCATTTGTCCAACCTTTCTTTGATTTGTTGTGTTTCCGGGTCTCTATTCAGAAAATTTCGGCCTGAGCCAAGGAGACCTAGGGTTTCTCCTATTCCATCCTGTAATGTTTTCAGAGTGTCTGCTTTGAGTTCAAGGTCTTTGATCCATTTGGAGTTGATTCTGGTGCAGGGTGATATATAAGGATCTAGCTTAAGTTTTCTACATGTAGTTAACCAATTTTGCCAGCACCATTTACTGAAGAGGTTGTCTTTCTTCCATTCTATTGTTTTAGCTCCCTTATCGAAGATTAGATGGCTATAGGTCTGTAGGTTCATTTCTGGGTTTTTAATTCTATTCCATTGGTCCTGAGGTCTGTTCTTATGCCAATACCAAGCTGTTTTGATTACTATGGCTTTATAGTAGAGTTTGAAGTTTGGTATTGATATTCCTCCAGCAGTGTTCTTTCCATTGAGGAGCGTTTTTGCCATTCGCGGTCTTATATTGTTCCATATGAATTTTTGGATTGCCTCTTCTATTTCCTTGAAGAATGAGGTTGGAATTTTGATAGGTATTGCATTGAATTTGTAGATAGCCTTGGGAAGTATTGCCATTTTCACGATGTTAATCTTTCCAATCCAGGAGCATGGGAGGTTTTGCCATTTTTTAAGTTCTGTGTTGATTTCCTTTTTTAAGATTTTAAAGTTTTCATCATAGTGGTCCTTCACTTCTTTAGTTAATTCCTAGGTATTTTATTTTTTGTGGGGCTATTACAAATGGAGTTGCTTTCCTAATTTCAGCCAGACTTTTCTCATTGTTGGCATACAGAAAAGCCATTGATTTTGGGGGGTTAATTTTATAACCTGCTACTTTGCCAAAGTTTTGAATCAGCTCGAGTAATTTGGGAGTGGAGTCTATGGGATTCTTTAAATACAAGATCATGTCATCTGCAAAGAGGGAGAGTTTTATTTCTTCTTTCCCTATTTGGATCCCCTTTATGTCTGCATCTTGTCTTATTGCTGTAGCTAGGCATTCTAATACTAGATTGAAGAGAAGTGGAGAGAGTGGGCATCCTTGTCTTGTTCCTGAGTTAAGAGGAAATGGCTTTAGTTTTTCACCATTGAGTATAATGCTGGCTGTAGGTTTGTCATATACAGCCTTTATTGTATTGAGGAATGTTCCATGGATTCCTAATTTTTCCAAAACCTTCATCATAAAGGGGTGTTGGATCTTGTTGAATGCTTTTTCTGCATCTATTGAGATAACCATGTGGTTCTCATTCTTGCTCCTGTTGATGTGATGAATAATATTAATTGATTTGCGTATATTGAACCAGCTTTGCATCCCTGAAATGAATCCTGTTTGATCATGGTGTATGATTTTTTGGATGAATTGTTGAAGTCGATTGGCCAAAATTTTGTTGAGAAGTTTTGCATCAATGTTCATCAAAGAAATGGGTCTATAGTTCTCTTTCTTTGATGAGTCCCTGCCTGGTTTTGGGATGAGGGTTGTGCTTCAATTCTTTATAACTACCATGTTTGACACAATTACTACACAGATAAGAATTTTACAGATAGAATCAATAAAATTTTATACATTTCCAAGTTCATCTATGAATTAAATTCTAAGTCAAGACTCAAAGTTTGAGGCTCTTAATCATGACAGCATCCAAGTAGCCATTCCAATTTTTGCCTACAAGATAAATAATTCCCAATCATATAACCTTTACTTACAATGTTCATGTTTATGTAGCACATGCTCTCTCTCCCTCCCCTCCCCTCTTAAAAGATGGGCCCCAAAAAGCTGTGGATACTTTATTCTTAATTTCTACTAAAATGATGACCTAGGTCAACAGAAAACATACATGCATGGTGATTGGAGGCATGTATTATATCACATTAAGTGGGGGTGTTCTTGGGGAACTAGAGGGTCAGTCTTGAAGAACAGCTCCGACAGGCAGTTTTTGAGAAATTACTGAACACACCAAATCTCTCTGGGACTAAATTGGATAGTTTATTTAAAAGGCATGGCACAAATTTTGGCATGTAATAACTACATCAAACATTATTACTAAAAAAATGAAAGAGAGAGAGTATGAGACAAAAACAATTCTACTTTGGTAGTGTTTCCATCAATCCAGACTTGGGGAAAGAAAAGGTGGTGAATGGAAGCAAAAGCTAAATGAGAAAATACAAAGGGAAATACGTTCCTGTATATACTGAGAGTTCTGTAATAGCAGGAACCATGTATTATCAGCTATGTCTCCAGTAGCTAATAGTGGGCTTTCTTAGAGCAGAACTCTATTAATGCATGTGAAATAAGGCCAATATTCACACAAAATCATATACACTTGGGGCATTGATCAAATACTTTCTTTGACCCTCTGGACTCTCCATCTAACCTCTACTATGACATGATTTTTCACCAATGGTATCACAGGAGAACACAAGCAATTTCCATCACTCCTGTCTAATATCAACAATCTCCATGTGGAATCAGCAATGATTGTAGTGGGCAGAATACTATTCTTCAGCCTTCAGCTGTAGAATAGGTAGCTTCCACTAGCCATTCCTCAAGGATTGTGCTGAGAATTCATGTAATAATCATCACATCCCAACCTGCTTTGCAGGTTTAATGGCTTACCTCATATATGCACCCATTATTCCCAATATCTGTGTAAAGTAAGAGGTAAGAATGTATGTAAGGTGACAAGTATTTATTGTTGTACTTAATTTACTACCATTCTTTCTACCTTAGCATATTTTATTCTGATGGTTTTAGATTAATATATCATACTTTTTCTTACTTTGAAAATAATATAGGTGCCAAATGTCTATTTTTTAAAAGGTGATATGTAAATTGAATTTTTTTCTCTTTTTTTTAATTTTAATTTTTATTTTTTGTGAACATACTGTACAGAGGGGTCACAATTACAGGGCAAGATAATGAGTACATTTCTTATTAAGCATTGCAGCCTCCTCCTTTGTTTACCCTTCACATCCCTTCCCCCCCCCCCACCAAAGTTGTAAAGTTCGTTTTCGACATGACATCTTGTACTTCTCATAATTGCAACGGGTCCACCTGTATCCTTAAACGACTTGTTTTCCCCATCTCCTCCACAAATTATACCGACATCAAATATAGTGAAAGCAGGGGTTATACTGTGGGGGAGGGACATACAAAGCAACAAAGAAATAATCTTATAAATGCATTAGAAACAAATGCATGAAAGAAAAAAACATTTAAATACATATCTAAGGGTTCATTTTCCTAACATCACATTATCTGACCTTTTCTGTTTGACTCATACATATACTAGATATTGCAAATAAGGGAAACCATGGGACCTATGTTTCTTTGGGTTTGGTTTACTTCACTTAATATAATTTTTCCAAGCCTTTCCATTTCCTAACAAATGGGGAAATGTCATTCTTTCTGATGGAGGCATAGAATTCCATTGTGTATATATACCACATTTTCTTGATCCAGTCATCTATGAGGGACATCTGGGTTGGTTCCATATTTTAGCTATGGTAAATAATGCTGCAATAAACATAGTTGTGCTGGTAGCTTTAGTGTGGTCTTGTTTGTAAAAAAAAACAAACAAACAAACAAAAAAAAAAAACGATGGTTAGATGCCACGAAGTAGGTGGCAATGCCTTAACCGTATGCGTGTTGTCAGGCCCAAGGGCCTCTTCCATCCTTGTCAAGGGGAGTGCTAACCTTCTCTCCTTTCATACAACACGTAAATTGAAATTATAGTTGATTCTGTGTAGTGTTTTATGGCTATAATATTTTTATTTCTTTTTTTTTTTCTCTCTTTTGGCCCTATCAGCAATCCCAGGATAAAGAGTGGCCACAATTGCCATTTTGTAGATGAGTAGACCTTCTAAAGAGATTGGATGTCCTTTAACTGATTCATTAATTGCAAAACCCGGACTAAACCTGGCTCCCTTAATGCTAAGACTGGTTCTTTCTATTTATCTCACCTTGTCAGTAATGAGAAAGAAGACGATGGGCAAGTCAATAACCACCAGAAGGCATCCATTTGAGGGGCCCTTTCATTCACTGTGAAGTTATCTCATTGATAAAAACCAGGGGGGAGACAACAGCCTGGGAGTTAGTCTTTAGCTTCCCATGACAGTGGAGAAGAGCTACTTGAAACCTATGTTGTAGGAACAACCCTTCCTCCTGCTAGAGACAGATTTCCACAAATATCTCAGAAATGCAATCCTTTACTACCCTACTAAATGGAACATGAACTTCTCAGTCCTTATCTCCAACTGCACTGCTGTAGGCTACAGGGAAGGATAAGGAGTCCTGGCATCCCATATTAGCACCTCTTCAAGTCTTCTCCTGCAACTGCATCAAGGATGTATGCCAAGCTGATTACTCTTCTCTGTGGACACTGAAAAAAATGTTAAATAACCTTAAAGTAAGTTTCTTAAATGTGACTTCCACAGTGCAGGTTTGTTGTTTTCTTCCTTGATCGATGTAAGTGAACTTCATATTAAAATTTCTTTGTCCTTTCATCCATATTACCTTGTCAAGTTATATTAAATCGAAATTTAATTGAAACTTTTAATAACTGATTGTCAAACTCAGTTTGTGTCAGCAGCATCTGAGTGTTCAGGTCCCAACTTAAAGATCTTAATTCATAGATCTATAGTAGGGCTCACAAGTTTACATTAAAAAAGCCAAACTTACATTTTAAAAAATGTTGTGAGTGGGACATAGTACTTGAAATCCCAGAACTAGAAAGTTGATGCAGGAGGACTGAGAGGAAGAGACCAACCTGGAATACATATAGAAACTGTATCTCAAAATAATTGATTTATCTTCTTTAAAAAGTTTTAAAAATCTAAACAAATCTACATTTTTATCATTCTCCCATTTTCTCCAATAATCCTAGAATTGATTATGCTTGAAGTGCCCTTTGTGAACATACCTTTGAAACTTTCTTACATGCCTTTACATGTTCATCTCTCTTACTGCTATTCTTGGTATACTTGAAGGTCCAAGTTCAGAGCATTGCCAAGTCTTGTCTTAAATTCACCAACGAGGTAAATAAAAATAAACCTAATGTATGGGAGGTAAGACTTATCCAAACCTGGTCTCTGCAAATGATTACCCTTGAACAAGAGCATCAAATCCCTGATTTTCAATTGCCTTGTCTGAAAAAAAAAAAAAAGATACGTTCTTTCCTGAGATATTATGACAATTATGTCCTGTGGTAGCATTCTGTCCGGCTTACAGAAGATGTCAATAAACATAAAGGTTTCTCAATTAATTCTGTCTCCATGATCTGAGCACATTGACATCTTTGGGGACCAATTAATTAATTCCAACTAATTAATTTTTCCTTCCAGCATCATACCACTTGAAAGTTTTGTTGGTATTTTACATGTGTCTTCCTTTCAACTAAGAGTATCCAACCAGATATGTACACGGAATCCTCCGTGGAATATTTTAGATTAATATCTTTAAAATGGAGATCATAAGGGTTTTTATTCCAGATCCTTGGAATAAAACTCTTCAGAGGTTGAGGCTGGGTATTTAGGCTTAAAAATCTTCCAAAATGATTCTGATCTGCACCCTGATTAAAGGATCACTGGTTACTATGTACCAAAAAATGGTAGAATATGCGGACTCTATAAATCATAAATATTTGCTTCTAAAAATAGTTCCGAGGAAATAACCATAGATGAGTCTGAAGTTTTGTTGATGAGGATATGTAATACACATTCCTTTATATGTAGAAAAAGAAAGAGGAGAAGGTAGAGGGGAGGCATGAGTTGGAAAAGGAAATGAAGGAGAATATGGAGAGAAAAATTTCAGAGCAAGATCTGGACATCATTAAAAATAAGCAAAACATAGTGTTCCTGGCACCAGTAGATGGTCCTAAAAAGACTGCTACGTTTTAATAATGCTTCCAGTGGAATATGAGAGGTACAGTTCCATTTTGTTGTTTAAAAATACAACTCTGAGAGAAACACTAAAGGACATTAGCAGTATTTTTAACTCTGTTACCATTATAGACTATTTCAATTTATTTTATGTTTTGCTTTTTTAATCTTCTACTAAAAGCATCATTTTTCATCAAACCTTAAAAATATTCCATTTTTCATGACAGGTCTTAGATCAAAACTCTGAGTACAAGAGGCTTTCCATTTTAATATGCCTTCATTAATCAGAATTCTTTGGCCATTGTCGTGTAACTTGTTCTGAAGGTAGTATCTGTTTATTGAAGGCAGTCTGGGTTCAAGTATTGTGCTAGTTTGTCTCACGGATGTTATTTCAGAAAGGTCTTATAAACAATCCTAAATGGTGTTTATTATTATTTTCATTTTTCAAATGAGGAAAAATAGATGAAACAATTAGCTGCTGGTCACAAAGCAAATAGTGGGAGAAACTGAATGCATGAGAAGATGAGTCCTCAGGATCGCTCCATATTATTTCTTACTATTGCATATTAATGTATAACTATCTCGAAATAAGTTTAATTAAAAATTAAAAAGCAAGCACTTGGCAGAGCAGGAACTCACACCCATCCCTGTTTGCTCTGATGTCTGTACTCTCTCCATCATACCAGTTCTAAATTGGCCCCATTGAGCCATTAGCTGGCCTCTTCTCCTTAACCTTGCCCACTCAGGTACACTGAGTGACTTTGTTGGAACTTTGTAAAAGCCCAGCTCATTGTCCTCTACAGTGTGACTGCAGAAACCACTCGTGAAAGCCATTTGCCAGGTCTGCCAGGAGCAGCAAGGGGCAGCTTGCTGGTTTCTGTGCCAAGGAGGAGCAGAGGAAAGGAGGTAAGAGTCAATGGGCATTGTGCCTACATTTTGACTCTGGGATTGGACCCTCCATAGATATGCAAATTGAATTCTGTATAATTTGTGCTTTTCAATAACCTCAGCATGTGTTGGATGTGTACAAAAAGAACTATAAAATAACATTTCAGACAAAGAGGAGAGTCAAGACATAGAAAGAATCAGTTTATTCCACAAGCCAAACAATAGGTCATAATAAATTCACCAGCCATTAGCTCTTTGGTTGCATGGAACAAAGAGATTGAAATGAAATGGGGTGGGGAAGAATCACAGTTAACTGTTAGATGGCTGCCCTGCTTCCATTTAGCCAACCAGACAGATCACAAGATGGGCCAGGGAGCTGCCCTAGGGCATCTGCTGCCTCCATGAAGCAGCCCCCACTGGTTGGCAAACCAGCCATGGCTCTTCCATATGTTCAAGGTGCCATTGGGGCCATTTTTTCCCTAGGAAAAACATGTAATAAAAAAAAGATCCAATTGGGGGCTAGGGATATAGCTCAGTGGCAACGTACTTACTTTTAGCCTATGCAATGGTTCGGGTTCAAATTCCCAACACCATAAAAAAGTGTGTCTTAATTGGCCATCAGTTAATCCATAGTTGCATGTCCCCCAAGAAATGATAAGATAAGGTATAAAATAAAAAATAAAGAGAAGCAAAGTTAAAAAAAAAACAGAGAGAGAGTCAAACAGTGAGAGAGAAAGGTGGAAATAGCTGAAAGGGAGGCAAAGACAAAGAAGGAAGACTGATATTGTAATAACCACAGCACTGTTGGCAGAGATGTTACTCTCACCAGCAGCTCCATCATCATTTTTGCCTGTGGCCTCAAATCCAGTGACAGCCCTCTCCAAAGAACAGAGCACTGGCAGCTATCCACAAACTCCTAGGAACCCATGAAGACAGCTATAAAAATGTCACCTGGCCAGCCCATGTCTCTCACAATCACTAATCAACTTCCCCTATTACCTTTTACTTGTCTTTTAATTTGTCCATCCTAATAGACTTCAAGATCTTTGATAGCAATGTCCAGAGTTCAACTATGTATCCTTAATGCCAAGCATTTGGCTTACTGTCTTTAGCTACTCCCACAATATTAAAGAAGTGAATGAATGAGTTTGGGATGGATTGATAAATGGAGGCTGAACCTGCTAATCTCAGATTTGTTCTGTAAATTAGATCTTAATTCCACTTCACAAGTAAGCAAAGTTAGTCTGGAGAGACTCTCATCTGACTTCTATTCGATAGTGTAGCATCCCTCAAACAGGACTTAGAAACAAAGAAAACCAAAGGTTGAAATCAGTTTGAAAATTCTTTAACTAAAACAAAGAAATAGGTTTGAGCAGGAAATGAAAGGAGAAAGGAAAAGAACGTGCAAGGAAGAAAGGTTGGGGGAAATTGGGGCAGAGCTGGGACAGGTTCCATTTGGTGCCCTCATTACAGAGGTCAAGGCTTTGGCTTTATTTGAAAAGTGACTAAGGAAGTCTAGGATGATCATAAGCCAGAAATGTATGACATCATATTAGCATAGAATCAAGAGTTTAAGATAGACTCCTAAATCCTATTTGGCTCTGACAGCAGGTTGAACTGGGATTTGCAAACTGGCCAAGGTTATCCCTAGTAGTCCTAATGCAGAGTGAAGGTCAAGAGAGATTTGATAAATAAACAGAAGTGCTCAGAAATTCTGATGTCTGTATTTAAAAGAAGGAAGTGGTCAGGCAATTTTGCTTGGGTGAGGCTAGAACAATCTCTCTCTTAAAGGCATAAGCCCCATGGAGCCTGCTTGCCATAATTTTCAGAGTAATATGATTTTTGACAAATTCATTAAGCAATAAGACATGACAGACTGTAAATTGCTCCACTGCTAATTTATGTCCACTATATTGTTAGGCATCCTGCCAAAGCTTGGTCCTATCTGAGAGCAAAGATATAAATTGCTGTTGTATAACCACAGTCTGGAATGCTTTTTGAGGATCAGAGAATGATCAGATTCTAGAATCCTCCATTCAGAGAATGAGAATTCAATCCCTTACTCTGGTTTTAATTTCACTGAGTGCCAACTTTGGAACAGCCATTGCCCTTGAGGACAGTTTCTCAGAGCGTTGGGGAATGTTACATGTTATGTATTCTGTAAATGATAAGCCTTACTCTCAAGGTAAGCAGTCATTTCTTTACTAGCACACAGAAGGGAGTGAGTGGTCAGTCTCAAAGCAGTAGGAAGGAAGGGAGGGTACCAGGGAAGGCTCCAGAAAGAAGATGATCTTTGAATTGAATGAATGCTTTAAAAAATGCAGACCTTCCTCAAAAGGAGAAACATGAAAGCTCGCTGTGGGAATAACCCATAGAACCATGAAGATAACTATGGTGTATTCAAAGAACTTGAGCAATTTTGTACAACTGTAGCTCAGAGTGCAAGGTGGAGAATCAGAGATAGGTTATATGACAAGAGAGCAAGTTTGAGTCAAAAGGAGAAGCCTTACACTCCAACTAAATATCGCAGAGGTTTTTTTCTTTTCTTTTACTGGTTTCTTTCTCTGACTCTCTCCATGGTCACTGTCTGGGTCAGAAATTGTCACACTGGAAGGCTAGACACTCCCATTAGAAAGAATAATCTTAAGGAATCATAAGTTCTCAAGAGGGACATGCTAGTTTTGATCATTTAGCCAACAAATAACAATAAAAAGCAGTCATTAATGAATGTTGGTCATGGCTGTCCAAGTCACTCCTGGGAGTCATATTGTGCAGAGTCAGCCCCTCTTCAGAGCTACTTTTATCCAGGAGTTTTTCCAGACCTATTGCTTCATAATAAAAATAAACCAGCAAGCAAGCAAATTTGCTTTTCCTTTTATGCCTTTTAAGCACCTAGGAGAAGACTAGAGGAAGATGGGTTTGGGATGATGTAAACCTCTATGCCACCAGCCCTATTCCTACTTGTTAGAGACAGACTCTTTCATATACTTCTGAATTGAACAATCAGATAAATTCCACAGGCTCAATTCCTCTTCGAATTTCCAGTAGGAATATCCAAGGAAAGATAAGGAAAGGAAAAGAAATTTAGGAAACTGATCCCTGACTTCAAGTGGCAGAATCAATGGATTTGACTTCCAAGAGGACTTGGAACCCTTGGGTTTCCTTCTGCTCTCTTATTCACCAGCCCCGTGGCCTTGACAAAGACCTCTCAGCATTCTTGGCAGCTACAGAAATGGAGATGAAATAATGTGTGTGAAACATCTGGCAAAAAGTAGGCCCTCAAAAAATCCTATTGACTCTGAACCTACAGTCAGTATTAATCCTGAGAAATCACCTAAGTTCCTATGGAAAATGTCCAATATGCTGGCAAGAGGCTTGAAACCCAACAAATAACTCCAATAAAATCATCAGCATGATCTCTTGGCATTGTGAGGGGTTTTTAGGACTTGGGCCAGTGATTTTCCGCCCCCTGGAGACTTTTTATCAGGTCCCACTCTACACCGATATTGTTCATGAATCTGGCATGCTTTATTAGTCTTCTTCAACCTACACACAGTGATCCGGGTCCCAAGAGGCTGAGGGAGGTTTTGTTTCATGTGTATCTAGCTATGTGTGAAATGCATGGAGTCTTTGGGGATTTCTGACATGATTTAGACATTCTTTGCCTGCCCACTGCAGAAGGCTTTACAGAAAAGGCATCTCACTCCCTAAAGGGAATCAAATGAGGCAGATAGAAAGAATACTGGTGCTGGTCTTGGAGACCTGGGTTCGGAGCTCAGCCCTGTCACCTGAGAGATTTGGGCAAATTAACTTTTCTGAGCCTTAGTATACTTGGAAAAATGTAAATAATAGGGCCTACTACTTGTTATTATTTCTTGAGACTCAAGTGGTATTCACCTAGGTAAAAGTGCTGAATAAATTGTAAAGTGCCAAAAGTTGTGAGTATTCTAACTCTCATCATCATGAGGTATGATGATGAAATGGATGGCCTGTGCCACCAGTGGTATCTCTCAGTGCTCATGACCTGTGACCCTTTGGCTACTGTCTCTATCATGTAAGATCACAACAGGAGATGTGATGCATTCCCAGACAGTGTAACTGGGGGAGTCTTTAATAAGCCCCTTTTTAAAAAGAGATGTGAGTTCAATTAAAGGAATAAACAGGAGATGGTGAAATTTCAAGAGACCAGGGACAGCTGGAAGCAGTTATGGCTTCTACTAGAACTCAATGAGGCTAGAGTCTTAAAGAAAAGGTCAGCCAGAGGGATGCTGGTCTAACCAGATATGGGACACGAAGAGATTTCTCTCTTCTCCTGCTCCCCAATCCCCTATGGGCCAAACCAAAGTCAAGCTTTAAGGGATCCAAATGACAAAATTTAAACCCTCAAAGATGCCAGCAGTCACCTCTTATTTTCTACAATCCACTCTTCATAATGGTCTTGTGTCATATCTGAGTGGCAGTGCTAGATAGAATTTACAGTCATATGGATCTGTCTTCGCATCTGTCACCTCCTAACTCCTAGCTGTTGTGACCCGTGGTAATTTATCTATCTTCTTGGAGACGTCTTCTCATCTAGAGAAGGGAGCTTACAAGAGCCAGTTTCACAAGGGAATGTGAAAATTGAAAGCAGTTATATCAAAAAGCACTTTTCCTGGTACTGAGTGAGCATCCCATAACGTTCATGTTATTGTTGTTTTACTCTTTACAAATGTCTCACCCTTTTTCATCTTTAACTTCTTTGATATCCCCCCTTTTCTCTAATGAAACCTGGATCTCTCTGGCAGACTTTTTGGACCTATTTCACTTTTTGACTTCACGCCTTGAAATCATTTATAACATGGCTAATTCCTACCTTCTAAAGTAGCCTCCTTCCCTTGGTTCTGTGCTTTCATCTTATGGTTTTCAATTTGCTTGAACAGACCACGTCCAAACATTTTTTTTTCTTTCCTACAAAATATGCTCCTTTCCTCTTACCTTAATTAAATATAACCACATTATCCAATTGCTTAAACCCAGATACCTTACCTCTTCCTTATTTTCACAACCCATAAATCAAGAGACTTCATACATTAAGTCTCTAAACTACCTCTGGAATCTTCCTGTTTCCCCTGCCCTTGTCTATATGCTCTGTGGTCATCCCTTTTTCAACTCATTATAATTTCCTAAGTGGTCACACTGCCCCTTGCCTTTCTTTTTCCTCACACTATAATCAGAAATAAACCATTTTCTCACATCTCCACTCTGATTACAAACTCCCCCACTACACCTCATTGCCTTTATTACAAGGCTCACTCTCATAATTACTAGCAAGACCCTCTATGCCCTAAACCATGCCAGTGACTAGATACCCATCAAAAGATGCTCCTTTCTCTCATTCAACCCCAGTTTTAGTAAGTAGCTTGCTTATTCCCCAACAGTACACCTTTCTCTCTCCTATGGGTAGTATATTGTTGGTGAGGATATTTGCCCCCAAATTGTACTATCTTTGTGATTCATCTGCCTTTTGCACCTTGGCGTAGATGCCATGTCTTCTTCTGAAGGTCTGATTCAGTTGATCTTCCTAGATCTAACCCTGTATCCGTGAAGTATTGACTTTATGTAGGCAGAAATATCACACTGATCTTTCATCTTTTTTTAACCTTTGTGCCTATTACCTAGCAATTTGAATATCAGCAATATAAGCTAGTCTGGACCTAAACTTTTCCTCCCTGGGATTCTAGAATTGTGAGTCAACAAATGCTGGCAGGGATGCAGGGGAAAAAGAACCCTATTACACTGTCAGTTTGGAATGTAAACTAGTACAACTTTGGAAGGCAGTTTGGAAATTCCTCAAAAAACTAAATATAAAACTACACTATGATCCAATGTTACCACTGTTGGGCATCTATCCAGAATCTTACAAGTCAGGATACAGTAAAGATATTTGCACATCCATGTTTATTACTGCACTATTCACCATAACCAAGTTATAGAAACAGCCCAGATGCCCTACAACCAATGAATGGATAAAGATAATGTGACACACACACACACACACACACACACACACACACACATACACAAAATGGAATTCTACTCATCTATCAGAAAGAATAATATTGTTATTCAATGGGAAATGGATGGACACCTGGAAAAATTATGTTAAATGAAATAACTCGGGCAGAGAGGGACAAATAGCACATTTTCTCTCATATATGGAAGTTTCATCTAAATTATAAACATAAATGAGAACATAGACAGGGCTATATACATATATATATATATTTATATACACTTACACACACAAATAAATAAATTGACTAAAGAATAGCTAATTCAGGGGAGTACAATGGTATAAATCCTCTGAACAGTGAAAGAACACAATGAATTCCAGGAAGCTGAAACATGTTTTGTCTTAGGAGGACGGGGGAGGAGAAGCGATGGCAGAAGAATAAAGATAGGAAGGGCAGGGAAATATACTCAATGTATATATGTGAAAATGGAGCCTGATAACTTAAGGTCATGGATAGTATACAGAAGAAAATTTTGCTTATTCTTTAGAAGGAATGATATTGTACCAGTTATAAAGAAATGGAAAGACCTGAAAAATTAGATTAAATGAAGTAAGTCAAGCCCAGAGAGACAAAAGATGCTGTTGTCCCTCATTTGTGGAAACTGGATTTCTCTTATAGACTGTTAAGCAAGTGCATTGGGTGGTATGCAAGTGTTTCCAAATGTATTAACTGAGATAGAGTGGATTCAAAAGACAACTCAACTAGTAAAATTCCTTGGAAAGGCAAAGGCAAAGTTCAATAAAAATAAACACCAGGAAGCTGCTACTCAAAAGAGATAGGTGGAGTCAAGGGGAGAGAGGTAGACAAATGAAGAAACTGCACCCTTGAAGAAGTGGGAGAGAATGTAGTCAAGAATCCAATGTAGGGGCTGGGAAGGTGGCTCAGTGGTAGAGCGCTTGCCTTGCATGCATGAGGCCCTGGGTTCGATTCCTCAGCACCACAAAAGCAAAAAGAAAAAAAAAGAATCCAATGTATATCCTATAAAATGGAGAAAAGTAAGGGAAGAGGTGAGTAAGGGAGGGATGGGAGAGAAGGTTGAAAGGAATGATATTGCTCATGATTCATCAGTCTTAAACTGCTTTGTGGAATGGCAACCCCTTTGTGCAGCTCCTTAAAGATAATTTTTAAAAATTAAAGTGAAATATTAAAAGAAGATGGAGGAGAATTGTGGAGGGGATGAGATTGATCAAGATGCATTGTACTCATAATCTGTCTTATTGAACACCCTTTTTACAACTACTTAAAATACACACACACACACATACAGAATTCCCACTTTTAACTACCAAAACCCATGCTGGTTTCTATATACTATACTGTCTTATTCATATAATCCAAATGAAATAAGCACCATGATTTCCGTACTCACAAAGTAAATGATTGAACATGCTTGCAATTGTCAATGTCAAATACTATATGATCAGTTATGTCATACTAGAAATAAGTGCTGAAAGGCTTCCTATAGATTTTGGGAAGTTGAAATGAAGAGAAGAAAAGGGCATCTCAAACAACAGAAATGCTATAAGGAAATAGAGGTATGAGTAAGCATAACATAATGATGGGAAATGACAGAAATATATGTGACTAGAAGCACTGAGATAAATGTGGACATGTAGAGATGACCCATATTTTTTAGAGAAAGAGGAAATCTAAATCTAACTCAATATCCTGACTTAGAAGATATCTGTCTTCAACTGAATTTTAATTCAATTTAAAGTGGGAACTAAGTAAAATTATTTGATCTGGTTCTATTGCCCACTTCCTGCAAGCCTCATGGATAGTAAGTACTTTAAATACCTCATTTACAGAATCTATACAATAACCCTAGAACCAATGTGTTTCCCTTTTCTGGCAAATCAGGCCAGAAAGGTTAAGACACATTTCCAAGCCACAGAATCACAGGATTCAACACAGGTCTTTCAGATGCTAGAAACTGAACTTCAATCTGTAACATTCAGGGGCTCATAAACACTTCAAGGATGATAACATTTGGCATTTCAAAGGCAGCCCTTGTTTCTTAAGTTTGAATATTCATCCCCCCTTGCCTTCAGTGGATATAACTAAGGAGTGATGTTTATACAAAACCAATTACAGAAAAGAAATCAAGAAGTGATTACTGAACTGATGGTTTCTCTAATAAGCTCTAATAATATGGTTTCCCTAATAAGCTCATGGCTTAGGTTTCTAAGAATACAATTTTGTCCCATTTTTCAGACTGTATACACAATGATCATATAGCAAAACTAACCTTGCATATTCATGAAAATGTTGAGAGGGAAAACAACCCACCTACCTGTTTGGTCCAGGTTCCTTGTGGGACAGATGACTACCCCAAAGTAGAAAATGAAGCCCTTTGCCTTTAAGGAACCACGGTCCCTCCCATAAGGTTTGTGGACACATTCTATCAGAAAATCATCCTTCCCTACCAACATGGTTTTTGAAAAATAGGAGGGACTGCCTAAGATGTTAATCTCCCTACAAATGTAAGCTGGTTCAACCACTCTGGAAAGCAGTATGGAGGTTCCTCAAAAGACTAAACATAGAGCTTCCCTATGACCCAGCAATCCCATTCCTGGGCATTTATTCAAATGATCACAAGCCAGGTCACACTAAAGCTACCAGCACAACTATGTTCATTGCAACATTATTTACCATACTAAGATATGTAACCAACCCAGATGCCCCTCAATAGATGAATGGATCAAGAAAAGTGGTATATTTACATAATCGAATTCTATGCTTCCATCAGAAAGAATGGCATCACTCCATTCTTAAGGAAATGGAATGACTTGGAGGAAAAGCATATTAAGTGAAGTAAGCCAGACCCAAAGAAATATAGGCTTCATGGTTTCCCTCATTTGTAATAATTAATACATGTCTAGGATAGTCCTAGCAGAGGATCACAATAGCTCAATAGCTATGTACATATGACATATAAAATGATGCTAATTGAAATGAACTCCAAGACATGGAAACAACAGTTGTTGTTTTTTTTTTTTTTGGTTGTTGACCTTATTGTCACCAATGTACTGTACCAAATTGGAAATGAACTTTACAACCTCAGGGTAGGGAGCAGGGGGAAGGAGGGAGAGACAGTGGGAGGAGAACAAAAGGGTGGGTAACAATATTTGACAATAAATGTATTCATTACCTTACTTATGTAACTGTAACCCGTCCGTACAGCACCTCTACAATAAAATAAAATATAATAAAAACTCTTAAAAAATTAGAAATATGAGAGAGAATGAGCCCCTATATACCTTTGCAGGATAATATTCAATCCACATTCAAATATTTCCTACAGTTTGCTAAGCACATTAACATTCGTTGTTTCACTTGCACTTTACTACAACCCTTGTAGACAAAACCACAGCCCAAGAAGGTTAAGTGACTTTCCCAAAATCAAGACCTAGTAAATTGCCCATCTAGCCTCCCTACTTCCAACCTCATCCTTAGGAGGTCATAAGGTCAAGTCTTATCTCACCACTGAATGAAGGGAGAGGATAGGTCAGTCAAGGAGAAGTGCCATTATTCCAGCTTGGTTAGACCGCTTAGGCACAATCCACCATTCCAGCACTTCCCCTAAGTTCCACTTTCATATTTAGCTGATTAAAAGAAGAAAAGAAAAAGTGCATACACTTGACCACTGAGTTCTATACAAATTATAAAATATTCCAGTGGTTTTAGTTACTGAAATCAATGCATGAACAATGATCTTTGGGAGAAAACCCTATTTCTTCATACTTTCTACAAATGTCTTTTTCAGATTCACTATGTTAGTCAGTGTATATGCTACCCAGGAGTCCTGTTGAGTGTACAACTTGGATGGCCTCTGTACTGACATTTCTCTGCCTATGCACATCTATGCTACCTAAGTCTCTACCATAAGCTCTGAGTCATTACATTATTCACTCATTTATTTTAAAGAAATAACAAACATGTGATTTGTTGCAAGCCCAATGCTAGGCCCTAGGAATGTAACAACAAGACAAATAAATATAGCCCTTGCTATCAAAATCTCACATGTCACCTCTGCTTTCGGGTGTCAGTTTCAAAAATCACTGTCAAGACTAGTTCCAATGACTTTATTTCTTTTATGTTCTTATTGTATTTTTCAAGTCTTAGGTCTTAGTTTTAAGTCTCTAATCTACTTTGAGCTGATTTCTATGTATGATGATGATAAGGGTCTGGTTTCATTCTCTAGCTTGTCAGTATCCACTTTTTCCTTTCATTCCTTTCATTTCATTTCCTTTCATTCTCCAGCCTGTAAATATCCACTTTTTTTTAGTACCACCTATTCAAGAGACTGTCTTTTCTCCCATGTACATTCTTGGTGCCCTTGTCAAAGATTAGCTCATTGTGTATGATAGGTCAATTGTTGATTCATTTAGAAACTACTGTTTCGTTTTTTATTACCATACCTTGATAATATTGTTGGAAATCAGGAAGGATGCTCCTCTTTCTCAAAGTTGCTGTGGCCATTCTAGGTCTTTTGTGGTCGCCTACAAATCAGGATTTTCCCCCTATTTCTGTGCTTAAAAAGTGGTGCTATGACAACCTAAAATGTTTCTGTATAGTAAAGGAAATAATCACAAAACCAAGAAGACAAACTACAGAATGGGAGGGAATATTTGCAAGCCACCATTCTGATGGAAGCATAACATCCAAAATGTATAAAGAACACACACAGTTCAGTAGCAAAAATACAAATAACTTCAAAAATCACAAAGGACTTTCCCTAGACATTGTTGCTAAGAATAAATCAAATGCCAAATAGGTACATTAAAAGACATTTGAGCTGATAACTACCACTGGCAGTGTAGAATCAAAGAGACAAGGGGACAGTTTGCTTCCTTCCGCTAGTGTAATGTCCCTGATTGTCGTAATTTAATTTTACCAACCAATTCAATTGTGGAATATGACAAAATGTTTCAGTCACCTTGATGTCACCTCCTCCCACCCCACCTCCCATACTATGTTCTAGTGCAATGGAACCCTATGGTCATGGCCTCTTATACTTTGGTAACAGCACTTCCCCCAATTAAATCTTTATACCAAATAAATAAATAAATAAATAAATAATATTTGATTAACCACCAGAGAAATTCAAAACCATATGAAGGCTTACCTTATCTGTCAAGACAGCCTGAATAAGCATTGTCAAGGACATGGAGAAAGCAGAACCTTAGTACATAGTTGACAGAGAAGTAAACACACATTTACAATTCCATAATAATTTTCATCTTTAAGAACATTTTAAGCATTTTTGAGCATCATAAATAATACTTGTATTCACCTGGCTATTGGGAGGCTTGAATGAATTACTACATAGCCCTTTGAATAGCTATGAGCAGGAGTATTTCTTATGCACTGATTTATCTAAATGCACACCAAATAAAGTGCTATTACTGAACCCATTTTACAGATCAGAAAACCAGGGTACAGAGTTGACAGGCAACCAAACAGATTCTGAGCACTGCCATGGTGGCACTTGGCTCTGAACCAAGAAATTAGATTCCAGATGCCACAGGATCTAATCATTCCCTAACCTGACAACTCCAGGGGAAAATATAAGACACTGTAAGGACAAAAGAAGACAGTAATAAATCTAATCTAAGTGTCCAGAATGGCACTCATTTTCTGTCTAGGTTGTGTAAGTGTGTCTCTGTTCATGCTAATACTAAATTGAATCATTGGATCTAATCTCTAGTGCCACCTCCTGAAAGAGAGATGTGCATCAAAACAACAGAGTCGATTTCCTATCATCCTGTCATGTTATTAGTCAGTTAGGCCTTGGGAAAGTGACAAAGAAGCAGATGTTAGGAATATTCTATGTATTTATAAATATCGTAATGATGAACTGTTGTCAAAAGCATCTACTTTTTTGGTTAAAAAGAAAAGCATTTAATGTAGGAAATGTCTTATAAAGCCAAGGTTTCTGCCAAGGGAAGGAGAAAGAGTAAACATCAGAAGGCCAAGGAAAGGTATGTGAAAATGGAGGATGAATGTTTAGTCTGGGACTAGTCTATAAGTCTGAAAGTAACACATGGGACCTTGGAAAATTCAGAAAAAATACCAACAGTAGTCAAGCTATCATAGTTACACATATTACATATTTAGCAGGCATAACCTAACACTTTTCTGAGCTAGGCTGCCCTTTTGCATCTTATGACTGGTGAAATAACACACAAAAGCTATATAAATGGTAAGCACCAACTATGTGCTATGTGTCTAGTGTATCCCAGGTCCTTTATGTTGATCATTTGTAACAATAACATTACAAGTGGAATACTTTATCTTTCCTCATACAATTAAGCAAATTAGTCTGAGAAGTATAATCAAAGTCATGTTTATAAGTATAAAGTTATAATTTGGATTGTACCTGAACACCACACCCTTTCCACTATCTCATGATTGTTCGCTGAGAATTTTCAGAATGTTTTCATTAGACATCACTGAACTTTAGCTTGGTGTTCACTAGCTCCATGAGGACAGAGTCTTGCTTCAGATAATAACTTAATCTGAGATATTAAGAAAGACAGATAAATTGATGATGAACTAGGGTTCTCAGTAATTATCTGTCAACATACATATCACTTTGAAGAACTACACACACATGGAAATACCTTCTCTTGCATGAAGGAAGTCAGATGAGAGATCACCCTATCTGGTTAAAACATAATGGTAAGAAAAGATGCATGGAAGAAGATGGGAAAGACAAATTTACATTATTAATATTACCTTCCCTCAACATAATGCTGCAAAGCACAGAAGTAACAGTCCACTTGGGGACTGAACACTTGGTGAGCTTAGAGTGTATTTATCCTCAGCACCAGAGACTAGTTATCTAGAGGAGAGTGGATGGAGAAATAGAACAAAACAAAACATCTGGTATGAGTAAACAGGAATACAGTTGCCAAGGCAAAAATAACTCCCTGATTTCACAAGTTAAACAGAATATAGAATGGACCAAGGAAGTGATAGTCGGAGTTACTAAGAGGTTGGGTTTAACAGGAAGTAACAACATGGGCTTCCATGTTCAGTTCTCCCCAACTGCAACTCCTCATGTACCAAGGTAAAGTGATGAAATGTGGTCATCAAATCCTCAGCCATATTCCCTATGAATACCTCTTCTCATCCTTGTGGTTGCACAAGTGAGACATCTCCAAGGCCCAAAACAAAGAGGACAACTTCAGCCTTGGCCACAGATCTACCTTTCAACCCAGCTTACATAGGTGCCATTGATCAATTCCTAAATCATTCTAAGCCAAATTTCTCCAGCTATAAATTGAGAATAATAGTAATTTCTAATCGCAGTAAGTTTAAACAAAATGCTAATTACAGTGACAGGAAGGTAGTGCCTGCTCAAAAACTACCAACCACCATTGTTCATGACTATACTATGTGCCTTGTTGATATAGTGGACTGAGTATACTTCATGCTACCTTTGAGGTATTTAAAAGTGAGTGCCATCCATTTTCTTCTACTCTTTCCCTACTCTAGCCTCTTCAGTTCCTTGGCTATTCCCCACTGCCTGTTCCCAGTGTGATCATTGCCTCCTTAGCCTTTGACACATGAGTTCTGAATCATCAGTACTTCTTAGAAATGCAGCAACCACCATCCATTGGAATGGAAGCAGTATCCACCCATGGTGTAGTCAACCTATGATGTTATCATAGGTAAGAATTTGATTTGGGCCATACCAATTTACTCCAGCTAATTTAGCCAAGAGATATGTTCTTCAGTCAACACTGCCTCTTTATTCATGTTACAGCCACAGTGTAAACTAAATGGAGCTTCTGAATTCATACATTCCTGGAGAAAATATTCAGCTTTTAGAGCAAGCTTAAAAATAAAGAATCAAGCCAGGTGCCAATGATTTGTGCCTATAATCCTAGCTATTAAAGAGACTGAGATATGCCAGCCTAGACAACAAAGTCTGTGAGACTCTTATCTCCACTACACAACCAAAAAAAAGGCCAGAAATAGAGCTGCGCCTCAAGTGATAGAGTGCTAGCCTTGAGCAAAAGAAGTTCAGGGTCAGCACTCAAGCCCTGAGTTCAAGCCCCAGGACTGACACAAAAGCAACAGATGGATGGATGGATGGATAGATTGGATAGATATAGACAGACAGATAGATAGATAGATAGATAGATAGATAGATAGATAGATAGATAGATAGATAGATAGATAGATAGATAGAGATACAATGCTTCTGCATATGGATATGAAGTAGTGTTATAGAACAGGAAGGGTCTTCTATATCTCCTTAATTCTCTAGGCGATCAGGATCACTCTAAATTCTCACTGACAAGAAGATGGGATGTTTTCATCTGGGAGAAAAATTTAAATGCCTAAGAATAACAGAACCTAGCCAAGAAGAAATAAATCTGAAATATATTTTAAAAGCAGACTGCATAATACAGTTGGGAAGACCTTGGTTATGAATGTCAAGAATCTTTTTATAAATCTGCTCACAAGCAGATTTATCCCCTCCCACTGAAGCAGAATCTTCCACTGATAATCCAATGGATTGTCAAAACCCACAGCTTTAAGACAATTAACAAATAGCTTCCTGGGGCTCAGAACATAAAAGTCCTCCTCTTAGAATTAAAGAGTCCTCACATACAGATCATATGCCCTGAACATTCGTGGAGACTATTTTCTGCTCTTTGATTTATGTGCCTAGGTCTGAGTATCAGAGACCTGAGAAATCACAGCTGGGGTTAAAGAGATGAGCTTAGCATGAGAAGTCACATTTTGTTTTATCAAAGGAGCTCAAGCATCAGGATTTAAATGGTTAGGCACCTCTTTAATCAAACCAGGACTGTTCAGTCGAGGGCTTTGTAAGTGAGCTAATTAGTAATGTGCCAGAGTCTTACCTGGTTAATCAAATGATTAATCACTTAGTAGACTTCATTCTTCTTCTTTCCTGGCTGTCTTTGGCTCCTGTATTTGGTTTTTTTGTATTTTTTTGAAATTAGCATTTTAATAGGTGGCAGTCACCATTCAAAGTAAAGAAATGGCATTGTTCCATTTCAACCATTTTTACGTGAATAAAAATGAGACAGAGTGGGTTCTTTTCTAGGATTGATTATGGCTTGACCACATAACATTAAACTATTTCTGTGGAAATAAGGTATGTGGGTAGAGAGGGATTTGAAGCCCTTCAGGAGGCTTTGAGCTCCTTCACATATACAATCCTGGCTGGAGAAAATATTGCTGAATATTACATGGCTTTAGATCAGCTGACCATATGTCCACATTTCTTCCTTTTGCTTACTTAATTTTTAATATTAAAAATAACCTATGAAGGGACAAGAAATTTGGCCATCTTGACAAGTTATATCATGGGGTATAAAAATGTGTTCATAGCTTTGCTGAACAAATTATAACATTAACTTTATGTCCATCTTAATATTTTCTGGAACAGAACATGTATAAGAATAGCAAGTACGTTTTTTTAACTGAAATGTTCCAGCTCTGAACATTTACACATTAACAGCACTCTTAAAGTTTAGATATCCAAAGTGTTAAGAAGATGTATTAGGATTAAAAGATGATTACCTAATGGCCTAATTTCCATTTAGTATTTTAAAATAATCATCTCTCATGAGATGGCTCAAAAATGATTAGGAGGTATAACATAGTAACCCCTTGATACCTGTGAATACATTGCTCCACCAAGCCCGCCATAGAAGAAAAACTAAGTATGCTTATAGTCCAATACTCTAAAATCACTCTGTTATCTACATTGTATGTATGTCTGAGCATCAGTAAATGGAACCACATAGAGTAGGCTAATTACTGTCACAGAAATTACTGTTACAGAAATCACTGTTGTGCATGTTAATATTGCTTACCAAAAACTACATCTTATTTCATGTTCTTCATCTTGAATATGAAAATGCTTATTTCATTTTTGCCCTCACACTGACCAACTTCCCCCAAAGATGTTCTGCCTTTCAACAAATCTAAAATTTTCTTTCTTTTTTTTTTTTTTTTGGTCCAGTCGTGGGCCTGAACTCTGGGCCTGGGCGCTGTCCCTCAGCTCTTCAGCTCAAGGCTAGCGCTCTACCACTTGAGCCACAGCGCCACTTCCGGTTTTTTTCTTTTTGTTTATGTGGTGCTGAGGAATTGAACCCAGGGCCTCAAGCATGCAAGACAAGCGCTCTACCACTGAGCCAACTTCCCAGCCCTAAAATTTTCATTTTATCATCTAATTTAAGTACACTGCATGCCTTCTTGACTTTGAAGGATCACCATAACTTTTGCTTTGGGGGAACACATTTTCTTTTAGGGTTAGCATAAATGAAGGGTTCACAAAATGAAGGGGGAAATTTCAGAGGATCGCATGGTGATTTAAACACACAGCCATTTTTTTCCACATCAACTGAGATATAATATACTTGCAGTATTTAAGGGTCTTTTTGTTTTTGAAATTTTACTCTTTATCATTTTATTTGAATTGCTTAATAAAAACCATATCTCATAAATCCACAAAGGAAATGGGCTCACTGTACATTCATCAGCTTCCAGAACGTTCTTCATTATGTCCCTGTATCAGCCCTGACAATCTGACCTCATATGACTCACCCAGACCTCTTCACCAATCACCCAGGGAAGCCATCCATGGGTGATCTCCATGTCATTTTGAATGGATGACAGTGTAGCAACAATTACAAATTTGTTCACACTAGTTCCCTTCGGGGAGAGAAGAGTTGCTTCCTGGCTTTGATATCCAATTAAACTCTCTTCCACTGATGTGTGTGTAAAATTCCGACATTGTATGTGGAAGGTAATTAAAGAAATACATTGGTTTTCTGAAGGCTGATGTATCTGGGTTGTGAAAGCAAGAGTACCAGGTACAATGGTCAATACACCTTATCCTCTAAAGGATGATTCTTAGAACCTCCAGAAATAACATTTCCAATTTTCACATAGCATGACTCCTGCTTCAATGTTTCCCATCTTTTTTTGCAAAATGAGCCACTGTTTCTGATGAAAGAGGATCAAGTAAGGTGATACATGAATGGTGTGGAATATGAGGAATGGAATGATGTGGTGTGTGTGTGTGTGTGTGTGTGTGTGTGTGTGTGTGTGTGTGTGTGTATGTGTGTGTGTGTGAGTGTGTGTGTGTGTCTGTCTGTGTGTCTGTGTGTCTGTCTGTGTGTGTGTATCTGTGTGTCTGTGAGTCTGTATGTAAAAGAGTAGTTGAAAGTTAGTAAATGTTGCTGAGTACACTAAAAAACAAACAGAAGCTTTAGCCTGCCTCTATTTGTACAATGATAAAATGGAAAACAACATGTTAGGACTGAGAATCCAACTGGAGAGAGTTTAGTACTTCATTTATTATTTCCTTTTTACCTACTGCCCAAGAATGGCCAGATCTTCAAGAAACCTATAATGCAGGCAGAAATTGGTTCTTGAGACTAGAGATTGGACTATTAGGAAGACTCATAAAATGCAAGATTCTTCAACAAATCTTGGTTTGGTAGCTGGAAACCCAAATCATCAAAAGAGAATTCAAGATAAAGACTATTTACTTCATGTCCTCAGACAGCCCCTCCAAAGGTCATGGGAAAGGAAAAGCATCTGCTTCCTGCTCTGGGTATAATCTACTGTAAAGAGCAACCTGAAGTCAGGTTAACAGTTTTCCCTCTTTCAAGTCTATTACTCTTCAGTCAGTTCTCTGCCAATATCCAGAGTTCTGCTCAAAACACAACCTAATCTTAGCCGGCATGGTAAATGCCAGCTGCATTGAACTTGCACTGAGGCTGTTTATGCTCATTCTCTTCCTCTCCCACCAGCCTTATCTCCATCACTCTCTGCTACAGGATCACATTAACCTGAATTACTAAAAGTTCTTTGGCATTTTTCCTCCGTAGATTAGCATAGGCCTTCAAGTTATTTTCAAAATTGTTCTTCCAACTAATGTCTAGAGTTCCACAGACAGAATCTCATTCCTGCACCAGTCTACCCCTTCAGTCTTCTCATCTGACACCAGGAGCCATGACACACACTGTTCCTTAATGGCATTCAACCATGCCCTACACTGAGATTCTATAGCCAAGAACTCATAAAAAAAGGTTCAAATAAATGCAAAGATGGCCTTTCTTTGAGTACAGAACATATTTTCAAATTGGGACACCCTGGTTAAATTAGAAACAAAAAACATGTTCCAGTAAAGAGGACTGGCTTTTTTTTTTTTAACTCAATAGAGGAAAGTAAGGCCATTTGTTTGGATTTTTTTTGTTTGGCCCTGTTAGTTACACAAGTTGTTTTGTACAAGTCTAAGAGGGTGATAGACAAAGAGTCTGTTCATATGTCAAGTTATTCATCATTAATAGCTTTAATAGTATTAATAGCTATCTCAAAATGGTTATCCATAAGCCATACATTTTTGAGACAGCAAGTCAACACATGTCCTAGGATTGGAACTGATCATAGCTTGGAATCTTGTAAGAAGATCCTATGCTATTTGTATTCATTTTTGGAAGTCAGAGATTGAGGAACTCATTTGGGATTTCTGAATCCCCCAGAGAAATTCCCTCTCTTGACCAAACCATAACCATCTTATTGGTTATTAACACAGTTTATAGCTGTTTTATCTCAGCTCTGCCAAACCTCACCTCCAATGACCCAGAAGCTTCAACATGACAAAGCGTCACAAAATTGCTGATGTTATGGCAAAATGGAGAAGACACCTCTGTACCTATTATGTATATCACCAACAATGGAAGGATTGCACACTAGATACCTTTTATCTGAAAGCTTGCAAAGGTATAAGCAAAGCAGCCACTTCAGTTTAATGCATGGCAACTCTGTACTCCCTAAAAGCCTAACCCTCAATAAAAAGCACAGGCAGGCCACCAGTGAGCCCAAATGGCTGCCAGAGTATAAGTTTTCCTTGGGAGTCTGCTCCCTCCTTGGAGGTGTCTGTGTGGCTCCCACAAGTGGAAACCTCATGATTTCTTTCACAGAAGGATCTTTACTATTCCCCTAAGAAAGAGTTCCATCAAGCCCAAATGGGAAGTGTTCCCACCATCCCCAGACCTGCAAGCAGACATGGCCCATGCTAAAACAAGACTTGGCTGCACCTTAATTTATAGTTTGGGTAGAAGAAAAACATATGTGCTAACCAGAAGGTATTTGAGCAACATTTTGAAGAAAGAGTAGGATCTGTGGAAACACGGCTGCAAAGGCTCATGAAGAAGAAGTATGACAGAGACTCATTCTAGAAGCCAAATACCAAACACATCTATTTTAACCAAATTTCAAGATGTCCAGAAAAATACATGCTAGCAATCATCTTTGAGATCTTACTAATTCAGGGTAACAACTTAATGCGTTTTGAAGGAAAGTCTGAATCATTTCATTCTCTAAAAGCAAACTAAATCTGGTTATGAGCTCCCACTTACAAAGGGTAAAAAGGCTGTAAATTTTAGTTATTTTTAGAGGGCATCTCCTTCCATTTTTAGGATCATTCCACAATGGCAGCATCCTCAAAGTTGTCAATTCTGTGCCCGATGCTTATGGGAAACTGTCCTCCATCCCAAGTGGGTTCAGCACTAGTTGCATCACAGTGTTCTATATTCTACACAGACTTAACCACAGAACCAACCTTTACCCGAAAGGCCTCAATGTTAGCAAGAGGCTTCCATGTTGAAATGTCTCCTAACATTGGATGTTCTCCACACATGTAAATTATAGTGCCTCCTTCTCTTCTGTATGAGTGAAACGTGCACTTCCTTGAACAAGAGCACCAGTCTCCTTCTGAATGTAAGTCTCCCACTTACATAGAATATATGTGTGCTTTAGCCCAGATGCAACATGATCTTTCCTCAACCCTGACACATAAAAACCATTAAGAAGCCCGGTGCCAGTGGCTCATGCCTGGAATCCTAATTACTCAGGAGGTTGAGATCAGGAGAATCATGGTGTAAAACCAGTCCAGATAGAAAAATGTGAGGCTCCATCTTCAAAAACTAAAGTAAGTAAACTAACAAAAAGCCAGACAGCTCAAGTAGCTGAGAATAAGGCCCTAAATTCCAGGTCTAGTACCAAAAAAATTTTTTTAAGAAGCTCTTAGGTAAGTAACACAAAGTCAGAGCAGAGCGTATGGGCTCTTTGATTGCAATCAAGAAGAGGAATATACTATTTGTCCTTCCAAGTCTCTTGCAGTATAGTATTTTGTCTGCCCCTTTGTCACACTAATTCCTGTGAGCCTTTACGTAGGAGAGTCTATGACAAAACTCTCCCCTTCTGCTCATCATGCTTTCATTTTCTTTCCTATAAAAACTCTCCTGTGGACATCCTGAGACCATGATGGAAGACAAATGAGAAAAAAGAATACTATAAATGCAGAGGGCTGGGCAAAGATTGCTTGCTAGTGCAGGTCACGCCCTGAATTAGCAGGTATTTAGATCCAATAGTCCTGGCCCCTCTATGATCTGAGAAAAGTGTCTCCATGGTCCAGCAACCCGGGTTACCTGGACTGTGAACAGATGCCTTGTCTCCTTATAGAATGGCTATGCCGTTGTCATCCTCACCCCTACTATCCTGGAGGGAGAATGGGCCCTAGTGGCAGCTCATAAGTAATGCCAAGCAAGAAATTCAATCCCAGGGCCATTGCAGGGCAGGAAAGCAGGTTGATCACCTGCACAGTATTTATCCTGAAAGGCTGCTTTGTTCAGCCACCAGGTGAGCCACAAGAGGAAGGAGCTTCTCCAACCAGCATCACCCAGACCTTCACAAAGCACTCTTTCAGGGCTCGGGTCCTGGCTATGTCCTCTAATGCTGCCTCTGACTTCTTGGGTTGCCTGGACAGATCATTTCCCAGCCTGCACCTCAGCACCCCTGACCCTGCTCCTGTACAATGCCATTCAGAGACCATGGGGGAGAATATTACATTCCAAAGAGAGAAGGCCATGCTCAGGCTAAAGAGCCCAGGATGCAGTTGAGGACACTCCCCACCCATCACAGAGCTCTTAGTGTCCTGCAGACAATAGAGCTCTGTGCAGCTCATGCCCTAATGCAAGGACTGTTTACATGTTTTCATCTTTGCAGACTTCAAACTGCTTAGTACCCAAGAACTGCTGCACAAGAAAGCATCTGTCTGAGAGGGAAAGGGAGAAAGAAGGTGATATTTGTCTCTTCAAAAACTCCCCAGCAAAGCTGTCTTATTCCATGGGCAATGCTAGGCTTACTAGTTTATTTTTTCTTTCTTGCTTGCTTTCTTGCTTGCTTGCTTGCTTTCTCTTTCTTTCTTTCTTTGGTTAGTCATGGGGGCTGAACGCTGGGCCTGGGTGTTGTCCCTCAGCTCTTCAACTCAAGGCTAGCACTCTGCCACTAGAGCCACAGCCCCACTTCCAGCTTTTTCTGCTTTTGTGGTGCTGAGGAATTGAACCCAGGGCCTCATGCATGCAAGGCAAGCACTCTACCACTGAGCCACCTTCCCAACCCTACCAGTTTATTTTCTTCATTCATTTAAAGAGTCAGTGTCTATAGATTACCTACTGTGTGCTAGGCATCTTACTCTGATGTCCGCTAAGAAGTGCCTAGCCCTGTAAAGAAATCTAAGCGAGACTTGTCTCTCCTTGTACAAACAGTGTCTAAGTGTCAGAAACTCATTTTGACAATGATTTTGTGTCAGGCATCCTTTCTCCCACTCACTCCTATACATAACGTTCTGTTGGGGCTCTTGAGTGCTCTCTAATAAAAATCAGAATGTTAGGTTTTTCAGATATTCTCTTACTGATGGAAAAGCAAAATGGCACAATGCCAGTGTTTGAGTTATCTAAGTTAATACCACCAGTGAGAGGATGATGACATTGGTTGCATCTGGTTCCTCCAAATGCCATGTCCTGAGAAGGTCACTGCATCCCTCACACGAAATTCTGGCCTGAAAACTAATCATGAGGAAATAGAAGATCAACTGTGTCCCAGGTTAGGTTCATTCTATTTTGAAGAGGGAGACTTTCTTTATTACAGAAGATAAAGAAAGCTTATGGAAATATTTCAGATTTAAGTGGATTAAGATACCTAGCAATTAAATCCAATATGTCAAGTTAGACTACATCCTATAATGGGGGTAGAACACAATGCTGTAAAGAACGTTATTGAGTCAACTAACAGAATCAAAGTTACAATTACATCAGAGAGACTAATGTATAGGGTAAAAGCTACAGTAGAAAACTTTCAAATGGGGTGCTGTGTGTGTGTGTGTGTGTGTGTGTGTGTGTGTGTGTGCAAGAGATGAGTAAGGAAATGATAAAGCAAATGAAACAAAACGTTAACAATTATACACTCTGAGTAAAAAGTATATGGCTATCATCACATGGTTTTATTTTGTGATTTTTTTCAAGCTTGCATTTACTTTCTATTTTCATTTTTGGTTGTTTTATTTTTGGTACTACTGGATTTTGTACTCAAGGCCTGGCATTTGCTAGTATGTTCTACAACTTGAGCAACATCCAAACTTTTTTTGCTTTAATTATTTTACAGGTAAGGTCTCATGTTTTTGCAACAAGACTTATAGTTTGCATTACAGCCAGGCACCATCATATCTGCCTTTGCATGGTCTGCCCTTGAACCACAATCTTTCTTTTTTTTTTTTTTTTTTTGTCGGTCGTGGGGCTTGAACTCTGGACCTGGGCGCTGTCCCTCAGCTCTTCAGCTCAAGGCGAGCGCTCTACCACTTGAGCTACAGCGCCACTTCCGGTTTTCTGGTGGTTTATTGGAGATAGGAGTCTCACGGTCTTTCCTGCCCGGGCTGGCTTTGAACCACGATCCTCAGATCTCAGCCTCCTGAGTAGCTAGGATTACAGGCGTGAGCCACCAGCGCCCGGCACCACAATCTTTCTGATCTCTACCTTCATGGTAGCTAGGATTACAGGCAAGAAGTGCCATTTTTAATGGGGTTCCTATGTCTTCACAAGAGAATTATGACCCTGATTGCTGCAGGTTCATTAGACTCCAACATCAGCACTTCCAAGTATACTTGCTCTGCCCCACTTCTCTGTGCTTTCCAAAGCCTTGTTCATAAGATCTTGTCAAGTACATTCTTGGTACATCTTCCATCTCTACATACAGAGGGCAGAAAAAAAGGATTGTAGAGCCTTTCTTATCAGGCTGTCGTGATAAGCACTTGAGTCATTTGGAATAGGAGTAACTACTACATTATGTCCAAAAATTAAACCAAGAACTTTACACATGTTGTCTTGTTTAACCCATATAACACTGAGATGGGAGTATCAGAGTCTTTGGTGGAGGGGAGGGGAGAGGGAGGGATTCAACCCATGGCCAGAGCCAAGACTTTAATCCAGATCATCTTTCTAAGCCCCTGTTCTTTAGTCTCCATGTTTTATCTCTCCAAAAGTAGAGAAACCAGATCCATCTATCAACTCACACAATCTCCATCACATGAGTTGAATGTTGCCTCCTCATAGAAAAATCCCAGAAAGAATTGGGGCTGCTTTCCTTGTCTCCCAACTCAGCTGGTACTACTACTTCCAAGAAACCTGATAATGTGTGTTTTTTTTTTTTTTTTATCATTTTTATACATTCGCTTCTGGACTTTGACATCTTTGAGAATGGAAATTGTGTTTCCTTCTTTATATTCTCAGCATTGATCATGAGATGTGGTGCTTAATAGATATTCTTTAAATGCTACTGCAGCTGTGTTGGTTTTTAATAAGAACCTACTGAGCCTTTGAAACCATTTGTGGTATTCATATTTTATTCACACAAAAATTGAGACTTAAACCTGAGCCTTGAGTCAACAGCTTGATAAGATCTCTTGCAAAGGCTAATATGATCTTAAATCTTATTAACAGAAAAAGATCATATGTAGAAAAAGACAATGAAGGATGGATGAGGCGAAGCCAGACATTAAACTGAGTTCTACATCAACATGAGAATGGAGCCCAAAAGCAGATGGTCCTTGCTGGATGCTGGTAGCTCACACCTATAATCCTAGCTGCTCAAGAGGCTGAGATCTAATTATTGAAGCTTTAATCCAGACTGTTCAGGAAAAGTCCATCAGATTCTTCTCTCGAAGAACCAACAAAAATTCAGAAGTGGAAGTATGTCTCAAGTGAGAGTGCCAGCCTTAAGTGAAAAAGCCAAGTGAGTTCAAGGGCTAGTACCAACACACACACACACACAGCAGAAGGCCCTCAAAGCCAATGCTATGTAAGTGGAGACTAAAGAGACTAGGGTTGATGACAATTCAGGGAAGTCATGCTAGCCATTACAAACAGTTCATTCAAATGTCCTAGGTGAGCACCAAAAATAGAACTTCAGCTAATGGATGTCTGAAAAAGGATTCAACTAATGGAGTCATTGAAAAAGTAATTTAATTCCATATAACAAAAAGTAGGCTTTTGTACAGCTGTCTAACGAGGAAGTAACTACTTCAGACAACAGTGAGCAGTCTGGCACTAAAATTATATAGGCAACAACTATGTATTAGGTATGTTTAGTGCAGGTTCAAATTGGAACAGACAATGAGAGTTTGCTAGACTAGTGGATCCTTGGGCCGATGTTGATCCTGGCACTAATGTTAAGCTAACCTTGGCCCACAACAATGTAAGCACGACAAAGACAAAACAAGTTTTCACTCAATTTTCATTCAATTTAAATATTATTAGTTTTGGTATTTAAATTTCCTTATTTTAGTAACATAGGAATGGTAAAAATAATTATTTTTAATGCTTTAACTTGAAAGGAAAGGAAAGGAAAGGACAGATTGACAACTGTGTATTGGCTGACAAAAAAATGTGTCTTAAAACTATAATAACTATGAAAATCAAAAGGCTATCAGATAATAGACCTGAAACCCTCTGACATTACCTCTATCTTCAAAGAATAAGTGGCTCTACATTGGACAGACTCTGAAATCCAAGTCCTTTTTTATTGGGGAATTTGCTCTATTGGCAACCTACTATTTGTGCCTTGACTCCAGTCCAAATTCTAAATCTTACCAGTCAGGCAGCTCAGAGGCTTATGGCTTTAGGAACCTGGTGGTGGGAGGATCACAGACTGAGGCCAACCTGAACAATCACGACCTTATCTGAAAAACAGACTGAAAAGCAGAATGGACTAAGCATGACTCAAGTTGCAGAATGTTTACCTAGCAAATGCGAGGCCCTGGGTTCAATCCCCACTACTAAAAATAAAAAGTAAGAAAAAGGACTGAAGGAAGAGAATCGAGGGGGACGAGAGGGAGGGGGATCAAAGGAGGGAAGAAGAGAGGTAGGGAAGAGAGAAGGAAGGAAGGAAGGAAGGAGGAAGGAAGGAAAGAAGGAAGGAAGGAAGGAAGGAAGGAAGGAAGGAAGGAAGGAAGGAAAGAAGGGAGGGAGGGAGGAAGGGAGGGAGGGAGGGAGGGAGGGAGGAAAGGGAAGTAGGACAGGAGGGCAGGAGGGAAACCATTGACTTTGGAGCCCTAACACATGGGTTTGTGGTAGATAACCAAATGGCTACAGTTCTTTGTACTTCGAAACTGGTCTGCTTCATACCTTTTTGGGTGCTTCTGCTACTTTGGCAAAATAATGTAGTAGAAGCTACTTTCTGGGCCAGGGCCTCCGCTCACATTCACTATTAGACTGCTTCTTATAGAACATGTGCATGATTCTGCCCTGGCCTGGTTATTGATCAGACCAAGCTGTTCTCAGTGTCACTGGGTGGCTAGCAGTCAGAGGCCATTCAAGACCAGGCAAACTCATCGGTTCCCTATCTGATCACAGATGCAGGAGTAAGCCCAGTGGATAGTAATCAAGCCTGACCTAGATCATAGGAACACTCCATTGACCCTTAGACTCGGGAATAAAAGTAAATAGAAGTTACTTGAAGTTACTCCTTTTCTATACGGTTCAGTTATTCAGCAAAAGTTAACTGATACAATGCCCTTTCCAGAGTTGTATGTTGTGTACAAGACCTGGAACAAGTTACTTATAGGGGTTTAATCTCAGAGCCCTTGTCTGTAAAGTAGTTAATCAATTCCTACTATATAACTATATTGTGGGAATTATGTGACATAGCATACTTGAAAACTTTGAGACACAATGCACAGCACAACTTTGGTCCTCAATTAGTGATACAAAAGAAACACTAGCCTCGGTGAGAGCTTTAAATAGTGACAGAGAAGTAGCAATGCCTCCTCCCTTCTCTGCCCGCCCCACAGACGGTATTCCTGAGAAATGGCAAACCAAAGTTGTTTGAAGTAGCTGTTCATCCTATGACTAATAAGATGTGCTATGCAAAATTTGCTCAGCAAGGATTTGATTGATTTCATGTTTCCTATTCATAGCCTGAACAATTTAGCAGTACAAGGGGAATGCAAAGGTATCTTAAAACACAGAATTTCCATTCCACTATTCAGAGGGTTGATGACTTAACTGTTCCCAGAGACAAAGAACCTCATATGGCAAGGAAGGCAGGGAAGGGTGGAGCTGACTCATATGGACGGGTCACTGGGCAGGCATTCTCCCCAGGGCCTCACATGTGTTACTTATAACCATCTTGGGTTGAGCATGTTCATCCCTATGTACTGATGAAGAGATTAAGGGAATGGCTGTTTCGTGGCTCTCCCATGGTCAGTGAGGGGTGGAACCAGTAATACGCACAGGTCAGACAGATCCAGAGATGTCAGCTCTTCCTCTGATGTCCTGCTTTCTATCTTCACGATCGTCTAAGCAATCTCCCTCCCAGCAGCCTGCTTGGAACTCCCGCACGGATTCCCTGCCCCGGCAGACCGGCCCACCGCCTCTCACCTGCACACCTGTCTCTCTCACTGGCACACTCACAGTAGCCCTTTGTGCTTCTGTCTGCAGGCTCACCCTCTGACAATGACCCCACTCCAGCCAGAGTGACCTCCATGACAGGCAAACCTACTTGTATCACATTCCTCTTTCGAAATTATTCCCTTTCTTCCCCACTTCACAGTAATATCAAAACTTTTCTCATACAGTACAGGCGTCTCCTGCCTTCCTCACCAACCACCACCTCCTCTCCCCCATCCAGGCTTCACTCACTTCTTGTTGGTTCCCGAGGCTCACTGTGTTTTTTTCTCTTGCTGCCCCTTCTTTGTGCATCCTGCATTCTCCCTCATACTCTTCCCCAAGGCTTGACTTCCCGATAAACTCTGACTAGACTTTCAAGTCACCCATCAAATGGTAAATCCTTTGCACAGTCTTTCCCCCAAAGCCCCCAACAAAATTTGGTCATCTTCTCTCACCTCTCCTCCTGTCAACAGGGAAAGGAATCTTCATATTATAATTGTTGCTTTATATCTTCCCCCGTTGGATTCATGAAACGGGCATCAGCAAACATGAGATATATGGTTGAAAACAGTAGCCTCTGTTAATTTTTTGTCAAGAGACCAAAGTAGATAAAAAGCCACATGAGATGTGTCCTTAATCAATTATAAGACTTCCATACCTCAAAATTTGGGGGGACCAGTTTCTGATAAATGTCTTATTTTTAGATAACTGTTTGAAGCAAACAGCTATATCCTTAATGGAAGGAATTTGGGGCTAAAGACCTAAAGGACAAGAAAAATCTGCAGAAAGATGTACAGAAATTATTAACTTCAGTATTCAGAGGTTTCAATGCCAGAATGCCTTTTCCTTATGAGTAGGAAAGAGAAAATTCTATGAGAAACAAGATCTTTCTAGAGCAGGCGCTAAACAAATTAAGAGGATGGAGCAAGGCCAGAGTTATGATCTACATGGTAAAGAAAAGTCTTTTTCTGGGCCAAGAATAGAAAAGGGTGGGCAAGAGACAGAGTGACACAGAAAACACAAAAGGGGTTGTCCCAGAGTAGCTCCTGCTCACTGTGAGCAAGAACTAAGGCGGGGTTCCAAGGAACACTAGACACTGGAGATTCCAGAGGGCCATTGTCAAGTCACTCTGAACAGAAATAATGCCACCATCCTGTCAACTGGATCACAAAATCGTAAGAACAATGTAATTATCTTTCCTTCTAGTGTAAAGGTGATACCATTCTCAAGTCCTATCACAACTCAAAATCACAACATCCATGAGCCTTTCTTGATGAAAGTAAAAGAGCCCTTTAATGGAAATGCCATGGTCAAAGAGCTAAAGGTAATTACTAAATGCACTTGAATATGGAATTCAGGTTAAAGAATTGTGGGACTGATGCTTATGGAAGTAATATAAATACTATGAATTCTAACTGTGTGAAATAATTTTATTAAAGAAAACAAAAAGGAGGTGTGAAGAGCAAATGTGGAGGCATTGATGACCTAATATTATATGTTACAAAAGCAAAGTAACAGAAACTGCTTAATTTTAAAACAGGTAATTTTAAAACTATTTTTCTCATCTCTTTAATGAATTTCATAATGTTTTGTTCATTTTTGGAATACATTTTGAGGAATCATGTCTCATGTAAAGGAACAACTAGAATTCAGCAATCTCTTCTGGTTTCATTAACCATTCGATTCAAGGAAAAACAAACAAACTACATGTTTGTTTGTTTTTTTGGTAGGTCTTGGGGCCTGAACTCTGGGCCTGGGCACTGTTCCTCAGCTCTTCAGCTCAAGGCTAGTGCTCTACCACTTGAGCCACAGTGCCACTTCTGGCTTTTTCTGCTTTTGTGATGCTGAGGAATTGAACCCAGGACCTCATGCATACGAGGCAAGCACTCTACCACTAAGCCACCTTCCCAACCCCTAAACTACATGATTTTTTTAAATAAATGCAAGGTTCTCATTTATATACAATAGAGTCAATATTGTATATATGGAGACCTGGTTCCAGGGTACCCCCCAGACACAAAATTCTACACTGCTCAAGTGCCTTATATTAAGTGATGTATCATTTGCATATAACCCACATGTATTTTCCCATTGAAATCATATCTAGATTACATATTACCCAACACTGTGTCAATGCTATATAAGTAGTTGTGCTATTCTATTTGTTTTGAGAATAAAGACAAATCAAAGATAATTTTTTCAATATTGCATATTGGTCGTTGGTCGATCCACAGATAGAGAGTTGCTGGATGGGGTGGGAGGGTCAATTCTATTTATTCTCATCATTCTTTGAAAACAGAACTGTACCAAACAATCTCTAAAACTTACAGAGCTGTTACCTGAGAAATATAGGCTGAAAGTTCTAGGAACTTTTCAGTGCTGCTTGATTAACATGTTTCATATTCACAAGAAAATAAAATACTTATTTTAGTCACAGTGTCAAATCGAGTGGAATTTTTGTATATAATAATTAAAATAATTTTGTATATAATAATTAAAGAAATCAAATAAGGACAAGTGTTTATAATATTCACTCAACACAAGTTGACTAGTCAAAAACTTACATTAAATACATTCTGCTAGGCAGCACTTTATAGTCAACTATACGGAGAAGCAAGTGATAGTTGCATTATGCTAGCCTATTAACTGAACACTTGAAATTTCCATGATATAAAATGTTTTGAAAGCAAAAATAATAAATAAAGAATTAGTGCAGAAGTCTACTTCAACCTAAGACTAAACTGTATTCATCTATGGAGACATAAACTACATGGAAAGAGCCTTTTCAAGTACAATTCTATTAACATGTTTAACAATCCTTTGTCAACTTTCCAATCTATTTAGTTTTTATTTTTTTGATGCCTGAGAACTAAGAATAAGCATAGTGATAATTCAACCCAGAAGAAAAATATATTAATCCTAAATACGATGGTAGCAAGATTTTGTTAAATTATGCTTCTAGGAAAAAAATTAAAATAAGAATAAGAACCAATACCCACTCTTGGCCCCACAAATGCTTATTGAGACACGTGCATAACAGGTTCATCTGCTCCCAGAAAACATAGAAATTGTGCAACATTGCTGTGGTCTACATAGAGGAGAGAGCGTGAGACCTAAGAAAGACATTTTGTCACATCGTTGAAAGGAAAACCAGAGAGAGTGGCCATTTGGGAACTATGGTAAGAAGTTTAAAAAAAAATGCACCCTGGCGCCCTGTAATTCAAACTAGTTTTAAGGCAGAGGCATGAAAAATTGAAGTTTGAAGCCAACCTGAACAGAAAAGTTCTCTGGATTCCATTTTCAAATAATCAGAAAAAAGAAGCAGAGTACCAGCCAAGCAAGTATAAGGCTCTGAGGTCAAACTCAAGTACCAAAAAAAAGGTGGCTCAGTGGTAGAGCGCTTGGCTTGCATGCATGAGGCCCTGGGTTCAATTCCTCAATACCACATAAGCAAAAAGAAAAAAGCCAGAAGTGGCGCTGTGGCTCAAGTGGTAGAGGTTAGCCTTGAGCTGAAGAGCTGAGGGACAGCGCCCAGGCCCAGTTCAGGCCCCACAACTGGACACACAAAAAATATATATATAATGATGAGTGAGATGGTGGTTCTGTTTACAAGTTTGACTCTACCACATACATGTTAATCCAAATGTCACATTATACCTTCTAAATAAGCATACATATTAATTGCCAATTAAATACAAATAAAGAAGAAAATCTTTTTTTCAGTTCCTGTAGTTCTTTTCAGTAAATATTATTTTATATGATCAGATGCACATTGGTATTCTTTGTGGTCCTTTCATAATAATATCCTTCTTTGGTCTCACTGTATATGAATACCTAGAGACCTGTATAATTTATCTGTCCCAGCCTATTTTTTTTTTTACTATCCAGTATGTTTACTTGTAGATTTATAGGCACATTCTAGCTACTATGAATGATAGAAACCATGTAAACCATGTAAGCTATGTTTTTCTGGGTCTGGCTTACTTCACTTAATATAATTTTTTCCAAGTCTTTCCATGTCCTTCTTCACTGCTGTTTTTGTTTCTTTTCCCTTTTATCCTGTTTGTTGGTTTGTCTGTCTTTGGGAGAGTAAAGGGGAACACAGACATGGTAGGACAAAGGGTAAACAGATGCAGCAGTGGTACTCGCTAGACATTATGTAGAAAATGAACTATACAACTTGTGGGTGGAGAGTGGAGGTAAAAGCTAGGAAAGAGCAAAAGAAGGGGTGACATTGTTCAAAAAGAAATATACTCTTTATCTGACAGAAATGTAACCCTTCTGTATAGCACCATTATAACAACAATTAAGATATATGAAAAAAGTCAGGGACTGGTGATATATGCCTGTTATCCTAGCTACCCAGGAGGCCGAGATCAGAGGATCATGGTTTAAAGCCAGCCCTTGCAGAGAAGTCTGTGAGATTCTTATCTCCAATTAACACTCAAAAATCACAAGTAGATCTGTGGCTTAAAGTGGTAAAGTACTAGCCTTGAGCAAAATTGCTCAGGAACAACATCCAGGCCCCTAGTTCAAGCCCCACAACTGACCCCCCCCCCAAAATGAATGGAAAAAATACAAATAAAATCAGACTTTGTTTTGATTACAGAAATTTTCAGTTATACTAAACTACTTGAAATTTAAACATTTAACTTTTAAAAATAATTTCAAAACCATTTCACAGGTGAGCTCTGCAGCTGACAGGAAGAAGTAGGGTGAAACTGAGAGTGTGGTTCTGGGTCACTGCACATTTTAGTGGAGCAGTGAACTGAAGTCTTTGTTCTCTCTAAATCTAAGATTGATTTGTAAAAAGGCTATCATTAAGTTAGGTCTTTTGTACTCACAGCCCCCAAAGGAAGAGACATTTAAATGGAGAGGATGGGCAATCTTGAAACCTGCCTAAATATTATCCACATCTAATAAAACAAAAGTATAAGACAGATGCCAGGAGTCTCTAGTGGAGCAATTCGGAGCCAGAGAGGAGAGCTGACTTGGAGGACAACACCAGCTGTATACATGTATGCACGTTACTCTCTCGGGTGAATTTGCCTAGACTGAATTTCCTGGGATCCAGGATGAAAGGAGGCTTTAAGGCTGCCTAGCAACACCATGTTGATCCAGTGGTCCCCAGGACCTGGAGAGAAAACGAGAAAGAAAACAAAAACCTGTTTATGGAAGCCCAAAAGCTGGGTGAGTGGTGGGACTCCAGCCAGAGAGCAGGCCCACCAAGACTGAGGGGAGCGGGGCCATGTGATACCCAGATTCCATGGGCTCACACTGACATGGGAAAAAGGACTGGTGGTTCCCAGACTGCCCTAGTACCCTGCTAATCACAGCTTTCCTAGGCTTCTCCATTGTTTTCACAGCTGTTCAGCTGCTCCTGCTCAGGAAGGGGACAGACAGGCTGACTCCAAATCATGGAGAATAACACTTGGCCAAAGAGGAGGGTGTATGAAACAAAAGGATTTGAGGGAGAGCCGGGGTAGGGGAAGGGCGGGGTGGGGGGTGGGGGGAAAGAGACATGGGAAAGATGTAACACACTTAACACTTTTATTGACTTGATCAAATGTGATGGCTTATTTTCAAGAGGCAAGACAGAACTTGGAAATAAAACTGTTCTGAAACTCCAAAAATTTGTTATGGGTTTGGTTTCCCACGTGACAAGAAAAATAACAATGAAAATGATACCCATTTATCTGCCCCAGACTACAAAAGCATATTTCAACATAACATATACAACCATTGTGGCCAAAGTAAAAGATAGGTGCCCACACTGAAGTACAGAGTAGCTGAAGAAATGTAGTAGTCTAAAAGTAAAATATAGCTAATATTCATACACTGTTGCATTCAGAAAACTATGTATATATAGGCCACACATCCACTCTGTGCCTACCTGTGATGCAGGCAAAATTATCTCCTTTTAAAGATGAAGACAAAGAAGCTGAGAAAGTAACTTGCCTAAAATCACAGAACTGTACCTGATAAATCCAGATTCCTAGTCACTCTGCTTCATCTTTAATACACTTATATGGGTTGCCTATGATTATGGTAAAAAAAATCACAAATTTGGTGATTTTACCTAAGCAGTCTGAAAGAAGTGGGAAGTTAGTTTCACTGAGCTAAAATCAAGGTGTTCCTTCTGGAAGTGCCAGGGAAGAATCTGTTTTCTTGCCTTTTCCAGATTGTAGAGTCTGCCAACATTTCTTGGCTCCTGGCCCCTCCCTCCATACGTAAAGCCAGACACATAGCACCTCTTCTCCTCCTTTTCTTACATCTTCATTTTCTCTTACAAGGACCACTATATACTTACATCCCACCCAGACAATCCACAAAAGATACTTATTTCAGAATGCTTAATTTAATCATGTCTGCAAAATCCCTTTTTCCTGTAAGGTAACATATTGACAGGCCCGGAATGAGTGAGGTTCTTTACTCAACCTATCACCACTGCTAACCATGTATGCACATTTCAATAGTGCACTCACCATTCAGTGTTATGTATCTCTGTTAGTGATCTGCCTCTAGCGGCCCTGTGTGTTCAAGACAGGGACCATATTTAGTCATCTGTAAACCTTCATGGTAAATACAAAGTAGGTTCTTAATATTTAACATATGAGTGACGGACCAAAAAAATGAGATTTGAATGTGACAAAAATATATTTAACATTCATGTCATTAAAAAGCTCACTGAATACAGGCTAGTTATCAGTAATCACTATAAAGTATACTGAATGCTTCTCTTATACATCATGCTGTTTAAGGCCTCCTTTCTCTGTTCCAGCTATTTGCCTGTCTGAGCTGTCCCTCCAGTATTTCTTTTTCTTTTTTTTTCTTTCTTTTTTTTTTTTTTTGGTTGGTTGTGGGACTTGAACTCTGGGCCTGGGAGCTGTCTCTGAGTTCTTCAGCTCAGTACCACTTGAGCCATAGCGCCACTTCCGGTTTCCTGGTGGTTAATTGGAGATAAGAGGCTCACAGAATTTCCTGCCCAGGCTGGCTTTGAACCACAATCCTCAGATCTCAGCCTCCTGAGTAGCTAGGATGACAGGCATGAGCCACCGGCACTGGCCTTCCTGTGTTTCCTGACCTGTCTTATCCTTTCAGACTCAGGTGAAGAGTTCCTTTTCCCAGAAAGGATCACACACACACACACACACACACACACACACACACACACACACACACACACACACACACACACACACACACACACACACACACACACACACACACACACACACACACACACACACACACACACACACACTGGTGTGCTGGAAACACACTTCCCGAGAGCTGGTTCTGCACATTTCTTCTCAACTCTTCATTTTGTAACATCTCCTTGAGAGGTATATTAGGATTATTTATACCACAGAAACTAGCAAAGGTCCCTTCTTTCCAGAGAGCCTTTTTTCAGTATTTATACTGCTGCACCCACACATTCAATGAACTTACTACCTTGCTCTCCTTTTGTCTACCTATAGAAAATCCTACCATGCTATTTTCCCTATGCACTGGTTATCCATGCTTGTGAGGTATTCAATAAAGCATACACTCTGCCCCTCTTTCTATATTCCTAGCATATAATAATAAAGTTGCTAAGAAATATTAGAGGGTCGAACAACAGATGCTGGAGAGGATGTGGACAGAAGGGAACCTTACTGCATTGTTGGTGGGAGTGTAAACTTGTTCAACCACTTTGGAAAGCAGTATGGAGGTTCCTCAAAAGACTCCACATAGAGCTCCCCTATGACCCAGCAATCCCACTTTTGGGCATTTACCCAAATGATCACAAACAAGACCATACTAAAGCTACCAGCACAACTATGTTTATTGCAGCATTATTTACCATAGCTAAGATATGGAACCAACCCAGATGCCCCTCAGTAGATAGATAAAGGATCAAGAAAATGTGGTATGCATACACAATGGAATTCTATGCCTCCATCAGAAAGAATGACATTGCCTCATTTGTTAGGAAATGGAAAGACTTGGAAAAAATTATACTAAGTGAAGTAAGCCAGGCCCAAAGAAACATAGGTCCCATGGTTTCCCTTATTTGCAATGATTAGTATATGTCTGAGTCAAGCAGAAAAGGTCACATAAGTTGATGTTAGGTGAAATGAACCCCAAGATAAGTATTCAAATGTTTTTTCTTTCTTGAGATTGTTTCTAACATATTTATAAGATGATTTCTTTGTTGCTTTGTATGTCCTCCCCCACAGTATAACCCCTGCTTTCACTGTATTTGATGTAGGTATAATTTGTGAAGGGAAGGGAAAAACAAATCATTTAAATAGGGATACAGGTGGACCCATTGCAACAATGAGATGTACAAGTCGTTATGTCCAAAAACGAACTTTACAACTTTGGCGGGGGGGGGGGGGGGAATGGAAGAAGGGGAGGAGGGGAGGAGGGGGAGATGGGAAGGGGTGGGAAGGGAAAACAAAGGGGAAAAAAGCCCCTCTGTAAGGTATTTCACAATTTAGGGGGAAAAAAAAGAAATAGTAGAGGGTCAACAAATATGGGAAGGACACATAGCAATCTTGAAACAATGTAATCTGTATTCACTAAATACCTGTAACTAAGAAAAGACTTTGAGAAAATGCAGAATGAGAATGCTCTACTTTTACTAACATCTGCTATGTTTTTTTTTCCAATATCTCTACCATTGTCATGAACTAGTGGAGAGCTAGAGTTTTCACGATTTTAAGGGTGTCAACAGTACCCTTATCCTTCTAATTATGCAGGCTAGATCAGCAACTCAAGTAAAATTATTATCTATAAGAAATCCAAGCCAGACAGGTTCTAAGCAAAATTTCTTAAGAGAGAACAGTCAGAAGCAAAAATCATCATTTTGTTTTGATCAAATCATTTGCTCCTGATCAACACTGTAAAAGCTTCTTAAAGCTCGGGGCCTAAGAATTACATGCTACACCTATCTAGCTAGCTAGGTAGGTAGCTAAGCTGTCTGTCTGTGTGTCTGTCTGTCTGTTTTCTATCTGTTCCAAAATAAGAAACAAATCCTGTATAGAAAATGAGTGAACAGATGTTGAATTAAATACACAAATGTAACATTTTGTCAACTACCAGACTACAACTCAACTGTATGGCTATTCATAATAGATGATGTAGTGTTTTCATAGATTTGAAATGACACTGGCTAGGGGACAATTGACTGGGATTCTAAAGTAGCTTTGCCTACTGTCATCCTTTTCAGGAATGAAGAAAGAAATGCAAGGGTAAGGCAAGCCATCATCTGTTTTCTAAGTTGCATATACTTATCCCATATTGTTCCCATCCCTTCGACACTCACTGAGACCTTCCCTAAGCTCTTCATATCACGGAGTCATCATTCTTCATCTCCTAAGTCCCATTTGGGCCCTGTGAAATGTAGTAATTCTAAGTGGAATAAACCACAAATATCCTTTATTTCAAGTAGGTAACATTTGTTATTCCGCTATCACTATATCAAAATGCCTAAGATAATCAACTTATGAAGTAAGACCATTCATTTGGGGTCCTAGTTTTTCAGATCCTGGTACAGGAATAGTTGGCCCAGCTGCCTTGGGGCTGTGACAGAGAATCATGACTGCAGTGCAGAGCAGACAGGCTTCCAAACATCCTTCCCAATATTTTTAGATTATTTCATCAACATGATTACACCTATGTTTTTCATATGAGAAAACTTTAGCCCAATATTTGCACAGTCAGAAAGTAGTTAAGTGAGACAGCCACTACATTGCCCCATTCTGTTACCCAAGAGGGAAGAACTTACTATTGCAACTCAACCCTCACATGAGCATGCTGGATGAGACTGAACCACCTAGAACCATGCATCTCAGAACAATGTTTTGAGAAATACCTTTCCATCGATTTTCATCGTATCAGTCGGAATCTCTTTATCAGACCCCCTGTGACATTTTGGCCTCACAGCCTTCCAATAAAATATGTCCTGTCCCCCAGTTTACAAAACACCTTTCCCCACAGTATCTTTTTCTCGGTTGCACTCATGCAAATCCTACTTCTCCTGCCATACTTGGTATATGTCCCATCTTTACTTTCCAATTCCAGCTGTTAGTAAACTTTGCTTTTGCTTGCATTCTAGAGATTGATAATAATGTCTACAGCATTTAATCATTCATAGATGGGTTTGGCTAATTAATTGCTCCTTTGGCTAAATAATAGATCTTGAAGACATGAAGTTATTCTGAGAGAATACACCTGTGGACTCTCATTGTTCAGTTTTAAGTTCCTGTTCCCCACTTCCCAGCTATGAGACCATGGAGAAAATAGTTTGATTCTTCTGACTTCAGTCTCCTCAACTATAAAACAAGAATAATCATGGTATCTAACTGTAGGCCTTCCAAGGACCTGAAATGAATCCTATGTAGAAATTAGCTAGTGCTATTCCTAATTTTTTTTATGATTGAAGGGCTACTATTTAAAACTTAAGTCTGTAACTGGATATTTCAGACTAAACTCATTGTCATTTATAAGAATACATGCATTTAAAAGCTCACTATCTCCAAAGAAATGGGTTATAGGTGCCTGGTCTTTTCTCCAGCAACCTTATTTGAGCCAGAGGGATTGCTGAGAGGAGGAAAAAAAAACACATGTGCAAATGATACCACGTTATTTCCACAACCATAAACTATGGAACAGATTGCATTTGTGATATTTATTTGAAATAAGCCTATAGTAAGTTATTCCCCAGAGAGACTAGTCACTGCAACTAACCTGTCAAAAATATCCAGAGCAAGGAATTGGGGACTCCTGATACAATCTGTATATTTATAGGAGGCTTTGCTTCAAAAAAGGTAGCTCCAATCCCGGATCTCAAGACCTTTGTTTGAACTCTTGGCTGCAGCATAATTGACAGAGAGAATTAAAGGGGATATGAAGACCTGGAACTGAACTTTTTCAATAGTCTCAGCTCGGCTCACATTGCTCATGATATTAGAGGCTGCCGTGATGATATTAAATGATGCCGCACTGACAGAGATTAACAGAGTATGCAATTAGATTTAAATGCTGTAATTGGAACATGCTGTTAAGTGCCTACCATCAGTCCTGGGTCTCCCCTTATGGCAAGTGAATCTCTCCTTGGGTTGCTTTGTAAATTTAACACTGTCCTCGCCAGCCACAAATCCTCTGCCACTTACTCAGAGGGAATATAAGGGCCAAGATTATTAGAAAAGCATCGTGTCTTCAGCTACACAGTCTGTGGTACTTTGTAGTTTCAAAATGCTTTCAAGCCTGTGAGGACTTGGGAGCTTTATGACTATCTAATGCGGAGAAGAGGACAGATATCAGAGGAGGACAGCTGAGGGCTGACACAGATGAGAACTACCCAAAGGCTCCTAAACTGCCCTGGGAATGAATCATGAATTCATCTCCAAATCCTCCCCCTAGTTTCCATCATGCAATATTGTCTCCCTAGGTTGTACTGCCTGCATAACAACCTTCTTCTCGTGGAAAGAGAAGATCTTCAGCCTCCACAAGATAAGCTACCGACTTTTAATATCTATTAGCCGAACCTTCATAGTCTCCACCAACAATATTACCTGTATTGACCACTGACAACACCACAGAGTGAGGTAACCAATCGCTGTGTATTTAGAGGAATATTTACTATCCATACTTGGATAAACACGGTAGAAGAATTATGAAAGCTCTGAAGGCACATCGACTATTTCTGCCTTGCTGTGTGACTCACTTTGCCACTTACAAAATAGAAAAAATGCAATAATACCTAAAATTTAGCCAAGATTGTTACTCTATGCTTTTCAGCCATTATCTCACTGTTTATTATGGCTTGTTGGCATGTTTTAATAATTCCTAGAGCAAGTACTACACCACTGCCCTTCCTTTTTTTCCCCTGTGCTTTCTGACTACTATTACTTGTTTCTGTTTCTGTTTCTATAACAAGGCCTCAAAATGTCCATTCTTTTACTAGGATAGTATTCAATTTATAAATTCAAATTATAAATTTACATCCTTCTGAGACTAAGTCTTTCTATCCACCAACTCTATATTTGCCTTTCTATTTGGTAAACTTTTCTTGGATGTAATTTCAGGAATATGTGCATATGCATACTGTGTTTTATACACATATAGCATGCAAATATGTGTCATTGTATTTAAACACATATGTAATATATTATTTATATAATTCTTATAAAGATATATATATATATATATATATATATATATATATATATATGAGGTTTCATTAACCAATTGCCCCTTAGTATATCTGGAAAAATGATTGCTGTTTTAGAGATATTAATGTAAAGTATTTCATATATATAATTGTTATATCATCAATATATTCACAAAATAACTTCTCTTCCTTGAGCTGTAGTATTCTTCAAAATGTTGCTATATTCTTCAAGCTAAAAACCTCATTTGAAATTTGTTTTAATTGTGAAAATACCATATAGAGGGGTTACAATTACATGGGCAAGGTAATGAGTACATTTCTTATCAAGCATTCTAGCCTCCTCCTTTGTTTCCCCTTCCCATCCCTTCCCATCCTCCCTCCACCCCCCCCACTCAATCCTCCTCCCCCCCCACCAAAGTTGTAAAGTTCGTTTTTGGACATAACGACTTGTACATCTCATTGTTGCAATGGGTCCACCTCTATCCCTATTTAAACAATTTGTTTTTTCCCTTCCCCTCCACAAATCATACCAACATCAAATACACTGAAAACAGGGGTTATACTGTGGGGGAGGGACATACAAAGCAACAAAGAAATCATCTTATAAATATGTTAGAAACAATCGCAAAAAAAGAAAAAAGATTTGAGTCCTTATCTTGGGGTTCATTTTGCTTAACATCAACTTATCTGACCATTTCTGTTTGTCTCAGACATATACTAGTAATTGCAAATAAGGGAAACCATGGGACCTGTATTTCTTTGGGCCTGGCTTACTTCACTTAATATAATTTTTTTCTAAGTCTTTCCATTTCCTAACAAATGGGGCAATGTCATTCTTTCTGATGGAGGCATAGAATTCCATTGTGTGAAATTTTGCATCTTGATGACAAGGATGTCAAGTGTGTAAACATTGCCTAGATAGTCTATAAGATCACTTTAATTTCTAAGATTCACTAAGCAAAATCCAAGAAACAGTATAAGAACAATTAACTGTCACACAGTTTGAGAATGAGGGAATTAAAAGAGTTCATTTCTACTCTGCTTACAACAATGGTTCAGAACAAGTACATAATTCTGATAATTTTGTTTTGTTTTGGTATTTTTTTTTTGGTTGGATATTTTCTTTTGGGGCTTTGAGGGTGGGGATGGCATATGGCCCAGGTTGGCCTCAAACTCTCAACTAACCTGACTCTGCCTCTCCAATGCTGAGATACAGTGTTTGTTAAATGAGTAAGTAAATGAACAGATATTTACTAGACCATGTGAAACAATGTAAGACATACAATATTGGTTTAGAAGATCCTGAGACTGATGTGAAGAGCTAGAAAGACTATGTAATCTGAGCTCCAGCATATCTGGAGTCTAATCCCAGCTCGGCTCCACAACAGATGAAAGATTTGAGTGAGTGTGTGTGTGTGTGTGTGTGTGTGTGTGTGTGTATGCACACATGTGTGTGCACCCATCCTGGGACTTGAACTCAGGCCCTGAGCACTGTCCCTGAGCTTTTGGTTTGCTTAAGGCTAGTGCCCTACCACTTGAATCACAGCTCCACTTATGGCTCTTTGGTGGTTAGTTGGAGCTAAGAGTATCACTGACTTTCCTGCCCAAGTTGGCTTCAAACCTTGATCCTCAGATCTTAGCCTTGTGTGTAGCTACTGAGTAGCTAGGATTACAAGCATGAGCCACTAATGCCTAGCTAAAGATTTTATACCCAATGCTTAACATACTTTCCATATCTGTAAAATGGAGAGAATCATATTCAACACATAGATTATGATAAACATTAAGTAATGTTCTCAGTACTTGGTATAAATATTTTTTATACAACAAATATTTTCAAAGTACTTATTTCCCCAACTCTTTCATCTTCCTCCTTCATTAAGGACATATATTCTATACAGGGAAGAAAGCAAGACTATACAGACATGGGTATGCACATGCACACATATAAACACACACACATACACACACCACCACCACACACACACACACTACAATTTAAAAGAAAAACTGTCTAGGGCTATGGTAGGAACATTAAACTTAGAGCCAAAAAGAACTAACCTCAGGTCAGACCCCATGTATCTGTGAGAATGGACATGCTGTTTCAATCACTAAACCGTAGTTTCCTTGTCTAAAAAAGTTGAAATCATAATACTCACTCTATTTCATGAGTTTGGAGGCAGGTATGGTAGAGATGAAGCCCCTGGCACAAAGCAGCCATAATGCCTTTCCTGTCACTAGATCGCCCATTGGCTGCCAAGAAGCCTTCTCAGTCAGACCCCTGTTCACAGAGGGAGAATTCCAGCTGTCTCATCAGGAACCCTGACAACAGGAAGCCCTGTCCTAATCTGTTTTTATCCCTGACCTCCAAATCTCCCAGTCATGAGGACCCCTCTCTGTAGTTCCTTAATCACATGCTGTCATATTTAGATTACTCAATTTGTTGTGTGCTCTTCGCCTGAATCACATTGTTCTTCCAACATAGTGTCTTGTATCATTGTTGCAATGGGTCATCCTGTGTTCTGTTTCAGCATTTCTTTATTTCCCTTCCCCTCCCCAAATTAGATAAATGTATATATTAGATGCAGGGTATCAAAATCAAATACAGTGACAACAGGGGGAAAACATACAAAAGAGACAAAAAAATCACACAGTACATTAAAAACAACAACAAATGAAAACCTCTTGTACCCATATCTCGAGGTTTATTTCACTTAGCTTCATCTTATATGGTCATATGTACATAGCTTTTAATTATCCCTTAATGGCTTCTCCTCTTGTCCATCATTTATTTAGCCAATTCCCTTCATTTAATTTGCTCCAAGAGCTTTCCCCTACTTAGCTGGACTGAGTCAGATGAAGACATAGCAGAAACTAGAACAGTTATGCTACTATTTTCCTTTATGGTTATATGCACACCTATGTTTCCTATCTTAAGATATAGACACCAGATACAGTCCCACATGAACTCTAAAATAACTTTACATATTAAAACTTTTATATAAATATTTATTGGATAAATGAAACCTTGGGAGCTGTGATATGTTAAGCATTTAAAGCTTCTACATATATCATAAAGTTATTATACAATAATTAGAATAAGTCGATAAGCGCCCTCTTCAACAACATACAGATTGGGAAGTAATGTAATTAATTCAAAATTACATAAGCAATCAAGGTATGCTTACATTTCCTTCAATCAAGGCATAATTACTTAACTATGAGAAAGCTCAAAAAGGGATTGTATAGCCTGTAATAGGGATTTTATAGCATATGACATCTCAGTAATTAGCAGAGCATTATTGAAAATACAAGTCAATTAAGGCTATTTAAATATCAAATATGAAGAAAGATCTTTTTCTTTCTTATACATTGTAATTTTCTGACAAAGTTTAGGAGTTGGATCTACTATTTTGATGCAATCTCTTTCTCACACACACATAGAAGGCAACTAGATATATAAATGATGGGTGGGTATATGGATGAAAGAAAGAGAGATTAATAGTACCTTAGCTTATATTTCCTTGTAAAGCAAGAAGGTAGCTAAGGACTTGTGTGCATACATCTTTAGGAGATGATCCTAGGAAATTAAAGTGAACTTAGGAAGTAGATGAAGAAATCTGGAGACAGCAAATACATGTATTTCCCTCCTCTGTCCCTTGTATTCCTTGGTTTGGGGCCTCTTTATCATTAGTTCCAGGAATGTTCAAGTCAGAAATGAGACAGTGTTGCATAGTTGAAAACCCATGCAAGCTAGCACTAGAATAAAAGAAAGCTTGGCTTGAAAATCATAAATACCTGAGTTCAAATAATCAGCCACTAATTCCCCAAGTGACCTTGATCAAGTTGCTACACCTCTCTCTTTGTCAGGTGCTCTGTGTCTAAAATAAAAGTAACATCTAGCTCTTAGAGTTGCTGGCATCCTTTGTGGTGGTGTTTTTACTATGTAGGCCATTAACTAAAACTCCACCCACCCCAACATTTACTTTGTCTCTTCTCCGCTTATTTTTTCCTTCCTAGCATTTATCACAGCCATTTATGTCTATATTTTTACCTGTCTTTTCACTGGTGCATTGCCACCACTAGAAAGCAAACTCTAAAAGTACAAGGGTTCCTGCCTATTCATTTATTGCTCATTGTTAGCCCATACTGAGTACTCAAAATAGAAATACTCAAAATAGCTGAATCAATGAGTAGGTGAATGAATGAAACATTAAGGTACTCATTAAATATTAGCTGAATGATGTAAAGGGTCATAGCTCAATATAAAGGACACTAAGTAAATGAGCAAATAAAGATACACCAAAGAGCTGTGGCTTTGCTCCTCAGGGAACACAACGATTTGACTGAGACATGCCTACAAAGTCCTTTTTAACAACATAAATTGCTGCATCCTAAATGTTCCATAAATACCCAGCTAGCTGGCAGGTAGCCTTCCTTATAAAAACCTGTGACCCTCGAAGAACAGTTTTCTTTGCTCAGAGCACTTCAAATACAAATTCTATTAAAGCTTCATAGTGTACCCTCCATTGCTCTCTTATGTGTTACTAAGGAGACCTGGTTTGAAACTGGATCGGCAAACCACAGATAATTTGCAGTAGCAAATTGGGAGCATAGTTAATATAATAATAATAATAATAATAATAATAATAATAATAATAATAATAATAATAATGATGATGATGATGATGATGTCACTGTTAACATGACCTTACAGTTAACCTTCAAGTTGATTTGGGCTGGGATATGGTATGAGTTGAACAGAAATGAGTGGTGAGGGAGGAAAGGCACACTGTCTATTCTCAGGACTGGCTGGCATCCATGGATTATAGGAAAACCATGGTCATGACCCAGCAAGAGTTGAGCAATTGTTTCTCCTGTGGATGGTGAGTGGAGGAATGAATGAAGCATTTATTTGTGGCATTGATGAGTAATACTAAGTGAAGTAAGGAGGTCAGGTCTGGCCGGCACCATCTTGGCTACATGGTGGATGTTAGGGTTGGCATCTTGTCTTCATGCTAAGAGAAGGAAACTCCCTGCTCATTACCTGCCTCCCAGGTAATGTGCCTGCCCCAATCCCTGGAAGTAGGGGTGAGCATTTGGCTGACAGGTTACTGACTCTATCAGTCCAGTGCCCGGGACTGGGAATTTCCTGTGGATCCACCCCCTGCACCAACCTATTTAGGCCAACCTATTTAGGCCTGGACCAACCTAGCTCTGATTATGCCATGCCCCGTGTGTCTCTGTGATCATTTGCTGTGTCCTGTCTCCTGTCTCCTCTCCAGTCATCATAGTGTCCCAATTCAGCTCTCCATTGGAGCTGAATTGGATTGGTGGTATTGGTTTTGTTCTTTTTTCCTCTTTAGCCTGTTTCCTAGCTGTGTTATGTATATTTGGGGACTGCAGGCCTTTATAACTACTGGCTGCCTGCAGTCTGCTAACTGTATAATAAAAACTCCAATGTTCCATATTCCAAAATGTGGCTTCTAGGATGATTCACCTTACAACATAAGCACCTCTGCTCTGGCAGGCCCTACAATGAATGCAACATGTTAAAAGGGCTTGGGATGCATCTGTGACTACCAAGTAAGTTTTGGTGGGAGAATCTTCCTTCAAAAGAACCAAACCCAGTGTACAACCAAGTTTAAAGCTGCTGTGCATGTGAGGGAGGAAAAACAAAGGAAGACCCTTCACTGCTTGGAGACATCTTAGGATACTCCCAGAGCATGAATGGAGACAGTGAGCCCCAAAGACCAACCATCCTGGGACTTCTACAGAAGAATTTCTGCAATCTGTGGCAATCCATTCACTTCAGGGTAAGAAAAAAGAGCTCTGAAGTTTAGAAGACAAAAAGGAAGAAAGTCTCACAGCTCAGAGTGTCCTCCTGAGGGGATGCTATTGGAAAGTTCCTCAGGAAGCAAGTACATATGAAGGCCAAGGACAGGAAACAGCTATGGGCAATAGACATTTATGTGAGCTACTTAATATGGATCATGCCAGAGGATAAAAGGGCTTTTCCTTTAAAAAAATTCCCAATCCTTACTTCTCAGGTTTATTTGCATCTAAGGCCCAAAATGAACCAAGATCTTAGGATCACAAGTGGACATATTTGTTCTTCTCACCTTTCCTCTCTTGCCTTCTTCTCCTCCTCCCTTCCTTCCCCTTCTCTCTCATCTCCTCTCAGTGTCTGAGTTTGCAGTGCCAGAGCCTGACACTACTGAGCACTATCAGCACTTTCCTCATCTGACCAGGTCTATTAAAATTCTCACCTCATGCCTGCTTCTTGTCCATCCAAAAACTCTGTGAGTTGCATAGTGCCTTTTAGTGAATTCCCTCCTTGCTTGCTTGATCAGCCTAAGCCAGATTCTCAGAAACCTAAGAGGCCCAGGCCACGTAGCAGCATGCTTATCCACCTCAGACAGTAACGTTAGAGCAGAAAAGTGTCTGTCATGGGGCTGCGAAAGGAAAACAGAAGGAATTTTGTTGTTACCTGGGAATACTCCTGAAATTTCTCTTTCAATACCCAGCTTTTAAAAAGTTAAAAGATTTCCTACACTTGGGATTCTGCATTTAAATTTTTGTAAGTGTCAACAAAAGACAGGGGCTTCCCCTGCCCAGAAATTTGGGGAATCCAACCGTCAGATGTCCTGAGAAGTTATTTTTAACTTGGTGGATACTTAAAGAGGAATCCAGGTATCCCTCAGCCTGAGAACCCAGTTGTTGACAAAGAACAAACGTTTCAGATATTTCCTGGACACCCTTTCATATTGCTTTAACAGGATCCCATTGCACTGAAATTGATATTCCCCCCAAAACCATCCATCCACTCGCAGCTACTTCTGTTGATCAGAATTGACTCAGCAGCTATGCCTCAAAAGATCCAGGAAAGAGAAAAGTGTTCTCTTGTGTTAATTAACAAGGAAATAAAGTCCTGGTTGGGAATTAGAAGTTTGGAAATGGAGGTTCAATGTCCTAGAATTGCCACTTTCCAGTTATGTAATATTGGTTATCCCTGTCTGTAAGATTAGGAAAATGTACTAGTTTCTTTATGAGCGCCTTCCAAAGATATGGTATGTACCCATGTATATGTGGGTATGTGCATGTAGCTGTAGCTTTAGTGTAGACTAATCTGTATCTGCATCCTTGCATATTGATGAAGTTGAGTTGTTATTGTGACTGTTTCTTTGCCAATGTTATTACAGAGTCAGAGTGAGTATGGCCACAGATGTTGGGGAAGTCACAGACAGCAAATAAGGGAAGTATCAATGATGGGAAGAGCAGCCTAAAAACACCTTGGTCTTTTGACCAAGCTGTGTGACTGTGGACAGTTGACTCCAACTTTCTGAAATCATTTTCTCTTATTTGTAGGATAAATTCTGAGGTTTAAATTATATAACTAGAAAAACCTTGAACATAATGTCTAGTTCATGGTATGAATTCATCCAGTGTAAATTCCTTTTTTCCCCCATTTATAGAGAAGGAAATCTCTGGTCAGCAAATGCCACTACCAAGTCAAATGGGCAGCACCTGTTTTTATGACTAAAGTTGTATTGGAACCCAGCCACAACCCATTGCTTACTATCGTCTATGAATCTTTTAGTTGCTACAGAGATTACACATCTTGAAAAGCCTAAAGTATTTACTCTCTGATCCTTTATAGAACTGTTGGCTGACCTGTCTTCTAAACTGTAATCAAGTCCAACCTTCAATATTCACTTGGATGAAACATAAAGTTAAAATAATTAAATCATTTGCCTAAGGCCCCAAGGGTACTTTTAGTGAGCAAAAAGCAAACTAATGGTGTCAGCCGCTGCAAAGTAGAGAAGATATTGAGCAACCTGGTTAACAGCTCAGAGAAAAAAAAAATCTCATTCAAATCTGAGCTCTGCCCATCGCTAGCAATATAATCAGCAAACTCACCTCACAGAGTGGCTGCAATGTGTTTTCCATACCATTTTGAAAAATTATATGTGTATTACCATATAACATATTCTTTTTTCCAATCTCATACCTCTTTACCCAAAAACATATAAGTAAATAAAACATGAGCAAATTTTGACTGATATGGCAGGCAAAAGTATAAGCACTCGTTTACTTGACACAGGAATTTACTTCAGAGAATATGAGATGAAACAAATCTGAATTTCCAGTTTTCATAAAGACCTCAGTGAGTGCCCTCAATGGAATGGAGCAACTGGAATAAGTTCTAATCGTGTCAACTTTAACCCAGGGAGCCCTAAAGTTACTGATCTTTTAAAATAATTATTCTATTTAAGTTACAGATGCCATTGGTTCTTTCAAACTTTCCAGAAAATGTGATGGTAAAGAAAGTTTCATTTCTGAGGTTTTAGTTATGCCTTATAAAGTTTTTTGTAGAGTGTGTGCCCCAGTCACTTCTGCATACCCAACAAAAGATGCCATTGATCCACATGTACCAGATTCTGGGATCCATTTCCAGAATCCTGAAGAAATGCTACCCATTGACTCTGAGGAGTCTGAATGTCCATTAGCATCCTTTAAATACTCTTCAAATGAACAATTTTGCTCTAGTTCAAACATTCCCTGGAATGGCTGCTGATATCCCAAATCATCCTTGGAAAAGCTATATTTTTCAGGAAAATAAATACAAAAGTTAGAATTACAATGAGAGTAGATCAAGGCACAGGAGGTTTTGTCCAGGAGTTGAGAAGAATTCTTACTTAACCAACTCCATAAGAGCTGCTAAAAGTCCGGCAAAAGGGGTTCTTTAGAACTTAATATATCTTAGCAGATCAATCTAACAGGGTGTGGTACAGACCACACTCTTACCAAGCCCCCCCCAAAAAAAGGAAAGAAAAGAAAAGAAAAAGAAACAGTACCCCAGAATCAATTCTAGGCTCTATGCCAGAATCAATTCTAGGCTCTATGATCAAAGAACTATAGGTGAACAGAACATCTTTTCCAGTTATGTTGGACACCACAGCTAAGTTTGTATGGTTGTTGGTCAGATGAGAGCTGTGAATTCATCGGTCTATGAGGCTAGCTCAAGCAACAAGTCTATTAGACCTATGGAAAAATTGCAAATAAAGAGTGAAAAACACTCAGAAGGGGGGGCTTTATTCCATTAAGGGTGAACAAAAAATAGAAATCAATAACAAAGCTTGGGTACTAATCTGAGAATAGACAGACAAAGAACTTGATGCAAAAAAATGTACATTTCAGATCCAGGGCTGAATTACCATGAAGACATTGGCTGGACAGACAGAGCAACAAGACGCATGAGCTTCTATCTGTACAGCTTCTAGCCAAAGTCTAGCATCCAAGGTCATGGACAATGAAGTTCATATATTGGTATAACCTCCAGAAAAGCTGTAGAAAGACTACCCAGATGAAAACCAAAAAGGGCTCCTTATTCATAGTATATAACATTTGATAAAAACTCAAAGATATGGGAAACCTGTGCAGCAAAAGCAAGCAAGATTTTAGGTGTACTGGCACTAGAACTGATTAGCACAGAGACACCTAAGACAGGCTAACTAGAATGAGGGCATCTTAAATCACTGATTTGGGAAATATATTTGGCTTTTACTTGGTCCTGAGTTGGAAGTGGGGGCCAAGAAATTAGGGAAGTTGGCAGTTATTTCCCATGTCTGGAGCCAATTGCTGCAGAGGTTATGGTTTGGCTTCCCACGTTGCTTGCTGTGTAACTTGCAGGTCACTGCTCTTTTGTCATAGTCTGGCCCTTGTTTACTTACATATTCAGCTTTTCAGTCCTTCAATTGTCTAGTTCCTTCTCTGCTCATTGTCTCTCCTCTCTGGATTTGTAATTGAGGATAATTTGATACAACCCAAATATTGAACACCAGAGGATTCTTGATGGCTATTTAATTTGTACCATCTATTGCCTGAATGGTTGCCACTGAGAATTTCTGGGTATTTGTTATAAGTGAAGAAGAGAATGGGAATGCAGTTTCTAGGTCATCAAATGCACTGGCTTCAAATTAAGAAGTCTAGCCCAAGATACACTAGATCTTCAGCAAAGCAAGTCAGTGGAAAAGCAAGGAAGACAGAAATAGTTTCCACTGAGATAGAGAATAATTGTGAGAAGTATAGCTATTGTTAATGGGTTTTGGGGTTTTTTTTGTCCATAGTGGGGCCTGAACTCTGGTCCTAGGCCCTGTCCCTCAGTTCTTCAGCTCAAAGCTAGCACTCTACCTCTTGAGCCATAGTGACACTTCCAGGTTTTTCTGCTTATGTGGTGCTGAGGAATTGAACCGAGGGTCTCATGCATACAAGGAAAGCACTCTACCACTGAGCCACCTTCCCAGACCCAATAGGTATTTTTAAGTCTGAATTTTCAGTAACACTTTAAAAGATGTACCTTTATTATGTCTATTTTATACATGAAGAAACTAAAACTGAGAGATCAAGTAATAACTGCCCAAGATATACAGGAAGTAACAGCACTGGACACCAGGGGCACAGGCCTGTGATCCTAACTACTCAAAAGACTGAGATCTGAGGATCAGAGTTAGAAGCCAGCCTGGGCAGGAAAGGCTCTTATCTCCAATTAACCACCAGAAAACCAGAAGTAGCACTGTGGCTCAAGTGGTAGAGTGCTGGTCTTGAGCAAAAAAGCTCAGGGACAGTGCCTATGACCTGAGTTCAAGCCTCAGGAGCAAAACCAAAAAGAAAAAATGATGACAGAGAAAAATTTAGGCTTAAGCTGGCCAACTTCTTAAGCACCATGCTTTAGTTAACAAAAAAGCTATACCTGAAGACATAGTGAGCTGGACTTTTTTTAAATAAGTTTTTAATTGTGAAAGCACTGTACAGAAGGGTTACAGCAACATAAGCAAGGTAATGAGTACATTTCTTATCAAGCATTGTTGCCTCCTCCTCTGTTTTTCCCCTACCATTCCTTCCCTCCCACCTCCTCAACTACACTCCCCTCCTACCCCCGCCTAAATTGTAAAGTTCATTTTTCGACATAGCGTCTTGTACATCTCGTTGTTGCAATTAATGGGTCAACCTGTATCTCTATTTAAACAATTTGTTTTTTCCCTTTCCCTCCCCAAATTTTACCAACAACAAATACAGTGAAAACAGGGGTTATACCATGGGGGAAGAACATACAAAGGAACCAAAAACATCACTTGGTACCTTATAAATACGTTAGAAACAATAGCAAGAAGAAAAACCACTTGTGTCCCTATCTTGGGGTTCATTTCACTTAACATTATCTTATCTGACCTTTTCTACTTGTCCCAGACATATACTAGTTATTGCAAATAAGGGAAACCATGGGACCTGTGTGTCTTTGGGCCTGGCTTACTTCACTTAATAAAATTTTCTCCAAGTCTTTCTGTTTCCTAACAAATGGGGCGATACCACTTTCTGTTTAAAACAAATGTACTGGGAGTCATCCAACTTCACCAAACATTTTCAATGTTCCTCCAAGTTCACTATCCCATCTGAACTCTGACTTCTGCATTGGAAAAAAATGCAAATAATACACCCAAATCAAGGTGAAACCCATAAGCTCTTCCATTTCCACACAATAATTTGTCATGCAACACAATGTCATTGAAAATGAAATAGGAGAAAAAAATATTTCTTAGAATGTCTTTCATGAAGAATAGAATCTCTAGCTGGAAGGAATAGTCTTATTCATTGCTGAGAGAGGCAGGGTGAGCTTTAAGTAAGAATGTAGTTGCTATATTGTTGCTCTCTAGTTGCTAAGCCACCTTCTAGGGACAGGTGTGTTTAGTTAACAATGGGAGTCCTCTTTATTCACTCCCTCAAACTGCACTCAGATGCTCAACAAGTTACAGAGATGAAAAAAAAGATCAGTTTGAAAAGTCATGAAATATTGGCCTATCACAATGCCTATATACCTTGGCCTGGCTCAGCTAAACCCTTTGCTTGCAGAAACAATATAAAGAGTAAGAATTATTAGCCATACAACACAGTTGCCAATGTGCGACTGCTTCCTTTCTTACAGAAGCAAAATTTCATATGAATGAACCCAATATTAAATATTGAGACTACTTTAACCCAGGATATAGTCCAAGAGCATTCTTTGATAAAGGGTAGCTATGCTTATTATCAGTTGCCTAGAAGAAACCAGCTAGCTCAGAAAATCTTAGGCAGGCTATAGTTAAAGCCCAATCTAATGAATAGGTGCTTCTCATATTCTGTTGGACACTGACATCATGGTTTCAAGCTTCAGTCCATTTGGAGAAGAATATCTAATCCCTGAGGTTCCTGACAGAGGATGAAGTAACCAAAAAGTAATGGGTGCATCCTAGCAAAAGCAAAGCTAGATTCTCTCCATTTCCCCAACAACATTCCATCAAGGACAGTAAATGACAATCGAGATACTAAGGACAAAGTCCAAGCTTTGAGCAAAGCCAAAGAGAGGGATAGAAAAGGTATGACTTGCTTTCCTTTCCTGTTCTCACTACTCGTTATACATTTCAAAAAATGGATCAATGAGATTAGAGAAGTTGAGAAATGTGGCTTACATCACCATACCTCCACCCTAACTTGAAGATGATCAATGCACTTTGATGCAATAACCTTCACTTTTTCGAGTTCACGGAGGCACAGTAAAAGCTCTAAACAAGTTTTACAATAAGAGCATTTTGAATTATTTCACTTTTGAACCTAGCCATTTTCCAAATTTATTTGACAACATAACTTCCTTCTTCATAACAGTATTAACATTATCTGGAGCTCAAGTTTTCAAATGATGCTTTTAGAAATGCTTTGCTGGAATGTAAATTTCTTATATGGCTATTCTGTGCATTTAGCTTGACTTTGCCTACTTTGTTCTTAGCATAAAAGTCATCATGCAGTTGAGCATAATTAAGGTCTTTTGAACAGAATCTGCAAAATCAACTCTACCAACTCAATTATACCACATATTCCTTTTAGCTTTCAACATCTATGGCTGTGTCCAAAATTATACTAGAAATATCCATCACCAATATCAAGAATTAATAAGGAAACTCTGATTTCTCTTTAGTTCTAATAGAAGTTTTGTCTTTGACCAAAGAATTCAAAATGAGCTCTGAATAAAAGGAAGAATATCAGTGAGAGTTTCCTGGAAGTAAGGGATGAAAAATGGTGAGTCTGGATACAAAACACAGATTACATCATGACTGTTGTATTTATTCATGATGTGCTCTGAGAAGCTTTCCTTGATGCTATGTGTCCTCAAAGTCTAGACCATAAACAGTCATGGAGCTTTGCCTGGCAGTCTTGGAATACTCATCCTTCTAATGTTTCTTGGAATACTCCCTCTAAAACCCTAGCGACTGGCTGGGAATGTAGCTTAGTGGTAGAGTACTTGCCTAGCATCCGTGAAGCCCTGGGTTCAATTCCTCAGTACCACATAAACGGAAAATGCTGGAAGTGGTGCTGTGGCTCAAGTGGTAGAGCCCTAGCCTTGAGCAAAAGAAGCTCAGGGACAGCGCCCAGGCCCTGAGTTCAAGCCCCAGAACTGGTAGTAATAATAATAATATCCTAGCCACTGGGCTGTAAGGAAAGCTATGTGGAGTGGCCCCACACTGATGCTCCAAATTATAGTCCTAGTCAAGCACCGCCTTTGAGTCATCTCAGTGAAGGTGCCAGAGGCATATGTGAAGGATTCTTTCTACTAATGTGACCTTTAGTCTACCTTCCTGGTCTGAGTTACCTGAGATACATAGGTGTTCAAGTCTTTTTCCTTTGATTTACAGCTTTATCCGAAAAAGGCTCATTCACTCAAGTGAACGATAGTGAGTTAGTTTCACTCATGATACATCTACTCAAGTCTTATCCACTAAGGTGATAGGCATCAGCAAGCAGATAGACCCATTCTACTGGTACCATCTGAATTACTGACCCATTAAACCTATGACAGAACCTACAGTGCTTAGTTTAAACTACTAAATTTGTGAATCAATTGTCATGCAGTAGTCAATTGGCAAAACACAGCATGATAACCAAATGGCCAGAATGCCAACCAAATTACATAAGCAAAAAGAAGAATGTATTGGCTCAAGGATCTGTGGGGTTAAAACAAACAGGGGCTGAATTGACCTCACAGACAGCAGCCCAGGAACTTGTGTTATCAAAACTTTCTCTGTTGCCTCTATTCCACATGCCCCCTTTGACAGAAAAGAAAATTTGTCTCCCTTGAGTCAAACTTTTAAGCTCTCAGAGAAAGTCTTTAACTCTGGTTAAGGACTGAATGGCTTAAGTCAGGTGACAAGCACCTGGCTCATAGTCTACAATGAAAGCCAAGTAATTCACCTCAAAAGAAGTGGCTCTGATGGAGAAACAAAACAACTTGAAACAATTATGATGATTTAAAATTCTATTTCTGTGTACTATCCTGAGCTCTTCTTATCCAGGGGTAGTATAAAATGTGAAATAAGAAACTTGGAGGAGTTTATTGTGCTAATATGCAATACTGTTTGTGGCATGGCTACCAGTGCTTTCACGCTGGCCATTTCACTGAACCCTCACAGCTATCCCAAGAGAAAAGTGACACAAATCTTGGATTATGAGTCAAGAAATCAGAACTCAGATAACTGGACACAGCTATCCCAGGAGAAAAGTGACACAAATCTTGGATTATGAGTCAAGAAATCAGAACTCAGACCACTGGAGTTACTTAGCTAGGATCACTTACATCTAGGGATCAGGGCTAGAAGCAATGAACAGAGCCTGGTCTTTAGGCTCCATATCCAGAGCCCCGTGTCCACTTTATATGAAGAGTAATGAAAACATTGGACTGGCATTTACTTATTCAAATTAAGAAAAAAATTAATTTGTATACATAAAATCTAAACATATGCATCATCAAGTTCCAGATATAGGACAGTAATAGATTAGATTCAGACAGGCAGAGACATTAACCACAATTTGAGAGTTGTTTTCTCTGTTGTCTGAGTGCCCTTGGACCTCATTTAAAGGAACTCATTTTAAAAAGGAAAACCAAAAACACCATATTTCTTGGAATCATGAATCCCTCTAAGAGCCAGGAGAGGCATGTGGTCCAGTAAATGCAATTAGCAGTCTCACTGTATATTCTGAATAGAGCAATCCGAAAGCTCACATTTTCAAAACACGCACTTCCAAGTGACCAGAGCACTGAGTGATTTCAAGTAGGCCTGGGTCATCTTCCTAGAGAGACTTTGGAATACATGAAAATATTTACTAAGTATCTCTAATGAACAACAAACACACTTCTCTAGGCACAAGGGGACATAAGCTTGAGAGACACAAGCAGAAGGCCAGGCCAGAGACATAAGGGATCAAGCAAGATGCAGGAAAACTCCAGCACTGTTCAAATTTAAGAACTTTATTTCATCTCATTTATAATCCTGGGTTAGAATGATTAGGTTAATACAGAAATCTTTATCTTCAGCTCCGCTGCTCCTGAACTCTAGGACTTTCTATCCAAATGCCTTCTCAACTTTATGCTTTGATATTTCATTGGGCCACCAAAGTAACATGACCAAAGCTGAACTTATAACCATCTCCCTCCATTCTCTACCTTCTGTGGTTTTGGGTGAGGGTGTTTAGGGGGAACAGAGGTGGTTCTTTTATTTGTGTATGTGTGTGTGTGTGTGTGTGTGTGTGTGTGTGTGTGTGTGTGTGTGTGTGTGTGTGTGTGTGTGTGTGTTTTGGAAGTGCTTGGGAATCAAACCAAGGGACCTGGGCATGCAAGGCATAAGATTTCAAGCATTGTGAGGTAAACAGCTATATCTTTATGTACATCTGTTGACCTCACAAAGCCTAAAACTGTCTTCCAAAATGTGCATCAAATTACTTGTGACACAAAGCTCCTGTGGACAGGTTTGGATTTTCCATATAGTTCACTCCCTTTATAAAGTTAACAGACATTTACTGAGTTAAGGTTCTTAGGGTTTAATCCATAGTTTTTCAGAAATTACGCTTCAATGTACTATTGCCTCTTATTAAAAAGCAAATTAAGTTGAGGTTGGTTTTTTATAACGTTTTTATTGTGAAAATACTGTACAGAGGGGTTACAGTTACATGGGCAAGGTAATGAGTCCATTTCTTATCAAGCATTGTTGCCTCCTTTGTTTTTTTCCCCTACCATCCCTTCCCTCTCACCTCCTCAACTACACTCCCCCCCCCACCCTCCCACGCCTAAATTGTAAAGTTCATTTTTCAAGATAGTGTCTTGTACATCTCATTGTTGCAATGAGTCCACCTGTATCCTTATTTAAACATTTTGTTTTTTCCCTTCCCATCCCCAAATTATACAGACATCAAATACAGCCTTCCCATGGGGAAGGAACATACAAAGCAACAACAAAAAATCACATGGTATCTTATAAATATGTTAGAAACAATGGCAAACAAGAAAAAAAACCACTTGTGACCCTATCTTGGGGTTCCTTTTGCTTAACTTCATCTTATCTGGTCATATCATATGTACACAGCTTTTGACCTTTTCTTCTTGTCCCAGACATATACTAGTTATTGCAAATAAGGGAAACCATGGGATTTATGTTTCTTTGGGCCTGGCTTACTTCACTTAATATAATTTTTTTCCAAGAAGGAGTTCATAGCTGGCACCTGTAATCCTAGCTATTCAGGAGACTGCGATCTGAGGATCAACAATTCAAAGCCAGCCTGGGCAGGAAAGTCCGTGAGACTCTTATCTCCAACACACCAGAGAACTGGAAGTAGCACTGCCGTGCAAGTGGTAGAGCCTAGCCTTGAGCTGAAGAGCTGAAGGACAGTGCCCAGGCCCAGAGTTCAAGCTCCACAACTGACCAAAATAAAGGAGTTCATCGTGTTTGAGAAAATGAGTCGAAAAGTTGTTTAACAAGGAATGTGGAATTGTGGTCCAGCAGGACTGGATAATGCACTCATTCTCTAAGCGGAAATACCAGCATTTCTATGAGGAGAAAAAGGAGTTGTGATCTGACTGCCTGGGAACCAACCCTTTCCTGTGGCACTGCAATGCTGCAGTTCCATTTGCAGCACATATGTGGGAGAGTGGAAGCCACAAGATGAAGGGTGGATTGAGATTGCAGCAGCATCTGGGGTCGGATTGAGAAGGAGGGTGTTTCTCGCATAGCACTGGAATCAATTTGCCTTTACTCTCCCTTGTCTTCAGTGGTTGAGCACCTGTTTCAGATTTGAGTTTTCATAGCAATCCCACAGGCTCACAAACCACACACAAGTATAGGCATGGAAGGTCTGCGGGTTGACTTCACTTTTTTAAAAGTAAAATCCAAATGTATGGGAAATCAAGGTTAAAGTCATAAAAGGCATGACTGCCTAAGATATTTACTCTCTCCGCAGATGGTTCGACCCTGCTCTGGAAATTTTTTTCTAGGGCTGACAAGTGTTATAGAGTGAGGGTAAAAGCCCCATTAACAGGGACCATTTGTCTGCATCTTCATTCTAGACTTCTGGTGCCTTAAGGGTCTGCACCTGCTCTATATCATAAATGAAGCATCACCTCAATAGATCATGTGAGTAGCTTCTTTCACTCAAGACCTAATTGCTCAACTATTTTCTGTAGTTTACGTTTTCTGTAGCTCACATTTCCCACTATCTCATTCTAGCGTACACTTTCTATTCATTAGCTTAATTTTTTCATATTCCTATATTTTTCTCCCCTCCCAGTTTTACTTATACTATCATTTTGTAATAAACAGTTCTTGCTACACTTAACCTGGATTACTCTGCTTCTCGCCATTGGCCAGCTGGGTGGCTGATTTTTATTCTCCAGAGCTGACTTCTTTGTCTCCCTTTCAGGAAGGATGCTTATCAAGTTCATCCTCTGTTACATGCAAGACCTAGGTGCATACTAAACTCTTAAATATAGCACCAAAATGGTTGAAAGCATGAAAAATCAGTGGAAAATGAAACCAAAGATGCTGCTAAAATAAACAAATAAATAAAATAATGACATAAATCAGGAGCTAAAATCCATTTAAAGTTTTGCTAACATTACCAATGCTCAAAAAATTGACATGGTATGTCTACCATCTTTACCAGATTTTTATGTTCAGTAACTTACTTCAATTAAATAACCTGTAGACTCTCTCACCTGCCAGAAGGCTTCATTCTCTGAATCAGAAAACAAAAGTTAACAATTACTTCTAGAAGTTAAGTGGGTATAACAATTCCTGGAAGCACAGTGAACTTTAGAAGGCAGAATTCTTCAGAGTTCTGTATAACCCATTCCACAATTCAGTTAAGGAAATTAATTCAGCTAATTCAGTTAAGGAAGCAGACTGGATGAATGAAGAGGAGAAGCAAGTGCTAAAGTAAAGATGACTTGGGAAACCACTGACAGCTGAAATTATTGTAGGTTTTTCCTCCAAAATGAAAAAAAAATGTACACATGAGCTCAATATCACTCACAAATAGTGACTGAAAGTCTACTATATAACAAATATTTCATTTGAGACTAAAAAAAAATACACTCCCCTGACCTCAAGAAGATAGTAGTTGAATAGGTAAAGACAAAGCCAATACATTTAAAGTATAGAGCATCCAATAATAGAAGTCCGATGCATGCATTGCCAACTCAATCTGAATGCCTCAAACATCCCAAAGGATGCATTGGAATGGGTCCTTAAAAAATATGGAAGAATTATTGGTTGATGGGGAGATTATAGCTCAGTGGCACACTACTTTCCTAGCATGTACATGGCCCTGGGTTTCATTCCCCAGCATTGAGGAAAAACTTACTGGAATATTCCAAAAACTATCTAAGAGGTATTATTATATATCTCATTATTTCCTAATAACATAGTCCAGTGTACATATCCTAAGGAATGAAAATACTATACTGACTTCCTAATCTAATCACATAAACAAGATTTCTGTACAAACACAGAACAATTATAAATAGCACCACAACATTGTAAGAGCAAGCTAAGTATTATATTTGTAACTATACTACTTCTGATTTGGCGTTGAGAAAAGAGAAACGGGAGATAAAAAATAGTCAAAAAAAACTTTATAAAGATTATCAAGGATGTCTCTGATTTAGCCAAGTATAGTGGCTCATATCTATAATTCCTAGCTTCTCAGGAAGTGGAGATCAAGGTTCAAAGACACCCAACCCTAACAAAAAATTACTCAAACTCCATGTTAATTAATAAGCCAGGCATGGTAAACCATGTGGGTGTTCTCACAGAGGCTATAGACAGATCAGTCTGAGGCTAGTCTTGACCAGAAACTGGAGACCTTACCTGAAAAATAACCAAAGCAAAATAGAGCTGGAGGCATGACTCAAGTGGTTAGAACGTATGTCTAGGATGCTCAAGGCCCTAAGTTCAAGGCTCAGAATGGAAAGAAAAAGAAAGAAAAGAAGAAAGGAAGGAAGGAAAGAGGAGAAAGAGAAAAACAGAAAAGAAGTAGTCATGAAAGGGGGAAGAGGATAGGGGAGGAGAGGAAAGACTGTCTCTGAACATCATAGAATTACAACCAGAATCCTAAAAAACTACTGACTCAGACCATCCCCCAGTAGATCAATGATAGAGCACTTGTCACTCATTCAAAATTCTGCATTTGAATTCTGCATTCTGAATTCTGCATTTGATCACTACTAGAAGCACATATATGGTCATATACACAGAGATAAAGAGAGAGACAGAGATAGAGACAAAGAAAGAAAGAGACAGAGAGAGAGACAAATATAAAAACAGAGACAGGCAGGCAGATACAAAGACAGAGATAGAACCAGTGAACTTAATGCTGTGCTCTTAGAGAAAAGTGAATCATCCAATAGAAAATGTCCTTATCCATATGTCAAAGACTAAAAAGAAGTTCATGGAACTATCTTCAAGTGAGTATTCCCAGTGCCTGGGTAGAGTTAGTGCTCAGTTATTTGTACATTAGTGGTCTTCCTGATCTGAAGGAGGAATTTAGGACAATCTTAGAGCATTGATTTCCAGGGAAGCAGCTAAAGATGAAGATGACTGCCATGAAGGGGTATCCAAGAGATAATCCAGAAAATCAGGAAGTAAGGGAAGGCCAGAAATGTGGTCCTGGAGGGCACTAGGTATGGTTGTATCAGGACGAGGGCTTCCAAACCAAAGCTATGAAAACAAGAGTTAAATGGGTCCATTATTTGATTCAAGGGCAAGGATTAATTGGTTCTTAATGATTTGGATTTTGGGGTCCCTTTGAGAAATTGATGAAAGGGTTTTTACCCAGAAAAACAAAAAGTGTATACAAGCAGTTCTGCTTGGAACTTCAAGGGAATCCCAACCCCCAGATTAAGAACCTCTGATTAAAGACTCAATGTGAAGCTGGACTTGGGGCCTTGATTGCCCACAGAGAGCTTTAGCAGTCACTCCATAGGCACTGGGGAACCAGTAGAGATGATTCACTATCACATTTCCCAAGTAGTTATAGTTTTCCCTTCCAATGGGAGCACCCCTCCAGAAATCTGTACATTTTTAACAGATTGAAAGAGAGATTGGAAAGAAGTGCATAGATAATTGAGCTCCTTGTTGGCCAGAAACATTGGCAACCAGATGCACCATCAGGCTTCAAAGGCTGCTGACTGCAGAACCCAGATGCAACTCAATGAGGCCATGGGCGTCAAATCCACAGGCAAATATTTTGGCCTCAAAAGTTCCTGGAGCAGGCTGGATGCTGAATGGAGCTGAAACAAGCTCAGGGAAAACACAGCTGTCTCTATGACCATATCTAAGAGGCCTGGGGTGAAAGGTCCCCTGTTGTAGAATATAGGGAGAGAGAGGCACCAAAAACAAAAGAATCTACCTAGGAAGTAGTGAGAGATAGGAAAGAAAGCAGAAAAAGACAGAAGGACCTACCAGAACCCTCGCTGTAGAAAACACAAACTGAATTGGAAACAGATACAAAAGTAGAAATAAAAAGAAAGTGATATTTAAGGGCCAAAAGTACTAACAAGGAAGAGAGAAAAGGTTAAAGAATTCTTTTGTTCTTTTCTACAATTAAACTTAAAGGATGTCTATCATTTCTTGAGTATCTACTACATGTAGGAACATATTCAATATCACTACCTACAATAATACAACACAAAAAAAGATGGCATCGTCACGTTGCAATGTTAAAAGGTTATGTTGAGATACTTTCTGGCTTTGTCTTATGCCAGGGGTTCATAGGTAATACTATTAAAAGGGGAGACTTTTAAGAGATGGGGCCTACTGGGAGGTAATTAGCTCATTGTGTATACCACCCTTTGATGAGATAAGTGCAGTTCATGGGACACTGGTTAGTTCTTATGAGATGGTTGATATTAAAGAGCAACCCTGATCCATTCATCTACTGAGGGGCATCTGGGTTGGTTTCACATTTTAGCTATGGTAAATAATGCTGCAATAAACATAGTTGTGCTGGTAGCTTTAGTATGGTCTTGTTTGTGATCATTTGGGTAAATGCCCAAAAGTGGGATTGCTTGGTCATAGGGGAGCTCTATGTGGAGTTTTTTTGAGGAAACTCCATACTGCTTTCCAAAGTGGTTGAACAAGTTTACACTCCCACCAACAATGCAGTAAGGTTGCCTTCTGTCCACATCCCCTCCAGCATCTGGTGTTATTAGAGTTCTTGATTATAGCCATTCTAACTGGAGTGAGGTGATATCTCAATGTTGTTTTGATTTGCATTTCTTTTATGGCTAGGAAAGTTGAGCATTTCTTCATGTGTCTATTGGCCATCCTTCTTTCCTCTTCAGAGTAGTTTCTCTTTAAGTCTTTAGCCCACTTATTTATTGGGCAGTTGTTTCTTTGAGGATTTGTTGTTTGGGGATTTCATTTTTTGAGTTCCAGGTATATTTTAGATATGAGACCCTTGTCCGTTGTATGGCTAGTGAAGATCTCCCAATCCATGGGCTTTCTATTGATCTTGCTAGCTACACAATGGAATTCTATGTCTCCATCAGAAAGAATGACATTGCACTATTTGTTAGGAAATGGAAAGACTTGGAAAAAATTATATTAAGTGAAGTAAGCCAGGCCCAAAGAAACATAGGTTCCATGGTTTCCCTTATTTGCAATAACTAGTATATGTCTGAGACAAGCAGCAATGGTCAGATAAGTTGATGTTAAGTGAAATGAACCCTAAGATAAGGACTCAAATGTTTTTTTCTTTCTTGTGATTGTTTCTAACATATTTATAAGATGATTTCTTTGTTGCTTTGTCTGTCCCTCCCCCTGTTTTCACTGTATTTAATGTTGGTATAATTTGTGGAAGGGAAGGGAAAAAACAAAATGTTTAAATAGAGATACAGGTGGACCCATTGCAACAATGAGATGTACAAGACGTTATGTCGAAAAACAAACTTTACAACTTGCAGGGGTGGGGAGGGGGAGGGGAAGCAGGGAGGATGGGAGGGCGGGATGGTAAAGGGAAACAAAGGAGGAGGCAACAATGCTTGATAAGAAGTGGATTCATTACCTTGCTCATGTAATTGTAACCCCTCTGTATAGTATTGTCACAATTCAAAAACACTTATTAATTTAAAAAATAAAAATAAGTAAATAAATAAATAAAGAGCAACCCTGATTCTCTGGGGATGACTAACCTCCCTTTTCCTAACATCCTCCCAACATGACAGTGTTTACCATAAAGTCCACTCCAGACCCAATACCATGCTGTTTGGAATTTCAGCCTCCATCCCTGAGCTAAATAAGCCTATTTTTAAAAATGAGCTATACAGCCTTAGGTATATCATTGTAGCAACATAATATGAAGTAATATAGTAACCTAACACCCAATAGACACTTGAACATAGTCACCAAGTCAGCAACAGAAGAACTGAGGTTTAAACCCAGATCTAATTTAGTCACACATGCTAGCACCTCTTGTCTTTGTCCCAGAGCTCATATTTGTAAACCAAACACAACTAAAATGAAGACAGATTACATGAACTATGAACCAAAAGAAAAAAGACCAACTGCCCATCCATGCCCAGATATTTGTGGAGTAGGTTGCTGGAGAAGGGAAGAGATTGCTAGCTACCGTAACTACACACATGATGATTGCTGGGACACCTTACACCCCACTGTGCAGAGCGGGATCTGTGGGCACGTGTGGAAGCTTGACAGTCCGGAGACACAGCATCTTAAATCAGGTGATACAACTAAATGTTTTGGGGCTTCTAAAATATCCAAGGAGAGGCAGCAGAAAGCTATGGATGCTAAGCTAGACAGAGAAGGTGTGAATCCCAATGTCATCTGCTACCTTGACAACCAATGAACCAGTCAGCTTCACTAATAAGGACCAAACCACATCTTTCTCAGGGCTTATGCAATGATTCTGAAGAAGAGTAAATACAGTGTATCTAGCACAGCACTCAGTATAAACTCTCGAAACCAAGCAATCTTACACTCTACCTTTTTTCATCACTCTTCTCTACTTCTTATGTTCTCAGAAAATCTATTACCACAGCCTCAGCTCTCTGGCTATAGCTTATTCCCTCATTTCACCTATAGTTAGTGTCTACTATACTAACAAAGCATATTTTCATAGAATTTTATAATCTACACATTTTCATCCTATGTAACAGCCTCTCTCTTTACCATGGTGCTGGGAGAAACAAGAATTGTTGTTCTTGTGCTAATTATGTTGGAACAAAGGTTTACAGAGTTCATGTGATGGGTCCCAGTCACCTAGCAGAGTAAAGGTAGAGCTGGCCTCACATTTCATTGTAATTGTATCTACTTAACATAGGATGGTCAATTAGAAACAAAGAATATAAAATTAAATAAGACAAAAAACTATTGCTTTCTGGAGGCTCATAGTCCTGTGTGGAAACAGAGTCATAAAATATATAGATACTTTGGACAATTTGCCACCTTTGGGATTCATTTTCTTGATTCTTATTCTTGATTCCTGGTCCTCTATGGAGGAATTCTCCAACTCCATGTGGAGAATCATCTAGCACAAAATTTAATTTTATTGAAGTTTGGATGTTGAATGTCCCCCAAAAAGTCCATGTGTTCAGGGATGGTCCTGTGGTTTTACTACTAGAAGACAGTGTTATCTTCTGGAAGTGAAGTCCAGGGTATGAAAAGATCAATGTATGAAAAGGATGGTGGGAACCTGGTCCTTTTCTCTTTCTGTAACAAGGATTGTGGGGAGCTGGTCTTTTTCTCTTTCCCTTTTGCTTCCTGGTTATGAAATGATCGGTTTTCTTCAACACGTGACTGCTCCAGAACAAGCCTGAGGCAATCAGTCCACTTGATCATGGAGTAGAAACTCCAAAACCATGAGCCAAACAAAACAAACCTTTCTTCTCTTCATAACTTAATTAGCTCAAGTGTTTTGTTACAGTGATGGAAAGATAACAAAAGCACTGGTCCCCACAAAACATCTCCTCATGCTTTGATTTCAAAACTTGCCTTGTAAGACACAAAATTACATTCCTACATTGAATTTATTCAGTCAACAAACATTTGATAAGCATAAACCATGTGTCAGTTGTGTGTCAATGAGATACTAGGAATATAACATCAATGAGAAGAAAAAAATTCCCTGAGTTCCAGAAACATATAGTCCAGGGTACAGACATAGAAGAAAATGGGACTGTTATGATGCTTTCAGATGCAAATAATAGAAGAATAAACCGTAATTGAAAGCATGACTTGTCACTCATGGAGCTCTCTTCTCATACAGGAGACAATAAACATCATGTCTCAATGACGTTATAAAAGCTCAACTTCTTCCAATCCCAGCATGTTTAGCACGGGAACTTTTCTCAAAAGCCCACAGAAGATGTCTTCTCTCCACAGAAGATGGCAGTTACTACATCACAGGTGCATCCCTAAACCAATGACTGAAAGTGGGACAGAGTTGGTATGAGCAGACCCTCATGACTTCCTCCTGGAGTTGGGGTAGAATTTCATCTCCTGGGTTCCTTAGGAAAGAAATCAGTGGCTGACCAAAATCAGATTCTCATTGCAAGTAGAAGGAATGAGACAGCCAACAGTTCCTGCAGCATATAGCTCACCACCTTAAAGAAGAGAAGGAATCTCAAGATAGAACTGTCCTCCAAGACACAGCCCTTGCAAGCTGTGCTCAAAATAGAAAGACACAGTTCTGAAAAGCTGTACTTTCAGATGAGGTTTAAGGAAGAACTGGAATTCTGAGTGGGGTCGGGGAGAGTGTAGAGCAGTCATATTTCCAACCTCTCTCATAGGCCTCTGGCATCAGCTGACTCTGGTAGGAGAGTACTAGCCCCTTGAGGCAGTATTCAAACCAGGTCTCAGGGCCAGGGATGACAGGCTGCACTAAGGGAAGTGTGACTTCCTCGGGCAAGCAAAGGCCAGCTATCCAATCAGAAAGCCAGAATTGAGCTTTATAATACACTGTGTCTACAGTTTCTATATTCAAACAGCCTTGAGTTGACATCCAAGTTTTGCTATCTAATAGACAAATAGGTAAGCTCCTTGAATCTCAGTCTCCTTGTCTCCAAATTGAGTGCCTTCTTGCTAGTGAGAAACCAAAAACACAGGCAGAGAAGTAACAATGCCTGGCATACACGTGTGAATGATCTTTATCATTAGATAGAATAACAGAATGGAGAACTTTTAAGTAGAAATAGAGCCAAGATTAAAAGCAGGAAGATGAACAAATGATGAGCCAGAATTCAGAACTCAAAATCAGAAATTAAATGTTCTCTTGATAATGTGCAAAATCCCAATGCCTCAAGGGATTTTCGCAGAATATAATTAGGACGCCCCCATGTTACAGATCAGGAGCAGATCACATAGCCAGGGCCAGTCCCATTCCTGCCCTCTCTGCTGCCAGAACTCTCTCACACAGAATCTATGGACTCCAGCCACCACATGTGTCACTTAGAACTATGGCCTTGGGTAAGGACGGTAGAAGCAGGCAGACAATTTTGGGCCAAGAATAGTTATATATTGTTCTTCAGAAATGCAGTTATTATGATGTTATTCAACTGAGATGAGACTATCAAAAAATATAGATTTCTATGAGATTAAAAAGTATTACCAATTAGGGAACTAACTATTGGCCAGTTTACCCAGGACAGAGGGTAAATTCAATACTTATCCAAAGAAAGTCTGGAAAACTCAGGGTGCATTGGTCCACCTTGCTTGGACTTACTCCATTAACACCCTTGTTGAATGTTGTTTGGAGTTGGAGGGCTTGCCCTCAGCCTGAGCACTGTCCCTTAGCTTTTTCGCTAAGGCTGACCTTCTAGCCCTTGAACTGTAGCTCCACTTTCACCTTTTCGGTGACTAGTTGAAGAGTCTTACATACTTTTCTGCCTGGGCTGGCTTCAAATCTCAGATCTTAACCTCCTCAGCAGCTAGAGTGTGAGCCAAACTAATGTTTAATGTTTCTAGGGAATCAACTTCCTTTCCCTACTCCTGACAATCATGTAGCACCTTCATATGGCAGATGTAGACGGAACAAAAGAGCCTCAACTTGAAAACCTATTTCTAATAATCATTTAATTGCAGTTATAAATGTGTGAATGGATAGACAGATATACAGACAGACAGACAGATACACACACACACACACACACACACACACACACACACACACACATACACATACATACAGTAAGTCAAAAGCATCCTCTGCACAGTCAAGACAAAAACCCTGCCACTATACTCCAAGAAGCATTGTCAAGGCCAACTCTGGTATTATGAAAGTACTTTATGCATTAGAAAGTTCTCTAGAAATAAAAAGGACAACCATTTGATATCATGGAAGGAACGGAGGTTTTCAGCACACAAGATCCTTGTTTCAACTCTGGCACATCACCTCTCTGGGCACATTATTTTATGTCTCTGAGATGACCCCTATCTATAAGATGGAGATTCAAATTACCAGTCTCATAGAATATTGAAAAGATTAAAAGAGACAGTGCTTGCAAAGTGCCTGGCATATCTGGAGCTCCACAGTATTTGTTCCCTTCCCCATGATTATAAGACATTCAAAGACTTAATGATAGTTTTTTGCAGTTAATGCCATGAATAGCGTCATTATACTTGCTTCCTGAAGTGCAAAGCCACAATAACACTCCTCCCTGCTCCCAGGGCCCCTTTGATGTTGGAGGGGGTGGGGAAAGATGTTATTTCCACTTGGTATAACCAAGTCCGAAAAGGCTGCCCAGCTCCTAGCCACAGAGGAATGGATTAGGGAGGGCTGCACTGGAAAGTCACAGTGACCCTTGCCAGCAGAGATGCCAAGTCTCTGACTTCCACAGCTATTTATTTATTCCTTCAGTAAGTCACACAAAATGAGATGAGACTTTTTAAAATAACTCCTAAAGTTACCAAATACACACACGCACACACACACACACACACACACACACACACATGTAGAGAGCTGCGAGAGGCCGCACCTGGAAGATGGCGCCGGCTTCCGCCCTCCGCCTTCCCGATGGCGAGTGCTCTCGTGGTAAACAACTCCTGATATGGCTAAGGCGAAGAATCTGGCTTGCTTCTGTGCACCTGAACCTATTGGCGGTTCCCACGTGGCGTATCAGGGTTGGCTACCCAGCGGGTATTTAAGGCTGTGGGGAATTCTCCCCGGGGTTGGGGTCAGAAGATTACTAAAAGGTCCTGAATAAACTGCGGAGAGAAGAGTCCGGTGTCGCGTCGTCATTACCGGCCGAGGCGGTAGCGACACGTGGTGGCCCGTACGGGGACTCAGCCACAACCCCAACGAGGACTCAGAACTCTCTGTGGTCAGGGTGGTGCACCGGTAAGTTCCCAGGTAAAAGGGGAATCCGCCACAAGAGCGGGGATAAGTCCCCAGGTAAAAGGGGAATCCGCCACAAGAGCGGGGAGTAAGTTCCCAAGTAAAAGGGGAATCCGCCACAAGAGCGGGGGGATTTTTGCTCTTCTCGGTAGATAAAGAGAGAGTGAGAACCCGGGGCTAGTCAGTAGAGTAGCCAAACGTGAAAGTAAAAGCTTGTTTACCAGCTTTAAATGTTTGAAACATGGGCGCTTCTTTTTTGCACCCAATTTTTTTGGCTCTCAATGAGCTACTGCACTCAAAAAAGTTAAAAATAAAAAAGAGTACTTTAGAGAGATTTTTGAATGAATGTGACACCGTTGCCCCATGGTTCGCTGTCTCTGGAAGCCTCACGGTGGCCTCTTGGGAGAAACTAGGGAGGGACCTAGATTTTGCCTCTGAACAAGGAACGCTTAAGAGCGGAGTGAGACCAATATGGAAACTGATAAGAGGCTGTCTCGAGGACCAGCGTTGCAGTGAGGCGGTAGAGAATGGTCAGGCCGCCTTAGAAATGCTGCAGGAAGAAAGATCAGAAAGGGCAGACAGCGAAAAGGAGGAGAGCAGGGGGGGGTCATGCCCTGATTTTGCCGAACTAGAGACCTCTGAGTCTACAGACTCAGAGGAATTACAATCAATCATAGAACAAATAGAAAAAACAAAGATAAGAAAGAGGAGGAAATGGAAGGAGAGAGAGGACCCAGATAAAGACGAATGCACGCCCTCCGTGCACCGCCCCACACCTTCGGCCCCTCCGCTCTATGCGGAGGACCCTGGAAGTGGCAGCCCCGGCTGTTCTTTCAGCCCAGGCGTGTGGAAAGCGGTCAGAACCGAGTTACATCTAGCCTGTCCAATATTTCAGGATCCACAGGGACAGCGGTATCATGAACCCTTAGATTTTAAGGTGATAAAATCTTTAGCTGAGTCTGTGCGGACATACGGAATTACGGCCTCCTTTACTGTAGCCCAGGTGGAGGCCCTAAACAGACACTGCATGACACCCGGTGATTGGAGTGGGCTCGCACGAGCTTGTTTGAGCCCAGGTCAGTATTTAGATTGGAAGGCCTTTTTGATTGAATTTGCTAGTGAAGAGGCTGCGGCCAATCAGGCTGGGGGAAACCCAGCTTGGGATAGAGATATGCTGCTTGGACAGGGGAGATTCGCCAATCAGCAGATAGGCTACCCGGTCCAAGTTTATGAACAAATCAATAAAATTGGCATAAAGGCATGGAAGGCCTTACCAAATAAAGGCGAGGTGAGTGGCAATCTCACCAAAATCCTGCAGGGCTCTATGGAGCCGTTTTCGGACTTTGTTGCTCGTATGGTTGAGGCCGCTGGCAGAATTTTTGGTGACCCAGACGCAGCCATGCCATTAATTAAACAGCTTGTTTACGAGCAGTGCACTAAGGAATGCAGAGCCGCCATAACCCCATATAAGAACAGGGGACTAGAAGCATGGATGAAAGTTTGCAGAGAGCTGGGCGGACCACTAACTAATGCTGGATTAGCTGCTGCTGTGGTGCAATTAACCCAGAAGAAGAGGGGCTGGGAAGTTGGCTCAGTGGTAGAGCGCTTGCCTTGCATGCCTGAGGCCCTGAGTTCGATTCCTCAGCACCACATAAGCGAAAAGAAAAAAGCCGGAAGTGGCGCTGTGGCTCAAGTGGTAGAGCGCTAGCCTTGAGCTGAAGAGCTGAGGGACAGCGCCCAGGCCCAGAGTTCAGGCCCAGGAAAAAACCTATTTAAAAAACGCTGCAAATTTGTCTAAACAGTTGTTTAGTTATCTTTTAGGTAATTGAACTGGGGAGTTCGACAGCCTGATGGAACAGCTCAGGGTTGCCATCGTCGTGGTGAACTCGACCCGAGTGGATGCCGGATTGGCGGAGGGGTTATCTTCATGGATCTCCGCTGCTATGAATCATCTCAAGGAGGGGGCGGGTTTGGGAGCCCTGACAGGCCTCCTGGTGTTAGCCTCCTTGGTATGTCTGTGGTGCATTTGCCAAATTAGAGGTTCTCAGCGTCGCAGTGCAGCCATGGTTATCCAAGCCTTTACAGTCATTGGAGCAGGTCAGTCCCCCTAAGCGTGGCTTGCCACTCTAAAACAATGAGCACAGATTGCAAAGCCAAAGTACTGCAGTCGAGAGGCATGAGTTTTGCCCTCGAGGAGAGCATGTTTGATTGCACACGGGTTCGATTCGCCTTTTCCCGTCCTTGTGAAAAACGAATCAATGGACAGGCTGAGTCATCCCTAGAGAAGGTACCCTCTGGGAGAAGGCTTGTATGCAGTCCTTGCAATTGCACAACAGGGATCAGACCTCTGTTCTCATCTGTGTTCTTTAAACAAAAAAGGGGGAACTGTAGAGAGCTGCGAGAGGCCGCACCTGGAAGATGGCGCCGGCTTCCGCCCTCCGCCTTCCCGATGGCGAGTGCTCTCGTGGTAAACAACTCCTGATATGGCTAAGGCGAAGAATCTGGCTTGCTTCTGTGCACCTGAACCTATTGGCGGTTCCCACGTGGCGTATCAGGGTTGGCTACCCAGCGGGTATTTAAGGCTGTGGGGAATTCTCCCCGGGGTTGGGGTCAGAAGATTACTAAAAGGTCCTGAATAAACTGCGGAGAGAAGAGTCCGGTGTCGCGTCGTCATTACCGGCCGAGGCGGGTAGCGACACACACACACACACACACACACACACACACACAAATCTGCTTGCTCTAGCAGAGGAGAGGAGAAAGGGGAGGAGGACTTGTACTGAATGCTTCTTTTCCTTGCAGGGATTTTGTAATCTTTCACTGCTAAAGGATTTCATTCATTCACCAACCAACTTATTGAGCCAGGTATATTGTTTTTCCAGCATCTACTTTGTGTTCCACCTGGCACATAATAGAAAGGAACAGTTTGGGCTTGGTAAGGGACTCATAGACACAAAGCAACACATAGCCCCACTGAAGGTGAAAGTATATTGGTAGAGTTAAGTTGGAAGGTGACAGAGTCAAATAAAAGGCTTAGAAGGTCCAACTGGGGCAGGGCTGGAGGTGGGCCACACTGTCAGTTAATCAAGCATGTGACAGGGACTGATCCCCTGGGATTAAGGTTATCTTCTGCCTTTGCCTGGGCACATGGCCTTTTCTAAAGCATGGCCAGAAGGAGAGAGGTGGGCATAGAGGAGAGCATGCATATGACATCAGGCTCTACTTCTAAAGAGAAAAGTCCACACACTGTTTCCCTTCTTTCCCTTCTTCCTTCTTGGTGGAACCCAGACTTGGCAATGAGCAGACTTAAACCAGGGGCCGAAAGAGCGACAGCTAAGAATAGCAGCATTATGAGTAAAGAAGCCTAGGTCTTTCCTTTATAAATTCATAGAGCCAGCACAGTAGTGAGATCCTTATGCAACAGAAAACTTCACTTCTAAATACAAACCACTCTACTATCTCCTGTCTCCATTGCTTGCAGCAGTATCTGCAAGTCACTCAGATGTTGTAACAGCACGAAATCTCCAGTGTCTTATGGAGGGCAGTCCATTTGGATGCTTTCTGGATCTCAGATTCTGCTATTCTTCACTCCTCTCAGCTGGGGTTGTTTGGAGTCGCAAGCACAAGCCCCAAACTGACTGAGGTAGGAAGAATTTGAGTCGCCACCTGCTAGGGTCTCAGCCTCAATTCTCATTAATGGTTTGACTAGGGTGTTTCATCCAATTTTATTTTTTGTTTTCACTTTTAATCGGGCTCCCTAGTTCCTATTCCAGGCAAAAGTCCATCCAAGAACACTGTGGGACAGATTTTGTTAATTCATACAGCCATTTCCAGTTAGCACAAGAGCTAACATAGGACAAATATTCATAAGATGTTTAGGGAGGAAAAAGAGAATTAATAATATTATATTCTCCACTATTGCCTTCCACCAAGGCCACTCATATTTTTTCAGATTCTTCTCCCAAGACTAAGAGGACTAACAAGGAGTCCTATTGAAAGGCCTGTGTCCTTCTTCATCATTCTTCTGAGTAGCCTTCTCGGGATCAAATAAATTCTCAGGCATGGTACAGCTGACATCCAAGTTCCCCTCCCTTCTCTGTATGTGTGTGTATGTCTGTGTGTCTTCTGTCCAAGTGCATGAGGCCAAAGGATCATGGATTAAAATCTCTGAAACCATGAGGCAAAATAAAGAATTCCTCCTTATGCAAGGTCTGTCAAATATTTGGTCACAGCAATAAAAAAACAACTAACACACTAGGATTCAAAAATCAAAGACTGGAAATGGGCCAGTGGCTGAGACGATGACATCCATAGGAAAGGTGAATTAGGATCTGTAGGCTGAACAAACATTAGACTTGGAAAAAAGTATAGTCAAAAAATACCCACCTCAAGATGGTGTTCAGAGATCAAATGCAACATTTTGTATTCAAGAATCTGCTCTAAGAGAATAGGCTGGACAGAATTAGAGAAGCCAGAAGACAGAGACTAGAAAAGAGGAATGTAAGAAATTACTAATAGGCTGACTATAGGAAGTTCATAGCTTGGAACAAATCCATGAAGGGTCCTGAGATCAATCAAACAAGTCTGTCTACCAAACATCTCTTAGGAAGAACATCTCCTAGCATGCCAGTTCAGTTCCTCCAAAAATGAGGAGCTAAATAGTGTTAGAAGCACAAGAGATTTGTGGTGAGCAATGACTGTAAAAGAAAGGGAGAGGAAGAAGCAGTAGCCAGGGGAAGGCTTCATGTTGCATGATTGGGTGGAAGAGCTTCACACTGTGGTTGATCTCAAGAAAGGATCCATCAGCCCAGTCAGGAGCTTCAGTGAAAATATTCCCACCAATCACATGAAAGCTGGGTAGAAATGGCAGCTAGCTTAGTCCTTGCCATATAGGAACTTGATTCATAGTTCCCAAACTGAATTAGAAGTTGGCTAAAATGTGTTACACCTAACTTAGCATTGCTCAATATCTTTCTGTAGTAATAGAAATGTTCTATTTATAGTCTATACTGTATGGTAGCCACAAACAACAGGTTGCTGTTAGCAATTTGAACTGTGATTAGTGACACTGGGAAAATAGATTTTTTTAATTTAAATTAAGTATTTTTAATGGGATTTCTTGGTTCCTTTGTGCCAGTTCTGGGGCTTGATCAGGGTCTGGGCACTGTCCCTGAGCATCTTGTGCTCAAGGCTAGTGCTGTACTTCTGGTTTTTCTGGTAACTAATTAGAGATAAGAGTCTCACAAACTTTCTGGACAGGTCTAGCTTCAAACCACAATCTTCAGATCTCAACCTCCCAAGTACCTAAGATTACAGGTGTTAGCTATCCGGACCTGGCACGTAATTTTTAATAGTCAGCTACCATAAAAGACAATACAGATAAAGTCTAGTTTTCTTACCTGAAGAAACTAAGGCTCTGAGACTTGAGCTCAGTTGATTTAGGGACAGCCTTCTAGAAATCCATTACTTCTGACTCAGGATATGGGGCTTTCATTTCCAGTTGCTTTACATGTTTAAGGGGTCCCAGGCTCTGATTCCTCCCCCCCGCTCCCCACCCCAAACACTTCACAGCCAAATGCATCTTTCTTAATGACCAGTTGCTTGTCTTTGATCCTTGCTCTTGCCTATGGATTTGTGCATGACTCCTGTGACCTTTGTTGCCTAAAAAGTTTTCTGATCTACTTTTTCATGTAAAATGCAGGTGCTCGTCTATGATTATTTATACTGCTACCACCTGCTCCCAATACTTGACCTTAGTGTACTGCAGTTAAGAGTTGAAAAATTCCTCTGCCTGGCCAGGACTGCAACCTTTCTGTTAATCTAGCTAGAACTCCTACTGAGCCTAGGGTTCAGAATCCCTCTTGGGTCTTTTACTCCTCTCTAATCTAATCCGTCACCTGCAGTCCAGATGGGGAGACCACAAATCTCCAGGAATGCATTCCTAGCAAAGGACATGTGATTGCTCCAAGGCTTACAATGCATTTCAAGACCTGGAATCTGGCAGGCTCAGAGAATATACAATCCTTTTGGACCAAATTTGGGAGAACCCTCTAAAACACAGAGGCTAAACCTGAGACCAAAACACTGGATCCAAAAACATCTTAAATGACAACCAATAATGCCTCTCCCCAAATCATTCCCATCCCCGTTTCTCCGAATCTGCTGCTTTTAGAATAAAATGATTACCAATTGTAAAATTCTAGTAGATTTTCTTCTTATATGCAATCTCCCTTTATCCTGAATTGCTTCAGCTACTAAATGTTGATTCAATCTGCATCTCTTAGCTACGTCTTACCAATTCTTTACATTCTTTTTTACAAAGTGTTAACATGATAGAATGAATTGTTGAATGGGTAAGTATGCCTATCAGGCAACAGAAAATGGAAAAGTATAAAGTGATCAGGGAAGTTGAGCACTGGGTTTGAAAATGGGTGTTATTTACTGGGACCTTACTTGACAGAGCTCTGTGTGTGCCACAGATAATGAGATTGACTGTTGACTGATGCTGAGCAGGGCTCAGCCACAATGAGTTTATTGTCTACGTTACCCAACTAATGCGGCAAGTGGCCCAAATTACTAATATGGTGAGTTGCATTTATTTATACCTTCAGTGTAACCAAATTATATACTAGAAACTCATCTGCCTTTAAAAACTTCATAATGGGCTGGGAAGGTGGCTCAGTGGTAGAGTGCTTGCCTTGCATGCATGAGGCCCTGGGTTCTATTCCACAGCACCACTAAGCAGAAAAAAAGCGGGAAGTGGTGCTGTGGCTCAAATGGTAGAGTGCTAGCATTGAGCTGAAGAACTGAGGGACAGCACCCAGACCCAGAGTTCAGGCCCCATGACCACCAAAAACAAAAACAAAAACAAAGCTTCATAATGCATGAAAATTAATCACAGCTTTTATATATTGAATAATTTTGTGTTGTTTGGACTAAGTCTGCGTCTAGGTAAGGCAGAAACCATGGGACATAGAAAACATTGTTCATAATGTAATGAAATAATTAATCATTGAAACCAAGCCCATCTTGGAAGTAAAGAGGAATATTATTAATAATTATGCAGAGGAAAGGGACCAAGGAAGGATTATTCCTAACAAACCAGTGTGTGGTCACACTTTTCTTCATTAAAGCCATTTCTCTCTTATCCCTCTATGGTTGGCAAACTGTGGGAAAGTGGAGGAAATAATAAAGCCAATTACCCATTGAATGTTGAGTGCTGAACACTGCCCAGAAACTACATCCTGTGGGTTATGGTAGAAAAACTGAGACATAGAAGATGAAAAGTAATTAAAGCCAAGGATCTTAGGAAAACCTAGGACAGAAATGCTAAGTCTGGAGGACCAACAGAACTGAGCAATGACAAAGGTCCCGACCTTTGGGCATACAAGTGTTACCTGTTAGATTATTGCTTCTATCTCTGCTGACCTGTGAGAATCATGTGGGGATAGCTTAAATGATTCTTTAAGCTGAAAAAGTCCTGGCTGCCTGAATGCCACTGCTGATACTTCCCAGGCTTTTTGTTCTACAGTATGGCAGCCTTTGGTATAAATAGAACATGTGTCTAGAAGAAAAGACCCTTAGCCTTCACTGGTACACAGAGGGTCCCAGAGGTTGTATATATCATTTATCCAGGAATATAGAGGACAAAAACTCATAGCAAATATGAAATGATTTTTCAGTTTTCTAGTTTTGCTGAACAGTCTCTTGAGATTCTGTGGGTGATAATATATATGGCTCCATTTTGAGGGCAGGGGTCTAGGAGCATTCTAAATGGTAAAAATAAATAATGCCCATACATCTTTAACAGACTAGTTTTCCATCCCAGACTATTCACACATATAAATAAAAGAGAATTCTTTTTATTATCTTTTTAAAATTGGCTTCATACACTTACTCAGAAGAGAATGGAATAGTTTAATCCTCAGATTCCAGGTTTAATTCCAAGGAATATTCTTTCTGTGATCCAACGTCTTCGATTAGCTCTTTAAGAAGGAAAAATCTCTGTCAGAACTAGAATCTTACCCTTTCATAACACTTAAGCTGTAACAAGTAAGGCAATTGAAGTCCAAAGGCATGGCTATCAATGTTGAGATAGGCACTCTCCATGTGTGAATTAAAGGTTAGTTCTGATTGGTACCTAGTTTAGTATAGAATCAGCGGAAACATGGTATAGCATAAAAGAAATGAGGATTTGATGTCAATTTCCCTGAATTTCTGTCTGGATTCTACTTTTAACTCTGAGACCCTAAATAAGGCCTACTATAATGATTATCCTGCTCCCTACTTTATAACATGCCTATCAAGAAAAGGGGCTTATGTTGCCAATTTACAAGCACCCTACCTAGGATTCCCTTCCCAGCACAGCTTGTGTCCTTCCTCTTTCTCTAAATGACAGATTTCCCACCCCATTAATCATTAAAGTCAATTCAACCAATCCAGGTTTCCTCCATCCCTGGCCCATTCAGAGGAGAACATACAGGAATTTTTAAGCTCTAGACAAGAGCATCACTTGAGGCATTTGTCAGAAATGCAGTTTTAACAGAATTAGAGAAAAGCCAGATTTCTGTATCTGAATATGCATCCTTCTTTCTTTCTCCCTATCACACTTTGCATCCAAGACTCACAGGCAACTGGACTAGAATCCACACTTGGGAATATCCTACTAGAGACTAGTTACTTCAATGCACTGTCTCAGGAGTTCCTGAGTGCTAGAATCAAGTAAGGAGAAAATAGAAACTACAAATTCCAGAATCTTCCACTTCTATGGACAGTAATTCAACAAGGAGAGCCTGGCAGCTGTATTTGAACAGACTCACCAGCCATTCTGCTATTTAACCCAATTTGTAAACCTTTAATTCATCTTGCAAGATCATGGCCCCATCCACTCTGATGTCAATGGCCAATTTGTATTAAACCACCCAAAGCCATTCTGGACCAAAAGTTATTTTCCTGTAAGAGGAGAAGCATTTGTTTTTAAATCTAGCATTCCCATCAGAGTCTGTCATGCATACAGCATTACTCACAGGTGTTCACTATGACTTTGCTTTTTATTGCCAGTTGGGATTTCAAGCCAGTCAGCACTTTTGGTGTTTTTGTTGCTGTTGTTACTTGCTTTGGGGTTTTTTTGTTTAATGTGTACATGTTGGTTTGGGTTTTGTTTGTTTGTTGTTGGCTTTGTTTTCTGGTATTTATTATTAACTGAATGGCGGTACTGCGGTTTGAACTCAGGACCTGGAGTTTTGAGGACAATTGTTCTATCACATGAGCCACAGCCTCCAGCCCTTTTTGCCTTCATTTATTTTTACAAATATTTTGCCTTGGTTGACCTCCTACCAAAATTCTCTTACTGATGTTTTCTTTCAGGGTAGTGCTACTCATTCCAGTTCCACTATGGTATGCTTTTGTAAAAACACAATATATAATTAGTGATAGCAAATTCCTTACACACAAATGTATTCATTTCATCACTAAGGCAATGTTGGAAGAAATGGAGTTCACAGATTCCAACTTTGTTTTCAGAGAGGTGAAATATAGCTGAATGGAATTTTTTTAGTAAGCATAAGAGCCATTATGTTCATTTCATACAGCCTACATTCCCAGATAAGTTGGAGGAAAGCCTTGAAATCCAATAAAGACTCACATGTCTGTCCACAAACATGCCTTGGAAACTTACTCACATGTCTTAAACTCACTGATGTTCATTGGTCCCTAGGATTCTTTCATCCTTAGAACCACAGTCTAGTCTTCAAGCATACTGAAAGTCTTCTCTAGTCTTACCCACTGCCTTCCCAGATCTAGTCTACATGCCCTAAGCTACCAAGATTTTCAGCTCCAAGTGAGAAACTTTTCACCAAATGCTGTGCCCTTCTAACCAAAGAAACTATTCATTCAAGCTACAGATGTAGCACAAGACAATATGAAGCCATTTTAGTAAAATATATAGATCACAAAGACTCTGTCTGTACAGATAACAAGCAATATATTCCAAAACACAGTGAGGCTCATCACTGCATTCTACAACAGACTTCTGACTCTCAATGTAGCTGAAAATAATCAAACACTCCTTCCTGTATTTGGATATATATTAGAATGCCCTGAAACTTGTGTTGGTTTTAAACCAGAAGTCAAAAATGTTGAATTCAACTCTACATTGCAGGAATATCTTGAAAAATAGAAGAGTAAATTATTTTGCTGAAGAAAGTCACCAAATTTATAAAATTTCTGCCTCTCCAATACATTCTTGGTCAAGGTGTTAGATTCTCCAATGAGGAAAAATGAGCATTTTCAAAAACAGGTCTCACTTTTGTTTAAAATAATGACTATTTTAGTATGCTTCATGTTTATTTAATGAGTATTTCCTAAGAGTATTTACTACTCTCAATAATTTTAAACTAGAAGGTATGGTCAAAAGGTCATAACACCGATGACTGTTAAATTTTTTTAAATCATTTTAGTAATCCGTAGGATAATTAGTTAGTAAACATTTACTATATGTGTAATGTAATAGAGATTATATTAAATTGGTATTTTTTCCAGTTAAAAAAATTTATTTGCACTGAAAGGCTCGTTCTCTGACAACCTTCTGCCATTAGGCTAAGATCAACCCAGGACAGAGGGAATCAACTATAACAAAGTGCTCTTTTTGTTAACTCAAAACTGGCTCTCTTGACTCTTTAACGAATCAATAGTCTTAAAAGACATGACTGGTGAAACAAAAATAGTTTTCCTGAATTAGAACGGTTTCCTTTATGCATATTAAATTCTAGGCTGATTTAGAGCATGGAAAATGCCACTGTTTAGCTTTCAGATAAATACTTCTTTCTGATTGCTCTTTTATGGCAGTTCTTTGTATGTGTGTTTTGCATGAATTAATGCCATCCATCCCTGCCACACTATCTCATTTGCTCACTAAAGCACTTCTTAGAGAATAACCCTGGTAGAAGAAGCAACCAATGCATGTTGAGTAAACAAACAATTATATGAAATATATACTACAGTATGTACTTAAGGAAATAGAGGCACAGCACAATTAGTTTCTTCTCAAAGATCTTACATTCAGTCGTTAGAACCAAGATTCAGGACAAAGAACTGATTTCCAAGGGCATGAAGTAAGCTGCTGTATATTATAAGAGCCAGAACAACTAGAGGTTCTCTGGCATCAGGCTTATGTATGAGTCATAGGACTATAGCCCAAATAAAATAAGCTTTATATTTATAGGCATCATATATACATACACATGTTGCTGTACCTAATACATGATTACTGTCCATGAAATTTCAGTGTGTTACCTTTCAGATCCATTCTAAAAATAAATAAGTAACTTAAAAGCATAATCATAGCTGTAAAAAGTGCTTTGGAAGATGTAAAACATACTCATGCAAGGTGCTATAAAAATAATGATGATTAACATTTATCAAAATTTTGCCTGGAGCCAGCCTGATAGGTCTGGATCTGTCTTCTTCCTGATGCCAACTGCCAGCTGCTTCCTGCCCCAGATTCTGAATGGTAGCCAGCTTCTTTGCCTGTCTGACAAATGAGTCTAACCAATTCTACTCAAATGCCTTCCTTCCTGCTATGTTGCCTGTTGACTGAAAAGAGAACAAACTTCCATCTCTTATAAATTGTGTTTCAAGCACTTAACTACTTACTCAAAGCTTAATTATCAACTACCTACTGAAAACCTACTATGTGTCACACACTGTGAAAGAGAGCAAGACTCAGGTGGCCTCTGCCTTCACAGTCTAGTGAAGCCCTGCTTTACTTGAATTAGCTCATGGGACCCTACAAATAGCTTCTTACATGGGTCTTTTCAGTACCAGATCCACGTTGCAGATAAAAAACAGGGCCATAAAGAAACATAGGTCCCGTGCTTTCCCTTATTTGCAATAACTAGTATATGTCTGAGACAAGCAGATACAGTCAGCTAAGTTGATGTTAGGCAAAATGAACTCCAAGATAAGGATTCAAATGTTATTTTTTTCTTTCATGCGATTGTTTCTAACATATTTATAAGATGATTTCTTTGTTGCTTTGTATGTCCCTCCCCCATGGTATAACCCCTGTTTTCACTGTATTTGATGTTGGTATACATTATGGAGGGGAAGGGAAAAAACAAATTGTTTAAATAGGGATACAGGTGGACCCATTGCAACAATGAGATGTATACAATGGGAGGGGGTACGGGGGAGGGAGGAGGGGAGATGGGAAGGGAAGGGAAGGGATAGGAAGGGGAAACAAAGGAGGAAGCAACAATGCTAGATAAGAAATGTACTCATTACCTTGCCCATGTAATTGTAACCCTTCTGTACAGTATTTTCACAATAAAAAGAAAAAATATATAATTTTTTCCAAGTCTTTCCATTTCCTAACAAATGGGGCGGTGTCATTCTTTCTGATGGAGGCATAGAATTCTATTACACACACACACACACACAGAGTGAGAGAGAGAGAGAGAGAGAGAGAGAGAGAGAGAGAGAGAGAGAGAGAGAGAGAGAGAGAGAGAGAGAGAGAGAGAGAGAGAGAGAGAGAGCTATTTTCTTGATCCATTCATCTACTGAGGGACATCTGGGTTGGTTCCATAGCTTAGCTATGGTGAGTGTTTGTGTAATCTTGCAAGAGTGGGAGTATTTCCTATTTTACTATTTTTGTGCTTCTATAGCAGAGAAGGCAGGAGACTTCCTATCCTTAATCTGGAGAAGAAAAAGGAGAAATACCTAAAAGTGGGATTGCTGGGTCATAGGAGTCTTTTGAGGAACCTCCATACTGCTTTCCAAAGTGGTTGAACAAGTGTACACTCCCACCAACAATGTAGTAGGATTCCCTTTTGGCCACATCCCCTTCAACATCTGTTGTTATTAGAGTTTTTGATTATAGCCATTCTAACTGGGGTGAGGTGGAATCTCAATGTTGTTTTGATTTGCATTTCTTTTACAGCTAAAGAAGTTGAGCATTTCTTCATGTGTCTATTTGCCATTCTTATTTCCTCTTCAGAGAAATCCCTTTAAGTCTTTAGCCCACTTATTAATTGGGCATCAACTTGCCATAATTTTTAAAGGAAAAAATTCTTGTAGCCTAAATTACTACCAAATTATCCACCTAGATATCAAATGTTTTCATCTGACTGTTCATAAACAAATTGGCATATTACAAGAGTATCCCACAGATTCAAATTCCATTTTTCTATTAGAAAAATAAATAAATAAAAATAAAAATAAATAAACAGCAAGAGGTAGAAAAACATTCATTCAACAAATATTCATTGGTTTTTACCATTGTATACGAAGTATTAATGCTGGGTCCCTGGAACAGAGTGATGAACAAAACAGGTTCTGTTTTTTCATGGGATCAATATGAAGATACTAAGAGTTTTCTGAGAGTAGACAGTTTACAGTTATGAAAAGTTTGTACAGAATGAGTTAGAAAAGACAATAATCAATGCAAGAAGAAGAAGAAGCAGATGGTTAGAGCTGTGATTCAGGAAACAAGTAAAGATTGCTTAGACATGGATGCCAAGAGGCAAACTGGAAATGTTGCTCCGAAAGTAATAGATTTAAGAATATTTTAGACAAACACTGGCAATATTCAGTGAGGGACTTGTTATAAATGAAGAGTAAGGGGAAGACTTCCTATATGATTCTTGATTGTCTGAAGAGGGACAATTTGCTGAGTTGGGAATACTGACAGAAGAGAAAGTCATTAGTTCATTAAGTTGCAGCAAATTTAAATTCTCAAGTTGGAGACATTGGGTGGACAGTGATGTCTTCAATGCAGTGTCCACAACCCATATAACATATGTCATAAAGTAAATATTCAAAGCCTATTTGACAACTGGCATACCTAACATCAAAGAAAAAGAAACAATCATTTATGAAATAATAACTTGGATATACTTTTTTATTAATGTTTTTATTGTGAAAATACCGTACAAAGAGATTATAATTAGGTGAGCAAGGGTAATGAGTACATTTCTTATCAAGCACTGTTACCTCCTCCTTTGTTTCCCCTTACCATCCCTGCCCTCCCATCTCCCTCCCCCCCATACCGCCAAAGTTGTAAAGTCTGTTTTTCAACATAGCATCTTGTACATTTCATTGTTGCAATGGATCCACCTGTATCCCTATTTAAACGATTTGTTTTTTCCCTTCTCCTCCCCAAATTATAATGTATTTGATGTTGGATATACATTTTATCTCCATCATCTCATCTTACAATACTACAACCCAACTTTAGTGTTGTAACTTTTTATTTTATAGAACAGATGCAAGGAGATCAAGTAACACAACTGAAACTCAGGTCTGTCTACGTGGAAATCCCTCACAGAACCTTTGTTCTCCCTCATACCTACGACCTTAGAACATTTATTTAGTGGGAAATGAAATAGCTTCATCTACTCTATCTTAGAAGATCCCTTTCTCTTTTCCTTACATTCATTTTTCTCATTCAATATGGATGGATGGATTAGAGGCAAATTCGGTCATTTCTCCTTTTCCTTCTCCTCAAGATTAAGGATAGGAAGTCTTCTGCCTTCTCTGCTAGCTCTCTGCTATAGAAGAACAAATATAGTAAAATAGGAAATACTCCCACTGTTGCAAGATTACACAAACACTCATTCTATGTGTCTTCTTCAAAACTTCCAAGGAAGTTGAAATCTAATTTCATCTGTTATATGATTGTACTAAATTACTTAACCACATCAAAGCTTCAATAGCCTCCCACTCTGGGAAGGGACATTGTAAAATAGTCTTCCAATCTATAATGCAGTCTCTCAGGTGCTTGAGACAAGGACGCCCATCTCTGAGTAGAAAGCTTCCCTTACACTTCTGAGATCAAAACAACAGAGCCATTATTTGAGAGGCTTGATGAAATACCAGAGTCATTTCTTATTAGCTTCAGTCATTAAAGAGAACTGAGTAGCCTGGCTATTTATGTTGTGTTTTTCCCCTTCCTTTAAAAAAAATCTTAATGGAATGAAAGGGCAGAAGATTTTTAAGGATCAAGATTATGAGTAAATTTCCCACTAATTACATTGTTTTTCTGCTTTCAGAAAAGAAAACCAAACCCAGTTTTCCACTTCCCTTCAGCAGCTAATGCTAAACATTTTAAGAAAGCAAACAGATAGAAAACACATTATCCCTTCCTAAGAAGAATGAGAATTACTACTATCCCACTGCCACACCACCACTGTAAGTACTAGTGAAAAACATGCTGGGTGAATCTATTCTCTAGAATGTCAACGAATCTTCCCCTAACCACAACAATGTGAACACAAGTTAGAATTCCAACAGGACCCAACCAAGTTGAGAGGATCCATGATGTGGATACAGGTGTCAGTACCTCAGAACTAAAGCCAGGTCTTAGGAAATCTCAGAAACATCGGGAAACCATCTCAGTGACCTCTCCTGACAACAACTATTTGAAAGCCTTGTACTAGTAGGAAGTGAGTGATAAGAATGTGAGAAGGCAGTCCAGCCTTCTGGGCATGGGCAACAAGACCAGTTACCCGCCTGGGACCCCTGACTCCAAACACTTTCTAGCTCTAAACATTGGACCAGATTCTTCCTTTATTTTCTGCCCTGGTTTCCATGCCTATATAATGGGGATTAAATGTAGTTATAATTAAATAAATACCTAGTAAGTATTCAATAGAAGTCAACTACTATTGGTACAGGACTACATATTTATCTCATTTAATCCTTGCCAAGACTTCTCAAAGTAAATACACAAATGTCTTCTATTTCATTTAATGAACTTTGTTTAATAAACAAAGTTTATACCACTTTTCCAGTGAAATATGGTTAAAAGCGATAAGTTTGAAAGGCTAGATAGAGCAAGATTGCTAATCAAGTTATGATTCCCAGATTCCAGTCTGTATAATATCAGGCCATCATGCAATGCCTAGGGTGATACAGAATTCCCCCAAGAAATCTGTGCTGATGTAGGATTCTCTTCTATGACCTTTCAATCCCCTTCACAAATTCCTAAGAAGAGATAGACATGTTGAAATTCTCTCCCTTTCCAAGACCCACAGAGGGAGAAGTGGGCCCAGCTCCTTGCCCTATAAGCCAAGATTACACAGACATTTAGTCCCTGAATTCTGAAGGCCTAACTTAGGACTTCAGAGGTCAAAGATGTCTATGCTTTGAATTTCTGTTGCAGATTCCTTGGCACGTCTATGACCTTGAGTTCTTTGAAATTTGCACAGGACTATTGTAGTAAAGACCCTAGTCCTGAAAACACTTGTGGACAAAATTAGCTAGAGAAAAAGTGACTGGCCACTTACAGTCAAGACCAGAAGAAGTAGGAGAAACCTTGAAGAAATTACCAAAGTGCCACAGAAACCATGAAGCCAAAACCCAGGGATGGAAAAAAAAAGCCAAAATCCAGGACCCACAAAGCAAACTGGAACAATAGACATTTTCTAGAAAAGAAATAAGCAGGTTCTCCTCACAGCCCTAACACTGGGTTGGTCCACTTTCTCTGAAGAAAATAGAGACAAGACAGACAGAGCTGAGGAATAAAAATCATCCAAGGGGTAGAAAACAGAGCTTGTGGCAATGGGTCTCCTTAGGAAAAGGAGAGGGATTTACCCTCACATTGTCTGGAATTCTATGAACATCCCACAGCACCAAAGCACTTCATTATTATCTTGAGAATGTATTTTTGATCATGAGGAAGGTTCTTTAAGGGATTATAAAGTCTCAAAAACAGAAGAAAGACTAGCCTTAGTAGAGCACTTACCATATGTCAGGCATTGTGCCCTCACCATAAATCCTCCAATGGCCCTTTAATTATTGTCCTCATGTTACAGGTGAGATGGAGAGAGGGTTCAAGAACTTCCCTAGGGTCACTGCAAAGAAGTGGCCCTCTAGCTCCCAGCCCACTAATGCATCAGCCAGAGATCTTGTTCCCTCTGGGCTGACTGCCTTTAAATCATCTTGTCTGAGTCTCAGCCTGCTGTGCAAGTCCTGTAGACAGCAGACCCACAGATTTTCAGCCTTGAATTTCATGTCTCTAATGAAAGGAAGTTCATTAATTCCTTATGTTGTTGTGCTGAAACATACATAGCACATCAAGGCATACAATTCACTAGCAATTAGGATATGTGTAAGTATTTAGCAATTATTGTTTAACTGAAACCTATGAAATAGAAAATTAACACTTTTCCTCCTCTTACCTCTTTCTCCCATTGCTGTACCTTCTTCCCTTATTAATCCTATAGATGCCTTACAAAGAGTACCAGAATGGTTTGTTCCTGATGTCATTATTATTGATTATACTGATTATATTATAGAACACTAACCCCTCTTTCCTAAAACCCAGACCTTTTCCTTCAGTATTTTAGTTTGATATCTTAGGTGTAGCTTAGTTGTCTTTTCACAAGAAGTTCTCAACTAGACCTTTCCTCTCACTAATGGGTATCGACCTCATCCCCACCAGTCTAATTCCATCCAATTTTTCTCAAGTTCATGGCATCCCTTCTATACAAATGCTCCATCCATTCACCACTGGTGTCTCCTGAGCATCACAAAAGTCCACATTGATGTAGACCATTGAAATGGTTCATTCTCCACTGTGGAGCCTGAGCATCACAGAAGTCCACATTGATGTAGACCACTGAAATGGTTCATTCTCCACTGTGGAGGCTTGATCACATAGATATATGGGAACATTACCATTTACAAAATGACTTCCCATCCACTTCTCACAGTTTCTGAAACCTCTTCCAAGATAAATTATTTCCACTAGTAATGGTATCTACTCAAACACCAAGTATCTGTGCCTGTAAAGCAGTAAATAGAGAGCTATATTTATTAAAGACACATCTATGCTATGTCTTTAATAACTATCTTACTTTATTCTACAACTTCAAAATGGGCTAGCATCATTAGCCCAATTTTAGGTATGAAGAAAATGGAGCTTAAAGAATTTAGAAGTGGGGCTGGGAAGGTGGCTCAGTGGTAGAGCGCTTGCCTTGCATGCATGAGGCCCTGGGTTCCATTCCTCAGCACCACATAAGTAAAAAGAAAAAAGCTGGAAGTGGCGCTGTGGTTCAAGTGGTAGAGCGCTAGCCTTGAGCTGAAGAGCTGAGGGACAGTGCCCAGGCCAAGAGTTCAGGCCCACGACTGGACCCAAAAAAAAAAAAAAAAGAATTTAGAAGTGGCTGGGTGCCAGTGGCTTGTGCTGGAATTCCTAGCTATTCAGGAGGTTGAGATCTGAGGATCACAGTTCAAAGCCAGCTGGGGAAGTAAAGTTCATAAGACTTTTATCTCCAATAAACCACCAGAAAACCAGATGTGGTGCTGTGGCTCAAGAGATAGAGCACACGCCTTGAGCTGAAGAGCTCAGGGACAGCACCCAGGCCCAGAGTTCAAGCTCCACAACTAACAGAAAGAATTTAGAAATGGTGACGTATATTGAAATCCAGGATTCCCTTCAAGAGCTTTATTGAGAAGTGAACATTCAATTCACTTCCTGAGACCAACAACTCATGAGCTCTACCTTTCATCCAACATACCATGAAAGGTCTTAATTAGTATTGGTTTCTTCTAACCATGAAAGCATGTTGAAAATAAGACAGAAGATCTGGTGGTCTCTGCATCCCAGGATATTGGCCTCAGCAATCCCAAAGCCTTTACTTTGTTGTACATGGAGATTCTTAAGTTCCTCTTTAGCAAACTCATTTCTACATGCAGTATGCAAAGATGATCATCTTCCCCCAGGGCCAATTCAATTCTCCTAAATCAGTCCCTTAAAAACAGGAATGACAACGTGAATACGAAAAAACATGGGTTATTTTGCCACCTTCCCCACAGGCAAGGGCATTGCTGGCAGTAGGGTATGAGATGGAAATTAGACTATAAAGAAATATTTGACAGTGTTTCCTTAATCGTGGCCTCCATCTGCTGATCCAGCCAAAAGCAAGGGGGCAGAGGTGATCTCTGTTATGCCACAGTGAATAATGCAATCATATTTTTGATACCAAACTACATTGAGCTGCCATATAAATCTTGCCGGACTCTATACCACACCTCATTATCTCACAGGAACTGCATGGCTTCTGGAAAGTCAAATGTAGTCAGACTTGTGACTCTGAAGCAGGAGTGGAGATGGTATAGAGAGCCATGTGCTTGCCAAACTAACCATCCAGCTTCCTGAGTACAACTAAGTCTTCTTGCCCAGGTATTCTCAGTTATGACCGCCATGCAACCTCATAAAAACCATTTCCCAGCTCTCTTCCAGAAGAAGATTCTGGTTTTTTCAACTACCTTATTTCCTTTTTGCCACTTAGCACAATCAACTGCAGAAAGATTTTCCTAAATTGCTCAAGGTCAAAGCCAAAATCATATACCAAGGGGAATCTGCACAGCAAACATAAGTCTATTTTGACTCACAAATACATTTGCCCCAAAGCAAAAAGCTCCAAGTCATTGTGACTCTGTGGACTTTTCTAGAAGCGTTCAGCTCAGGCTGGGTGCCAGTAGTGGCTCACACCTATAATCCTAGCTACTCAGGAGACTGAGATCTGAGGATCATAGTTCAAAACAAGCCGGGGCAGAAAAGTCAATGACACTTTTTTTCTCCAATTAATCACTGAAAAACTGGAAGTAGAATAGCTCAATTGGCAGAGTCCCAGCCTGAAGCTGAAAAACCAAGAGACATGGTCTATGGTCTGAGTTCAACCCCACCCAAAAAAACTTTAGCAAAGCCTTCACAATTTGGCGGATTTTTATTTACAACAGAACTTCCCTGGTCTCCAAAAGGGAGAAAATGATGAATCAAAGACAAGCAATGTTCAAACTTGATTTCAGGGGACCTGGCATGGTAGCAGGAATGAGTATTATAACAAGAGGAGGGAATCTTTCTCAGCCTCTTTAGAAGGAAAGAGGGGGAGAATTTGGAACCTACTCTGCCTGAGTTGAGAAGGAAGGAACAGACTGGGTTATTTTTGCCTTGTTTCCAGCAGCATGAATTGAAACGCCTAGTCTAGGTTCAATGCATCATTCTGGAAGCAATGAACAAAATTTCTTAGTTCCCCAGTGAAACTTATCTCTGAGGAGCTGCATATCATCCTGTAAGATCCAGCCCTCCAGATGTGTGCTGGGAGAGACACGCTGCTACATTGCCTATGCAAGAACAGGCACTCTACTGCAGCTGAAAGTGGCACTCATTCTTCTGATCCCTGCTGTGTTACCAAGTGGACAAAATGTCCTGTGCAGAGGAGGAGGCTCCACAGGTTCTGTGTGTATGTGTGTGTGTTGCTTTTGTCTTCTTCTTTTCTAACTTTGTTCAGCTATTCATAGAGCTGAAGAAGAAAGTAAGGAAGGTCAATAGAAGGTAGTGTTTTCCAAACTGTATTCCATGGAACCCATCCAATGGCCAAGAACCTCAGAGGCTATGGATGGAGGATGGAGAGGGTATGAGCAGCAGACATGACTGTTAGCCCTTCCAGCTGCCTCTCTTGCCTGGAGAAAACCAACAACAATCAGAGCTGTTCTACAATAGAAGAGGTGGACTGGATACCATTTCATTCCAACAAAGGCTTATTTAGCTTTAATTTTTTAAGGTATGTCTAGCAACCAAAGTTGCTAGGCAAAGATTCTGTGGGTTGAAGATCTATGTAGAAGTTTAAGTGGAAATCACAAGCTACACTGGCTAGCCTCAGATGTAATTCCAGCACCCAGGAGACAGTCAGGAGCATCAAAAGTTCACAGAAAATCTGTGGCTGTTACAAATACAGTTCTGTCATGTACAAGACACTGTGTTGAAAATGAATTTTACAGCTTGGGTGGGGAGGGAGAAGTTGGGGAAGTAGGGAGGGAAGGAATGGTAGGGGAAAAACAAAGGAAGGGGTAACAATGATCAATAGGAAGTGTACTCATTACTTTAGTCATTTAACTGTAACCCCTTTGTACAGTAGCTTTACAATAAAATATATATATATTAAATATATCTGTGTGTATGTATAATTTTTGAGTCACTCATTTCAATTTAAATCTCAGTCATCTATAGAATAAGGAGGCTCTAACAGTGTGAAACTTCTGAGTACTACACTACTCTGCATATTGTATTACCAGTCTGACCCCAACTGAGTGCATCTTTTGTACCCATCACATTGATAACAGTTTATTAACATACACTTGGGGTCAGATATTCAGATATTGTCTTAATCCTAAGGAGGCAAAAAAAATGAAAAAAATAGAATCTTTGTTATAGAGACTTAACTATCAAATATACTATGCTTAGAAAATGGACCATTATTTCAATGTGGATTCCACAAAAGTTTTCCAGGGAATTTGTTGCTAGCATCAAAGTTGCTTAAAACTTTCAACAGATAACTTCTCTCAGTAGGACACAGTGCATCCCACTATACTCCCAGCTACTTGGGAGGGAGAGATCAGAAATATTGTGATTCAAGGCGAAAAGGAAAAAAAAAGTTAGTGAGACCTCATCTCACTCAATAAGCTAGGCATGGTAGTATGTGCCTATGATGCCAACTAAGTGAAAGGCCATAGGTAGGAGGATGTGATCTGAATCTGGTTCTGGGCCAGGAGAAAAAAGTACAAGACCTAAAACAATAGCTAAAGCAAGAATGAGCTAAAGGCATGGCATAAAGGATAGTATACTTACCTTCGCAAGCACAAGCAAGCCCTGAGTTCAACCCCTAGTTTTGACCTTAAAAAAATACACTCATGTATAGACACAGGAATAAAAAACCAAAGAAGCCATATAAGATACCATTGAACATATTCAAAAGATAGCTAGATCAGGAGGGATCCTAGATACTAGTAACTTAGTGTTCCAGACAGTAGTCAAGGCTACCTCTTCAGAAGTTGCTAAGAAAGACTTGAAAAGAAGAGCAAACACTTCCAAAATGCTTACTCTAGTTGTCCCACAGTGTTTGGCTCATGGGTGGGATCCGATCCTGTCCACTACATGAGACAATTCAGGTATGTCAGTAGTGGAAATTATGGCCCAGTGTTCCAAGTGCAATGGTCAGCCAAACAACCTCATAAAACCCACACAGTAGATCTCAGCCCAGCCTCCCCACCGGGGCAGTAAATTTAACTTTTGTTGTCCTGCTTTACTTCACTGGAAAAACAGAATGGCAAAAGTTTACTTCATGGGGTTGTAGTGATACCCTGGTCTCCATTTTCCTCATCTGTGAAATCCAGTCATTATTCTAGTTGTTCTCTGACTTTTCTTTTTCACAAGTCCAGGAATTTCCTCCTGAGGTGGAAAGAAGTTTGTCAGCGCAGGGTGAACTCTGTCCACAGGAAAGATGATGAGAAAAGCATCAAATCCCATCACACCTTAGACTAAATGAGAGCTTGGTTACAAGAAAATTAGTGTAAGTTTCTCCCAAGAAAATCAGGAAAGAACACACCTGATACATGGTTTAAGAGTAAAGCAAGAGGCTCTTTCTGACACATTTCTACTTGTGGACCTAGAATTAAGTGGGTACCAGCAGAGAACTCATGCACGGAAATCCATTGTGGGTACCATTAAATTGATGGGCTCATAAAGGAAATGCCAAACAAAACTACACTGAGATTTCTTCTTACCCCATCCACCCACCATTCAGAATACAAGCAACAATAAATGCTCATGGGGATGTGGGAAAAAGAAACCATATTACACTGCTGCTGGGATCATAAACTATTGTGGCGACTATGGAAGACAGTTTGGAGATTCCCCAAAATTAAACATAGAACTATCCTATAATCCAGCGATACCACTCTTGGGACATTTAGCCAAAAGATTAGAAGTCAAGATGTAAAAGGGACACTTGCACTCCCATGTTTATTGCTGTACTGTTCACCATAGCCAATCCATTGAAACAACCCAGAAACCCTACCATAAATGAATGAATCAAGAAAATGCGAGATAGACGGACACAGACAGACAGACTGACAGACACGATGGAATTTTACTCATTCATCATGAAGAATAAGTTTATATCATTTACAGAGAAATGGATGGATCTGGAAAAATTATGAGAAGTAAGTCAGCTCAGAGAGAGACAAAGGGCACATGTTTTCTCTCGTGTATGGAAAATAGAATTATAAACATATATGGGAACATACAAATACATACATAAACATATCATCTGAAGTATGGTATATGCAAGGGAGGTTTGCAATGATGTAACTTTGTCGAGCTACTCACTCATTGTTTAACAAAATGTACACCAGGAAGGTAAAACGTGTTGTCAGGATCAGGAGGTCAAGGGGAGGGGGAACAGGTGAATGGAGAGGGAAAGGGCAGTTAAATACAGTCCTGATATTTAATGTACAAATGTGAGAATGAAACTAGGTAAACTGAGGGGATAGGTGAGGTTGGGAGCGATGGGGGTTAATAATGGGAAGGATGAAATTGGTCAAGATGCACTGCACTTATACGGTGATGTTGAATTAAGACCCCTTTGTATAATTACTTAAAGATATTTATTCATCTTAATTGAGTAGGCTCTTTGAACAGTACTGTAACTGAGGGATATTCCTTTTTCTTCAGTAAGAAAATGAGCCGTATTAAATTTATGTCTAGATAATCAAAAAGGAAGACTATATAATTGGATAGATATTAACAAGAGCAAAGATTTTTCTAATTGTGAACACACATTAATAACTATTAATGGCATAAGATATGAATGAGTTTATGGATGATTTTTATCATCAACTTGTTTTGTTTTTCTAGTGCTGGAGATCAAACCCAGGATTTCAGGCATGCTAAGCAACACTCTCTATCACTTTATTTGTTAACTGAGGGACTTTGTTTCACAGAATTCTCCCTTGTCTATGATTCTGAGTAAGAGCCAGAGAAAAGAAAACTTGAGTGAGACATGAGTGGCAGGATACCTCACTGTAGTCCAAGACAGACAGACACAAAGGTTGCAAGGTTCCTAGCTGCTCCTCTCTTCACAGTCCACATTCCAGCACTTCCTTCGTACCACGGGATGTGTTTACACAGTCCTCGGCTCACCACTAGACACCTGAGGGCAGACCCACACACATCCATAAGCTCACTCATATGAGTATAGCCACACAGTGCAACCACTTCCCACTGAGTACCACAAGCACTCCCTGGCCATCCAACTTCCTTGACTACTTGTGCTTGGTACTCCAGGTACTCCAGAGTCTTTTTAAGGAAAAGGGCTTAAAAGAAAAAGTTGACTAGTGACATTGTTTCTGATACATCACTCTTCCTTTCAATCTTTTTCTTCTCAGCACCTTTGACAACTGTGTAAGATTAAATTCCTACAATTAACTCCATAGCCAAAGACTCACAGGAGTTCTGTTTCCCTGACTGACCTTTGTCCACAGAAAAAATTCTACATAAAACCAAGAAGTTACCATAACATAAAATCTAAAATAGCATGGTATTTCATTTAAGCCTGGGCAACAAAATAGACTAGGTGGGCAATTAGGACATTGTAAGATGAGAGTGAGCAAATTCACCTAGAGGCCAGGTGAGGAGCAAATGTATTGTAGACTGTTGAAGAAACTGACAAACTTTTATGGTGGTTTGTAAGATAAAATATTCACTGAGGGACTGGGAAGGTAGCTCAGTGGTAGAGTGCTTGCCTTGCATGCATGAGGCCCTGGGTTCAATTCCTCAGCACCACATAAGCAAAAAGAAAAAAGCCAGAAAGTGGCACTGTGGCTCAAGTGGAAGAGCACTAGCTTTGAGCTGAAGAGCTGAGGGACATCGCCCAGGCCCAGAGTTCAGGCCCCACAACCGGATCCAAAAAACAAAAAAAATCACTGAACAAACTTGTATAGCTGCCTTTAAAATTCCCAAAGTGAAAGTACCCATTGGCATCTGTTACCTACATACAATAAAGATAAGAGAGATATGAACTGAGGCGATAAATGACAAATTTTCAAGCAAAATTGCTTTTAAATACACATGTGCAAATAAAATTACACATACACTTGTATGTGCATATATGCATGCACATAGGCACACATGTGTATATGTAATTTAGTATTTGCCAAATTGGAAGTTAAAACCATCCCCACTCTTTGATGCCAGATTAAATTAAGACCTAGCCTCAGAGTAAATATCAAATTAAGCATGTGATTCACCAATTTTCTCAATTAGCAAAGAAGGGTTTAAAAATCATAAAGGTTTTGCCTAATATTCTCATTTGCCATACAAGGCAGGCAGAAGTGTTTCTCAAAGACTTATTAATATGGCTTTTGGGTTGGAACTGAACCACAGCAAAATACAGAGGAAACCACAGAAATTTAAGAGACTTGTACTTTGCCAAAATGGACCAAAAGAAAAAGAAACTGAGCAGTCTGGGACCCCAAACTTTCTATATATAGAAAGTAAGCCAATACTATGATATATTTCACTAAATAAACAAACCAACTCCTATCAAATAGTAAAGAACTCAAAGGGCTCTGTCAGAAAAGAACTGAGTCAAAAGCCAAGAGAACCATGAGTTAGAAAACTGTACTGAGATAGCAAAACTGAACCTGAGCTAAGGAACATGCCTTAGCACTGCACTGGTGTGCTCTAACTACATGTGCCTGGTGGAATTTCAGAAATTCCACCACTCAGTTCCCGCAACTATCCTTTCCCCTTTCCTTTCTGCACTGTGAATGATTTCTGCATTTCTCTTTTCCTGCCATCAGCATCACATGCTGCATGAATGAGGGATGGATCGTGTGCAGTCAACCCAAGAAACCACATGAGAGGAAATTTACTCCATCTAGACTTGGGGAAAGGACCTTTGAAGGATCTTTGGAAAGGATAAATACATTTTTATGTGGGAAGAATATAAATAAGTAAAGCCAAAGGACATACCTGGTAAGGAGGGATGTAGGGAGGTAAAAATTACTATAAATTCTTTGAAGTTCCTATCACCAAGATAAGGAAACCATCTGCAGTTCTAGCATGGCTGGGGTGGTAAGGAGTACACTTATATAGCAAATAAGACATCCTGAATTCAGACTCTAATACCCCCAGACACACAAAAATGAATGAATGAAAAAAAATGAAGCGTCTTTCTGTGCACTATTCTCATCCATGATGGGCTTAGGACTTGCCTTTTTGAGAGAAGGCAAATGAAATCATGTGGGGACCTTTTTTAATTCGCCTCTTGGTGCTTCTACTCTCATCATCATGTAATACACAGTCCCATTCCTAGGTCTGTCGGTCATTGTCACGTTATGAATAAAAGTCAGGCGAAGCTCTCTGAGGACAAAACACAACATAGTAGGAGAGTGAAGCTCAGGCATCCCCACTGTGTCAGCCACCTCAGATGTACCCCATGTTCCCTTGACATCTAATCCCATCTAATTCCCCCAGCATCCCACCAATGAACTGAATCTGCCTGTGAGGGGCCTGGCCATCACATGATGGCCCAGTTCAAGTTGCCAGCCCACAAAATCAAGAACAAGTAAACAGTTGCTTGCTAACCCACGAATTTTTTTAGGTGGTTTTTTATACAGCAATGGAAAACTGAGGTGGTTTGAGAGAAACAAAACTTAACAGATGGAAATCTGGAATTGATTTTCTGGAGTACAGAGACTCAGATAAGGCAAGTGATTTGCTCAGAGGCAGCTAGAAAGGAGGCCCACACTGTCAGGATGTGTAAGGGACTCTTACATACTGCAATCTAGTTATTCCTCTCTCCTAATCTTATGGCCTGGTTCTCTTCTCTGCCTGATTAAAGATATTACGACATATTTGTAGCAAAAGTAAAAGGGACACTGCGCATCCACAGTAAGAAGTAGAATGAAGTTCCCTAAGCCACCACCTGTAGCACCTAGAATCAAGCACTTATAGGGGAAAATAATGCCTTTGGCAGGCAATTCACTGCAGCTAGAATTTAGCAAATACAAAGGGTTGATACTCTTGTTTTAAGAGTGATGGAAAACTTTGGGGCAAAGGGAAAATCCCGAGCACCACTACACACATATACAAACAACACACACACACACACACACACACACACACACACACACACACACACTTTTCTCTGGCTAGACTCAAAGAAACTTTGTCTCTGATAGCCACTAGTAGAGTTCTCAGAAAACAAGACCAAAAAATCTAATCCTAAACCAGCTAGCCTATAGCACCAAGTGTACCACGATCGCACAGGGCCTCATATATTAAGGGTGAGGATTCAATGGAACAAGAGAGAGCTTTGAAGGAAGAATGGTGCATGTGGGCAGATCTCAATGATGTTGGGATGTTGAACCTCAATTCTTCTAAGCATCCTTTTTCAGTTGAAGTTCTTCGTGGATATGCTGAAAGAGGAGCATGATGAAGGGAGTGGATTGCATACATGAAAAATATGGCTGGAAAAAGAGCAGCATTGCCTAGAGAAGAACACACCATGGTGGGCACCAGTGGCTCACACCTGTAATCCTAGCTACTCAGGAGGCTGAGATCTGAGGATCACAGTTTGAATTCAGCCTGTTCAGTAAAGTCCATGAGAGTCTTATCTCCCAATGACCCACCCAAAAGCCAGAAGTACAGCACACACACACATACACACATACACACACACACACACACACACACACACACACACACACACACACATAGCAGCAGCAAGAAAATGTTAATTGAATTCTAATTATTTGAAATGATAGTTATTCTAAAAGTATTCAAAAAAGAAAATCAAGAAACAATTCAGAGACACAGTCTACAGACCACTGTATCTATATCTGAATTATTTCCTGGCATTCTGATGAGAATCATGCTTTTCCAAATTCTACCCCCCAAGAAAACAGCTCAACAAATCAGAAAAGTGGGAAATAGCACTATAATTCTCTTATAAGAATTAATCTCACAATCAGTACAGAGATATTGCGAGTCTTCTGGTGTTAAGCTCAAAGTAAAATTGGACAAATGTCCATATTTTTGTGAATCAAGACAAAAGTACTCAGAGAAGTGTGGTCCATGATCTAACAGTCTTGCTTACAGTTCATGTTATGTAATGTGTTTTTCTTTTACCTTTGCTGCTGCTCCTTGAAAATAATTACACATGCATAGTATAGAAACTTCATAAAAATTCTATAATTGGTATACTGAGAAATAACTATTTCAGAAGCAAAGTAAGTTCCTCAATTAGGAATTTTGTCACACAGCTTTGTGTAGTACTTTTAAACTTGGCAGGTTAAATGTTATTTCAGTTACCCAGTAAATTCTGTTGGTGTTTTCTAAGTGTTGACTACTAAGTACAGACTTCATTCTTTGTAAATAATACTTAATGTAATATTTCTGTTTTATTAATGAAGTTTTAGATCTCCATAGTATGAAGCAAATAGATGAGGAATGTTAGAAGTAATAACGGAAGTATCCTAAAGTTTTGCTAATTTTCTGGAAATTCCTAGGAATTCCATTTGCACATTCGCAATTCCCACAATTAATATTCTCTGGGGAATTTGGAAACATAAGATAGCTTTTGGCTCATTTTTAAGGAAGAATTTTCTTTACCTTTCATTGACCATTGCTGGGATGAAATTCAGAACCTCAAGGAGACTAAGCAAATGCTACACCACTAAGCCACACCACAGCAAGGATATTCTAGCAATCTTTTCTACAAGTTCCCTTCCAGTAGAGGAGTTCCAACAGTGTATGAGCATCAAGGGATGCCATCATAGGAGGAATGGTTGAAGAAAATATCTCTCAGTGCTGAGCTGACTTGACTTTCAGCCCACCCTTAGTACAGTTAGTGTGGCTCCTTGTATATCAAGCAACATACCAGTTGTAACTAACTGACCTTAATTCAAACTGCTTTAAGTGTGAAAGGTTTTAAGTGGTCCATGGACAGAGCTCAGCTCAGGACAGAACGTGTGCTCCCTAGATATTGTAGATATTTGTATACCCTACCTATTTAATCTGCTTCCTTTGAATTTGTTGTAAATCACAAGTGGCCACAAAAGTTCATCCTAACAGCTCAATATCTTTAGTTAGATCAGATATTTTTCCTTGTTCTTCTTGCCCATTCTCCAGGCTATTCACCCTGCTGCATGACCTTATAAGACCTCTTTAATGGTCCATAAAGATATGACTGTGTCCTCTAGCCATTAGCTAGTTTGGCCAACAGCAAGCCCTAGCCAGAGGAGAATGGAATGAGAATCAAGCCAAGGCATTCATCAAGCTGGTTCCTTCACTAGAACATCACCTTGGATTGTATCTGATGACCAAAGTGGCCTTTCTAGATAATTCTTTCTGTCTGATTACTTATAATGCTCCTTCCCTTTGCTCCTTTGCCAAAGGATGACAGCTGTTCCTCCCCTCTTAACAATCCCAGGACACTGAACTACCCTTGTGGGAGCCTGTAGAAAGTCACTTTCTATGTAGACCTTGTTTGACTCATCTAGTTTGAATGTGCTATCACTTTTGTTGGGACACTGGTTTGTAAACAACTAGAAGAAGATAGTCTTATTCCCCAGTGGTGCTGAAAGTCTCAGCACTCATACTCTTTTACTTTTACTCATCATAGCTTTAGTCAAACAATCACCAATAACCATGGCCAGGGAAATGAAGTGTTTCGATCAGCCAGGACTGGTTCATGAATCCACCTCAGAGTTCAGGTCAGACTCCCTGGAACCATGTATACCAAGAGTTTGGAGAGTTATAGGCCGGAAGTCAAAATCATCTCGTATCAACAAAGCCACGCTGAGAGGGTCAGTGTACCTATAAGATAGTAATATGTGCCATAAGTTGACTAAGTGAATCAAGTTCTCTTTTACGTTTTCTTACAGCTTTAGAATCTGTGAATCTAGTTACAACAATACATATTGGTAAGCCTGAACAAATCTAATTTTATTTTTTTCTCTGCCACCAAATGTCTTATGATGTTGGTCCAATTGGCTAACCTTTCTAGGCTTCTATTTCTTTACCTGTAAACTCAGAAACTTGGGCTAAATTATTTTTGAGATCTTTATCAGATGTAAAAGTCTCTGTGAGCCACGTGTGGAAGATTACAAATTTGAGGTCAGCCTTGTTAGCAAAACCATGTCTTAAAACACAAGAGAAAATAGCGTACTTCAGTGGTAAAGCACTTGTCTAACACGTAAAACGCCCTGATTGATAACCAGGACTTTGCAGGGGTGGGGACTCACTAAATCTTAGTTATCTCATAAACACAAACCTCTGTTAGGATTTTTGAATTGCAAACATCATAGATTCTCTATCATGTAAGACCCTATCTCCTTCAAAAAATGCTTAATGTGTTGAAAAATATGGAAGGATATAGACTTAAGGGGAACTATAAGAATAAAACTTACAGAAAACACAGCATTTGAGGAATCTGAGTGGGTTGTTGTACATGATGAACCTGTTCATTTGTTAGCATTCTGTCATTCCACTTTAGATCTAGATTCTCAAGAGTTGGACTGAAGTTGTGACCATGTGGACTGCCTCCTCACAGTCAAGCTGGGACTCGCGTAATACCTTATGATATTCCCACCAGGACCAATAAGCCATGGAGAAAGAATGGTTCCGTAAAGGTAGAAAGGGGAATGAGCAGGCAAAAAGTTATGAAGCCCTCTACACAAGCAAATGATGACACTACACACTGGTTTTGCTTGTGCTTCCATAAGCCCTGTGTGTATTCCTTACAGAACTATGCCTGTTGTGCGTAAGTCACAGAACCAGAACTAATAATAGTAAAACTTAACCTCCAAATTGCAAACGAATTGACTAGGTCACTAAGAGACGTAGAGATTAGAAATAACCCTCTGAAAATGAGACTCTCTCGTCAGGAAATGGTAAAGCAAAGGCCAAGGACTTGGTGTTGTTTTCATTAGACTATTATTTCTCAGCCACAGGCAAATGCTCATAAAATGAGATAATATTTAAATATGTGAATACAAATTCAAGAACTCCAGCAGAACAGGTGAATAATTTATAAATATACCAATGAACCAAGTGTTCCTCTAGCCAGTATCAATGTATATTGGTACATAATTACAGTAATTACCTGATTTCTAACTCGAGGCTTCAATATCACCAATGAAAATTATGCACCAATTATACCTGGAACTGTTGTAAGGTTGTAGAGCAGAATGAAATTACCATGAATTAACAACTTGTTGGCATCTTAAAAGAGAATTTAAATGTTTAGTTGAAATGGACATGGTACAAGGGTCTGCATATGCATTAGCGCCACATAGTGTATGTGTTTGCTTTTATTTACAAGTCTGTGTTTGCATGAAAAATGGATCTATTTACTTTGCAGTCAAACATTCACCAAGATTACATTTTTTTTATCTTAGGCAAAAGATTCATTTTTTCAAAATGTGCTTAGTCTGCACTATTGAGTTAAAGTGTTCCATTAATAAAAGAGTCTAAAACAAGATGAACTCTAGCTTTGAAAAGTGTAAGCACTTAGCTAGCAAATAGATACTTCAAGATCTTCACAAGACCTAGAAGTTCTTGACACATGAAATACTCCACCCATGAGTTCATGAGCAGATGAATAAATAAATGTGGAATATGATTCTAGGTGAGCTTAAGGCTACAGCTCCCTTTACCAAATAAGAGAACATCAAAAGATATTTAGAAGATGGCAAAGGAGATTGAGAAATAAGAAGCACATTTCCAAGGCATGAACTGTTCCAGAACCACTGTTCCCCAAACCCTGTGGTGTAGAATATATGCAATTTATCACTGTAATGAACTCTGCCCCTCTTCTAACATCTACTCACCAGGGTATATAGGATGGAAAAAGAACATCTCTCAATGGAGAATACATCTCCAACAGCCAACCTTCTCCTTCACTCTAAATATGTCTCAAATGGAAAGAGGAAAATGAGAGTTTGGGCTCCTCCATTTTCTCCTCTTCTCCACAAAGTAGAAACAATTAGCCTTCCCTAATGCAGCACAATCAGCAACAACACACACTTCCTTAAAACCTACTGTGGGACCAGGGCACTGGTGACTCATACCTGTAATCCTTGCTACTCAAGAAGGTGGATCTGGGGCTGGGAAGGTGGCTCAGTGGTAGAGTGCTTGCCTCGAATCCATGAGACCCTGGGTTCAATTCCTCAGCACCACATAAGTAGAAGAAAACAAAGCCAGAAGTGGCACTGTGGCTCTAGTGGTAGGGTGCTAGCCTTGAGCTGAAGAGCTAAGGGACAGTGCCCAGGCCCAGAGTTCAGGTCCCACGACTAATTAAAGAAAAAAAAAAGAGGGTGGATCTAAGGATCATGGTTCTAAGCCAGCCCAGGCTGGAAAGGCCTTGAGGCTCTTATCTCCAATTAACCACCAGAAAACCAGAAGTGGCACTGTGGCTCAAAGTGGCAGAATGCTGACCTTGAGCAAAAAGAGCTCAAGGACAGTGCCCAAGCCTGAGTTCAAGCCCCACAGCTAGCAACAACAACAACAACAACACTATTAAAACATTATGTGCTCACAAGTGGGAACATGTATTTGAATGAGAGGGAATTACAAAAGAAACAGTCTCTAGGGGCTGGAGCAATAAAAGAAGATTTACAGTCAGGTAATGAAGACATTACCTGAACACTAAAGTTTAAGATGGTTCATATAAAGAAGGCAGAATGGGAAGGCCATGTCACTACAATCAATGATAACCACAGAATTTGAGTTAGGAATGAATAAAGACATTGGATGTTGAGTAAACAGGTGTGACTGAACAAATTAGAGAAGGGAAATAGTGGGAAATCAAGTCCTTCTCTTTCTTTTAAGCCAACTGCTTTGAAGTTTGACTACTCAATAAAATCATCTAAGATGCTTTCTTTAAAATAAATAATAAATAAAAAGAAAGCAGAACAAACTAAATAAATACAGGCTCTGTGGAAGGTTATCAGAGCCAGGTGAACTAAGAGGGTGAATGAAAACAATGGTCAAAGAAGGGTAAAGGGATGAGATTGATTGGGGTGCACTGTATGCACCCCAATGGAAATTTCACAGTGAAACTCCCTTTTTGCATAACTTATGTAGGCTAATAAAAATGTACAGCAATACTGCTCAGCTACACATTGATAAACCTGTTCTGGCATCGCCGAAAAGAAAAATCACAAACAAAACAAATTCTAACTCAACAGCAGTGAGTTTGAGTCGTGGTATGAAATGAAACTATTGCATTGCAGTTAGGGATATAATAACCATAAGTTCATTATGTCAAATTATTTCAACTACAAACAAAAAAAACCTGAGTTTTAATGTTAGGAGCCAGAGTGATGGAGCAGATTCAGGGGGACAGGAAACGACGCCCAGCTTTAAAAAGCAAACAAAGATTATGGAGATTCCTCTATAACAAGATCTCTATCTTCGTACATTTCAGCCTGGAATCTTGTTGTGGCCTGAAGTGAAAAGATGTCATAGATATAGGTATTCCATCCTGAAAACTGTTTAAGCTCTAGAATCTGTTAACATGGTCACTGTTTTTTGACTCTCTAATTGGATATAAAGCATTGATTCCTCCATTGTGCTTCGTTTCCACAATCATATATCAGCTAGCCCAACAATGAATGGAATACTGCAAGTATTTTATTTATTTATATTGCTTTAATATTTTATTAAATTGGTAAAATTTCTTTTTAATGCAAACATGGTTCTACAAAATAAGTACTGCTTTATTGTGTTATTCCTAATTTACAGTGATGACAGGAAAACTACATATGTTATCATTGAGTGGCAATTTCCTAAGCTAAAATAAAATGTTCTCTTTGGGAAATGTTAAGTTTGCAGAAAAGTTGAAGAAAATAATTCAATAAAACTGTAGATAGATTCGATCTCTGGAGCATTTCTGAGTTTCTTTTTTGTTTTTGTTGTTGTGTTTTTGTAATGCTCTCTAGTGAATTATACAATGTAGCCTGGATTGAAAGCCACTACTTATGTCATCAGAACCCACCAGTGCAAAGCAAATGGTGTCACATTAAGACAACTATCAATACCCCTAAATTTTTTACAACCAAAGTCTCAAGTTATTAGTAGTAAAAGAAATAATGCAGCCAGGTGATGGTGGCTCACGCCTGTAATCCTAGCTACTCAGGAGGCTGAGATCTGAGGATCATGGTTCAAAGCCGGGCAGGAAAGTCAGTGAGATCTTATCTCCAATAAACCAGCAGAAAACCAGAAGTGGCGCTGTGGCTCAAGCAGTACAATGCTTGCCTTGAGCTGAAGAACACAGGGACAGTGCCCAAGCCCAGAGCTGAAGCCCCACGACCCACAAAAAGAAAGAAAGAATGCTTTGTAAACCAGTGCCACCTAATTTCTCACTTTGTGGTCTTCTAAAAGACTAAGCAGTTGGATTTACTATTAGATGGAAAGAGAGATACCATCTTACCCAATGGTTTTCTTTGAAAAATTGTGGTCCCCTGAACCACAGTCCAAAGATGCTGGCCAGTGGCCACAGACATTTGTATTATTCCAATTTAATTGGTACACTCTGGTGCAGGGTGAAATATGAGTCCTTGTCCTAGATTTGAATCTCAGTGTTACAGTGGCAAGGAGAGGTACCCTATATAACTATGTTTGTTTGTTTGTTTGTTTGTTTGGGGGGGTCATGGGCCTGAACTCTGGGCCTGGGCGCTGTCCCTCAGCTCTTCAGCTCAAGGCTAGCACTCTACCACTTGAGCCACAGCACCACTTCCGGCTTTTTTTTTTCTGCTTATGTGATGCTGAGGAATCAAACCCAGGGCCTCATACATGCAAGGCAAGCACTCTACCACTGAGCCACCTTCCCAGCCCTGTTTTTAAAATATTAGAAACAATTATAGATTTATAATTTGTAGAAAACATGAAGAATAGTTTCACAATATGCAATGCAAGGCTGGAGCTTGCATCTGTTAACTTGAACTTCACTGTCAGATTTTCATACTTGAAATAACTACATGAAGTTTTTAATCAAAATTTTTATCTTCTCAATTAAAAGTAAAATTTTAATGGCTCTGATAATATACCTTCCTACCAACAGTATGCACAAGTTCCCTTCCCTTCCTTCACCATCCTTACCAGCATTTCATATCTTCAGTTATTTGTTTGAGTTTTTGTTTATTGGTTTTATCTTTTTGTACCAGCTCTGGGGCTTGAAGTCAGGGCCTGGACCCTGTCTCTGAGCTTTTTGGCTCAAGGTTAAGGTTCTACCACTTGAGCCAGGCCTCTACTACTGGCTTTTTGGTGGTTAATTGAAAATAAGTCTCACAAATTTTCTGGCTGGCTTGATCCTCAGATCTCAGCCTCCTTAGTAGCTAGAATTATAGGCGTGAGCCGCTGAGACATAGCCAATTATTTTCAGATTTTTGATGATAACCATTCTTAGAGGGATGAGTGATATCTTGTGGTTTTGATTTGTAATTCCCTGATGGTCAGTACTGTTGGACCTGGTGACTATTTGTGTATATTCTTTTGAGAAATATGCATGCATGCATGTGTGTGTGTTTGCATGTCTGGATTCCATTTTTAATTGGGTGATTTGGTTACTATTAAACTTTTGGAGTTCTTTACAAATTCTAGATATCAATCACTTACAAGATGTGTAGTTTGGGGCTGGGGAAGTGGCTCAGTCATAGAGTGCTTGCCTTGCATGCATAGGGTCTAGGTTTAATTCTTCAGCAGCACCTAAGCAGTGAGCTGAAGAGCTGAGAGACAGTGCCCAGGCCCAGAGTGCAGGCCCTACCACTGACCAAAAAAAAAAAAAAAAAAAAAGTGTAGTTTGCAAATATTTTCTCTTTCTGTACATTATACTGTTAATTAAATCCTATATAGAAGGCAGTCCCTTTTATATGGTTTTATGTTTTGTGAGCTTTTGAGGTCTTTACAAAAAAAAAATACCTTTACCCATTCCAATGAGCTGAAGCATATTCTCCTGTTTTCCTCTAAGGTCTCATAGTTTGAATTCTACATTTAAGTCTTTAATACATTTTGAGTTGCTTTTTATGCAGGAAAAAATATGTAAGGGCTCTCTGTTCTTTCATGTCAAAGGTTATGCTGACATTGATTTTGAAAATGTGAATAGGATGGCTATCACTCAAACTTTTTCAAGCCTAATACTTTAAACAGTGATAGAGGTACGATTGCTGTGGTCACTCTGCAGTTTGCCTGAAGCCACTCAGAGGTCAGCAGCCACAAGGGAAAACATCTGAGGCAACAAAAGATAGATTCTACAACCAGGAGATGTCATACCAGGACTCTCAGGTGCATCCCTCTCCAGTCACCCTGGGGTCCACAGCGCTTTATAAGCATTCCTCAAGTAATTGTACAGGCCTGAGCATTACAACATTCAAATTCCACTTCCTATTGTATACCACCTGTTCACCCAGGGTCCAAGTCTCACATCCACATAACAAGTGTTGACTTCCATAACCACAACATAATCAGTCCATCCCTGAGCATGGTCCAAGTTCAAGAGAATAATTGGAGGTCCAACAGCACATAAATAAATACCTGCATCAAACTAACACAAAATTAATTCTACAGTGTAACCTTGAAAAATATATTTTGATATAAATAAATGTACTTTGATAGAAATAAAATCTAAAAGATATATGGTTCTACCTGACTGAAATAAATGACATCAAAGAAAACAGAAATTTAATTACTATTGTACACGTGTGTCTCCTCTCTTATTGGTAGCTGATGTTCCTTGAATACTAAAGAAAGACACAATTTATAAATTGATAGAAACTAATTCCACAAAGTTTACTTTTCATTTTTGCAAACTCTTTGCTTATGCTATTATAATAAAAAATTAAAATAATTAAAATAAACATAATTAAAATAAAAAATAATTTAAAATAATTAAAATAAAAAATTAAAGCTTTCTTTGATATTTATACATAATAATTCCTGAGCCATTTTCGTTCTTTAATTATACTGATTTTAAGTTAGAGAAAACTCACTCTTAAGAGATAGGAGTATAAATAAATTACAAACATTATAATTATATCTAGAAATATCTACAAAAATATCTACAAATATCTTCAAATTTTACATTGAATAGCAAAACTGCATAATTATGTGATAAATTAGTATTATAAAAATTTCCAAACCATTTGAATTTTATTGTATAGAAGATTATCTACTTGTCTATAATTTTCACCATCTAAAAATATGTAGAATCAGTCTCACTTTTCATATCTAAATTTACGAGTAGGAATTTGAATTATTATGACATACTATATCTCATATGTATCTGTTATAAATACCACATGAATTTGTGCATATCTGAAACCATATTTAAAAGACTGGGAAACGAACGTTAAAGGACATACTTGAAAATTATTCTTTTCTTATAGCTTTCCTTTTCATTTTATGACCAGTGATTTTTTGAATATTTTTATTATCTTTAAGTAGTTGTACAAGAGTTGCCATTCACTGAAGCAGACCATAAATACAATGCATCTTGATCAATGTCACCCCTTTCAATATTCTCACCCACCCCTTCCAACGCACCTCTTCCGTTACTTTATTTTAGGTTATGTACTGAGGGGATTTTTTGCCATTTAACAAAGCAGCATATGTACAAATGCATCTGTATCTGACCCACCCCTTCCCTTATATTTCTCAGTTCTGTGGTCTATACAAGGAATTGTTGCCTGCGTTCTCCAAGCCTTTTCCCCTTGGCCCCAAGAAAGGGGTTACAAATGAGTTGACTGAAGTATAATAGACTCTATGGAGAGCACAAATAGCATAATTCTTTAAAAAGACCAAGCCATAGTCCAACAAAATAAATACAAGCAAATGGATACTTGAAAATTTTTTCTTTTTTTTCTTTTTTTTTTTTTTTTTTTTTTTTTGTCGGTCATGGGGGCTGAACTCTGGGCCTGGGCGCTGTCCCTCAGCAATTAAGCTCAAGGCTAGCGCTCTGTCACTTGAGCCATAGAGCCACTTCCAGCTTTTTTTTCTGCTTATGTGGTACTGAGGAATTGAACCCAGGGCCTCATGCATGCAAAGCAAGCACTCTACCACTGAGCCAACTTCCCAGTCTGAAAAATTATTCTTTATTGGGCATAACAATCTACCATATCTGAGCCTTCAGGAAATGATTTAGTAGGTTAACCAATTTGCCTGTTCTTTAACCTAAGTCCTTCTACTGCCTCAGTATTCCCCATATTCTAAAGTAGAAATTATCTTTGACAATTTGGCAATAATATAAATGATAAAACTTCAATAAATGTGGTAAAATATACAGTAAAAGATGTATAAAATGTTTTTCCCTTTGGGTCTGTAAAGTGTTCATTATGAGAATGTATGCATGTGCCTTTAGCACTGGATTCTGAGCAATGATGTGCCCATGTGTTCTTGAACAATGCAATTTTGTATTTATGGTACATGTGGTCTTCTAATGTGAGGCCCAGAGTGATAGCTTGGCTTGGCTCTACAGGTGATACTGAAATTACCTACAAATGTCTGAGCCCACTGAATAGACAATGCTGAGAAAGAAGGCACTTAGGCGTGAGGATGATGCAAAGAACATGGCCAAAGGCAGGAGAATAGGGAATGGACAGCATATGACTATAAAGTAAGTGTATACTTTTTTTTTTTTTGGGGGGTCCGGTCGTGGGGCCTGAACTCTGGGCCTGGGCGCTGTCCCTCAGTTCTTCAGCTCAAGGCTAGCGCTCTACCACTTTGAGCCACAGCACCACTTCCGGCTTTTTTCTTTTTTGCTTATGTGGTGCTGAGGAATAGAACCCAGGGCCTCAGGCATGCAAGGCAAGCGCTCTACCACTGAGCCACCTTCCCAGCCCAAGTGTATACTTTTTATTAGTTAAGATGTTTAGGAAATTAATGTTGGCAAGATGGAAGAATAGGAAGCCCCACACTAAAAAGCTAACTAGAAATCAAAGGGTGGTCAATGAGTCTCTATGAGAGCTCCAGAAATAAACTGAAACTTCAATAACCCAAATAAGCTTTAAGCCAAGAATAGTAACCTTGAAATGAGTAAGCCAGTGTGGTGGTACATGCCTGTATTCTCCATTACTCAAGAGGCTGAGGCAAAAGAATTGAAAATTTGAAGCTATTGAATAATTGAAAGTTTGAAAGTTTGGGGCAACGTAATAAGATCTATTTCAGAAAAAAATAATTTTTTAAAAAAACCATGTAAGAAAAGTGATTTCATTTCAACTACATCAGCTCCTCCTCAGAGCTAGCACATCTCTAAGAGGAAAGCCCAACTCATTTTTCTGTTGGGAGATAAACAGAGTAGTAGAATGAATGTTCAAAGTACCATCTTTCAAAATGTTGCCTGAGGAGCTGGCATTTGTCTCACCTAATTCAGAGTGTCCATGCTGTTAAGTTACTTAGCAGCTGTGGCAAGGCTAGAGAACCTGTCACAGACAGACTCTAGCCACAACCAGCAATGAGTGACCAGCTCTTCAGGAGCTTCTTGAGGAGTTGGTGTCTGGTTACTTGGATCAAAGCTTTGATGACAAACCTGGCAAGCCTTATTCAACTTGGGCAACAACAGAGTGCTCAATGGTTTGTAGTAGGACTATAAAACTTGTAATACTGCACAATGACACCAGAGGGAAGAAGACAGCACAAACTGAAAATTGGGAGGTTACACATACACCCAGTGGAGACACATCCTTAGAAAAAGTTTGAGAGGGTCCCAGAATGCATAGCTGGGAAGTTTGACTTTCCCTGTTCAAAACAAGTGTGTAAACACTATAGGAGAGAAAATAGTATGTTTTTCAAATGCACAACTCCAAATACAAATTTACAAGGCACACAAAGAAATGGGAAAATTTGGCAACATAGTCCAATCATAGGAACAAAATAATCCTCAAAAACTGACTGTAAAGAAAGGGAGATAATAAAATACTTAACAAAGAAAATAACCAGGCAACAATGCTTGATAAGAAATGTACTCATTACCTTGCTCATGTAATTGTAACCCCTCTGTATGGTATTTTCACAATAAAAAAGTATTAATTAATAAAAAAGAAACAGAACGCTTAAGAATTAATCTGAGTTCAAAAAAAAAGGAAAAGAACCATGATATAGATGGTCAATCCACTTGTGAAAAATAAAAAGTGGGAATTAAAATCAAAAGGGAACAATTTAATGACTGGATAGAAAGGTTAGAGCTGAAGAGCACAAGCATAGGAATGAAAATTTCACTGGAGAGGCTCAATAGTGTACTTGATCAACCAAAACGAATCAATAAACTCAAAGGCAGATCACTTAATATTATCATTCAGAGAAGAAAGAAGAAATAACAAAAGTAAAATTTAATTAAAAGTGAAAGAAGCCTACAGAGTATGGGACATCATAAAGCACATTAATATTTGCATTTGTGGGAGTTCAAGAAAGAAAGGAGAGAGAAGTAGGGAAAAAGAAGAGACAGATTATGTGAAGAACAATGGTCAAAATTTCCAATCCATGGAAGGAAATTAATATCTTGATTAGAGAAGCCCAAAAGACCCCCAGCTCAGATGAATTCAAAGAAGTACAGACTGAGAAATCATAATGCAGCTATTAAAATGAGACAGAGGAACCTCCATACTGCTTTCCAAAGTGGTTGAACAAGTTTACATTCCCACCAACAATGCAGTAGGGTTCCCTTCTGTCCACATCCCCTCCAGCATCTGTTGTTGTTAGAGTTCTTGATTTTTGCCATTCTAACTGGAGTGAGGTGGTATCTCAATATTGTTTTGATTTGCATTTCTTTTATGGCTAGGGATGTTGAGCATTTCTTCATGTGTCTATTGGCCATCCTTCTTTCTTCTTCAGAGAAGTTTCTCTTTAAATCTTTCACCTACTTATTTATGGGGCAGTTGTTTCTTTGAAGATTTGTAGTATGGAGGTTCCTCAAAAGACTCCACATAGAGCTCCCCTATGACCCAGCAATCCCACTTTTGGGCATTTACCCAAATGTTTACAAACAAGACCACACTAAATGGGCTGGGAAGGTGGCTCAGTGGTAGAGCGTTTGCCTTGCATGAGGCCCTGGGTTCGATTCCTCAGCACCACATAAGCAAAAAAAAAAAAAAAAAAGACCACACTAAAGCTACCAGCACAACTATGTTTATTGCAGCATTATTTACCATAGCTAAGATATGGAACCAACCCAGATGCCCCTCAGTAGATGAATGGATCAAGAAAATGTGGTATATATACACAATGGAATTCTATGCCTCCATCAGAAAGAATGACATTGCCCCATTTGTTAGGAAAAGGAAAAACTTGGAAAAAATTATATTAAGTGAAGTAAGCCAGGCCCAAAGAAATATAGGTCCCATGGTTTCCCTTATTTGCAATATCTAGTATATGTATGAGTCAAGCGGAAAAGGTCAGATAATGTGATGTTAGGAAAATGAACCCTTAGATATGTATTTTAATTTTTTTTTCTTTCATGCATGTGTTTCTAACGCATTTATAAGATTATTTCTTTGTTGCTTTGTATGTCCCTCCCCCACAGTATAACCCTTGCTTTCACTATATTTGATGTCAGTATAACTTGTGGAGGATATGGGGAAAAACCAGTTGTTTAAGGATACAGGTGGACCTGTTGCAACAATGAGAAGTACAAGTTGTCATGTCCAAAAGGAGCTTTACAATGTCGGTGCGGGGGGAGGGGGGAGGAGAAGGATTGGGATTGGGGGGGAGGGGGGAGGCTGGGAAGGGATGTGAAGGGTAAACAAAGGAGGAGGCTGCAATGCTTGGTAAGAAATGTACGCATTATCCTGCCCATGTAATTTTAACCCCTCTGTACAGTATGTTCACAAATAAAATAAAATAAAAATTAAAAAAAAATGAGACAGAGAATTTTGAAAGTAGCAAAAGTAACTTACCACATACAAGGTAGACCCCTAGGAATATCAATGAATTCTCAAAAATCTTGCAAGCCAGAAGGATGTGCTAATTTTTTTAAGTAAATAAATAACAAAAAGAACCCTGTCAAATAAGAATGCTACATCTCACAAAACAGTCCTTCAACAATAAAACACGGGGCTGGGAAGGTGGCCCAGTGGTAGAGTATTTGCCTTGCATGCATGAGGCCCTGGGTTCGATTCCTCAGCACCACATAAGCAAAAAGCCAGAAGTGGCGCTGTGGCTCAAGTGGTAGAGCGCTAGCCTTGAGCTGAAGAGCTGAGGGACAGCGCCCAGGCCCAGAGTTCAGGCCCCACAACCGGACCCCAAAAAAAAAAAAAAAAAAAAAAACAATAAAACAGAAGATGGAAACATGGTTTGAGTGGTAGATAGACTGCAAGCAACTACAAGGCCCTGAGTACTATCAAAATAATAAGTAGGTAAGTAGTTAGGTTGGTAGGTAGGTATATATAGAAATATAGTCATAGATAGATAGATAGATAGATAGATAGATAGATAGATAGATAGATAGAAGGTAGATAGATAGATGAGATATACATTCCCAGACAAGCAAACTTATTTTACAAGAAATGCTAAAGTGACCAATGGAATAGAATTGAAAACCCAGAAATGAACCTACAGACCTATAGCCATCTAATCTTCGATAAGGAAACTAAAACAATAGAATGGAAGAAAGACAGCCTCTTCAGTAAATGGTGCTGGCAAAATTGGTTAACTACATGTAGAAAACTAAAGCTAGATCCTTATATATCACCCTGCACCAGAATCAACTCCAAATGGATCAAAGACCTTGAACTCAAAGCAGACACTTTGAAAACATTACAGGATGGAATAGGAGAAACCCTAGGTCTCCTTGGCTCAGGCCGAAATTTTCTGAATAGAGACCCGGAAGCACAACAAATCAAAGAAAGGTTGGACAAATGGGATTGCATACGGTTGCAGAGCTTCTGCAGGGCAAATGACATAGCTAGCAAGATCAATAGAAAGCCCACCGATTGGGAGAAGATCTTTACTAGCCATACAACGGACAAGGGTCTCATATCTAAAATATACTTGGAACTCAAAAAGTTAAACCACCCAACAACAAATCCTCAAAGAAACAACTGCCCAATAAATAAGTGGGCGAAAGACTTAAAGAGAAGCTTCTCTGAAGAAGAAAGAAGGATGGCCAATAGACACATGAAGAAATGTTCAACATCCCTAGCCATAAAAGAAATGCAAATCAAAACAACATTGAGATATCACCTCACTCCAGTTAGAACAGCAAAAATCAAGAACTCTAACAACAACAGATGCTGGAGGGGATGTGGACAGAAAGGAACCTTACTTCATTGTTGGTGGGAATGTAAACTTGTTCAACCACTTTGGAAAGCAGTATGGAGGTTCCTCAAAAGACTTCACATAGATCTCCCCTATGATCCAGCAATCCCACTTTTGGGCATTTACCCAAATGTTTACAAACAAGACCACACTAAAGCTACCAGCACAACTATGTTTATTGCAGCATTATTTACCATAGCTAAGATATGGAACCAACCCAGATGCCCCTCAGTAGATGAATGGATCAAGAAAATGTGGTATATATACACAATGGAATTCTATGCCTCCATCAGAAAGAATGACATTTCCCCATTTGTTAGGAAATGGAAAGGCTTGGAAAAAATTATATTAAGTGAAGTAAGCCAGGCCCAAAGAAGCATAGGTCCCATGGTTTCCCTTATTTGCAATATCTAGTATAGGTATGAGTCAAGCAGAAAAGGTCAGATAATGTGATGTTAGGAAAATGAACCCTTAAATATGTATTTTAATGTTTTCGTTTCTTTCATGCATATGTTTCTAACGCATTTATAAGATTATTTCTTTGTTGCTTTGTATGTCCCTCCCCCACAGTGTAACCCCCGCTTTCACTATATTTGATGTCAGTATAACATGTGGAGGAGATGGGGGCAAACAAGTCGTTTAAGGATTCAGGTGGACCTGTTGCAACAATGAGAAGTACAAAATGTCATGTCAAAACCAGCTTTACAATGTCGGTGGGGGGGGAGAGGGGTATAATTGGGTGGGGGGAGGGGGGAGGCTGGGAAGGGAGGTGAAGGGTAAACAAAGGAGAAGGCTGCAATGCTTGGTAAGAAATGTATGCATTATCCTGCCCATGTAATTGTAGCCCCTCTGTACAGTATGTTCTCAAATAAAATAAAATAATATTAAAAAAAAAAAGAAATGCTAAAGTGCTTCAAGTTGAAACAAAAGGATACCAACAACAACACAAAAGTATATGAACGTAGAAAGCCCAACAGTAAAGGTAAATATATAGTCAAATATAGAATAGTATAATGCATAAATCACTTTTTACTGTTTTATTAATTTATATAAATCACTTTTTATTATACTTAATGAATTGTACAAGGAGTTGCCATTTAACAAAGCAGTTTATAAGTAAAATGCATCTTGATCAGTTTCACCCCTTTCAACATTTTCACCCCCGTGCCTTACCTCCTCCCTTACTTTTCTTAATTTTGTAGAATACACATTGAATAAATTACATTTAAATAAGGCATTAGAGCTGAAATACAAAAGCATAAAAATAACTACAGACTTGGAAAAAATTATATTAAGTGAAGTAAGCCAGGCCCAAAGAAACATAGGTCCCATGGTTTCCCTTATTTGCAATAACTAGTATATGTCTGAGACAAGCAGAAAGGGTCAGATAAGATGATGTTAGGTGAAATAAACCCCAAGATAAGTATTCAAATGTTTTTGCTTTCATGCAATTGTTTCTAACACATTTATAAGATGATTTCTTTGTTGCTTTGTATGTCCCTCCCCAACGGTATAACCCCTGCTTTCACGGTATTTGATGTCGGTATAATTTGTAGAGGGGAAAGGAAAAAACATCATCTAAATAGGGATACTGATGGACCCATTGCAACAATGAGATGTACAAATCGTTATGTCCAAAAACGAACTTTACAATTTTGATGGGGGGAGGAGGTGCAGGGGGAGGGGGGGAAGATGGGAAGGGATGGGAAGGGGAAACAAAGGAGGAGGCTACAATGCGTGATAAGAAATGTACTCATCTTGCCCATGTAATTGTAACCCCTCTGTATGGTATTTTCACAATAAAAAATAACTACAACTCTAAAATATGTTAATGTATACAGTATTAAAATCTAACTTGTATTAATAATGAAATGTAGGGAAGAAGTGAAAGGCATAACTTTATATATGATTGAAGGTAAGTCATTATCAGTTTGAAGTTAATTGTTATAAATGTAAGTTTCATAACGGTCACAAAGAAAATACCTATAGGAAGACTAGGGATGTAGCTCAGTAGTAGACCATTTGTTCAGCATGTGGAAGGTCCTGGGTTTAATCTCCAGCACCTCAAAAAGAATGAATTACTACTTGGCAGGTCTGGTGGTACATGCCTATAATCCTAGCACTTAGAAGGTAACAGCACCAAGATTTCAGTCCTGGCTATAATAGCAAGTTCTTAGCCAACTGGCTCTCATTGCAATATTCTGTCTCAAAAAAATAAAAATCAAACAGATAGAAAATACACAAAGGACTGGGCAAAACAGCAGCATCTATGGCTCCCGCTACCCAGAGGTAGAGGTAAATGTATCGTTTGAAACTAGCTCATATAAAGTTCACACAAGCTCATATCTGAAAAACAAATTAAAAGCCAAGGAACCAAGATGTGGCTGAAGGGGTAGAATTCCTCCCTAACCCACGTGGTTTTCTGTGTTCAGTATCCATCAGAATCTATATCTATATCTCCATAGATATTGATATATAGATCTATATCTCTATAGATACAGGTGCTGATTATTAGGAAAGAATAATTCCAAATTCATTGTTACTGGGGCTTGAACTCAGAGCCTGGCTTACTGTTCCTGAGCTTTGGTGCTCAAAGCTGATAAACTGCCATTTGAGCCACAGCACCACTTTGGGATTTTGCTCGCTAATTTGAGAGTCTCACAAACTTGCCTGACTGGGTTGGCTTTGGACTGCAATCTCAGATCTCAACCTCCTGAGTAGGTAGGATTGCAGGCATGAGCCACCTGTGCCAGCATAAATTCATTTATGAGACTAATATTACCCTAATGCAAAAGCAAGTACACTGAAAAAAAAGGTAACTACAAGCCAATATATCTGTTGAATTTACAAGAAAAATCTTCAACAAAAATACTAGCAAAGTGAATTATCAACTGAACAGATCTTATGACAAAGGTGTGTTTTCCCTGAAACACAAAGATAGTTCAATCTATGAAATTAATCAGTATAATACAATATAATATACCACATTGATAGAATGATGAGTTGAAATCACATTATCATTTCAATAGATGTAAAAGTCATTTGACATGTCAATATTCATAATAAAATGGTCCACAAACTAGGAACAGAAGGAAATGGCATTCAATATATAAAAAGTCCACAGCTAGCATCATACTCAGTGATAAAAGACTGCGTTTTTTCCTTTAAAATTAAAAAAACAGTAAAGATACTCTCCCTTTAGCATTTTTATTCAATATGGTACTGAAAGTGCTACCCAGAGCAGTATGCAAAGAAAGGAGCAAATGGGAATCTAAGAAGAAAAGTAAACTTGTTTGTATTCACATATGTCCCAGTCATATGTGTAGAAAACCATAGTACCTACAAAGGATGTTAGAAGTATAAATGAATCAATAACTAAAAGTCAGAACTCAATTACATTCTTTTTGTATTTAATTTTATTGTCAAGGTGATATACAGAGGGATTACAGTTATATACATAAGGTAATGAGATTTTCTTGTCATACATTGTAGCCCCCTCTCTCTTTTTTCTCCACTTCCCTCCTCCCAATGCCCCACTCCAAGTTGTAAAATTTATTTCCAACGTATTGTCTTGTGAGTATTGCTGTTGCAACCAATGCAAATCTCAGTTACATTATTATGCACTAACAAATAATCCCCAAAAAAGAAACTAAGAAGCAAACCAATTTAAAATCAATTATAATAGTATGAAAAAGAATAAAATATTAGGAAGTAAATTCAACCAAAAAGGCAAAAACCATGTAAACTAGAAACTACAAAACATTACTGGAAAAAATTAAAGAAGACATAAGCAAATAGAAAGACATCTCGTGCTCAAAGTTTGAAAGATTTAATATGCACATCCCCCACACAGACCTTCAGAGGCAGTGCTGGCTCTACCAAATCCCACTGCCACCTTTTTCCTAGCAAGAGCAAAAACATTCTACAGTTCATATGAAACCTAAAATTACCCTGAATAACCAACAAACAAAAGCAAAACAAAACAAAACAAAAACACTTTGTAATAGAGCAAAGAGACCGCAGATGTTCTGAGTTCAAAAACATATGACCCACAACCACTTTGGAAAGTAGTATGGAGGTTCCTCAAAAGACTCCACATAGAGCTCCCCTATGACGCAGCAATCCCACTTTTGGGCATTTACCCAAATGTTTACAAACAAGACCACACTAAAGCTACCAGCACAACTATGCTTATTGCAGCATTATTTACTATAGCTAAGACATGGAACTTACTCAGATGCCCCTCAGTAGATGAATGGATCAAGAAAATATGGTATATATACACAATGGAATTCTATGCCTCCATCAGAAAGAATGGCATTGCCCCATTTGTTAGGAAATGGAAAGGCTTGGAAAAAATTATATTAAGTGAAGTAAGCCAAGCCCAAAGAAACATAGGTCCCATGGTTTCCCTTATTTGCACTAGTATATGTCTGAGTCAAGCAGAAAAGGTCAGATAAGTTGATGTTAGGGAAATGAACCCTAAGATATGTATTCAAATGTTTTTTTTCTTTCATGTGATTGTTTCTAATGCATTTATAAGATTATTTCTTTGTTGCTTTGTATGTCCCTCCCCCACAGTATAACCCCTACTTTCACTGTATTTGATGTCGGTATAATTTGTGGAGGGGAAGGGGAAAAACAAGTCGTTTAAATAAGGATACAGGTGGACCCATTGCAACAATGAGACGTACAAGTCCTTATGTCGAAAACGAACTTTACAACTTTGGTGTGGGGGGGGGAGGAATGGGTGGGGAGGTGGGAAGAGGATGGGAAGAGATGGGAAGGGGAAACAAAGGAGGAGGCTACAATGCTTGATAAGAAATGTACTCATAAGTGGCGCTGTAGCTCAAGTGGTAGAGCGCTCGCCTTGAGTTGAAGAGCTGAGGGACAACGCCCAGGCCCAGAGTTCAAGCCTCACAACCAACAAAAAACAAAAACAAAAACAAAAACAAAAACAAAAAAAAACAAAAAACAAAGAAATGTACTCATTATCTTGCCCATCTAATTGTAACCCCTCTGTACAATATTTTCACAATAAAAATTTTTTAAACATATGACCCAAAAAAGTACAAGGCTTAGTAATCACAAGTATGATATTGTTATATGTAGTTAATGGAAAAGAATAGAGAACCAGAATTAAACCTACATGTATATGTATGTATGTATGTATGTTTGTATATATGTATGTATGTATATGTGTGTGATCAGATAATCTCCCATAAAAGCGCCAAAACTAAGCAATGGAGAAATAACACGTTGGGAAAACTAGGAATCACATGTAAAGAAATGATTTAGACCTTTATCTCAACATGAAAACAAAATAAGTTGACCTTGCTTAAAGATTTTTTTTCGGGGGCTTAAAACAATTTTTTTATTGTGAAAATACCGTACAGAAGGGTTACAATTACATGAGCAAGGTAATGAGTCCATTTCTTATCAAGCATTGTTGCCTCCTCTGTTTCCCATCCCTTCACATCACCCTCACCACCCCCTCTTTCCATTCCCCGCCCCCCCACCGAGCCCTGCACCAAACTTGTAAAGTTCGTTTTTTGGACATAACATCTTGTACATCTCATTGTTGCAATGGGTCACCTGTATCCCTATTTAAACAATTTGTTTTTTCCCTTCCCCTCACAAAGTATACCAACATCAAATATAGTGAAAACAGGGGTTATACCATGGGGGAGGGACATACAAAGCAACAAAGAAATATCTTATAAATACAGCTTGGTACTGGCACAAGAACAGACCTCAGGACCAATGGAATAGAATTGAAAACCCAGAAATGAACCCATAGACCTATAGCCATCTAATCTTCAATAAGGAAGCTAAAAAAAATAGAATGGAAGAAAGACAGCCTCTTCAGTAAATGGTGCTGGCAAAATTGGTTAATCACTTATAGAAAACTAAAGCTAGATCCTTATGTATCACCCTGCACCAGAATCAACTCCAAATGGATCAAACACCTCGGAGTCCAAGCAGACACTCTGAAAACATTACAGGATGGAATAGGAGAAACCCTAGATCTCCTTGGCACAGGCCAAAATTTTCTTAGTAGAGACCCAGAAACACAACAAATCAAAGAAAGTTTGGACAAATGGGATTGCATGAAGTTGCAGAGCTTCTGCACGGCAAAGGACATAGCTAGCAAGATCAATAGAAAGCACACAGATTGGGAGAAGATCTTCACTAGCCATGCAATGGACAAGGGTCTCATATCTAAAATATACCTGGAACTCAAAAAATTAAATCCCCCAACAACAAATCCTCAAAGAAACAACTGCTTGAAGATTTAAATGTAAGACCTGAAACTGTACAACTCCTAAGAGAAAATATAGGGGAAAGTTCTACACCATTAGTTTAGTCAATGTTGTCTTGACTATAACAATAAAACACAGTAAACAAAAACAAAATTAAATGAAAGGGAATACATCAAAAAAGTTTTTCACCACAAAGGAAACAATCAAAAAAGAAAAAAAGACAATCTACATAATGAAGAAAATATTTGCAAACTATGTATTTGATAAGACTTTAGTATTTAAAATGTGTAAGGAACTCTACAATTCAATAACAAAAATAAATAAATCCAATTAAAATTGAGCAAAACTATTAAACAGATATATCTCCAAAGAGAACCTATAAATAACCCTCTCATATAAATATAAGAACATATTCAATATCATTTCTCATCAGCAAAATCCAAATCAAACCTCGCACTGAAGATATCAACAGCTGAGAAAGACATGGAAAAATTGCAGTGCTTGTGTTGCTGGTAGAAATGTGAAACTGTGTATCTGTTGTGGAAAACAGTATGGTGGTTCCTTAAAATGGAAGAGAGAACTACCATACAATATAGCAATCTTACCTCTGGATATGTATCCAAAAGAATTGAAATCGAGATCTCAAAGGGAAATTTGTACTCTCTTCTCAATTGTAACATTATTCCCAAAGGTTCATAGGTAGAAACAACCTAAATATTGATTGATGAGTAAATGGATAAGGAAAATATGGTAAAGACATACAACAGAATATTATAAAAACTATAAAAATGACCCTTGAAAACACTACAATATGTGAAGTAAGCCAGTAACAGAAAAATAAGTAACTATGTGATATTACTTCTATAAGGTACGTAAAGCATCAAACTCTTAGAAGCAGAAAGTACAGTATGAATGCCAATAGAGGAGGAAGAATCAGGAAATTACTGACCAATCAATGCAGACTTTCAGTCACCCAAGATGAAGCGTCCTAGTGCCTTGGTTATACATCCACATACACAGTTAACAATACCGCACAATTCTGTACCTTTAAATGATGGCAAATGAAATTCAAATTTGTTAAGAGAGATAGGAGCACCATGTATATTCCACATACAGATAATCTACATCATTCAGTTCAGTGGTTTTGAGACTTGATTATCAAAGAAATCATCCCTCCTTTAAATGTCTCCAGTAACGTGAATAAGGAAACCATAAGACTAAAACTGTTTCTGTTAAGGTCGGTTCTATAAGAGCATATCAGACATGTGGTCACACAAAAGCCCTAGTCTAATCCAAGATCATTTAATAAATTAAAGCAACTGAGACTGGGAAGGAGCACCCAGGTGTGTTGGTGACACAGCCCCAGCTAGCTAGCACTTGCATCTCCAGATTCCCAGCTTGGTGGTGTCCTTTGCAATCTCCTTAAGCTTCTGTGCCTAACTTGAGATACATACACAGCTAAACCATAAGGGCAATCAAAATGAAGTGGGGGATAATGGGCTGTGGAGGGAGGCAGAGATTTTAAGACTAATCATCAGTCGACACACATTTCCAACTTCAATAATTCTGTTTTTATTAAAGTCTGTTTGTTTCCATTCTATAAATGATAACCATTCATTACAGAAACTTTTTGAAATTGCATAAAAGCAGAAAAAGAAAAGAAAAATTATAATCACATCAATTATATATGCAACCATTAACACTTGAATGTGTTTCCTTTTTGTCTTTTAACGAATAGATTGTTGGGTTTTCACTGAACTGTGCTCATTCTGTGCGTTCAATTTTCTACCCCACATTTTTCACACGGTTACAGCATAAGCAGTTTCCATTTGTAAACATTTTCCTTTATGGCTGCTTAACAGCCTTTGATGTCATTGTACCACACAGAATATTATTTTCTACATTTTCACCACTTCAGATATTGTTAAACACAGGTCTGTGTATAGAAGAGTTCAACCACATTTATATCGTGACTGTAAAGTGCAGAATTATGGAATCAAAGAATTTTATGTTTTTGATACTTTTTAAAGTCTTTTGATATATAGTATCAGATCTCTAAGACATTTTTTTTACATACAATTATGAAAACATTTTTAAATTCTGTTAGAGACTAAAAATAATAATATTTATCATTGTTTGCAGGTCTGAAAACAGACAACTATTGAATGGTCTGGCATCATCTTCTAGAAAATATGAACAGAGTACACACACAGGTACTAAGTTGACACCATTGTGTATGGGTCTGTGTGGTTTGATTCTTGGTAGAATCATTTATTCCCATGTCTATAAACAATGATTGAAAACAATCATGTATGTATTACTACAACATGTCATCCCAGTAGTACTACAAAATACATCCCTGATTATCTACTCCACAGGAAAGCAGGATCACGTCTCATATCCAGGTGATATTTACAAGACCACCGCCCCCTACACAGGACAACTCTGAAGAACTCTTGTTCATATTTCTCAGTGCTTTTCTGAGAAACCAACTCTCCAATACGTATAGGCAGTAGATACATGATCTTCCTAAAGAGACCTTACTGCAGAGCATGATTCAGCAAGCTTTCAACCATTAGGAACAGGTGTGGGCTCTGAATCTTAGGTTTCTGCTTCTGATTAGGTATGTACAAATACAAGAATGATTAGGGCAACCCTCTGATATCAGATAGCTATGGGCTCAAAAAATGTTCTGCCTCCTACTGGCTACGTGAATTGTGCCAACCAACTTAACTTCTCTGAGTCTCATTCTCATCTGTATGATTGGATGATGACAGTGGCTACGTCAGAGGTTTGAAATGATGATCCAAACAAGACAATGCACAAAGAGCTTTTGGCCATAGCAGGCACTGGTCAATTTGAGCTGCCATTATTTTGGAGAATCCTACCATTCACTCCCTATTTTTATGAAACTTGCTCTCTCTTTCCTCATGGAACTATTACCAGAAAATAGTTTTTGACTGACAATCCTCAAAAGACAATTCCTACAATTCCCATTGTATGTCACTTTCTGTCACTGGGAGGAAATGCCTGAGATAAATAACTTCAAGAAGGAAAGACGTGGTTTGGCTCATGGTTGCAGAGGTTTTGGTCCATGGTCTCTTGGCTCCAACAGTGGTTAGGCAGAGCATCATGAGGGAAAGTGACAGAACAAAGATGTTCCCATCTTGGCACCTAGGAAGCAGAGGAGGGGGGAGGGATAAAGAGAAAAGGAGAGGAATACAGGCAGAGATAAGGCACCGTCCCCTGGGCCCACCCCAAATGACCTCTCCAACTAGATCCCACCTCCAAAAAGTCCATCACCGCTTTCTAGCCAATTAGATGATAAGTCAGAGTCCTAGTAAGCCAGTCATTTCCTCCAAGCTCTGCCTATGGACATGGCTGCATTAAGGATTGAGTCTTTAACACCTGGACCTTTAGGGAACCTTTCTGACCCAAACCATATCAGTCATTATGGTTGCAAACACAGCAATTCAAAACCTTGTCATAAGTATGGGATCATGGAGGTTATTAATAGCTCAAGGCAGTCAGACTTATCATGAACTATTTTAATAAATACATTTATTTCAGCACTTACTATTCCCAGGAGCATCATATGGCAATATCCTCCTCAATCTTTGCAATCCTGCAAAATCTTATTATTACCATTTTAAAAATGAGCAAATTAACATGGGAAACCTGCTGAAGGTCACACAACTAAAGTCGGAGCGCCAGAACATGAACACAGTTTTGATACATGATGAGCCTAAGCACAATCTACCTGGTCCAGGGTCATCAAACCTTTCTCTGTAAAAGTCCAGATGCTAAATATTTTAGGAGTTTCAAGCCACCTGGTCTCCAGCATACAAAATCCTCTCTGCCTTTGCAGCAGCATAAAAGCACCAATAAACAACACATCAGTGAATGGCAGACCGTGCCCCATAAACTTTATTAGGAACACTGAAAGTTGAATTTCACATCATTTTTATGTGCCACAATATATTGTTATTATTTCCAATTTTTTCCCAATCACTTGGAAAGGTAAAAACCTATCCATAGCCTGCAGGTTCTAGAAAACAGTTGTTGAATTCCAGAACCACCTACAAAGAGAATACAACCATGAGAGAATGCGCAGGTCCATCCATGTAAGCCAGTTCGCTGGAGTCTGAAGTCACTGGACCTTTCCCTCCGTGTTTTTCTACATTGCTTTTTGGGCTTACCATACCCTTGCTTTTAGACCCTCCCTACTCCCCAAACCTGCCATGCCTGAAGCCAGACATCTCTTACTTCTTGCAGGAAATGCAAACTACCCCTACCACTACCCTCAAACTGGAAAGGAGCCTCCTCTTGCTCTCCCTTAGCATTCTACATTTCCAACATAGGCTACATCACACTGACTTGGAAGGTCTGTAATCTGTCTGCTCCAAGGAACAATGCCTTGAAGACAGGCTTCTGTCTTGATGATGAATAGTACACTGCTTAACAATGAGCACAGTATGGGGAATCTTACAGGGGTTCAATAAACCTGGGAAGGAAGGACAAGAAAGAGGGAGGAAAGTAGGAAAATTACTGACAAATGCAGACTTTAAATGGGATACGCACAGGTAGGGAGAGTAGAGGAGATGCTTACATCTCTGGCTATTAGGAAAGAAGTGGAAAGAAAGCTTGCCCCAAGGGAATACAAATATCCTGTTTGTCTTGAGGGCAGTCACTGAGCTCTGCAAGGTACCACTCCCCCCATATTGTGACAGTAAACAATAAGTCAGAAATAAATTCCTTGACCTTATCCAATCCAAGCCTAGGAAAATGTATCAACTAGAATTACAGGAACCCTATAGATTCCTAAGTCACTCATATGGCATTCACTGCCAGTGAGATATAGAAATTGGACAATGGCTCAAAAATGACAGTGGTTTCTTTTGAAAGTATCATAGCAAGTAAAAGAAACCAACTGAAGACACACACACACACACACACACACACACACACACACACACACACACACACACACACACACTAGTGGAAAGAAAGGGGGAGAGGGTGGATAATCAGCCTGATTACCTTTAGCTTCCTAAAAGAGAAGAGAGGGCCAGGTGCAGAGAATCATGCCTGTAATCCCAGCTTCTCCAGAGGCAAAGATCAGGAGGGTCAGGATGCAAGATCCCTTTGGGTGAAAGTTAGTGAGACTCTCATCTCAACAAACCAGCAAGTGGTTCACATCTAATACCAGGTATTCGGGAGGTTATAGGTAAAAGGATTTCAGTCCAAGATCATCCCTGGTCAAAAACATGAGACCTTACCTGAAAAAATGAAACAGAAAAGGGGCTAAGGGTGTGGCTTGGATGGTTGGGTACTTGCTTAGCAAGTTAGAGACCTTAGGCAGGTTCAAAATCCCAGTACCACTGTAAAAGAAAAAAGAATAATAGTATCTTTGAAGCAAAGCAATTAGCCATCACATACCATTTGTGCTTCAGATTTAGACCGCCCTTTGGGATCTTGTTTTTTGTTTGCAGGTACTCTTGGGGAAAGCTAATTTCAATGGGAAACACCTGGAATAAGAAACAAAAATTTAAAAAAAAAAAAAAAGAAAAGAAACAAAAATTTTACTCCACTGCTTCCCTTCCCCCAATCCTACTACATTAGGTCCCAAATCCTCTCTATACAGGTGCAATCCCCCAGGAATATGCTAACTCCTGCTTCTAACCCAGAGACATTTTGGAGGCTCAAACTGATATCTGGCTATTTGGGATAAGAGTCCCACTCCAAATTTCCCGTGTTTACAATAAATGGTGCCCATCACTAGTCAAGTAAAGAAGCCAAGAAATACCCAACTCATTGCCTCATTTACCTTTTCCTGTGTCTGCATTTTCTGAAGAAGGAGTACTCCTGCATCTACATCAAATCAGGCACAATCTTCTTCCACTTAGATGTATACAAGCCATGTAACTCCTCTGGATATGCCCAGGTCCTGAGCATATGATCGAGGTGCCCAGCCAATGACTAGAATCATTGGTAGCTGACTGTTCTCAGCTAAAATTCCTCTGGGGTTTCTCTTGGCTTGTTGTCCAGCCCAAAGCCCCTTCCATTTTCCTCAGACGGCTCTTTTTCAGTGGCTGGTCATAGAGGATACAATATCCAGACCTCTTGGCCCAATTTGAGCAAGTTCTGTGAGATACCCAAGCTTCCTGGTTCCGGGTAGGCTTGGCTGGACCTTTATCAGGACTGAATTGAATTGTACCACTTCCACCTGCCCAGTCTTCTTCCCTTTACCATTCTGCAGGTGTTGATCATGACAACCCACCCCAATAAAAGTTTTTTTTTCCACACAAGCCAAACTCTCACACAAGTCTCAGTGAGCTTCCCAGGAGCCTACCTGGTTACAGCATTCACATGTCCAGTAAGAGCACTCTGCGGAAGACCTCCATTTCTGTCCATGCTTTTCATGAAGGAAGTAGACAGATCCAACTACTAGGGGTTAAACATAATTATCTGAAGCACAGCAGCAAGAGCCTCACCACACGTGCATCAGAATGCGATTCAATTATGGAATTCTGGTGAAAGGGAAAACAGCATCACTGATCATCACAGGCCCTGGGTTGGAGCCCTGTACCTGACACTAACTTGTTCCATGAGTTAAAGTAACTCAATCCATCGGGTCTTGTTTTCTTAATCTAGTCCCTCTTCTCACTTTAGTTACATTTATCTGATCTTAAAAAAAATAGATCAATTTGGGAAAGACTATTCTCTCTTTGAACAAGTACGCAAAACATGCATTAAGTACCTAATTATTCATGAGTCCATAGGGGTGCCCTCTGCAGGCCTTATCCTTGGAAAAGCTGTGGTCTAAGGATGGCTGGCACATGCAGGGAGTCTCCACTCATTCACCATGGAGAACACAGCTACAATGTATATGGGTCCCTAGCATTTGGATACTATTAGAAAGGAATAGAAACTAATATAGAAGAAGCACCCGCTATGTGGATGACCTTTGTCCTTTAACATAGGTCATAGTTCATAGGTCATTAGATTCTAACAGCAGTCGCTGAAAGTCAGCCATCCAACATTGTCACCATCCCTACTTTCTAGATGAAGGCTACAGAGGACATATGGTAACCCAGAGGCTTGCATCATGTGTGTTAGAAGAACTAAGGCTATGTGACCATGGACTTGTCACATTGGCACGTGTGTGCCTCTTGGAGGGCAGACTCCATAACTTTCTTCCTTTTGTATCACCTGTCACTAATTCATCTTTATTACATTCAATCCTTAAGATATTATGTTTACCTGTCATTTCGACTTACATGGTCAATCATACAGCTTTTCTATTTCATCTCCAAGCTTTAAAATATAGTCTTGATTCAGGCAGAAGATTGACCCCCAAATAACAGTGATTCCAGTCATTTGGTGCCTTGGGGACTTAACTGCTACCCGAGAACCCTGAACACTGGCTGTTGGTTCAGCTGGGCCAGCTGAGCATGAGTTCCCATTGATTAGCCCTAAAACCCATTATGCTTTTGAAAGCCAGTTCATTTTATGGCTGTTTAAGTATCTCCTTCTTATCATTTTTAACCATGTCCACAATAAAAGCATTCTAAAGATATCCAATCCTTCAATTAGACTAAATGAGGCCAATATATAGGCAGCTGCCTCTGAGGTTATCAAGCTTAATAAAATGTACTTTATAAACCCCATGAAGGCAATAATTAAATTCACAAGCATCCTCCCTCACAACTTGAACAAAAGATAGCTGACTTGTTTGTGTGTGTGTGTGTGTGTGTGTGTACATTTTGTGAGTGTGTGTTTGTGTGTGTGTGTTAAAGTCCTGTTCCATAAGGCTTATAGCTCCCCCGCTGTTTGGAAAAGATCATTTCACTTGTAACACTAATAACTTGAGCAGGAGAGAAACTGGCCTGGTGAATGGAATGCACTTCAGTGCACATCTTGGCTCAGCTAGAAATCGGAAACAGATGGTCCTTGCGGCTGACTCCCCACTCGAGCCGCTCGCTGCCAGCCTGTGTTCTGCAGTGGGCTGCTGCTGGCACTCTGTGACTTGAGCATAGTAGGGCAGTGGCAAAAGAAATCAAAGCTTTCCCAATGAGCAGCGAGTTATAATGGAATTTGACAGATCTGACATTCTATACCTAACATCTAGTTAGAATAGATTAACCTTTTCGTTTTCTTTAAGCGCCTTGTGCAGAAGTTGTGAATATACTTATTAGAGGGTTGTGATTGTATGCAATTTTCATCTCCTTCCTCTCCCCCACCCACCTTTTTAACAAGGGGCAGAGGATTTAGTCCAATCTCAGGTGGCAGCCACCTAACAGCAAATATAGAGAGAGGAGAGAGAGAGGGGGAAAGAGGAGGAGGATTTCTAAATGGAAATGAAGGGCAAGAAGAAAATTAATTCTTTGCAAGATGTGGAGGTTGAGTTATTGCTGGAAATTACCCATATTTTTCTCAAAAAAATACACGAGCACACACATCAGAAGTCTGAGCAGTCTCTGGACATGCTACTGTCTAGACCCCCTGGCATTTTTTTAACTTCTTCCCCTTTCAGCTTTGTGGCATTTGATTCTGCCATACAGAGAAAACCATGCCAGGTGACTTGGGACACTATTCAATCCACCATACCCACCCAGTAACGACATGTGGCTATGCAGAGAATTTTAAGGCTTTCATTAAGAAAAAAATCTGCCCTGCTATGGAAGAACCAAACTTTCTCACACTGATTCTTCCTCTTTCCCAAAACTTACCAGCAAGGAAAGTTCAGACCGTGATATTCTGAAGACTATTTTAGGATTGCTGTTAGAGGAAAGACCTAAGACTGAAGTATTAATAATAGGTAATCCCTCTTTAGCATATACTTCTTCTTGTCGGTTGTGGGGCTTTAACTCACAGCTTGGATACTGTCTCTTGAGCAATTTTTACTCAAGACTATCACTCTATCATTTTGAGCCACCGCTTCACTTCCAGTTTTCTGGTGGTTTTTTGGAGATAAGAGAGTCACAGACTTTTCCTGTCTGTGCTGGCTTTGAATCATGATGCTCAGATCTCAACCTCCTGAGTAGCTAGGATTACAGGCATGAGCCATGCATATGGCTAACACATACTTTTAATTTCCTTCCTTTTGGGGGGGGGTGTAAATCTTAGAAACTTAATACTCTAAATTGAATTTCTCCATAGTTTCAACAGGACAGTACATTTCTAATTTCATCATTTCCAAAATCTTGGTGATTTAAGACCAAACCTTTTGGTTAAGCCCAACATTTAACTCTTCAAAGGAAGTACCAAATATCTTCTGATAGCTGGATGCCTGTGCCTCAGACCTGTAATCCTATTTATTCAGGAGACTGAGATCTGAGGATCATTGTTCAGAGCTAGCCTGGGCAAGAAAGTCCATGAAACTCTTTTGTTTTTCTTTTCTTTTCTTTTCTTTTCTTTTTTTGCCAGTTCTAGGGCTTGAAATCAGGGCCTGGCACTGTTTCTGAGCTTCTTTTATTCCCTGAGCTTCTTTTATTCAAGGCTAGGACCCTACCACTTAAGCCACAGAGCCATTTCCAGCTTTTTCTCTTTATGTGGTACTGAGAAATTGAACCCAGGGCTTCATCTATGCTAGGCAAGCACTTTACCACTAAGGCACATTCCCAGCCCATTAAACACTTATCTCTGATTAACTATCAAAATACTGGAAATGGGGCTATGGCTCAAGTGGTAAGCACTAGCCTTGAGTGAAAAAGCTAAGGGACAGTGCCTAGGCCCTGAATTCGAGTAATAGGACAAGTACAAATTAAAATGAAGTAAATAAATAATGTTAAAAAAAAGTCTTCTGACAGGCAGGTAGAAAAACATTTTGTAATCAAGCAGATTTAAAGCTAAATTGTCCTTCTTGTTCTCCTCCTCTTCCTTCTTCTTTTTCTTCTGCACTCAGACTGGCCTTGAACTTGTGATCCACCTGCTGCCACCACCCAGGCATGAACCACCATGCCAGATGAATATTTGTTCTTGTTTATCATGTATTTTTAGGCAAGACTGTTTACCTTTATGTTTCTGACCTGCAGTTGAAAATAATAAAACCAGCTTCTTAGATTTGTGGTAAAGGTATCATGGTATATCATACCCCAAAGCATCATAAAAATTTCCTGGCGCATGGCTGATGTTAATCCTTTTATTTTCCTCCTTGAGAGGTTTAGGAGACAACACTAGAAAAGGTAAATCTCTAGACTCCTATTCCTGGATCTCTTTCTATCTCTTACTCTGGAACCCTAAACAGGTAGCTTTCCCTCATGGAATCTGCTATTCTACTTGTAAATTGGGGTTGATAATAGGTCCTACCTTATAAGAACCTACCTGGAAAATTAGTACATAGAATTTTGGACCAGCTGGGCGTCGGTGGCTTACGCCTGTAATCCTAGCTACTCAGGAGGCTGAGATCGGAGGATTGCAGTTCAAAGCCAGCCTGGGCAGGAAAAATCCATGAGACTCTTATCTCCAGTAAAACCACCAGAAAACCAGAAGTGGCACTGTGGCTCAAGTGGTAGAGTGCTTGCCTTGAGCTAAAGAGTGCAGGGACAGTGCCAAGCCCAGAGTTCAACCCCCATGACTGACAAAAAAAAAAAAAAAAAAAGCATTTTGGAACAGCACCTGACCAAGAGGGAGCACTCAATAAATTTAGCTGTTATTATATGCTGCATTCAAAATCAAGTTGCTTTTCTAGAGTTTCACATGTTCAAGCACCCTGGAAACAAAACTTTAAAAGGAGAAAAAAATAATTGCCTCTATTGCAGAAATTGCTATTTAATGGATGAAGGAAGGAAGGTATAAAAGACACATGTTCATCAAAGATTGGTACTAATACATTTAGTCCATATGAAATACCCACGGACTATAGAGATAGTGAAGGCAGCAGGAAGTCAAAGGAGAGTGAATGGGGGATAGGGAGGCTGAGGAGGCAGGGATGCTAAATTAGCATGGCAGACAACGTAGTAGAAGAGGTAATAGTTTGAGACTATTTAAAAAATGACATATAAGTGTGAGGAAAATGCTTTGAAATCTCGTTGGCTAGAATTCTGTGCTTTTTTACTATCATTCTCTAACCATTTAGGGAGCACTACTATTTTCCTAGTACTTATAGCCACTCAGATGAATAAACCAGGGTCCCTGTCCTCAAGAATCTCAAGGTACACAGAGAAGACAGACTGGGAGACAGATGACTTCAGGATTTGCTGCTAGAGGCTGCGGTGGAGGAAGGCACATGTTACTGTGGGAGCATAGAAGGAAGGAATCAGCCCAGCCTCCCAGGACAGGACCAGAAATGAGGAAGGCAGAGGGCTTCTCTCAACAAGGGAATAATAAAAGCAAATCATTGGTAACAACAGTCACTTTGGCTGAGCTCTCATGACATCTCAGGGACGATGCATTTGATGCACACTCACAAAATAAATGTTATCATTTTTATTTTCCTGATTAAGTCACAGAGAATAAATTAGGTTAAGTATCACAAGAGTGATCTCAGAGTCACCAACAAAATCAGACCTAAGTAGCAGCCATCTCAACAGTTCCACCATCTGAGACTCTGTAATCATTTCTGTTCGACTCGTGCATTGTCTTTTAGAGACAGACAACTTTCTTGGCATTATACACCTGTTAGGAACAGAGTAGTGAAAGCCTTTTCCCAAATGCACTGCTGTGGGACTTCAATGGACATCCTCCATCCTCTGGGATTTCCAGTTCTTTCTACTGAACAAAAGAGGAAAGCTTTATTTGGGGAACGCTGGCCACAAGGACCAGAAAGAGGACAGAAACTGGCTTGTACTTTGCCCAAGGCTCCTTGGAATAGGAAATACAATTTCTTTTCAGATGCTCCCTCACCACCCCTCAACTTTATTCCTCATCCATGGCTTTGAGGATTGACTCCATGGCCAGGGGGATTCCTACCTCTTCTAATGTACTCACAGGAAGTTAGACAGCCCAAGTTCAGACAGCCCAAATTCAGAGGGGCTGGTTTCTTGATGAGCATGCTAGTTTTGCCTTAGATTCATTCATGTGCATAAAAAGGGAGTATTCAAATGACAAGAGTTAAATTCAAAACATGTAGCTGCTTTCTGTTATATATATTTTTTTTCCTGACTGAAGGCAAACCATTTAAATGTTTGTTTCCAAAAAGGCATCTGTCAGCAATCAAAGGGGGAAAAATGCATAAAGCAAATGCAATTGTTTGGAGTAGCATTTCCTGGATCATGTTAAATGCTTGAATTGTTCCCCATTATGCTCACCAAATAATTTTATTTCCCACAATAATTGCAATATTTAAGATGTTTTATTTCATCTTGTTTTAAAGTTATTAAGGACAGGCCACACTGTGAAAACACTAATTTGCTATACAGAGAAGGACAGACTCTAGAAAAATAACAAAGACAAATGTACCTAATTGTTCTAGGTGTAAAACACTATTACTCAATAATATTTTTCATTTCGTAGCTCAAAACTACTTTCTCATCTCCTGCAAAATCTTCCCGGGTATTTCATCATTTACAAAAGTGAATCTGTACTCCAGTTTACCTTTCCTTTCATTCATTCATAAATAATGAGCAATGCATAGGTGTTCTGAGACTCAGAAATGCAGCAAGCCGGAGAAGAGACACCTCCAACTTCAGAGGTTGCTGCCAGACAAACTTTGAAATTTTTAAGCTGTGGGCTCACAAATCGAAGCTACCCACGTATCTTTTGGGCCCTGGAAGAAAGCTGGAGGCCTTAAAGCTAGTCACAGGCAAGTAGGAATGAATGGAATAGAAGGTTATTCTATTTAAAAGTGAATCCTATTTCACTTTTGTTCTGCTTTTCATTTTCCTTTGTGTGTGTGTGTGTGTGTGTGTGTGTGTGTGTGTGTGTGTGTGTGTGTGCATGTCTGTGTGTAGAAGGGATGCTGTTTTATACTTTATACAGATTTGTAACTTCTTTCCTTATCTTCTTCCCAATGGAAAACTGAAGAACATCCAAGGTCAGTTTAATGATGTTGGTGTTGCACAAGCATGTAAAGGTTTGTGCTAGAAGACTCAGGACAGGTCTCTAGAAGGACTCATGCTATTCAGTAGACACAGAATCTAACTTAATATTCCTGATGCTATTGCAAAACTCGCATATGAAGAGGATTCTAATAGGTGTAGGTAGCAAGATCTGCATTTGATAATAATTCTCAGTACCATCTCCTTCTTCCTCCTAGATTCTTAAAAGAAATCCCATGAGCATGGGATGAGAAAGAAAAATACAGAATTTATTTTGTTGTGGTTTACTTCCGGATAAAGTCTGTACATTTCACTTGGAATTTGAAACTATTGCTGCTTCCATTAGATAAAACTTGCTTTAATAAAATTATCTTCACTCAAACAGCTATATTACCATGATGCTACTAATAAAGAAGAAATCAGCAACAGGAAAGCAAAAAGCCACCAATTTTACCTCCTTAAATCTTAAAATATGCCCCCCTCAATTTATCTAAATATACTCAGTCAAAAGAAAAATCCATTGGAAAGTTGAACTATTAGTATACAACTTCTCAAATAATCACCGTTCAATTGCTCTGAGAAATATTGATAGGCAAATTCTCCCATATTGAGGGCTTATAGTATAAAAAAACTGTAGCATTTCACTGGCAGAATGCTGGGATCCATAGAATTGCTTATATTCAGAAGGGTCTTTAATGCCACCCAATTTGAAGGAATAAAACATAACAAATGCCAGTCATCCTTCTGTCTATCCTTTAGTACTGAATAAAATGACATGAAATTCAGCAGTTGTCTGGAGTTTTTCTCAGTTCCGAAAAAAAAATGTATATAGCCCTTTGTATTGGTAGGTCCATGTTATGGGTGTTTTTTAATGGTTAAAAAAGAGAGAGAGAAAAAAGAAAAGTAAGGGATGTGTGGTTTAAAATCCCCATAAAGAAAATGGCTGGGTTATAGTAAGGAAATCAGATGTGATTTCCTCTGATTAACAAGGTATTCATGTCAGGTTAGCCTGAAATGTGTTGAACTGAATTGATAATGACAGATTATTTACAAAGCGTGGAGAAGTTCAGAATTCTTTTTTTTTATATACACCAAAAAACTATAGGTAGTGCCTTAGCTTTACCTCAGGTAGCCCTTGTTATATCTCAGGATTATATTTATTTACTCACAAGAAAACACACATCTAAACACAATGTCCACTGAACCAAAAATTCAGGGACCTAAACACTGTCACCAGTAAGTTTGGTTCCTTCACAACCAAATTAACTTAATGAACTAATTTCTTCCTAAATAAGGTGCAGAAGACAAAATACTTTCCTCTGGTTCAAGTTTTTTACTCAGAAAGAAAAAAAAAACAACTGTTTAGTTATTCCCAGATTTAGTTTGAGACGTTTCATTTTGCTTCCAACAGAGATGTGTAAGACAACAGAACTGAACTAAACACTTTTAAATGCACAGCTCACGTTCTTGAGAAAAGTGACTGTGAAAAACAGATACTGAAGCAGGCTTAAAGTTGGGGGGGGAAGCGGGGGAAGGAGGGGAAAGAAAGAAGGAAAAAAAAAAGCCCAAAACATTGCATGATAGTCTCTAAGCAGTTCCATCTGTCAAGCAGAAATTTTAGGCTAATAGCCTCTGGCAATCTCCCTCAGCAGTCCACTACCTGCCTTTGTCCTATTAAATCTCTTTATTCTCCTTTAAAAAAAAAAAAAGAAGGGGGTGGGGGGGTTGGTTGTTGGAAGGAAAGGAAAAACCTTGCAGACCAAAATCATCTGAGTGATGAAGCCCTAATTTTAACCACCTCCCTTTGATGTGTTGCAGTGGGCTCTTGTTTTTTAAAAAGGAGAGAGGAGAAGAAGACAGTGCTAGCTGCAGACTTCCATGCCCACTTCACCTTGCCACTGGGTCTGGGAGAGATTGGTTCATTGTCAAGGAGATTTTTTTTTTTTACCCATGATTCCATATGGTATGGACCGGACTACATGTTGCCCCACATGCCACTGCAAATGTTTTCTCAATTAGGTGTCTTATCTCCCGTGAGTTAGCATCAGATGAAGCTTGCTGACAGCGTAATGGCAGGCAAAGCTTCCGACGGCTCCATCAAATGGCAGCTCTGCTACGACATCTCGGCCAGAACTTGGTGGATGGTGAGTTGGCAGCCGGGACTGCCTTTTTTTTTTTTTTCCTTTTCTACTTTCCCTCCCTCTTTGACAAAATGTCCCAGACCTCACATTCATCAAATTCACATTTGATTTTTTTCACACTCTTTAGTGGGGCAGTCGCACACTGCTGCTTCTTGCCACCTCCCTCTCTCTGCCATTCTGCAACGTGAGTTCCCAGCCATGCCTGGCCTGGTTTTACGTGGGACACTATTTGGAGTTTGTTCATTTGTGTTTTTTAAGAGTAGCAGAAGTTAGGAAGGTGGAAGTGGATATTTTAGCCAAGTTGCTCTTGGGGTAGTAAAAGAAACATGTGACCTTTTCTACTGGCTTGACCCTTCTCTCGATTGTCACATCCTTTTATTTTTATTTTGGGGAGTGACGTGGGGGTGCATGGTTTTCCTTGGCTCTGGTCTTTTCTGAGGACGGTGTTGAGCACTGAGATGAAGCAAGCCCTGAGTGAATGCCGGTCTTGCTCCAGTAATTGGACTGCCTGAATCACCTGTGAGAGTCCTCCGGGTTCCCCACTCCCTGTTCCAGGAGGGGCCCTAGAGCTCACATCTAACTTTTCCCCAATTTGTTTATGCAGGAACCCCAGCTCTGAGTGAAAGGAAATAAATTAAAAAAAAAAAAAAGATCCACCCCTCCTTTCTTTTAGTTGCTCTGAGTACCAATAAAGTTTTAATAAAGTTCTATCATGCAGTTGCAGAATGAGTTAACTCACATGTCATGGTCAACCAGGCCAGACAACCTTTGACTTCTGGCATCTATAAGGGTTAGAGTGAGTTGAGGGTGCACAATAGCGCATTGTCACAAGAGACGCAGGTCCTGTGCAGAAGAGTGTCCTCAAATCATTACTGTCCTCGTTAAGGTGGTGTCCGTTAAGGATTAATTTGTGAGCAGTGCATTTCTAGTTTTCCGTAATTATTATTCTTGCGGCAGCATGAGTTCTTCCAGAGAGTGAAAAAAAAGTTTGCTGCCAGGACAATGAATGTATTATCCACTCCTAACTAGACCGTGAACTTCAGCTCATTTCACATAGATATCAGTTTAAGAAAATGAGAGAGAGCAAGAGAGAGCGAGAGAGAGAGAGATATTGAAGGGAGAGACTGACGAATGGAATTACAAAACAGGGTATGGTTGGTTTCACTGTGTGATCTGCAGAGTCTAGTTCTCCTTTCCCCTTCCCGGACCAATGGGGGTATCACTCTGGCAAGTTTTAGGAATCAATCGGAGGACTAAGAGGCTATTAAAAGTGTTCTATTGCAAGATTCTATTCGGATGCTTCTTGGGATGCGGTGTGTACATTCCCAGGACTTGAGTAAAAGTGGTTGTGGGTATGTGTGTACATGTGTTTTAATTTGCAATTTTGTAACTAGATGTTAAAAACTTTGCCAGTGATTTCAGGACAATGTTATATGCAACTTTTGCCTAATGAGAATAGCAATAGACTATCCATTTCGACTATGAACTTTTATCCAGGGTATTTTTTTTTCACTAGAGTTTCTGGCAGTAAGAGCAAGGTTAATATGTATGGGGTGATGTTGAGTATTGCTTTGACTTTCCCAGCTTGTTAAACACTAAAAGTGAATATACTGATTGGTTTGGCTATTATTTTCTAGGCTAAGTTTTTAAGTTTTTTAATTAACTGCTTGCAATGTCATATTCTGGGTGAGACATTCTAACTTCCTTATATCCAAGAGCATCTCAGTTTTAGAGACTGTTACATTTTATGACAAACTGTGTCATCTTTAAAAAAAAATTCTTACACTGATCACCAAATGCTTCTTTTAAAAAAAATCTTAGAAAAACTGTACTTTATTCTTTTGGTAAAGTTTATGTAGAAGTTGCTTTTGCATTAAAATTATTTTACATATAACATGAAAGAGGTAGCAACATTTAGCAGTGCATCTGACTAAAAACAAACAATGCTGAATGCACCAATACTGCTGTTTAGGCTATGACTACAAGGAAATTTCTCCCAACTCCAGTGCTCCTAGATCTTTGCTTAAAAGGAGAAATCAGACTGCTGTTTAACGAAGTTGTACACGTTACCATAGGAAATAAATTATTATTGTTGTTGTTGTTTCCCTTAAACTAACCACCCACTATAGCATTTTACTTCTACTAGTTACAAATAGTTGGAGTATAAATTTTCCATTCTGGGTGGGAAACTGGGAAAGGACTTCCATGGAAGGGAAGACCACTAATTAAAATACTACAAATTTCACATTTTCTCTTAGATCTTTTCCCCTTCAATAGCACTCACTCCCTCTCATCCCACCAGAGATCCTAATCTTGCTACTCCAAACATTTTTTTCCCAACTAATTTTCCCAAGTAAAATAAAAAATAACAAAATAACAACATTAACCCTCCCCCGCTCTGGCTGATATGGTTCTTTAAGCAAAGGATGATACAAGATCTGAGTTTCACACTAACGGCAAATAAAGCTTTAAAATTACCTCATGCGTCATCTGGCTGCACAGACTCCGGGCTCATAGTGAGAACCTCGGGTTTGGTCCTCCCAGCATACAAAGGCAACTCAGTGAATGCCCCCCTCCGCCCGTGGAGACTCGGCCTCAGCTGCCAGCACCAGGATACGCAATTTTGCTTTTTAATGAATCGTAAACAATTTGTATGGCAAATGAGTTTGTTTGTTTTAGTTTTGGGGCATATGTTGGACCAGGTTGTAGAAAGTCATCACCTATTCCAAGATTTTAGGTGAGAAAGGGAGAGTACCCTGGATCACTTTTATTTTTCCAAATAATAAAGACACACTAGGATGAAAGAAACTGGTTAATGAAAGACTGAGAATAACAACCTCTCTCCTCTTTCTTTCCCTCTCTATCCCCACCCCCTCTCTCAGAACTCAGCCTGGCTTACAGTATGGGGCTTTTCTATACTTTTCCATAACTAACTGGAAGTCAGTGGACTAGATTAGTCTTAATTCTTTTTTAAGTATAAATTTGAGCTTTGTCTTTAACAGACTACTTTGGTTTCAGGAACAGCTATTTTGTAATGTGAAATAACAAGGAGAGATATTTCTGTGCTCTGTTGCTTTTGGAGGTTGAAGTTAATGTTGTCTTAAGAGACATAAGATATAAGAAAATAATAAATACATTCTTATATTAAAAATAGAGCAAGAGATAGCTCTGCATATCCCCAAAGTCAAATAAAAAAAGTTTTATTCCAACCCAGGAAGTTGCCAACAATGTAGAGTTAACAAGCACCCAGGGTTGGAACATGTACATTTTACCAGTAATTACCTTTGGCGCTGCTACTTATGAGAAATCTTTTGATATCTGAGCCTCTTCTCTAATGCTTTAATCATGCAAATCAAGAAATAGATATTCCATATCAAGTTAATCTAGTTTCATTGTGACATCTCTAGTTGAAATCTTCCAAAAAGAAAACTAAAGAAAATCCTTATGAAAATTTTCTCTGATCCAAATTAAATGGAAGCATCCTGGATACACATATACACTTCAAAATGTAATTTTATAACATATAAAACTATAGACAGACAGAGATTGTGGAGGTAAAATTACCCCCATTCTACCATGATCAAATTAGAACCAAGGCCTGACATTTTCTTTGCAATAACTTAGTGACAGCAAGGTGTTATAGGACAACTTGTATGTATACTTCAAAATATATTTATTTTTCTTCTGCCATTCAATTTGAAAACTTACAGACTATGTATTGAAGGCTACTCGATCATTCTGTAACTTACCTCACCCATGTCCCCAAGAACTTATTTTGGAAACATTTTCATTAGAAACTAATATATAATTTTTCAGTCAATAATGGTGCATCATTGAATCCAAATTTTTACAAGTCAATTTTTGTATAATAGGCAAATACTTGGGCAATGACTGTTCTATATCATCTCATATAAATCCTGTGTTTAAAGATATATGTATAAAAATTGGCATGATACTAATATGAAGATTGGCTTACTGTGTTCAAAAACTCAAAAAGAAAAAGAAATAATAGAAACCTGATTGTCAGTCTTCACACAGCAGACGCAAAATTAACAACTCAGCTTTCACAAAAACCTTCTATTGTTATTTGCTTGTGTTCACTTTTTGGTTTCACATCTTTAAATTTTTATTTCAGTTTCTAAAATGCAATTTCCCAATTGAACAACCTTTGTGAATGACCATTTTCCATATGCTTTTGAAGACATTGCCTAATGTAGATTTGTCTAAGAATTTGTACTAACTCTTGTGTGCATTATTAAAAATAACCTGGGGCTTGCTACAACAGCTATAAAATTTTTTAAACTCTAAAAATTAGAGATTTGGGAAATAATTAAGCATATTATTTTCTCAACACCTGGTATATTTTTAAGAACCCATGGTAGGTATTTTTCTATACCTTGAGTGTCACATATTTTTACAGTTTAAAATATTTTTAAGCACAAAATAGTGACTGAATCTGAACTTTCTAGTAAATGTGCCATTGTAAATATGTTATTGTAAATATATTGCTTCCTAAGAATATCTGTGACTTTCAAAGGTGTTTTGGTTATGCTAAACAGTATTTATGCACAGTATTAACACTAATCAATTCTAAGCCAAATTTGAATGCTGTAAGGTTAGGTTGAGTTTTCCTTTCTCCTACATGCATTAAGCATTTATCCTTATCATTTTCTTTTAGTTTATCCTGTACAACCTCTTTTAAAATACCATTTGCTATTTTTAGAGAGAAGCAAATACATTAAACTAGTTCCTTCCCCCCCTTTAAATCTAATTATGATGCAAATGTACTTCATTCGGAAATGTGATTGGCTACTTAAGCCAACCTATGTACTTCTACTATCTTTCTAAAAATCTTGATTTCCTGTTGTTATGCTCATATTTCTCCTGTGAACTTTAGACAGTGAAGTAAATGCTTTGTCCTTACTTATTTTCTAGTTGATTTTCCTTCACCTGTCCTGAATATTGTCAGGAATGTTTCTAATTTAAAACCAAAAGAATCAGGGGCTGATTAGAAGACAGGAAATTGGGGGATTAAACTGTCTGGTTGCACTTCCTTTATTTATCAGCACTCTGTAACTCACTCTAGATTACACACTCAACGGGACAGTCTGTACTAAGCATTGTTCCCTCTGGATGTTTGCAAATAGATACTGCCTGTAAGGTTCTCTATGTTGTATGTGTATGTGTGCGTGCATGTGTGCGTGCGTGAGCATGCACATGGATCTGTGTTTATCTGTGTGTGCATCAGGAATATGACAAAAAAAGATTCAGCAGCTGGGAGTTATAAGCAGGAGCTTTTAAGTGGGATAGTTTTGAACCAAAAAGGGCTTCTGCTATGTTTGTGGACAATCATCTAAAAACCATAATCCCAGGACATTCTCAAAACTTTCTTATTCAAACAGGGCTGTGAAACCAAGCAAATAATGGGGGGGAGGATATACTATTTGGGAAATCATTGAAAAAAATTATAGTAGCCCTTAATGCAAGCCATCTCTCCTCAGTCCTATTTGGAATTGCAAACATTCAGATTGTTGAGTAGGGAAAGATCCAAAGTGAGGCAGGGAGTTCATCTAACAGGCTGCCAAACCCTGAGCATCACCTGAGAAAGGGTTCTTTCTTACTGTGACAACAGGTTTAAATGCTTCAGGTGAGCTTGTCTTGTGAAATAGGGGCTTGGCAGGGAATGAAATAGTAAATCAGGACAAGAATCTAAGGATTCACCTTATGCCATTAGATCATGTAAAATTAATAACAGCAAAAACAAACCAGATTTCAGATTTCACTGTGTTGGATATATTTGCAGAGCCGTTTTCTAGGAATTGGGCTGAGGATTCTCTCCTGACCTCACTCAGCTCACCTGTCTTACTCTCAGTAAACACTGATAATGCTCAATAAGCATTTGTGTATTTGGCATAAGAGACTCTTGATAAATGTGTTACAGTCTCTCCTGCTTCTAACTGCAGTGCTGGGCACACCGAGGAAAACAGAAGAGGAGGCAGAGGGAGGCACAATCTGGCAAAATGAGTCAGCCGCTCAAATCAGTAAAGCTGGGAGTTTTAACTGAAGAATGCCTTAAAAAATTTTTAATGGCAGTCCATTTCATTTACTCACCAAATATATACTGAGTTCTTCCAAAGGGAGAGAGTAAAAAAATCAGCTGCTACTGGTGCTGCCAGTTACCCAGCTACTGTCAGGCAAGCTTTAACAGCACTAAGGATTCACTCAGTACCTAACTGAATATTTCACCCTCACATTACATTGGCTGGTGACTATCAGAAGAATCTGTGCTAGGTGTTTTGCATATATTCTTTCACAGAATTGTATTATCTTATTATATTCCTACTTTATCTCTTTAGATAGATGCATAGATAGATGGCAGATCGATCAATCGATCGATCGATCGATCGATAGATAGATAGATAGATAGATAGATAGATAGATAGATAGATAGATAGATAGATACAGACAGACAGACAGACAGACAGACAGACAGACAGACAGACAGACAGACAGACAGACAGAAAAATACATGAGGAAAGGGAAAGGACAAGGGAGAGGGAGAGAATGAAGGAAAGGAAAAGAGAAAAGCATATATATATGGCTCGTATGTATATATTCATATGTGTGTATATGTGTGTGTATATACACAGATATGAACCAAGATTGGAAAAGGCTACCCTTGTCCCTGTGGATGTACATATGCTCTGGATAGACAACTCATACTGTAGCTTCCACTTGTTTATTTAGTTCCAATGTGTCTTAAATGAATGACAACTAAAGCATAATGCATAATGCTATTCAGACCATTAAAGGATTAGGACCTTCCATTCATAGATAGCATTTGGGAGCACACCTAATTGCTTAACTAATAGAGGCAGAAATGTATTACATGTCAAAAGCAAGAGCAAGTGTGCAGGTGGGGAGGAATGCAGTCATAACTTTCAATGCAGACCCTATGAAACTAGGGAAGTTGAAGTAGGGGTTGGTTTGGGAGGAATAGGGGGAGAAGATGAAAGGTGTGATATCAATCATGATGCATTGTTCTTATAAACTGACATCCTGAAAGATAATTCCTTTGTACAACTACTTAACGATAATAAAAGATATGATTACAGAAGAAAAGAAAGAGCAACACACTGGTCTGGTGATGCCTGTTCTCTGTTTCAGTGGATTTCTCATATTCTCATAACGCCAAGGAGAAATCTACTGTCCATTGCTAACTAAAGAAGTTCCTGAAAGACTGCGTCTTTAGAGCAGGCACCTCCCATCCTAACGTGTAGAACATGCAGGACATGTATGCTTCAAGGAAACTCAGTGTGGTTAAGTTGTTGCTGAACATTAGGGACATGTTTTTTCTGTTTTATTGCCTTTGTTGAGAAAATATTTTACTTGCAGTTTTAAATGAAGCATGTCATTTTTAAAGCCATCTTTTCTCTCTCATTTCTCTCTCTGTCTCTCTATTTCACACACACACGTATAAGCAGAAATGCCAACATAGAACAGCATTGGAGTGATTTAATATTTTTTCATTGCGATAGTAAATACTAATTAAAGGTTTATTTTGATGCAGAGATTGCTGTAATAGAAGACACAATGCAAGGTACATATTGCCTAATGGCAACAATTTTAATATACTTACTACAAGTAAACATCTATTTTCCAGACAACTGCTGACTATAAACAATATGTCTCAGCCAAAGCTCTTTAATGGTGCCACATGTTGGACAGATTTGATGCCTTATAATCCAAGTTCCTTTTGTAAAACACGATGTGCACATAATTGCCTTGTGGACTGCTTTAAATGCATGATCATTGGGAATAACAACCAAGTCAAAGGTGAGGCTACACTCTTGAGAAGAGCATCTTTCTACGAAGTCTAAATTCATGGAGAAATGCAGGCAAGTGGTAGCTGAATTGGGCCTTCAATGTATACAGCTGACCAACGCCCCCCGCCCCAGCATGTCCCATCCCCTTTACAACCAAGGGGTGTAAACAATTCTATATACACCTAGGTGTTCAGAACACTTAGGTCCCCAAGAATGGCCCCATCTGCTTCCTCCCACTCATTCTGAAACCAGGCTGTCCCCCACAGATGTGTGCTTTTTAGTCCTGCTGATGAAATGTCTTAGCAGCTGCATTTAATAAACTCCCTTCAAATGTTGAAAAGATAAACATTGTCGACCAAATAATTGATTTCATCCATTCATTTAAGAATCAATTAAAATCATGGTGCATTATTTGTGTCTGATTTTTAGACAGTAATATCCTCAGTTCTCATCTTTCCAAGCATGTGAGAAACTATCTGTTAACAGGTGTTATGGGGTATACTCTCTCCTAGTAAAATAGTAGGTCATTTTGAACATGTGTAATGCATTGCCCAATATTCAGGCTGAAATCTACACAACAGTGATGGTGGTAGGACGCTTAAGAGTTAAGGGGGAGAATTATAGAAGGGACTGGTACGACTTCTCAATTGGAAAATCAAGAAAGAGGGCTGAATATGGGTTCATTCCTGTAATCCCAGCTACTTTGTGCTTCAAGGTCAGACTAAACAAGTAAAGAAGTGTTATCAGACCCAATGTCTAAAAACAAGCTAGATGTGGTGGAACATACCTGTAATCTCAGCTTCTCGGAAGTAATAGTTGGAAGATCACATTCCAAGGCCAACCCAGGCAAAAGTATGAGATCCTAGCTATAAAAAAGGGAGTTATGGTTCAAGTGACAGAAAACTTGCCTAGTAAGTAGAAGGCCTTAAGTTCAAATCCTAGTGTTGTCAAACATATTTTTATAAAGAAAAGTCAGGCAGTAATATAGAAAAGCTCAAATGCAGTTGAACTAGACAGAAGAGGCAATTACATAGGGCAAAGAGTGAAGAATGGTGCACCTGTAACAAACTAGAAACCAAAACCTATTTGCCACCAAATAACAACAGCAGCACAGCAAGCCTGTTTTGAGACACTCTCTTCCCTCTGCATCTTCCAGCCAGGTCACCTATCAGTTCCTCAAAGTCCTCAAAACCTTATGCCCTACACACATTCTCCTTTCCCTAGAAAGTGATACTCTCTTTGTCGTTAATACTCCAACTACCTTTCTCACTACAAACATGGCTTCTCAGGAGACCATCCTAGGCCCCCCCTCCCCTAAGCCATTAAGAGAGCTCTGTGTCTCTGTTATTCTCTCAAACATGTCAGACATTCTTTCACATAGAAACAAATAGAGTGCTATTTATATTCATAAATGTGTGATTGGTTTATTGCTTTCTGCTTCTCTCACACTACTATACAACTCATTAAAGACAACGTTCTGTCCCTATGTTTTCTTCAACCAAGAACAGTACTTGGTGAGAAGTAGGTGGTGTTTATTCATCCAAAGAGCAAATGGATGGTAGAATAAACATTGGCATACTATTCATTATTTTTACTATAATTATTTTCCATACAGATAAAGGTACTTAAAAGTGGATAGTCTCACTTCTTTGACATTATTTCCCCCAAATAAAATAGAAGTTAATAATTCAAACTAAGACACTGGATTTGAGTCTTGGACCTGTCACATGCTCCAAGTGTGACCTGACTGTATAATTTCACATCCATTATTATTGAAATTAAATGAGTTGATAAGACTAGTATTGTAACTGGCCCTTTATAAACATTTAGCCAATGCACTATTATTATTGCTATTGACATTAAAATAGTCCCAAATCTCTCTCCATAATCTGTGTGGCCTTTAAAATGCCCCTTAAGTTCTAAGTTTGTCAGTTTCATCATCTTTAAAATAATAATATCAGTCTCCCAACATGCTTCACAAGGTAACTTTAAAGATGCAATGAATTAGCAAGGAGAAAAGCCTCTCTGGATGTTGAAAGGAAGACATATATGTAAGGAAGCCACTACTGACAACTCTAAAAACACAGGGTCAAACTAGACACAATTGACAAATATTTTCATGACTTTGTGTTTCCTTTCTGATAGGCTTAATAGAAAAATGAGAAGTGATATTTTTGTCAGGGATAACAAGTATTTGATGATTTATAGTATTTCATGTGTATATAAATGAGTGGGGAAGAAATGAACACAGCATAGTTTAACAACATATCTTGCAGAATTAAAATGCCTATACTCAGCTCCGTATCAGCAGCTTTCTAGCAGTACAATCACAGGTAAATTGCTTAATCTGTTTACATTAAGTTACAGCAATAGTAATACCTGCTTCATGCGTTGTAAAGGATCAAATTATGTGCCTAAATCATTGACAACCTGTCTAATACTTGTTATATACTTAATATAGGTCAGTGATCACTAAAGTTGTAATTATTTTCTTTGTTTTTATCACTATTATTATGTAGATTAATAGTTAAGCATCTATGAAAATAGTTAAGAAGTTAAAGAATATCTAACAATATCCCACTCATTCAAAATATTATGTTCATATTTAAAGGCAAAGGAATTACTTTCCTAATGTATCAGTGCACCCTAATCACTTAGTTTGATCCAGACTTATGCTATGTGATTCAGAGACATTCTCAAAAGTAAAGAGGTTGGAAAATCACATCCAATGAACAATATCATCACCCCAAAGTACAGAAATCATACATTCTTATAATAAAACTTCATCCTAGCCAATGTCTTCCTTTTCAGGATACAAATCCCAGCTCACTAGACAATTGCTCAGCAAGAAAGACTTGGAATAATTTTTGTGTAGCTTAAATTCATGCCAGGTTACAGCCATGCTTTCTCTACTTGGAATTGTCACATATCCAATTCAACTCAATTATCTTCACTCAGCAGTTTTCTTCTGACATCAGGAAGCTCTTGTTCCCTTGGGACATCAAACCATGGCCTATGTACAGCAAATTTGACTTGTATTTATTTTTGTAAGATGTAGTAAAAATAAATTAATAATAATGATTACTATGTGCACTCACCCAACAAGGCTATATTAAGAAATGACGAGGCCTTAAACTTATGAGTAAGGAAGATAATGACTCAGGGTGATGCCCAGATTCTCACTAATGTGAGATGAATTTTTGAACCACTAAAGGACATTCCTAAGGTGAATAGCCAACTACTTTGTGAGGTACCCATCGCCCCTAAAAATATTAGGGACAGAGATTGGAGGATTGTAGTTCAAAGCCAGGCCCCACAGGAAAGTCTGTGAAAGGCTTATCTCCATTTAAAGACCAAAAACAAAAACAAGAACAGAAACAAAAACCATGCTGAAAAAATGGAGGTGTGGCTCAAGTGGTAGAGAGTTTTCCATAAGCAAAAAATGCTCAGGAACAACGCCCAGGCCCTGAGTTCAAGCCCCAGAACTGGCGCGCACACACACACACACACACACACACACACACACACACACACGAAATTATGTATTTTTCAGTAGTATTAAAACTAATAATAGTAGATAACATGTACTGAGCACACTCATGGGTCAGGCCCTACTTCAACTACTTCTCTTGTCTTCTACATCATTCTCCCATCATGGCCTGTTATGTATTTTCATTTTACAGATTAGAGGCTAAGATTTTTAGAAAGTGACTTACTAAGTTGAAAGCTAATTAGTGGCTAGTCTATGATATCTACCCTGTTCCAAAACTCCAAACTTACATTCTAAACAACCTGGCTATACTACCTAATTAAATGTCTTATTACATTAATGTTGGCTTGTAGGACTTGTCTTCGTTATTAATCATATTATTAATATTTTCACATGGAGCATAATACCCACAAACCTCAGTGGGATCCAGGACTTAAGTATGGTCTCAAACTTAAATACCTCTGCAAAAGGTAATAATTAGCTCCCCTAGCATCTGAATCCATTCAAAGAATTTGCAGACCTCTGGTTTCAAGGCCTCTATCAGGAGTCCCTGATAAAATATGTTCCAACCTACTCAGACTTAAAACACAAAAGAATATTTACTTTTTTAAAATAATAACAGTACTATGGATGGGCTCACTGATTCTGGTAGAAAGTTCCATTAACTACATGTCTGTGATATTGAATAGAAATACATGTACATGGCTCATGACTACTATGCTTCAGAAATAAATAAATATGAAATAAATAAAATACCCACTTATTCATAGTAATAGGAAGACCTTGTATCATTTCCACACCTCCTACTAATTAAAAAATTATATAATACTAGGTACCTTTTCTCTTTTGTTTTTCTTTTTTTTCTTTTCTGTACCCATTGAGCTAAGTCACTGCCACATAGGCATAATAACAGAGTTGGTGATGGCACATCTCCCTGTCCAGTAAACCAATCCTGCTAGCACAACCCAGCAGACTGAGAAGTAGGGGAAAGTCCCAGTGTCCTTGCAAGTTCAAAATTGTAGTTTCATGTATTCTTTCTGCATTGAATACTGTTTATTCAGACACTGAATGAGGTAAACTTCTTAGCACAGACAAGAAGAATAGTAGAAAGATTCTAATACATGAGAAATCAGGTCTGGACATCAGTTTCATAGACAGTTACAAATCCAGGGGAAGAATTCCACTAAAATTCAATTGGAGAGCAAGTAGGCTTGTAAGCACAATCACATGCCTTATGTAAAAAAAAAAAAATGTCCAGCAAATACTGGGTGCGAATAATCTCTGCCCATTTGAAATTGCTAAATAGTATACAGAAGTCAAAAGTAGTAAATGCTGCTGAGCAAGAATAGAGACTCAGAAAGAAAATTAAATATCATCAAGCACAAAAAGTAAGATTTTAAATTTCCTATAGTCTAAAACAAGAACAGAAATCATTAGAAGAAAAAATTAAAATAAAGTTAAATAAAACTGGTTTAAAAAAAACATTTTATGTGAGATCGTCAAGAAAGCTAATCATGTATGAGCAGTGTTAAGACCACTACAAGGCAGAAGTAGCAGTCATTTCAAATTACTGATGTAGCAATTTGAAAGTCATAGTTTCAATACCTTTTCCTAGACTATTATGCCAAAGAACAGGGGATGATGCCTATTCCAAGGACTGAAAGGGCTGGGAAGGTGGTTCAGTGGTAGAGCACTTGCTTTACATGCATGAGGCCCTGGGTTCGATTCCTCAGCACCACATAAGCAAAAAGAAAAAAAGCCGGAAGTGGCACTGTGGCTGAAGTACTAGAGTGCTAGCCTTGAGCTGAAGTGCTGAGGGACAGCGCCCAGGCCCAGAGTTCAGGCCCCAGGACCGGACCAAAAATAAATAAATAAATAAATAAAAAAGAACTGAAAATCCAACTCAGGGTCATAAGATGTTTCTAAAACCAAAACAATTGGCTAGAAAGCAATAACAAAAGATATGACAAAAGATATGAAGTCAAAACATACTGAATGGCATGTGAGTAAGAGAGAGAGCACATGCTAGAACTAATAGACTGAGCCACATTTCCCATATCCCAGGCCAAACATACACCTACAGCCTACTCTCCAGAAAAGAGAAAAAATAAAGAGATCTACAAAGCCAGGTGCTGATGGCTCACAACTGTAATCCTAGCTATCCAGGATGCTGAGATCTGAAGATCTTCCAAACTAAAGCCTTTTCGAAGCCAGCCAGGGAAGGAGAGTCACACATAAAGTCACAGCAGTGGTGTCTATGGCTGATGTAGAGTTAAAGTGGGGCTAAAGCTAAGGTTTGGGCTACAGTCAGCATTAATATTAGGAATGCTGAGGATAGAGTTAGTGTTCATGTTTTTTAAATTTTATTTTAATGTAAAGATGCTGTACAGAGGGGTTACAGTTACATGAGTAAAGTTATGAGTACATTTCTTGTTGGGCATTGTTACCCTCTCCTTTGTTTTTCTCCCACTATCCCTCCCCTCCTCTACCTCCTCCGCCCTCTTCCCTGAAGTTGTAAAGTTCATTTCCCACATAGTGTCTTGTGAGTATCATTGTTGCAATGGGTCATCCTGTGTCCTTGTTTCAACATTTTGTTATTCCCCTTCCCCTCCCCAAATTAGATAAATGTATATACAAGATGCAAGGTACCAAAATCAAGTACAGTGACAACAAGGATATTCCACAGGAGGAAGAACACACAAAAGAATTTTTTTAAAAAATCATACAGTAAAAACAACAATAAAGAAAAACCTCTTAAGTCCATATCTTAGGGTTCATTTCACTTAGCATCATCTTATATGGTCATATGTGATAGCTTTTGAGCTTTTCTGCTTATCTGATAAGATTATCCTAGATATATACTAATTAAAAATGATGTAAGCCAGACACAAAGAAATATAGGTCCCATACTTTCCCTTATTTGTAATAATTAGTATACATCTAGTGCTCATATTTCAATAGTGACTGGATTACATTAGGATTTCAGGCCAGGCTAAAGTTTAGATTCAATTTAGATTTAGGCTTAAGTTTAGTGGGGGACTGGAAAGGTAGGGAGAAAGGAATTCTCAGTTCATGCCTGTAATCATAGCTACTCAAGAGGCTGAGACCAGGAGTATCATGGTTCAAAGCCACCCTATGAGCAAAGTCTTTTAAGACTCCATCTCCAAAATAACCATCAAAATGCTGGACTGGAGGCACAATTCTGGTAGTAGAGCACCAGCCATGAGCAAGAAAGCCAAGGGAAAGCAAGAGACCCAAAGTCAAACCCACACACAGGCAAAAAAGAAAAAAGAAAAGAAAAAAGAAAAGCCAGGAAACAGTGGCTTGTACTTATAATCCTAGCTACTCAAGAGGCTGAGAGCTGAGGATTAGGATTCAAAGCCAGCCCCAGCAGAATGGCTCATATGGTAGAGTACCATCTGTGGGTGAAAAAGCCAAGCAAGAGTATAAGGCCCAGAGTTCAAGCCTAGGTATCAATATACATACAGGTATACACATCTATACATACATGTACACACACACACACAATGTACCTGATCTGAATTTGAATTTATAGAAGTTTGATAAATATTTATGGGGCAAATAAATCTTACACATATTTATTGAAACAATACACAGACAAGGGAACAGGAAGTTATGGTATAGTAGCAACTCATATGATAAAGGTTTGCACAGATGTTGAAAAGGAAATTAAAATCCCATCCTGGGATGTGAGAAAGATCTTAAAAACCAAATAGAAATTCTTTAGGAAGATATGTGAGCATCTCAGAGAAGAAAACAGAACCTGTAGAAGCAATAAGATACAAGAAGAAAGAGTATTCTATGTGTTCTATGCAATGCCATTGAAGCCAGAGTTCAAGGACTTTCCACACATGAGTTGAGCGATAAATAGACCATGCTAAGGAAATGGATATTTAATTAACATTGGTGACTTCCTAAGTTAGTGACATTCTTTATAAAACCTAACAGCATATTTTCCTTCCCCAATAAATATTAGGCTGAGCCTTTCATGCCTGAGGAGTTGATGGATTCAGAATCATTGTTCTGAGCATTGCTTTATGACTATGTTGACTTTAAATTTTGAAATAAGAAGTTAGCATTTATTGAACACTATACTGTGTGCCAGGCATTGTGTGAGTTTTCAAACAATATTCATTGAAATCCTTCCAAGTATAGGCATTGTTATTCTCAGTGTTCAAATTTAAAAATTAAAAAAAAAATTGAAACTGGAAAAAAGTTACTAATATTTCTCCATGTCATCATACTACTCCAAGATAGTCCCAGGTTTTATGGTGCTTCCTTTGAACTTAAAAGGGAGACAAATCCCCTTAAATGGAACATTATGATCCCTGTGGAGATGGAGAGTTTCCTCAGCTCATTCCCTTCCTCTGTCACCCAGACTCACCTGCTCTCCAGGACAGGCAGGGAAGGAGCAAGCAGCAATGCCTAGATAGATCTTCCCTGTGCGTTTTGACATGTCAAGAAGAACTTTTGAGAAAAACTGGTAACAATTTCTATTCTTGTAGTCGTTCTGTGGCCCTATTGAACAAGAGAAAAAAATGCCTGTGGCCACTTGGCATAGTCTAGAATAAACAAAATACTTTGCTTAAGTCACTTTCCAATGAATTCTATTATTACTACCCAGCCCTGGGGTTAAACATCAGGATCTGAACTGAGCTGGGTACACTGGGATCAGACTCTTAAGTTATGTCAGTCTCTGCCTAAGTTTATTAAAGGAGCTGTCATCTCATCTCCTCTCCTCTTTTCTTTTTCATTTTGTCTTAATTTTATTGTAAAGATGGTGTACAGAGGATTACAGTTACATAAGTAAGGTCATGAGTACCAAAAGAAATGAACTCCGACTCCTCCCTATCCCCTTGTGCCCACGGTGTGCAGAAATCTCTTCCTCCCTCCCTTTCTTCACAAATCTGAGTGCTTGAGGTATGCTTAGGTGTGTCTGAGGAGGACTCCAGATCTGGTTACTGCCACGCCCCCTTCCCATTTGAACCCTGCTCCCTTTCCACTGTCTTCAGGGGGAACTGGAGAGCTGAGCCACCTCACACGTGGATCCAGGCCTGATAGCTGAAGCTGTCTCACGCTCCCCTACCAACAGTGGAAGCGGAGGGCTATTTAACCCACTGCTTACCTTGCTCTCTCCTCTGAGGACCTGGTGGTAAAAAGTGAAGGATCTCCCATTTGACCTGCTTCCCATTATTTCCTCCATTGCCACACTTAGGTGAGGTAGGCAATCATCTTCCTCCTTTAGACAAAGGTGCAGTGTCTAAATGTCTGTCACATGACTGAAATGTCATCAATGCACACAGCCACAGCACGTCTCTTCCTTTAGAAGGAATCAATTTTTTTAAATTTGATTTTATTGTCAAGGAGATGTACAGAGGGGTTACAGTTACAAATGTAAGATAATGAGTATATTTCTTGTCAAACATTGTGAACCCCTCCCTCATTTTTCTCTCATTATTACATACACACACCCTCAGGTTGTAAAGTTCATTTCCAACATAGTGTCTTGTGAGTATTGCTGTTGCATTGGTTCACCCTTTATCTCAGTTTGGTTGTTCCCCTTCCCTTCTCCAAATCAGATAACTGTATATACAAGACACAGGGTACCAAAATCAATGACAACAGGAGATAAACCAAAGGGGAAGGAATGAAAGAAAAAAAGAACATTAAAAACAAAAACCACCAAGAAGATCCACTTGTTTCCATCAGCTTCTTCCTTGGGTCCCTGTAGAATTCCAAGGCTGAGCAAATGTGAGTGTTACAGGTTGGATAGTTCTGCCCCATCCTTGCCAAGGAAGCAGGAGGACCAGAAGAAAAAGGAAGAAGCAATGAGAAGTCAGAAGCATAGGGATCCAAAGGCAAATGCCACCCACAATTGATTCTGTTCTCTAGGCTGCAAAATACTTGACTACTGAACTTTTGTTCTTATCCCCAGCTCCTAATGACTTATTTCACCTAATCTTCACATGAAATTCCTGCACTTCCCCTCTAACCTTCTAAGGCATCATTTATTGGTTAACCCAGAGAGTTATTTTTCTCCCTTTGAAGATGTAATCGACATAAAATCAACATAAATCCCCAACCCAGAGTGCTCATGTCTCAAGTGTCCAGCTCTCAGAGAGATGGACCAGACATTCTCCGTGAGACCATGACATGACTTCAAGAATAATTGCAATTCATCTTGAAGTTTTTTTGGGGGGTACAAATTGATCACTCCTGAATGAGTAGAGATGGTGCTGATCTTTATTGTGTTATGCCACATGAAAGCATGTTCTGCAAAAACACAACTTGCTGTGCTAGATAGCTTAGGATATACTATAGAATAGCCAAGGAAAACTCATTTTACTGACTCCTGAATCTTACAGTGTCTCTAACATACTAATCTGCTTGATGACTCTCCAAGAATAACTTTAAGGTAAGCAATGTTTCCCAATCTTATTGTGGGACCATGAGGTAGTTAAGATTTTTAATGTATTTATTTTATTGTGAATTAATATACCTTAATAATAGAGAAGGCTTCATTGTGACCAAGCTATAGATGCTGAACAAATTCAACCTTCTCCGATATTCCCATGTTCCCCTTCCTCCTAACAGTGTTAAGTGTGTTGCATATGCTGTCTTCAGACATATATGTGTAATGTATTTTATCTCTTCACTCTTCAGTCTCCTTTCTTCCTCTGCCTTCCTATGGATTTTCCCTTTTATATCCATGTTTCCTTAGTATCATCATCATCATCATCATCATCATCTTCTTCATCCTCATCTTTATCATTTTAGGTCTAAATTCTACCAAACTGTAAAAATATGTGATAACTGGCTTTTAGATCTTGACTTATCTCCCTCAACACAATGATATCCAGTTCCATCTACTTGCCTGCAAGTAATATAATTTTTGTTTTCTTTATGGCTGAGTAATATTTAATGGGGTGTATATGTATACACATATGCCATATTGTCTTTATTTTTTTTATAAACTCTAGTACCAGTCTCATCAGAATTATGAGGTTACACTGGATGGTGTCCATGTTACCACCCAGTTTCCATCCAGCAGTCTAGGGCACCTTTGCACTAAAGCAGTGTGTGTGTGTGTGTGTGTGTGTGTGTGTGTGTGTGTGTGTGTGTGTGTGTGTGTGTGTGTGTGTGTGTGTGTGTGTGTGTTTGTGTGTGCCCCAAATCACTAAAGCCATTCTATAAAATTACCTTTGGACTGTGTAAGAAACTTAAATGATTTTGGAATTTAGTGGAGTGCCCCACCAACGTATCTTATCATATGTGTGTAAATATTACAGAATCTGAAAACTAAAAGATTTCTGTTCCCCATCATTTCAGATAAGGAAAGTGAACCTGTATTAGCCATCGCTTGTCTCCATTATCAAATGAAAATCCCTTCCCAGCCCTGTGACTGCGGTGTGTCAGGGCAGATAAGGACTATCCACTGGGGAAGATTCAGGAAGAAAGTTTGCAAGCATTTCTAACCAGATGAGGAGAAACAGGGGAGAAGGAGCTGTCTGAGACTGTTATTAATTATGATAACAACAATAAAAACTGTAGGTCTTTTTTGTTCCTTTCCATCCTTACCACTTTTTAGCGTTGATCTTTATCTGAAATGACAAACATTTTCTATGACAATTTGCTTCCACCCAGAACATCTGGTATCTGGCCAGCAACTGTAAATTGATGCTCCCTGCTCTAGTGTCTGACTCTGGAAAGGGTTGGGGGTGGTGTTTGTGGGAGCAGAGGCACTGTGGCTGCTGAGACATTTAAAATGCACGCTCCCCTAATAGGAAACAGAGCAGACTGTGATAGAGAGATGGGAAGGAGAGAAGCTGTGCGAATGGAGGTGGGGGGAGGGAGGAAGGAGGGGCCCCTAGCTAGCAAAGGCCCAGGATCCAGCAGGGAGGCCCGGGAGGATGGAACAAGGAGTGGGGTGGCCTGATCAGATAGCACAAGAAAGCCATGCGATAAAAAGAGGTCTGGCCTACAGAGTGTCTTGAAGTCAGGTAAGGAATCACCTGACAAGGAAAGCCAAGAGTGAGGAAATTGGAATGCCAGAGAACCTGGTACCATCGCAGGAGGGGCTGAAATATTCCTCTTGGTATGGAGTAGGTGGAGTGAAGCATCCTTTTACTTACAGAGCTGCCCATGGAGATGAGTGCCTTTTATCAACAGGGAAACCATCAAGGCATTCAGTACACAAAGCTGTAGCCAGTCGGCTAAGAGGTATTTCAGCTCACAGGGAAGACAGATGCCCCAGAAAGAATCTGTCAGGAAACGTTGAAGTTTATATCAAGATACTGATTCCAGCACGATCTTCAGAAATGAACTGAAAGGTTTTTGTATAGCAAGAACTCTTAGAAAACTGACGTTCAGAAGTAGGATAGAAGAGGGTTCGCTAGGAAACAAGACACAGGCCTGGGTTTAAGGAACTTTTAGGACTTTTATCCTGGGTACAGTGGACAAAGTTGGTGCTCGGCCCCCTTCACAGGTTTAGGGGAAAGATCTCAGTGGTGATGACAGTTGTGCAGGAAAGTTGTAAAATCTTGAAAACAATACAAACAGGAAGAGAGTAATAGACTTATCCATCTTTATAGTTAAGAGGCACTTACTTAAACATTCAAATGATACCATTATCCATGTCACTTTAAGTCTTTAATACTTTAGGTCAGAAATGGCTGAACTTCAGTTCTACACTTTGGTTCTTCTAGATTTTCTAGTCAATTCCTGAGCAATCCTCTCCTTCCTGCCTATCATGAAAGGAACTTACGTGCCTTTTTCACAACTCACTGGATATCTGATTCAGATGGACCTTATTAATATCCTCAATGTAACTTCACCTCAGCATAAGACAAACAATATTGCTTCTTCTAGCACAGATCTCATATTAAGCCCAAAAGTAATGATGAAGGAGAACCAGTGTTTGTGGCCAGAGGTTTTCATAGTCAGCATCCCCAGACCCACTCAAATTCAGAAGGTGTTCAAAGCAGAGATTAGGAACCCTGTGCCCTTGGTGCCAGATGGTGGGCTCGCCAAGAGGCTCAGGAAACACAACGCCCTAGGGGCTGTGCAGCTGCCACATACTTCCCTATCCCTGGGAGCCTGCCAAGACCCCATCAGCACCCTTGCCCAACTACTTTCACCAAGAAGGTAGGCACTGAGAACCTGTTAAAGCATCATAAGAGATTAGGCCTGTCCCGGAGTTCTCACCTTCAGCCAACTGCCCTGTCTTGAAGGATAATGTTCCTTTAATTGTGTGAAGATAGAGCCATCACACAATAATGACCATGTTTGTAAGTGTGCAATTCAGTGGCATTAAGTACACTCCCACTGTTATGCATCCATCACCACTATCCATCTCTAAAACACTTTAAATCTAAAACTCTATACCCAATAAATAATAAGGCCCTATTCTCACATGTCCAGTATCACATCCCCTCTCTATGAATCTAACTAATCTAGAATCATCATTTAAGTAGAATCATAAATATGTGTAATTTTTGTCTGGCTTATTTCCCTGAGCATCATTTGTCAAAGTTCATCCTTGTCAGAATTTCCAATGTTACTGAGGATAAATAATACTCTACTGTATGTTAATGTCACATTTTGTTTATCTCTTCGCCCACTGGTGGACGTTGGGTTGTTCATACCTTTGAGCTGTCATGATTGATGCTGCTATAATCATGAGTGGACAATATTTATTCATATCCCCACATTTAGTTCTCTAAGGTATATAACTGGAAATAAAATTGCTATGCAGTATAATTCCATTTTGCTTTTTGAGAAATCAACATATTGTCTTCTGCAAAGGCTGTATCATGTTTAATACTTTCACCAGCATTGTGCAAGGATTCCATTTTGCCATACCCTGCACAAAATTACCTATCCTCTCCTATTTGTTTGTTTAATAATCTTTATCCTACTAGGTATGAAACAATATTTCATTGTGGTTTTGATTTGCATTTTCCTAATGATTAGTTATATTGAGTGCCATTTCACAAGCTTATTAAGGACAGATTTAGAATCAGCAGTTGGCTCTTCTCCAGAATTCCTAGCACCTACTCCTCCCTCTTCTAAAGGAACGCCAAATCTCTTGAATTCCTCCTCTTTCTGATAGTAGCACACTCTTCCTTGGTTCAGGATCCCGATACCTAATCATGGTTTGTGTCATCTGTTGGGTCTTCTTGCCATGAATGTACAAAGGCTACTAGAGGGAGGAGGAGCCAGCTTAATGCCCCGGGAAACCAACCACAGTTCTAACAGTTGTCACCACAAATATATATAAGAGCTCGTTTTCAGAGAATCCAACAACCATTTGATATATCCACTCACTAAGTAAACTTTTATTGAGTGAGAACATTTTTGTAAGTTTGTTTTCTCCAAAATGTTAAAGGATGTGTGCCACACAGTGCATAGTAAAGGGCTGGTACACTCATAAGTGTTAGCTGTCATCATCTTGTTTCTTTATTTGTTTGGGGGATTTTCCATTTGGGGTTTTGGTTTTGTTTATCAGCAAGGGAAAAGATGAGATTCACTTTCTTCCCCCCTCCTACAGATCTAAAAAAGAAAAAGAAAAAAATCAAGGACTTCCTGTGCCCCAATGGAATGTCTCTCTATTTCACACTGTGTTAGGTTTCATCAAGAATCTAAGAGTAATCTGATCCACAGCCACAAATTTTTATGAATGTAATTTCAACAAAGTGAGTATTTCTCTGTAACACAGGCCAAAGAAGCAAAATGGTTTTGATAATTTTTTTAAAAAAATGTTCTCCCCCAAAATCCAGTGTCAAGTTAAGAAAGGGTGTCACCCAAGATCACTAGTAGCAAATGGAAGCTTAGCTTCAGAGAGCTGGAAAGCCACAGACAACTAATGATTCCTGACGAAATCCCTAGCCTGAAGGAGCTGGCTTACTTAAGAAGTCTGTTCTGTGGGAAGCCTGGGTGCCCAACTTGGAAGTCAGAATCCCCAAAGCAGTTACGCTTGACTTCAAGCTTAGCATCCGAGAGCTCAACTCAGACTTTCTCCTGAGCCATATTGCAGGGAAGTGCCTTCTTTGTGTTGGCAAGTCCACTAACCCAACCACAGCCCAAGAGTTTGGATCACAGGCCGTGGTACTTGTCAGATTCAATTGTAAACTATCCAAGCTTTACAACCTTCAATTTAGCAACTCATTTCCCTGGCTTATGACTTTTGTTAGCTGGGGTTTCCAGAGCTACCCAAGAGAGATATATAAAGAAGAAAGTTTGCTATCGTTATTCTTACCATCAAGAATTTTACGTGGCAGGTTCAGGAGGGAAAGACACGTTGAATGGAAAAAAAGCAAATCCTTTTAACAGTTATTGTTGCGTAAGACCACCTTGAAGTGCTATGTTTCATTTGCATTGTCAGTGAAATATTTGTAAAGAGGGAGACTTGAAAAAAAAAAAAAAAGAAAGGCAGCACCTTGTGTTCAATCCACTAGAAGTTGGGAACACTCAGCATGGCCACTTGTAAGACGGTAAGAATAATCTTCACCACCTGCTCCCGGGAGCTGAGAGGGAGTTGGAATCCTGGAGCCAAAGGTGTGATCCTCACTCTTATGGTTCCCACTGCAGAGTAACATATGGAGAGGGAAAGAAAGCATATAGATACGTATGTTTCTGTTTAAACCCTGTGTGCAATGCTGACTTTTATCTTATTTTGCCTTTAAGCTAAACTGCATGGGTCACATTCAGAGCATATGTTGTTATCACTCGCCTTTTTTTTTTTTTAGCTCAGGAAAATTGAGTGAATAACGGGTATTGTTTTCCTGTATACCATGGTTAGAGCTCTTACTCAACATGCCAAATAGTAGATTCTCTCATAATTATGTGGCATGCTTTCCCAGCTGTGTCATTCATGGTTTTTAGGGACTGAGTTTGGGATATTTCAAAATTAGCAGAGTATTCTTTTACAAGTGGAAAATTCTTTTCACTTTCCTTGATTAAAAAAAAGAAAAGAAAAAAAGATCAGACAATGAAAGCATTGCCCTCTTGGATACCCATATGCCTTGCAAAAACAGACCCTTAATTGGTCTACTATGCTTTTCACTTTTTGCTTTTTCTCTAATGAGCTTTCCCATCATGATCTTGGACTATGAACTCTGGCTGAGGAAACCAGCCCTATAGAGACAGAACCCCACACTTCTATACAAGGCATTGTCTTTAATTTGACTTTTAGGTTGACCCCAGGAGGTACACACTACTAAGGTTGATGGTGTTCCTTGGGTGTAAGACATGAAATGGGTTTAAATAACACTGTATTAGTCATGAGGCAGAAATGGAGTAATGTTGTCATGACTCCAAAGTAGCATTGTTGAGTAAATGAATATGTGAGAAGCACTTGCTAAACTAAATGAGTTTTGCAGTTGTGTGCACATTTGTGTAATCCTGTTTATTGATGCCTGAAACAATTTGCAAAATAGAAACAAATCCATGAAGAAGAAATATGTTTGGAATTATTTGTTTATATGACGATTTAAAAAAAAACACACACAGGAATCCAACTGCCACATTTCATGCACTAAATATACCATATGTGGAAGTTTCCCCTCAGAAAATCAAACAGCAACCTTTGCTATCTGAGGCAGAACACAAAGGAAAAACTCTTTTACTTGCATATGCCACTGTTTTTAGTTTGAGACATAGTTCTGTACATTCTTTTTTCCAAACAAAATATCAGGATACCTTGGTGTGTGTGTGGGGTGTGTGTGTGTGTGTGTGTGTGTGTGTGTGTGTGTGTGTGTGTGTGTGTGTGTGTGTGTGTGTGTGTGTGTTTAGAAGCTGATGAAGAGACATGTAATGTCTTTTTTATGTGGTTCTATTCCCTGTAATAGTACCAGTACTGGGGCTTCAACTCAGGGCCTTCCACTATTACTTAACTTTTTCACTCAAGACTGGGCTCTACCACTTGAGCCATACCTTCACTTCCTTTTTTCCTTTCATTTTTTTTCTAATTAACTGGATATAAGAGTCTCCAGGACTTACATGCCCCAACTAGCTCCAAATTGCAATCCTCAGATCTCGGCCTCCTAAGTAGTTAGGATTACAGGTGGGAGCTACTAGCACCTGGCACTAATGTCCCTTAATTTAAGTGAAAAAACTAACTCTAATAGAAATATTTCTTCACTTTTTCCTGAAAATAAATCACTGTGGGTATTGGAGATCCAATCTAGGGCCTCATGATTGCTAGATAAGTGCTATATGACTTGAGCCATAATCCTCATCTCCCAAACCCATGTATTTTCAAGGAATTATTTTTTCAAGGAAATACATGTAAGTTTATGATGAGCCAAACACTATTGTGAAACACATTGTAAATATTAATTTATTGACTTCTCATTAGTATTTCCCAATGATGATGATTCTCTCCAACTGGCAGAGGAGATAGGAGAAAGGCAGCATGTCTAGTACCAGAGAAGGTCAGGTAACTTGTCCAGTCACACAGCCAATAGGTGAGAGCCAAAATTCAAAGCCAGGGAGCCTAGGTCCAACCCATACTTTATCATTCTGCCTCTCCATGGAGCCAAAAACTTCATGTAGCCAAGATATTTTTATTTTTATTTTTTTTCCTAGAAGCTCTTGTGTTCCAGGTTTCATTTGACATCTAGATAACAGCGTTTTCTTTTTGGAAGTCAGATGCCACAAGGCAATCTGCCTCCTGTTGGTGTCCCTGGACCAAGGGGACAGTAGCCTCTATGCCCATTTCTCTGAGCCTCTGGGAGCCTTGGGAGAATGAACACTTGTTGCTGTTCGACTCAGTTAAGAAGGACCAGGAGTCTGAGCCCTGCCAGCTGTAGTCCCCAGACTGGATCACATCTCCAGATTTGAGGTTAATCAACTGTAAATTCCATTAGTTTCATACAGAGTGAAAATAAGGAACAGACGGCTTCGTATGGGAGCCTGAAGTCAGGTGCAGTTCCTCCAGGCTGGCCTGCAGGTACCTGGTTCTCCCCTGCCTCCAAGGAATGATGCCTTTGATAGATGCAGATCAAAAGAAGATTGTTCCAGAAATGCCACTGTATACCCCAGGACCTCTTTTTCTATCTGAAAAGAGGTAGAATTGGAAATCTGAGTCATTATGTGGCAGCGGCTATGAGAGTGTTTCCTAGGTGCATCGTGGTATGCAGCTGTGGTAGGTACGTGACATTGACAACTGATTTCTCTGTCTACTAGACAAGACAGTGAAGACAGGTTGACAAAAAAAGGCCACCATGACTTTGAGGTGGTCCTTACTTGAGCCTTGCGGCTTCTTTTCACAGGTCCTGATGTCGGATGGCTTTTGAAAGCACAAAATAAAAGCTGTTTCCCAAAGATCTCTGATGTTTTTCAAAGAAGAACAAAAGTGACTTGCTAAGACATATTCATATACATGCTATTAGTTTCTCATTAATCTAAGTTACCCAAACAAAAGCTTGGCTTGGTGAAATAAAGAAGTATTCTATAGCAGTGTTGAGCACGCTAACAATTTCCTTTAAAACTGCACCATTTTATCCAGCTCCTTATGGGAAGCTGCCCTCTGATCAGGTGAGAGTTCAATTTCCATTTGACTTTTTAAAAGCCATATGGTCATTATCTAAACCCTTTCACTTTCCCTGAATCCCTGCCCACGCCATTGGCTTGCATAACTGTTTTGCTTTTCAAAATATCCTTGTTTAATTACTTATCTCTTCCTATCCCTGATTAAGGAAAATATTGTCACTGTTAAAAAAAATAGCAGAAAAATGCAATAACTCCCTGGCTGGGAACTTATAAGCTAACCATCACAAACGGTCCCTTTCTAATCAGAGTTTGTAGTGGAATGAAAGATGCAATTGTCTGGAAGGGATGAATATGGGATCCATGCTGGCTCTGGGGTCAAAGGCCATCGCATGCAAAGGTCCCTTTCTCTCTGGCACAGCTCCCTTTGTATAGCATAGTTTGGCAGCTATCTCCTTGCACTTCGGCTACCTGCCAATGCAGCTGGTACTGTGTCTGGTGCCGACAACAAAGCGTCACTCAGCAACCAGCAGCTCTGCATGGGGCCGCTTTTCTCAGATGACAAAGAAAGATGGGCTATACATTCTACCATCACTGCCCATTAAAAGGACTCTTAAATTGCATTACTACAAGTTATTGTTAATTATGTAGTAGTCACTGGAGCTCGAGGAGCTTTCCAGGGAGGGCAGTACAGCTATATGCTGGGAGCAGGAAGTGGGGGAGGGGAAGAATTGTAGAGAGAAAGGTTCGCATGGAACAGGGTCTGGTAATGGGGGGGGGGTGAAGGGGGGTTGACGTCTGCCATGTAAAACCCAGTGGCATGAATGGGGTGAGCCCTTGGTTTCAATGATTGGCTCTGATGCTTGGTAATTGACAGAGGAAGGAATCAATCTGCTGAAAGACTCTCTCTGATATATGCAGTTTGGAAATTGTCCTATCCATCCTCCATTCAAAAAAAAGGCAGCATCAGAGGTTTCCAGGATTTTCTTTCTTTCCTTTTTTTTTTTAAAAAAAAGAATAATTTTAAGCAATTTATCACTTGGCTGTAATGCATTCACTCTGGGCTGAAATCAATAAGTCCTGCACTGTGAAGATAAGGCCTGTTTGAAGGTTGGGGAAAGAGGACCAGAGGTTGCCTATTGTCAAATAGCCAGAAAATTAAAATTAAGGAGATGTGTTTACCCCATTTGGCCAGCTGGAGTAGAAATACAACTCGGTGGGTGTTACATATTTCAAGGATGGATTCTTGGAGCTATTTTTATTGTAAGGATCTAGTTTACATCCACTGCTTTAGAAAGCAAATCAGTATATCCAAGCATCCTCAAAGAAGGAAAAGCCTGTGGACTATTTCTGTTGGATTCCTTTATACTGTTTGAGTCTGTATTCGTGCTCTCTCTCTGACCCGCTAATGGCTCTTAAGGCAATGACCGAGGTTTTCAAAACTGCTAACTCATGGGTTTGTCCCTCTGCAAAGAATAAAAACATGATTTTCAAAAGGGGTTGGTCAAAGGGCTTTATCAGTCTTCGTTGGCTTATTTTGGCCATTGAGAGGAGATGACTGCTCTCGAAATGTCTGGCAAGTTTCTCATGATACGTACCAAACTGTATGAGAGAGACAAGATCCCAAATCAATGTAATTTCACTGCAACAACACAGCAGCTCTAGTTTTCACTCCTCCCATCCCCCTGTGCTCCTCCAGGCTACACGCTCCCCCTCCTCCTGCACACCCGAACCCCTCCTGCCAATCCTCTTCAGATTAAAAGAAAATCCAAGGGGGAACAGGGCACAATGAGGGCAGATGAAAGTCCCCACTCTTTAGTTTCTATCTTTCCTTCTCATGTCTAATTTTCCGCTTCTTGGTTGTTCGGATCTTAGCTATTTGCAATAGTTATATATAATTTAACATTATACAAAAGTATTGTCATATCAAACATAGTGAAATGGATTCCAAAAACACCATCTGGTATTTGGGAATGCACTGTGAGTTGGGAACGTGAGAAGAGATATTCTTTGCCACTTTGCTTGGGACCCAGCCATTAGCAGTGTAATTGCCAAGAAAAGGTGACAGGCTCCAGGCTTAAAACAAGTGGGTTCCTCCCCCCTTTGCCTATTAACTCTTCTGAGTCCTAAGCCATATTAAAGGGGACTCTGTGGATTGAGCGATTTAGGACAAAAAGAAGAAGAACAAGAATGAGAAGAAAGTGAAAGAAAAAGAGACTAAGGAATCTATTTTAAAAGAAAAAAAAAGGAGAGAAAAACATCCACTGAGACACAGTTGTTTTATGAAGAAAATAGCACGCAAGGAAATAAAGTGAGTCGTATATACAAAGCTGAAGGACTAGGGATTAGGTTAATTGTGCTTTAGAGTTATGAAGGTTTTCTGTGGATTTGTATTATGAGAGTTTTAGTCCAAAGCCTATTTTCAATCCTCATTAGTTTCCTCTAATCCATCTAAAATTATGAAGGCCTAGATTGTGAAGGTCATTTATGATGTTCAAACCTATTTAATTGCATGAAGGTTTGCATCCGCTTCTCTAGATGGAAAAAAGAAAATTAATAATTTTGAATTGTCTTCTGGAGCTACAGTTTAGGCAAGTCATGTGAGAGGAACAGTAGAGAAAATAGACTGTACTTTTGTAGGCCAGTTCTTTGCTTAACCAATCTGAGATGAGAACTGTTTTATTAAAAAAAAAAACCTAAAATAATAATAAATGAAGAATACTATGTTAGGGAAAGGAATCATCATACTGGACCAATATCGGAGAAAGGACTTCTTAGCACAAGATAAAAATAAGGAAGCAGCAGGGGGAAAAAAAACTAGCAAAAGCTCTGAAAGCTATGCTCAGTCTGGCATTCACAACCAGTGTCTGTATCTGTTTCAAACTACAAAAATAGTTTCTTAGGGTCACAGTCATCTTTTTTTTCCACTCAGCATGTCAGAAGTTGGGATGTGCGACCCAGAACTGCCATTCCATTACACGGAATAAAATGATATCTGGTGAGTGGATCGAACGCTTGCCAAAGAAGACACAGTGAAAGCTAACCCTCTCAGTCTAGCTCCTGTTTTTAAATATTTATATCTCTGGCAGACTTTTTTGGGGTAGAGGAAACTGAAAGCTCTTTTGCTATCTGTCATTTCACCCAGGCAGGGGAGAGAAAGTCTCGCAACTTGATTTTCCTCGAGTTTGGCACCAGGTACCGGCGATGGCATTTCTTTGGGGCAGTGAATTTCTCTTTGTGGAAAAATGACCTGGACCAAGGGTTTTTTACAAGAGCCAACAGCCGCTTTCCATACTGGCTTGGGGCAGGGCCAAGTTCCCATTAGCACTGCTGTTACAGCTCAGGCCTGCCTTCCAGTCGGTTGATGCTAGCTGTGGTCATAGCCTGTTAGAAAATCTATAGTGAAAGCTGTAGGCCTGAAGTGCATGGAAGTTATGGCACTAAGAATTGCACACCTGGACCCTTTACCTTGACTCTGGCATGAATCCTCTTTATAATCTATTTCCTCTTCCCACCCCCAGCTCTGATTCTTCCATAGAAGACAACTGAATACCGCTTCCTTCTCTGCCTCACCCTCTTTTTTCCCTAGTTCTGAACCTAAATCACTACATTAACTTTTATACATGGGGTGAGGGGCAGTATTGCAAAGTACGTAGCAGTGGCTAATAGCCTCTGTTCAAGAATCAGATAAACTTGACTCATTATTGGTTGGCCTCATCCTAGATATGTGACCACTGCGAAGTTAAGATCCTTCTCCCACAAAATCGGAGAGTAACTTGTGTTTTAGCAAGAACACTCAAACGGTCTAGAAGAAATGGTTATAAAGGATCTGAGACATTACTAGCCACCTAGTGATCATTCAATATATGTGTTAACTTTTTGTGGCTGTAACCAAATATTTAAGGAAACAACTTAAAGAAGGGAAGATTTGATTTGATTTTGGATAAAGTTTCAGAGGTTTCAATTCGTGGTCAGCTCGCTTCATTGTTTCCAGCTGAGCAGTGAGGCAGACCTTCAGGACACAAAGATATGGTGAAGAAAGAAGAAACTTTCTCACCTCATGGTGGCCAGGAAAGAGATGGGGGAGAGAGGGAGAGGGATTGAGAGAGAGGAGGGAAGATGGAGGTAGAAGAGGAGGAAGAGGAAGAACAAGGGGAGAAAGAAGGAAGAGAGGGGCCAGGAACAAGATACTCTTCAAGTATATACCCTTTGTGACCTACTTTCTGCAGCTGGGCCCAGTCAGCTACACACTAACCCATGGTTTAATCCATTAAAAGAGTTAGTACCCATGTGATCCAGTCGCTTCTCAACAGCACCACCAGCTGGGGATCAAGTCTTCAACACAGGAGCATTATGGGGGACACCTTATATCTGACCCTTAGCAGTAGACTAGGGGTTCTGTTAGCATAACAAATGCCAATGGCTACATCTGAAAAGCTTTTCATATATCTTTCCCATACCAAGCATTATGTTAAGTGTTAAAGAGGTGGAGCTAGATTAAACACAGATCCTGCATTCGGGAGTTCTGCATTGAAAGACTGGTTTATCAACCACAAAGTAGCTATAACTTCCTTCCCCAACTCATGCCTTTCCATTTCCTGTTTATAAGCTTTTTCACAGCATCATTTGGCAACAATACCACAAAAATAATAATAGTGACTACTCAAACTTTGCCATATGCCAAGCCCTGTAATGAGAACTTGCCTTACTTGATTTTGTTCTTCAAGAATGCCATGAAACATGATTACAAAACATAAGCCAGTTGAGTGGAGATACTGAGAAGTCTGCATGGGAACACACAGCTACTAGTATGTCTAAATAATGAAAGGAGGAGTCATTTCCTTTCATTTACTTGGTTCAAAAGAATAAACAATACAAAACTCCAAGATACTTTTCTAATTCTGACCATGACTAGCTTGTAAATTGTTTCAGAAAGGGGCAGAATGATTCATGGGAGTCATGAAAACTGTTCTTCACCCTAATCGTTTAGCTCTGACAGTCAAAAATAATTTAACAGGAATTCTTCCTTCAAGGAGAAACAAAATACACAAGAGTGAAACCTGTTTATTAGTATCTCTGACATGCAGGGGGGTGGGAGGGAATAGATACAGTGCATTAGGGAATTTTAGAAGATGGCATTTCTAAACTCCATTCCCTCCAGAAAGGACTGTGCCAGAAGGGACTATTAGGGAGGGCTTGAAGTACAGGTGATAATGAGTTTGCAGAAATGACAGGGAAAGGGCTTCCAGGTGGGGAGAAACGTATGAGCAGAGGCTCGCATGTAGAAATGGGTCAGGTGTTTGCCATTAAGAGTACAACACTCTTGTAGTAGACCCCAGAAAGGCTAATGAGGACATGAACTTGGAGAGCAGCGGGACTGAGAAAAGGAAGGATGTCAGAGGCAGTGGTACCTTGCCAAATTGTACACACAAAATTGTTGCTTAATAACTATTCCTTGATGAGGACAACATATGCTATTACTTAATAAATAGAACAGCCAAGGAAGACACGTGCCGAGCTGGTGGGAAATAAAAATAAAAATAAAAAAAGAATTGCCTGGCGCTCCATTTTTCTACTGGCTCCCAACAAAGCAAACACTCATGAAGAAAATACTCTGTACTAGAAAGCTCTGAAAAATACAACAATGTACAAAAACATAGGCTATTCAAGAACTGAAAGGTTCTTCAAAGAAGCATATTTGTTTTGGACCAGCAGAGCATAGCAATAGAAGGATATATAACATAGTAAACTATGGGTGTCTTCAAAGATGTTGAAACAAGGGGAGGGTTGTTTTTTGTTGTTGTTTTGGGGCTTTTTTTGTCTATCATGGGGCTTGAACTCTGGGCCTGAGCACTGTCCCTCAGCTATTCAGCTCAAGGCGAGCATTCTACCTCTTGAGCAACAGTGCCACTTCCAGTTTTCTAGTGGTTTTCTAGTGGTTTATTTATTATTCTAGACTTTTCTACCCAGGCTGGCTTTGAACTCTGATCCTCAGAACTCAGCCTCCTGAGTAGCTAGGATTACAGGCATGAGCCACCAGCACCAGGCCAACGGGAGGTTTTTAAAGATAAAAAGGCTGAAGACTACATCAAGTATTTTGTAATATAATCTTCAGTCACAATAAGTAACAACAAGAGCTGCATTATATTAAGGCAGCACTTTTGGGCATTTACCCAAATGATCACAAACATGGCTATACTAAAGTTACCAGCACAACTATGTTTATTGCAGCATTATTCACCATAGCTAAGATATGGAAACAACCCAGATGCCCCCCAGTAGATGAATGGATCAAGAATATGTGGTATATTTATACAATGGAATTCTATGCCTCCATCAGAAAGAATGACATTGCCCCATTTGTTAGGAAATGGAAAGAGTTGGAAAAAATTATATTAAGTGAAGTAAGCCAGACCCAAAGAAACATAGGTCCCATGGTTTTCCTTATTTGCAATAACTAGTATACATCTAGGACAAGCAGAAAAGGTCAAAAGTTATATACATATGACCATATAAGATGATGTTAAGTAAAATGAACCCCAAGACAGGGACACAAGTGGTTTTTTTTTTTCTTTCTCGCTATTGTTTTTAACGTATTTAAAATGTACTATGTGATTTTTTTTGTTTCTCTTGTATGATCTTCCCCCACAGTATAACCCCTGTTTTCACTGTATTTGATGTTAGTGCCCTATATCTTCTATGTACACTTTTCTAATTTGGGGAGGGGAAGGGAAAAATGCTGAAATAAAGATACAGGTTGACTCATTGTAACAATGAGATGTACAAAACACTATGTTGAAAACGAACTTTACAATTTGCAGTGGGGGGTTGGGAGGGAGTTGGAAGGGAAGGGATGGTAGGGGAAAATAAAGGAGGGGGTAACAATGCTCGATAGGAAATGTACACATTACCTTACTCATGTAACTGTAACCCCTCTGTACGGTATTTTTACAATTAAAAAAAAAAAGTTATGGGGCAGATGTCCTTATAGATGTACCTTGTGTATAAGGTTGCTATGCAAGGTTGTGGTCCTGGAAGTGTTTTGTAATAGTTACTAAAAGGCACTGAGACTTGAGAACTCTTCCTTTATAACCTGCTGACTTTATTCACTTCTTTGTGTGAGGGTTGACCTGAGTAACTCCATCTTTATTCTGACAATATTCACATTGTTTTACAGGTCCTTTGAGAAATTCACAATCCAGGGGCCAAAATATTTGTATATAATTAATTCTAAAAGAGTATAGTAGGACATAAGTAGTTTTTTCTTTCTTGCTATTGTTTCTAATGCATTTATCATGTACAATTGATTTTTTTTTGTTGCTTTGTATGTTCCTCCCCCACGATATTACCCCTGTTTTCACTGTATTTGCTGTCAGTCTAATTTGGGGAGGGGAAGGGAAAAAAACAAAATGTTTAAGTAGGGATACAGATCAACCCATTGTAACAACGAGATGTACAAGACATTATGTTGAAAAATGAACTTTACAATTTAGACAGGGGTGGGGGAGTGTAATTGTGGAGGTGGGAGGGAAGGGATTGTAGGAGAAAAACAAAGTAGGAGGCAACAATACTTGATAGGAAATGTACTCATTACCTTGCTCGTGTAACTGTAACCCTTCTGTGCAGTATTTTTACAATAAAAACTTATTTGAAAAAAAAAGAGTATAGTAGGCCAATAGAAAATTATGCTGCAAAATCCCTGGTGGCCTAAATAGTGAAGTAAATGATGCTAAGGGCAGTGAGAGAAAGTACTAACAATTTTTTAAAAATCAGAATTGACCATTGAAATTCCTATTGTAGGAACTAAAGTATTTTTATCAATGTGATGACATCCTATAAGCACTGACATTTTAAAGGTAGGCATCCTCTTACAAAAAGCTATCTTATTAAGCCACATCCTGTTATAAGAACTGTTTGTCTAGGGGCTAGAGATGTGGCTCGAATGGTAGAGTGCCAGCCAGTAAAAACTTTCCTGACACATTTTGGCCAGGTGTCCTAGTTTTGGGTTGATTGCTCAGATTAACGTTTCACCCCCTTTCAAGATTGAGAGTTCCAAACAATGAGGGAAAAAAGGACAGTAACATGTTAGAAATAAAAATCTGCACAGACTGCTTATCCAGCACACTGACTTATTTGTGTTCTTGTTAGTAGAACTCCCTTTTGCACAGGTAAAATCTTGCCTAGCTGAGTTCCTTTTAAGCTCCTTTTCAGTTGATGTCCTGATTCTTATGCAACACCCTAATATCCTGAGATATTTCCAACAATATTCCTTCTTTATGCAAAAGCACTTTGCAAGTCTGCAAGGCTCTGTACATATGTTATTGGCCACTTTCCTATTGTTGCTTGTTTATGATTTAGAACTGGAAGAAAAACCTTCATATCATGTGATCCACCAGCTTTTAGATACTCTGAAATGAATGTGTGGGTTGCTATTTTATTAATAAAATGTGATGGTATAATTTCAAATGCATAATAGTCACTTCTTCAAGTCCAATAGTCAAGAGAAATGAGCTTATTCTGATGAATTTGCACACTTGATGCCAGAGTTATGGATAATATTTACAAATATAGCGGTCTCAGTACTGTCTTTACTTTAGTATTTGATAACTAGTGAAAGTGATAAGGTCTGTGGGCTTCTCATTTTTTTGTTGCTTTTGTTGTTGTTGTTGTTGTTGTTTACAACTTAACTCACAATCTAAAGTTATTCTTCATTCAGGCTAGGCTAGACACCTGAAGGCAAGAAAAGGAGAGGGGACATTTTTCATTTCAAAGTTGAATCAGTAACATTAACAATACTTCTGAAGGTGCTCTATCTCTTTGACATTATAGAGCACAATTAGATACAATGAGCCTTAACCCTACATTAAAGTACCTAGTATGATCCAAGAGGAATGGCATAGACTACAGTAACAACAGGACTAGCCAAACAACCAATGAGATAGTGGTCTGACATTTATTTGCTGTACCAGGTTGAAAGTCTAAATTCTAGGACCAATGACATATTTACAAGGAATGACATATTTATCAATGACATATTTACAAGGAATTAAAACATGTGTGCAAATATATATTGTTTGTTTGTTTTCCAGTACTGGTGGATTTGAACTCAGTGACTCATACACTAGCAATGTCCCTGAGCCATACCTTCAGCTCTGTCTTCCGGCCTCTCCTCCCTGCCATCCCTCACACCCATGATTTTTAGATCAGGATTTTACCTTCCACTTGAGCACCCCCTGAGCTTCTGTCAGCCTACTTTAGGCTTCCTGTCATGCCTAGGATGACAGACATAGGTCCCTAGGTCTATTTTCCCTCCATGCAGATGGAATTTCATGGGCTTTCCTGACCAAGTTGCTTGGCCCCACTATCCCCCCAATTGTAACTTCCTATGCAGCCTGGAATAGCAGATGTGCATCACTGCACCCAGCTATGGGTACAGAACGAATCTTGCAAATATTTCTGCTCAGGCTGACCCAGAACCACCATCCTCTTAGTCTTAGCTTCTCCAGTAACTAGGATTACAGAGTCAAGCCACCAGCACCCAGCTATACTTTTACTTTTTATTCACATCAAAGAGATTCTGTTGGCTATGGAATTGTTGCCTCTTGGGGTTTACATTCTATATTAAAAATAAGATGAGGCAGGCACCAGTGGCTCATGCCTGTAATCCAAGCTACTTGGGAGGCTAAGATCTGAGGATCACAGTTTAAAGCCAGACCAGGCAGGAAAGTCCACGGTACTCTTATCTCCAGCTAACCACCAAAAAGTCAGAAGTGGATCTGTGAGACAGCACCGAAGCCCTGAGGTCAAGCCCCAAGACCAGCACAAAAAGGAAAAAATGAAATCCAGGTACAGGCAGATTGTACCTACAATCCTAGCTATTCAAGAGGCTGAAATCCAAAGGATGGTGGTTGAAGGCCATCCAGGATAGAAAAGTCCAATATAACCAGCAAAAAGCAGAGCTAGAGGTATGGCTCAAGTAACAGAGCATCAGCTACAGAAATTATTGAAGTTTTCTTAATCTCATATAACAATTAATAACATAGCAATTTGAACAATCATATTGGTAGTCTCTAATATATTATATTAATAATATAATATATTGTCATATAAGTATATGTCATACATAAAGTATATATATATATATATATATATATATATGTATGTATGTATGTATGTATCTTTTTTTTTTTGCCAGTCATGGGGCCTGCACTCTTAGCCAGGGTGCTGTCCCTCAGCTCTTTAGCTCAAGGCTAGTGCTCTACCACTTGAGTCACAGCGCCACTTCTGGCTTTTTTCTGCTTATGTGGTGCTGAGGAATTGAACGCAGGACCTCATGCATGCAAGGCAAGCACTCTACCACTGAGTCACCTTCCCAGCCCCTAAAGTATATTCTTTGATATACATATCACACACAAAGAACTCAAAACTTACACTTGCATTAAATATCTATTTTTATTTCACTTTTCAAAATACGCTACCAAACGGAATTCACATCTAACATTTCCACAATGAAACAATTTAATTCTGTAAAAATGCAATTGGGAAGCACTGCCCAGCTTCTAGATTTTCACAATTGATTCTATACAAGGTTATTTTAAGCAACACACAAAGTTAATGATTAATTTGTTTTAATATAGACAAATATTGCTTTTCCATTTGGTATCATGATCTGCATTTATTTTACCACTTAAAGCAAGTAGGTTAACTTAAGGCAAACTACCAAAGAACGGATTGCACAAGTGCATGTGGAAAAATTGTGAGGATAACAGATGAATGATGGAAATTTGGCAAGCTCTAATTTAATACAACTTACTCTGCTAACCCAACTGGGAAATTCACAACCCATTATCTTTGGTGTTAGATGAGGACTTGCCTGCAATTAGCCTTATTTACATTCTGGGGTGCTGTGGTGCTCATGCTGCAATAGCAGCATCAGAATGCTCAGCCCCAAGTTCTGATGGTCTCATCATGTATTGCATTTTTCAAAAAAACATTTTATGTCTTGGTGACAATCTCAAAATAAACCAAGGCCAAATAGCTTTAAGCACAACCTTTGAAGACTTCTCGGAGTGTATCAGGATATTTCAGTTGCTAAATATGGAAGGCATGATTCAAATAGGCCTAAGACATACTGCAAAAGACTCTTACTAGCTCTTTTCCCTGCACTGACTATGAAAATGGCTTCAAGGTGACCCCCCCAACCTTCTGTGAAGCCCTAGATTGTGCACACAATGACCAACAAATTCACTCATCACAGATCAAGCTAATATGTCAAAATTAAATTTAAGTGGCAGAAATACTCAAGTATCGACAACAAGATATGGAGAAGACTCAAGAGCCATATTTGGATGCTCAACACTGGTTACAGGAACAACAAGAAAAGGAAAACTATCCTTCCCATTGGCTGCAGAAGTGTCTGGGTCACAGTATCACAGAGCCGGAGCCGCTGATGATGTGCAATAAATTTTACTGTGCTGAGATTGCTCACAATGCTTCCTCTAAGAACCACAAAGCCATCATGGAAAGAGCAGCTTAGCTAGCCATCAGATCACTGAAACTAATGCCAGAATCCCCAGCAAAGAAAATAGTTCATGTGCACATTGCCACTAATAACAAAATAAAAATCATAAACGCCACCAAAAAAAAAAAAAAAACTTGCCGGGTACCGGTGGCTCATGCCTATAATCCTAGCTACTCAGGAGGCTGAGATCTGAGGATCACAGTTCAAAGCCAGCCCAGGCAGGAAAGTCCATGAAATTCTTATCTCCAATAAAACACTAGAAAACCAGAAGTGGTGCTGTGGCTCAAGTGGTAGAGCACTCACCTTGAGCTGAAGAACACAGGGACAGCGCCCAAGCCCAGAGTTCAAGCCCCACGACCAACAAAAAAAAAAAAAAAGAAAGAAAAAAGAAAAAAGAAAACAAAACTCTGCATTAGCTAATGTCACTGTAAAATTCAACTACTTCTTTGCCTATAATCATGCTGTGGCCCAGTAACTCACAGTCACCCAGTTTCACCATTTTGCCTTTCTTGGAATGTTAAAGTAGGGATCTTCTTGAGTTACTTCCCTACTTATGCCTAATAAGGAGTCACAGCATTTCCACTCAAAGACCTGAGGCATTTCTTTTAGATCCTTGTGAGTCCTGTGACCCATTCTTAAAACAAAACTATGGCTACAGGGTAGAAGACAGTACTTGAAGTAACCTACTATGTGTCCCAAACCTAAAGTAGAACCTGGAACCATTGAAATTCTAAAAGGTATCTAGAAGCCACTGGGATCGGAGACAGGTAAGAATGAAGGCTAGAAATGGAGCCAAGAATTTGGAGTCACAGATAAAGAAGAGTGATGTCTCTGTCATGGAAAATCTTCACATTCAATTTGGGAAAGATTTTAGATATTACCAAGGATATGCCATAGTCTCTCAAATTATTTACAAAATACCCACCTATGACTGGGGAAATTAGTATGGCTCCAGCTACCTCAGATGTGCAGAAGCCAGACACACAAGAATGTTTGTGTGAAGTTCTCCTTGTTAAACACCACTTTGTGACTTTATTTCCTTACTACCTTCCAGGCTTGGCCATCACCCTATGAAAGAGATACTAACTGTTGAAACAAGTAAACCAACAGAATGTCACCGGAAAGCCCACACATGACAGAAGGACAGAGTTTTGCTATTTGAAGTCAAAGTCTGAAGTAGAGGGAGAGGCTGTTTTCCAGTGAATGCACTGGCGTGTGTGTGTGTGTGTGTGTGTGTGTGTGTGTGTGTGTGTGTGTGTGTGTGTGTGTGTGTGTATGTGTGTCTGTGTCTGTGTGTGTACACATGCGCGTGCGTGCGTGTACTCATGAATGTGCACACACTAGTACTAGGGCTTGAACCTGGGCACAGTCCCTTAGCTTTTTCACTCAAGACTGGCACTTTACCACTTGAGCCATAGCTCCACTTGGAGCTTTTTGGTGGTTAATTGGAGATAAGACTTTTAGGGACTTCCCTTTCTGATCTGGCTTTGAACTTTGATCCTCAGATTTCAACCTCCTGAGCAGTTAGGATTACAGGCATGAGCCACCCAGCACCCAGCTCTCATTTCCCCTTTATTTGAGGCCCCACATAAAAGTATACTCTAGGTCCCTACTGAACCAACAAAAAGAAATTGGCCATGTAGTCAGTTCAAAGATTTGCCTTTAGAAGTCAGGCCTGCATATTCATAGCAGTCAGAAAGGGAAGGGTGTCATTCATGTGTACTCTGGCAGGTAGAAGTCTTCCTCAAAACCTCCTGAAAATGTAGCCCATCAATGGATGGGTGTATAAATATGGAGAACTGAGGATCGTGCTCAATTGAAATGTATGGAGCAGGGAGCCAGTCTTCAAAAAATCAAGCCCATCAGGTGTCTAGTTTACTCCATTTTACAGCTTAGTTAACAGAGGCTCAAAGAAACTAGATAAGTGGTTCCCTATATATGAGAACACACCATTACGTGACCTTGAACCCACAACTTCCTCTGGCAAAAGAGGCCTCGGGGGTCTAGAAATGCCTCCCCACTTCCCTGCAGCCACCGTGAGCCTCCGAAGCTGTGCTGGGCTGAGGCTTCCAAATCCTGGGCAGATGTCTCTGGCCATATGCTGGGGGTGATTTAACAAGGCCAAATGGGCAGCCTGGTGGTTAGAGATACTCTCCCATCCTCGCGGGCAGTTGCAGCCTGCTTGGCTGTCCCGGCCCTGCTTGCTCCTTCTTGCAGAAGCAGCCTGCAGTGGTCCATGCCAAGCAGCGGAAGATATTTATAAAGCTACGGCATCTGGCTCTTTGGCAGCCTGCACCCACTGGTGGGCCGGGTGTTCTGGAGTTGCCTCTGGGCACTTCACATGGTTTGGCATCCGATCCATTGTCTAGGCTGCCTTTTAGAGCTAGGCTGGGTATATTTATTGGGGGAGGGAGGGGAGGTCTTTGAACCCCATTTTTTGCTTATGACCTAGGTCACTCCTCTGAGGGATGTTAGTCTGACTCTGGGTCTTTTGTGATATTTTTGTTGTTGTTGTTTTCCTATTTTAAAAAAATGTGGTGAAAGAATGAATGAAAGAAAGAACACTTCACCTCTGCCAGAGTGGGTTTGAATAGAAAGCTGCTCCAGCTGTCCAGATCTTGCCCACCCTGGCCGCATTCTGACTCACTCACAACACAGCTTTTTTTGGCATCCAAACTTCCCTCGGGCTTCATCCATCTCAGATGTCTCCCCAGGGAGGTAAGGGATGTTTTTTTTTCTTTTTTTTTTCTCTCCTTTTCTTTTTTTTTTTTCCTCTCCTGGTTTTGCAGGAAACTCTGAGGCTTCCTGTCTACCACATCCAAATAGCCATTAAGGGAGAGGAGGAAAAAAAAAAGACAACTAGACTTAATTCACCCTGGCAAGCTGTATTGAGATTTTCCTTTTCTTAGAAAGGTGCATTTTAGGGAATAGCAGCTCTCCAGCTTGGAAACTCAGGCTTGGGGGGTTGGCCCTGTTTCAGAACACCAGTTTGAAGATGACTTCCAGTGAGGATTTCAGGCCTGGTGACAAGAAAATTATCTCAGTTGGGGCAACGAGCTCCAGTGTCACAGGGCTGGGCAAGACACCAACCTGTCTCTCACCCATGGCATGGCAAAAGCAGTGTGTGGTCTTTTCTCCAGCCAAAAGGCCCAGCAGTAGCTTCCAGAGGATGCCACTGGGCAGGGTGATTCCTGGGGCCCAGCCAGGCTGGCCAGAGGGTGGTGTTTTAAAGTGACTACCATCATTGGGCATAATTCATCTCCTTGCTTCATTGAGTTACAGTGATACAAAAACCCAGGACCTCCTTACCTTCTGCCCCGAATAGAGGCCTGATGCAGATGTAGCTGGTGAAGTGGGTGGGGACAGGGTTGCATTTCTTCTACTTTGGGTCAAATGGGGAGGGAGCAACATTCTCTGGATGAGTAGGAAGGGAAACTGCTAACACTAAGTACTAAGTCTGTGCTACTCTGTGTATGTTACACTGATCAGCCTCACTGATACTCACCCCAACCCTGTGAAGTAGATATTAACTCTCTTCTTGACCACTGAGGGTACCTAGAAGTCTAGTAACTTACCCAAAGTCACCCAGCTAACAGGTGTACAACACAATTCCAACCCAACTGCTCTTGCTCCTGAATTTAACTTGACCTTTTTGACCACAAAGACAAAAGTAAAGGTTGGTTTAAGTTTTAAGTCAACCTTGAAAACTCAACACAATTATGAAACTGTTGGTGCTTTGTGTCTGCCTTAGGGAATGAAAATGGATTCATGGAGAGTTAAAGTGGGAAATGAGACTGACTCAAACTATACTTCCATTCCTAGTACTTTTCCTGTACCAGATGAAGTTGATCTTCCTGCTAATCTCACACTGGCTAGCAGGAAGGAGCCTGAAGGATTTGGGAAGGAGGCCCCACCTAACACAGGCTCATCTAAATTTTTGGTGGTTACAGAAAATCCTCTTAAAACAGAGGCTGCTTGTAAATATATGAATGCAGTCAGTGTATCTGTAGCATACTTTCTCTATATTGGGCATATGTCTGGGTCCTAAGGACAAAGCAACAGAAAATAAATATAAAAGAGAACCAGGTAAGATAGAGTTTTCCATTTTAAATAAGGTGGTCAGACGAATTGAGTATGAAAAGTTAATGTTTCCGTAAATTGCTGAGAGAGGTAATCCACAGGCCAAGTAAGTACCAAAGCCTGAGGTAAAACACACCTAGGTGCACAGAACACACTGGCAAAGCCCAGACACCTACCACAGAGTAGTGGGAGAGTGAAAGAGAGGAGGTCAGGGTTAAATGCAGGTGGAATACATTGCCATCATGATCTGTTCACATAAATGTCATTGAATGGCACGTCTAATGTGCTCCAGTAAAGGAATGTGTAAGGGCTGGCATCCTCCAGCTCACAAGCCTGGAGGTTAAAGGAGAATGTAGTTGGCCTGAGCCATGGCTTGGCTTGGTGTTCCAAGCCTAAGGAGCTGCTTTTATCAAGCAAGACAACACCAGGGGGGCTGGGAAGGTGGCTCAGTGGTAGAGTGCTTGCCTTGCATGCCTGAGGCCCTGGGTTCGATTCCTCAGCACCACATAAGCAAAAAGAAAAAAGCCAGAAGTGGTGCTGTGGTTCAAGTGGTAGAGCACTAGCCTTGAGCTAAAGAGCTGAGGGACAGCGCCCAGGCCCAGAGTTCAGGCCCCACGACCGAATCCCCCCGCCCCCCCAAAAAAGACAACACCAGGGAACTCAAGGTTTTTGTGATCAGGAAGAATGTAGTGATCTCACAGGACAAAGGAAAGAAGGTGTTCATTAGGAGAAAGCCAGAGGTTCCTTCATGATTTAATAGTTTCATCGCCTACTCCAGTGCCTAGAACTCCTTTGTGAAATGTCTAGAAACCCTCTTACATTCTGATGGCAATAAAGGGAAATGAGAGGGCACCAAAGACAAACTGCACCTGCTTTAAGATGTCAACTATGAGAATAAATATCATCCTCTGTTAACATTATTCTCTCAATTCTAAGGCCTCTTTTCCAGTATCTCAGAAGTTCACACTATTGGAAATGCCTGTTGAGCATTATTATACTTGATTTCATAGAGTAGTCAGAGCTACTGGGACCAAAACTCTCATATTCAATATTTTTAGCAAGGTACCAAGAGCCTGCTCTATGCTTTATAGTTATTGTCTCAGGCTAAATGCCCAACAATCCAACAAAGCCATAGGCAGGCACATTGTACTGAATTTTGCTGTTATATTGGGATGATAACTCACTGGCCATGTGGCCTCTCTGTTTCAGTCTTCTATTCCTAAAGTAAGACTCACATCTCTTGCTTGTAGATTGTGAGCTTTTAGATTTGTCTATAAAATCTCTGGATAAAGGAAAACAAAAATGGATAAGGACACTGACCTAGAAGGGCCTGTGTTCGTTTCTTCTTTGAGACGAAATTGGGCTGAATCACACATTCAACAAATGACTGAAAACCTTCTCCCTGACAGTTGATACACTGATACCCATAAGCCTTTATATGTGAATGATGTATGAATGCAGTAAAGAGTACAAAATTTAAAAAAAAGAAAGAAAGAAAGTCTGGTTGGGCATCAGTGACTCATGCCTTTCATTCTGGCTACTCGGGAGGCTAAGATCTAAGGATCACAGTTTGAAACCAGCCCAAGCAGGAAAGTCCCTGAGACTCTTATCTCCATTTAACTACCAAAAAATACAGAAGTAAAGCCGTGGTGCCAGTGGTAGAGCACTAGCCTTGGGCAAAGTAACGCTCAGGGATAGCTCCCAGGCCCTGAGTTCAAGCTCCAAGACCAACACAAAGAGGAGAGGAGAGGAGGGAAGGGGAGGGAGAGGAGAGGAGAAAAAAGGGAAGGGAAGGGAGGAGAGAGGGGGAGGAGAGGAGAAGGAGAGGGGAAGGAGAGGGGAAGGGAGAAGAGGGAAGGGGGGGAGATAAGAACGGGAGGAGAGGAAAAGGGGAGGAGAAGGGGAGGAAAAGAGAGGGGAGAAGAGGAGGAGAGGAGGGGAGAAGAGAAGGAGAAAAGAGAAGAGGGGAGGGGAGAAGAGGAGAGAAGGAAGGAAGGAAGGAAGGAAGGAAGGAAGGAAGGAAGGAAGGAAGGAAGGAAGGAAGGAAGGAAGGAAGGAAGCCTGAGCAACTTGCGAAGGTTTCAAAAATGATCCTCTCCCATCACTGGGGTATGAATTCCCCTCTGGGACCAGTTTTGAACTAGAGTTTCTTTTCCTAGATTTCCTTTATTGGTGTATTGCTGTGATTCCAGCAAGTATTGCAAATCAGCTATAAAATTATAACATCACCACCTTATTTCATTGTGATGACCACTGGATGATAGAGAAATACTCTCTTTGGTGCTTAATAAGCCCTTGCCACAGAAGTCTGAATGTGCTATGGAGTCCCAGAGCTTATTAAAGGAACCTAAAGTGTCCACATTGTTAATGTGACTTATCATTGATATAACACATCAGGGTTGCAAAATATTCTCTGATTTTTCCCCCTAACTACCTGGTTTGGGGCATTGTCACTTTATTTATACCTACATTGGCAGACTAACACTGTGCTTTACTTACATTCCCCCATCATACCAGCTCCAACCAGCTATTCTACTATCCTTCCTAGGGGGAAAAAAGATATTCAATTTACTTTTATGTATGTTGTATTAAAAGCAACATTTTCCAAAGTCCATGGCAAAGAAAAAGAGCTATCTTGGAGTTAGTCCCCATGTAAGTTTAACAGCAAAATAGGTAACTTGTAAACATATCTGAGTTTTCATTGGCACTGTTTCCTAATATTATAAAATTGGTCATTACTAAGGGAGAAAGACCTCACTGAGGATAATTGAGAAAGCAATTATGGGTATTTTGTTTCCCATGATTTCTACGTATCTGTTTGGGGGAGGAAATACTAGTCATATCCTTGCACCTGGATAAAAATCAGGGCAATCCTATAACTTTCCTGCCATATGTTCGGTAATTACTCTAGTAGAGATTACAATATATCAACTAATACTTTAGCCTGCTGGTTTGGCTGTTACAGGCAGGTGACCTGCCTTCTCACATTAAGTGTGTTTGACTTTCTCTGAGCTTGCTTATCCTGATTTCTGGCCCTCTCCTTGCTGGGGCTTAAAACATGGAGAAGGGGACTGGAAGGGGGAGTAGGGAAGTTCTGAGTGGATTCTTAAGTCAGAGGGCTGAGATATGTGGGTTTGTCACGAGTTGAAAGCTACTATTTCCACGGAGCCTCACAGGGTTCCTTGTTAGGTCCTCCGCTGCCTTTCCCTTGATTTCTACCCCTGCCCTCAGTTGGCTGCTGTTGACCCATTTCAGTTCCAGTCTCACTCTGAGGGCCCTTCTCCAAAGGCAGTCCCTATAAATTGCCCTGCAGGAGCCAGATGGAAAACTCACATGAAGTAATGGAAGGAAGTCTAATAAAGAATGGTCTACAGAAAAAAAGGATGGGTTATAGAGTAAGACCAATAAATGAGGTGAAGTGACCAGAAACTGAGCAGAGAGTTGTCATCACTCCTAAGCCTGAAGAGACATGCAAAAGGAAACGTGTAGGAAATGATGAGCTACACGGAGCCAGCACCTCCCACAGCCCATCATTCTGCCAACCTGCAAGCCAACAGGGAGGAGGCCAGAGAGTAGATTCCCAGTCTTTTCCTCCTCACATGCTCCAATCTCCTCTGGGACCTCCCACCAATCAAATGCAAGCAAAACCAAAGCACAAAGGCCTTACCAAGGAAGGGTATAGGCGAGCATCCCAGGACACAGAGCAGAATCCGAAGAAATAAGAGGTAGGCACCCCTGGGCTCACAGAGCATGCTCATGACCCCAAGCAGATATTCTTTTTTTTTTTTTCCTTTGTTTACCCTTCACCTCCCTTCCCCGCCTCCCCCCTCCCCCCTCCCCCCACCCAATTATACCCCCCTCCCCCCCCCACACCGACATTGTAAAGTTGGTTTTGACATGACATTTTGTACTTCTCATTGTTGCAACAGGTCCACCTGAATCCTTAAACGACTTGTTTGTCCCCATCTCCTCCACATGTTATACTGACATCAAATATAGTGAAAGCGGGGGTTACACTGTGGGGGAGGGACATACAAAGCAACAAAGAAATAATCTTATAAATGCGTTAGAAACACATGCATGAAAGAAACGAAAACATTAAAATACATATTTAAGGGTTCATTTTCCTAACATCACATTATCTGACCTTTTCCGCTTGACTCATACCTATACTAGATATTGCAAATAAGGGAAACCATGGGACCTATGCTTCTTTGGGCCTGGCTTACTTCACTTAATATAATTTTTTCCAAACCTTTCCATTTCCTAACAAATGGGGCAATGTCATTCTTTCTGATGGAGGCATAGAATTCCATTGTGTATATATACCACATTTTCTTGATCCATTCATCTACTGAGGGGCATCTGGGTTGGTTCCATATCTTAGCTATGGTAAATAATGCTGCAATAAACATAGTTGTGCTGGTAGCTTTAGTGTGGTCTTGTTTGTAAACATTTGGGTAAATGCCCAAAAGTGGGATTGCTGGATCATAGGGGAGATCTATGTGAAGACTTTTGAGGAACCTCCATACTCCAAGCAGATATTCTTAAGTGTGCGCTCATTTCGTGGACCAGGGCCTGTCCTCCTGCCTCTTTGGTTTCTCCCCCTGTCAGTTCAGATTGCTCAGGACAGTTCTCCCTTACTCTGTCCACATATCAGTTCTCTCCACCTAGAATGTTCTTTCAGCCCTCTTCACACAGCGAAACATTTTCAATCCTTATGATTCATTTTTGGTGCCACTTATTTAGAGATTCTTCCATTAAAGTAATTGTAAAAGTCCATACTTGGTCTGCACGTGGATGTGTGCCTTTCACTACTTTCCATTACAAGCCCTTTCTGGCCTCTCTGGACACATGCTCCCTGAGGGCAGTGGCTTTTTCCTTGTCCTGCTCCTCTTTCCCAGAACCTCGTGCTCCACTCCAGAAGCTCAGGAAGTTTGCTGAGTGATCAACCGCCCCTGCCTGGGCCTCAGTTTCCTCAGTTAGCAAACAAGAGACTTAAGACCGACAATGTGAAAGGCCCCTTTGAGCTCTCAAGTTCCTGAAATGTAAATGCTAGTCCCCCAGGTGAGACCCTCTCGACTTCTCTGTCAGGAAACTTTGCCCAAGTTTATACATTAACCAGAGAATACAGTAGGGAGAATAGGTTAGGAAATCTCAGATTACTTACGAGAGGCGAAAAATAGCATTACACGGGACGTATACAGTTTCCCAAGGAAATGAGCAATCTCTTCTTTGATGGAATATGTGAAAGCTAACCTGGAAGGAATAATTAGATTAAATGGTGATGTAAACTGGAAAGGAAGCATTACTTCCTGCACTGCACCAAATGTCTTACAGGTGTCAGAGGGACCCACCAGCTCAGTAATTAGGGGGTTTTAACTGTCTCCACTTAACTATAAGCAAGTGATTGGAAAACAGAGTCTCATTGGGATCCCTGGCACCAGAACATTTTGATATTTCAGTGAAATGAGCTTTGTTCTCAGTTACTCGAGTAAAATTAAAACAAGGAAAGGGAAAACAGGATTCATGGTAAATGGATTTTTTTTACTGTTTTTTTTTCTAATGTTTTTCTTCTCCTCCAAACAATCAAGGTTTCTGGAGAGCCTGTGAACTCCAAAGAGTGCATCTTTAGGATGGGTCCAAGAGTGGATATGGAATGTAAAGCTCTAATTTGAGAGAGAGCAAAGTTTGGGGCAAAAGTTGGCTTTTCTAATTTGATGTGCCTATCTTGGAAAAGTTAAAGCCTGAAGTATCTGCTGTATAAAGAGTACAACAAAACTTTTTTTCTTTGGTGATGGAAATGAGTTTGGAACTCAGAGTCATGTACTTGCTAGGCATGTACTTGCTAGTACTTGCTCTACTACCTGAACTACCCTCCCAGCTTGATATTATGACATTTCTGAAATAGAAAACAAACACCCGACTTACAGTGGAAATATTGTAAAAGAATTATTGTATTAATACTATTCAGCTTTGGACCCAGCACAGACTGGGTCTGGATGACCTTAGGCAAGTACCGGATCTCTCTGAATCTCAGTTGCCCTGAATGGAAATTTAAGTATACACACATCCCAAACCTGCCTGAGCAGTAACTTTGTAGGCTCTCTATAATATAGAAGTTCTAACAGGTTAGCAGAGAGGCAGATGAGCCCTACTGTATCCAAAATCTAAGTCTAAACTGAAACTTACAGAATGAGTTGCATTATCCAAACCAAAGATGCATTACACAAGCCAAAGATGATTCTGAATTTGGGAATCATGTACATGAAGGCACAGAGATGGGAAAGAGTTTGGAAATAGAAGGCCAAGGTGACTAGAGTTTTATTAACAAGGGAGATGAAGGTACACAATAAGACTGAAGGGGCAATGGAGGCAAGCCTGCTCACGTGGATCCAATCCTACATAGGGAGACAAACCTTTCTCTGCATAGTGTGGAGTCCTTGCCTGTGATCCTGCATCAGTGATCTCCAAGGCAACCTCAGAGAGCAGATAACACTGCAGACAGTAGAAGACCTGTGTCCTAACCTCAGATTGGCCATCATGTCCATACAAAATATGCAGCCCTGTCCTTTGATCCCTCAGTTGCCCTCTCCCAAAATAAGGCTCATGTTCACAAAATCAACCAGCAGATGTCATCCATTGTGAAATTCCCAGATTGTAAATTTCAGTTTCTTACAAACTTCCTTGTGTGTCATGAACACAGGGAGAATTATATGCACTAACAAAGAGAGAGACTGAGCTGTCCTGTTGCTGTATTCATTCCTGCCCTGCTGCCATCCCTGGAGAGTCTTGGGGGAGGTACTTAGGAAGGAGAGGAAACGCCAGAGCCCCACAAAGGGTGTGTGTGCTGTCAGCAAGGGAAACAGCTGGCAAAGACAGAATGACAGTGTGGTGGCTCCTTTCAGCCTTTGGGGAGGATGGGATGCCCCAAGGGGCGGAGCCTCTCCCAGGACACCTGGAACAAAGGGGTCCTTAGCATTTTCTCTTGGGCCTGCTGTGTTCTGTAATCAGTTGAGCTTTCAATTAACCAATTCTTAGACTGGCCAAACCTCTGATGATTTGTGCTGAGTTGGTATAGGCTAAGTCTGGTAGCAAGTGAAGGTAATTATCCAGATGAAACAAATCTTACTGAAGAAGAAAGACTACTCCATGTAGAATGCTGACTGTATAGTGTCGCTCCTTGTTAGCATTAGCCTGACTAGATCACTGCTCAACTCTCCACATCACCAGCTTGGGTGTCCAATAAGGAGACTCTGAAGCAAATGAATAAATATCTAGTCAAGTTTATTGAGAGTTACTATATACTGGGCACCTGCTGAGCCCTGAGAGCAGCAAAGTATCTCTTAGAATCAGGAACCTGTAACCTAGTTAGGCAAAAAGAAAAAAACGCAGGCAGGAAGGAGATACCTGAAGAAGAAAAAAAAAGTGGGGCTGAGCAGGACAGGTTGTAAAGGTAGGGAAAACTTCAAGGAGAAGGACTCTAGCATAAAAGAAGAGGACAATTCTGATCATGGATCAGATAAACCAGAGCAAAGAGGTGAGGAAGAACACAGAGAATTTAGAGAAGGCGTTACTGCTAAGCAAATACTAGAGGTTTCAGGGCTAAAAAATCTAGAAGAGCCAATGACAGTTTGGAAGACCCTCTGTGTCACTGGAAGACTATTCTGTTTTTCCCTTAACAAAAAGGGAAGGCAACTCTCTTTTAGAAACTGGCTGGTGAGCCCAGAATTTCCACATGAGCCCCTGCTTCGCACTCCTCTCAGTTCAATCCACTTCCAACACTACCCACTCCTGCCAAGCTAACCATCAAGAGAATAATCTTGTTGGGAGCCTCTTCCCACACAGCCTCACCACAGGACGGCCGATTAGGCCTTCGGGCCTTATTAGTGCTGGTTGCAGCTCGGTCGAGTGTAACTGGATCCTGAGCCTTGTGCTAAATGCTCCATCTGGAGCGATTCTCTGAACACTGATGAGGGCTGCACCTTCTCTCCTTAAAGGTCTCCCCCAAAATGGCTCAGATTACCCAATCCTGATCAGAATGAAGACACTCTCTACAACCCAAGGCTCTCACCCTTCACAAAGACCAAACAGGCAAAACAGAGACCTTTCCATTCCTAACCTAAATATAGGTTTATTTGCTTTATGTCTTCTGAAAAAAATTCACTTGACAAATTTTCATTGGACACCAAATATATGCACCAGGTTTTAGTTCTGCTCCTGGCCTCACAGCAATGAATGAAACCAAAACTCACATCTCCCTAGTGGAGCCTACATCCCAGCTAGGGAAGGCAGAGGGTAAATTTAATTTTCAGGTAGTCAGTCACAGAGAATGTATATTTATTTGTTAGGGCTGCTGAAAGAAAAAAGTATCATAGACTAGATAGCTTAGACAACAGTAAACATTGTCTCTGCCAGGTGTGGTGGTTCATGCCTATAATCCTGGTACCCTAGAGACTGAAGCAAGAAATTTGAGGGACTGAGGCTTAGCCTCAGTTCCAAACTAGCCTGGTCTAAAATATACCTTGTGTCCAAAAAGAAAAGATAAGGAAAGGAAGAAAGGAAGAAAAGAAGAAAGGAAGAAAGGAAGAAAGGAAGGAAGGAAGAAAGGAAGAAAGAAAGAAAGAAAGAAAGAAAGAAAGAAAGAAAGAAAGAAAGAAAGAAAGAAAGAAAGAAAGAGAGAGAGAGAGAGAGAGAGAGGAAGGAGGGAGGGAGGAGGGAGGGAGGCAGGGAGGCAGGGAGGCAGGAAGGCAGGAAGGCAGGCAGGCAGGAATTGGTTATCTCACCAAGAGGCTGGATGGCAAAGTCAAGGTGTTATCAGGGGCTGACGCTCTCTAAGAGCCACCACAGGCCTCTCTCCCTAGCTTGTAGATACCCACTAACCATCTTCTCCTGTGTCTCTTCACACTGTCTTCCCCTGGTGGATTTCTCTGCATCCACATTTTCCCTTGCCGTAGAGACCCTAATCACATTTGATTAGGGCCCACCCTAACAAACTTCATTTTAACTTGATGACTTATATAAAGACTCTGTCTTTAAATAAGATCACATTTTGAGGTACTCAGAGTTAAGGCCCTGTAGGAATGTGGCAGCAAAACCAGCCCCCTCACAACATTAGAAGGTCATAAATGCTACAGGCAAAATAAATCAGGTAAGAGAGTGTGGGGGGTGGGGTGCAAGGCCTGCGAGGTGCACTGTTAAACAAGGTCGTCAGGAAAGTATGGTCTAGGCAAGAGGCCCATGGCAGGGCTCATGGCAGAAGCAGACCTGGATTATTCTCAGAAAGCAGGAAAGCTTAACCTCACTGGTACCAAAGGCTCAAAGGGTAGCAGCAAATGAGGTAGGACAGGTGGGCCAAAAGAAGGCAAATCAAGTACAGAAGCCTTACTATACCTCAAAGTAGCTGGGTGGCTTTGACAGCAACATGATATGGCTTTACAGAATTGCGAAGCATTCATTCTTCTCTTATAAGCTTTGGCCTTGAAATGAGGAAATCAACAAATAAACACAATATCATGTTCCATTTCTCCAGTGCCCACAGTGTTTCTACCATCTTTCACAGGATGGAGCCACTGGCCTGACTCTGAGAATCTCTGTCCATTTTCCAGCGTTCCACAGACCTGTTCCCTCAGATTTCTAGATGTGCACATCATAGGCCTTCTGCCAAACACAGTGATTTTGCTACAAGACACCACAGCACTTAACAAACTCTCCATCATGCAATTCTAGTGGGTCCCTCGTTTCCCTACCATACCACAAGTTTAAAAAGGAGCAAGCCCTCCAAGTAAGCATCAAAGATAATAATTACTCCTAAAACTACCTTCTTAAGAAACCAACTCCTGTTAAAGCTTTTAGTAAAAAAGTCCAAACAGTCACATGACCAAGTAATATGTTCTTAAAGGAGCAGGATTTAGGGACAGGTGCCATGAGTTATTCTTGCAATCCCAGCTACTCAGGAACAGAAGTTAGGAGTCTCATAATTCAGGAACACAAGACCGTGAGTGTAGACCCCAGGAACACGAGATAATAATAACAATGAAACAATTAAATTCAAAAATAAATAAAGGAACAATGCTTGCTTCCACACCTGTGTGGAATCTGGAAATTCCCTTCTTTCTTCACTTAGCTTGGTGGTTGGTACCCAATGTGGGCTGTTTATCCTAAACACTGCTAGCATTGGCTGCAGGCCACCATTACAAGATGTATTACAAACATCACATATTTAATCTTCACAGATATTTTGAGTTCCATTTTACAGATATAGAAACTAAGCATCAGACAGGTTGTTTTTGCCAAAGATTACACAAATAAATATGATGGCACTAGGGCTTGAACCTGGGATCATATGATTTCAAATCTGGCTTCCCTCCTTTCCTACCCCCCCCCCCACCAATATATCAAGCTATAACCAAGAAACTCAATTTTCATAGCAAAATTCTCTATTTGATTCTTTCTCTCATTTGAGAGTCATATGACAATTCTCCTTTTATATTTCCTCTCTCTGATTGAAAAAACCTATCCCACTTCAAAGTCTGAGTTTTTAAATATAAAATTATTAGCATCATACTCTAGCATGTCTATCTCTGGGATAATCCTCTATGAAGACTTACTGAAAGTCCCCTTCCAGCAAACTCTCCGGATACTAAAACTCAGATGAAATATGCACAGATTACAGAGCCAAATGAGACTTCCAAGCTTTGTGACACTGGTCAAGTTATTTGTCTCCCCTGAAACTGGCCTTTGCATATAATGTATCTTTCATAAGAAATTTAAAGAAATAATGTGCAGAAAGTATCTGGTTAATGCTATTTATTAAATGTTTGTGACTTGTCCTACTTCCTAATGACCCCCAAAACATTCCACCTTCTAGAACAATTGTTTGTGTGTTGTCTTTGGAATAGTGTCCTAGGCCTCATTCATTTTTCTTATCCCAGTTGTAATAATTCATAGTTGGTACTGTATAAATGCTTATGGAATAGGCTTAAGTTACAGCTTCCTGGTTTTTCCTAAAAGGAGTAGGGAGTGGGAAAGGAGAGAGAAAAAGAAGAAGAGGCATGGGAGAAGAAAGAGGAGGAGGCGGAGACACAAGGGAAAAAGTAAATAAGTGAAGGGCTGAAATGGGTCAAAGGAAAAAAGCAAAGATGGAGACCACACAGCCAAGGTAGTTGAGGCATTAAAAGAGTTAAGGTTGCCTGTTTTCCAGGCTTGACCAGAACTAGTCTCATTGAGAGCTGTATGCCCTTTCTGTACACACACACACACACACACACACACACACACACACACACACACACACACAAAGTGTGCGTGTACGCAGACCATGTGACACAACACTTTTACTTGATAAAATGTAAAGTTAAGATACCACTCTATTGTGTGTTATATATAAATTCCAGCAAAGTGTGCTTCTGAATGTCAAAGCCAGGACAATAGTGGAAAAAGACTCTGTAAATACTAAGAAGTTACATTTTGTTCCCTTAGCCAACCTCACTGTGGAAGTCCTGACTGGGCAGGTGACCTGGTATTCAGGCCAGGGTCAAGTTCCCCCTAGTCCTAGGGAGGAGAAGCAAGTTCCAGAAGAAGCTGTCTGCTTTGCTTCTCTAGGTCTGCTGACAGAAAGGGAAGGAGTGGCCTGCTCTGCTCTTGAGACTTGTAAGTCAATTAGGACATGCTGACTTCTCTAACAGGATTATCATTGCCTTCCCCAGAGACTGTTCCATTAATCAATGACCTTTTATTTAGAGATGGCTTGGTCATTTACACACTGGACTCCTCCAGCACACAGAAATCATTTAGTAACCTGAACAACCAATGCAAAGTTAACAATCCTTATTTTGAAAGTCATCTTAATGGCCATCCTGATTCCCCCCTCCAAAAAAAGTGTTGTAACATTAATACAAATAACTCTTTTTGTGTGTTATTCCAATTTATTTTATTTCTAGTTTCAAGGATAGATGATATGATCCACTTCTAACAATAGACAGGAAGGAAAAGGGGAAACAATCATCTGCCATTCAGGTGTTCCCCCAACACATATCCCAACATAAATTTAGAAATAATGGATAAGATAAAATAGAAAATCCATAAACATTGTGGGCGGGGGGGATTTAGTCATATGGAGCAGAAATGCTATGCTGCATGTAAGTGTAAAATATTAGCAAAGGGATCTCTGCATCCTCCAAAATCTCACAAGAATCAGAATAATATTTCTAAAGCAGGTAAGAGTAGTCCGTGGCCTGCTTTAGCTTTTCTATAGTTTCTATTGCTGTCAGAACCAAGTTCTAACTCAGCACTAGACACACATACATCTTGTTGTCTTGAGCCTGGCCCATGTCACCACTCTAGCCACTGCTAATTCTCCCCAACTGCGTCCCCATTGTGCCAGGATCATAAGCACACACAAACACATATACCCAGAAACTCACATACTTGCATGCATGTGCAAAAACGCAGGTACACATTTTTGCATGTACTTCTCCTCCTGCTCTTACTGACTTTGGGGGCCCAAGACCAGATGTCACTTCTAGGAAAAAATGTAGACCTCATGCTTTCTTAAGTTCTCCCACATCCCTGTGTATGTCTCTGTGTTCTTAACCCTTCCACACAGTTTTGGAATTGCTTGATTACTAACTTAATCCCCCTAACAGGACTAAAAGATAAAGGCTCCCCACCACTGTATCCTCAGTGTCCTAAGACAGGGCCAAGCTCAATGAATATTTTCCAATTTAAATTTCATTGAAGAGACTGAATTTAATACAACCTAGAAAATCTTATTCCCCTTCATAGGTGCATAGTAAATAGTTGTCCCATTGGATTGCATTAAATTATGACTTGGATAATCACAGGAAAGCAAAACTGAGGCTTAATTCTATTTCAGAAGGCTGATTGCTGGCTAATAATATCAAATAGCATGACCATGTGGGATGGAAGATGGTGTTCACCAAAGAGAAAGGGTCATGTTGCAACATTCAATTCCCTTTCTCAGATCCATTCTTTACCAAGCATCCCATAAACTTTCCCTGCACATTTTCCTACAGGCAGATCATGTGCTGACCTAAACATTTCTGCCCCTTTGGCAATTCTGTTTCTCATTGAAAAATGAAGAAATTAGATCAGCTCACACACAAAGCTAGTAAGAATCCATCCTGAAACCCTGCTCTCTTTTGACTTTAAGAACAAATGCCACATTTCTAAATTTATAGAACTGAGAACCAGGCCTTTGGAGTCAGCAAAGTACACTGCCATATAAGGCCCAGCTTGAGTGAATGGTTGTCCACCCTTCCCCTCCCCCAAGACACTGCTGTCCCGTTTCATAGGTACAGTGGAAAGCAAACCTAAAACCTGCTTAGCTCTATGAAGGAACTCACCCAGCCCAGAAGCTAGCTTTGCTGAAGCAATCAGATAATGAAAGGTGCCCTTCACTTGGGCAATGGTTGGAATGGCAAGAATCACAGGCGTCATCCTGGGACTAGAAACAGTCTTTGTGGTAGGAACCTGGCTCCTGGACTTGGGTTCCAGATAGATGTAAATCATGGAAAATAGAATAAGGAACCTTCAAGGAGGAGTTTGTTGCAAGGCTTCATTTGTGGGCAAATAGGATAAAGAACTTGGGGCAGTAGTGACCATAACCTATCAGCTTCTGCATTACATCAAGCCCGGAGTGTGAGCTCACCAATGTTCTAAGTATCTCTATAAACCTCTCCAGTTGAACCTTTCAACAGCCCTATTATCCAAGTACCAGCAGCACCTTAATTTACAGTACAAAACAAGTGTGGCTGTAATACTCAGGTTGTTTCTATCGTTGGGATCTAAAATGCCATCCATTTAAAGGAACATTCATTTAAAGGTACATTCACTAAAGGCCTATGCCTTAGGTTAGTGGTATTGAGAGATGTTGGAAATATTCAAAGATGGGGTTTAGTGGAAGATTTCAGGCATGGAGTAGGGGTTGGACAGAGAAAAGAGGCTCTGAAGGGGATATTGGATGTAGACCCTTGTCTCCATAGGTAAGCAGCTTACTCCACCACACGCTCACAACCATAACATGCTCTCTCACACAATGGCACCATCTATCCATTGGACCGAACACCTCCAAAACTAGGAGTCAAAACAAACCTTTCTTCTTTTTTATGTGATTAGCTCAGGTATCTTGTTAGCAGATAGAAAACTGATTAACACAGTTATTGACACACTTCCAGGAAAGATAGGCGATTGCCAGTATTTAGCTGTCATTTCTTTCACAACAACCACAACAACAAAGGTTAATTTTATGATTTCATGATTACATGTGGTCCAACCGCGTAGTTCCTGTCACTGAAAAGATCGGTCCAGGAGCCCAGATAGGATTGAACCGTTGATAAGAGCAAGCAGAGAAAATAGAAGTGAAACAGAGGAGAGGTTACCACTACCCACCAGCCAGGACGTAAGGGAACCAGGGTGAACAAACTCCAAGAGCATTATATTCAAGCCCCTTGAAAATAATTGTGAGATTTCTGGCCTGTACCCAAGGCCAAGAGGCCTGCACCCCCAGACAACGCCAGGTGTTCTTTACCAGCCAGTCACAGGAGAAGTCTCAGACTGAGCTGACCCTTTTCCCAACACCCAGAGGCCCAAACAGTCATGCAAGTCCCTAACAGCCCTGGCTGGGCCTCTCTCTCTGTGAATAGAAATCAGATCACATGTTGCCTGCAGTCAGATATGTGACCAGACTCAGTGCACTGTGCAAGATTTCACCAATGATGAAAATAACTTTCTCCTGCTGCATTTAACATCTGGTGTCACAGATTTTTGCTGAGAGCCATAAAATCACTAACTTGCAGAGAAAACCTCATTGTTGAAACATACATTTATGTCGGGATGGGGATGGGAGGGGGACCTTGCTGTTGGCAGCCAGAGCCTGGCTGTGTTGAGGGCCTGCCTCGATGTTAGGATATTAGTGGCAGCTCTTTGTCTCCTGGTGAATTTCATGAGGCCTCCCGAGACGAGAAATCTAAGGCAGGGGGAAAACAGGTCCAGGCTAGCAACTGTCACTGACTAGCTGTGGCTCCTTGGCCTGGATCCCTTAACCTTTTGGAACTTTCTAAAAAACAACAACAATAAAAAAAAAAAACCTGTGAGGATAAAAATAGCCATCTGCTAGGGTTACTTTGTGGATTCAGTAACATAACATATGGGACAGTGCCTGGCACCAGAGTAAATGCTAGTTTTCTTTCCTTTCTTTTCCTTTTTTTCCCCCTTGACATTTCCTTTCAGACCAAAGTCTGCCTCAACATTGTAGCATTTGTCAAGGCCTCTGCACATACAAGGATCCTTCCAGCTCAGCCTGACTAGCTGAGGCAAACTGGGATCCCTGGTTTTGAGACTTGCTGCTGAGGTTCTCACCTGCCTCTCCCAGGAGAAGTGAATTTCTCTAGAGAAGGAACAAGGCCCTGTTCCTCTGTGGTGCCCGACGGGCAGGACAGCTCAATCCTTCCCCAGATGCAGAGAGGAGCAGTAAGGCTTCAGGAAAACTCAGGAAGACAGGAAATGATGCCACCACGCGTCAATCAACCATGCAATCACCTATGAATCACACCCCGGCTCTTATCTATGAAGACACAGGGCCTGAGCATGCAAACAAGGCTTAGTGACATCTTGTACCTGACAAGGTGGAAGCCCAAGTTGACGAAAGCCCCTCAGCTTGCTTGATCAGTAAGAGGGGACAGGCAAGTGCACCCCATAAACTTCTTTAAGCATTGATTAGAGGGCAGCGGCAGGATCCTGGTTGATGACTGACCACATTGAAGGCGTCCTACTTGTCACTCTCATGACTGAGTTTGAAAGTCACATGAAGTTCAATTTCCCACTCCTAACTGTGGAAAGACTGTAGAGTGATTCACATGAGTGACTGGGCCCCTGACCTTCCCCAGAAGTCAAAAGCCTTCACCTTTGAACCTGCCCTACTGATCCCTGGTAGAGATCGATTCAGCATACCCTGTCTCCCAAGTCTTCCTCTTTGTCTTTCTCCCCCTTCCCCTCATTCTTGCTGTCCAAGTTCTGTACAATGTCTCTCATCTACTGTGTCCCTGTCTCCCTCTGTTTCCCTCTGTTCCTTTGCCTCTGTCATTCTGTCTGTGTGTCTCTGGGTAGAGTTTGCGCTCTTTTATTTTTGCTTCTGTTTCTGTTCTTCCTGCCTGGTTCTACCTACCTGGGCCACTCCCCCAGCTTTCTGGGGTACCCTACAACCTAACCGCTCTTCACCTATTTATAACTCTCACTTATTATCTTTGCTGTCTCCATTTTTGGCAGTAGGCCACAACAAACAGAATGCGAGAAAGCAGAAACTAATGAGCTTCTTCAAGAGAGGGTAGGGAGTTTCTGTGCTTGCATTTAGTCCTCAGAGTTTAACTTCTGGCACTTCCGTCACATCTCCAAATGGTAAGTGAGGGGTTGTTACTTTTCAATCTGGTTGGGCTGTATAGCACATTCCAGTGATTAAAACGCACCCTTGGTGCAAAATCACAACAGGGCCAGCAGGAAGGATGCTAGTATGAGATTTTTTTTTTTAATTTCAAAGTTACTTTTGCTCTGTGTCTTCTGTAGTGGAGATCTGTGAGATCTGGAGATAAGCAGCCTTATGCTCAGAACACCATCACGCGTGGAAAGCAACACAGGTGCTGTCCGTGAAAATCCATGGCCCTGATTGGCTGAAGGCTCAGGAGCTGACGGGCCTGCCCAGAGTTGATCCCAGGTCTCTAGGTAGTATTCAAATATATTTGGGAACATCCTAGTCACAAAGCACCACATCAACACACCACAGTCTCTGACAACTCTGGCTCTGTTTAACCCAATTCCCAAATACCTGACCAGAGATGTTAGAAACACTCATTTATTTAAATGATAGCTATTTTACATATGTAATCTAAACACTGCATTTGGTGTTATTAATAACATATTTTCTGACTCACCGTTGGTTATTTTTCTCTCCTCTCACCAGTTGCTATGATTGTACTCAAGGTCATTATTTGTCTAACTCCTAACCACTTCATTAGCTTCACCTCCCACCCATCCGACACTTAACTTTTTCCTGGTTGCTTGAAATGTATCCACACACACATGCTCTCCATTGCTCCTTTGCTGACATGTTCATTTAAACTCTATGCCATTAACTCCTACTCAGTCTTTAAGGTTAAGTTTTCTCCTCCCTGGAGCCATCCATAAGCCCCCAGGAATCATCGCCATTCTTGCCCTTACCTGGTGTTCTGTTTTGTTTCCACAGCTCTCTTCTCTGTGTGATAGCTAAAAATCTTTTCTGCCAAAGTGATTGATTGACATAAGCACCATTTTAATAGCAGCTGCCATCTTACAAGAAACTATTTCAGTTGAGCCACATCTTGTTATATGAATTGTTTTTCTGGAGGCTGGAGGCAGGGCCGAAATGGTAGTGTGCCAGCTGATTAAGAACTGTTTTTCCTCACAAGTTTTGGCCAGGTGTCTTAGCTTTGGTTGATTGCTCAGATAAACTTTTAACCCCCTTTTAACTAGCCAATCATGCAAGATTATCAACCTAAGTTCTGAACAAGCAGAAAGAAAGGGAGTAACCCATTAGAGTTAAAAACTGGGTGAACTGCCCACCCAGTGCACTTGCTTACTTGGCTTCTGGTCAATACCAGGCCCTTCTACAGAAGTAAAATCTTGCTTTGCTGAGTTCCTTTCAAATTGGTGTCCATTCCTATGCCTTTGTCAATATCCTGAGACATTTCCAGCATCTGTGTGGATGCCAATTCCCAGAGGTCAAGTCTTTTATATATTTTTTTATTGTGAAGATACTATATAGGGGGGTTACAGTTACATGAGCAAGGTAATGAGGTCCATTTTCTATCCAACATTGCTACCCCCTCCCTTGTTTTTCCCCTACCATCCCTTTCCACTTCCAATCAAGTTTTATTCATCAGTTTATCCAGCGAGTTTGTTCAATGGCTGGTTCACACAAGTTTCCAATGAGAGATGAAAATGAACAAGGATTCAAACATCAGGCCAACCCTAACTAAAGGGCACAAATGAAGATGATGTTTGAAAGAGGGAAAATGTAGGCAGAGAAGTGGCTAAAACTTGGAAGCGTCCATTCTAAGTGGTATCCTGGCTTTAGTAATGTCTCTCAACAGCATTGACAATATCAAGATATGCATGTGGTTCCCAGCAAACTATTTCAGACAGAAAACCAGATCAGGATGGAGTGTGCCCTAAAAATCTAAGGGAATCAGATTGCAAACCTGAATCTTCGGGTAACAGTCATTAGTTGATTGAACTAAGGGCCTAGGGTTCTTTAAAGTCTCCTTAACGAGGGACAGGACTAGATTCAGACTTTGAGGCAGGACTGGGCCTACAGGTGCAGATTAATGGCCGCACCTGGGGGATTAAAACACTGTAGGGACAGGAAGGCAAGCCGATCGCCGCCTCTCCCAGATGCTTCTCTCTGCATTGCCTTGCTAGAGTTGGCCTTAGTTTCATTATAGAACTTCAAGCTCCCATACGACGGATTTCGACATTCAAAATTCCATCCCAGAAACTTGGCCTCCACTTATTTTTCAGGATCATTGGGGCCTTGGAGTTAAATTCCAGGATCCGATTCATGGAGTTGTAATCCAATGATCTGTTCACCACAACTTGTTCGATCCCATATTGGAAGCCTTAGAACCTCTCTAATGAAATAAAGGCAATCCATCTGAATAGCTTCATATAAAATGTACATGGATAATAAATATGAGGGAGATCCTTTAAAAAAGAAAAAAGTTCATTTTCTTTTAATGGCTGAACACATAATCTTCCAAATAGCTAAACCCATCTCAATAGTTAAAGGGGAAATATTATAGATTCAGCTCAAGCTAAGAGGATTTGAAATATAGTTTATGTTATTTAACCACTTCTTTAAATGGGCAGAAATGGATTCTAGATAAATCTTAAATTCCTAAATCCATATCTAGACCATAAACTGAGAAAGAAGAAGCCAACCACATTAGTTCAGGATGATGTTATTGGCAGTTCAGCTTAACTATCAGGAAACTCTTCAATAAAACAAGTAGAGGCCAAAATAGTCAACAGTTCAACAGTTCCACATTTTCCAGTGGAAATTCTAAGGTGAGAGAGATTTACTGGTGTTTTCACTTTATTAGTTTGGGTTCCAAACAGCAGTAAGAGGAATGATGGCAGGGCGTTGAATGGGTGGATGGATGGATGGGTCAGTAGGTAGGCAGAATTTTTTTTAAGATGTGGATACAAATAAGTAAATTTGTAATTTAGGTGCTTGTGTAGTACTTTCTGCAAAAGGCCACATATACTTTCCCAGAGTCTCTGTGCTTCTTGGAATGGTCAAGATAAATCCCATATGCAACTCAGATGTCACCTGAGAACCCTTCATCCCTTCCAGATTCGAATCACACTGCTAAGCTGCAAAGGTAATTCTTATCCCAGATGCCTGAGGCCAGAATTTATCTACTTCTGATTTCTTACTACTCAGATATTTTGTTCCTGCTGAATCTAGACAATATTCCTGTGCTGTCTTTTGTTTCTGTGCTGACTCAAATACAAAGTCCCACCTCTTTTCCTTGATTTGCAGGAGGTTTTTTTTTTTTCACAGTGAATTTAAGAAGACAGTGAGGGGTAGTTACAAAACAGAACAGAATGACAAATAAACTAAATCACTCTTAGGCAATTAGACATCCCTGTTTTACAAAGTTTCCAGCCATACCTGCAATTGGGAATTTCTCACTGTGCACCTTCACAGAAGCCCTTGCCTTTGGCCATTCTTCCCTCTGCTCACCTACCCCAGATTTTTCTGTCTTCCCAAAGCCCCCAGAATCCCATTTTCTGTACAGCTATGTAGATCTCTCTTGTCTTCTCCAGATCCCTTTCTTACTGTGCCACAAACACATTTTGAGATTCCCAGGATGCTTACGTTGGAACAAAGCTTTTTTCCAGTTTGACAGAAGGTTTGTTATTTGTCTCCAAGTAGCAATTTTTTTCTATCTCTCCCTACTCTTATACTTCTCTCCTGCAACAATCCTTAGACACACAGCAGCCATTAATTTTCCTCTGAGTCAAGGACTGAATGTTTATATCTAACTTCTATCCGAACCCTAGTCCAGCCCAATACTACCCTAAATCCTCTTCCCAAGGTGTCCCCTGAAATCCATTCAGTGTCTGGCCTTCTTAAAAAAGGAATCACCTTAAACCACCAAGAGTTAATAAGGCCAAATAAGCCCAAAGTCATGTGCTATATTCAACAGTGCAACAACCCTACTAAATAGATACTGTACCCTTTTCACATCAAAACAACTGAGGCTTCAAGGATTACATACTTTTTCCAGTGTTGCAAAGAGTTCCTCCCTCTAATTGATTTCCATTTCTATTGCCAGAATTTTTCATTTCTGTGGTTAGAGGTGTTTGTTTGTTTTTCTAAGAGGGGAATCTTGTGTGAAAGATACACACATGCCTGTCGAATAAAATTAAGAGTCAAGAAGTAATGAAGGGAGAAGGATTTTGCCTACCTGTCTGGAATAAATACTATTTCAGGATTTTCTAAAAGCCCTATAAAGAGTCTTCGCAGGTCTACCTGCCCTATAACTCCATGCTGCACATACCTTACATGTAAGCACAGATTGTTGTTACAAAGTTTACCTTTAACATTCTTTAAATCTGCAACCATCCACAGGACCTCCACCAATGAGCTAACGCCAGCTTCTGCCTTGATTTCTTTTTTTTAACCTTTACATTTTTCTTTTTATTTCAACCTCTTTGAAGATATGCAGCGTTTACTGTGTGTTTCCATTGCAATATTTTATTCCCAGATAAATATATCTCTCTCATTGCTACCTAAGGGGACATAACTAGGAGAAGGGGGGTCCACAGTGAGATTGTGTTTGTAGGGGGAAATGTCATTGGAGTTGACAATAATCACAGGGCTCCTTTCCTAAAACTCTCCAATGACTTCCTGCTTCCTTCTCAGGGAAAAGCTTATCCTCCTTAGCCTTCCATACAAGGCCCTTTGTGTCCTCATGTTTGTCTTTCCTTCTCAGACAGATCTTCCTTCTGCTCAGACCCTAGATTCTAATCATACTAAATGATACGTTGCTCCCTAAATACACTACCAGTTCTTAGTATTTGGTGTTCTCCCTGCCTGTGACTTTCCCTACTAGAAAGACATTTTTTTGAAAGCAGTCTTGTTTTCTTCATCATATAATAACTTTAATTCCTTTATCAATACTATCATGAATACCTATGTCAGTGCCTAGCACACAATAGTTTCTCACTTTACCCAAATTATCCTCAGACTCAGACTCCAAGCCTCATCTTGGATGTCACTTCTTCCGAGAAGACTTCCTGCGACCACAATCAGGTTTCAATTTCCCTTTTCTGATTCCGGAAATCATATCATAGCATACCTCTAAGTATTAAAATTCTCTGTATACTATACTGACTAATACACTAAACAGGAAACTAGAGAGTGTGATTATGTTTTATATATCATATTCATGACATCAGATACAGGCATATGCAGTGGAAATAAGGGCAGATATACATTTCTGGAACTAGTGTGTGAAGTCACCAAAAGTTGGTGCTCTTAAAAATTCTTATAGGAGAGATAGAGAGAGCTGTAAGCATCATTTTTTCCCTTGCTGTGCCACTGACCAAAAACAATCATTGGCGCATCTGAGCTTAAGACATGAATGAGCAAATGACTGAAAGATTGATTGATTGGTTGGTTGGCCAAGGCAAGATTTGTTGTTCCTTTATCCATCTATCAATGGCTTTTCTATTTTGATGCTTTACAGCAACCCTTGTACTACTATAAGCAATATGGTAGAATTCAAAAAGATAGCCAAGATTTTTTGAAGTTACAAATAACTAAGTTAGTTAATGTCATTTATGGACAGTTTCTAGTCAGCCATAAGCCACAAGCTTCTAGTAGGATGAACAATTTGGCAACCAGAAAAACCCTTAGAATCATTTCAGTATTCCTACACTTTGGTGTCAATGAGGTGGTTGGTGTTTCTTTAGTTTTGGTGTCTGTTTGTTTGGCTTGGTTTGGTTCAGTTTTGTTTGGAATTTTTGTTTGTTGGTTGGTTGGTTTTAGGGGTTGAACTCAGTGCCTGGGCACTGTTCCTGAGCTCTTTCACTAACGGCTAGCACTCTACTACTTGGAGCCAAAGTTCCACATCCAGTTTTTGAGTAGTTAATTGGAGATAAGAGTCTCATGAGGATTTTTCTGCCCGGCCTGGCTTTGAATCACCATCCTCAGATCTCAGCCTCCCAAGCAACTAGGATTACATGTAGGAGCCACCAGTGCCTACCTTGGTTTGGATTTTTTTTTAGATAAGCTCTGACTATATAACCAAGACTGACCTTAAACTAGTAATCCTCCTACCTCAGCCTCCTGAGTACTGAGATTACAGGAGTGTATCACCACAACGGGCAAGGCCCACCCTTCCTACCTTTCCATCAACAGTCTTCTCAAAGAAGATGGGTCACCTTTCCTTCAAGGATGTCTTCACAGGCTAGTACCTCCTAGAAATGATGTCTCACAAGCCCTCTAAAAAAATAACTCTACCTTGAGAAAGTTTTCACTTGAACACCCATGTAGCTTTTAGTGTAAACCTCTTGCCTTGTTGGCCATAAATTATAAATCCAATAAACAATTCTGGTTGTTTGGATGGTGACTGAGAATCACTTGAGAGATCTCAATGACTCACTGAAAACACACAATATCTCCAATTCTTGGCATATTAAATAATTCAGGACATGTTTTGGGGGAGAGAGGAACACAACCCTCTTCTCCACCAATTCCCACAGTAAAATCAATCCTTTAACATCCAGAAATTTTATGTCCTTCAGTGAATAGTTGTTGGGGTTATATATACCATATCTCAAACTCCACCAGGTAAAAAGAAAAGGCCTCAGATTTTTTTTCCCAAAAGCCTTTGTACCAGGCACTGGGCCATCATTCCATCTAATCCTGACTACAGTCATAAAAAGTAAAAACTATCAATCCTATTTTACAGGAGATAAAAGTGAAAACTTCCAAACATAAAGTAGCCTCCCCTAAGACATATCATTGGTAGCTTCGAATATGAGAGTCCAAACCATATCTAACAACCATGTCCTTTGGATTTAATCTGCTACCATAGTATTTTATTAAGCTTTTTGACAAAAAATTATATAAGAACAGTGTATATTCTTCATGCATATTTGCTACATAGTATATAAAACCTTATATAGATGATAAGATCTGAACCATTGTAGAAAGATTCTGTTTAAGTGCACACATCATCTTGAGATACATGTAGAGAGGGAGAAAGGAAGGGGTAAACTGCAGTGGTATACGTTATGAAGCTGAGTCTGGCACAGAAGGTGTGAGTTTTGAGAAGATAAAAGAATTATGGGAAGGAAAAGGCACTGGGTATCCACTAAGCTTCTGTGGCATGGCAGGAACTGTTCATAAGTTTTACTCCTCTACTTATAATGTCATGGGGAAACTGAGGCTCTGAAAGATCAGAGGATGGCTCCAATTCCTAAAGCAAGGAAGCAGTAGAGCTTAGACTGAGCCTAGACCTTTTTGACCAGACTTTTATCCTTTATTACAGACTTTCTCCTGACCCCCTGTTCTCCTGGAGACCTTGAATACACCAAAATAGGGAATGGATTAGAGTAGGAGCATTGTAAAAGTAAGATGGATTTAAAGAGGAGCCATGGAAAGAATCTGTTTATTTCTCAAATCCACCTGAAGTTCAGACCCAATATGGCACAAGAGTCTCTGGCTAGACCAAATCATCTTAACATCAGATCATCGATCCAAACTCTATTGTACTTATCTCTGCAGCCATCTGACATACGCACTAGAGAGAGCGCTCAAGAGTATGATGACTTGGTTCTCCTTGTTGTCCTGCCTAGAATTGAGTATGGGTAGTTCAGGGAGTAGTAACTTCTCCAGGTTTAGGGGTGTTTTTTGTTGTTGTTGTTGCTATTGTTTTTCTGTAAACTTAGTTTGATGAATAAGGTGGTCTAAAACTCCTGCAGCCCTGAGGTACAAAGGGTCCATGAAAAGCAAGAACAAAATACAATGTTCTCCACTTATCAGACAATTATTGCCTCGAGAGCCTTCAGATCAGATGCTAAAGCCTTTTTCAGACCAGATGTTGGGCCCAAAGAGTGCTTCTGTTACTATGTTGTTTGTGTCTGGGCCTACAGTAGGTGATTAACATTGCCTTAAGCATGGATAGTTTGCTGAGGGAATTGTCTAATGCCCTGTAGGTGGCAGTCTGCTTTGATGCACAGGACCTTTGCATTCAAATAACAAATCCTTACCCAGGCCCCATACCCAGTGTCTGGCATAGTGTTCCATGCCACAGATACAAGAGGAAACTGGCAGACAAAGTAGGTATTAAGCAAATAATTACACAAACGAGTAAGTAGCATCCATTGTGCTCCACTCGGCACTTCTAGGGAGCCACAAAAGGACTAGGCAGACAAGTCACAATGTGAATTTTTATGACTCCAGCTACGATGTAAATCAGAGATGGCACCTTTAAAAATCCATAGCAACCACCCATACAACAGGGCCAGTGTGGACACTGATGGACAAGATTTTGGAAAGGTAGAAAAGCCGGTGAAGTGAAGAAGCAGTATTAACTCACTCGTATCACTGGTGAATAGGAAGGAGAGAATAATACTAATCACCGTGTATGCACGTGGCTCGTTCCATTCACCCATCCAGAGAGGCAAGATGCCAAGAGGCACAGGTGTTCCCCACCATTGAAGAAAGCCTCTGCCTCTCTTGATTGCATAAACAGGCCTCCTGCCTTCCTGCCTCCTCCACATCAGCCTCGCACCAGGGAGCCCTGGCCTCCCATTCCGGGTGCTCGCCACAGGGAGGAGAAGGATGGAGGGGATCTCTGAGAGGGTGAGAGCTCCTTCTGGCCATCTCTGATGATTTATTCAGACCCTACAGAATCAGCAAGGGCTGTGGCTCCATCCTCTCAACCCAGCTTCGTGTGATCTCCATGCTCTCGGCCTTCTTGCTGCCATCTGTTTCCTATCGAGACTAAGCAGGAGCCCGTGCGTGTGGTCACAATCGCCCAGAAAAACAGTCTGCTAACAAATATGGAAACATTAGGTTTTATCCTCTCCGCCACCCCCCTCCCCCCGCCGCTCTGTTTTTCTTGCCATCTCACTCTAACAACTAACTTATAAAATTATCCTTGAAAAGGGGACCCCTTCTTTCCATGTCTCCCTCAACCCCAAGGAAAATATAATGGCATCAAATCATCCGATTCCCTTAGAGCTCAATCCTTTCTTTACAGTGGGAAGGGAGAGGACCTCGCGACACAAGCACAAGGGCCAAACCAAAGAGGAAATAGGAGCAAAGTGGTTACATCCTTTTGCAATCAACTATTATAAAAGCTGGCCATCTCCTGTTCTCCAAGAAGACATGGAGTTTTCCAACAGGCCCAGTTTTATTTTACATAATTGTAACCACCTCAGCATGTCAATTAGCATAGAATGTTACCTTTGGGATGGGATCAATTAGAGACCCGAAGATTGAATTTGGAATCATGATTAGCCTGTTTTACATTTTGCCTTCGTTTTCTAAAATATACAATTGTCTGGTTCAGTCCAATTTTTAAAAAACATATTGTAAACTTATTTATTTTTTTAAGCCAAAACAGACGTGGGAGGCCAGCTAGTAAGAGGAACCATAGCAAAATCGAGGATTGGGGAGGGAGATGGGGGGGGGCAGTGAGTTTTTGATTAGAGTCGATTCTTAAATTTCCACAGCAAGAAAATATTGAATGTGGTGTAATGGTTGCTGGGTTTCCTTAAGAACTGAAATCATTATGCTCTGGCCCTGATCCAAGTTCTTCCCTTTTTTTAGGCTACAATTTGAAACGGTGCAGAACATGCTATCGCGCTGTAGTCATTCATGTAATGTCATTGAATCGAGCTTCTGGAAATAGGCAAAGGACTTTGTGTCCCAAAATGTTCTTCTGGCGGAAAATTGATAGCAGCGTAAGATATGCTATTACAGGGTTTGGTTCTGCCTCCAAATTTGTGCTGACTAAAGAGAGAGAGAAAGAGAGAGAGAGAGAGAGAGAGAGAGAGAGAGAGAGAGAGAGAGAGAGAGAGAGAGAGAGAGAGAGAGCACACGAATATGAATACGAATGAGCAAGTGAATTTGTGCTTGAAACTATAGGGAAGCTAAATGCCTAAAACAAATGCTGCATGGAGGGCAGGCCCACATTTCCTAGCAGCCATGTGCAAGTTTTTCGGGGTCACTACAATAATGTGAACCTCTTGGCTTACTTGTCTCATATTGTTTCCCAAATGGAGACAATGAAGAAGCAAATGCAGGATATAAAACCTACAGCTAATTCTCCCAAGCCCTCCCTGCCCCCATCCTGCCCTGGGCCATGTTTTCCTGGTCATTGTCTGGAGCTTTTGCCAGATTTGTCACAATGACAAGTGAGTCCAGTTTCACCAGCCAGCGATGCAGCCTGAATGCAAATCAAGCCTAGGCCTCCACTCTCTGGCTAGGACTGGAGGTGTTGGGTACCAGCCCATGCTCAGCCCATTCTTCCCCTGCAAACACCTTTCCAAGATTTGCCACCTTCTTTCCCATAGTCCCTTTCTGTAAGGAAAGTTAGAGCTGTTTGCGCTTGACATGAAAGATATGTCAATAAAGCCTCTTTCCACATAAATAGCACATCAAAATATTACCAAATAATGCTGCTGACTTTGCCAGCAGGCAGAGGACTCCATCTGGAGATAATATCTTCCAACTGAGAGGCATCCAAGGTGCCCTTTCCTAGGCAAGAGGCAAGTGACCAGTGTGTGGCTAAATCCCATCTCGTTTGTAGATACGGGCCATGCTCCTCCTCTTCTGTGTTAGTCAGGCCACCTACACACAGATCTTGAAGTCAGGGGCCCCTATCCAAAAGGAACTCATTAATTCTCTCCTTTATGAGGGTAAAAGCACCATTCTATTCTGACCACAGGCTGTTTGTATCCACTTTTATCTTCCAGAGATGCTCAAAATAGCAAATGCAGCACTAACCTAGAGCAGAAGACCCAACTGACTAGCTCCACCAACATTCTTCCTCTGCTTCTATCACACAGAGGCAGCAATACAACTCACTGTTAGGTCAGCTGTCCAAGGTGTCTGGGTGACACTTTCTGAACAAAACTTCTTCCTTCATTCCCCCACTTTCAGGAGCACATGGATCTCTCTCTTCTGTGAACTTTGCCATAATTAGATATGGGCCAAATATAGAGGGTTTTTTCTTTAGTGTTCTTTTCAGCAATCCAACAGATTCCTACTGAGCATGTAATGCATGCAAAGGACTGGGGACAGCAAAGCTGAACCAAATGTAGGGGTCCCTCAGCTGTTTCTAATCAGTGTAAATCCTCACTTGTAATTCTATCAACATCTAAAGATTTCTGAGGACTCTCAGAGGATGCTGTGTTCTCATTGCTACCCAGGTTTCCAGGCTCCTTTTGTAAGTGCCATTTCTCACCAGATCTGTGTCCACCTAGTTGTATAAAAGACTGTTGTATTTATTTTAAGGTTGGTGAAAAACGGTTGTGGGTTCAGCAGATTTTTTTGAAGATACTTCTGGAGTATGGAAGGAAGAAGAGAGAGCAATGCTGCAGCAACATCACATCATTGTAAGCACTAGATGTAAATGTGGGATCATCTCTTGACCTGTATGATAGTACATTACTATAATTTCAGCTACTCCAAAGGCAGAGATTGGGAAGATTACCATTCAAGGCCAGACAGAGCAGGAAAAATAATCATCAAGAACTCCTATCTCACGCAATACACTAGGTGTGGGGGTCCATGTCTGTCGTTCTAGCTTCCTGAGAAGCAGAAGCAAGAGAGGATTATAGTCCAGGATGGCCTGAGTAGAAACATGAGACCCCACCTACAAAGCAACTAAAGCAAAAGAGCTGGGGGCATGATTCAAGTGGTAGAGTGCCTGCCTAGTAAACATGAGGCCCTGTGTTCAAACCTCAACACTGCAAAGAAAAAAGAAGGATTATTTCAAGAGCAGATTTCAAATGCTTCAATAACACTTCACTGAGACTTCCTTCCTCCAACTCAGTCTCAGATCTCTTAATTCTCTCCAACTTGTTCTTTTTTTCTCCCTGACAGGAGAAAAACACAGCATTCTATTTCTTCACAGATGCAACTGTTTGAACAATTCTCTGGAAAGTTGCTGACAGTTGAGCTCACAACTCTCATGCCCTCCAAAATTCAACTTCCTTTAAAGAAGTATTTAGGGTTTTTCCCCCAAAGACAGTTGTTTTCTAATAAAAAATATTAGTGCCAAATGTTAAGCTAATACATATTTTGCCTTGATAGATCAAGATAGAGTAGCAATCATTTCAGTATTCCCTACCCCTTTCTGAACATTCCCACAGTCTAGGCACTATGCTAAGCCCTCTCATAGACTCATGGAGGTGGAGAAGCTGATATGGGAAGAATTACATCATCCAAAGCCTGGATCTGTCTGGTGCTAAAACCACTCTCCTAATCCATCCATTCCTATGCCTCCCACAATTGAGCTAACATTAATTTTTTGCAAGGTACCATGAGAATTACAAGATCAGAAGGTTGGTCCCAGTTTGCACCAAGAGATATTGACACAGCAAGTCATTAGAAACAGATCCTAGCTTTTCAGACAAATAGATATAAGTTTGAATCTTGTCTGTTTTGAAATTGTTGGTTAATATTAAGAAAGTTACTCAACCATGCTGAGCCTAAGTCCCTCAAAAATGAAGTGGAAATAGTATGCACCCAGCTAGTTGTTCTGGGGGTTCAAGGAGATAGGCATATAAAGGCCTCAATGCAGTTCTTGATGAATGATAAGCTCTGAATGAATGCTTTCTCTCATTGCACAAAAAGTGATTTTATAGCTTGCTTTATCAATTTAGTATTTTATGTGAATCTTCATGTTGCTTAATACAGTATCATTTAAATGGCTAGTTATGCTCTTAAGGACATGCCATACTTGAACTCATCCTCCTTTGCTACATTTGTCTATTGGGGAATAGTTTTGTTTGTCTAATCAAAACCTTTGTATATTAAGGCTTAGCTAATAGCAAGTGTTATCACAGACATTTGTTTCCCCTTTCCTTTTATTTTAAACATTTTGACATGTAACCAGTAGGTTGTATATACTCAACTCTAACTTTTCCTTTTCAGTTCCTTCATTAACTTTAAGCTTGACAAATCCTTCCTTCCTAGAGATTAGAAAGCTATTCACCCGCATATTTCCTAAAGTAAAAATGCGTTTTGAAATGCAAAGTGATTCACCAACTAAGCGGATTCTGAAATTCAAGGTTGGCGGTATGTTCTATTCCTGAACAAACTTGCTATCCCATGGCTTGCTTATAATAATGTTAATAATGATTTTTTCTTTATCTTATTAGAGTGGATTAGAAATTAGATGTAATTCATTCTTCCCAGGAGTCCTTTCGTGGGTGAACCCAATATTCCCTCCTCCAGTAGAAAATTTTCTAGCATCTAAGGAGACACCAAGTTCTCTAAGGATACACTAATACCAAAGATCCACTTAGCATGGCGCTGGCCCTTTGGTGGGTTTTCTTTGCTTTCCCCAGAATTCTAGATGATTTAGAGAAAAGATTCTTTAGGCTGACATAGACCAAGTGAAGAGCCCAACCTTGTCCTCAAGACGATGGTTGCATAAACACATCAAGGGAAATTTCCTAAGTCTCTTTCCTCATTAGGAAAATGAGAAGCAATCATGGAGCTGATTTCTACTTTGAAGATTGAATAAGATGGTGCATGTACATCCCTAAGTGCAACACCTGACAAATAAGGAACCCAGAGATGTTTGTTAGGTTTTGGTTTCTCCACAAGAGGACCATGGTAGTTTTTGAAAGTCCTGAGACCCAGCATAAACTGTGGAATTAAATCCTCACACAACAGCAGGAGAATTTTAGAAAAATTGTAGTCTCATAGAAAATTGAAGGGGAAGTCAGGTCCAAACTATAGATATAGTTTTAGAGATGCCCTAACAAATTACTACAAAATAGAGGCATTATTCTCTCCTCATTCTGAAAGCCAGAACTCTGAAATCGAGGCTAAGCAGAGTTAGCTCTTTCTTGGGGAGAAACAGCCCTTGTTTCTATCCTTATATCTGGAGTCTATTGATGGTCCATTACCAATAAATACTTTTATGTGTTCTGTATGCATCCTGCCTTCTTCTAAGGACACTGGTCACTAGATTTAGAGCCCATCCAAGATGGTTTTTATCTTGATATTCTTAACCTAAATATAACTGCAAAGATTCTTTTTATTCAAAGACCAGTGTCACGTTCATAGGTCCCAAGTGGGCATATATTTTGGGGGCCACTATTCAACCCACTATAGTGTCTCTCATTACATGAAAGAGACAAGGAGAGAATACTCAACATCACCTGTGTTTTTCTCCTTGAAGATTAAATGATTATTATCTGAGATAAGGCATTTAGTCATCTCCTTCAAACACCTAACATGGTAGAAAATGCAGATATAGAAATGCATGAAAATCAATGAGGATAAAGGTTTGCCTGAATAATCAACCAAATGATCTATCCTTGGAGGAACCTGTGGTCACCTATGGAAAATTCCAAAGAGAAACAAGTCAGAAATCAGGTTTAAAAAAAAAAAAGCTATATACAGTTTGACCAGATTTCTTCTTTCAGTGGTTGGTATTTCCATTGATTGGAAAGGAGGATCCTTGGCAGGGAAGTGTCAAGGTGAGCTGAACAGTATACTTGAAAATACCAACACTTCCTAAATGCTAAAGATAAAACCCGCCAACTATAGAAAAGCCCCACTGTTGCACTCCCTAAAGATAGCTCCTGCCAAATGCAATAAATTGTTTATATTGTATGAGCCCTGATTATACATCTCTACATTCTCCTCCCTGGAGAGTGCTCTACAAATTGATGAAGGTAGTTATAAGTGTGGTTCCTCAATTTCAAGGCCCATTTTCCCTTTTCCATGTCAACTGCAAGTGAACTTTGAGGGGGTTCCTTTTCATTGAGGTTTGCAAAGCTCAAAAGTAGTGTGACTTTTATTAAAAATGTTGAGACTTTTAAAAGCTTATATCCATAGTAGTATTTGAGAAGAGAAAGGGAATTTCAATCTTCTCCTTCCCCAAAACATCCAGATCTAATTGTTGACACATAAATGCTTCAGTCTTTCTTACTTGTAGAGATAATGAGTAAACACTTATTAATATCATTTACATGCATTTACCTAGTTCTACATGAGCAAATTCTTTTCAGCAAGTGTTGAAGGCCTGTTGCATCAAGACTATGCTCTTCATTCACTGTTCGGGAGGAACAGTGGGGGAATCCAATGCATTCCTTGTGCTACCAAACCTAAGTGGCCCAAACTCTACCTGGATCCCCTAGGGTGATGGGTATTCGTTATGTTTAGACAGCAGCTCATGCCATTATTCGATCTTCCTATCATCCCCAGGAAATGAGTAGAAAACTAGTGAAATTACAGATTCCAGGAGCTACCCATAGAAATGTTGATTCATCTAATCTACTGTGGGGACAAATAACATGTATGATAACATGAATCTTGGATGTATATGACTGCCCCCCAGGTCATCCACAGGCCACACTTTATGACCCCACTAATCCAGTAGACAGAGAGGGCCAGTCATGCTGACCAATTGAGGACTAAGCGTCCTGTAAGTCACAGGGCTAGAATGTATCCATGGAACCATCTTCCCTAAGTTTTACTCTTCTGAGTCCACAGAAGAAGTTTTAGTTCATGCAAGCTTCAGCTCTTTACTTAGTACCAGTTGTGTCCCACATGATTATTTGTTTTTGGTACGGAGGCTTAATCAAAAAACAAACAAAAGCCCCACCATTCTTGGAGCTTGGATACAAGTAGAGAACTGGCCCTCTGTTTCCCTCCTATAGTTTTATCCACATAAGCAAGCATTTATCCATTTCACAAACCTGATTGGCAAAAGGAATGCAATGCTTCAGAAATAATCACATTTTAAAAAACACTATTCATAAGCCTCTTCTTTCAAAAAAAATGAGAATCAAGAAAGAATGAATAAATAAATCCCTTAGGTTAGCCTATCAAGGGCAAAGATGGAGGCATTTTCAGGTACTGTGATAATTAAGGACAATTTCTTAGCAGAGGTCTAAGAACAGGCAGGGGCTGACAGCAGGCACAGGCACAGAAGAGGAGTAAGATAAGAGAGCTCTTAGAGGAGGTAGAGAAGACTGAGCAATGAAGTTGTTTGGATGGGCAGGGCCCATAACCAAGAAGACTTGATTTTTATCCTAAAGAGCATAGGAAGCCACCTAAAGTTTTTAGGCAAGATGGGGTCACTTATTTTGATTTCTGTTTGAAAAATAAAAATGAAAGCTCTCTAAATGTTCAGTAAAAACAGAATTAGAGAAAGAAACTAGAGTCCAAAAAAATGAGAAGGCACATGACCTGGCCTGACTATACAAAATCAATTAAATGATGTTTAAGATATAAAAATAACTAATCTGATGACCAATTAGGTGTCCAGAATAGGAAGGGGAATGAGAGCTCCTAAAACTGTTAGATGGCAATTATGTCTCCAGATTTTTCCCTTCATTGGCTTTCCCTTAGTATTCACAACCCACTTTTCCATTCTGTATCACATTGGCTCCTCCCAATCTTATTGCTATTCATCATAAGTGAACTGAATCCTTGTGGATCATACTCAAGTTGAAACCACCGACTATTGCCTCAGTCAAGTTTAAGTTGTCTTCAGAAGGTCAGATCAAGCAATAATAAAAGGAATTTGGTGATAATGTTAGAAGGCAGAAAAATGTAAAATAATGGGACATTCTTTTTGCCCAGTAACTGACTCCAAAGTTCATAAAACTACATTATACTCGGTAGCCTATTGAAATGATGTTGACTTAAAAGTACACCTGCAAGTCCACAGAAGTGACTACCTGAGGGAGAGGGTGGAGCTGGAACTAGTGAGGGCAGAGGAAATGCAGCCAAGGAAGAGAAACAGTAATCAAGAGGCTGAGATCTGAGGATGGCGGCTCAAAGCCAGCCTGGGCAGGAAATTTCATGAGACTCTTATCTCCAATTAATCACCAAAAATGTCAGAAACGGAGCAGTGAATCAAATGGTAGAACTCTAACCTTGAGCAGAAAATCTCAGGTACAGTGTCCAGGCCCTGAGTTCAAGCCCCAAGACTTACACACACACACACACACACACACACACACACACACACACACACACACACACACACACACACACACACACACACACACACACACACACACACACACACACACACACACACCCCAAAAGTAAAAATAGATGAATGATGTGTCTGATTAACTAATCCACACATAAATTACATTCTGTCCTCATTGAAGGTATGAGATACCCACAGCAGGACATGTATGTAAATTTCTACATGTCAATTTGATAGGCAGAATCCATGCCTGACAATATTTTTGTGTGTGAATGCTTAGAATCAAGGTAAAAGATCTTTCTTAAACTAACACTATTACTCTTGACAATAGCTGTATAAGTAGATTCATGTCAGAAATGTGTTAATTATCTTTCTGATGCCAAAGTTACTTTGTTAATCTGTTTTACCATGAAAAGATTTTTTATTGGGAAGCGTGTAGGGGCCTCCAATATGGAAATCTTCCAGAAGGCAAACAAAGATTATATAACTGCACTTTTCCATGACTTTTCTCTCAAGAACAAACCCCTACTATAGTAGTCTCCCTACTCAGTAGAAAAAAATCTAATATGAAAATCCAATTTGGTTGCATTGGTTGGGCAACTACAAACAAAACTGAGATTGATGGAGAGTAAAATGCAAAGACATCAAAAAGGAGCTGTTCATCTAGGTAGAGTTGCAAACATTTCATTCTTGATTACACTAGAACTTAGTTAGCACATACTAGGAGCTCGACATTTTTTGTAAAGCCCTGGTGATAGAAACAAATAAGCATGGTCTATAACCAAAGAAGTCTTACAATATGATAAGTAAGGTAAATATTGGGTAAGACTCATAGCAAGAAATAAAAATTATATATGTTATTATGTTATCTGTTTTATAGGAAAGTGTTGAAAATCTATTAAAGATAATAATAATCTTCAAAGAAGATTCCCAGATTATCTTTATGAGAAAGTATCAGTTGTAATAACTCCTCCAGTAACATTTAGGAAGTATATACTAAAGGCCAGCATAAGATGCAAAACGTCATGTGGGTATATACATTGAAAAACATTTCCAACTATAGAACTTCTTAAGGAAATGACACTATTGAAGTCTTTTGGGAAGATGAGGAGAGATTTGATATACTGGGGGGGAAAACTCTATGAAGATAATAGGAGAGTTCCCAAAAGTGGGATTTCTGGGTCATAGGGGAGCTCTATGTGGAGTCTTTTGAGGAAACTCCATACTACTTTCCAAAGTGGTTGAACAAGTTTACACTCCCACCAACAATGCAGTAAGATTCCCTTCTGTCCACATCCCCTCCAGCATCTGGTGTTTAGAGCTCTTGATTGTAGCCATTCTAACTGGGGTGAGGTGGTATCTCAATGTTGTTTTGATTTGCATTTCTTTTATGGATAGGGAGGTTGAGCATTTCTTCATGTGTGTATTGGCCATCCTTCTTTCCTCTTCAGAGAAGTTTCTCTTTAAGTCTTTAGCCCACTTATTTATTGGGCAGTTGTTTCTTTGAAGATTTGTTGTTGGGGGATTTAATTTTTTGGGTTCCAGGTATATTTTAGATATGAGACCCTTGTCCATTGTATAGCTAGTAAAGATCTTCTCCCAATTCGAGGGTTTTCTATTGATCTTGCTAGCTATGTCCTTTGCCATGCAGAAGCTCTACAATTTCATGCAATCCCATTTGTCCAACCTTTCTTTGATTTCTTGTGTTTCTGGGTCTCTATTAAGAAAATTTCGGCCTGTGCCAAGGAGACCTAGGGTTTCTCCTATTCCATCCTGTAATGTTTTCAGAATGTCTGCTTTGACTCCGAGGTCTTTGATCCATTTGGAGTTGATTCTGGTGCAGGGTGATATATAAGGATATAGCTTTAGTTTTCGACAAGTAGTTAACCAGTTTTGCCAGCACCATTTACTGAAGAGGCTGTCTTTCTTCCATTCTATTTTTTAGCTCCCTTATCAAAGATTAGATGTCTATAGGTCTGTAGGTTCATTTCTGGGTTTTCGATTCTATTCCATTGGTCCTGAGGTCTGTTCTGGTACCAGTACCAAGCTGTTTTGATTACTATGGCTTTGTAGTAGAGTTTAAAATTTGGTATTGATATTCCTCTAGCACTGTTCTTTCTGTTAAGGATCATTTAAACAAGACCATACTAAAGCTACTAGCACAACTATGTTTATTGCAGCATTATTTACCATAGCTAAGATATGGAACCAACCCAGATGCTCTTCCATAGATGAATGGATCAAGAAAATGTGGTATATATACACAATGGAATTCTATGCTTCCATCAGAAAGAATGACATTGCCCCATTTGTTAGGAAATGGAAAGACTTGGAAAAAATTATATTAAGTGAAATAAGCCAGGCCCAAAGAAACATAGGTCCCATGGTTTCCCTTATTTGCAATAACTAGTATATGTCTGAGACAAGCAGAAAAGGTCAGATAAGTTGATGTTAAGTGAAATGAACCCCAAGATAAGTATTCAAATGCTTTTTTTCTTTCATGAGATTGTTTCTAACATATTTATAAGATGATTTCTTTGTTGCTTTGTATGTCCCTCCCCCACGGTATAACCTCTGCTTTCACTGTATTTGATTTTGTTATAATTTGTGCAGGGGAAGGGGAAAAAAAACAAATCATTTAAATAGGGATACAGGTGGACCCATTGCAACAATGAGATGTACAAGTCGTTATGTCCAAAAATGAACTTTACAACTTTGGCGGGGGGGGGGGGGGGGGGGGGATGGGAGGGAAGGGGGAAGGGTGGGATGGGAAGGGGAAACAAAGGAGGAGGCAACAATGCTTGATAAGAAATGCAGTCAAGAAAATAGGAGAGAGGAAGGAAGCAAAATGCATCTAGGACAAGGTATAAAGAATCATCTAATGAGCGAGGTGCCAGTGGCTCATGCCTGTCATCGTAGCTACTCAGGATGCTGAGATCTGAGGATCATGGTTCAAAGCCAGCCCAGACAGAAAGGTCCCTGTGAGACTCCTATCTCCAATTAACTACTCAAAAACCCAAAGTGACACTTTGGCTCAAATGGTAGAGCACTAGCCTTGAGCACAAAGGCTCAGGGACAACACCCAGGCCGAGTTCAAGCCCCAACCCCTCCCCCCAAAAATACCATCAAAAGGAATGAGATTTGGAAGGCATACAATTTCATGCCAAGGATTTTAAATGCCATGTTGAGGGCAGTAAGGAACCATGGAAGGCTTACCAGCAGCATCATAAGATTCTCAGACTTCCGCTGCTAAAAAACAAAAAGAAAAGAAATCATGACCCATGAGTGGGGCATGCAAAGATGTAAAGGGGTAAAGAACCCCTGATGATGAGATCCTTCCATTTAGAACTGCCATGGTCCTTGTGAGAATAATGAAAACTTGAAATGAGACATGGGTAGGCATGGCAGTCTTGCCTCCATATTTAGCCTTGGTGGACATAGTTGAGTCCTTATTGGCCTTGGGCTAGGATGGAGTGATATCTGCTGTATTGCTGAACTCCTGAGTTGTAAAGAGTAGTAACTCGCTAGACTGAGTAAATGAAGAAAAGCATATCTGAGAAAGAGATTTTGTTTTTTGTTTTTATTTTTGTTTTTTTCATTGTTTTTTATTGCGAAAATACCATACAGAGGTTGCAATTACATGAGCAAGGTTTGAGATATTTTTAACTTAGAGATTTGCACAGTCCTCTGTCCAACAGCCTTGAGATGTTCATATCTGTAGTGTCCATATCAGAGGACTCAGCCAGAGGCAAGTAAAGAAGCGCACAGAGGCAGACCAATCAAGGCACAGAGCCCCAGGACTCTGCATCTGTTTAGTTTAGCTGGTGACTTATTATGAAACATTTACTGTACGCAAGCCTGGGTATCCCCTGAGAACAGGATCACAGCACCTAACCTAATATTCTCTGGGATTATTGCTGCTAATAACTCTTTATTGGGGAAATCAAATAGCTGTAACTTTTCACTGTTGTTGGAAAAGCTTGAGGGGTGAGTCATGTATTGCCTATAGAAGAACTCTGTCTACACGAAACAGGTACTAAAATTAAGTTCAAATAAAATGTTTTAGAAGAGTGTTTCATTTCAGAAAGGCTTACATTCTTCCCCTTACTGGAAATGAATGTTCCAGGACATTAAAAGGCTCTATGTCCTATGTGTTTAATATAAATACTCCATTTTTCCCTTTAATCTACATGAGATCAATACTGAAGTTGGTAAGCAGTAAAAGTGGTTTCCGTCGATCTTTACATTCTCAGCACTGTATCAGTTATGAAACACTTTAGCCAAGAGTGTTCTTCTGGTCTTTGATACAACTCAGCAGAAGTGGTGCTGCTGACTCCTTTTATGTAGAGAAACTGAGGCTCCAGTAGGTCACAGGAGTTGCCCAAGGCCTCCAAATTAGAAAAATGTCAGAACCAAGATTGAATCCAGAGACTGATCACTCTAAAGTATCTATTTTTATAGCTAACAATGCATTGCCATGATTATCTACCTAGACTTCCCAAGGTCATATTTGGTGATGATTGTTGTCCCCCTTCATGTCAGAAATATCTGAGAGGCTGAAAGCTTTGACCAAAAAAATGGCAGGCCTGAGCCACCAGGCTCTTCCTCTCCAGTGGAAAGTTGAGGCCAGGCCGCTCCTTTCCTGACTCTCTATAGAAGAACTCCTTCCAAGTCACCCAGAAGAGAAACCACTGATCATCCTGACTAGGACTTTCAAACTGACTTATTTTACATACACAACTAAAAGAGCCCCTGGGGCCTCTTGTTGTTGGTTGGTTGTGGGGCTTAAACTCAGGGTCTGGGTGCTGTCTCTGAGCCTCTTTGTGCTCAAGGCTAGTGCTCTAACATTTGAGCCACAGCACTACTTCGTTTTCTAGTGGTTAATTGAAGATCATAGGGACTTTTCTGCCTGGATTGGCTTTGAACTATGATCCTCAGACCTCAGCCTCCTTGAATAGCTAGGATTACAAGTATAAGCCACAGTGATAGATCTCCATCTTTTTTATTGTTATTAAGCAGTTGTACAAAGGATATAATTCCATAAGTGAGGGCAGTGCTTCCTGGAAAATGTCACCCCTACATTTATTTGGCTCCTCTTTCTTCATACACACTAACCCTATATGTGCCACTGAAGAAAATTCACATGAAAGTTGAAAATTTCCAGATTCCATATTTAAGTATCCCAAATTGAGCTTTGTCACCTGCCCCACATACATCATAAATGCCATTTATCTGCAAAGGTCCCTAAGGGAAAAGGTTCTTGAACTCCAGAGCAAACCTGTCCATACTACCAGCTGGCCGTGCCAGACACCCTCTGCACAATACCCGGAGAAGGTACAATAACTCTGCCTTACACACAGTCTTGAGTGTGACTTGAACATAACTCAGGTACCTGGAGCTACTCTTATCCTAGGGCCTGTCATCAATGAGCACCACACGCCATACTCCAAAAGCACTGAAGTATCGTGTACAATGATGTCTCCATGAAGACAGAGGACAGAGGAGAAGGCTTATCTTTCACACAACAAAGCAAAACCTCCTCTAGCTCATCCTTGGAAATCCCTCTAGTTTCCCCAAATTCTTTACTCTAGGACTGGGCTGTTTGTTTCCTTTTCCCTGCAACCTCTTGACTTATTCCTTCCCTGCATGGCTGTATCTCCTCTTCTCTATAGGAAAATTGACAATCCCATCCAACCACCCCATTGAGGAAACCTAACAATATTCCCTGGGATCCATTTGCTTTACTAGTTTGGAAAGCATTAGTAGTTAAAGTTTTGATTTTATTATTATTCCTGTCCAAAACAATAATACTATAGACATCATTTTCTGTCTCTGATTCTTTGCATGCCTATTCTCAAATTCTCAAAACAGCCCCCAAAAGTAAATAATGAGTTCCATTATACATATGAGAATATCAAGACTTATAGGAATTAAGTTACTTGCTACAAGTAGTATACTTCTACTACTTTGAAATGCCTAGTCTATCTGACTTTTGAAAAACAGCCTACCCTACCACACTTCACAGAAAGAAAGAACAGCTGTTTTCCTCTGGGAGTTGCCCTCTCTGCCAGCCGCTCAGCTCAATCCAGCTGCAGCTCCCTCACCCCTCCCCAGCCCATGTTTCCTCTGGCCAGAGGCAAAGGAAGCTTGTTACCTTTGAGCCGATAGACCCACTTCCTGAGCCAGCCCAGGGTGCTAACACACACATGGCCCAGCTCCCCCATGCCCCGAGACCTGCTCACCACCCTCTAGCCACATCTGGAATAGATTTTAAATTGCCTCTTACCACAACAGCAAAGTAAAAAAGAAAAATGAGTCAAAGATGGCAAGATTAAACAAGTGGCTTAGGATCACTTGCTAGAGTTCAGTCTAAGGGATCCATCTCCCCACTTCCTCTATACTCCCTTGCTCTGCCTGGGAAAACTGAAGAGCCTGGCAAGGGAAGGTTGATCTGATTATTGTCCTTGAGGGCAAGCATGGAACCTTCATTCCTCTTCTGGATGCTCAGACTTTACCACAGGTCAGGATGGTTAGGAGGTGGTATAAGAGGAATAGTTGTGAGTCAGTGTTTGGACCAGATAAAGACAAACAGAAATCCTCACTCATCCAATTACTCTGAATGGCCTACCAGGAATTTCTTATCTGCCCACAGCATTTGTTTCCTCACCTGACTAAAAGAGTTGTGTAGGGGCTGGGAAGGTGGCTCAGTGGTAGAGCACTTGCCTTGCATGCATGAGGCCCTGGGTTCGATTCCTCAGCACCACATAAGCAGAAGAAGTCAGCAGTGGCACTGTGGCTCAAGTGGTAGAGCACTAGCCTTGAGCTGAAAAGCTGAGGGACAGCGTCTAGGCCCAGAGTTCAGGCCCCACGACTGGCAAAAAAAAGAGTTGTTTAATAATAATAAAATAATAATAATGAAATACTATAAATTAAATGTAATTATTTTTCTTATTTTTTTCTTATTGTGAAATTATGTAATTCTTACTATGACAGCTGGGACTCTCTCCTGCCACCCCTTACACTGAGATAGTCACTTGATCCCTAGCCCCTGTTAGCATTATCTCCTCCTCTGGTCAACTCCACCCAGACCTGAGCTCCTCCCTGCACTAGAGTTCCTACTATAGAGCTGACCACTCCCACTCTTCCCCCCAGACCTACCTGTGCACACCACTTAGCCCAGAGCCAGCCACCTGGATGAGGGCAGATGCCATATTGCTCCCTCTCCAGGAGGAAATATGGCCCCTCTAATAAACCTGATAATAATCTTTCTCCTGTGCCTGCCTGCCTCTGTGTGGTCTCCTGGGATGGTTGTGATGGATCCTAACAGCCCCCAGTATCTACCTGAAGTGGCAGCTTGAGCAAAATCATCTCTCCTTTGCTGCATGCATTATCTATAAGGAACCTCCCCCATTTTGCATTTATTTTTCCACTTGTTTAATGAAAAGAAACACACTTATTACTAAAAACTCTTAGAAAATGACTGCTTGGCGTGGGCTTCCTGTGGCCACAGCTCTTCTTTTCCAGAATAGGAATAAAAATAACATGAGGGAAAGAGAAATGGTAGAGTAGCTTCTTCATATGACAAAAAGATCTGGAATGGGGGGTAATGCAGATATGTTTAATATATTAGATGTATAATCTGGGGCTTTGGAGGGTCTTCTATTACTTGTAGGTCTTCCCAGCATATACACCTGTTGTGTGATTTAAAAAAAATAAAATAAAACAAAATGGTATTCCCAGAGACCTCCATCCTGGAGTAGAACTCTTCAAATCAGAACTCAGAGAGGAACAGTCAGTACTAGGTGTACTGAGTCAGAAAAGAAGGAAGTAGGGAGGTAATAAAAAAATTAAGCCGGGCGCTGGTGGCTCACGCCTGTAATCCTAGCTACTCAGGAGGCTGAGATCTGAGGATCGCGGTTCAAAGCCAGCCTGGGCAGGAGAGACCGTGAGACTCCTATCTCCAATAAACCACCAGAAAACCGGAAGTGGCGGTGTAGCTCAAGTAGTAGAGCGCTTGCCTTGAGCTGAAGAGCTGAGGGACAGCACCCAGGCCCAGAGTTCAAGCCCCACGACCGACCAAAAAAAAAAAAATTATTAGGGGCTGGGAAGGTGGCTCAGTGGTAGAGCCTTTCATGCCTGAAGCTCTGGATTCGATTCCTCAGCACCACATAAGCAAAAAGAAAAAAGCCGGAAGTGGCGCTGTGGCTCAAGTGGTAGAGCGCTAGCCTTGAGCTGAAGAGTTGAGGGACAGCGCCCAGACCCAGAGTTCAGGCCCCACGACCGGACCCAAAAAAAAATTATTAACCCATGATGGGGGGAGGGGACGAGGGAGGCAAGGATGAGAGAGAAAAAGAAAGAGAGAGAGAGAACTATGATCTGGTCTAAAAATCAGCAAAGTCAGCCAGGCACCTGCTGTTGCCCAAGCAGGCAGGCTATGCCCACAGCTTCCTAAAGGCAGCCTGTCTGGCCAACCCCATCCAAACTCTTGCCAGGAGGCATCGTTACAGACAAGTGTCTGCGTTGACTCTATTGAGAATACATAAAAGGCTTTCCTATCCCTCTTCTGAAAGAGTTTTCCCATTTGGACAGATTTTCAGGGTCATTTTCTGACCCATCTCTGGAAGGACAATGGCTGCCAGACCTCTTTTGACTTATTTACAATGGGAACAAAAGCCATACATCTTTACCCAAAGTAGAGGACAGCAGCCAGTCCCGCCCTGGGGCTTTCAGAGACACTGCTGCTCCCTTCCACCCTGGCTATTCTCCTTCACTTTGGCCACTCCAGGAAATAAGTCCTCTCCCAGATGAGCATGCTTTGACAATTAATTTATTCCATCTGCTTCTTCCTCTGGAACTCTAGCCATGATACAAAAGGCTCAGAAACAGATTGATTCCAATATTGATAACTAGGTCACCTATGATTGATAGAGAGGAAAGTATGGGGGGCAGGGAGGGACTGAAGGAAAGAGAACATCAAACTTTATTTTCCCATCTGCTTGACTTTTAGTTAAATTGCTGATTAATCTAGTATGCTAAAGGCATGGAGGTATATATAAAATGCATTTTTTAAAAAAAGGAGCTCATCGGGGCTGAGAAGGTGGCTCAGTGGTAGAGCGCTTGCCTTGCATGCCTGAGGCCCTGGGTTCGATTCCTCAGCACCATATAAGCAAAAAGAAAAAAGCCAGAAGTGGTGCTGTGGCTCAAGTGGTAGAGTGCTAGCCTTGAGCTGAAGAGCTGAGGGACAGCGCCCAGGCCAAGAGTTCAGGGACCACGACTGGACCCAAAATAAATAAATAAATAAATAAATAAATAAATAAATAAATAAATAAATGAGCTCATCTCTACATTGCAAGAGAACATTTGAAACTAAATTCTGTCCAAGTTCTTAATAGAAAGAGTAGGAAGAAAAGATTAGTGAATGAATGAGTGAATGAATGAATCAAGTAAGGACCACATGCCAGCTCCTTCAGCAGTTGGTTTGTGTGGTTTTCATCCTCAGAATAAGCTGGTAAGGAGGCTGCAAAAGGCTGAGCTGCAGGGGAGACAATTATGCTGGGAGTAAGAAATGACACAACTGCCCTAGCCCATTCAAACCTTAAGGGATAGAGCACAATTCGAACCCAAGTCCACATTGCCCTGAAAAGCCTTACTCTCCCCAAGCCATGTGGAGTATGATATGTGCCTGAATTTACTGTGAGTGTGTGCTTCCCCGAACCCTGATGGCCTGGGCCCTTTAACACCACTTCATCCTGTGTTCATGGGTGGCTGAGACCGGGGAACACAGTGCGCATGGGTGAGTCTACCTGACAGCTGGGGAGAACGCAGTGTTACCGCACGTGTATAAACTTGCTTCATTAAGTTAGTCACCTTTACTTGAAGTCAAATGTTCTTTATCTGAATTGACAGCAGGTTTCTGATCAAATATTACTGAGTGTGCCTCCAGGTGTGAATCTGGGGAGGCTCTTCTGTATACCCTTGGTTCATGCCTTGTAACTGGAGACGCCAGAACTGAGCGCTTGGGTTCAGTCTAACGCAATGTGACAGCTCCCATCCCAAGGAGAAAACAGCCCCTCTCCACCATCTCTCTAACCCCTTGTATTTACAGCCTGCACTTTTCCAACCTTGTCCGCAATGGACTCTTGAACACACAGGCCACTGCCCGTGGGAAAGGTGACTTTCACATTGCAATTGCTGCATCCCATCCCTGCTATGGATTTCTGGAGCAGAGAGGAAAGAGAGCGATGCAAGCATGTGTTAGGTTCCTCTGATACCCCTGTTGGGAAGGAGGGAGGGGTTTCAGGCCCCTAGGCCTTGGGGGTAAGAGTACTGATGGCCAGACTTGGTACCCAGAGATCCATGTCAGCTCTGAGCTGAAGATGCAGTAGTCAGGACAGATTTTTTTTTTTCTCGAGTTCAAGAACAATGCCCATTCCAGCCTGGAGTGGATTGAGATAACCTTGACAACAGGAACAATGAACAGCACATCGTTTTCCTGAGGATGTGCTGTACATGGAAAGATCTCTGCCAAATCTCACCGCCGTGCCAAGACTTCCAGGTGTTTCTTTGTGTTCGCACAGAGAACTAACATCATTTTTTCCTTCGGTTTGGAAGAGGTGGTCCAAAGTGTTTAAGCGACAGTAGTTGCAACATGTCAGAGTGGGAATTTATTATCTCGGCCCCAATAGGTCTTAATAAGCCTTACACAACTGTTTAGGCATTTATTCTATTAACGGCTGTTCATTCTGGTGGCTTCACCTGAATATTCATGATCTTCCCATCCCTAGAGCTTCAGCCTAGCAGCTGTTGGAAACCCGCAGCAAATGTTCAAGAGAGTTCCACAAATATAAACACCCTCACAACTGAATGTTCCAGCCCTGGCTCCAAAGAAGCTAAGGAATGAAACATTTATGTCAAGTGGTTTTCAGAGACCAGCATTTACAAAACTAAAATAATTCTCCCCCTTTGGGGAGCCCTTCACACTGAATGAGAATGGCCATGAGGACAAAGGGTCCAGGAGAGCCAGAGCCCACAAAGATAACTACCCTCCCCTTCCTTTCACCTTCTTGTAACGGAAGGTTATGAATAGATTCCAGTACGAAGGGGAGCTGAGCTGGAGAACCGTGAGATACTGGGGCCCTGGTGGCATGCCCAGCACACAACAGGGGACAGTGCCCAGTTGGTTGCTTGTGAAAGAGTGGGGTGGTTTGCCCAGGGAACATTTTTAGCATAAAAAATATCAAAAGGGAACAGATTAGTGGTGGTTTTTCCAAAGGGATATGACTAAGACTGACAGGATTAAAATTAGCAAGAGGACAATCTGACATGAAATTGAGTGAGATCTACCCTGTGAGCATATGTTTCTTGCCTTTCAAGTCAGTATGTAAAGTAGAGAAAGTTCAAGCCCATCTTGATGACTGAACAAATCTCCCCCTTGGGCAAGTCATTTTAACTATTTTGTGCCCTCAGTGTCCTCATTGATAAATTGGAGCAAGGTAGATGGGGAATTATGTCAAAGAAGATGACTTGGTGACGGCACTTACAAACCAATAAGATATTAATGTATCCCTATTGTCTTTATCCAGAGATTTAGAATTCCTTCAAAAGCATAAAGCTAAAGAAAAGAAACACATTCTCCTTAGCCTTCTTATGAGAAACCAAATCCTGACACAGCAGCAGGAACTGTAAGGGTGAACAGGAAGGAATGTGGGGAATTCACATGCCACAGTATAATTTGGTGTAGGAAAAAAGAATGGGTTATGGAGTCACAGTCATGTTGACCAGGGTTGAATCCCAGCACTACATGTGAAATGTGAGTCAATCATAGAGCTTCTTCTTAGCCTAAGTTCCTTTATTGGGAAAATTCATGCTTTTCTACAAGATTCCAGATTTCATATGATGTGCAAGACAGTGCTAGATCAGACTTAGCTACTCACCAGATGTGCTTAGCTTACCCCATCTTCTACCACCAGAGTAAAGCTTGCCTATTACCCCCAACAGGTATAGGTAGTAGTCCTCTGAACATATCTAGGTGGACAGACAGAAGAGTATTGCCACCGGCCAGCCAGAGAGTGCTCTAGCAAGTACACCACCTCTATAAGTTAAGAGTCTGAAACCAAGAGCATATGGCTTGCTCACTGGCCTGGCAGGCTTGTTCTTTCTTGAAAACACTATAGAGTTGAACGGAAGCCTTTATTATAAGTTGATTCCAGGAGAACTAAGTTCAAACTTCCCCAGGCAAGGCTCTACTCCGGCTTTCCCGGAAAGCACCACCCCCTTCTGTCATCTTTGATATTTTAATTCATCTCCCTCAGCAGAAAACTGTTTTCTGACCACTTGCAAATGCCAAATTTGGGTTCCCATAAAAACCGGATGTGCTTTTATGGAATCTAGAATTTCAACACAAAAGAAATATGATTAATAGCAAATCAATGTGACAGTAATAGCAACATAGTTTTCTAAAGTACACAAGTTTTCCTCCGCAGGCCACTTCCTTGCCCAAAGTTTTAAAAAAAAAAAGGTCATAATATGAATGAAAACTAGAGGAAAAGCTAACAGTATAACAGGTATGGAATGTTCTAACCCAGAGCATGGCGTGGGGGGAAGGGGATGTCAAGGGCGAGAGGCTGAATGGAGAGGACCCAGGGCAAAGCATAAAAGGAGAGCTCCGATTCCAGCGGACATTGTTGGGATGGCAGAGATGGAACAGGCATTGCAAGCTCAAGAAAGCATGTGGACCAGAGATCTTAAGAGAAGTGAAAGGATGCTGTGGGGAGGAAATGATCAAAGGTGCCTTGTGGTCGATATAGTTAGCAGAGAAAATTAGGGAGAGGTGCAGGTCCTTCACATCATGCTAAATGGCCCAACGAAATCCTCTTGGCAGAACAAGGTACAGTGACTCCATCAGGAGTTTATTTTAGAACAAAAATGTGAGCATGTGTGTGAGAGAAGTCAATTGGGAAGCCCAGACAAGAAGCCAATCTATCGATCCTACAATTACCACTCCCCCCTCCTCCCGTGAGGTGGGGTAATTATTTCCATCTATTTCTCTAGAACAGTAAGGAAAAGGAAACTCTGAGAAGCTGCTTGTCAGCTGTCAGGTGGCAGAGCTGGGACTCAGACATGAGCCTTCAGATTTCAAGGCTAAGATCCTTTGCATTTTCTGTCATAACTTATTAAATACTACAACTATCCAGTACTAATACAGAACTGCCTTCGCTCATTTTAGCTGTGTGCTATGGACCCATTTAACAGTCCAATGAGTCATGCCCTTCTCCCCCAGAACCATTCTTAAAATTCATAAAAGAAAATACCATGAACTACTGGAGATACTTAACCATGCTAACTCAAATATATATATGTATATGTATATGTGTGTATATGTATGTAAATATATTTAATTAGGCTGTATTGTTACCATCATACATATACATATATATGGATATATACATATATCCATATATATGTGTATATATACATATACACACATGTGTATACTTGTATGTATAAGTGTGTGCATGTGTGTAATGTGTATGCATATATGTGTGCCTAGATGCATACATATATTTTTATCATAACAGTATATCCTTATTAAATATCCTTATCAAAATATTCAAAACACACTACTGTGATAACATATGTACTTCTTTGTAAATCCATAGCTTCAAAGAGTGAGCTGCCCAAGGAGACTAATCATGACACACATTTCAGAACTCTGGTTGTTTCAAGCTATCCTCAACTTGTTGCACAGTAATAGGAAAATAGCTATGAACTCCCCTGTGACAAAACCCTGGGTTTTGTAATCTTCCTATAATGTACCTCTGATCACAATTTATAAAAATGGTAACTTTCTGGTACAGATTAATAAACATAAAGGTGCAGTTGTTTTTTTTCTCACCAAACACTATCCATGGATCCTGATTCAGAACCAAGAGGAATGTTTCAAGTTTGAGATCATCTGTAGAAGTGCTTTCTAACGTATTTAGAACTGAAATGAGATCCTTTTGATTTTTCCAAATGAGGCTGAATGTCAATGCTGAAATAGTTTAGAGCAGTACTCTAATTAAACTAAAGTAGGAGGGACTTGGAGTCCCACCACTTGGTCTCTTTATTGTATCCTTTGAACCCAGACATCCCGCTGGCCCTGGCCTGTGAAGTAACTACTCTCCAGGAAATATTAAGCCAGTTTCGCAGCACTTGGTGGTGGTACTCAGCTTTCTCAAGACAGAATTCTGGAAAGTTTTTCTAATGATAACAACCCTTACTGAAAACACACTGCCATTCTGCTCACAGGAAAGCAAGCTGTAAGGGCCAGTCCTGAGTAACCAGGCATCTCTAGGAATATTCCAGAGGTGGCATTTTCATACAAACCCTGCACAGGATGAACAGTAACAGTGTCAAGCTAATAAGGAAATAATCCATTTACAGCAGATGAAAGAAACGGGATCAGAAAGGTAACTTGAGCTGAGGGCAACCGCAGTGCCAAAAACCTATAATGGAAACTATCTAAAGCATCCGAGACCCTTTGTTGGATATGAATGATTTCTTTTTTCTAGTGAAAAGTGTATGAAGAACCTGAGAAGAAGGGCCTGAGTGGATTTTATGAAGAAATCCTCTGTCTGAGGAAGACAGGCTTGGGGTTAGGTTGCAGCTTCGTTCTGTCCTCTGGCTCCCTAACAGGGAGGGAGTTGAAAGATGTTCCAACCACAATATGATGTGCTCTGTCTTTGAACTCTTTCTCCCGCTTTTAACTGTAAGTTCACTCACGTTTCCTTGAAATACCTGTCTCTATGGGGGCTCCACAGCAGAGACAGAAGCAAACCAAATTAAGAACTCCATAAAGGATGCCAAACGCGTCTGGTAATCCCTTCCCCACTCCAGCTGCCAGGAGTTTACTGTGGCAATCAGGACATGTACCCCAACTCTGGTTACCATGATTCTTTGAAGCCTTTCCATTCAAGATTCCTTTAAACATTAGATGGACTTATTGAATATATTTCACCCCACTGTGAAATGAGAAGTAGAATCTGTGGCCTATATTACCCAGATGCAAAAGAACTATCAAAGATTTATGGTGTGCACCATTGTCAGTATGCCTTTCATTTTAACTCATCTCATTCATCTGTTTATTTTTTTAACTGTTTATAGAGTGGCTTTTATGATCAATGAACTAAATGAGGTGTCAGAAATACATTGGAAGCTAGACAGGATCCCTGTCCTGGTAAGGAGACAGGCACTAAACTAGAAGTAATTTAATTCCTTCTGAAAGAACTGATTTCCAGCCTTCAGTATGACTACAAATCATTAAAGAATAAAAAAGCTCATTAAAGAATACATATTCCAAGCCGGGTGCCAGTGGCTCACACCTGTAATCCTAGCTACTCAGGAGACTGAGATCTGAGAATAGTGGTTCAAAGCCAGCCTGGGCAGGAAAGTCTGTGAGACTCTTATCTCCAATTAACCATGAGAAAACCAGAAGTGGAGTTGTGGCTCAAGTGGTAGAGTGCTAGTCTTGAGCTGAAGAACACAAGGACAGTGCACAAGCCCAAAGTTTCAACCCCACAACTGACCAAAAAAAAAAAAAAAAAAGAATACGTATTCCTTCTTCAGAAAACCAGAAGTGGGGCTGAGGATTTAGCGTGACAGTAAGTCTATTGCAGGTGCTTGACAGCCTATGTTCTGAAATAACCTACAACTGAGGCAGCCATGGAGCTCTCTCCCGGTTATCTGTGTGGTTCCTACTTCTCCTGTCCCTAATCTCTATACAGGAAGGCCCACTTCTTGCTTTGGAATCCCAACTCAGCCACCTCAGTCTTTGCCAGCACTGTCTTTAGAGTTTAGTTTTTTAAACCAGAGGGTTATGTGTTAAATAATTAATTTTAAGGGAAAACTTTTGATTCCCATCAATGTATTCAAAGTGACTTCAGGATTCTGCTGCACTCCGTCCCCTAATATATATCCTCTGTGCCTCCACTCTTTTAAGGAAGGGACTTCATGGCATCATACATACTCTCTGAGAGTTGGCAGTGGGAGGAGCCCTTGAGGCAGGAAAGGTTGTACTTGGACTGCAAGGTGCCTGAGTCCTTCCAAAACCCAGGCCCTGTGAGAAGAGGACAAGGCTGTTTAACCTTTAATGCTTCATATTACAAATGCACCCACACACACACACACACACACACACACACACACACACACACACACGTGTGCACATGTGCATAAACATAGATTTGTATAGAAGATCCACCTAACTAAAATCTACTGTCTCTTTAGTGTTATTGAAAAGCATTCATTTTCAAATTCTCAGGTGCATGTTATACGCAGCCAGAAGTCCACAACAACTTGACTCTTCCATAATTCTGTTTATATAAATTTGCCACAAAAAATGAAAGTCCCAAAATGAGTCCGTTTCTCTTCCTACAGGCAGCAAGGTTAAATGTCCTCAATCTGACCCCTGGTCTGGATTGTTCTATGACTCAGTTCATGACTCCAGCAAATTAAGACGAGGCCAGCTTTTATCAACCTCCTCAGAACAAACTGTGCTCCATCATAATCTCTAAGCCAATTAACTATATCCTAGAGAATGCTAACCACAATTCATTTTTTTCAAGTGCTCTACCAGTTACCTACACTCTATTACTTTTACTTTTAGTTTATTCTTAGATGAAATCTCTCAAGTTTTAGTTTTGAACCCCCACATAGTTGGGTATGGTGTGTGATACCAAACTCAGTTTATATTTAACATAAGGTCTCCTTAACATTTGGCTAAGGCTGACTTGAAACTCCAATTCTTCTATCTGTGCCTCCTGAATAGATGGAATTAAAGGCGTACACGATCACACTGGGCCCATATAATATTACTAAAAGGTTATCCTTGTATATTTTTATTTCTTCTTAATATGGCTTAAAAAATCAGTTGAATCCCAGAATTCAGGATTGGAGGTAGGATGACAGTGAATTAGACACCAGACTGGATAATATAGCTAAACCCTCTCCAAAACATTGCTTAGGGCTGACTGACTTTGCAAAACCCATGAGTCATAAATTACGTCTTTTCAGAAAAACTATATTATGAAGTACAACTAAGTTAAATAAGTGTTGCTTAGTTAGTAGATGCTGCCCTGTCTAGTTTTCATGAACAGATAAAATTACATGTATTTGGCATACAAAAGTCACTAAACTGCTTTGTTCTTAGCTTAGGATACACATATTTCTAAAGTATGCATCATAAGAATTATCCAAAATTGGTTCTATGACATAATAATATTAAAACAGATTTGTGTAATTTTTTAATCCATTTCAGCACAAACGTTCCATGATTTTTCAATTATCTCAATTTAATGCTTTTTAACTTTTTTGGAAAATTATATTATGAATTTTTCATAAATAATAGATACTGCTGAATTTCTATGACTTTGTTTCCTGTTTTTCACAGGAAAGTTAACCCATTTGCCTTTCAATATCCATGGTAGACTGGGCCTAGGAATCTACTACTCCCATACCAAAATCTACAGAAGCTCAAGTCCCTTCTAGAAAACAGCTTCGCTTCTGCATATAACCTACACACCTTCTGTTAGACCTTAAATCATCTCTAGATTATCAATAATACCTAACACAACATAAATTCTATCTAAGTAGTTGTTATACTATACTGTTTAGGAAATGATGAAAAATAAATTTTGTATTCAGTCATATTTTTTTCAATTATTTTTGATCCATAGCTGGTTGAATCCTTGGATAAGAAACCCACAGATATAGAGAGCTGGCTATATTTGGTATCCTGACAAAAATTGTCATACCCTATGCTATCTCATTGAACAAAAGGAGAAAACTTCACGCCAGAGAGGTCTAGTGGTACAGTAACAAAATTATTAATTCATTACTGGGGTATCACAGTATGCTATTAACTTCCAAATGTACCTTGTCATAGTCATAGTTATGACCTATACAAAAGAAAAAAAGGATAGTTCTGTTAGTGCCAAAAGTCCTCGAGCTCTTAAAGGATTAGAACTCAAGTCTTTTTATGTAAAGGTGATATATAGCAGGATTATAGTTACGTAAGTCAGGTATTAAGTACATTTGTTTTTGAACAGTGTCACCCAGAACTCAAGTCTTATGAGTCTAGCATTTACCTAGTATATAAGAGAAATTCAATATACATTAGTATCATAAATTAACAACTTAGTCAATCAATAACTAAAAAGAGCTAGTGATGACCTGTCTAATTAAAAGAAATCACAAGTAAAGCAGGGCGCTGGTGGCTCATGCCTGTAATCCTAGTTACTCAGGAGGCTGAGATCTGAGGATTGAGGTTCAAAGCCAGCCCAGGAATGAAAGTCCATGAGACTCTTATCTCCAATAAACCACTCAGAAAATGGGAAGTGGCACTGTGGCTCAAGTAGTAGAGCACTAGCCTTGAGCTGAAGAGCTGAGGGATAGCACCAAGGCCCAGAGTTCAAGCCCCAAGAGAGATAAAAATAGAAAAGAAAGAAATCACAAGTATACAAAGCAAAAAAATAATTATTGGGGCAGAAAAACAACTCTTAGATTCTTAGGAATGCAGGAACCCTGTCAGAGTACATAGCCAAGACAGGCAACATAATTGGTAGCCCTGGTGAAAATTAAAATTCAAGGCTCTTATCAGAAAAAAAATATTACAAAATTCAAGACAGTGGTGATAAAGCATGCAATCACAGGGCCTTTCTAAGAGCAAAGAGACCTTGTACTACTACCCAAATGCATCTTCTTAAGACCAGCTCTATACATAGAATGGTAGGACTTAAAGCACTGGTTCTTTGCAGAAATGGTGCCAGCATTTTAGGTATTTGTTGTATGAGAAGGTTCTTTGTTGGTACAGTGATTGGAGGCTCTGCTGATACATGGTGGTTGGGGGCCAAGAATTCTATGGCTTGTCAATATTAGGGATAGTGCTAGCCTACAGCAAATCGCCCTGCCTCCCAGAGGATGCCTGCAGGTCTACCAGACATTCCCATAAGTGAAATGTGTGTTCGTGATTATCTGAGCTTCAAACCTACCTTTGTTTTATATATCCTGAGAGTTCTAGGGATGTGATGATTGGGTGGATTTGAGGAAAAACTCCATTCTGCTTGTCTATATGTTTACCATTAAAAAAAAATAGTACATCAATGACAGCTACACTTATAATATAGTAGCTGTAGTAATAATAGCACTTCTTCTCCCAAAATGCCAGGTAGCATATCTGTGTTTGTTGCTACTACATCATTCAAAGTGGTTCAATGACTCCTTCACTGTGACTTCTGCTGGGGTGACTTCTTTTGTATAAAAGAATACTTTGGGGGCTGGAAAAGTGGCTCAGTGGTACAGCGCTTGCCTTGCATGCATGAGGCCCTGGGTTCGATTCCTCAGCACCACATAAGCCAAAAGAAAAAAGCTGGAAGTGGCCCTGTGGCTCAAGTGGTAGAGCACTAGCCTTGAGCTGAAGAGCTGAAGGACAGTGCCCAGGCCCAGAGTTCAGACCCCACAACTGGACCCAAAAAAAAAAATTAAAAGAATACTTTGATTTTATCATAAATTCTTTTTCTACTATTTTCTCTTTATATTACAGTGAGAGACTTGTTTTCCTAATTGGAAAAGTCAGTTATAGTATCTGAGCATTTCATTTCATGTTAGCAAAAGGATATTTCAAAATAGTGTTTATAAGCGCTTGGCTTATATCTGTAATCCTAGCTAGTCAAGGAGGCTGAGATCTAAGGATTGTGGTTCAAAGACAGCCCAGGCAAGAAAGTCCATGAGACTCTTATCTCCAACTAACCACCAAAAAAGAAAGCCAGAAATGGAACTGTAGTTCATATGGTAAGTGGTAGCCTTGAGCGCAAAAGCTCAGGGACAGTACCCAAGCCCTGAGTTCAAGCCCCAGGACCAGCACTATAAGTAGGGGGCTGGGGGCGCTATATAAAATAGCTTTGGATATGAAAGAGTTGTAAACCATAAACCTCAAAGTAAGATTACAAAGTGTTTGCACTAGGTAGAATTTAAAGAATTGCCTACAATATTGATAGAGAAAGAAATTGAAACTGAAACACAATATATCTCCTGCCTAAGCCTAGCCATCAATTACTGGCAAAGCTAAGATTTGAACTAATGCTGATTTCCAGCACTGTGTAATCTCTTCCTTCTTTCTTCCTTCCCTCCCTCCTTCCTTTCTTCCTTCCCTCCCTCCTTCCTTTCTTCCTTCCTCCTCCTCTCCCTTCCTTCCTTTCTTCCTCCTGTTCCTTTCTTCCCTCCTACTTTCTCTTCTCTTTCCTCTCTTTCCTTCCTTCCCTTCCTTTCAGTAAGTACAGTTGAGCTCTTACAGTGCGTGCTAGGAATATCTCTGGTCCTATTAATGCAGAGATCATTAAGATATAGCCCCAGTCCTTAAGGAGATTGTAGATAGTCTAGAAAACAGGAAAAAAGCCAAATATGATATAACACACCTTAGGGTAGACCTATGTTTAAGCCTATGTTTAAAACATTTTAAAGAGCAAATGACTGACAGCTCTTCTGAAATTTGCAGCAGACTAATAGCAAAGGCAGAGTTTGAATCTTTTTCTGCACTTGTTAGTGTTTAGTGTGGGTCAAGAAATATCTTTATTGACACAATAATTATACATATTTGTATGATTATTCAACACCTGTATATAATGTGTAATGATCAAATTAGGGTAATTAGCATTTCCTTCTCCTTAAACATTTTTCATTTCACTGTAGCAGGAACCTTTGAACTGCCCTCTTTTAGTTCTTTTTAAACTACATAATAAATTGTTGTAAACTAGTCACCCTAGTTGGAATTTGAATATTGAGGTGGGAGAAAGGCTTTGATCTGTAGGGATAGAATAACTCTCATTCTAAACAGCAGCTTATAGCATACAAAGACACAAAAGCTTGAACAAGACAATTTATGATGAAGTATTGACTTCCCACAGTCCTGCGAGAGTCAGAGTCCTTTAATTTCAAAGAGAAATTTCCAGAAGCATAGAGCTAGTCACTGTCATGCCAAGCACAGCCCTATAGCCAAGAAGATAGCAGGGCTGTTTCAGAAGACTTGGAACTGCCTGGGGTAGAAAGGGAAGGGAAATGAAGAGGGAAGTCTCTGTGGGTTGTGAGGGCCTGGTAAGCTTTCAGATTTCTGTGGGCCCTGGCCCAAAGTGCAAACTAAGAAAATAACATGTTGATTGCTGCAGTGATTAAGTGGCCTGCCTTATTGATTCTCACCTAGCTTGGAACAGACCTCAATAACCAACATCAAGTGTTTTAATAAGAGCAAAGGAAAGATTTACTGGATGCAAGTGCTTTTCATTAGAGAGGACTGAGGGGAAATAAAACATGCTGACCCACCAGTAAGGGGCCACGGCGTGGCCTCCAGCCTGGTGACTGCCAACGAGACAGGAAAATGAGTAAGAGGAAGTCAAAGGAGACAGCGCTGGGCCTGAGCTTATCAAAGCGTTAGAAAAAGAATTTCTACTGATTGCCAGATTGTCTGCTGACCTCCCTTCTTCCTCCTCATCCACCCACCCAGGAAGCAAGGATACAGGCATGCAGCTACTTTTGTGAGCTCAGGCCCACATCAGCCTGGCCTTTTTTTTTTTAAAAGGATTATCTTTCATCCTCACCTCAAAACCCTGTGAGAGATGCATGATTTTCTCCACAGCTCAAGGAAGGAAACACTCATGAAATAGAGTAGAATTAGAACCCAGACCTCTCTGGCACCAAAGCATATGCTTGCAAATTCTTCTGTTTGAGACAGGATTGTGGGCAATGTATTTTTTTCCTCTGAGACTTTGAGTTGGATCCACTCTCTCCTGCATGAGCCAGCCAAATTTTCATTCTTACTAAGCAATTGTTATGAGCCAATGCCAATCAAATACTGTGCTAAACTGGTCTTCACATTAGTTTAAGAGATGCCCTTCTTCTGTAGAGATGATTTAGGTGAAGCTTGGGAAGTTTGTTTACCTGAGGGTTACTCAGCAAGCAGGCACCAAAGTGGGACCCTGAATATATTATTTTCAGATTCCAGATCCCAAGCTCTAATCAGCCACAACTTAACTTAAAGGAAGAACAAGTAAAAGATACCTGAGTTGTCTATACAGACATAGAAAAAAATTAGGACTGGCTGAGTGCTGTGGTTCATGCCTCTAATTCTCACTACACAGGAGACTAAGATTTGAGGACTGTGGCTGGAAGCCAGCCTGGGCAGAAAAGTCCACATAAGACTGTTCTCTCTACTAACCAGCCAAAAAGCCAGAAGTGAAGATATGACTCAAGTAGTAGAGCACCAGCTGTGAAAAGAAAAGCCAAGTGAGAGCAAGAGGCCCTAAGTGCAAGCCCTAGTACAAGAACACAAACAAAGAAAAAAGAAAGGAAAGAAGGAAAGAAGATAGGAAGGAAGGAAGAGAAAGGAAAAAAGAAAGGAAGGAAGGAAAGAAGGAAAGAAGGAAGGGAGAAAATGAATGAATACAGGATATTCATTCATTGAAAGTCAACAAATACCTATTAAGCTCCTAAATGGATTATTGCCATGTATATTTTTCTAAACCCACGATAACCAAGAAAGATTGTTACCGGAATAGCATTCACTGGGAGCAGCCGCAGACCAGAAATGAAGAAACAAACAAGATAAACAAGAAAAGTCCAGGCAGAGATGATTAAACTGGAGGAAAACAAAACAGGACAAGCAAGAGGCTTCACCTGGAATAATTAGCTGTCCGCTGAGGCTTTGATGCCAAAGGAATCTAACCACTCAAAGGTTTGGTTGAAAAGCATTCCCAGGCAGAGGAAACAAAGACAAAGAGGTGGGGTGAACTGTGTGCCAACTCAGGAGAGGAAGCCACTGTGACCAAAGCATCCTGGGGAGGAGGAGAGGAGAGGCTGAAGAGAAGGGTCGCAAAGTCTTTGGGCCTGGCAGGCCATGAGAAGAACTGGTTTCCTTCTAATTGAGAAAGCAAGCCATAGGAGGGTTTTAAGCATTAAGAATGATTTGCCCTTTGAAGGTGGCTCAGTGGTAGAGCACTTGCCTTGCATGCTCAAGGCCCTGGGTTCGATTCCTCAGCACCACATAAGCAAAAAGGCGGAAGTGGCGCTGTGGCTCAAGTGGTAGAGTGCTAGCCTTAAGCTGAAGAGCTGAGGGACAGCGCCCAGGCCCAGAGTTCAGGCCCCACGACCAGACCCAAAAAAAAAAAGAATGATTTGCCCATATATATATATATATATATATATATATATATATATATATATATATATATATATATATATATATATATATAATTGTGCTGCTATTTGAAGACCTGATGCAGGGAGGCCAAGGACAGGCTGTGGCAGGGGTTCCATTGGAGTGACTGACAATGTCTCATGGCAAAGCTAAGCAGGAAAATCAAAAGGCGATCACAAGCTGAACACATGCAAAGGCTACATTGATTTCTCTTGCTACCTCGTGTTTTTGTAAATGAACACGAGCTTGCCACGTTTTGCATACCCTGGATCCTGCCTCCTGCCAGCTGCTCTCATTAGGCTTTGGCTGGCTTCTGCTTGGATTCAGGAAACTTGACCAAAGTAACAGAACAGGATGTACTCCTATCCTTTGTGCCTACAGGAGAGACGTTTCCAAAGTTACACCAGCAAGCCTTGCTAAGAAGCCAGAGCATAACCCTGAGTTCTGTTCACCATGACCCAGACATGGCAGGGGAGGAGGGGGGGGTAAGAAATCCACCTGCATGGAACGCCCTTTCTAAACCAGCCCACAGACCACGACCATGTACGTGCCCTGTTCTCTACAGTCAGGGTGATAGTGACTTCAGGAAAAAACAGAAAATGAAGCAAATGAGAAGGAAATCATCCAGATGGGGTGTTGGGAGTCATACCTGCTATCTTTCAAAGCTTTTCCTCCTGGCCCATCAGTGGAAACACAAGGAAGTTCTTTCTACCGCCACCATGTTTAGACGTCCATTCTAGAAATGAACGGAAACAAACAAAAAAAAAACGCAGGAAAGTGAGGGATGTGATGGGAAGCGTCCCTCTGTGTCGTGTTCTCAAGGAGGGAAGACAGCCAGTGGCATGCGATTGTCTGCAAGTCCGACTCTGGGAAACAGAAGGTTAGGCCCTAGGTGGACTGTCGGGAGAAAAGAAATATCAAGGAAAACTTAGAGAAGATGAGCCTTGTACATAATTGATCTGACAGAGCACTGTCCACCTCTTTGCTCCAGCTGAAAAATGGGCCCTCTCCCATGAGGGGTCACATTTGCATTAAAGGACACGAGACGCCACCTATTAAGCAGGAGTGTTTAAACAGGAAAGACAGCACATCTATCAGTCTAACCACTCATGCTGGAAACTCAAACACACTGTCAGAGCCTCAGGATTAAAATTTAAAAATCTAACTTCTATACCAAATCACATGGAATTTATCCAACAAATGATGGAAGAAGGGACTGGGTAGCTGGTGAGGACAGTTGACATGAGGGTGGTTAGCTGAGTTCAAAGAGAAAAAAAAAATGTTTTCATTCATTCCGGTGAACTTCATAAAAATTGGAACTAGAATTATTCTCAGCTAGCTAAATTTGCCTGCTCCCCATGGAGGGATAAAGAATAATGACTGGATTCTCAACACATATATATTTAAGATCCATCATTCATCTACCATTCTGTTTGCAACAGAATTAAACAAGACTGGAATACTATCCCTGCTTCCGTGAACTTTATAATCCAGTCTGACTTTAGGCAGATTATAGATATGTAGGCAACTCAATGGCTAACAATTAAATTCAACCTATTGAAGTTAATAATATAGAGATCTTATTCTAGCCAAAGTAGCACAAGGACAAATTAAGGATTATTCATTTAATAAACATTAATAAATCAACATTTTGTTACCTATTATACTAGATATTTGCAGAGACACAGTTGATTTGAATCTAGACAATTGTCTCAAAAAAGCACACTGGGGTAGGAATGGTAAGATGCATATATAAATAAAACCAGTTACAAAATACGATAAAAAAGTAAAATGAATGGGTACTAGTTGTTCACACCTGTAATCCTAGCTACTCAGGAGGCTGAGATCTGAGGATCATGATTAGAAGCCAGCCCAGGAAACAAATTCTATGAGATTCTTATCTCCAATAAGCAATTCCGGAAAAAGCCAGAAGTAGTGCTGTGGCTCAAGTGGTAAAGAGTGCTAGTCTTGGGCAAAAGAAGCTATGGGATAGTGCCCAGGCCCTGAGTTCAAGACCCAGGCCTGGAACCAAAACAAAAATAATAACAAAAAAGTAAAAATTCACATAAAGAACTTTAATAGGAAGGACAAGCAGAGGAGTAACATCTGGGACAAAATAAAACTATTCTCTGCCTCCATTTTCCAGGTCATTCTTGATACATTCTAAATATTGTTAGAGTCTGAGATGAAAATCAGACTAGAAAAACTAAAAGCCATAGGTCTACAGCCATGGCTCAAATTGCACAAGGCCTTGAGTTCAATTCCTAGTAGGTACAGTAGGAAAACAATTCTGGAAAGTGCAGGATCTATTGTGGTGAGAGACAGTTCACAAAGGAATCTTAGTCGAGGAGATGACCCTTTGTTGAGTGGTAAAGAGAGAAAAGAAGAGGGAGGCAGAGCAGTCCACACAAAATACTGACAAAGACTCTAAGACACAGCATGGCGAAGCTCAATGTGCAGGTGGAAGACCAGAGAGCAGCAGGAAAGAAAGCAAAAAGAGCCTTTACCCGTTTCCTCAGGAAATAGGAAGTGAGGTTAATAACTGTTGAGTAGAAAGACTGATTTATGCCCTATTGAATGTGAAGACAGAGCAAATGCTAAGAGACTGTGCTGGGAAATGCAAGAGGACACTAACAAAGAGCAAATAAGAGGCACCCCAAAGTAAAATAACCACAGACTTGTTGCAACATAAATATGCATGCAAAACACTCATACAGTACTGCACCTAGGAGTGGAGAGAATATGTCTGAACAGACACAGCTGTGTGGGTGCAGGGAATTGGGAATTGGAGTGGGAGTACCATGGGGATTCAGATGAGTGATCACAGGGGCCTGGCCTGATGGGTTAAAAGAAAAGAAGGTGGTGCATCCTCTTCATCTCCATGTCTGTCAGCTTCAACTGATAAAACCCTGTTCTGAGTATCCTAAAGCTACCTCTGGGGTCAACAACAACAATAAAAATAAGACATGATCGTGAGTAGTGTTCTCCATGAGTCTGGAAAGAGTGGCCCCAGGTATTTGCACCTCTGGACTAGGAATCAGAAGAAGTGTAAGAGACAAGAGAGAAGGAGACCAGAGTCTAAGTTTCCAAGTGGAATGCTCCCTGCACGGGCAGCTCAAGGCCAAGAACACGGCCACAGGAAAGTTTGGCTGAATAGAGAACAAGGTACAGTCTGATGCCCAGATACTTTCCTGCTGCTGTATTCATCCCACAGAAATAGTCTAAAATTACTCTTCAGAAGTAAAAGGCACTAGTGATTCAAGAGCGGACTAGATGGTTGAAAAAGCTCTTGGCTATAAAAATGTAAACAGAATAGAAGCGTGGAACTCCCCCCATTCCTCTGTCAGCAACAGCCTTCCTTCTCAGTGAGTCCAAGAAACATTCTGCATGCATGGCCTCCAACACACTCGCAGCTCAGAGGTTGGCTAGAACTCTGGAAAGCAGCCAGCTCCCAGCAGGGCACGTGGGAGAGGCAGAGTCTGAGTCCACAACTTCTCCAACAAGCCAATGCTGAGACCTCTTTTTTCTCAGGATTGGGGATGGAACTCCTATATGCTAGGTAATCTACCACTGAGCTATACACCCCTAACTCTCCATGACTTTTTTTTTAATTGCAGTAAGGAAACTAAATCAAAATTCTTAACAAAAATTTACCTATGCAATATAGAAATATTGACTTTAGTACAGTGTTGTGCAACAGACCTCTGGAACACACTCATTGTACTCGACAGAGAATGTGGTTGGTAAATCCCCATTCCCCTGCCCTTCAGTTTCTGAAAACTACTATTCTACTGTTCTGACTTCAAGAATTTGACCATGTTTGATACCTAACAGATGTGGAATTGTGCCATGTGCTACTTAATCTTTCTAGGGCCACTTTTCACTTTGCAGTGTCCTCAAGATTCATCCATGTTGGTGCATGTCACAAAATTCACATACCATGGTATGTGTATGCCATCTTTTCTCTCCCCATTCATCCATCCACAAGCAGGTTGTTTCCACTTTTTTTTTTACTATTGTGAATGGTGCTACTGTAAATAAAGGAGTGTTAGGGAGTGCTAGGATCTGTGAGATTATGACTTCAGTTCTTTTAGATTTAATTCCAAGAGTAGGATTGCTTGATCCTATGAGAGTCCTATTTTTTTTAATTGCCTGTTTGCCATAGTGGCTGCACCATTTGGCATTCTTACCAATAGCGTACAGTACTCCAAATTCTCCACATGTACTCCTGATTCTCTTCCTGCTCCCTGGAGTCATGAGGTCTTAGAGGCCTGACAAGGGAGGGCTATCGCTTCTTCTATATTTGGTGTATGATGTGGGATCGGAGAAAAGTGTGAATTCATGGCCCTACAGAGCATGTCTAAAAGCATTTGTCAAAAAAAGAGTTAATGACTGCTTCTCTGCAGGAAGCCCTAAAGAAATGAGCGTTCTGAAGTGTAGAACATTCGCTTTTACAGTAGGTGGTGTTATTGTAACATGTTCATACAGACAGTGCTAATTAACAATCCTAAAGGCCACATCATTAAATTATTTCTCGACTTAAAAACCCTGCAATGTTTTAACACATCCCAGAAATTCAATTATATCCAAGACACAAGTCCAAACGCAGGCACTCTTCTGTGGCTATGTACAAGATGCTCCGGGGAGCAGGTGAAGCTTACAATACTCTTTCCGGCTCCTCTCCCTGACATATACCCTAAATACAAAGCACCAATAACATTCAAAGGAAACATGCAATGGGTATACTACCTTTCCAGGCAGGCCATGAAATGTAGACCTTGCCAATGTTTGGTTACCTGAATATGTGAAGAATCAGACAAGAGTTTAAAACAGCGCACCTGAAAAAGCAAATCACTGAGTCATTGTCTTCAGATCTACTTAGATCTAAAGATCCACTGGGTTTCTCTCTTGTCCTCAATGTCCTTCCTCCTTGCCTTGTCATGTCCTACCACTGCACGTTACATTTAGGGTTGAGCTTGGGGTGACTTTGTGGCTTTGGGCTGAGTTTTTTGTTTTGTTTTGTTTTGTTTTCCTGCACAGAACACTCTGAAAAGCACACAAAGCCTCTTTGTCTCCCACCCAGGGAAATAGCTCAAGCACTGAGCAGTGAGAAAGGGCTTCCTTCCAGTTAACACACACACACACACACACACACACACACACACACACACACACACACACACACACACACACACACACACACAGCTCTTGGCCTTCGAAGCTGCCCCCAGTCTGATCCTTTCCATGGACAGTCGGCTGCATAGGCACAGGGCCCAGTGGAGCCAGCCAAGTGGCCTCCGTCCTCAGGACGAGGTTTGGCAGGCAATACCATGACAGAGCCTCCCACTTGGAAGGTGCTGGTGCCGAGACGGCATCTGGGAGCAACACATATGTGATTCCACTGGTTTTTACACAAAGAGGCAGACTGTGCCAGTGGCCAGCTGGCCAGCTGGGCACTCATCTGCAGCCTCAGAAGCAGAAGTGAGCGAGCAGCCTGCCTGATTCTCTTTACATGCCATCTCTTATGCCTCATCTCTATAGAAAACATTTTCTCCTCCCTCTTCACCTCTCTCCCACCCCAGTATTACCCCTTGGGGAGCCCCATTCAACTTCATGGGGACAGAGAACAGTTGTATTTCCTAACCAGCATACCACCAAGCCTAACGTGGAACACATTATTCTCAATAAAGGTTGATTGGATGCAGTGATAGATGGACAGAAAGATGGATCGACAGACTGATAGATGATAGATGCATGGGTAAATGAAAGAACTGAGCAAGCCAAGATGCTGTGGCTATTCTCTAAAAGAACTCATCTTCTGACAGCCTCAAGCTGGGCTCTAAATCTCCAGAGAGATATGACAGAGAGTGTCAACAGGGACAGCAAATGTCCCTATGGTCTCCCCCCCCCAACCTCCACTAAAATAGACATGGTGAACCAGCCATAGCATTCTTTCCCACAGACTTGAAAACTACCCTCTATATTTTCCTCAGCAGTGTGCCAAGCAAATACAATCAGGCATCAAACAAGGCAGAACCAACTTTCTGGCCCAGAGTTAGACTGTGAACTATGGAGATGTGATAGGCCATTGTTGACATTCTGGCTCCACCACTTTCTTACTAGGAGAACTTGGAAAAGTACTGAAACTAAAATAGTAGCCCACTAGGCATTTGCCTTTCCTCTCTCCTTACAGTATGAAAGCAGGAGTCGATTCATAGTTGTACTGTGCTAATAAGGAAATTTAGTGAGTCCCTGACATAGTAAGTGGTCCATCCATGTTAGTGGTTTGTATCCAGACACTATTTATAGATTATCAGATCCCTCATTTTTGCAGGACCCCTTGGTCATCGCTGTCAAATGCACTGTTCAGCTACATCTCTCGCAAAAAAAAAAAGACAATGTTGGGGTCTGACACTCACTGAATGGAAGAAGAGCCACCAGAGGAAGCTTCATATAGCTTGAGAAAGTCAGGCTTCTGATATAGCTAGTCTCTAGTCAGCCACTGCACATTACTGGGAAGCAGAACAGTAAAAAGAACATGTTGGGAGCCGGGTGCTAGTGGCTCACCTCTAGAATCCTAGCTACTCAGGAGGATGAGATCTGAGTATTGCAGTTCGAAGCCAGCCCATGCAGGAAAATCTATGAGACTCTTACCTCCAAAGAACCACCAAAAAGCCAGAAGTGCTAGGCACCAGTGTCTTACACCTGTAATCCTACCTACTTGGGAGGCTGAGATCTGAGGATAACAATTCAAAGCCAGCTTGGGCATTAAAGTCTGTAAGACTCTTTATCTCTAATTAACCACCAGAAAACAGAAGTGGCACTGTGGCTCAAGTGGTAGAGCACTAGCCTTGAACTGAAACGCTCAGGGACAGCACCCAGGCCCAGAGTTCAAGGCCCACAACTGACAAAAAAAAAATAATGCAGAAGTGGAGCATCTAGGCTCTGAGTTCAAGCCCCAAGGTGCATTCTGTCTCTGTCTCTGTCTCTGTCTCTGTCTCTGTCTCTGTCTCTGTCTCTGTCTCTCTATCTCTCTGTCTCTCTGTCTCTGTCTCTCTCTTTCTCTCTCTCTCTCTCTCTCTCTCTCTCTCTCTCTCTCTCTCTCTCTCTCTCTCTCTCACACACACACACACACACACACACACACACACACACATTTACTAGCACACAGGGAAGTCACCTGTTCCATAGATATTAGATGTTTTTCCTGTGAGATAAAGCCATAGGATGATGATGTTAACTGTGTGTATTTTCTCTCTTCCTCCATGAACCTGTCCTAACTACTGAAAATAAATACTCCCCATTCTGAGCATCTACCTATCTCTATTACCATTGTGTGCTGAGCACCTGGAAAGTAATCCACATCACAGTCCCTTGTGGTGATAACAAACAGATTACACTAAATGCAAGCCCAAAGAATTATTCTAAGTCACACACCTACACACACACACACACACACACACACACACACACACACACACACAGAGTTATTTGATCTTTGTAACTCTCCAGAAGTAGGTGATACAAAAATCCCATTTTACAGATGAAAATCTGATATGCAGGTATCAATCAATAAATCAATCAAGTGATGTCTTCCAAACCAACACTCTGAGTGATGGAGTAAGTACATGAAGCAGTAAGACTTTCCTCCTTATTTGGCTTCTCACTGCTGACCCCAGCAGAGAAGCACAAGGACTGTGCTGTCCTGAGCACAGGGGCAGGGTGGTACCAGGCTTCACACACACACACAAAAAGGCCTCTGCTCTAGACTGTACTTGAACCCCAGCTCTATTTAGTTTTATGATGCCTCCACTGCAGATGCATAACAGGAGAGCAACAAGCACACCTCCTCAGAGGGTTGTTTAGGAGAACTAAATAGATCACTGTACACATTTAGAATGGGCTCTGACCCTCCATGAGCACTCCGCAGGCCTTTCTTGCCACTGTGAACAGGAGCTCTGTCTTACTCTTCTCTGCCTTTCCTGGACCTCATCCACAGTCAATGCTTTTGTATTTAATTTGGTCAGTTTCACTGACTGGGCTTAAGAACATGAATCTAGGGGTCCAATAGACCATGCCCAGACCCATCTCAACCACTGATGGAGTTGACCTAACTCCTTAGTCTCCATTTTTCTCAGTTTATAAAATAGGAATCATGCTGACTGCCCTGTGAAATCTTCAAAGCTGTTGTGCCACTCCATGATGAAGGAAATCATCATGACTTTAGTCTTGGTGACCATACTACCTGAGGGACTCTGAAGTCCTCTGCTCAAGGTCACTTTACCTTCTGAAAACGCAGAGGGACAGTTCTCTCCACACACATCTCTAGGCATTCACACAGAGTGAGACCAAAGGAGGATATTCTTAGGAGAGGGTCACATAGGCACAATAGCTATGTGCATCTGACCATATAAAATAATACTTATCAAAATGAACTCCAGGAAGTGGAAACAAGGAGTGTGTTCTTTTCTTTGTTGCTGTTTTCGTTTTCTTTTTTCTTATTTGTTGGTTTGTTTGTCTTTAGAAGGGTCAGAGGGCACAGAAATGGTGGAACAAAGGGTGAACAAATGCAGCTGTGATATTCACTAGACCCTATGTTGAAAATAAACTATACAATTTTGTGGGTGGCGAGGGGAGGGAAAAACTGGGAGAGAGTGAAAGAAGGGGTGACACTGTCCAAAATAAAATGTACTCTGTTTTTGTAACCTTAACCCCTCAGTACATCAACATTACAATAACATTAAAAAAGCACCGTTCATAAAATTTTTGCTAAGCCAAATAATACTATCATAAAGCATGCTGTAGAGAGACCTTCCTCCTCTCAAACTGGGAGAAAGTGTGGTTTTGTGTCTGCTGGGAGACAGAGCGTAAGTTGTAGCTAGGCATGACTCTGTTCCTAGAGATAAAGGAATTTTGTCTGCCATGAAAAAAAAATCCAGTTAGGCAGAAAACTTTGTGACAGACTAAACAATATTACGAAAGAGGCACATTTTTTAAAGTTTTTTTCATGAAATATGCTCAGTTTTATTTTTTGATTTCTCGCTTGGTGCTGGTTTACCTTATTTTTTTATTATTTTAAAAATATTTTAATTGGGGCTGGGAAGGTGGCTCAGTGGTAGAGCGCTTGCCTCGCATGCATGGGGCCCTGGGTTCAATTCCTCAGCACCACATAAGCAGAAAAAGCCGGAAGTGGTGCTGTGGCTCCAGTGGTGGAGCCACTTTAAGTAGTTGTACAACGGAGTTGCCATTCACCGAAGCAGTTTATGAATACAGTGCATCTTCATCCATGTCTCCCCTTTCCACATTCTCACCCACTCCTCCCAACTTCCCCTTCCTTCCCTTGCTTAGCTTAGGTTATACAGTGATTTGTTTTTGCCATTGAACAAAGCAGCTTATGTGTACAAGGCCTCTTGATCTGTGTCACCAGTTCAACATCTTCACCCCCTCCTACCCACCCCTTCCCTCATATTTCTCAATGATGAATTCTTGCCTGCTCCCCAGTTACCTCTTCATTCTTCTACTCCGTGCCCCTTGGCTCCACCCTACCCCTTTTCTGGTACTTATTTCACTGTGCCTTGACTTGGTCTTTTTAATACATCTAGTAAGTACTAGCTTGATCACCCATATGATGTATTTTAGTTTTCTCAGATCCATGCGGGACATTCATAAAGGATTGGAGACCTAGAAATAGAACAGCTTCCAGCATATAAAAAGTGTTCAGTGAAGCCAGGCACCAGTGGCTCATACCTGGAATCCTTTCAACTCAGGAGGCTGAGATCAGAGGATCACGGTTTGAACCCAGCCCGGACAGGAAAGTCCGTGAGACTCTTATCTTCAATAAAGCACCAGAAAACTGGAAGTGGTGCTGTGGCTCAATAGTAGAGCGCTCACCTTGAGCTGAAGAGCTGAAGGACAGTGCCCAGATCCAGAGTTCAAGCCCCATGACTGACAAAAAAAAAAGTGTTCAGTGAATTCCATAATCATTGTGATTCGCCGCTCCCTACATTCCCCATGGAAATTCCCATGCTGTCTTATTTCACCTTGAACTCAAGGACTCCAGGGCCCACAAGCTTGTTCTTGTCTGTTCCCTCAACCTACTGTAGGTAACCCATGATCTGACTTCTCCTGACTTCTCCCAACAAACACTGCTTTGTCTCCTCCCCATCAGATACATCTGGGCTTGTTGAGACACGTGCTTCCCAATATGTTTCCCCATATGGGTAATAATTGCCAAAAGATGCTAACTCATGACCGCCATTCCACCTTACCTTGTTCCTGACCTTTTGCTTCTTAACCCTTAAAGTAGAATAATAATATGTACCCTACAGACTTATCACTATACACAGAGAAAATTGCATCAATTTTTTCTGCCTAACAAACCATTCTCAAACACACTGATTTATAGCAGCTACCTATGATAAATTCACAATTCTATGGGTTGACAATCTGAGTTAGGCCTCCGCGAAGCAGTTCTTTTGTTAGGCTTAGCTAGGCACTCAGGGCTTCAGCTCATGTCTCATATAACAAAATTTCCAGCTCACTCAAATAGTCAAGGCAAATCAGATTCAAAGGACATGCACTGCCTACTGCTAATATGGAGGTACTTCAAATTTTTCTGGCAATTTTTGCATTCTAGCATAGGTAATAAATAAAACATATGATTAGATAGAAACTAACTGAATACATTTGATCAACATTGTAATGCAGAAATTACTGTGGGGGCCTTTTTTATGAGATGAGAAGACGTGTTGAGGCTTTATTGTATGCCCAGCACTATGCAGGAAAAAGATAGATGGATGAATGGATGGATGGATGGATGAATGAATAGATTCACTAAGGTAGGCCAAATCAAGAAGTCAATTTGGCAAAAGCTCATTTTATATTTTGAGGCAAAGATAAAGTGTCTGTGGACATCAGAGGTGGAAACAAAACTTTCTATGAATATGTAGGAGCTAATTAACATAACATGAGAAACATGGAAAAATTTCTGATACACACATACACACACACACACACACACACACACACACACACACCAGTAGGTAAGCAATATAATTAGAAGGAAATGCATAAACCCAAGGGGAAATACAGCATTCCCCCTGGAAGTTTCAAAGGCAGGTTTGAGACAAGATTTTAGGAGATAAAATCCCTTACCAATGGCTAGAATCAGTAAGCATGAGGTCCCAAACTTGACATGCTGGAGAAGGAAATATTTCTGTCCGTGGAACTGTAGTTAGTTTCTCTTTGAGCCCTAACATAAATAATTTTCATTCTGCCACATCTTCAGCTAGTAGTGGGATGGGCTTGAACTCAGGGCCTGGGCACTATCCCTGAGCTTTTGTGCTCAAGGCTAACACTAAACCACTTGAGCCACAGCTCTACTTCCAACTTTTAGTGGTTAACTGAAGATAGGAGTCCCATGGATTTTCACGCCCAGGCTGGCTTTGAACCATGATCCTCAGATCTCAGCCTCCTAACTAGCTAGGATTACAGGTGTCCAATACAGGTGGCAATATCTTTTTTCTACTTTTTATAAAGCTCATTTAAAAATGCATTCAGTCATTAAAATCAGCTATCTGACTTTAGTATCTAAATTTAGTCAAAGAAATGTGATATCTAATATTTTTAAGTAATGTGACAAACACATGAAAAAGTACTGGGCTCTTCTCCCATATGTCTTCCCTTTGTTCTTTCTTCTTTGTCCATTCAACAAAAACTTAGTGATAATTAAGTATCAGGCAGTCTGCTGGCCCCGTGATATAAAATCAAACAGGGCACAATTATCTCCCATTATTGGAGGGGAGAGGACATTAGCATGAAACACAGACAGTTACTGTACAGTGTGAGAACTCTGCTGAGACATGTCCAGAGTACAGTGGGGAAATGGAGAAAAAGCATTCAAATCTATGTGCTACATCACAAAAGCCTTCTCAGAGAAACAACATCTACAGGATGAAGGTGATTTTAAGAAGAAATTTGCCAAGCCAACAAAAATAGGGGATTTGGGTCCCATGCAGGTCTCCACAAATGTAGCATTGAATAAGCACTTGCAGAAACATAGGTCATTCACTATGATTCTCACACCTGTAATCCTAACTCAGGAGACTGAGACCTGAGGATCGCAGTTGGAAGCCAGCCCAGGCTGAGAAGTCTGTAAGACTCTTAACTCCAATTAACCAGAAGAAAAAAAAAAGGAGTAGAGGTATGACTCAAGAGAGTGCCAACCTTAAGCAGAGAAAAAAAAGTACCTAGTCCCTAAGTTCAAGCCTCAGTATCAACACACACACACACACACACACACACACACACACACACACACACACACACACACACACACACACACACACACACACACACACACACACACACACACACACACACACACACACACACACACACACTGAGGAAAACTAAACTAAAGAAATACCCAGAAGTCAGATCATGAAATATGTGGTGTACAAAGCTGGCCCTGGACTCTAACTTAAAGCTGGAAAAGCTCCGAAAGGTTGTAAGCAAGTGATGCCAATGTCCACTTTGCTTTTGGAAAAGTAACTCCATTGTGGTATAGATGACAGCTATTCGAAAGATGACTGAAGGCAGAAAGACCACCTATAAAAATATTAACTTAAGCTAGGTACCAATGGCTCATGCCTGTAATCCTAGCTACTAAGGAGGCTGAGATCTGATAATTATGGTTTAAAGCCAGCCCAGGTAGAAAAGTCCCCATAAGACTCTTTTCTACAATTAACCATTCCAAAATGAAAAGTGGTGCTATGGCTCAAGTGGTAGAGCGCTAGCCTTGAGCACAAATTGGCTCAGGGACAGCACCCAAGCTGAGTTCAAGCCCCACAATAAAAAATTAAAAATGTATGAAGTTACACTTGGTCAAAAAACAAAGTGATGAAGGCCTAACAGACCAAGACAATGGCCATAGAACATAGGGCCAAGAGTTTTTAGACTTTGGATGGAAGCATGTTCTTGTGAATGAAATATTCCAGCAAATAACGTCTTGCAGTAATCAGTGATACCCAGGCTTTCTTTTGCATGTCTTTTTTTTAAATTGTTATTATCTTTAGGTAGTTGCACAAAGGAGTTGCCATTTACCAATGCCGTTTATAGATACAATCTGATGCTGTTCACTTTCTGTAAGTATCTGCTTTGAGGAAAGTGGGTCATTAGCAACTTCTATGGTCAGATGCCATGCTTTCTTGCTTCAGCAAATCACTTTCTAGATAGATTCCTTCAATTAAATCACTTGTTCTCTCTGAGCCTCAGTGTCCTATATCATAAAGCTTACTTCTTAACTCTGCGTAATGATTAAGTAATATATTAGTGCTAAGCCAGATAAGTGGTGAAAAAATGAAGCAAGTCATCCTATAAGGCATCATGTTAGAAACATTTTCATTGCAAATGACAGAAATCCAGACTGACTCAAGCTGGAAAAAGTATGCCTTGGAAAGTGAACAGATCTGGCTTCAAACACTGCTTGGTTTGGGTTCAAATAATGTTACCACATCCCAATTTGGGCTCTACTTCTCCCACAATGGCCCCATCTCAGGCTCACATTGTAGTCTTCCTTCCTCTCCTAGAATCCTACCACCCATTGCTGTCTCTTCCAGTAGAGGCTTCCATAAGCCTGAGACCAACCTCCCTCTAAACTGGAATATACACCTGCTCCTAGGACCAGAAAATAAAATTCATATCTGATGCCCATGATAATGGAGGAGGAAGTATCATTCTCCAAAGGCAAAAGTAGGGTACTAGAATTTAAAAAAATATGCTGAGTGAAAGGCACGGGTGACCCATATCCACCCTGCCACAGTCAGAGAACCACTCAAAGGCCTCTTGTCTCTCAAGAGCTGTAAGAAGAGTCACTGACCTTCGCTGTTGTTTCCAGCATTCTGAGATGAGCACTAAAAATGGTCCTTTTTTCCAGTTTGTGTCCTAATCATAAAATGGTTATTGTTGTCAAGCTTTGGAGTGGTCCTCAAGATCCACTTGTAATGTGTACACCTATTCAGGGACCATCAAAATTCTGCAGAACCAATTTCAGAAGCATTTCCAAAGGTAACACAAGGCAAGGGACAAGATCTAGCAATGAAGAGGGGCTGGGGGTGGGGGGAATGGGCAGAAGTCAGATAAAAAGAAACTGGCAGCAATCAATAGTAATTGTATTCTAAGAGGTATCCAGTTCCCTGGGGGCTTCCTCATCTCTGCACGATTTAAATCAGTTCACTAATATTTTACACCCAGACACCTTGTGCATAGACCCTGGGCATCAGTTAACAATGTATACTCAGTTCAGGATGTGTCCCCAGACAGGGAAGCACACAAAACCCACAGTTACGTGGCCATCTACAAGTGAGCTCCTTTGGTTTCTCTGAGGCAAGGAGAGTACTTTATCATTCACACACAGGAGGCCCCCTAGAAAACAAAAATCTCAGTCTTTCCTGTGAGTTTGCTCCTGGCTACATCCAGAGTTCCTTCCTCTGTTAGAGAGCAAGCTGCTGCACGGAGGTGGAATCCATATTGTTTTCATCCTCATGCCAACTCTCCACGCCCAGCCTGACCTGCAACCAGGTCTTTCATAACTATGTGCTGAGTCAAAGGCTTCTCTTTTCAAGGCACTGGTAAATTTTTAAAAATATCTAAAAGACAGCTTTGTCCTTAAAAGTCTTATAGCCTTGTGGGGTAGAAAATGAATACGTAGCTGATTCAAAATCAGACAAGGCTAATTCTGAGTAGCACCTTCAACATCCATGGTCCTTTTCCTGTTTACAAAGCACTAAATCACATCCATCGTCTTCTGTGATTCTCGGGAACCCTTCCCCCTCCCCAGCAATGATGATAGCATAGCTTGTTTGCTAACTTCATTTCATAGACACGAGATTAATTACATGGGATGAAAATGACAGCGGCACTCAGCTAAAGTCCCGTATTAGTGACAAACTGAACTGCATCCTCTATCTCTTTTCCCTGAGGGAAGAGGAGGGAATGGAAGAGAAGGAAAGGAAAGGGAAAAGAAAAGAGAAACCATAGAAGGGAAGGGAAGGGAAGGCATCTGGGCTCTTCCCAGGACACCTGTGCCATCGCTGCCTAAGATTGAATGCATGAATGCCAACTACAAACACTGAAGATGGTGACATGGGCCAGGTATCAGTGGTTCATACTTCTAATTCTGGTTACTCTCAAAAGACTGAGACTGGAAAGATAAAGTTCCGAGCCAACACAGGGCCAAATAAAGTTTAAAAGACTCCATCTCAACAGGAAAAAAAAAAGTATGGGCATTGTGATTTGTGCCTGCCATCCCAGCTATGACAGGAAATGCAAGCAATAAGATTATGGTCCAGACCCTGTCTCAAAAACAACTAGATCAAAAATAGCTGAAATTGTTCACGTGATAGAGCACCTGTCTAGGAAGCATAAATCCTTGAGTTCAAATCCCAAAGCCATATAAAGAAGAAAAAAAGATGGTGAAATAAGATTTTTCTAAATATCAACCTGTATTATTGAACGTACCTTCCCAGTCATCGCTACACCAAATTTGTGTAACTATTTATAGATGAAAGAACATCAATGCCTGTAAAATAAGTCAGCAACTAAGCTAGAACTAAAATCTTAAACTCCTAAGTTTCCGTGTTTCCTTTTGCCTTATCTCTGGCCTAAATTATTATTAGTCACAGGATCCTTAAATGACAGGAATAGAAGAAACTCTTCTATGTCCTGCAGACAGCCCTTTGTCCTCCTCTCTAAACACTGCCAGTGAGAACATACTATTTCCAACAGGGAACACAGGCCACCCACTCTGAGAAATCCTCATCATCAGTCTTTATGTCATTAACAAACAGAGCTGTGACTCCTTGTCATGTCCATTCATCATGCTGCACTGGCTCAATTGCACTCAGTTTATGTTTATTGAGTACCTGCCATGTGCCAAGGACTCCATAGATGGGGACCATTATTATGCTTTTTTTTTTTGCAAACCAAGAACTTGTCTTTAAATATTACAAAATGTATCCCCAAGGCCATAGGTAAGAAGAGGCAGGACCAGTCTTCCAGTTTCCAAATAAATGCTACCTGTGGTTTACATTCCAAGTCACACAATAAAAAGGTATCCTTACCTCTGAACAGAACAGAGAAGAGCAGTTTTGCCAACACAGTTCCCTGTATACCACTATTCTGTTTGACAAGTCAGTCAGTGTTCAGGAGCTCCCAATGTGGTGTCTGAGGTTAATTAATAATATGTAAAAGTTTATCGTTTATACAGCATAATCTCATAAACATTTATTAGTATGCTAATAGAGAGAAATGGGCATGTGAGCATAAAATCAGATGGGGGTCTGATGTGACACAGCAAAAGAGCTGTCAGAAGATCCATGCTCTTCTCTCTAGCCAGTCAGATGACGATAGGCCTGATCTCTTCCAGGTTAGCTTCCTGGTCTTGGGATACCATGACAAGGTGGGTGGGGATAGGACTTAGGATCTAGAAGTCTGAGTTATAGTCCTGCCTTAAACAAGGAAAGGAATTAGTGTTTCTTGCAACCCAATCTGCCCCAGTGTTTTGTTTGTCGTCTTTCCAGTGGCGGTCCCCATTAGCTCTACCAACCTGGGTGAACATGGACAATTGCCTGGTCCCTAACATATTTTAAAATAAATGTATTGCATTATATGAAGTGAAGGAAATCACTCTCCTTTTCTGGACTTCAATTTTCTCATTCTATATCTAAGGCTCTTCATCTCTTGCTCTCTTCCAAACAGATCAAGTCATAACATAAAATTTAAGTCCTCTATCCTAGTTTCTTGAAGTCTTATGCATGACAGCTTAGTGCAAGACAGTTGCTGCAAAAGACAGATGGCCAGGATTCCCAACATACTACTGGCTCCAATGGCCAAGAGACAGAGCCCCGGATGCTCGTCTGTTACAGGCAGTATCCAAGGGCAGTCACTGAACTACACTTCAGTCAACTTAATTTCCTCATTGAAAATGACTAAGGGGGTGCCCTTAGTTCATACTTGTAATCATAGCTACTCGGGAAGCTGAGATCTGAGGATCATGGTTTGAAGCTAGACTAGGCCGAAAAGCCCATGAGACTCTTATCGATCAACCAGTTAAAATAAAAACAAAACAGGAAATAACAGGTGTGGCTTAACTGATAGAATGCCAGCCTTGAAAGAGAAAGCTAGGAAAGAGCATGCAGCCTTGGAATCAAGCCTCATTACCAACACAAAAAGAAGAAGAAAACAAAATGTGGGGTTAAGGAGCTCCTCTGAGGAGTTATTTTGAAGTATTTAGAAACACAAATTCTTCTCTTTGCCCAGCTATTTATTGAGTATCAACTATAATCAAATTCTCATACAAATATGTTTAAAGACCCAGTTCCTGCGCGTAAGATTCTCATAATATGTGTGGTAGAAAGTGAAGGGTAAAAAGTAATCCTTAAACAAATGAAGTTATAAAGTTCTCTAGGAGGAAAAAAAAGCAATTAATTTCATTTGGATGGGATTTTTCACAGAATGCTTCATTAAAGAGAAGGATTACATTTTTAACTTGGCCATGAAAAATGAGCAGACAATTTCGCAGCTTGCTTCTTTTTTGCACAACATTATGTCTGTAACGCATGTAGATCTTGTTTATTTTAACTACTAACTGTAATATTTCATTTTATTAAACCACAGCTTATTTTTATTTGCCTACTAAGGGACAAATGATTTGTTACCCATTTTGTTTGTTTGTTTGTTGTTCTGTGTTGATACTGGGGATTGAACTCAGGGCCTAGGCATTGTATCTTAGATTTTTTTTTTTTCCTCAAGGCTTCTAGTCTTACTTAAGCCACAGCTCTACTTTTAGCATTTTGGTGGTTAACTGTAGGTATGCAACTCGTGGAGTTTCCTCCCTAAGCTGGCTTCAAACCACAATCATCAGATCTCAGACTCCTGAATAACTAGGCTTGAAGGGGTGAGGCACCGGCACCCAGCTTGTATGGGGGTATGTTTAAGTACAGTAAAGATGCATTAGGAGGATTACAAGCGAGTTTACCTCAAACTCCTCTCTGGGGTTTGCCCTCACGAAAATCAACATCTCTCCAAGTCTAATGATGGCTTCAGGAGTCCTGGTCCATGTTTTGGGTGCTGTGCTGGATGGAAGTTTGGGATCATTCCTAGTGAATCCTGTTACATTAGAAGACCTACCGCAGGCTGAGAAATGAGGACACAGCCCTACAGGCAGGAGAACATGGACAGAAACACAGTCGTGAAAACATAGTCATGTAGGAGTGAATAGGACTGGAGTGAAGAATCTGGGGGAGGGGATGAATGGGAGAGGCACATGAGAACCAGAACCTCCATTCCGAAACATCTAGATTGCATTCTATTTAAGGCCTGCAGGCCTTGAGCATCCCTGGGGCCATTCCCTCGGATCTGAATACCACAGAAAGCATGCTCATTTCTTTCTGACCCCTTCCTCCTCCTCATGGATCTCCTGACCTCTAGCTAGAAGCTGCGATTCTAAGCTGGAGAGCCAGGCAGTCCGGAGGTCAGGCAGGGCAGCCCTCCATGGCAGCTCTTAGAGATGAGTCAGCTCTGAGCTGCTAACGTGGAAAAGGCACACACAGGTGTGAGAATGGAGGCGCTCTGAGCCAGCACCGCCCTAAACTCGATGAGAGTTCAAACAATCCCCAGAGCCAGCGAGAAGAAAATTGTCTCATAAAACTTCCCATTGATTTTAGTTGGATCCTTATAAATTCCCATGGGGCTAGATTGCTTTTAGCATGATTAATATCCCTGCCTTCCCCAGGCACGTTTGCGTTCTCTCTCTCTCTCGCTCTCTCTCTCTCTCTCTTTCCACCCCCCTTCCTGGCCTCCCTCTCCCGCTTTCTGACATGTATGCACATCCACCCTACACCTTCACGCTGTCTGTCATACACTTGGCCATCTTCTCCAGCAGGGACATGCACACACACACATACACACACACACACACAAGTGTGATTTTCCGTGTGTGTGTGCTACTCACACTCCCTAAGCACAGGGTTAACTGTTTCCCTCTTCAGGAAACTTTGGGTCTGTTTCCTTTTGTAATGTGTTTTTCACACTTATCTCAAACCTGGCAAGGCTTTGCCTCATGACCAAAATTTTCCCTTGAAAACACCCAGAGTTCACATAACCCAGAGCTCAGGCCCTGCATCAATCACAAGCCTGATGATTGGTGGGTCAGGTCCGTGAACCAAAACAAGCCACTCAGCAGCTTGTTTTCCCCACACAGCTGGGGCTTCCCAGGATTCAGGAGAGACACCTTAGGTAAGCACCCCCCCCCAGGGAAGGGGGCTCTGTAGCCAGAGCCATGGGGGTGGGGGGCTTCTCAATGTCAGAGAAATAAGCCCAGCTCTTCTCCTTTGTTTGAAGGAAGAAGAAGAAGAAAGAAGAGCAGTCTTTCCCAGAAGATTTCCTGCAGGGTGGGGAGATCAGTGTGCAATAAAGAGGGACACATCCATACTCATGGCTTAGCACAGACATTAGCTCAGCTCTCCTGCCACCCAGAAAACCCATTTCTCACTCAATGACTACTCACTGCCATGGAGCCTGGGCTGTCCTTCCTCAAGCTTCCCCTCACGGAGGTGTTTCCCTCCACTCCTCCAACTCTCAGTCTCCTCATTAGCCAAAAATGACAGATCTCAACTGGGAAGAAAGAACTTGCAAGAAAGCAAAGCTATCCAAAAGTAACCTGGGAACTCTTGGCCAGTGGCTGGGGAGAAGGGGGGGCACCTGCTCCACTAATTTTGCACAGTGGTTTCCTGTGTCTCTTAGCTCACTGGGAGCTTTGAAACCATTTCCATGCCAGGTCTTTGCTGACCACCCTGATGGCATTAGCTGCTACCTACAGATGTCCAACAGCTCATCATAGATGCCTGCTGCCTTGGCTAGTCTTCCCACGTGCATATTCTTTCTTCTCAGATAGAGCCCGGGGTATTGAAAAGTACAAACTTGGTCTCATTTTTCCATCTGCCTTGAAACTCCTAGCACAGTGGTAGGCATATTGTTAAGTGCTTAATCAATTGTTTGATTTAGTAGATGCTTTGTGAAGGAGGTTTGTACATCACCCTCTCTCTCTCTCTCTCTCTCTCTCTCTCTCTCTCTCTCTCTCTCTCTCTCTCTCTCTCTCTCTCTCTCTCTCTCTCTCTCTCTCTCTCTCTCTCTCTCTCTCTCTCTGGCTGAAAACCCTTTGTGAGTACAGCCATATCAGGCTCCTCCCCATCACTGTAGCTCAAACTCAAACACGGTGACACAGTGGGCATTTGGGGTGTCGCTGCTGTACCCCACACAGAATGCCATGACCCATCTTCAGGCCTTTGATATACTGTCTCTTTCACATGACAATGTGGTCAAGAGCCGACGCAGTGGACATCAGCTGGTAGAGGTGACTTCTGCTTAATGAGTCAGTATCTCATTTCTAATAGAGTGGTATGAACATTCTGTACATAGAGAATAGTTGTGAAGTTGGATGATTTGTTGCATACATATCTGTTCAGATGCAGTGGCTGAGATAGTAATCTAACAATAACAACATTCCATGCAGCAGGAACTCCTCATTAACCTAGCAGTCCTTGTAATTATTTCATTGTTATTATTTCTATATAATCACTTTTTGTCTTCCCCATGGGCTACAGAAGTTCCAGACATACAATGGGCATTTAGGAAATGGCTTTTGCACCGTCAGCGAACACATGAGTCTATTGTTATAGTAAGACCATGTTCCTATCAGCCTCTAATTCATCTAGAGGCTTCCATGTTCAGACTCAATTGATCCTCACAGCTAAGCCACAGGCAGGTCCTAGCATTATCTCCACTGTACAGACAAGGACAGTGAGGTAGACAGCTGACAGAACCCTTGCTCAGAACCACTTGTCCAGAGTTCATCCTTATACTCTCCACACCTTCCTGCCTCTCAGTACAGAAAAACAGATCAGATTCTAGAAATGCACAGTGAACAATCTTGCCATGATTAGGAGAGAATAGACCACCACTTGGACAATTGCAGCTACTCCTAGATCACCGGTTAGGCCTTCCTTCTACCTTCTCCTACCAATAACACAAAGTAATCAAGTGATGGTCTCAAATGACAGGCCCAATCTAAGTTAACTGGTCACTTCCCTGCTTGAACACCTCTTATCCCCACTCCTATAAGTCTCTGTTGACTTAAATGTCCTTCATACCTTTTTTACTGCTATCTATAACAAGAAATAATTTTCTGCTGGATGTTGGTGGCTCACGCCTGTAATCCTAGCTATTCAGGAGGCTGAGATCTGAGGATTGTAGCTCAAAGCCAGTCTGGGAAGAAAAGTCCATGAGACTCTTACCTCCAATTAACTACCCCAAAAAAGCTAGAAGTGGAACTGTGGCTCAAAGTGATAGAGCACTAGCCTTGAACAAGAAAAAGCTCAGGAACAGTGCCTAGGCCCTCAGTTCAAGCCCACAACCTACCTAAAAAAATTCCATGGAAACTGAGAACTTACTAGTGCATATACATAGATCTGAAACAAATAGTTTAGTTCCTGCCCTTTTTGCAGAAATGGACCTCATGTTGGTTTTCTTCTATTTGCCCTTTCAGATATGCTTTTTTTTCTGTCCACCCTGCCCTGCTCTATCTTCAGTCTATCTTAGCTACCTAGGAACTTCATGCCCCTGGACAAGTTACCTAATCTCTCTAACCCTCAAATTTCCTCCCTGGTAACAACTGGAATCACAATCACATCTATCTTATGAAGAACCAAAGGTATCACACAACTTCTTAGAGTATGCCGAGGCTCAGCTAACCATTCTCTGAGAAGTGTTGGCCATTAGTAGTGCCATTATGAGGAGAAATAACAGCAATTGTGCTTCAATTCCCATGAAAGTACCTCAGTGTCTGGTTCTACCTCAGTGACAAAACGTACAGATGTAGCCCGCATGTCCACAATCTGTAGCTACATTAGTAAAATGACTATTTTAGAAATAAAGCCACCAGGCATGCCTGAAGCAATTTTTTAAAATAAATTCTGGTTGATAGCCCTACAGATCTCAGTTGTTCCAAACTTTGTACTGTAAGTCAACTTTTCAGTTAAAGAGCAGTGGCATCGGTGCTGGTGTTGTATCATGTCTAGGAGTCACAAACTTCAGCGTGGTCACTCCTGACGATGTGTCACCCCTGCGGTGTGGATCTGTGGATGGGAAGGGAGGCAGCTTTGCCTCCTGTTTGGAATGGGGCCTTTGGCATTAGCTCAAGCAGTGGCTTTGGCTTTTTATTCCCTAGAATGCAAGATTAGTCCTGAAACACAGGCACCCAGGTTAACAGCCAAGTCCTGGAAGGTACCAAGGGAGTCTATTAGGAGAAAAGGGAAAATCCCAGGTCATAAGTCACAGGGACGGCAGTTTAATTATAAAATGTGTGAAGCTGAGTTTTTAAATGTGAAAGGTCACACTGGCTATTTCCTCAGACCTTTGGAAAGTGTTAACTAGTTATCATTATATGGAATTTATGAATGTAACAAGCCCAGGGCTAGTTATTATTTCCTAGGCTCCCCCAACAATTCCCAGTTACATGGAGCTGGTGCTTACCATCTAGAGATTCCCAATGCAGACAGCATGCAGAAGCTTTGGGTGCCAAACACTTTCATGAATAGTCTGACAACCAAAACTCAGGGCCTGGGCACTGTTTCTAAGCTTTTTTTGGCTCAAGGCTAGCACTCTATCACTTGAGCCACAGCTCCACTTCTGGCTTTTTGGTAGTTAATTAGAGGCTCACAGACTTTTCTACCCTGGATGGCTTTGAACTGAGATCCTCAGATCTCAGCCTCTTGAGTAGCTAGGATTATAGGCGTGAGCTACTGGTGCCCAGCCTCCCTTTCCACTTATAAAAGTTTGATTTTCTTGATGATTTTAAATTTTTTTCCTGATAGGCCAGGTGTGGTGATGCAAGGCCTATAATTCTGGAACTCAGAGACTGAGTAACACAAAGAGATCAAGTTCAAGGCCAACTTGGAAAACATAGCAAAGAAACAAAAAGAAACTAGAGACCTCCATCCCAACCAAAAACTAACCTATCCAATTACAATAGTGAGGATGGCATTATAATCCCAGCTGCTGTTCATTCTTTCTCTCCACCTATCACCCTGTGACATTACAGGAAAGGACCGATAAAGGTTGACAATGATTGACTGCCTATATTCCAACTTGAATCCCACAAATAGGCTCAGGCAGGGCAGCATGCAGAAAGGGATTTTGTCCCAAAGATGAGAACCTATAGATCTCTACCCTCACCCAGTAACAATCCAGTACAGGAAAAACAAGTAATTCCAATTTTGAGTTTGCCAGAAGACTGAGCAGCCTCAGTCTGCCACATGGGGAGAGCTGACCCTGATGATATGCTGGTCAATGTTTCACAATCATCTTCCCTGGAGAAAGAAAACTCTGCTGTGTGGCTCTCCCAGGTTCAGTGATGTACATTCTCCCTGCTTATCCATTTCCAGCTGCCATCATGATGAGAGTTAGAAAGTGATATCCAGTAACAACATGCCACTACAAAACACTTCCAACCATTGTGACAGTCAGGGCAATCTCCTCAAGAGTATCTAGATAAATCATTAAAATTGATTTTAAAAAAAATAGTTCAGAAGTGATCAGTAAGGAAATTTAGTGACCCTGTTTTCAATATTTTTTTATTTCAAGTTGATATAATTCAACTTTTAACAACCAGTCACGAAATTGTTGCAATTCTTAACAGCTGAGTCTCCTGGCAGTTACAACCTATCCCAGTTTGACACTGGTTGGAACTGCACTAGGAAGAAGGGTTGACCAGTGCCCAGTGCAAGTGTGAGGATACCAGGTGGACATTCAAGAGGCCAGATGTGAGCTGAGAGCTTATTTCAAGCCATCTGGAGTGTCAAGAGGTAGAGGATTAAGCCAAACCAACATGTTCAGGGTCCTGAAAGCCAAAAGCGTAGGAGTTAAAGTCCTAACCGCAGACCCGAGGGCCAGACACATACTCTGCAGCTGAATTGTAGCCAGTTGTTGGGACAAAGGGAGAACCCATCAGAAGCCAGTCTGGAGTGTTTTGGAAAGTACAATACACATCTGGGAGAGCTCACATTTAGTAGTAGTGAATAATGATCATTTTTCTGAGCACTTAACATGGATCCTGTACTTTCTCTCTCTTTTTTGGGGGGGAGGGGGCCAGTCATGGGGCCTAAACTCTGGGCCTAGGCACTGTCCCTCAGCTCTTCAGCTCAAGGCTAGTGCTCTACCACTTGAACCACAGCACCACTTCTGGCTTTTTCTGCTTACATAGTGCTGAGGAATCGAACCCAGGGCCTCATGCATGCAAGGCAAGCGCTCTACCACTGAGCTACTTCCCAGCCCCATCCTGTACTTTTTCACGTGCCTTGTTTGATGTGCCAGTCAGCTTTCCATCACTATAACAAAATAACCTAAGACAAAAGAATAGGTTTCTATTAGCTCACAGATTTGGAGGTTTTAGTGCATGATTTATTTGGGTGGGCCTGTTTTAAGGCAGCACATTGTAGCGGGGGCATGTGGCAGAACAAAACAGCTCACCTGATGGCCAAGAAGCATTAAGACAGAATTGTGGTCCTGCAATTCTCTCCAACATGATGCCCCATTGAATTAAAGACCTTCCACTAGGCCCTACCTCTTATAGATTCCACCAGTGCCCAACAGTATCATCCTGGGGGTTAATACATGAACCATTGAGGAACAATTTAAGTTCCAAACTACAGCCCATGCTTTATCTCACTACTGATAGTTTTCCTTTACAAATACAACAGAGAGCTTAACTCCACAGGAATCTGTGGTTATAACGGGTATACAGCACAAGTGTGTGTCTTGGTCTGGCTTAAAATTATATACAGAAGGCGAATAGCACATGAAGTGGCTGCTTGCAGGGGTGCACACCTGCCATCTCAGTCCTTTAGGAGATGGAGATTGGGAGAGTCACGATCAAGGACAGATCAAGGTCTGGTGTCAACCTATAAAGCTGGGCATGGTGGTACATCCCTATAAGATTAGCTACATGGGAGGCATAGGTAGGAGAATCTTGGGCCCAGATCAAAAAAGAGAAAGAGAGAGAGAGATAGAGAGACCCTACCTGAAAAATAACTGAAGCAAAGAAAGGGCTGGAACTGTGATTCAAGTGGTAGAGTACCTGCATAGCAAGCATAAGACCCTGAGTTCAGCCACAAAGTCAAGAATGAAAAAATATAAAAGCAAGACTTCAATGTAGAATAAGTACACAGTGTTCACATAGTTGGTGCAAAATAATATACACATTCTGAGGTCTCCCCTCAGATTGCCCATGCAGAAAGGGCAATGGGTGATCTTGCCTTCGGTAGAGCAGATGTACTCTGTGTACACTGGTAGGATATGCAAACATAGTCCTGCAACCTTGGAGCTCCAGCATTCTCACACCTGATTCCCTGTATTTCACCCTAGGAGCTGTTCTTGCTTTCTGATCTCCAGACTCCACACACAAAGGCTCCACCCATACCAATCCCAGACCCAGTCCCATATATTCCCATATCCTCATATCTTCTAAAAGGGGATTACCCAGCCTATGAATGCCTTCCAGAGGACCTAATACAGAGTCTGGTACAACAAATACATAGCTGAACTGAAAACCAAATATGAAAAATAGTTTCATATTTATTAGACCTCCTCATTGTATTATTCACTGTGTGGGACACAGGCCAACAGCCCTGCTCCCTTAGGAAGTGGCCTTCTGGCTCAAATAATACAGTTTTATATATTCCCAACAGGGAACCACAGTCACCTCATGGATGTCTTAGGCTGGTTAGAAGCTTTGTATGACTCTCAGGTTCTCTGCAGTTTTGTCTGAGTAGCTGCTGGTGCCTGTAAGGAACGAACAGGAAGGGCCATTATCCTATGCACAGTGCTTCCGGGAAGGGAATGATCAGGTCTCGCCACTGAGCTGGGAAATTTTCCATGAATTCATTTTCCTCTCACCCCCAGTGATGCTCTGCTTGCTAACACACGGATGAGGGGGACAAGTCTGTTTTCAATTAGGCTCCTCTTTAAAAAAAAAAAAAAGTGTTTTTAAATGGCCTGTAAAAATAATCCAATAAAAGCCTCGGAGGTGTGAGCTGTTGTCATCATCCTGTTTGGAAAAGTCACTCCGAATGCACCCAAAGGCAACGGAGTGAGGGCGTGACACCTCTAAAAAATAATAATAATTTGTGAACTGAACCTTCAGGATTAGTAGTTCCCTTTGTGCTCAGCTTTACTATGTCCTCAACCAAGGAAATCTGAGGTTTGGGATTGTTAGCCAGGTTGGATAACATTACCCGGTTTGGCTCTGCAGAAATCACACTTTTCATTTTTCCTTTAATCCTAAAGGTCACCAGGAAGGTTGGCCCAGACACAAATGATACTTTGTGGTCTTACTTTCAGACAATTAGCAACTCATAAATCTTGGTCAGACGGTAATGAGACTGTGAGGAATAATTGAATTCAGTCGGAGCCTGGTGGTGAGGGAGGGAGGGAGGGGAGAGCTATGGAAGGAGGAGAGAACTGCAGAGGGCAGGGGGAGGCTGAGGTCTAGATCCAGGAGGTCTCCTGTCCAGAGCTGTTCTGCTGATTCTTCTGTTGGTCCTTCTTGTATGCTGGCATTTTGAGGTTTGAATGGATAGGCTATTTAATGGATAAAGCCATTAAAGATGATGATGGCTCAACAGGAGCTGAGAACACAGAAAGGAAGATCTTAGGAAGAGCTCAGATCCAAAAGCAGCTAGGGGAACGCAGAGAAAGGCTAAAATTGCGATGGAGAGCTGGGAGCTAAGGTGCAGTGTTGCAGCTCAATTATCACTACATGGCCCTGGGAGACCCACTGAGTCTCTCAGGACTGGGAATGGGGGTGCCAGTCTCTTCCTAAGTTACAAAGTGGTCTTCAGGGTCCTTTGAAATAATACAAAGCAATAATACTACTGAAATGTTTAAAAGTCATAAAAAGAGACAATATTCTTAAGTATCTTAATTCAGTTTAATTAAGCAGTAATCACCTTGAGCACATCCCGTTGGCTATATATTCCACACATGCCTAGAATGTGTCTGTGTCTCGCCAGTTCCCTGCTTCCATCCAGGTCTTCCCACCAGGCTGATGGAAATTCACGAGTCTACCTTGCCGTGATGAATGCCCCTCCTGAATAAGCCCATCTCCACGTTAGCAGCTAGTCAGGACCCTTTAAAACACTTCATGTGACTCTTCTGACCTAAGCCATCCTGTGCTTCCCCACTTCTGATGAGTAACAACTGCACTTGGATACTCCCTTCCCTGAGCTTCCATGACTCCTCAGCCCTTAGCCCCTTGTTGCTCCTTACACCTGTAGGACACTCTCCTTCCCTTGGCCTGGATTGCCTTTTGCTCAGGTAAACATTGAGCTGACTGGCCACTCTCCTATTCACCCTGGCCTTGTTTCCCCTGACTATTCTCCTTAAGACTGCATAGTGTCTTGAGTCCAGCCTCGGGTAAAAGTTAAGAACACCCCCACCTCAACCCAGTAGAGGGGTGAACATCTGTGATTCATAGCTACTGGGAGGTATATATAGGAGCATCACAGGCTGTGGTCAGCCACAGGCAAAAATATGAGAACCTATATGAAAAATAACTAAAGCAAACAGGGCCGGGGCATGACTCAGGCGGTACAGCACCCACCTAGTGAATGTGAAGCCCTGAGTTGAAACCCCCAGCACTACCTTAAGAAGAACAACCTGCATTACCACCTTACTGACCGAATCATAATCCATCTCCACTAGAACCCATGCTCCGTGAGGTACATTCCCACCTCAGAGTGCAAGTGTCTCTATTTTCTTCATTGTATGCTCAATCCTAAAACAGGGCAGGGCATAGACAAGGCACTCATTATTTGACTAACTAAAATCAGAGCTTGATTCCTCACTGACTAGAGCACTCACTGGGTAGAGAGAGTACAGAGATACCAAATTGCCTAACTCTGAGGCCCAACCTCCCCAATTACCCTCCTGGAAAATCTTGCATGAAGAGTTCAAGGTCAGCTGAAAGCCCAGCCTCTGCAGAGCAGCATGCATGTTTTGTGTTAGTTTTGCTGTTTTGTAGGCTGGGCCCAGAGCAGGACCTGAACATCTGGTTCTGTCAAGGGACAGTAGTCCAAGGTCTCAGAGCTAGCTACGAGGCAAAGCTGTGTTGGGGGTAGAGGAGGAAGGAGAGGTACATTTACACCTCTGAGTCAACCTGTATTTTACCCATAAGAATTACTCCATGCTGAGTAATTACTCTATTGCTGAGTAATCCCCCACTGATGTTCAGGGGAAAATAAGCAATGTAAGATGACACATGTCTTACACAGTCACAGCATTCTATAGTGATGTTACAAGGTGCTTTAATTCATGCTTCTTCCAACAACATGGTGAGCCCTTTAATTGTAAGTGAATTTAACTTCATAGGTATGAGCAGTGATAAACATCACCTGCCTGGTGTGAACCCTTTAAGATTCTGTAGCAACAATGTCTGTCTGTCTGTCTTGCATCCCTCACTCCCCAACTAACATAGAGGCAATTTGAGTGCAATGACTATGTCATGCCTCCATATATTTGGCATGGTTCTTGGCACAAAGTAGTTTTCCAAAAGTGGCAGCAATTACAGGGGAAGAAAATAACTGAGTAAATGAAATGTGCTACAGAATCTAAAAGGACACTGAGGAAGAGGAGAACTTTGGCAAAGGTGTTGTACATTGGCTAAGGCAGCCAGGGAGGGCATTCCATTCCCATGGAAGCTAAGACCATTTTGAAAGATTATTTTCTGCCTAGCAAATGAACTTGGCAGGACAGAGTTGACAACTTGCCCCCTATAAGCACACAGTGTATGTGCTTCCTAAGGACAGATGCTCTGAAGAAGAAAACGGGCAGGGGGAAGAGAATGAAGCCACACATGTTAAGGAAAACTTACTGAGTTTCTATGAGGTTCCAGCCTGCTCTAGGCAGTAGGGCCATGAACAATACGAAAGACAGACAAAGACCATTCCACAAGTAATATCTTTGTCACAACTGCCAAAGAAGAAGGTGGAGAAGACTGACTATTAAAAAGAATCAGGGTAGGACTTCCACACTCAGGAAGGAGCACTCCTGTAGAAGCCTAAATGTAGAAGGGAACGAGGAGTAAAGGTAGTTTCTAACATTTTAGCAGAAACAACAACAAATAGAAACACGGTAAAACAAAGCCTCCGACTATGTCCAAAGCAAACCAAAGAAATATGTAAGAGTCTTGCACGGCTGGAGAGGGAAAAAAAAGGAGCAAGATCCCCAAGAGCCTGAACACTGATCAGAATTTAGTTTTGAGCAGGGGAATGTGGTGAACTGGTATGTGCTTTAAAAAAAATCATTGCTCTGGTTGTTCTGTGATGAATGTATAGCAGGAGACAAGAGTAGAGAGGAGACCATGCCAGTAAGAGATGGCAGTCTGAAAGAATGAGTGAAGGAAGACACACAAACATGTGTATGGTCTTAAGTGGAGAGGATGAGGAAGACAGCAGAATGGGAGGTACTATTTGGTGTAAGGCCTGAAGAACTCTGTGGATGGTGGAAGAAACCAAAGGGAACATAATTCCTGGGGTGACAAGCTAATTTTGGTAGAATGAAGGGGAGTGAGATACACTTCCTTTGTTCTCTTCCTTCTTTATGGGATAAGACAGTCTGTGGGAAGGAAGATAGGAAATGGACATCTCCTACTGTCTTATTCTAGGGAACTCATAATAAAAAAAAAATCCCATAATCTGAGTTACTTTAAAAAATTACTTCTCACAGTCTAGAGGTTGAGAAGTTCAAGATCAAGGTGGCTAATAGATGTGCCTGGTACAGCCCACTTCCTGGCTTATACATAGCATCTTCTCACTCTGTCCTCCTATGATGGAAAGATGAAGACGCTGGCTTGGGCCTCTTTTCTATGGATATTAATCCTGCTCATGAGGGCTCAGCTTCCCTAATTTAATCACTTCCTCAAAGCTGCACCCCCTATTAACATAACCCTGGGGTATTTAACCATGCATTATGGATGGTAACTAACATATTGATCATAGAATGGTTTCCACCCTCCAGGAGAAATGAGGGGAAATTTCATCACAGACATGTACAGATGAAACTAGAAAGGCTCACCCTAAAACTTAGATTTTTATTTTTAGTTTAATTTGTCCAAGGAAAGAAGTACAAAGATGGTTAGGGGACGGACAGAGAACTGTGTAAATATAGTGAATACAAGCTACTGGTCACATGGTTTTAACCATTGTTACGTCCCAGCCCCTCATACCGTGTCTCCTATAAAAATATTTGTCTCACACAAAAATTATCATACAAAGTTTAAGTTAAGAATAAGAGATTATTCTGAATGGTAGGATCAGAGAATTACTGTGGCCCAAATTCTTTTTTTTTTTTTTTTATTTTATTTGAGAACATACTGTACAGAGGGGTTACAATTACATTGGCAGGATAATGCATACATTTCTTACCAAGCATTGCAGCCTCCTCCTTTGTTTACCCTTCACCTCCCTTCCCAGCCTCCCCCCTCCCCCCCACCCATTCATACCCCCCTCCCCTCCCCACACCGACATTGTAAAGCTTGCTTTGACATGACATTTTGTAATTCTCCTTGTTGCAACAGGTCCACCTGAATCCTTAAACGACTTGTTTGTCCCCATCTCCTCCACATTTTATACTGACATCAAATAAAGTGAAAGCGGGGGTTACACTGTGGGGGAGGGACATACAAAGCAACAAAGAAATAATCTTATAAATGCGTTAGAAACACATGCATGAAAGAAACGAAAACATTAAAATACATATTTAAGGGTTCGTTTTCCTAACATCACATTATCTGACCTTTTCCGCTTGACTCATACCTATACTAGATATTGCAAATAAGGGAAACCATGGGACCTATGTTTCTTTTGTGGCCCAAATTCTATGGAAAACCTATCCCAATGAGTATGTTCTGCCCAGAAATCCTGGAATCTGACTGTGTATCAATCCAGAATAAGTTGAGACCTCAATTTTTAAGATGGTACAGCAATTTTTTAAGTACATAAGCTATAGATTTAGATCTTTCCTCCCAAAAATACTTGTCTTTGGACAAGTTACTTAACCTCTGTGTATTTCAGTTTCCTCACCTTTATAATGGAGATTTTAGTAGTAACTACCTCATAGTAACTTTATCTTATGTTAACATAGAGAGAGCACTCAGAACAAAGCAAGCACCTACCTGCAGTTGGAACAGGTGGGAACTTTGTTGTTAGGCAGTTCTGTTATGTGAACATCTCTGTGTTCATATGCATGCTTTGGTTATATGGGTCAATCACTTGACACAATCTCTTGGGGCAATCAAGGTAAATATGATTTGTATGAAGCTGCTGCTCACATCGACAACAGCATGTTGTATTATATAAGCAGAAGAGTACATTCTATGGTAATCACAAAACGTTAGGTATAGTGACACCGTTGCGTGTGGTCAAGTCTTAGGTCCTCTGTGTCACTATATGTTCTACATTTTTATTCTTCTGGCCGGGCATACCACACGTTTGTTAATGTCACCACAAACCCATGGGTAGCATTTGGGACATCAAGGCAGTGGCAAGGTTTCAACTCCATTAGAATCTCATGTGACCACCACCTCCCATGAGGTCAGTAATTCACTCAAACCTTCTGTGGCCCCTGACTTGATGATGATGGCAATTGTGTCTGCTTTTCCAACTTGATGTCAGGTAACTAAATGCATTCCAAGACAAACAACTTGAAAATTATTCCTTTACATGGGAGATATAAAGGAGTAATATTAAGAATTAATGGTTAAATAAGAATATAAATGATAAGAATAAGAGGTAAATGGGAATATGTAAGCTAATAATCATATATTTCTTTTTTCACTGATTTATATTATTTCTTCTTGAATTCAGAAACTTCAAAAATGTCCTCTTGCCTTTGTGACCCCCAAGTTGAGCCGTTTATCTTCTTGCCCCATATCTCCATTTCTCCCATGCAATATAGCAGTTTAAAGGAGAGAAGATGCCACTCTTTTTCCACATCTCAGGATTATGAGACTCAAAAGTAATCAAGTCTCTGAGTGGATTTTGCAAAGTTGATACAGCAGCTGGCTAACTGCAAGCTAATTATCTCCTTGATAAAAACCTGACCTTAGAGAATAATAGTGGCCTACAATGGCAGATGACTTACTCTGAGCTAGCACCGTTCTAAGTGCTTTCCCAAGAACACATTGCCTCACCTAATCCATACATCCATCTGCACATGCCAATGTTACTATTACCTCTGGTTTCAAATGAAGAACTAAGTACAACAAGACTACACTTTTTAAAAACAAATAGTAAGAGGTAGAACTGGGACTTAGACCTCAGTGCCCTGGTATCAAAGCATTTGAACTCTAGTGGTGTTCACTATACCCCCATTTTTCAGATGATCACACTGTAAGACTTTATACATAAGGAATAGGGAGGGATTAACTATGAGATTACCACATGTTAAGTCATTCTTATAAGCCATTCTTATACCTTCTGAGGCTCATGAAGCAGGTACCACACCTTTTCTACTGTTAGGGAAACACAAAGACACTTACATAACCATGCCCAATTCATTTTTATGTAAAAGTCCCTGTTCCTTCCACACATCATGCCTGATAGAACTTACCCAGGAGCCAAACATAACACATGCATAGGAGGGACTAATGTGATATATTTTTCCAATAGGTCTAGGGCATTACTAGGATCTATGAAAGGTCATGCATTTGTCTCTCTCAGGCCAGAAATCCTATAATACTGGCAAACACTCCTTTTCACCCCTGAGTGGAGACAGACCCATGATGTGATGAGTTACACATCACAAAAAGACAAAGACCGTAATGCTCACACTGGCAGAGACCGCCTTGGTAGAGCTAGGAGCAGGTGGTGTGGAAATTAAAAAGTAACTGGGAAGCAGGGGAAATTGTGGCATACTTCATTTGGACTGATAGGCAATTTTTGGTCCCCTCCCATGGAAATCACTTGGGGATAACCTAGCAGTCATTAAAGGCACCAGGCTTACAGAGAAATCCATTCATTACTGAATCCCTGCACCAGAGTTTCTGCTTAGCAAAAATGTCAACAACATAGAGCTTGATTTAGGCCTGACGTGAGAGGCCACAGTAAATCCTGTCACTTAGCAATAGGCAAAAGAAGACAGCACTTTCTGGAAGATATAACAAGGCTGTAGATGCAGCATACAGGTACTTGGAAATGTCTAAATCACTCACACTTTGCTGGAGATGAATGCTGTCCATTCTGAAATCCCAAAACTTAGACCCTACAGTGGGAGCCATAGCCCTTTCTGCAATCTCCTAGGTCACTAGATCAGTCTTCTACCTCATACTGCACAAAAATCTCTGGAGACATTAAAAAACAGGTTTAAGTTCAGACATCTTATCTCATGTAATAGTCACTCATTGTAGTGCACACACACACACACACACACACACACACACACACACACACACACACACACACACACACATTCTCGAGCAGGCTATAAAGTTGGGAGTTACCTTGCATGCTCTCTTTTCCCATCATCCCCATCCAGTATAGTAGAAAAACAGTATTATCTCTTTTTTCTACATATATCCAACCACCTTCTCCGTTCCCATTCATCTAAACTGCCATCATCTCTCATCTGGATTAGACAAAAGATTCCTAATGAATCTCCCATTTTCCTACTGAATACATGCTATGGTGTGAAGGTGTCCCTCAAAGTTCCTGTGATGAAGACTTCATTTTCTGTGCAAGTATTGGGAAGTGGGGTTTAGTAAGAGGTAATTACTTCATTAAGGTACTTTTTTCATGAATGGATTCATCCCACTATCAAGGGAGTGTGGCTTAATTACCAGGAGGATGAGTTGTCTGTTGTAATATTGAAGTTAGTTCCCTCTTGTTCACTTGATCTTGGCCTCCTTGCCGCCTTCTTCATTTTTTTTGTCAGTCCTGGGGCTTGAACTCAGGGCCTGGGTGCTGTCCCCCAGCTCTTCAGTTCAAGGTGAGTACCCTACCACTTGAGCTATAGCACCACTTTGGGTTAACTGGAGAAGATAAGAGTCTCATGAACTTTCCTGCCCAGGCTGGCTTTAAACCGTGATCCTCAGGTCTCAACCTCCTTAGTAGCTAGGATTACAGGCGTGAGCCACCAGCACCAGGCATCTCCTTGCCTTCTTTCTTTCACATGAGCTGATGAACCATTTTAAAGGCCTTGTACCTGAGCCTGCCTTGTGCTAATCTATGAGCCCGAACCGGCCATTGTCCCTAACTGTAAGACAAACAAATCTCTACTTATTATAAATTGCTCGCTCTCAGGTATTGTGATACAGCAGCAGAAAATGGACTAAGTAGGATTCCAGTCTACAGTTTTTTCTTAGCACTGCTGCTGGCATGATGTTAAAATGTCAATCAAATTATGCCATGTCTGTCTTTAAACCTTCCAATGATTCCTTTCAATAAAAGCACAGGATCAGATTCTTACACTGACCCTTACAGTAAACCCTTCATTACCTTCCTTCCCACTATCTTTCTTCCTTCCTGCACCCTCTCTGTACCAGCCTCATTGGATCACTCGCCAGCCTTCAGACAGCCCACAGGCCTGGTAGAGCCACAGAAGCAGAGCCCACCAGAGCTGCCAAGGGCAGGAAAGGTTATGACAGGACCTGATCTTTCACCCACCTCTAGCATGCCCAGTCTGGAGAGTGGAAACAATTCATCTAGAGTAGGTGGAGAGCAATAATACGGGACATTTGAGGAGAATGAGGAAATTGCTGCATGTCTCAGCAAGTGATAGAAAGCTTGAGTAGGTAATACCCAAAGGTGACTTTAACATGGCACTATTTAATCTTCTATTGCCTTTCTACCACCTATAAATAAACTTCCAACTCCTTACTTAGCTCAGTGCTCAAAACCCAGCTCCTCTCGCATCTACCCTCTATTACACCTTCCTATGTTCCTTCACTCTAGCCATACCGGAGTGCTGCCAATGACCAAAACTGGCCACATAGTTGTAAACTTAAGAACTCTTGTAGTGACTTGTCTCCCTTTACAAACCGCTGATTCCTCATACTCAAAAATTGGCTTGCCTCAGAGAAGAACTTTTTTCTATCTCTTCATGCCTCCCTTTCCTCCAATATATTCCACATGTATATACACACAAACCCACATTTCATCTGATTTTAAGTAGTTCTCTTCTTTGCTCCTTTATTACCACATTCTTACAGCTACCATAGCACTTCACCCATGGCACTATAATTGTGATTTGTTTTATATCCTAAGTTCTGTGACAGCACACCTCTGTGTCCCCAACATCTAACATGGTATCTAGCTCATAGTAATGTTTTCTCACCTCCATGAAGACACCACCTGGATGAAAGAATGAAAGCAAGGGTTCCATCAACCTCTGCAGGTTTGACAGTAGGCCCAGCACACAACATATCCACAGATCCAGTTCTGAGCTGAACTTGCAGCATTCAGGAAGCTGGAGAAAGCAAATCCAAATCCGGGGTCGGGTTTACAGGAAATAGAGACACTGGACAGGAGATGGGAAATGGAATATGGACAGGTCAACGAGGTGAGTGATTAAGTACAGGAAGGAGTTTGGATCCAGGTGCAAGGACAAGAGGGAAAGAAGTAGGATTGATCTCAAGGGCAAGACAGAAGACTGGGAGAAAGATGGCTTTGAAGAGCTGACAGAGCTATTGGGCAAAGAGCAGATATGGTACCTGGAAAGGAATTCAAAGTTTCTGCAGCATCTTCTTATTCAATCTCAGTTCCAAACAAACGGAAATCAACCCACAGTAGCCATTTGGGTAACAACTAAAATAGGTAATAGTTATCCATAGTTATCCTGAAAGGCTTTTCCCTCTTTATTTCTGCTTCTTGAAAAGTACAAGAAATTTCCATCATCACATGGATAATTAGCAATGTCCAATGACATGGATAATTAATAATTAGCATTCAGGTCTGATTGTTAAGTTTAAAGCCCAGCTCTGCCCCTTGCTACATATCTGATTTTTGGCATGCTACATACTCCTCTGCATCTATCAAATGGAACTGGTTGTGATAGTACCTATCTCACAAGCCACTGGTAAGCATGAAACCAGATGCATAAAAAGCACTTACAGTGCCCAATGTCCTGGACTCAGTGAATATCCACCGCTATCCATGCTGCTGGTGTTATTTATGGCATAGTGGTCATGAGCCCAGACTGCTAAGCTCAAATTCTGTCTCCATTTCTCATTAGCTCTGTGACCTTAGAGAAATTGCTCACACTTCAATTTCTTCATCCAGAAGATGTAGATAATAACAGCCTTACTTTGGAGGGTTGTTAGAACAACTAAAGTAGACAATAATTATATAACATTTTAGGGCAATTACTGGGTTATAAATAAGTGTTATCTAAATATTTGTTGAATAAATATTATTATTATCATCATTATCATTATTATTACTGGGAACCAGGGATTTAGTGTATACTTGTTTCTGATTTACATTTTTTAAAAGGTCCAAGAGAGAACGACCAGGCACATATAGTAATAAAAATAAGCAAAGGAAATCTTGTATCTCTCTGTTGTCTCCCAATTTGTGACTTATTAGCACCAGCCCTTTTCTCTGCTAGCCTGGCTTCACCATCCCCTACCCAGTCCCAGTCTGCTGAGAAGGTCCCCAGGGTCCTAACAGAGAAGTGGGAGGGGAGCGGACCCCATTGAAAACAGCTGACCTACAGGACTGGCTGCTGCCACCGAATCTATTTCCCAGTGTCTGGGAAGTTGCTGACTTCAGCCTTTCCTGAGTGAAGCACCATCCACAGCCAGAGACAGCACTGAGGCAAGCACGCAGCTCAGCCGTAAATCTACACACCATATTATTTAAGAGACCTGACTTTCTTGTGTTGCGATATTAAAGCAAATCTGCCTCCTACTCATAAATCAGTGGGGCTGTTTCCGTCCTCCGCCACACAGCTCTGCCGCCTTGAGATGCACACAGCATACAGTGCATGCACTTGGGAGGTGCAGACCAAGAGAAATAAAGGAAGAACACTGTTCTCATGACCCTGCCTACATGCTCTTTCCCTGTCCCATGACCTTAGATCCGCTGTGGAGCGCCATCACTATACAACCTGATATTGATACATTAAGTTACCCTTCATACCACTCTGATTTAGATAAAGTAAATACTATTAAACCCAGTCCATAAGGTCATGAAATTGAAAATGAATGCTATTAAGTGAATTTCCTGGGATCACACCCTTAGTAGGGACGTGTGGATTAAGCTATCTCCTAACTCTTGATCCAGTGTTCTTTTGTCAGCATCCAGTCTCCCTTATCATGAATCCCTTCATCTACATGAAGCTAAGAAATACAGAGAATCTCCTGGAAGCTGAAGACATTTAAATGAGCATGGCTTCCAATCTGCTCTGTGGCTTGTGCTTCCCAACACATCATCAAAATTTATCACTGCATCAAACCTTTCTGTGGCCTCCCATCACCAAGAACAAACCCCTAGTTGTTGGCATAATATACAGGGAATTCCCAAAATCTTGGTTCTGTCTTTAGCCTTGGCTCTATCTCTTCCAAACACAGGTCATAACCCTCGCTTCATCTTTTTGTCTCTAGAGGTCTCCTCTGAGCCATCCCTGCCCGGGCAGGGGGGTATGGGGGAGTAGAGGTCAGGATCCCCTCCTCTGTATCTCCCTAGCACCTGCACATGCCCTTACTACCACACTTTCCCTGTGAAATTACCATGATCTCTGTGCTTGTCTCCTCCTCAGACTGAACTCCTTAAATCCAGGAGGAATGGAACACAGTTCTGGGTAAAACAGTAAGAACTCAATAGACCTAGACTGAACCCTCATTACCATATTCTGTAGTAAGCATTGCTCCCCTCATTTTATGACCAAAACACAAAATAGATTCTTTTTTTTTTCTTTTTCTTTTTCTTTTTTTTTTTTGCTTATGTGGTGCTGAGGAATCGAACCCAGGGCCTCATGCATGCAAGGCAAGCACTCTACCACTGAGCCACCTTCCCAGCCCCACAAAATAGATTCTTTACCATCAAATCTTTGAGAAGTTCCTCAATGAGGACTAGAACTGAGACATCCGTCACACCCTTCTCCCCTTCCTCTCCTTGTAGACATCAATCTTAGATGCTTCATTTCATGTGGGCTGTTCCAATCTAAGCAAATGCACTGTATTGAATCCTGTCATCTGGTGCCATCCAAAGCAGAAGGGAGGAAAGATATTTCCCAAATATCACATCTCTTCAGTCTGTATCCTCTATCATCTCTTAAGATTGGACCCATGTAGCTTATTCTTGAAGGAAAGTTGTCTTTGTATAAACTCCCCTTAGAGGGAGAACCAATAGGTGACAACCACAAAGTAGAACATCTCTGTGAACTCACAAACAGTAAGGGTTTGCTTTGTGCTGAGCATCCCCAAACATATATCCAAAAACAGAACTGACTCTTAGACCTGCATGGTGGAGGTCTACTAAAGAGGCAGGGTGAGGGCCTTGCAGGAATATTGCAGGCAGAAACATCCTATGGGAACTTGTCTAGAATGACTAGGTCTAAATTTGGAGTCCTGAGTCCATAGCTCTTTGTCCTCTCTGTATGTCTCTCTTTTTTCTTTCTTTCTTTTTCTCTGTGTCTCTCTGTGTCTCTGTCTGTCTGTCTGTCTGTCTGTCTCTCTCTCTCTCTCTCTCTCCTGTTTCTGTGTGTGTGTGTGTGTGTGTGTGTGTGTGTGTGTGTGTTTGTGAATCTGTCTTTTCTAAGCAAAAGGCTTTGAAAAGGTATTAAACTAATTTTATGAAAGATTCCCAAATGTTACTTTAAGTACTTATGGCTCTAAGTGATTTTGTTCCCAATACTTGCTGGCAGAAAAATATTACCTCTGCATTTCAATGCAGAGGAAATGAGCATGCTGCATTTGGCCAATTTCATTTATTTAAGTTATTTCCTAAAATGAGCGTAATTTGGAAATCACTAGTATTATTTTCTACCAGAGCAGGTTAATGTCTTATAGACGGCCCCTGGAAGGGACACTTCTTGCAAAGAGAGTTATTAGCTTTTTATTTAGAATGTACTGTATGGGTGATTTGTGGGTGTAACAAACCTGAATAATTTAAAGTAGTCTCTGTTTGCTGAGAACTGCAGGTTTTTTTTTAAAGCAGATTTTAAATCTTTAAAGTTTCAGAGATTAAGAGAGATTGGCCAGGGATTTATTTGTTGCAGGAATTTTTTTTTCTTGTGCTTGCGTCTTTCCCAGCACCCATTCTTTTTCCGTACTTCCATCTAGAATCATGTAATGTCAGCACTGGAAGGAGGCCGTAGACAGCCATCGTTTAGAGCAGTATTTTCAGACTTCTTTTATGGCCAAATCCTTTATGCAAAGAAAATCTTAGCAGCTTAGCAATAAAATAGGAGAAAGCAGAACTGCCCAGTTGGGGAACTCTTTCTTTCTCCTCAGCCTCTTTCCTCTTATGCAAAGAACTCCTAGAGGAGACAGCTGGAAAACCAAAGGCCCCTCTTTTTCCTGTGAACGAACTGAGGCCAGAGGGTAAAAATATGACCAAGCAAGTTATAAGGAAGAAGCCTGACTAGAACAGTATCTCCTGACTCTCAACCTATGCACACCCCACTTCCTCCACTTGCCTTTGTCATTTTAACATAATATTATCAACCATCTCTCAAATTCCCATCTCTTGAAGGCAGTGCACTAATGCAGGCCTGCCTAGGAGCCTGGAACAAAATCCCACTGGTTCACTTTGGTGTCCATATAGGGATCCATGACTCAAGGCATGGACTCTGGGAAGGGACTCCTCCCTAGGATGTGCCGGTTACTCAGCAGCCATCCCCACCTCCAGCAAGGCTGGGTGAGCTCGTTTCTAAGCAAGGCACGTTTGTCTGCAGTCCCCTTTCCAAAGAGCAAGTGATGACAGACGCCCGAAATGCAGAATCAGCAGGAAAAAGCCACTACATTCGCCAAGGCCCTGCAGAAACCCTGAAGAGACCCCACCCTCTTGTCCTTCCTCTTCGTTCTTGGAAGTCTAGATCTTTTTAGGAACCAAGGTGTCCAGTGCCAGCCAACACCCACCACAGGGCTTTTCTTATGTCTGATAACACAGGACAGTCTAAAAGAAACCAAGAGCAATGTTTGTTTATTTCTTTTCAGTGTTGTCAATAGGGAAAGAATATCTTGTCACAGGAAAGCACTTGTGTCCTGCTAAGCATACTGATGGATTAAGGTCTAAATTTAAGAATAAAAGTACATGGGAGTTGAAATCCACGGCATTTATTTTGTGGTTGGTCTCCTTCCATTATTTTGTTTTGTTTGCTAGGGGACATAGAGGCTCCTCAGAAGCTGAAGCTGAAGTTTTCCAAAGTGGCTGAAAGATTCTAGAAGCAAACAAAACAAAACCCTTTTCAAGTTATTTGTGTGGCTGCAATCAAAAAGCTCTCCAGTTCCTCTGTGTTCAGGAAAAACTTCTCTGTTCTAAGTGGCTTGGCAGAGGTGGGAGTCAGGAGAAAGGATTGGCCAATAACTCAGTAAGGGGGAAGTGAGGTTCACTCATTGTAGGAGATTTGGGGGTATCTGTACTCTTGAAGTGGGTGTTGCTTGAGCCCCAGCAGACCTGAAGAACCAGGTTTTGCCAGCATTGCCAGAGCATTCCATAAGACACAGCAACAGCTATTAATTTAAACCAGTTATAGTTCTGACTCTGCCTGCCTATCAGACTTACGGACAGAAACTCTTTCTCTTTAGTATCTATGTGCCTGCATGGGCTTGACTATTACAAAACAAAAACTTTTCCTATATGCATGGCCCAGGTTTTCACGGTGCAAGTCATGGTGCAGGTTCTCATGGGACCAGAAGTGCCTAGAAAAGTCCCAAGGCCAGGGGAGAAATCACAACAGCCTTCAGAATACACAGTCTTCTTGCCATTGTCCCTGGTCAAGGGTAGCAATCACAAACAGACTTTTGAAAAGTTCAACAGAAACAGGCACAGGTTCATGTTACATGAGAGGGACAGTGTGTTCAAACCTGAGGATAAAAGCAGAGAAAGAACAATGTTCATTGCCAACATCCTCACAGTTGAGAGAGAAAAGGCTTCCTGGGAAGAAAACTCAGGATTAGGAGTTGAAAGGAGCTCATAGTGGCTGCGATAAGGATAAAAGTAGGGGCATATTTACTAAGAAGAGGGGAAAAAATACTAAGCAAGGTCTAACTAAGTGGCCAGTTTCCAAACCCCAACTCCCATCCCTCATTCCACAAGCTTTTTTCTAATACCCAGCTCAGTTTTATTTTTACCTATACCATCTCTGTAACTTCCCACATCTGCCTTAGACCAGCAGCCTAGGGTAGAAATTAGAGTGCTAGCCTTGACTGCCACAGTGCCCTGGTCTGTTCTGGAGTCATCAGTAATTAGGCTAACCACATTTCATCTGGTACACTCATAAATGGTGGTTTCAGAAGGATTTTGTTGTTGTTTGGTTTGACGCTTTTTTCCCCCACTAGCAGAACACTTCCTTCAAGGAAAATCTTATTCAGAAGCCCAACATAAAAAAGAGATCTGAGACTAAGGTATAGGTCAATAGAAGAGCATTTACCTAGAATATGAAAGGCCAGGGGCTGGATTACCAGCACCACCAAACAAAAAAGGGAAAAGTGATCAAAGTTGGCTGGAAGGAAGTAGAAGTGACTGGACAATCCTAAAATGCCTGTAGTCAGAACACCGAAAGAATGTGGGAGTGGTGACCCCTGGAGTTGTGTGAGGGCAGCAGCAACTCAGAGCTCCACAAAGTATAGCTCAAAGTATAGATCATGGAACAAAAGAGTCCCCATCTAGTTCCAATAGACAAGGAGAATGCGTTTACCCAAAACTGCACTGGCCACAAGCCTAACTCCAGTTCTCCTGCTCTGCTGACCTGGGCCTGATTGTGTACTAGGAATGTTAAAGAGGGAGATTTATGAAAAAGGAAGGAAGGGAACATGGGGATTTATAAAGAGCTCCATTCATGAGAACCTTCATTTCAGTGTAAAACACTGGCAAACGAGATTGCCCTCCACACAGAATGAGTCTTCAATTTGAATCAGATGGCTTGTTCCAGTGCTACCACTAGTAGCAGCTGTGTAAATTACACACCTGTGTAATTTCAAACAGCTCCTCTGTGGAATGGTTTTGAGGAACAAAAGAGAAATATTTGCATCAAAATATCAGTAAACCTGGTACATGCCTGTGCTCCCAGCTACTGTGAAGGCAGAAATGGGGAGAATTGAGGTTCTTGGCCAGCCCAGGTAAAAAGTTCAAAAGACCCCAGGCATGGTGGAGCAAGTCTAATCCCAGCTATATGGGAAACAAAGGTAAGAAGATGATGGTCCATGGATGGCCCTAGGCAGAAATGAGACCTACCAGAAACACACACACACACACACACACACACACACACACACACACACACACACACTCACACACACACACAAAACCTAAAAATAAACAGGGTTGGAGATGTGGCTTAAGTGGCAGAGTATGTGCCTAATACATATAATGCTCTAAATTCAAACTTTAATACCACTAAATAAGACACTTAATATATTATGTTTTTATTTATTTTGACATTTTCCTACAAAAACCATGAATTTATCCCAATCTTCCTTCCTTCCTTTCATTTTTCTTTGTTCCCTTCCTTTCTTTGTCATTCTTCCTTCCTCCCTAACCCCATTCATTCCTCCATTCCTTCCTCTCTTCCTTTCTTCCTTTTCTTCTTTGCTTCTTTCTTTTCTGTTTTCCTTCCTTCCTTCGTTCCTTCCTTCCTTCCTTCTTTCTTTCTTTCTTTCTTTCTTCCTTTTTTCCTTTCTTCCTTTCTTCTTTCCTTCTTTCTTTTCTGTTTTCCTTCCTTCCTTCTTTCTTTCTTTCTTTCTTCCTTTTTTCCTTTCTTCCTTTCTTCTTTCCTTCTCTTGCTTATTTCTAGACCTCATATTAGTACTTGAGGCCTAGTGCTTCCTAGGCATGCTCTCTGCTACTAAGCTACATCCCCAGCCCCTACCCCAATCTTTTATACCATTAAATCAGAAGCTGTTATTCTACCAATGTCTTAGGAATTTTACAAATGAAGGAACCAAATTTCAATTCTTTTATCAGCTTAACTATTTCAGAACTATTTTTAAACTATTACTGCATGCTATAAAACACAAGTACTCCATCTTGGAGTACATTGGCTGGTGGGACAATTGGGATTGATGGGAAGACTTGCTTTAGGAAGTTATGTTTGAAAGCTAAAGAATCTGGCATGGGCCAACCGAGCCCCATGGACAAGAGCTTGAGACAAAAAACAGCTGGAGTGTTGAAACAAGTGAAAGCCAAAGGAAGTCTAATGTGGCTGGAGAGAAAGAACTACAAGGAAAGAGCCATGAGAAGAGACTAGTGAGGGGCTGGGCAGGAAGCAGACTCAGCTTCTGGATCTCAGCTAAGCCTGATATAGGATTCAGAAGGTTTGGCCTTTCATTTTCTTATTAGCTTATGTGTTTTCCTTCCTTTGGAGTCTAGTCAGAATAAAAAATAAATATGCCAAAATACTCAGGCAGACTAAGCATACGTCCATGTGTGGAGTGGGGGAGGTACCTAAATGATTTCAGAATGGGGGCTGGGGCTTTGGGATTCTTCAGAGGCATTGGCTATATAAATGAATGACTAGAAGAATAAACAAATGCTCTTGGGTCTGATCATTAATACATCAATAATCTCATCTACCGAACTAGAAACTAATTCATCACAGGGATAGATTTCCAAATCTACATCTAAATCCCTACTACTCTCCCTGACCACTGATTCACCTCTACTCACAACTCCCCTCATGCTGCACACTTATTGCAGACAATATTTATCTCAGACAACTATTCATGTTAATGTGATTCTTCCTAACACCAAAAGTCTACCTCTCTGAAGCATCCATTCGTGAGTTTTATTCTCCTTCCAGCATGAAGTCTCCTTCCTCTTTCAAGTAAGGAGAACCTGTCAGAAGTTTTTTCCCTCCATTTCCATTCATGCTTCATGGCAATTATAGCTAATTCAGTTTTAGATGGTAAAACTACCTCCATCTCCTTGTTACGTGCTGTAAGTCTTTACATAGGGAATGCAGGAGGGCAAACACTGGGATTTCTGGCAAGTAGGGCTAAGGTTTGAGTTCAATCTGAAGTTTGCTGAAATATGTTGGGTGGTTTGAACTCTGACACTTGTGAATATTAGCTCATGCAGTAAAACTATCATGACTAATTCAACCCAACTGCAGGAAGTTATTTGGGGGACCCAAGGTGGCAGAGGTTACTTAAAGCATTCGTTTTGGGGAAAGGAGCCTTACATGATGATGGAATAATTTATTAACCCCTAGGGAAGGTGTTACACATAGGTCAAGCCTCAGCTCATAGCAGGGCAGCAGTGGTGAAGGGCTCTGGCTGTGAAGCCATCTTGTCACAGTGTTTATAACAATAGGACTACGAACAGCTTCAAAGAGTATCCAGGATGATTTAACAAGGCTGGTTTTGTTATATGGCTCTACTTGACAAAGGGCCATGATCTTTGTTTAATCTTTATCTTTCTTTGTTGTTGTTTTTTTTGATAAACTCTATGCAGAATATTCAGACCCAAATCTTGGCATTGCTAGAAGTGAAGTGGATATGTGCAGTGCATAGGAAGGGCTCCTAGATGCATGAGCCTTTGCTCAGGGTAGCAATGCTGTGGCTGTAATCTCTGGGCCTCCATGTGGCTTAATGAATCTGCTTGATTTTAATTCTAGCCCAGATGTAATCTTTTATAGCTTAGTGATTTGTTCTCCTAGGCACCCTGATGACATAGAAACAATTTCCTAGAATCCAGTGAAAATAGTTTTGCTTCCTCATTTCTGTTTCCAATTAATTGCTGAACAAGTAGATTGAACTCTGATCTACTATAATCATGAAATTGTGTAGAGGTTCTTATTGATGATCTGTTCTCCCAGGCACCTATGCGTGTGCACGTGCACACACACACACACACACACACACACACACACATACACACACACCAGAAATAAGATGCATTGGATAAAAATAGAATATTTTCAGCAAAATTCTAGTTTCAGAAGAATGGTGGACAAATATCGTCATAATACTCAATGTACAGATGTGAAAATGGAACTAGGAAACTAAAAGGGATGAGCCCAGGTGGGATAGATGGAGGAGAATGTTGGAGAGGGTGACACTGATCAGGATGCACTGTACTCACTAACTGACCTGTTGCACTGAAACCCCTTTACAACTATTTAAAATAATAAAATATTAATCTCTATTAAATATATATAAGGAAATGGGTGGTATTTGTCATAGGGTACACGTAATTTCTGAAGTTTGAATGTCCATTAGTGATGATAAACAACAATACTATTTTCTGTATTTATAGTTTGTTAAGAGGCAAATCTTACATAAAATTTCAGCACATGCACAAATGGTAACTATAAGCATTAGTGGAGCTAGACAACAGGCTCATACCTGTAATCCTAGCTACTCAGGAGGCTGAGATCTAAGGAGCACAGTTCAAAGCCAGCCCGGAGAAGGAAAGGCCGTGAAACTCTTATCTCCAATAAACCACCAGAAAACCGGAAGTGGTGCTGTAGTTCAAGTGGTAGAGCACTAGCTTTGAGCTGAAGAGCTGAGGGACAGCACCCAGACCCAGAGTTCACGCCCCACGACTGACAAAAAAAAAAAAAAGCAAAACATCAAATTGCATACTTTAAGCACATACGATCTTAATATGCTAGCAATCCCTCAATAAAACTGTTAAAAAGAAATAAAACTTAAAAGTAAAAACTGCAATGGTATTGTTTCCTGAAATAGTGTCTATTATCTGAATTACTCCGTCGGCCAGCACTCTGGTGAATGAGACTGACACAGAAAGATGTGACGCCAAGGTTAAGTGACTAACTTGAGACTAGAGTAATGAAAGGCCATGGCAGAGCTCAGCGGGGGACGCCTCTTGGTAACTGTCATAGCCCAGAGCCAACAGTCATAACCTAAATGAAACACCCCTAACCCAAGAGAGTCACAAAGATGCTGTGATCATACCAGAAGAATTGCAAGTAGGGCTTACCCCAAAGTCTGAATGAGTGTCAAAGGAAAAGGGCACAGTTTTGCCCTCCATCTCCTCACTTGGAAAAATCACGGCAGTGCCATTTCTAATTCAGTGTTATGCTGCGAAGGTTGCAAATTAATTGCAATTATGCCTTCTTTGTGCCAAGTGATAATTTACTGCAATTAATTATCAAAAGATCTACTGCTGTCAATTACGATGCAGCATGCTCTTGAGCAGGGGAGGGGCTACCTCGGAGCATCTGAAGTCTATAACAAAGTTATGTTTTGCTCTTTTTATTTTTCCATTTCTAATTAAGGGATTATAATTTGTTTTCATTATGTCAAACACAATGAGGACGTTAACAGTGTTACTCTAACCTCTTCCTTAATCTACACATTATCTAGGCTTACATCGAGTCAACACTCCTATTGTTACACCTGCGAGTTGTACACAGAGGGAAGCATACTTCAGAATTAATGAGTGCAGCTGTGGTCTCTCTTACATTCACCACTTGTAAAATAACCTCTTTAAAGTGCCATTATCACAATATTGATAGGGTTATTTATAGCACTGCCAAACGTTCCCAAGTCAGAACAGAGGACTTGTTATCCACAGCAAGTTGATGTTTCTGTCATCCCTGGCCTTCATCCAGAACCTGGGCGCAGACACCAGGTGGACCATCATTCAAAAATGGCCTCCAAACGACACTCCAAACACTGTTTCTCAAAGTAAATCTGATCATCAAGAGTAGATCAAGTGGCTGAGTGACCACCTGTAGGCAACAGAGCAAGCCAAACAGAGCACAAGTACCTTGGACTGTGGATCCTCCTGCAAGGCACCTGTAACCTAACCAACTGGGTCCACAAAGAAGTCAAGAGCTACCCATGCAGAAGGGAAAGTCAAGGGACATTGCTTCCAAAGCCTTGATCATACTCTTCCATTCAACAGTGGCTATGTTCTAGTTTTCTAGATAGGGATCCCCTCATTTGCACATTTGCACATTGCATTTCACACTATGGGTGAAGAGTACATGATATCTCTTTTTTCTGCCTGTTGTTGATGATGATGTCCTTGGCCTAGTGCTGAGTACCCTGTCAGCACCCTATGGGTTGAAGAATTCTTTGCCATGCTAGGCCTATCACTAGGCTCTATAATACAGGCATATAAACCACTATTTCTACCCTTAAGATTGTCATAGTATAGAAGAAGAGTTCTTTACTCTTCAGGGAAGTCATAAGGCCATTTGTTGATCTTCTATAGTAAACACTTGGAGAGATCTTGTTACTAGGACAGAGTCCAGGTCTCTAACTTTAGAACTATGTTGCTCAGTGCCAGCTTTCAGCATGAGGTTCAGAGGGCTGGAAACAGGCATTCAGACCTTTCCTCCTCCTGCTATCCTTGAATACACGCTGGCAGCGGGTGGGGGGTGGGGAGTTGTGAGAATAGCATAAGCTACTGCACAGTAGGTGAGATCTAGTCAAGGGATGGATGCACATACATAGAGTACAGAAAATAGAAAATAGGTAGAATTCTAAAGTCCTAAGAGCAAGGCACATTTGGGTTTGGAGGGAAAGACTGATTATTGGCTCACCTTTTCAGAAGTATATTCTTCTGAGACTTAGGGCTGTCAGTCATTCTATTTGTATAAGCTTGAGTATGGATTTGGAGTTTGGTTTCTCTTTCTTTTGTTGGTTTTTTAAATTGTATTTTGTTGTAAAGGTAATGTACTAGTTTCTGTTTCCTACCTGCATTCCTACCACATTCACTCCACTGTCCCCAGCCCCACCCCCAGCCCTCCTTCCCAAGGATGAACAATGCTGAGCAACCTTTGCATCCAAGCTGCCAAGCAAATAGGTCAACACCTTGGCCAGCCCTACCACTGAGCCCAGGGAGAGCAGAAAGCCAGCTGAGAGGGTGAGATAAGCCTTAGTGTGTAATCTTTCTACCCATCCACAACTGAGCTTGCAAACAGGACTTCCAAAGTGACTGGCCCTGGCAAAGGGTTTTCTTAAGCAGTGTGGTCCCCCACCCTACAGACAAATCCAGTCTGTGTTCCAGTCCATGGATACCCAGCTCTCCCCCACCCACTTCCTCTCTTTTTCTCACCACCCTTCCCCCCCCCCAGCAAAGGGAGACAGAACTTGTTCCCATCCCACACAGAGAAGTCACTTATCTTGGGCCACAAGGCCAAACAGTTGTGTCACATGACAAAATTCGTCCCAGATCTTTCACTAGATCCCACTGCTTGCATTCATTTATTGGAACTAAAGATCATTTTCTCTTGCTGAGGGCTTGAACATGTTCAATTCACAAAGTGCTCTTCAGAAGAGCCAGGGACGGGGAAGAAGATTCTAGTCTTCGCTCTGTTGTGTTACACAGCATGTTTTCCTCCAACATGTGGCTTCTTAGTCTGCAAAATGAAAGGATGCATCTAGACCAGAGTTCTAAATTCAAATGTTCTGGGACCAGACAGGTCCAGAGTGCGGTATCAGCCACAGGGGACAGAAGAGAGCCTGTTCCATCTAAGCCATTTTATTTTAAATTTTTTCAAATGTGCTTGAGCAGCAAAAATGTGCCTGCCATCTCAGCCCGTGTGACTGCCAGTTGGGAGCCACAGCTATTCACCACATAACCAAATTGAAATGCGACCATGGCCATTTCTGTTTATTGTACTGACTAATCCTAGAATAATACTTTCCCCCCCCCAAAAAAAAGTATTTAAGATGTTTAAAGTAAACCAATTAAGTATATTTATTTCACATCTTTCTTAGTATCAATTAGTATAGAAGAGTGCTTCATTTTGACATGTCCTTCTACAAATATACAGCATACACTGCTCAGACTCACCTGCTCCATCTCATTAAGGTTATTTCAAATACGAACAGTTAGCTGAGCATCGTTTGGCTGGCTAAATTGGTCTCTCTGACATAGATCCCTTCAGCCTGGAGCACCTGTGATGAAGCCAGTTCAGGGGGCTATGAAGGCTCCTGCAGGGAGCCTCCAAATTCAGCAGGCAGGATGCCCACCACTGGGCAACAACCTAGTTCTGATCAAGAGCATCTCATTACCGCCATTTTTATGGCCTTGTCACCTTCCCTGGATGGATGTCCTTGCCTCCAGCCATTCCCTTCCTCTGCTTGGGCAGAGACAGGAAATAGGCAGAGATGCAGAGTCTACCCAAAGCTGACTGCCCTAAGTAAAAGATGTTGGTGATGCTATTCAGCTTCTAGCATTCTGGTGCCTAGCCTTTGTGTCTGGTAAGACCATGGAGAGGTGGATGGAAAGGCAGACTCAAAGGAGATAGAGGGATGCGGGGATTTCTGTGTCTCTCCAGCAATACTACACTTGTCTCCAGCATTGTGCTTTTCACAACGCATTATGGCTTTTCTTATTTCTATATCTGGTCCTCCTCCTTCCAGAGATGTAAGTTCCTGGAAGGACTTCTGTGCACCTAATTCCTGCATGCTATCGTAGATTCGTAGTTGATTCAATGTATTTCCTATTAAAAATAACATGTTTTTGTATTAAATGTTGCTTTTATCTTAAAGAAGTAAAGAACATAGGGCATTCTGGGTTGGGTAAACATAGACATAAAAATATAGTGTGTGTGTGTGTGTGTGTGTGTGTGTGTGTGTGTGTGTGTGAAAAGAGAGAGAGAGAGAGAGAGAGAGAGAGAGAGAGAGAGAGAGAGAGAGAGAGATCTTTTGCGCTCCAGTGCATATAGTACACACTGAATATATATTTTTGAATGAATGACTGGATGAATGAGGGAGAAAGAGTGCTTTGGAGGTTCCTGTTCCTGTCAGCAAATCACTTTGCTTTCCTGCTTTCTCAAACTGCCCACCGGCCCTTCCCATCAGCCTCTCCCCAGTAAACAGTGGGTAGATGCTTCTCTGAACCAACATGTCTATCGATGGTCTGGAAACCCATAAAAGAACACCATACATAGAGCTCCTATCCATCCATGAAAAACCGGACTGACAGCTAAATCTAAAAAAGGCTATCTTCATAATTTAATTAAACTCCTTTGAATGTAGACATTAGCCAAGGACAACTTTATTGATTGCACCTAATTGCAGATATTTTCCTACACTTCTACTGAGGCCAATTTTTCAAGTCACTGGAAAGACAGCTCCCATTTCTGAAAGGGGATATGCCACAGGCAGGTTTTAATTCATTACCTTTTGGACATACTGTCATTCCCTGGCTAACGCCAATCTGTTACAAGATGTGATTATGTAATTACTTATAGGACTCCCAAGCCACCTTTCTATAAGAGTTAGTTCCTAGGAAATTCTGAATAATTGTCTCTCTTTCATTCATTTAGTTAGTCAATCAGTCTCTCAACAAACATTGGGTCCCTATTATGCACTAGAAGTACGAAGATGAATAACACCCCACACTACTCTCCAGGAGCACCCTATCTAATGGAGAAACTAGAAGAATAAATAATTACTGTACAGAAGACCTGTACATGATAATCTAGCAAAAGGTGTAACTGACACATTGGGAAGAAATTGAGGAATTCAAGGAGCTTTAGACAGAAACTGAGTTCTTCAGACAAGGACAATGACATAAGGGCATTCTCAGCAATGTTACCCAGGAGCAGGTACATTCTGAAGAAGAAGAGAGCAACAGTAAGGCACAGAGTATCTGGAGTGGAGGACTGAGTAGCTGGTCACACTAGACAGAAAGCTGGGACTGTGAAAAAATTTCTTACAAGAATTTTAGGCACAGTCAGCTTTAGGCTTCTGAAAGGTAACTGTAAAGGCCAAACTAGTGAGTGGCTCAAATCTGTAATCCTAGCTGCTCAGGAGGCAAGATCTAGAGAATCATAATTCAAAGTCTAGCCTGGGTAGAAAAGTCTTAGAGACCCCATTTCCAGAATAACAAGCAGGTGTAGGTCAAATGGTAAGTGTGCCAGCAGGTAAGCAAGCAGGCAGGCAGGCAGGCAGGCAGGCAGGCAGACAGACAGACAGACAGACAGACAGACAGACAGACAGAGGAAGGAGGACAAGGAAGAAGAGAGGAGGAAGGGAGGGAGGGAGGAAGGAAGAAAGGAAGGGAGGGAGGGAGGCAGGCAGGCAGGCAGGGAAACAGGCAGGCAGGCTGGCTGGCTGGCTGTAAGCAGCTGTATGGAAAGGGAACACAAAATGATAGACTTCGTGATTCCAGCTAAAGCCATACTTCTCTAGTCCCTCCTTCTCTAATCTGTTGCAGGCCCAGAATTCCCTGGACCTACATTAGAATGATCTGCAGGTGGGAAAGAATTGTCTAGTAACATAGCGCTTCCAATAAACAACTAAATGGAGAAAGTGTTAGGCCTCTTGTCTACCTCTAGTAACATTCCATATCCCCCACTTTGGTAGGCACTGACTGGAGTCCTCACATCAGCTCAACAGAGACAAGAAACTAAGGCCCAGGGGAGTGTACTTCAGAGTGACACAAATGGCAAGATGTATCTGGTCTTTCCTTGTCTATCCCCATGTTGCCCACAAACCAGCTAAGGTTGGGTTACCATTCAGAAATAAAGCTGAGACACTCTGAAATTTAACTCTTCACCAGAGAACTTTGGGGGCTGGTTTTGTATTCTAGAGGGAATGGAAAATTGTAAATCTCCATCATTTATTTAACTGATTTAACTAGTCCAATCCTACTGTTCCTCCAGGCTGAAAGGTCCCCTGCTTCTTCAGTGGTCATCTCTTATGCTTGCTTCAAAACCCAGCCATGATAGTGTCTCCTCCAGAAACCTCAGACCTTGAATCCCTTTGCTCTAGGCTGCTGAGGGACTCAATGGTCCTTCACTTTACCATGTTACTTGACCACTGCAGTTTTGTGTGTGTATGTTCTAGTTTGGTGGAGTGTTTGTTGTTGCTGCTGTTGTTTGCTCTGTGTGTGTGTGTGTGTATGTGTGTGTGTGTGTGTGTGTGTGTGTGTGTGTGTGTGTGTGTGTGTGTGTGTGTAATGGATTTGAAGTCAGGGCTTTGTGCTCTTGCTAGGCTTTTTGCTCAAGGCAAGCACTCTACTAGTTCACTTCTGGCCTTTTAGTGGTTAATTGGCAATAACAGTTTCACAGACTTTCCTGCCCAGGCTGGTTTTGAACTTGGACTCTCCTGAGTAGCTAAGATGTCAGGCACCAACCACCAGTGCCATGTTTTCCAAAGATTCATTTACAAAAATGTCCTTCAACCTGTTTACTGGTTTGGAGATGCTGACACAGTCAATTCATAATTAGATCTTGAGGCATATATGCCCCCCAGAAAAGAAATGCTGATGCTCTTGGGAATTTTTTCTTGAGAAATGGAAGTACAGAGCACTAGTTGGGCTGAGCTGTGCTTGGGTCACTACCATCACGCGGTCTTGGGTGAGTCACTCAACTTCTTCAGGATGAGGGGTTTGGCTTACATAGTTTCTTCACAGCTTTGGCTGGGATGGGGCAGTGAGTCATGGTTGGCATCTGACCTTCCCCAAATGCAGGTTTCAAGGAAAGGGGTTGTTAGGACTTCAGATCAGAGCATGATGTGAAAGTAGTTGAAGTGTGTCAAGAAAGAACTTTACTCCTAGAGGATATTAAGTTCCATCTTCCCTCCCTTCTTTTCTTCCTTCTTTCCTTTCATCCCTACCACTGAGCCAAACCCCAAACCAATTAGTTTTCTTATAGCTACTGAAACAAATTATCAAAAATTTGGTAGCTTAAAATAACACAAACTTATTATCTGACTCTTCTGTCTATAGGTTAGAAGTCTAACATGATATCATTTGGATAAAAATTGAGGTGCTGCCAGAATACATTCCTTTCTGAACTGTTTAGAAGAAAACCTATTTCCTTGACTTTTCCAGAAGCTGTGTGCTCTCTCTCTCTCTCTCTTCTCTCTCTCTCTCTCTCTCTCTCTCTCTCTCTCTCTCTCTCTCTCTCTCTCTCTCTCTCTCTCTCTCTCTGTCTCTGTCTCTCTGTCTCTGTCTCTCTGTCTCTGTCTCTGTCTCTGTCTCTGTCTCTGTCTGTCTCTCTCTGTCTCTGTCTCTGTCTCTGTCTCTGTCTCTGTCTCTGTCTCTGTCTCTGTCTCTGTCTCTCTCTCTCTCTCTCTCTCTCTCTCTCTCTCTCTCTCTCTCTCTCTCTCTCTCTCAGATCTTGATCCCTTTCTTCAGACCCAAAGCCAACAATATTGCCTCATCTATATCTATATCCGTGTGTGTATATGTGAGTGTCTGTGTCTGTATCTGTGTCTGGGTATCCCTCACTGAAGCTCCTCATTGCTCTTTTAAAGACTCTTGTGATCACGTTGTGTCCACATGGATAATCTAGGATCATCTCCCATAGTTTTATCCCCAATTTCATTTCTCCTTTGCCAGATAAGGTAACATGTTCAGGTTCCAGGAATTGTGTCATGGACATTTTGGGGGAGAGTAGCAATATTCGGCTGCCTATGGAAGAAAGGTGCAGGATGAGGAGGAAACATGGTAGAATAAGCTCCTTCCCCTGTGAGTTTGGAGCTTCAGACCTGAGCACAAATAGCAACTCACCCATGTAAACTTGGGCAGGTCACTTGACATGTCTGAGACTCAGTATCTTTCTCTAGCTTCTAGAAAAACATTCTTTTTTTTTTACAAGTTAATGAAGCAGGGCTTAGCAAGAATAGGTACTTCAGTGAATGAGGAGGAACAGCAAGAAGTTGATCTTGGCTGGACCACAGGGAGCCAGTGGAGAAACAAAAGAAACCAGGGCTGGAAAGGTAAACAGGACTCCTACTGTGAAGAGCCTTGAATGCCAAATTTTATTTTATAGGCCATGAGACATTATCAAAGGCACCAAGTGGAACAAGTGAGTGACTTGAGCAAAGAAGAATGCCAGATGAATTTAAAATGAGTAGCTTTGGCATGAAGATACCCTAGGGACAGGTAGGCTGGTCCCCCTCTCATCCAGATTTCACATTTTAAGCCAATAAGTCGAAAATAAATCCCTCGGTTCTGCTGCTGCCAGTGGTGAACAGCGTGTTGCCCTCTGAGCACTCGGTTCATGTTCACACATAATTTTAATTCCCCCTTTAACTTAGGATTCATGGATTTTTCAATTTACCCAACATCTGGAACACCGAGGGCATTGGAAAAGCCGTTCTGGGAGGCTGCCACTTGCACAGTGGGGCCTCAATAAACATTTGTTGATCAAAAACCCAAAACACAAGAAAAAGAAAGACTTAGAAACTGGAACCAGGTCTTTTGAAGTAGAACATGATTTGAACTGTGACATATTGAAAAGCATATTTTGCAAGTGAACAGCTGGTTTAAAAAAATCATCAGCTAAAGTTAGCAAAACATCTAGGAGAGGAAAAGCACATCTAGAGTTTGTTCTAGCAAAAGCAACATTCTGGCACTTTTTGTCATTGTTGTCCCAGTCACACACACATGCACACACACACACATACATACACACACGTGTATATGCAAACACACACAAATATGCACACACGCAATGGGGCAATCCCTAATTGTCATCATAAAGCAGTAACTTTAACACTCATGAAGAAATCCCTTAATACCAATGATTACTATGCCATTAACTGTTCCTAACTAGTATTTGTTCATGAACAATAAGAAGTGATTTCATAAAAATTTTCTGCAACTCGTGAAAACTATTCAGTTGCACCAGGCACTGGTAGATCATACCTTTAATCTTAGCTACTTAGAATGTTGAAATCTGAGGATAGTGGTTCAAAGCTGGATCAGGACTCTGAGTCAGACATCTCCAGCAGGAGAGTCCATTACTTAGAGAATTAACTACCAAAAAGCCAGAGGGGAAGCTGCGGCTCAAATGGTAGAACACTAGCTTTGATCTAAAAAGCTCAATGGCAGCACCCAAGCCGAGTTCAAGCCCCAGGACCAAATACATAAATAAAGGTTGGACATTTCTATTAATTGGTTACTTCTGAATACATGGATACATTATTATTATTATTATTTTATTTCTATTATTATATTTAAGTAGTTATACACGGGAGTCCCAATTCTACAAATTCATTTATAAGTACAATGCATTTTGGGTAATATCACTCCTTCCATTGTTCTCCCACATCTTTTCTAGCAATACATTTCTGATCATGAAAAGAATTATTATAAAGATTACTGCTTCCTCAGCTCACAGACTACCGATGAGCACAGCACTTCTTGTATAGACCTCTGCCCATAGTGAGAATTATTGCAGGGCATGAGTGTTGCATTCCAAATGTGTAGCTTTGGCTCCCTGGTTTGGAAGGCTCTTCATAGACTTCATTATCGTTTCTCCAGCAGGTTCCATTTAAACCTTCTGGTTCCCAGCAAAAGTCAAGAAAGCAGAACTAATATAAGCAGAATACTCTGAGTTGGCCCTTGGGGACTTATTTCATTCAGTCCTCACAGCAAACCCTACTGGAGAGCAAGTATGCACTCCATTTTATAAGTTCAAATGAGAAGCTCAAAGAGTTGAGTAGCTCGTCCAACATCTTTCTCCAGGCAAGGGGCACAACAAGAACTTAGTCTGTTCAGTCATCAATGCATGCCAAAAACATTGGAAAACAAGAACCAAGATTGAACAGAAATCATTGATGAAGGATGACTGAGGCTGAAGCCTATAGAATGGGACTTGAAAGACAGTCATCCTAACTCTTTGGTTAAAGAAAATAACACTAATAGTAAGTGCAAGCTTGTTCAGCTCTAACAATAAGCCAAAAATACAATAAATACCAATCCTAGCTACTTAGGAGGTAGAGATAGGAGTATCATGGCCCAAGGTCAGCCTTAGAAAAAGTCAGACTCCATGTCCAAAGCAAGTCTAGAATGGTAGCACACAGCTAAAATGCCAGCTACTTGAGAGGCAGAGATAGGATCATAGACCAAAGCTCTCATAGGCCAAAGCTCAAGATCTTATCTGAAAAACTAATTAAAAGCCAAAAGAACTGAGGGTTTGGCTCAAATTAGTTCATTACCTAGTACATACAATCTGGATTGTAGTGACAGTTTGCAGATAGAGACAACCACCACAGCTATGATATTTGTCTATTATATACAGGCTTCCTCTAAGCACCCTAGCAATATTAATACCTTCAGTCCCCATATAGTCTATGAGGTAGAGACTATTATCACCCTCCTCCTTGTATGGATGAAGAACTGGAGTTACTATGAAGTCACAAAGTATGAGGCAAAACTACATACCATCCTGGGCAGTCTGGTTTATACATAAAACCACACTTTGCTCCATAAAGGAGAGTCAGGGTCATACAATGTCAGTGCATACAGAATACCACTGGTAGAAGAGTACATTTTATCTGAACAAATAATGATGACTGGCATGTTTATAGAGCTTTGCAATTTATAAAAAGGACATAATCATTCATCATCTCAATTAATGTAATTAATCCTGCTAATGTAGCCTGGATGTACTTTTTATTCATGTGACACAGATTCTCTCATTCATTTAACAAGTATGTGTGGAGTACTTTCCCTGAGCTAGCTTTGGGGATATGTAAGTAATCAAAGAGCACCCCATCCTTGCCTTCATGGGGCTTATAATATGTCACACAGTTCATTCTTTATAATGCAAACCAGGCATTCTGGCACAGGCCTGTAATCCCAGCTCCTTGGGAAGTAAAAGTAGAAGAATTATGAATTTGAGGTCAGTGTGGTCAAAGTTAGCTAGATACTGCCTCAAAAACAAAGTAAACACAAAACAGCATGGCTCAAGTAGTAACAGTACTTGCCTAGCATACACAGTTCCCTGAGTGCAATCCCTAGTACTAACCTAATGAATTGATTAATTAATAAGTACATGAATATATAATTACAAGTAGTGCTAAGGGCTGTGTGAAAAGTTTGGGGACTTGTGAGAATGCATAACAGGGAATGACCTAGTCAGAATTCAATCCCCTGATAGAGCTAACCTAGTAGATGGCCCTGAGGAAGTTAACATGCGTGGAGCTTAAAGGCTAATTGAAAATTAATTTAAATGCCACTGTGTCAGTAAAGAATTTCATACTGCCCTGTTTAAAATTGCAAGCACTGAGCCAAGTACAATAGTACATAACTGTAGTTCCAGATATTTTAGAGGCTGAGACAGTAGGATCACTTGAGACTAGGAATTCCAGGCAAGCCTAGACAACATAAGAAGACTCCCAGCTCTAAAATAAAATAAATAAAATAGCAAACTCTTTTCATATTTTTACCTACTCCTACTTTTCCATATCACTTTTCTTCTAACATACTGATTTCCTTATTTAATAGGTTTACGTATGATTTTAGACAACCCTCCCCCATCAGAATGTACAGGCTATGAAGGTATTTTAATTAGCTGCATTCATGCATGCATTCAGTATGTACCATCTCTGAATGAACGGCTGTCTAATGAATGAGGGAATAAGAGCACTAATAGAAGGAAGTTGGTACCTAGGCACAGGCAGTGAGAAAGGTTTCTCAGGGTAGAGATGTCATTTTCAAAGATCAGAGTACAGAAAAGCACACTGAGCATTAGAAGGAATCAGAAATGACAGTGCAAAAGAACTAAGCAGAGAGAAGGTGGCCGTAGATGAAGACGGGAGGCAAGAAAACACTGGGCCTTGTTATAAGGAAACAGAAATCCAGCACGTAATCCCAGAAGCCAAGATTCCCATTCCAAATTAGCCGGTGTTGTTGGTGTTGTTGTTGTTATTGTTGTTGTGATGTTGTTGTTTTGCTATCTTTAAGTAGTTGTACAATGGAGTTGCCATTTAACTAAGCAGTTTATGAATATAATATATCTTGATTAATGTCACTCCTTGCAACATTCTTACCCACCGTCCCTCCCCTCCCCACTCCTTCCCACACTCCTCTGAATTTCATAGGATAAACACTGAATTCTTGGCTGCATTCCCCCAGCTTCTCCCCTTTATTTATCTATCCCTTTCCACTTGACCCCACCTCAACTCTTTGGAGTACCTGCTTCCTGGTGTTTTATTTTGCTGAACTTTGACTTTGCCTTCTCTTCTTTATTGTCTCTCCCACCCCTCCAAGAGAAGGAGAAGAAAGCACCAGTCTCATGTCCAGGCTGGAGGACTATCTGCTGTATCTCCAAAAGTTGGTCATTTAACATGCTTGAGGCAGGAAAGCTTGGTGGATCCAGTTGATTTACAAGCACTGGATATTAATGCCTGAGTGTCACAGTGTATGAATTTTGTAGAATTTCCTAACTCTAGTTTGTTAAAACATTATATTGGAAAAGTGGTAACCTGGATCATTAATATCTCAGCAGGAGTTAATTGATATTGTGGCAGCCAGCCAGCATTGTTGGAGGAAAGAGAATGTTCTGGAAAGCCAGCAACACCAGACATGCTAGGACCCACCTATACATGCCTACAAGTCTGGCTTCCTAAAGGAGCAAGCAAAGCATTGAAGAATGCTTAGGTTAGGAGTGGGTGCAGCTCTCCTTCCTGTCCTTGTGGCCCCAGAAAAGACAGCTTCGCATCCTTTTATTAAAACAGGCCTAGTATTGTAGCCAGTATTGCAGCTTGGTGCTTATTGAATACAAACACCCAGGCTACGTCTAACATGTGGCAAGAGCCGGGAAGCCATGTGGCACCATATTACACAAGGTGCTCTGGGCTTGCGTCTGTCAAACAAATTAAATGCCTGCACTTCACCCATTTTACAAGGCCAAATTAAACACTCATCTGAGGGTATTTGTTTTGGTGTGGGGTGCTGCCAGCCTCCTTAACACCAGCTAGCTGTCTCTCTAATCCCAGGCTGAATGTGTAGCCATAGAACTTTATCTCCTCAGTGGTCATTTCTAAGACTTAGGTCTCCCAGCAAGGATGCTTGCCGTGTGTGTGTGTGTGTGTGTGTGTGTGTGTGTGTGTGTGTGTGTGTGTGTGTGTGTGTGTGTGTGTGGTGTGTGTGTGTGTGTGTGTGTGTGTGTGTATTGGGGCTTGAACTCAGGACCTGGGTGCTCTCCCTTGGCTTTTTTCTCTCAAGGCTGACACTCTACCACTTGTGGCAAATACTTATGGGGGACATGGATTCCAATCACATAGCAACAAGACCAGCTCAAGTCTGTCTTGCCCTGAGGTGAGGTAGGGGCTCCTCCTAATATCCTGCTTCAGAAGATAGGACATTGCCCAATTTAGCCTGGGCTGCCAATTCAAAATACTATAGAATAAGTGACTTTCAAATAGAAAGATGCTGGGTGTAGTAATACACATATGTAATGCCAACTATTTAAGAGGTGATAAGCCAGAGACAGGGGAGGGGGGAGGGGGGTAGTGAGACCCTCATCTCATTAACAAGCTAAAAAAAAAAGCAGGCAAGAAAAAACATTAAGACACTATCTGAAAAATAACTAAAGCAAAAACGGATGGAGCTGTGAGCAATCGCCTAGCATACAAGGCCTTGAGTTCATATCCAATACCACAAGAAAGGAGGGGGGAGGGAGGGGGAGGGAGGGGGAAGAGAGAGAGAGTAGGGATGGAGAGAAAGATCAGGGAGGGAGAGAGAGTTGAGGGAGAGGGAGGGAAGGAAGGAAGGAAGGAAGGAAGGAAGGAAGGAAGGAAGGAAGGAAGGAAGGAAGGAAGGAAGGAAGGAAGGAAGGAAGGAGTTGAAAGGGTGCTCCCACTCTTCTCTTCCTACAATGTCACCAATCCTATCAGACAAGGACTCCACTCTTATGGCTCATTCAACTTTGGTTATTCCCTAAAAGTCCTGTTTTCAAATGTAGTAAGATTTTAGCTCAGGCTTCAACACAGAGACCTCGGTGGGCGGGGGAGAGAGGTGTGGACATATTTCAGGCTTCCAAATGTCATGGGCATCTAAGACTCCCCAAGAAAAACAAACCCAGTACCACCCATGAAAAAAGGATCCTTCTACCCTCACTGGGGCCTGGCACTTCACAAATATTGTCTCAGTTAATCCTTGTTTCACATGGCCAGTGTGAAGAAACCCATTTGGAGATGGGTTTATGGTGAGAGTGAGTGGTTTGGGGAAGAAATGAGTGTGATTACCGTGAACCTGAATCTCAATCATGTAGCAAAAGTACAAGTATCACTTTGGAGTATAGATATCCCCTGAAATCTAAAGAAGGCAATAAACCCTTGCCCTATACAAAAATAATGAAGACAAACAAAAATTTTGCATATTCTTTTTTTTTTTTTTTTTTGCTGGTCCTGGGGTCTGAACTCTGGGCCTGGGCGCTGTCCCTCAGCTCTTCAGTTCAAGGCTAGCGCTCTACCGCTTGAGCCACAGCACCACTTCTGGCTTTTTTCTGCTTAAGTGGAATCGAACCCAGGGCCTCATGCATGCAAGGCAAGCACTCTACCACTGACACTTTCTCAGCCCCATATTCTTTTTTGTGTGTGTGTGAAAATACTGTACAGAGGGGTTACAATTACATGGGCAAGATAATGAGTACATTTCTTATCAAGCATTGTAGCCTCCTCCTTTGTTTCCCCTTCTCATCCCATCCTTCCCTCACCCCCCCACCCAACCCTCCTCACCCCCCACCAAAGTTGTAAAGTTCATTTTTGACATAACAACTTGTACATCTCATTGTTGCAATGGGTCCACCTGTATCCCTATTTAAACGATTTGTTTTTTCCCTTCCCCTCCACAAATTATACCAACATCAAATACAGTGAAAGCAGGGGTTATACTGTGAGGGAGGGACATACAAAGCAACAATCTTATAATCTTATCAATGTGTTAGAAACAATTGCATGAAAGAAAAAAACATTTGAATTACTTATCTTAGGGTTCATTTCCCTAACATCAACTTATCTGACCTTTTCTGCTTGACTCAGACATATACTAGTTATGGCAAATAAGGGAAACCATGGGACCTATGTTTCTTTGGGCCTGGCTTACTTCACTTAATATAATTTTTTCCAAGTCTTTCCATTTCCTAACAAATGGGGCAATGTCATTCTTTCTGATGGAGGCATAGAATTCCATTGTATATATATACCACATTTTCTTGATCCATTCATCCACTGAGGGGCATCTGGGTTGGTTCCATATCTTAGCAATGGTAAATAACCAGCCCCATATTCCTTTAAGGGGCTTACTAGCTGTCTTGAGAATCAAGTAATGCGCAAACAGAAGATAAACAAAGATTTTCCTCTGAAGAACATTTCTCAGTACCAAGTAAAGTGAAGAAAGTTTATGTATACATGTGTAAGCTAAAGCACATACTTGGGAGAAACCTGTAAGTTGAAAGATAACAAGTGTTGACGAGAATGGAGAAAGGGAACCTTTACACACTGTTGGTGGGAACGTAAATAACGTAAATTAGTCCAGCCATCATGGAAAACAATATGGAGGAAACTAAACATAGAGCCACCATCTGATCCAGCAGTCCCACGCCTGGGTTTACATCCACAGGAAATGAGATCAGTCCGTCAGAGACAGCTGCACTGCCCTGTTCTGTGTGGCATTATTCACAATAACCAAGAAATAGAAATAACCAAAGTGTCCATCAAGTAATGAGTGGAAAAAGAAAACTGGGGTGTATATTCCCAATGGAATACTATTCACCCATGGACGAACTAGGAAGACAGTACATTGAATGAGATACACTAAACACAGGACACATACTCTCACATGTGGAACTTTAAAATGCTCAACTCATAGGAGCAGAGAGTATGATGATGACTAGTAGGCATTGGGGTAAGAGAGGGTATTGGGGAGTTAGGTCAAAGGATGGGAAATTTTAGTTAACCAGGAAGAATAAGTTCAATCTTTAGCTAGATCAAAATAGCCATCATTAATTTAATATATTGGGTTCTTGAAAAATCACTAAGAATAGTCTTAGCACCACACACACCAAGTATGTAAGATAACACATAAAAAGTTGGCTCAACTTAGCCGTTCCAGAAGGAACATATATTTCAAAACATTGTGTTGTAGGTCATAAATATATGCAATTCGGAGGAGTCAAAGAGCAAAGGGTAGATGAATAAAGAGGAGAAGAGGGGGGAGAATTCAGTCAAGAATTCAATGCCTATCCACCAAATTAAGAAGTGTGAGGGAAGGGGTGGGTAGAGGAAGTATGGATGAGAATGTTGAAAGGGGCGACATTAACCAAGATGCATTATATTCATAAACTGCTTTGTTAAATGGCAGCTCCTTTGTACAAATACTTTAAAGACAATAAAAACATAAAGTGAAGCAGAAGAAACTCATGATGGCATCGGGCTGAGATCTGAGAGAACAAGCTCATTGATTATGGCTGCATTGGGCTTCCTGGTTTCTAGGAACTGTTTTAATGAGAAGAAGGAAAATGGCTGTGTCAGGAACTAAAGGAACATGTTGAGAATGCCTGAGAAGAGAGTTCTAGAACTTGGCTATTCACGGGGGTCAGGCAGCTAGATAGACTGAAGCACGTACCTCCAGCTGTGCCAGCCTATCTCCTGAATGAGGAATGTGGGTTCAGTGGAGTAAATCTTCTTTTTTTTCTTTTTCTCTTTTTTCTTTTTTCTTTTTTTGGCAGTCATGGGGCTTGAACTCTGGGCCTGGGCGCTGTCCCTGATTCTTCAGCTCAAGGTGAGGGCTCTATCACTTGAGCCACAGTGCCACTTCTGGTTTTCTGGTAGTTAATTGGAGATAAGAGTCTTCTCGGACTTTCCTGCCCCAGCTGGCTTTGAACTGCAATCCTCAGATGTCAGCCTCCTGAGTAGCTAGGATTACAGGTGTGAGCCACCACTCCTGACTTCATTTTTTTTTTATTATATTTAACTGACTTCATTTTTTTTGAAAAGCAAAACTCTATAGAGTTTTGTGTAAAATCTTCCCATTTCCCAATGTTTGCTTTAAGAAAGCCTGTGGCTGCAGAAGTATGTCATCCTTTGTGAGTCTGTTACTTATTAAAATGAGGGTGATAGTGGAAACAACAGTATATAAAAAACACTAATGACCTTTGCTTGTCTGGTAAGATTTTCCTGGACGTGTACTAGTTAGTGCAAATAAGGGAAACCATATGACCATATAAGATGACGTTAAGCGAATGAACCCCAAGATAGGAACACAAGAGGTTTTTTTCTTTGTTGCTCTTGTTATTCATGTCCTATGTGATTTTTTTTGTTTCTTTTTTATGTTCTTCCCCTATGGTATAACCCCTGTTGTCACTGTATTTGATGCCGGTGCCCTGCATCTTGGATATACATTTTTCTAATTTGGGCAGGGGAAGGGAAATAACAAAATGATGAAACAAGGATACAAGTTGACCCATTGTAACAGTGAGACGTACAAGACACTATGTGGAGAATGAACTTTACAACTTGGCGGGGAGAGATGACTTGGAATTGGAGAGTAACCGGATAGTAGGTGAAAAACAAAGGAGGAGGTAACAATGCTCGATAGGAAATGTACTCATTACCTTACTCATGTAACCGTAACCCCTCTGTACAGTGTCTTTACAATAAAAAATTTAAAAAACACTAATGAAACTTATTGTTTTGTATAATTAACATATACTGATGTCAAAAATTATAGATAGAAGTATATACACACATATATATATGCTTTATTAGGCATCTAGCTCAGTATAAAATACTTACCCTAGCATGGTAGTATGTATGAGACCCTGTGTTCATTCCTTAGCAAAGAAGGAAAATGCAGAGGAGGGGGGAGAAAGGGTGAGAAAGAGACAGGGAATGAGGGAGAAATAAAGAGATGGAGAAAGGGAGGGAAGGAGTGAGGGGGAAATAAGAACTTTGTAAACTATAAAGTGCTGTGTGATGTTAGAAAAACCTATCAAATGCTGAAATAAGGATCCAGGTTGACCCATTGTAACAATGAGATGTACAAACTCTAAGTTGAAAACAAAATTTACAACTTTGAGGGGTGGGAAGGGGGGGAGAAGGGAGGAGTTGGAAAGGTGGGGAGGTAAGGGATGGTAGGGGAAAAACAAAGGAGGAGGTAGCAATACTCAATAGGAAATGCACTCATTACCTCATTCATGTAACCATAACTCTTCTGTACAGTATTTTTACTAATATATATATATATATATATATATATGAAGAAAAACTAATCAAAGCAAATTCTCTCCAGTGGCAGTGATAATTGACATCATGAACCTGCAGAATATGCACCGCAGCAAGAAAAATATTTCAAAATGTAAATCAAACGCTACCCTATCTGATGCAACACCCTCTAGTAGTTTCTCATCTCCCCCCACTCCCAACCCCCAAAACCCAACTGTTTCCTTGACTTTGAAACCGGTAGGTGACTGCAGGTAACCTGTCTTATCGGATCACCAGCTCTTCCCCCAGAGCAGCCCTGTGCCCTTAGCCACACCAGGTTCACTATCATCGCTGGGCCTTTACACTAGACAACTAGGTTCCCGGAGGCAGAGGCTCCTCAGCATCACCCTATTCCACCCCCTGCTGAATTCTTGGTAGCGTCCCTGTCAGTCTGATGTGGTCAAGATTCTCTTTGGTTTGCTTATTCCACACACACGGCTCTCCCCAGATAGAAGCTTCAATAAGAAGGGCGCACTGTGGACTTACTCGCTGCTGTCTCTGCCAGCCTTTGAAATAGTGTCTAGTACATGCCTGTAAATACTCATTATAAGAAGGGTGGCAATGTGAGTACTGTAGCAGAAAGTTCAGGGAATGGTGTGGAAAGGTATTGGACTGAAACCAATGCAGTCTCTTGGATTTCGAACAGAACATGAAAAGACCATTCTACATTCTCTACAATTAGTTGACCCTTGAATCTCCAGAGTCCTTGAACCTGGTCCCTTAGCAATTCCAAATATCTGGGTTTTGTTTTTTTTTTTTCATAAGCACTTTCAGGTAAGCGATTCTGATTCAGATAACCTTACAACAGACTTTTCTTTTTTTATTTATTTATTTACTTATTTATGCTTCTCTTTTTGGAAAAAAAATGATTTCTTTAGAAGCCAAAGGCTGTTTATTTCCTAAGTTACTCGTGGACATCTAAGATTCTTAGGACTGGGTAAGTTCTTAACCTGTGCCCAAACTCACATACACACAGATTCCCAAGAGCGTTTCTTCCATGACCTTCTGCGAGAGACCTCTAGTGAGTACCTTCAGGACAGAGAAACTCCTGTGCCCAGAGGTGGCTTGTGCTACATGGGATGTTCAAAGCTATTCTGCCTTCTACATGAAGTGTCTGTAAAGGCAGAGAATAATGGCTTCTTTTAGCTAGCGTTTTTAGCTCTTTAGTCATTCTTAGGCCTGGAAACTTGGATATATTTCAGTGTATCCATGCCATTTTTTAAGAATATGGATTTTTATAATTTAATAAAATATTCCATTATGGTCAATTGAGCATAGTTACCATGGTATCACTACACGGTAACTATGTATAATGAACATTACTTAAAAAATAACTATGACTGTAGTTCCAGGGTCAAACATTGAGGAATTTGATTTTTTTTTCTCAGCTCTCTAAAAACAATGGAGCAGAGTTATAGAATCAGCTGCGGAATCTCTCAAGACTATTGTAGAAACTCAAAAGGCATGCTATCAATTTATAATGAAGAAAATCATGGTGATAACTAACATGTAGTAAACCTTGACTAAGACCAAGTACCATCACATCTTATTTAATACTCATTACTCCATAAATAGGGATCATGATTCTCCCATTGTAGATAAGAATACCCAAGCCGAGTGCCAGTGGCTTATACCTGTAACCCTAGCTACTCAGGAGACTGAGATGTGAGGATTGAGGTTCAACGCCAGCTCGGGCAGGAAAATTCATAAGACTCATCACCAATTAATTACCAAAAAAAAGCTGGAAACAGAGCTGTGGCTCAAGTGGTAGAGTGCTAGCCTTGAGAAAAAACAACTCACAGACAGCAAACAGTGCCCAGGCCCTGAATTCAAGCCCTAGGACCAACACACACACACACACACACACACACACACACACTTCACATGCAAACACACATATAACTTGCCAATTCATTTGTACCTTGCCCAAAAATTGCATAATTAATGCTTCATAAACTTGTCACTAAAGCTAGGCATCCGGCTGACCCCAAACCTATACACCAACTACTCCCTCCACAGGGTGTCACCCTCTGACACTGTACCAATTGGTCATTCCAGTGCTTCATTTCCTATGTTTGATGTGGAGCCTTGGACTGACACTTTGTCTCTTTAGACATCATACCTTGACCATGCCATATATTCCATCTGTACTTCCATTTCACCCACGAAGCTGCTCTTGCATATATCTAATCCCATCCATTATATGTGTTAATTCTATAATTTAAGGCTTTGGGCTTGACAGAGGTTTTTGCTGATGCCTGTAACTTGCATTAATGAGTAACTAAAATCTAAGTCTTTTTCCAGTCCAGTGACGTAATGCTAGGTGTTCAGACATGTGTCATTGCTTCTGCTGAAGTTAAACACAGAATCTATCCCTGTGGGTATCATCTTGTAGATTTGGACCAATGTTCTAGCTGTTCCTGCCCACTCCATCTTTTGATAAAGTAACCAAAATTGGGATCTCAGAAGAACTGCAAATCAGAGTTACCATTGATATGGTCAGTCCTATTTTCCAAGGGCAGATTATGACTCTGGAGTCCTTTGTTCAGGTTCCTGCATGTACAGGCTGCTGTTGATTTTATGCATAATTTCTCCATTCATACCAACTGTAGTGAGTTTTCAAAGAATATGCAGAGCTGAATGCACACACAAATTGATCTGATTAGTTTACTTTATCTTACTAGTCAAGTGCATAGAAAAAGGATGGAAAATTGATTTGAACATCCATGACAAGTCAGTCAGGTTGATTGAGAATGGCTGTGGTGCTCTGTGGGAAAGCATGCCACAGTCTACTGGTGATGTCTGGCCATAAGTAGAAGCTGTGGGGAATGCAGGAAGACCATACACACACCATCTCTGATCATTGTTGCCTTTAATGTGGGTTTCTGAAAGGTGTGTTGTTGTTTTTTAACTCAGTCTAAATGTTCAGCACCACCCCCTCATCTTGTAAACTGTGTTCATAAAACATGTGTAACTAAAACGTATTGCTAATCAACATGTAGAAAATATACAAACCAAAAACACACAGTTCTAAAATTTGTCTAAAGTGAATAGGTATAACAGCACAATGCAGGTCAAAAAATTACTTCCCAAGTGTTCCTTACCCTGATCAATTCATGGTTATCATTTCTTTGCTTTTCCTTCATAGCTTTTCTAAATATATATAGCTAAGAACTACTGGTTGCTTTCAGCTTTTCTTTTTGGTATGAATGGTATCATAGGCTCTATACTCTTTATGTTTGAATTCTTTTGTATTGAGAAACTAATCCATTTTGCTGCAAATAGCTGGCTATAACTCATTCATTTTTCATTATTGTATAGTATGACTAAGTTGACTATACAACTGTTGTGTTCATCCCATTGACCTGGTGATGGATATTGTCGTTAATTTCCAACCAGTTTGAATAATGTTGCTATGAACTTTCCTGTACAGATTGTATGTGTTCGTGTGTGTGTGTGTGTGTGTGTGTGTGTGTGTGTGTGTGTGTGTGTGTGTGTGTGTGTATGCTGGTCCTGGAGTTTTAACTCAGGACCTGGGTGCTGTCCCTGAGCCTCCTTGTGCTGAAGGCTAGCGCTCTACCACTTGAGCCACATTGCCACTTCCAGCTTTTTTTTTCTGTGTTTATTAGAGATAAGTCTCATGTACTTTCCTGCCCTGGCTGGCTATGAACCATGATCCTCAGATCTCAGCCTCCTGAGTCGCTTGGATTATAGGCATGAACCACTGGTACCTATCCCTGTATATATTTTTAATGCATATATTTCTACTGGATCTATACCTAGAGAATCATTTCTGGGCTATAAGATTAGTCTATAACATTAGTCTATAACACTCAAGTGTTTTCCTTAGAAATTGCATCAATTGGGCTGAGAAGGTGGCTCAGTGGTAGAGCGCTTGCCTTGCACGCATGAGGCCCTGGGTTCGGTTCCTCAGCACCACATAAGCAAAAAGAAAAAAGCCGGAAGTGGTGCTGTGGCTCGAGTGGTAGAGCACTAGCCTTGAGCTGAAGAGCTGAGGAACAGTGCCCAGGCCCAGAGTTCAGGCCCCAGGACCGGACCCAAAAAAAAAAAAAAAAGAAATTGCATCAATCTCCCTTCCATGACCAAGGTATGAAAATATCATTTTTTCACATTCACACAAATGGTTGATTTTGTCAGTCTGTTCACTTTAGCTATTCTATCAAGTGTGTGATAGTTTATTTTAGTTTTAATTCTGTTCTCTAATGACCTCTAGATGTGTTTGTATATGAGGACACAATCATCCTTTTGACCCCTTAAATATTTTTTGTAAAGTGTCTGCCTAAATCCTCTTCTTCATCTAAAGATTTATCATTTTTAAACTATAGCAGTTATTTTTAGCATCCTGGCCACAAGCCTTCATGAGTAATATTTTTCATAAATATCTTTTGTCTATTGGAGGTTTTCTTCCTATCTTCATCTCCTAATACTATCTTCTGAGGAAAAGAAGTGCTTGGTTTTATTGATTTCATTAAATAAATATTTCTCTTTACATTTTGTGCTTTATTTTATTCACATTAAGGAAAATTATTTCCACCCCATGATTGTGAAGATGTAACCTTCAAGATGCTTCATCATTTAACCTTTGACTTCCAGATCTACAGTTGCTTAGAATGAATGAAATGATGAATGAGTGAATGAAGGAATGAACAAATGAATTTGCATAATTTTGATCTGATATAAGGGAACCAGATAGTTGTGTTATTTCATGCTTCCCATAAGGACGATCTATTTGCCCAGCTGTGGAAACACTGCTTCAAAGCAGAATCCTTGTTTTGAATCTGTCTGGGTCTCTTTTCAAGACCTTATTCAGATAGCAATAATATACTGGTTTCTACCATCTAAATCCATTAGAAGAAATCCTCCCACTATTCTTCATTAAATGTATTGGCTATTCATGACCATTTCCATTAACATATGCATCAAGTTCTGTCTAGAAAATTCTTTTAAGAGTTTTCACAGAGAATACATTAAATCTATAGATTATTTTAGAGAGAAATAACATAATATTGCATTGTCTGACCATGAACAATATTAACAGCACTTTTTTGTTGTTGTTGTTGTTTTGTTTTTTTTGTTTTTTTTTTGGGTCCAGTCGTGGGCCTGAACTCTGGGCCTGGGCGCTGTCCCTCAGCTCTTCAGCTCAAGGCTAGCACTCTACCATTTGAGCCACAGTGCCACTTCCGGCTTTTTTCTTTTTGCTTATGTGGTGCTAAGGAATTGAACCCAGGGCCTCATGCATGCAAGGCAAGCACTCTACCACTGAGCCACCTTCCCAGCCCATTAACAGCACTTTTATTCAGCCATTTTTTTACAGTGTTGTAGCCTTGTATCTCTTTGCTGAGGTTTATTCTTGAACATTTGAGTGTATATTTAAGAGTAGGGCTACTTTGTAGAATTGGGTTTTAGTTTTTGTTAACAGAAATTAATTTTACAAAGGAATTTTACTGTGACATTTATAACATGCACTTTGATCAAATTCATTCTGAATGGATTCTTCTTTTTTTAACCTCTCTCCATCCTCTCCCCTCCTTTTATTTTAACCATTTCTGGTAAGTTTTCTTATTCTATTTTCACACATATACTTACCATACTTGTATAATCTTTACCTCCCTTTGCCCTCTTCTTTTTCCCTCCTTCATGACCACTAATTAGTCCCCATTTTACAACCATGTCTTATTAGTTCCTGTTAGGCCTACATTGGTATTGAGCGAAAAGAGGTGATGCTTATCTTTTTTAGCTTAGCTTATCTCACTTAATATGATGATCTCCAGTTTCATCCATTTTCCTGTAAACAACATCATTTCATCCTTCCTCATGACTGAATATTATATATATACATATATATGTATATATGTATGTTTCCTGTGTGTTGATTTCTATTCCTTTGCATATATGCTGAGTGGTATAGCAGGGTTATAAGGGAGAACTATTTTCAGCTTCTTGAGGAGTCTCTATTCTGATTTCTCTAATGACTGGGCTAATTTTTAGCACCAAAAATGCCTGACAGTTCTTTCTATATACACATAGTTGCCTCTCAAGCTTGTCAGCATTCGTTGTTTTGTCTTTTCACTGGGCAAACCATGTTGATCTAGATTTCCTTGGAAAATAAAGGTATTTGGTTATGGAATAATCATCTTCTCTAATAATTAGCAAACTATTCATATTTTCTTTTTTGATTAGTACCATTTTTATTAGTTGTGTTTTTCAGTGGATTTGCCTGATTCATTCCAATTTTCAGATGTATTTACGTAATTATTTATACCATTCTTTCATTATAGTTTTTGTTGTTTTGTTGTTGTTTTTTGTCAGTTGTGAGGCTTCAACTCTGGGCCTGGGCACTGTCCCTGATCTCTTCAGCTCAAGGCGAGCACTCTACCACTTGAGCCACAGTACTACTTCCGGTTTTCTGGTAGTTAATTGGAGCTGAGTCTCATGGACTTTCCTTCCCCAGGCTGGCTTTGAACTGTGATCCTCAGATCTCAGCTTCCTGAGTAGCTAGGATTACAGGCAGGAGCCACCAGCACCCGGCACTCATCGTTTTTAGCTTGTGTTTGTAGTCATGTCCTTTTTCCCTTTGTGATATTGGTTGAGTTTTTTGTATTATTTATTTTTTTAATTTAATTTTATTGTAAGGGTGATGTACAGAGGGGTTACAGTTATGTATGTAATGCGTACATTACTTGTTGAACATTGTTACCCCCTCCCTCAATTTCTCCCACTTTCCCTCCCCCTGCAACTCTCCTCCTCTCCCAAGTTGTAAAGTTCATTTCCAACATAGTGTCTTGTGCGTATTGCTGTTGCACTGGTTCACCTTTTGTCCTTTGTCTCACCATTTTGTTAGTCCTTTCCCTTCACATTTTTTTCTGGCTTCCTTATTTCCATAAGGAGGCTATCAATTTTATTAGCACTTTCAAATAGGTTTTTGGATTTCTTGGATTCTGTCCTTTCCATTTTCTTTTGCTCTTACTTTACAATTTCCTCCCATCAAACGTAATTGATTTTAATTTGTACCTCTTTTTCTAAATTTCTAAAATGAATGATTTCCAGCCTTTATTCTCTTAGTATATACATATGTGTACATATCTGAATATACACATTTAATCTAAGTATAGCCTTGGCAGCATTACACAAATTTTGACACATACCTTTTTATGATTTTTTTCAATTTAAATTATTTCTAATTCCCCATTGTTTCTTCTTTGAATAAGGGACTCTAGAACTGTACTTATTAATGGAAGAATATCAGATTTCCTGTGATTTTTTTGGTATTGTTTTCTAGGTTAATTGCCTGGAAGTAGATTTTCTCAAAAGTTTTAGAGATTTAGGAAGTTTTTGCATGTGCTTGGGAAAAATACATATTTTGCCATTACAAGTGAAAATAGGCACATCTACATGTGTCTATTAATTCAAATATAATCATAATGTTTCTCAAATTTTTTATATTTCTACTTAGTTAAGGTTTCCATGTTCTATTCATTATTAAAAGTAATTATTTAAATTTCTCACTATGATTATTAATTAATGTGTTTCACCTTTCAGTTTTTTCAGTCCTTGCTTTATGTATGCTGGTGCTGTATTATCAAATACATACAATTTCCTATAAATTAACTCTTTTTTCAGTGCCAGTTATCTCTCTTTATTTTTAATGCTGCTTTATATTGGCAATACACAACATGTATAATAATATGTTTGGCTCCTATGTATGCACATTACACAATACACAATATGTATAATAATATGTTTTGGCTAGTATATATGCATATTTTTTCTTTCAACTGTTCTATTCTTTTATGCCTTAGGTGTATCTCTTGTACACCTGATATAGTTTATGTCTTTTAACTCTTATGACTGGACTCCCTATGGGTCTGTTTTCATTGTCTGTGGTTTTATCAGTTTTCATTCTTGCCATCTTGTCTCCCCATACACCTGGTTATTTTCTTTTTCTATTTCACAACAGTGATTATAACTGAGAATTTGCTCATAGAATTAGTTTGAAGTCTAGGATGATGTTATCTTCCCCAGAGAGGATTCACATTTGTGTCTGTCCTCAAGCTATAAGCACTTCAATCCAATTTAAAGATGATTCAGAGCAGATCTTCATCCCTGTGGGGCCTCTTTATTTCTGGTTCACCTGTACTTCCAGGGTTCAGAGTTTCCAAGGCAGCACCCATCTAATACTGCCTGCCACACGACCCCTCAGCAACCCTCTTCAGATGACAAATACCTACAATGTGGAAAGGAGGACCAAATGCTGATCCTACATTTCCCTCCACTGTATCCTAGCCAGGATAATTCACCTGGCTAATTTTCCAAAGCCTTGACCAGGTATTTTAATATTTTCATCAACTTTTTCTCATCCTCCATGGGATGATTGCTACAAACTACCTTGTCTCCCATTACTTGTTGGATGTACAAGTCTGTTTCATTCATTCTTTAATACAGTCACTTGTATGATTTCCTAATTATAGTTTCTAATTATGCTTTCATATTATTAAAATTTCTACTTTCAAAACCTTAAAAAACATGAAAAAGAAGAAAACAAAAATCGCTTTTCTACACATTTAACTAAAAGGTGCCACACTAGCATTATTTTGTAGCAATATACATTCATTTAATATATTCCATTATCTTGACAGTTATGTTAGATATGGTACCCACAGATACACACACACACACACACACACACACACAAGCACACACACCATAATTCACTTGCAGTCCTCTAGAGATAGATATCAAAAAGTTTCCAATTACACAGTATTGTAAAAATCATGAAACCATTGTCACAAACATTATTTGACCAAATACAGTGGTTGTTCCTCAATATCTGCAGGGAATGGGTTCCAGGATGCTCTGCAAACACCAAAATCTGTAGCTGTTCATGTTCCTCATGTAAACTGACATGATAATTGCATATAACTGATACATATCCTACCATTTTCAGTCATCTCTGCATTACTTGTTTGGTGTGTTGGTACTAGAGTTGGAATCCAGTGCTTCACACTCAAGCACTACCACTTGAGCTTGCCTCAGACCCTTCATTTTTATTTTGCTTTTGAGATAGTCTTACTAGACTTGCCTGAGCTGGCCTTTGATTCAAGATCCTCTTGCTTTCACTTTCCAAGTAGCTAGTATTAAAGGCAGGTACCTCCACAACCAGCTTCTTTATTATTTCCTATTTCTCTCTTTTTTTTCAAATTTTCCTGAGGTTTTGAGCTTGAGACAATTCAATCACACTTCCAGTCTTTTGCTTTAGTTAATTCTTCAGATGAGGCTTCTCAATTATTCCCCCTGCCATCCTGAAATCAAGATTTTCCTACCAAATAGCTGGGATTTTAGGTATGTACCTCTATGTACAACTTATCTTTTAAGATAGGGTCACAATAACTTTTTTATTTTACCTGTAATTGGTCTTGAACTCTATTCTCCTGATCTCAGCCTCCTGAGTAGCCGGGATTACAGGTGTCAGCTGCATAACAAACTTTGTTAACTTTAGTGTATAATAATACAATGTAAAGGTTGTAGTAATATTTGCTATACTGTTTTGTTGATGGGATTAAAAATATGTATGTATATATATATAGTATATATATATATATATAGTTCTCAATTTTTGTTGATAAGAACCATATATATAGTATGTATATATGTATACACACATATACATATATACATATATATATATATATATATGTAGTACAGTTCTCAATTTTTTAGATTCTCAGCTGGCTGAATTTGTTGATGGGAAATCCACAAATAAGAAAGGCTGACTTTACTTGAATACATCTTGATTATTTCCTTAGGATAAATTCCAACAGGTAGTGCTGGGGATGTAGTTCAGTGGCAGAGCACATGCATAAAGTATTGGGCTCAATCCTTGGTATTGCAAATAATGACAACAATAATAAAAATATATAAAAAATTAAAAATTGCCAAGTCATACTCCAAAAGATTACTTTCATTTTCTTTTCCTACCAGTGATTAAAAGTGATATTGTTGGCTTCCTAAAGCCTAATTAGAACTTCTGATCATTTAGTCCTAAACTCATGTAAATGAGCTTTACCATTTAAAAATAACATAAGAGGGATTCTAAAAGCTTCCTGCCCCATAATTGTGACTTTTATTTAATTTATTTATTGCTATTGTAAAAGTGATGTACAGAGGGATAACAGTTACATGAGTCAGTCTTTTTGAACAATGTCACCCCTTCCGGCTGTCTCTCCCAGTATTCCCCTCCCATCCCCACCCACGACTTGTAGAATTCATCTTCAGCAGTGTCTAATGAGTACCACTGCTGCATTTGTTTGCCCTTTGTCCCACCGGTTCTGTGCTTCCCTCCCCCCCCCCCCCCCGCCTGTTACCTTCCCAAAGATAGATAAATGAACAACGGAAAAGAAAACAAATTAGAGACACAAGGAAATAATTGTGACTTTGAATTTTCCCTTAATACATAAAGTGAGCCATCAGCTTGCAGGCTTGAGGGAATCTGGAATTCAACAATTAGAAAAGAACCATTTCTCTCCTAGAAGCTGGCATAAAACGTGTCTACTGAAGCTCACCCAACGTGGCCTTTAGTGGACAAGGCTCCTCTTCAGGGGTACAGTAGCTGCATTCCCTCTGTTAAAATGCAAGCATCCGTGAGTGGAAAATTTTCTGCAATCCAAGTAACCCAAAAATTAACATAATAACTAACACCCTTAAAGAAACAAGTTTTGGGTTGAATCCTCCCATTGCTTTCAGAGTAGAGTCCAAAGCTTGAAAGATCTGACCTGTGCCCACTCTCCTGTCTAGACTCCTCCATTTCTGTCCTCCATCTAAACAGGCAGCACCCTTGACCCTTAACACCTAGACAGTCTTGTTTCCTTGTTCTGTCCTACAGCATAGCTCAAGAATACCCTTCACATGAAGTGCCCGTCTCCTACTGTTCACTACCAAACTCCATCTTATCCTTCAAAATTCAGCTCCTATGTCACACAGCCTGCCACACTTTCTAACCCATCATTCCACTACATACCTGTACTCCTCTGCTTGTCACTAGCTGTTTTAAGAACCAGTTGGGATCAAGGACTACATCACATTTCTCCATATGCCCTGATCATGTACTAGAAAATAACAGGTATTAGAGAAATGCTTGTTACATTAAGTCTATAAACACTATTTCAGTCATTCTCAAAATCCAAACCTATATTAGAGGAAATGAAACCTAACAATTTCATTCCCACTAAGTAATAGTTAGGTGTAAATGCCTAACATTCTAGAGTGATTAAACCAAGAAGAGATGTAAGCAATCACAGCCAGTTCCTTTGTTTTTACAGTGAAGTTATGGAACTTCAGGGAGATTAGGTGACACACCCAAGGTCATGCTGCAAGTTCAAAGTGGTCAAAGAATGAGCATGAAGGCATCTGAGGTCTAAGCCAGTGTGTTTACCACTAATTAAAGTAAGGGTCTTAGAAGCAACAGCCTAAAGGAGTTAGGCTCTTAACTCAGAGGAAGGAGATCTCCAGCTGTGGAATTCCAGGTGTTAAGGCTCCATACTAGGGAGATAGCTAGCTAGCATCTCCCATCTTATGCCACATGTATCTACCCAAGCTGATAAAAGAGAAATTCTACAAGATCAGCAAGTATGAAAAAAAAGGACTATGGCTCTCTGTGCATTTCATAAAGATAATTCTCTTCTATGTTCATTAAAATGTAGAAGCCTAATTTTAATCTTTTTGAAGAGAGAGAATACAAACATGAAAGTGCACCTACTTTTTAAACTAGGCATTGATGAAATCAGAATTTACTTCCAAATGTTTGCTCTTCTTGGCTTATTTACTATTGGAGAACTAACTACCCTGTATAAATAGCAGATAACCTGCTTTGGAAATGTATAATGACATAAGCTGAGAAATTAAGTTCAACAAGGATAGTTACCTGTCAATTAACTTCCCTAAATCAATTATGTTGTTTTATTTCAGCATATTATTGAAGATAAAATAGTGAGAAATATTGTTATTAGAGTCCCGGCTCAACCCAAGGGACAATAGCATAAAGATGTAATTCGTGTGGTCTATGGGATCGTACTGAGCATGTTTCAGTGATTTCCAGCTCACTTTGAGCAAGTTACTTAGTGTCTCTAAGTCTGACCTCTCTGGTTTAGAGAAAGGGGATGATAGTAATGCAATCTTCTGTTATCTGTTTTGAAGATTAAAGGACATAATACCTATAAAGTGCTTAGAACAATGCTAGACATGTGGTGCAGGCTTAGAGTTCATTATGGAGGGAGGAAGCTCTCTAAATAAATGTAAACGGGCAATAACCACCAGATACACCTGGGGTGGAATTAGCAATTAACCACTTGTGCTCCAAAATTCAAGCCTCCTGCTACTGGAATACTTTTTAGAGAATCGAATTTTAGAGAGTCAAACTCCTGTTGACTCCTTGTAATACCACGCCACACGAGACTTATGAACAAAAACTTGCTGAAATACAGGCATTAAATGCACTCACACAAGCCCTCCATAAACTCTGGGTCTCCGCAAAGCAGTTCTTCCGAATCATAATTGAGGGTTTGAAAGTCAAATGATTTAAGTGCTAGTTTTAATTAACGCTTGGTGAACTTCAGTGTGTTAGAATTGTCACAACTTTCCTTAAGGATTACTTTGAAGCCAAGGCAATACAGTGGGAAATTATTAACTCCTACTTTGGTACAGCAATTATCTGCATTACAAGGTTTATGCAATTAGCTGTTTAAGATGTCATTATATTTTGCCATCTGGTACACAGGAGTTTATGCATATGAACAGGCACGTGTTGAAGTGATTCTCACTATATGACTGGTTCTCAACCCAAGTCATCTCTCTAATGAGGGGCGGTTACTGTGCGCCCTACATTAGTGGCAGGTGCACACTATCAAGCTTCATTTTCATCGAAGACCTTCATTTTTCCATTTTAAAGTATTCTGCACAAGTGCCGGGAAATTAATTAGTTGTTCGCAATTGAGCAACGTCTGCGGGCCTATGTCCTTAGCAGTTAGAGAGGGACACACTCCTCCTTCCCACCCCCAAAAGGCTTCAAGAAACTCCCCAAGCCATCACCATCCACAGCAACGGAGCCCCTCCCGCCATGTAGGAAGAGGGGGAAGGGACCCCCGCAGGGCTTTCTGCACGAGGTGGGGTGCGCACCCTGTATTGCACCCCAGGATGAGCGCCCTGGAGGAGAGGGTGCGGGGCTGTCTCCACGAGATCCTGACTCAGCTTCCAGGAACTCGCATCCGGGACAGCCTCGATGCCACCAGAGCGCGGGTCCCTGACTGAATCACATTAAAACGGCGCCCTCTGGTGTCCGCTCGCGGCCGCTGGGTCAAAGCCGAGGCTCTCGGAGGCCGAGTGAAACTTGTCACCCCCGCTGCGCAAACCCAAAGACACCAGCTCCTAGCAAAGCGCCCGCCCCCTCTGCGCACCCCTGCATCCCCGGCGGCCGCGCTGTCGAGAAAGGCTGGGGGACAGATAAGCCATCCGCCCTGTACCTGGCACCCAGGTGTCGTCTCCGGGTCGCTGGAGAGCCAGAGTCCCCCGGGGCAGGGTCGTGTGGAGGGCGGGTTGGGGGAGGGGGCCAGGAGGGAGGAGGACTGGGAAGCAAAAAAAGAGTTCCAAATCCCCGTGCGCGCCTGGCGCAGGGCCCGCACCTGCCTCGCAGCGGGCAACCGAGATACTCCGGGTAGTGCAGACAGAGGGGCCCCGGGCTCCTGAGCTCTCCCCAGTCCTCCAGGGCCCCCTCTCCGTCCCTCCCCATCCTCCCCCTCACCCATCGGTGCTTTGCGGGCCGGTTCTGTAAATCGCTAGACCCCCGACCCCCCACTGCTGTCATGGAAAGACTCACAGACCCTGCACCGGCACCTAGCCCAGGCCGGCCCGGCGCTGCCATTGAAAGGCGACACTGACGGATGATCTGGGCCTGCTGCGCTCTTTCAAAGAGTGAGGGAGCCTCCTGACCTGAGAAACCCTGTGGATTTAGGGTTCCCTGGGAAACGTTCTTCTCCCACCTCATCCTGCGCCCCCGACCCCATCCTTTCACACACACACACACACACACACACACACACACACACACACACACACACACACACACACCACCCGCTTCTTCATTCCCAATCTTGGTGAGTGTATAAATTCAGCCCCAGAAAGCTCCAGTCCTGCTTGATCGTAGTTTGTTGGGGGTCAATAAAGTTGCCCCCTAAACCTTTCTCGTTTTTTGAGCTTCTGATGGTTAACATAGCCTTTTATATTGGGGACTAGGGGGTAACCAGGAGGGGACTTGCACACACTGACCCTCGTTTTGTTTTTATCATGTACCAGCATTGGGTGAGGGAAGGGCAGGAGAGAGCAGAAGGGTGACCTGGGTGCTTGACGACCCTCATCCAGCAAGTATTTCTGGGCCAAACACTGAACCAAGGCACTACAGGCAATCATTAAGAACATAAATCGGAAGCTGCAACTGAAAAAGGAGAGTAAAAACCCAAGAAAGGGACAAATTGAAGTGATTAAGTAGCCAAAAGGATGCACCAGAGGGTGCAAATAAAGGATGAGTAAAAGTGGAAAAGGCTGCTGTCTCAGAAGGTCTCCAAGTGGCATCCCAGCCAGATTACTGCAGTTCAGAGATGGCTCTGTGCAAAGACAATTTGAGATGATGGTGGGAAGAAAGAGAGCCAATCCTTCATGCTAGGGGGAAAAAAAAAAAAGAATTGCACAAGTAAATCAAGCCCAGATTGAGAAGGCTAAGGGGCCTGGAACCTAGTGGATACAATAGAAAAAGTATGTGATCTGGGCTATAATGCTCTGGGTCTAAATCCCATCCATGTCTGTTACAAATTCTGAGTCTGTTTCCCTTTGTGAAATGGGGATAATTATGTCTTGATGTTGTGAGAATTGCACAGGGTTAAATAAGGCAATGTCCTCAGCCTTGGTGCATTTAGTACTAATATAACTCCGTCTTCCCTTTCAACTATTTCAAAATTGTTCCCATGTTCCCTAGACTTCTCCGGGGCATCTTAGAGATTCTCCAAATAAGTATGTGGCTATGGCCCATCTTGTTATACCCAGTCAATTCTGCTCCTGCAGATACTCAGGACTCCATGCTATGCTTACAACATATGTGTGTGTGCATGTGCATATGTGTGCACACATGTGCCCATATTGGGGCTTGAACTCAGGGCCTCACTCTCATGCTTTTTTCACTCAAGGCTGGTACTCACCACTTGAGTGATACTTCCATTTCCAGCTTTTACTGGTTAATTGGAGATGAGTCCCTTGGAATTGTCTGCCTGAGCTGGCTTCAAACTGTGATCCTCACATCTCAGCCTCCTGAGTAGTTAGGATTACAGGGATAAGCCACAGTGGCCCACTAATATTGGGACATCCTTTGTGGCCTACATCAAAGAAAAACACTGAGTTCTTACTACAAGCATCTGGCAGTAGCTGACTATGAGAATGACCCTCTAAACAGTGGTTTGATGAGCTTTCACCAATGGCTTTATCTGGAGTCTCCATCCCCCATGATCAGGGGTAGCCCTTCAGCTTCTCCAGCACATCTCACCCCTGCCCGTTGTAAACAGCCATGTCCTTTTAATAAGCATCTGCTTATTAAACCTCTGACCTGCAGCTAACAGGGAGATATCCACATCCAGAAGGGCTGAGACTGGGATTTGGGAAAGTAAGCCAAGGCTCTGATTCAATACAGGTAATATGAACAACAGCAATGAGTGTCAAAGTGGCCAACAGGTTGGATCACAGTTCTGCCTTTTCTTTTTCTACAAAGAGCCTCAGATTATTCACTGTCGGGGAAAGGTACCACCAAAAAAAAATCACTAAGGTTTCCAGAAACTTACTATAACACCCTTACATGGACCAATATGTATTACCATGACATAGAAGTCCTGTTACAAATTAGAGAATAGAACAGGTGTCCTTGGAGTACAATAGCGCCCCTTGTAAAAATAAGTGTGTGTGTGTGTATGTGTATAAAATGAAGCTATAGGCCTCACAGGCTCTAGTTCCCAACTTTGATAAAGTCTTTTTCAAATCATTTATTTACAGAGCTATACCTGAAGATGAAATGACAAACATTACTAGAATGATGATGGTAAATTTCTAGAAAGAAATTTCTTTGAACACTAATCCATCATTGTATTGTAAGAAAACTAAAGCATTGACTCAGGGAGAAAGAACAGGACCCAGGGAGATGTTTCCACCTGAAAGTTTAGCATCTAAATTTGAGGAGCTTTCTAAGCTCTAAGTCCTAGAACAGTATTGGAGAACACAAAGTATATTTTGCAAATATGTTTTGATTTCCACTTATTTAACTTATCTAATTACCAACTGCTCCCTGAAAGCTGAAACTCTAGCCACCTGAACTTGAACTTGCTAACGTTAAAATGTTAGATGCATAGTAGGATTTTTCCCTGCTAATAAATCTCCTATAGTATATGTTTCCAAATGAAAAATATATTCATTATTAGGAATAGATAGAAGCTGGACAATCACCTGCCAAAGTCTGAGCACTGGAAAATACCTTGGCAGGCAGAAGGCTCAGGTCAGGACCCAACAGGAGAGAGAAGAGGGGATGCACATCCCTACATCCAGTGACCAATCTCAAACTCTCCTTCTGTCACTTAACCTTCAGACCTTCAGATGCGTATAGTTGCTCTCTGGTAAGGAAGAAGGGCTCTGGGCAAGGATAATGACTCCATTTGGTACTTAGGTAGGTAAAAACTAAGGAAATCATATTCATATGTGATTGTTGTACAATGGCAACACAAAATTGCTGAAGAGAATAGAATTTGCTTCCCTGATCAATCCAATCCATATATCAGGAAATATTACTATTATATGGATGTAATCAGCAAAATAATTGACTACAAAATACTTAGTATTTGGTTGGGGATAGAGATTGGTAGAGTACTTGTCCAGTGTTGTGTAACACCCCAAAAACATAAACAACAAAAACTTAGCACATACTATTTTCATAACACAGCATTGTTTTCAGAGTTCAGCTGTCAAAAAAGCAATAGTTACATTATATCAAACTATTCATTGTAACATTTGTTATAATGAGATTCCCTTGCTTAGGTCACAAGTAAATAAACTTATTCACATTTGGAAAAGTCTAAGTCAACTGACTCTTTGGCTTCCCTTGCTATACCACCAATATTTGTACTACCACCAATATTTCAATATTTTCTTAGGAAGCACTAAAACTTGTCAGGGACCAGTGGCTCACATCTATAATAGTAGTTACTCAGGAAGCTGAAACCTGGGGGATTGTGGTTCTAAAACAGTCTAGGCAGAAAAGTCTTTGAGACTCCATCTCCAAGATAACCAGCAAAGTGCTAGACTGGAAGTGTTGAAGTAGTAGAATGTCAGCTATGAGCAAGAAAGCTGAGTGAGCAAGGGGCCCCTGGGGTTCAGGCCAAGATACGGGCATACTCTCCCCCTCCCCCAGCCCCCATCTCTGTCTCTCTCTGTGTCTCTCTCTGTCTCTGTCTCACTCTGTTTTTCTCTGTCTTTCCCTCATCTGTCTTTCCCTCTCTCCCTCCCCCCCTCATTACTTGAGGCCACAAGCACTAGCTTTACCACACCATTAGTATGTAAAAAACTACCAAAGTAGCCATCTCCTGCTAATCTGCTGATCTTTCTTTAAAACATTTAAAGGGAGCCCAAATGGGACAGATATAACGATTCACACCTGTAATCCCAGCTATTTAGGAAATAGGTAGAGGAGGATTTGTGGTCTGCACAAAAGAAAGGAACCCTGTCTAAAGCCAGGTGCTTGTGGCTCACACCTGTAACCTAGCTACTGAGGAGGCTGAGATCTGAGGATTGAGGTTCAAAGCCAGCCCAAGCAGGAAAGTCCATCAGACTCTTATCTACAGTAAACCACCAGAAAACTGGAAGTGGCACTGTGGCTCAAGGTGATAGAGCATTAGCCTTGAGTGAAAGAGCTCAGGGACAGCGCCCAAGCCCTAAGTTCAAGCCTCACAATGGGCAAAAAAGTAGAGCAAAAAGGGCTGGAGGAATGGCTGAAGTGTACAGTGTTTGGCTACCAAGCACAAGGCCTTGAACTCAAACCCCAGTGATATAGATAGATAGATAGATAGATAGATAGATAGATAGATAGATAGATAGATAGATAGATAGATCTATTTATATAGATATAGATATATAGATATATATAAAGTACCCCTGAAACTATTTGGTGCCAACCCAAACAAAGCAAGGTCCAGATGTGTTGTCAGAGATCATGTCTTTCCATGACCTGGCGCTGCCATTTCTTAAATATTTCCCTTGATCTCCCTGAACTTCTGTCCCCCATTCTGAGAATTTAAGCACTACTTCATAGAAGGGTTGAGAAATGCCTGAGATGTCATAGGCAAAATGCCTAATCTAGTTTCCTAGCACAGAGTAAGTAATGAATCCATATCAAAAGTTTGATCCATGTCAAAAATTGAACTCCAGCACAGGAAAAATTCTTTAGAAAGCAGAAAAGAAAAAAAAAAACAGGTAGCAATTATGACTTGTATTTCCTCATCTTTAAAAATAGGAATAACATATACTCAATAAGGTGGTGAAAACTAGTTGATAATTTACGAATCCTTTGGTAAAGTGAAATTATACGTTAATAGCAACCATCACCAATAATTGTAAGTTTATGGGTGGCCTATGAGAACTACAGAGAACAGTTATCAAAACTTCCACAAATCCTGTGTTCTAATCTGATACTCAGGCCTCTGGGCTTTCCCTGCCCTTTTCTTTCTACAGGCCTAATCTCGCAGCAACACAAAGCAGCTGGACAGTATCTTACACATTGCATCCCTTTAGAGCAGAAGGTGGTTTTTCATCTTAGAAATAGGTGAAAGGTCACTCACAGCCTCTCCTTTAATTCTCCAAAGGACCCTTGCACACCATTGCCTCCTAAAAGACGCAGAAAAGGAGATTCAGAAGGACTCAGTGGCTTGACCAAGGTCACAGCGCTAACTCACCTGTTGCATTCCCTGCAACGGGGGGGGGGGGGGGGACACTGGAAGCAAAGTCCGGCCAAAGTTGTCCTGTAGCACACTTTACAGGTTCAGAGTTGCTACTTGGTTAGGGTTTGGAATTCCCCGGTTCTGGCACTACTTACCCTCATCTCCGCACTCCCTCAAAACACATTCCCAGGGTCTTCTCCTCGACTAGCTGTTGCTCACACACCCCTAACTGAGAGCACAGAGAAGGCTGGAGGGTGTGGGGGGGAGGGGAGGAGGGGGGCCTTGTCTGGAGCCGGGCCTGGTTCACCAGGCGCCTTAACTGGAGCCCGCCTGCTATTCGGAACTGGACTGTAGGTGGCGCCCCGCTTCGCTCAGGGGAACTTGGAGGGCGAGGACGCGGGTCACCAGCTGTCTCTCCTAACGCCAATCAAACACTCCCCAGGGCCAGAGGCTCCGCGGGGGAACCGGGGTGACGCCCCACCCTCGCCCACCCCCCCCCCGCCTGGCCGATCGGTCTTCCTCAACGCTTCCCTCCCCAGGGAAGGCGAGTGGGGGAGAGGTTAGCCTGGCTTTCCATCCCCCCCACCCCACCCCCAGGTGGAAGATTCAGGGAGCAAGGTCCCAGCACTGCCGGCCCAGCCTGGCGCTCCCCGGGCGGCTGCTGGACCCGGGCGTGCGGGCGCCCCCCTTCCCGGCTCCCCAGCACCCTCCCTTCCCGCGGCTAGTCGCGGGGTGGAGGGCTGGCGGGGGAGGGGGGCCAGCGTGACCCCATCCGTGCCGGGGCGGGACGGGGCGGGGCGGGACAGCTTTAAAAACTTCTGAAAGGCCTCCTTCAAAGCCTCCAAAGACAGAACTCGGGCCGGAAGGCGGCTACCACGGAAGGGGGCGGGGTGCACCTGCACGGCCCGGGGCGCGCGGCCCGGACGGGGGAGGGGGCGGGGAGTCCCCGGCCGGCGCTGATGCCCCGCCCGCTCGGGGTGCGAGGGTGGGGATAGGTGGGGGGCGGGGGAGGACGGGGGCCCGCGCCTTTCATCCCCCCCCCCCAACGGGCCCGCCGCCGGCCAGGCGGGGGTTCTTTGGTCTGCACGCTCCCCGCAGGGTCTTCCTTCCCTCGGGCCCCTCCCTAGGAACACGCGTTGTTCACAGCAAAGTTGTCTGTCTCGGATTTTAACCCCAATCCTCCCGGGTGGGGAGTTTGCCGGGAGTGTGTGTGCGCGCGCGCGCGCGCGTCGAGATGGAGGGAGGGGTCCCTTTGCACACGCTAGCTCCCCTCCCGCACCCACCCAGCCCCCTGGGGAGGCTGCGGGGGCAGCCACGCAGCGGGGAGGAGGTGGGGCCGAAAGGTCGCACGGTAGCGGATCGCGGGGTGACCTCGGTCGCTGTGCGTCCCCGGAGTCAACTCGGACTGGGACGGACGGACGCGGGCCGCGCTGCCGCCTGCAGTCTGGGCTGCTCCGCGGACAGCGCCGACTCGGTCGCAAGCGCACAGCCAAAGAAACCCAGGAAGGGGATTCCCCCCCCCATTAGAACTTCATTATGGGGAGCGGGGGTGGGGGCGGGGGTGGAAATCATCACCCTCCAAAGTCCTTCCTACAGAGGCTGTTGAATGAATTGGGTAAATGATTTGTTCCAATTGCACTTTCTGAAGACTTTTATTTTCCTCCGATCTTCTGAAAGTGAGCGCGTGAGCCCGGGAACAATTGGGAAAGACGTGGCAGGGGGAAGGGGAGGAAGGGGGAGGGGGGCTCCCCACTACCTGGGCAGCTTAGTGAGGGCTGCTTAGTGGATCAGGGGGGTAAGAGGGTTACCGCAGTAGCCAGGTGGACCGGGACTGAATGAAGTTCGGTCATCTAGGTAGGGAACACAGTGAAAATAAATAAATAAACGAGACCAAGTTTAGTATTTTGCTTGGAGTTGCTTTCTTTGGTTTGTAAAGTAAGTAGAATATAGGAGCGACTTGAGGAGGTTTTGTGTGTGTGTGTGTGTTTTAATTAGATTTTGTTACTCTTAAAGTTTTTTTTATTTAAAGTTTTTTTTGAAAGACTTAATTTCAGTAAAATTTAAGAAGAGTGACAAGACAGGCAGCAAATATGTGAGGAACTGACAGGTGGACTGGGGAGTTTAACTTTTATTTTAAAAAATAAACTAAGAGAGGGTTTTCTTCCTCTCTGATACTTCAGGAGGTAGGGATTACAACGAAGGAAAAAAGTGGAAGAGAAAACAGACCTATGGAAACCAAGAGTTGCGATTTCTTGTAACATTGTGATCTTCAGGGAATTCTCGCAGTATACATATTTGTAGATTTAACTTTAACCAGATACATTAGCCGGCCTGGTCTCCAAGCAAAGGAAAGGAAAGAGCAGGCTTTTCCTTTGTGTCAGGTTCTAGCATTAGATTCATGCAGTAGTCCAAAATGTAAAGAAGTCATCAGGCTCCCGGTGGTGGCATGAACTGAACTCCTCACATTAAAATCGCAGCGTTGGTCCTATTGGGCTCTGGAGCCTGGGCCTGATGGGGCAGAGAAACAGAAGGGCCATGGCCAATGCACCCTGGCTTCCTTTCCCTAATGATTAAACAGCAAAGCTTGGCACATCCAAACTGTCCTTCTGCTGTTAACAACACCAAGAGATTGTTTCTGCTACAAAATTGCCCTCTTTGCCCCTTGACATATAGGATAAAAGCAAGTTTTATCCCTCAAGGCTAAAATATAGCCTTTAGAACACTCCCTGTCCAGGATTTGAAAGTATGTCAAGGGCTTATATTGCACCCAGGACAAGGGCAAATTATCAGGATGAAAAAGGGCAAGAAACTTTGTAAATAGTGGAATCACCATCCAAAGAGATAGGTAAGAACTGTAACCACAAACCTACTACATGTGCATTTGAATTTGCCCAGGCTTCCTGTAGTGTGGCTTCACTGTCTTAAAGAATACAAATATCACCCTCACCCTCATAAAGCCAGAAGGCTGTACTTCTTTTCCAGCCACATATGCTTAATAATTTTCCCCTAGAGTTATGAGATCTAAGACTCTCACAAGTGCTCTCTCTCTCTCTCTCTCTCTCTCTCTCTCTCTCTCTCTCTCTCTCTCTCTCTCTCTCTCTCTCTCTCTCTCTCTCTCTCTCTCTCTCTCTCTCTCTCTCTCTCTCTCCTGCCCGAGAAATCACAAAACTTGCAAACTCGGCAACTTCTCTCTTGAGTTCATTATACAAAATGCAAAAGGCTTTGAGTGTGATAATTAAGGTGGTGGATTCTCCTAGACAACCTGCCAGTACAAACAAACACACACCTTCCTTTTCACTGACACCAAAATTCCCAGTCGAGCTAAGGAACAAGAGTTTATCCACTTACAGTGGATAAACAAGCTTGACCAGGGATCCAAACACATTTCCACAAAACCCAGAGGATGTGGGTTTAACTCTGAGTATTGGAAGGTGTGTGTGTGTGTGTGTGTGTGTGTGTGTGTGTGTGTGTGTGTGTGTGTTAAAATAAGTTTTTAAAAGTCTGTGAAGTTCCAACAAGCAATGAAAAACAGCCCAGAGTCTTTAGACTGTGAGCTCCATCCCACCACCCCAGGGCCCCACAATATCTAGTGCTGTGGTTCCAAAGTTGGAAACTGTGGTTTTTAATTAGGGCTGAATCCTGCCTCTCCCCCTTCCTCTCAGCGGGCCTTCTCTGTAAGCAGATTTGCTTTTCCATGATCCCTGGAAAGAAGCTTTTAGGAAATCTTGCCTCCGTGGTAAAACGTTTTAAATTTAGTAATATACTGCAATCTTACTAAGTCTCACTCCAAAAGTGCGTGAAAGGGGCTCTGTTTTTCTGGAAGATTCGGGGACTCTGGTATCTGACCAAGACTGGCCCCAGAAAAGCTTGGAGGGACTCCATTATCCATTTCAGTGATGACACCCTATTTGTTGTTGTTGTTTTGGTTTGAATTTTTTTCAAAGGTTTGTTTTGCCTTTGCCTTTTTACACCTAGAAAATGTTCGATGTATGCAAAACACCCTCCAAAAGGAAAAAAAAAAAGAAAACACAGCTGAACGTACTACCTCCCTTATATGATCAGACAGGAGGACAGTCAGTCTACCTACTTGATGGGCCCAGAGAACAATCATAGAGAACTAGACTTTCTAGGCCCGGTTCCCGAAACTCCAGGAGGCAGAGGGGACCGGGACAAAGTTCCTCTCAAAGGTCTGGGGAACAGGGGGAGGAGTAGAGGCAACCTTTAAAATAAAGTTCAACGTGTTAGGCAACTGGCGTACCTTCCAGGACGAGCTGTCCTGGAACCCAGTGGGTTTCAGCTTCCTCGGTGAAAGTAAAGGTCGATTCGTCCGCAGTGCTCCCCTCCCTTGCCTTCCCGTGGGTGCCTGGAGTCGGCTGCAGGGACTCGACCCGAGGTCAGCTCCCAGGCCAGAGGGCGGTGCCCTGCGGCAGCGGGCTCCGCCGCCTCCTCCCGCAGCCCGCCGGTCGTGACCTTGTCCCTCCCCCACCCCCCGCCCCGCACCCCCTTCTCCCCCAGCTTCGCTGGCTCCAGCTCCCGGCCCAGGCCCGTCCTCGTCCCAGCCCTTTTCTCGGGCCTGGAGCGGGAGAACCCCGCGGTCCGGGCTGGCGGTGACGGGACTGGGAGGCAGTAGGGAATTTATGTATGCTCAATTTCTCCCAGAAACTCGAATACGGAGAAAAGTCCGCGAGTCGCCCCGAGCGGCGGCGATCACAGGTCCGCACTAGGATGGCTGGCGGTCTCGGGGTGCGCACGGCCCCCCGAGCGCCGGTGGCATCTGGGTGCCGGGTTGCTGTGGAAGGGGAGGAATCGCTTTCTCATGTTGGAATCCCGGAAACATTGAGAAGTATGTGAATCTTGGATTTCAGCCCTGGAAACTTGCAGTAGGTCTCTTTAGCAGAGCTGCTGTGCGCTGGTGGCGATGGGGGGAGAGGGGAAAGACGGACGCGCCCCCCACCTGCTAGAGTCCCCACAAGTGCGGACAGCAAGCAAATAAAGTAGGAAGCAAGCACCGCGGCCCGTCTGAAGGTTCATTCATTTACTTTAGTAATTGTGTTAGTAAAACTGACGGACACGCCAGCCAGCGCTTGGAAGGAAGGGTTCTCTCAGCCAGATGCTTTTGGCCTAAAGCAGAACTTAACCACCCCCCTCCCCACCTCCGTCCTCCACCCCTCACCCAGAGCCCGCAGCCTCCTGCAGTTGGCATCCGAGGTCGCTCTGGGCCTGCCGGCCTTCGAGTTTTCCTCTCCACCCGCCCAGGGTAAAAACACCTAGTGCACCTGGACTGCGAAGTACACAGGAGTAAAGATGTGGGCCATTACTTTCCAACAAGAGTGACCTCAGCCTGCCAGCCTCTACCTTGTTCTGGAAACTCCTAATCTCCATTTCCTCTATAAAGCTTAACTGCAGCACCCCCCCCCCCACCCCGTTCCAAATGCAAACGCGAACAGAATTGCTCCCTTAAGCACTCCTTTCCTGTGACCCTTCCTAAAGCCTGGTTCAAGTCTGTATTGTGGGGGGTTCAAAGAAGGGGGTTGGGGTGAAGGGTGGGATTCTAGAGGTCTCTGTTTCCCTTTAAACAAAGAATGATGAAAAGGGGCAGGTTGGAGATTTGGAATTGTTTTGACTTTGTGATTCAATGACAGAGATGAGGCCCAAGGTAACAAGTTGTACAGAAAAGAAAAGTATCGCAATAGGAAAAGACAAGACAGGATGCCTTGGAAACTTCTCTCCATAGAAAACCTTCCCACCTTCCTCCCACCTTGATAGTCAAGACACGAATCAATAAGTGTGTGCTGGACATAGAGAGTCAATATTGCATGTTTGCATTGATCTGGTCAAGTGGAAAAGTCTCCACTTCCTTAAGACTGCATGTGTGTGCAACTGGAGTTGTTGGTAGGAACATTCTGGCCTATTCTTAATAATAATAAAGGCTGCTGAGCTCCATGCTTTGTGCTGACATCATAAAAGCCAGATAAAATAAACTGCTTAGAGGCTTCAGTGAAAATCCAGGAGTAGTTCAAAGATCCCTCTATTATATCTGACCTTGCTTTTCTCCTGTGTTTACATTGGAGTAATAATAACCTCTAACACTCATTGAGTTGTTTGTTACATGTGCTATGCCTGTTCCAAGAACTTTAATATGATAACTCATTTAATTCTGACAACGTACCTATGAATTAGTGGATGTTACTATAATCCCTGGTTTTTAAATGCAGGAAACTGAGGCACCACTACACTGAGTCATTTGCCTGAGATCACTCAGCTAGTGTAGGTCAATGCTAGGTAGTGCTTTGGTTCTAGCCCCTGTGCCCTTGGCCATTCAGACTCAGACAAGATAGCTATCCAGTAGTAGTCTCTGCCTGCCACCCTGCTTTGCTTGAAGTTTTTTTTTTCTTTTTTTTTCTTTTGTGTGTGAAAAACTAGACAGGGAGTAATTAATCCCATTAATTTGGTCAGTCTAGACAGCCAACCTGGCACAGAAATCTCACCCACTAAAAAGTTGTTTTCCCTGAATGATCCAAGTGATTCAATTCATTTTGTATACAGACTATTAATGAATAAGAACACTGAAAATTGTTCCAATTTCCAAATCTTTTCAGCTAATTCCTTTTATAAAAAACAGTCTTTTCCCCCTTCCCTTTAAAAAATCTAACTTTAATTTTACATTGTGATCTTAAAAGAGTATTGCAGTTATATGCTATATATACTTCAGAGCTAAGACAATGAGCAGTTCTCAAATATAGACACAATCTTTATTATGAAGGATTTATTCATATTAGAAACATCAGTTTCATCCCTATTGGTTTTTAACCTACTACTTTATCATCACCCATTCCTAGATAGAATCATGGAGTGTCCATGCAAAAACAAAGAAAGAAGGAAAGAAGGAAGGAAGGAAGGAAAGAAGGAAGGAAGGAAAGAAGGAAGGAAGGAAGGAAGGAGAGAGAAAGAAAAGAGAGAAAGAAAGAAAAAGAGAGAAAAAAGAGAAAGAAAGAAGAGAGAGAGCAGGGTGCTGATGGCTTATCCTGTAATCTTAGTTACTCAGGAGGCTGAGTTTGGAGAATCCAAGTATGAAGCTGACAAGGGGCATTAAAGTCCACAGGACTACACCTCCACTTAGCAAAATGCTGGACTGGAGGTGTGGTTTAAACAGTAGAATGCTAGCTTTTGATGGAAGGGAGAAGAAAAGGGAGGAGGAAGAAGAGGAGAAGACGCTCTGCCATTTTACAGATGAGGAAAGAGGATTGTCGGGGAGAAAAAGAGAAAGAGAGAGAGAAAGAGAGAAAGGCCAGGAAGGGAGAGAGGGAAGAGAGAAACAAAAAGAGACAGACACAGCCAGGCCTGCCCTAGCTTAAAATGAACCTAGGACTTTTTCAGTTCCAGTTCAAGCAGTTCAATCCTCTTCTTCCAAACCAGATTACCCTCTTAGAGTTAATTTTTAAAAGACTTTTTAGACCAAGAGCAACTTAAAAATAAGTTTAACAATCTTCCCCCCCCTCCTTATTTTTTTGGCCCATTGATAGATACATAAAACAGGGACTGTCTTCGTCCTTTCTTCCTTTCAGATGCATTCCTGCAATGTCTTCACCAGCTGTTGACCCGGGAGCTTGCAACAGCAGTCTTCAACATGTGTGTGCATTTTAAAAACAGCATTTCAGACCTGAACCCAATTGATGATTTTCTTTTTCTATTTTGTTTTTGTTTTTGTTGTTTAAGGAAAATTTTAGCTTTGCCTGCAACGTCTTTACAAGTCTGCCTGAACGTGAGTCAGTTTCTCTCTAGGACGTGCTGGTCTCAGAATAATTTTGTTCAGACTTTATAGTTTGTGCTAAGGGGTATTACCAGCCACTTGTCCATGCTCCACAGATGGGAATGGGCGACTTGGGGTGACAGGCTATTTTGCTTTTATTTTTTATTTTTTTCTTACCATGCCTATATGTGAAGCAACACTGAATCCTTCTCTTTTGACTGCAGTGCGCGCACGCGCAAACACACACACACACACACACACACACACACACACACACACACACGTGTACCGTGGCTGTGTGAGCGCCTATGGATCTGGGGGTGCGCGCGTTTTGTGATTTAAAATGACAGAACCAACAGCCGACTGAAGCAGTGCATTATTTAGTGGGATAAATCAACCTGATTGTCTCCATACTGTACTTCCATTATTCACCCGAGTGCTCCTGGGTTTCGGCGGACGTGCACTGCGGCAGAAAATGTCCTCGGAGCCGCTAATTTTGTGGCCACTGCGGCGGCGGCGGCGGCGGCGGCTCGGGGACGCGAGCACCGATTGATTTTTGCAGATTGCGTCTCCGCCAGTGTAACTCGCCAAAGGGAATCCAGTAGACTGCAGACGTCCCACGGGATGCGTGCGGATTGGGTTTTGTACCTGTGATTTACTTCTTTGGGCGTTGGGGAGAGGGCGGGGGGGAGGAGCCGAGCTGTTGGGTGCAGGAAGGGAGATTAAACGTTTCTGATAGATATCTAATTTCCCTTCGAAAGAAAGCAAAGGAAAGAAGGAAGAAAATGGCTACCACCGCTTGCAGAGCTTTGGGGAGGCCATACTTTAGCGGATGGTAGATGACGCTTTGAATCCTGTTTCTTTCCTCTCTCCTTTCCTTCCTGCTCCCCTCCTCCCATCTTGTCAGCTCTGGGACAGCCACCAAGAGAAATGATCATAGGTACTTGTGTGGGTCATTTGTCTTCCCTCACCCCTCCTCCTCCTCCTCCTCCTCCTCCTCCTCCTCCTCCTCCTCCTCCTCCTCCTCCTCCTCCTCCTCCTCCTCCTCCTCCTCCTCCTCCTCCTCCTCCTCCTCCTCCTCCTCCTCCTCCTCCTCCTCCTCCTCCTCCTCCTCCTCCTCCTCCCCCCCTTCTCCTCCTCCTCCTCTTCCTTCTTCCTTCTTCTAGTTACCATCCCCCCTTTTATAACTGATCTTTTTTGTCTGGTTATTGGATTTTTTAAATAAAAACGTGTCCAACATATGTTTCATACATCTTCTGTTTAAACACCAAGCCATGTCAAGCCTGAGCAGCAACGTTGGCTATGCAGTCTCCTAACCAGACCTAATAAACATCCAAAATTCCCGGGTACAAATATAACCCAGAGGTTACTACACCTTTTTTCTTTCTATTTTTTGTTTCAAAGGGAGGAATAGCTAATGAATAAGTTAATTCCTAGTTGTGCATTGATGACTGTGAATATGAGGATGCAAGCCCAGTTTTTACTTTCACTTATTCTGGGGTTGGTCTTCTTTATACCCAAGCATATGGATCATACCAGACTGATGAGTGGAATTCCAAAGACTTGAAGTGGAGGACAGCTTTGGCACTTCATTTTATTTTCAGGACAAAACCTGGCTTTAAAAAAAAGTTATTCATAGATTGGCATTTATGTGTTTATGCCATGCTTTCACTGATCCCGAGGCTGCCCGCACAGCCTTCAGTGTGATTTGTCAAATGGGGAAGATAATTGCAGGGTCCCGGTGTGAGTAATGCCACCATGCTATATAATGATAACTTAAGCAACAGTGTCTTTGTTTACAGTGATAGAACTTTCTCTAAGTTTGTTTGTAGTTTTAAAGGGTTTAAGGGCAGAGCCCATTGCAAATGGGTAGTTGCTATGCAGGAAGCATGGGGGGGGGGGGATTCCCTAGCTCTTAAAAATGGTTCTCCAGTGCCTTTCTCTATAGGGGACCCCAACTTGTAGGGCCAAGAGGACCCCATTTTCCTTGGAAAGGGGGGAGAGATTGGGAAGGAAGAGGCTAAGGTGATGCCTTAAAGTTACTTGATAAAGTTAGCCAGGATTATCCATGCTATGAACGAAAACTTCTGTTTAAGGAAAAATAATAGCAAAATGTAGCCATGTAGTGAGCATGCTTCCCAGTTAAACTTGAACATGTACCAGTAAATTATTCCAACATAATTGAGATTCAGATCTCTAATCAATGTTTGTAAAACTCTCAATGCAAACTTACTTATATGAGTTCACAGCCAATTATCTCAATCACTGTAACATTTAAAACACACTAAGTTGGTCACATGTTCAGACCACTATTTTACAACCAGTTTCCATGTTATGGTGATCTAGAGATGGATGGGTATTTTAATTCTGCCATTAAAGAGACAAATAGGAGGTACTGCCATCTAGTTCCATCTAGTTCAGAAGAGCCAGCCCACCATCTCAAAAAACCCTTGCTTAACAGAACAGTTCCTTCTTTCTAGTCCTTTTTCCTTAAAGGATAGATCTCAGGGCCTCACAGTTGACATGACTGCTTTATAAATATCAATATGATATTTCAAAAATAAGAATACAAGAAAATTAATGGAAAGCTCTTTGAGTATTAAGTAGGCCTGAAACTTTAAAAATGCTCCTTTAAAGTTTATCTGAGCTAATGCTTTTAGTGCTATCTTCTTATAACCAGGATTTGTCATCATAAGGACCTGGTCAGGGAGTCACATCTGCTTTTTAAAGTATGCTTGGTTATACATTTTTGAAAGGAAAAAAATCACAAGCCAAACATTCTTATTGTGGGAAACATTTAATAATGTGCTGCTGTTTTTCTTTAAGATTGTTTTCTTAAGGTAATGAGTATCCATCTAGGAATTTAAGATATTAATAAATATAACCACTAATCATGGCGTTTAATAGTTGTTTTTATTTTTAAAGTAACAAAACACTATGGTGAAACATATTTTACATTTCTCCTATTTCACTTGTACCAAACAACTGTGAAAAATGAGGGTCTTTGGGGTGGTTAATGCAATTATTTCTGCTATGGACCTGTTGGTACTGTACTTAGCATACCTACTCAGACAGCAACTTCTAACAGTAAGTTTGTAACTTTAAAAACTTAAAGCAAAGACATGAGCAAATTGAAACCACTGGAACGATGGCATAATAATGTCAAAACAATGTAGGTACTCATGAAACTATGGGTTTCTATTGAGCTTCACCAAGGAAGCAGAAGAGAAGGAAGAGTGAGCTTCAATATCTTTCCAAGTAAGAAAACTTAGCGTTGGAAACAACAGGTGTTTGTCTAGGTGTTCTTATCTACTGGAAGAAAGGGCTCCCCTGAATGCACTAAAAACATTGTTATAACTCAATAATGTTTTAAATAACATGATATTGCAACGTGTGTTTCTCTTGATTATCTGTAAACATAAAATCATCTCAAATTCTGACTTTGACCAGTCAAATTGGACACTAATAATTTTTTTAACGTAATCCAGAATTTAATCCAATATTGTGTTGTCACATCCAGACACAGTACTTAGTGTAACCCAATGTTTAAAAAAGAGCAAGACTTTGGATTTGAAGAGAGATGGTGAGGTAGGATGCAGCTCACTATGTCATTTCTGATCTGGAGAAGGTGATTATACTACAGCTTTATGGCAAATAAGCCTTAACTATAATTGCTTACTTTTTAAAAGGCCAGCTCATGCCTTTCTTGTCCCGTGTCCAGGTATCTAAGACAGAAACACTGGTGGCATTCAGTATATGTTTCCTAAACGTGAATTGACTTGATAGTTCCATACTTTCAAATTCAAATTGTAATAGCATAAATTTTGGTAGCTGACAGGCTAGCAGAAACACTTTGGCAGAGAACCAATTGGGGAAACTTGGTTTCTACCTCCTATCTCATGACAATTAACATATGTTTGATTTACTGTCAACTTGATAGCTCTTGCTAGGATTAGCCAACTAATAGGAATAATGTTAAAGCCAGAAAACACCATTCTTTGGTTTCTTTTTTTTTTTTGAGACATTATATTTTTTAATGTATTATAAATATACCAAATATATTGCAAAATTTAAAATTTTCAGGTTTCTGCCTGACCCTGCCTAAAACAAACAGGCCATTTCAAGCATGCACGCCAAACAAAAGCACTCTTTATAATTAGTTCTCCTTGCACTCCTTTTGGTTTTCTTTCTTGGTAAACACGAAGTAAAAACTATGCCAAAATAACAAAATGCACTGATGGTAAATGCCAATCTTTCCAGCATTACTTTTACTGACCAAAGCATTACTGATTAAATAAATCTTAACATCTGCAATACACCAAGACATTTTTCCTGCATATTAAACCCAAAGTATTTTCCCTAAATATCTCATTTCTGCATTCATGACTTATTTTCTTGCCCTATTAAAAATATACTGGACATCAGTGCCTCATGCCTATAATCCTAGCTACTCAGGAGGCTAGGATCAGAGGATCTCAGTTCAAAGTCCACCCAGGCAGGAACATCTAGGAGACTTTTATCTACAATTAACCACCAAAACGCCAGATGTGGAGCTGCATCTTAAGTGGACCAGCACAAACATAAACAAACAAACAAACAAACAGATAAGACATACTAGGGATCATTCCTTGTTTTCACAGATGCACAACCCAGATCTTTCATTGTAGAGGAAATGAGAGAAAAGTAATATTGCTATATAACTGTGATTTTATAGGAAGGCATGATTTACAAAGAATATATATATGTAATTAGAAATAAACTATCCCAATTAAGATAAATGTCTACCTAATTAAATATGCATTTACTAAAATTTCCCCATTAAAATGAAAGAAATGTCACATTTAATGTGACATTTAATTTTTTCAGTGGTACACTCTAACACCTAGGGCCTAACACATGCTAGGCAAGCACTCCACTGCTAAGTTAGAACCATAGGCCAATATTTGTTTCTAATTTTACAAAGGGATGATACTTTCCCATGAGAAGTATTTTTTTTTTAAGTTGCTCTAGTGTTGTAGTTCTAAAATATTAGTTGAAAAACTAGTGGCTTCAATGTGGTAGTGCCTTACCAACTACCATGACTAGGTCAGCTGATGTAGTTCACACATTTCAGAGAAATGTTGACTGACCGTGTTTTATTGTAAAGAGAAGTATAGGCAGGTATTGTTTACCAAGTTGAAATAAACTTGATCTAAGTGTCTTTTGTTCCAGGATAGGCTCTGGGACATCTTGACTACCGTTCCTACTTTCAAAACAAAAGGAAACATGAGCTAATTAGGAGAGAAAGAATGGGTGCTTGTTTCTGGACCTCTGTAGTTCATTCTTCACACTGCTATCAGAGTGATTTTTCTAAAACACTCCTCTTATTACCACCTCCTTTAAAACTCTAATGAGTCCCCATTGCTTTCATGATAAAGTCTATAGTCCTTAAAGTTCATCACGAGGGCCAGTATGTTCTGACTGGTGTTTACTTTTTCAGGGTCACCTGGACACTGGTTCTCCCACTAGCTTGTATCCACTTTAGTTTATTCCTTCAACTAACATCCCAACCTTCCTTTTCCTCTGATCCATTGTCATTGGACACCTATTATCCTCAAGAAGACACCTGCTCCCACATTCAAAAAGTATTTCTGAAATGAATCAGTGAAGAAATGATATGTGAACCCATATGCATGTAGTTCTATGACACAGAATTATAGATCTTCAAAATAGTTCAAAGATATTTAAGAGCTGTAGATGTAGGGTGGTTGGAGTGATTCTAATAATTCAAGCTACTTTCAAAGATCATATAGTTAGAGTTCTGGGACTGGAATAGTTGAGGACCGACAGGGACCAGTGTAACCAAACAACTGGGACCAGAATTAGAGATTTGTGATGCTCATGAAATCAGCTCCATAGATGAAACAAATCATAAAAGAATCTCTTCAAGTTTGTTCAAAAACAAATTCAGATTGCTATTGCATTCCCAAAAAATTAAAAATAGAATTACTATTTAATCTAGAAATCACACTTCTTTAATGCCCCAAAGCATCAAAAACAGAGACATTGAAATGGATATTTATGCACACCGCTGTGCATAGAAGCACTACTCACAGTAGTCCAAAAAATTGGAAGCAAGCCAAGTGGCCACTGATAGATGAATGGATAAACAAAATGTGTCATGTGTGTATGGGTATATGTGTGGCACATACACACACAGTGTCTCGGTCCTGAGTTCAAGCTCTAGTACTGACACACATACACATACACACAAAGAACATGGAATAATGTTGCCCAGCCCTGGGATGATGGGAGGTAATTGTTGGGCATAATTTCGTTAGGGAAGATGAAAACATCTGCAGATGGACAGTAGTGACTGTTGACCAACATGAATCTACTTAATGCTTCTCAACTGTACATTTTAAATGGTTAGAACAGTAAATGTTATCTTGTATATAGTTTACAACAATTTAATGAGAAAAGATGAACAATTGTCTATTGCCAAGGTAGTGTCAGATCATGTCTTTTTCTTTTTTTATTGGAGGGTGGCGGTGGTTGTAGGGTTTGAACTAAGGGCCTAGATGCTGTCCCTGACCTCTTTTGCTCAAGGCTAGCACTCTACCACTTTGAGCCACAACCCCACTTCTGGTTTTCTGGCAGTTGATTGGAGATTAGAGTCTCACTGAATTTCCTGCCCAGGCTGGCTTAGAACTATGATCCTCAGATCTCAGCCTCCTGAGTAGCTAGGATTACACACACAAACCACCAGCACCTGGCAAGATTATGTCTTATTTTCCTACCTTGACTCTTAAAGCATTTGGTTAACTTGGAATCTGTTGTTGTTTTAACTTATTACTGCTTGTTGAAGCATAATACTCATTCTACTTATTGTATGGTACAAGTACAACTTGGTTCAATAGCATTCTTTGTTAGCATTCCCTTTGCTAACTGCATTCTGTGTAACCTGCTACAGAGACAAGTCAGGAGAGGTTGAGAGCTATTAGGGCCTGGGAAAGAGAATCTGTAGCCAGAGTCCCCATCAACTGTGTTCTCTGTTTCCTCTCTATTTTGTTCCCATTTTGCTAGTGATAGATTTTCATTCAGGATCCTGCACTTCTTAGACTTACCATTTGACCATATAGTCTGATTGTGATAAACTACAGGATTGAAGGAACAGATTTCTAGTAGTTTTCTACTTCCTTTGTTACTGATTTTCTGGCTGTGTAGGTACTGATGTAAAGTCAGATCCATTCTTCTTTAGAACAGTAGTCCTGTGATACCAGGGCAATTGGGCTCTCCCTGAGCAGTTCCTGAGAACAGTCATCTGAGATGGCTCCTGTCCTTCCCATTCCCTCTATCCCTATCCTGGATGGACTCTCACTCAGGAGACCCAGTCCACAGTTCAGGGCTCCTAACTAAAGCCTGAGCTTTTCATGATAGTGTCTGAGTGATTATCAGCAGTAACGGTTTGGTGGCAGGTTATGTAGCAAACTTTCTCAGACCTCAAGAACATGTGTATTGCTTTTGGGTAAGCCTTGTAGAATTTTATAATAATATGGATATTGTATATTTCATAAGTCTTTGCCTTTTCCTCTTTAGAACAATTATTAAAAACTCAAAATCAAAACTGTAAAGCAACTCTAGCCAAGTATTTAGAGAACTTGATTGAATTCAGGGTTTAATACCTACAGGTTCTCTATCACTTGAGTCACCCTTCCAGCCACTGTTTTGCATTAGTATTTTCAAGGTAGGGTCTTGTTTTTATCCCTGGATAAGCCTGGGCTGGGATCTTCCTACTAAATCTTCTCCATTTCACTGGAGATGTCAGGCCTTGGCAACAGTACCGTCATTGGCTGAGAAAGAGTCTTGTGAACCTCTTTCCTTCCCTTTCTTTCTTTCTTTTTTTTGCTTGTGCTAGACTCAAATTGTGATACTCTGATATCTGCTTCCCAAGTAACTAGGATTGCAGACTTGAGCTACTGCACCCAGTAATTTCACTTTATTTTATTTTATTTATTTTTTGTCAGTCATGGGCCTGAACTCTGGGCCTGGGCACTGTTCATCAGCTCTTCAGCTCAAGGCTAGCGCTCTACCACTTGAACCACAGTGCCACTTCTGGCTTTTTTTTTCTGCTTATGTGGTGCTGAGGAATCGAACCCAGGGCCTCATGCATTCAAGGCAAGTGCTCCATCACTGAGCCACCTTCCCAGCCAGTCACTTTATTTTTAATAGATTGTGTATGTGTGTATGTGTGGTATGCACACACACAGATACACAGACATCTCCATTGCAAAAATTTAGAAAATATAGGCAGGATTAATATGACCACATTCTTTTCTCTGTATAGACCTCTATTAACAACTAGTTGTACAAGCCTGCAGTGAACAAAAACTTAGTTTTTTTCACAGTTTCACCTGGGTAATTTCAGTGAATTTTAATGAAATATCAAGAAGAAAGCAGGGGCGATGATACCTGTGTTTTATAGAAGAGACAGGTAGAGGTGCTTGCCAGAGGGCTTGAACTACCCAAGGTTATCAGGGGAAGAGCATGGAGCGGAGGCAGCCTATTGTTCTAAACCCCACAGCATTAGGACTCATAAGTTCCAGTTCTAGATCATTGTCCTTAGCTTTATTTACTTTTCCTGAAAATTATCCTTTAATTGTCTGAGCATATTCAACTAAAGCTTTAAGTACGCACCTGGATATTTTCCCCCTTGTTTGGAAAAGAACTTTGTTTGGAAAATAACTTTTCTTTTTTCTATCAGGTTCATTAATAGTATTTCTTCACTTTCCCAGGCCTCTTTCTGACGTTGATACCAGAGATATTTATTTGCTTCTTTCCCAATTGTGCAGCATAGCCCTTGCATGAGGTAATGCAACTGGCACAGGCTTGGGGATTAATTCTTTACCAGCTGTGTGGCCATGAGCTAGCTCCTTAAACTCTGCCCGTTTCAGTTTTATCATCTGTAAAATGTGGTGGCTGGATACATTTGAGTTCCCCTTCAGCTCTCTTCTTTTGTGTCTTGTAAACTCATACATTTCTACCTTTACTTTAGGCAATTTTTCTTCTCTAGTTACCCTAGCAGCTTAGGGATGTGACATCGTTTTTGGACTTCTGTAGTTTGTTGTGGTGCAACCAAGATAAGAAGGATGGGTCCATGTGTTGACTTTTTATTATGATGATAACCACTAACCATCAAAATTGTACTTTAAAAGAATGGAAGCCTAAACTTTCTGCTAAAGCCCTTATAAATTAACGTTTTGGAGAGAAATTTGAGATGAATTGAATATTCTATTCAACCATCCATTAAGTGAATGACCTTGTGTAAGACCCCACAGACTCCTGGGTGTTAATTTCTTCATTTTTGTGCAGCAGGAATGGTAATGCCTGACTCTCCTGCTCAAAAGGCAGGTAAGAAATGATGATGTGTGGAGGTTCAATGGAAGGCAACTTTACTGTCCTGCTAGTTATACTTACAATTATCCCCTGGGGTAATGCCCACATCAGCCATTCTTTTAACCCTGTTTTCTGTCAATGTACCAGTCTTGTTCATGTATTCATTTACACATTAATTCACAAACCATTTATTGAGAATCTACTGTAGTAGTTGGTTTGGAGGCATATAGAATAAAAACCATAATTGGACTTTCAAGGAACCCATAGGCTGGTAGACTCATACAAATACATAACTGGTATACAAAGTAAAGAGAGATATTGTAGAGGGGTATAAGGCATTATAGGTCACAGGGAAGGGTTGACCATTGTTCCTAAGAAAGGTAGAAAGCATTAATCCAGCTCTTTTTAAAAAATGAGTGGTATACAATAAAAAAAAAAAGAACCTCGGGGAAGGTAGGGAGGGAAGGGATGGTAGGGGGAAAACAATGGAGGGGGTAACAATGTTCAATAGGAAGTGTACTCATTACCTCACTCATGTAACTGTAAACCTCTGTATAGTATCTTTACAATAAAAAAAAATGAGTGGTATAGTTTGGTGCTGTCAGCTTATATCTGTAGTCCTAGCTTCCCAAGAGTCTGAGATTTGAGGATTGAGGTTCAAAGCCAGCCCCAGCAGAAAAGCCCATGAGACTTTAATTACCAACTAACCAGCATGAAGCTGAAAGTAGAAGTGGAGGTGTGGCTCAAGTGGTAGAGCACTAAACTTAAGCAAAAAAGTGCAGGGAGAATACCCAGGCCCTGAGTTCATGTCCCAGCCCCAGGACTGATGCATGCACATGCCGCACGCGAATGCACATGCGTGCGCACACACACACACACACACACACACACACACACACACACACACACACACAAAAGTGACTTGGATGATTTAGGATTTAACACAGGAATGGCAAGAAAATGTGAAATAGATCTCTGCCTACCAGTATTTTATTTAATTTACAAATTAAAATGATTATCTAAAATCCATCGCAATTTTGAATTATGTCTTTAATTCTGCAAGATTCTGATGCTCTGGTTTCCATGTCAATGACTTGCAAGAGGATTATATTTTTATTTGGGTCAACAAAGACTTCCTGGAAGAGCCAACTATTTTCAAGGTATAAAGCCAACCTACATGAAAACCTGAGGCCCTCAATGGAGTTAGTAATCCAAAGTCATCCTATTCAACATGTATCTGACCTTTAGAGCTATGGTGGAGCTGAGCTTACTGGGATGCAAATTTGGAGGGCTAGGAAGAATCAACATAGTGTCAACACTCAATACATAAGTGTTTATTATTACTTTATTTTCTATTCCTAGTCTTAGGTACTATTTTAAAATTAAATTGAGTACTATTATTACTGTTCTTATCTTAAATTTAATATCAGTAGGTTTAAGGATACAGAAATAGTAATATTTGAAGTATAGAGCTCCTCCTTCACTAATAGATCATACTTCATATTTGCATACTGGGACATGAAGGGCAGTCTTCTAAATGATGGGTAGGTATTTGTGTGCTGGTACTGGAACTTGAACTCAGAGCCTCACACTCTGCTTGGTTGGTGTGCTCATGGCTGGTGCTCTACCACTTGAGCCATGCCTCCATTGCCCTAAATTATTCCTGTTCCAAAACATCAGTGATGGACCACCCTTATCTCCTCACCTCCCTTGCAGTGTCAGTCAGCTTTGTATAGGTGTGGTCAAAATGTCAGGGAAAACAATTTAAAGGCAGGGGATATTAATTCTGGGTCATGGTTTCAGAACTTTCAGTCCATAGGTCTTGGCTTTGTTGATTCTGGATCCACTGTGAGGCCAATCATCATTGGCCTGGGAGCACTTGAAGGAGGCCATTCATCTGATCATATTCAGAAGGGAGGAAAAGAGAAAGAGTGGGAGAAAGGGAGGGAGGGAGAGAGGGGGAGAGAGAGAGAGGAAAGGAATATCTTAAAACAATCACAGCACCTCTAGTTGGTCCCATATCCCAAAGTTTCCAGAACCTCCCAATATGGCACCATCAGCTAGGACTCAACCATTTAATACATGAGGCTTTGGGGGGAACATTTAACATCTAAACCATTACACACACCCTCTACTATTTTCTCCCTCTCTCTTCCCTATTCATTCCAGGTGTATGATAGCTTAGGACTTCAGCTTCTCTTGCCTCTTTCTAACTGCTCTCTTTGCCTCCACTACTAGAATATTCTTTTTTTATATGTAATTTTACTCTATGTACCTATATATCAAATACTTTTGATATCTTCTCAATCTTTCAAGCAAAAGTTCAAATGGCTCACAAGACTCTCCATCATCTTGCCTTGGCCTCTTTTCTAATCTTCCCTCCAGTAAATATAGAGTAAGGCAAATAATGCTATGAAACTAGCAAATACATCTCCATTCTGTGGCCCATGATAAGAAGTGAGATGATTGCATTTATCTGGAGAGGAATATCTTATTTTTCCTGTTCATGTGACACACACATATGTGTGTGTGTGTGTGTGTGTGTGTGTGTGTGTGCGTGTTTAACACAAATGTCATTTCCTTTTCTTCAGCTTTCATGACTCTATTGGGACACCAGGCAAAATCACCATGGCCCCTTATATACACTTTGTGCCTCATCTTCACCTGTGGAACTCACAGCTTCTTAGAGGAAGAAATAGTATTTTACACTTTTGTATCCCCAGTACTTAGCACATTCACTGTGCCTAGAATGTGGTTTTATTTTAGCTATCCTCTATTGAGTAAATAAAATGCCTTAGATAATTTATGTATGTTATCTAGATATTACCCATGTTCCAGATGAGGATGATAAAGCTTAGAAACCTAAGTTGAACTCCAGCAGCTATGCTATGTTGGTGTTGACTAAATAGGAATATAAGAGGTCACTTTGGAAATGGTGTTACCTTACCATATTAAATCAATGCACTCGAAACTCACTGTTACCTGTTATTGATAGCGCTGGCTGCTTAGTGTTGTGAATTACCCAGACCATGGCAATGCAACACACAGAGCAATGTAATAGAGGTTGATATTACCTGTGCATTGCAGAGATTCTTAACACTTGATAAAACCTCTATATTCTCACAACAGGTTGATGTCCTATTTTATAGGTGTTATAAGGCCATATAGATTGATACCAGTTGAACTAGGCCTAGAACTTTCGTTACTTAAAAATCATTATTATTTTTAACTTAAACTTCTATATCCCATTAAGTATACCTGACTGAAAGTAGTCTGCCAAATGGGAAGGGATGTTCAGTGGAGAAGGCCTGGATTAAATGCCACCAAGTAAGAGCCTATCTGAATCTATGAAAGGTAATAACTCTGCCAAAGGTAATACAGTGCCAAGGACAGCCACAAAGGACAAGCCAGAGTTGTACAGGACTAAGCCAGAGTTGTGATTTCACTATAAAACATAAGATTTCTCCAGCCTCTAACTGTGCAAGAGCTTGTTATTAATTAATTAGATCCCTTCATCAAGTACAGTTAAGAAAAACAGACAACTAACAGGTTGTTTTGTCTTCCTGAATTATTGGGTACTTTTTAATAGAATGAGCTAAGCATACATTTTTCTATAATTCAATCACTAAGCAAAATATCCCAAGTTACTTAACTGACACAAAGCAAACACATTTTTTAAAGTGACAACAACAAAACACAACAAAAAGTGCAATAGCTTGGCTGATACTTGCCTTTTAAAGAGACAATCCCCTACTTGTGTAGCTGAAGGTCTCTGCTCTACATTGACACTATTTTGATGATTGAAGAAAACATCTTAACCTTTGACATTGAAATATCCAAATGAAATGATCTTAGAGTCTGGGCTAATGAATAAGGTGAGTCAGTGAAGGACTTCATGTTCCAGTTACACTCTTCAAACCCCTCCTTCCCTAAAGAAAAAAATCAAACAACCCCTTCCCTCTTACAGTTCTGGGGGGGCGGGGGGGGGGGGGGGGGGGAGAAGATGAGGGCTTGCCTTAGAATCTCCATAGCCCAGGATTTGTAAGGATATTGGTAAAAGAGCTTAACGATTATGAGAATGACAGTGTATCTTTTGCTTTAAAAGAGCAGTTTTTTTCTTCAAGGAGCCCAACTAGCAATTCTATATTCAGTATTCAGTCATTTGCAGGGAGAGCGGCACTATCTTGTTCTTTTCCCCACCCAGAGTGGAAGCTTTATTTCATTGCACGTTCCCTATGACATTTTGCTCTCTCTTGATTTAATGCACCAAAGAGGATCTTTAACTTTTGGTCTACACCAGTGCAAATAAAGGTTAAATCTCTCACTAACCATCATGAACTAGCCTAATAACTCACTAGAGGCTCTGAAAAAAAAGAAACCGAGAAAGCAGGTGTGCAGTTTTGATTAAAACATGCAAATCCCACACGACTGCAGGGAAAGGAACTATAGATATGCCCATCTCCCATATCCACTCCGCAAACAGGGAAACTTCCACTGCACCAAAAACACGAGCCCCGGAGTGGGGCCTAGTAACACTGGGCTTTTCTTCCGAATGGTGTCCTAACTGGAGCCTGCGCTGAATGCAGGGGCTCCCATTGGCCACGCGCCGTGGGGGAGGAGGAGACTGGCTGGGAGAAAGATGGGAGGAGGGGAGACACGGCAAGGCCTTCTCCCTGCCCCCCTCCCAGACCCCCCTCGCCCGCAGCCCCCACCGCCCTTTGCGTGGTTACTATGCAAATTGAAGCGATTGCGGAAATAAACAAGAGAGAGGGTGGTGAGAGGAGAGAGGGACTGCCGAAAAGGATGGCAACTTCTGCGGACTCCTGCAATCCAAAGCACACAGGACAAAACCAGAAAGAATCTGAGAACCAGCCAGCCCGGATTGGATTGCTTTCAAATAGGAGAGAGAGGGAGAAAGAGAGGAAGAGAGAGTGGATGAGGGAGAAAGGGAGGAAGGGAAAAGGGAGGGAGGGAGAAGGGGGGTATGGAGAGAAGGAGGGAGGGAGGGAGAGAGGGTGGGAGAGAGTGAGACAGAGAGAGGGAAATTGCTCCTGGCATTGGCAAAAGCCTTCTGATTTGGAGTAAAAAAAATGTTTTTCGTCAAGAAGCCTGCAATTGGCCAGTAGCTTTAAAAACAAATCTCTTCCGGGTTTCCAAACGGTTCCAAATTTGTATAGATATTTTTTAATTAAAAAAACAAAGAGGCGACTACCAATGAAGCAATTCATCTGAGCATTTTAAAGTTTCTCACGTACTCTTTTTACATTGCAATGGTACGTGTCACATCTTAAACTTTCTGTTTTACGTTTAGACAATATGCATTTTATAAACAATAATGATAGAATGATTATGCTTAATGACTGAGACTTTCTGTAACTCAAATATGCACTTAAGTGATTGCTGGGTAAATGTCTATCGTGATGCTTTTCTTTAAAAGATATAGCTTTGTGGCGTTTTTTACTGTGTGCATCTGAGACCGACTTTCCCTTTTTTTTTTTTTTTCGAGATTTGAAAAAATTGCTGAGCTTAACAGATTTTTTTTTTCTCCTAGCGCTTGCTCGGTTCCAGAAAGGGGTGGGGGAATCCTGTACGTGCTCCATTCTGTAAAAGACGTCTGGCCTTAGCAGTCAACCTAACCCGAAAAAGAAATGTCTGGACCGGGAGAATAATTGACGATTCGGTCCTCTAATCAATGGGACAACATAGGAGATTGACTAAAGCTCCACCCAATCAGGAGAAAGCTCGAGGTGTACAATGAATGGCTTGCAATAGCCAGAGGGGGCGGGCAGAAGAGATCTGAAGTTCTCGGCTTCTCTGAAGGGGTTGGTGTGGTTCAAGCTGTCAATGCCACAAGCTCTTCCGGATTTAGCAAGCACAATAGGAAAGAGTTTGCAAGTTTAAGCGAGGGGGGAAAAGGTGATTGGGTATTTCCTTGCTTGACTCTGACGCCTTTTTCTCTGCCCTTTGGAAAAAGAAAAAAAAATTCTAGAGAAGCATTCTACTTTGAATTAGCTATTTTTGGTAACTTTGTATTCGTTACTCGGGGGGAAAACTGGTAACTTGTGGAAGTTGGAAGTGGCCTGGATTTGGGGGCTACAGGGAGCTTTGGGGAATGATATATTTTGCATACTCAGCATTTCAGAACTCACTCTGATTCCCTGAGAAGCTTTGACATTTCCAGTACTTTGAAGGAATGGGTGAGGTCCTCTTGATCTCTGATGTCTTAAAAGAGAATGCTTCACAGGTGGATTGACAGCTGTTTCATACATTTGAAAGGAAGGGAGTGGATTTTCTTTAGCTTTTCTTGAATTCTACTGTTTAAGTATTTGTTCAGTAGTAAACAGGATAGTTAAGACAGGCCAAGTTCACATTTCTTGTTCCCACAACAACCCCTCCTGAAGCTGCAAGCCTGTAAGATTGCTGACTTCCTAACTGTTAGCTGTAGTCTGGCCTCTTGTTCAAGTCCTTGACCCCAGTTCAGTGGAAAGCAACTGTAGTAGCTTGTCTTGGAGATTGTAACTAAGTAGCCTCTGCCTGAAATATATCTATCACCTTTTCTCTGATTAGAACACCTAATCCTGTTGGGAAGTGAATGGAAAATAATCTTAGACTTTTTTTTTTGGACATTCCCATCTAATTATTTCCTAAGGCTTTGGGCCTTCCAGTAAAATCCTGTTTTAACTTTTTATGTTCAACTTTACTGGAGGTGTTGGGTTCAGCAACATGATTCAATTTAGGATTTTATACACATAAGAAAAATTAGCACACAAGTGCTCAGCTAGTCAAAAACTAGAGAAGAAAAATGTTGGCAAATGTGAGTTAATGAAGTTAGTCTTGGTAAGAACTACAAAGTGAATGGTGGTTGTCACTTACAAATCCCAGTGAGGATATTCGCTGCTTTGGGCATTAAAATCAAAATCATATTAATAAGATTTGCCAATTAAGTAACCTGCAAAATGAGAGGTATTTGAGATGTATATATAAGTGAAACCTTATTGACATAATTTATATATCTAAGAGGATTTCACTAAAGCTGGCAAGGTAATGTTTCTGCAAATAAAACACAGTAAATGCAAGGCTGGGCTCTGGGCCAGGAAGAATATGGATAGCAGAGAGCATGACAGGAGACTCCTTTTCTCAGAGACAATCCCATTTCAAGGCAGCCTCCTACCAGTTTGCAAAATAAATGACTGGAGCGGTTATTTCCAATAAGGGGTTTATCCTTCCTAACAATGGGTCATTTATACCATGGCAGCAGTACAGTAAACTAGTTTTCATATTTCACCTGTTTCTTCCCCCTCCCCCGACTCTCTTTGACTCTATTCTGTCTCCTTACTATCTGGACAAGAATTTACTTTGCAATTTGGGAGCAAGAGAGAAAGTTGGAAAATAATTTTTTCCCCTTAGTCTGTCTTTGAGGAACATCTCTGTGTGTGTGTGTGTGTGTGTGTGTGTGTGTGTGTGTGTGTGTGTATGTGCGTGTGTATGTGTGCGTGTGAGTTTAAATTTATGCCTGTTGGAGAGAAAGTTACCAGAAACCTTTCTGTAACTGTAACTCTTCTACTGTATTTTTCTCAGTCGACTTTCCAAAAGCTGTAGCTGGAACTGGGCTTTGTAGTGTTTCCCCCGCCTCCCACCCCTCCTCCCCTCCCGCACGGGGGAGGGAGCGGGAGCTGGCCGAGATAGGAGAGAAAGCAGGAGCGGATGTGAAGGGCTTTGGTGCTGAACTTGGATCCAGCCCTTGCCTAGAGGGCGCAAACAATCGTCCCATATCCAAAAGTCTTCTGAAGGGCGCCAAAAGTTACTTAAGATAATATTGCTAACCGCAGAAAGCTGGAAATCGCGGGCACATCCACTGCTGTAACAAAAGAAGTTTTTAAAATGGAAATATCAGCATTAAATTACTTTCATTAAAAAAAACCCAGGGCGACGTGCCAGTCCTTTTTATAAAAATTTTTCCCCTTTCTTGAACTCAATCAAAAGTAAGAATCTTTGCTGTTTTGAAAAGAGGCAGATGTGAAGTGTATCTTTTAATACACCAAAAGAAAGATGTTAATCTACCCTAGAAGAGAGCGTCCCAAGAGTACACACTCGGAACAATAACTTCTCACCGTGCCTCAGTTACATGTTGGGACCGTCAGCCAGAAACTTCTATCGAGGAAACTTGGAGCGCTTGAAGTTATAGATCCCAGCAAAGGTTTTCGTGGCCAGGGGTGTTGACTCTGTAACTCGCCTAGCTTTGAGGGCATTTCCTCTCCTACTGAAATCCACCAGCAACTGAAGAAAGGCAGTTGTTCAGTTTTTTTTCCTTGGGGGGGGGGCAGGGTGAACGCTCTAATTAAAGGCTGAAGTTATTATTTCTCTTTACCACTTAATAAATACTTGAGAGGTTTTCAAGTATGTTTAAGATGGGGTGGGGGAGAGGATGGTTTCTCGAACACTGGGGATTTATTTGAGCACTAAAGTAACTAGGAACAAACACAATAATTTTAGACGGATGTCGAACTGTTTCAGGAGATTTTATTTTGTTTCTTGGATATTTCTTGCTCCTTACTTAAAAAGCAAGTCAGAATGGAAGTGGCCCTTGATACATCATGTACCCTTATTTGCCTGGTGGGCTTTCCATCTGAAATTTCCTCTTTTGGAGTCCCTTCCGCTATGTCACCTCTACCAAGGTGCAGATTCCCCTGTCTGGGTGCCAGGGTCCGGTTCAACATGATACCCTGCTCTTTCCCTTAGGACTTTTGAGAGGGTTTGGCAAACGTAGGAGACTGCAAATTCACATGAGGAAGAGGAAGAGAAAAAGATAGGACGGAGAAAAAGAGAGCTGGAGAAAAAAAACCTGAGGTTAGAAAAAAAAAACTGGAAAAGCAGGCTTATTGGCAACTTGCCAAACCCTAAAAACCACCCCCCTTTTCTGCCAAAACAATACTTTAGCAAACCTAAAATAATTGCAGGAAGCTCTTTTCCATTTTAAGAACTATTACCTGGGGGAGTCAAAAAAAAGAAGGGGTTCGGAAAAGGCACCTTTCCAGGGGGAGGCTAATGACAGCTGATGTTCACTCCTGGACATGCGTTTGTGGATCAGAGCATATGTCTTCCCTCAAGGGGACATCCCTTTCTTATTTGATTTTTTTTTCTCCTTCTAAACAGGAAAAAAAAAAGTCCCAGCTAAACCACTGCTGTTTCTAACGAGATAGAACTTTTTGTATGGCGTCTGTGTTCAAACCCACTGGTTCCAGAGTTCTGGGAGGGAAGAACGCTTCTTAATCTCCGCCTTCCTCTCTCCAGACAACCCCCCCCCCCCAAAAAAAAATCCGGTGAATCTTCTCGGTGAGATAATTCCCCACCACCCTGGCTTCTGAATGCCACAGGACCGAAGCTGCATGAAGTTTGCAGGATTTTGTGCATAATTACCTCTGCCGACGAATCTATTCCCACAGAAAGCTTCGCCCCAGAGATTACAATGCTTTGAGCCGTACCGCATTTCAGAGCAGGGGGGGGGGAGTGGGGGCGGCTGGCGAGAAAAGTTACCTAGGAGGTCTGATCTTTAAAGGAAATTTGTGTACATGCAAATGTGCCGCCCGACCTCCTCCTCCTCCTCCTCCAGGGCACCCTCCACTCGCCCGCACGGTGGCCCGGGGGTGGGGGGTGGGGTGGGGGGTAGGGGGAGGTGGGGGGAGGTGGGGTGTGCAGGCTAACCTGGCAAAGTTGCCCAAATCCTGCAGCGAGGTCCGCGAAGGTCTGCGGCGGGGAGGGGGGGGGATGGGGGACGAGGAAAAGTAGTTTTGTTTGCTTAAGCACATCCTGTGGCAGCCTATAGCTGCCCGGGAGTACAGACTGTAACTGCTCCTCACTGCGTTACCCAGTAAATGCGCTGAGCAGGGGAAGGGGGGGGGGTGGACGCAGAGGGGGGGGGGGTGTTCGAGCTGGAGAGAGCGAGCGAGCGAGCGAGCGATCGAGGGGGTGCAGAGAGCGAAGAGGGGAGCGAGCTAGGGAAGCGAGTGGAGACCCGGCTGGCTCGGCTGGGCTGGGCTGGGCTGGCGGGCGGGTGGGTGAGCGCGAGCGGCCGCGGAGGCTGGGGACCCGGGCTGGCCGCGGCGCCGCAGCCGCCCCCCTCCCCCACGCCCCCCTCCCCCGCCCCCCGGCGGCGGCGGCGCGAGCGGGCGGCGGCTGTGCGGTGCGGTGCAGAGAGGAGGCGGAGGCGGGCGCGCGGGCAGCTCACGGGCACCCGGGCCGGGCCGGCGCGGGAGCGGGAAAGGGTGCGCTATGCCTTTAACGCCCGCGTACAGTAGACGGTATAGTGGAGTGTAGGGAAACTCTAGGCGGGGTTAAAGTTCAGCCCATGGAGCGGCAATAGCGCTGGCTGGCTGCAGTTGAGCCGAGTTGGAAATGTGAACGCAAGAAGCAGGCTTGATTTTTTTTTCTTCCCCCCCTCCTCTCCCTCTCTCTCTCTTCTCTTTCTCTCTCCTCTCTCTTCCTCTCTCCCTCTCTCTCCTCTCTCACCCACACTCACGCACACCTCCAAACCGCACACCCAGACGCACACGCACACCCCACCGCCCGGCAGTTATGTATTCTCCGCTCTGTCTCACCCAGGTAAGCAGCTGTTGGGATGCGGAGGGGGTGAGGAGGGGGGTCGGGTGACTGGAGGGGGGGCGCCCGTCTGTGGCTGGGCAGGGGTGTGTGTGTGTTGGGGGGGGGAACCTGGGACCGTCACGCCGGCTGGGCCCGGGGCATGTGTCTCGGTGTGTGCCCGTGTCTGCGCGTGTTTCTGTGTGTGTGTGTGTGAGTGTGTGCGCGCGCGCGTGTGGAGGGGCTGGGAGGGGAGGAGGGGGAGAGAAATTCAGCTTTCAGAAAGTAACTTTGTTTCCATGCGGGTGCATTCCTCTTGCACGGCCATTTGTGTGGGCACATGGCTAATGGCGCCCTCTTATTAATGCGTTAATTAATATCGGGGCGCCGGACTGCGGAACGGCGGTGTGTTCGGACGCCCCGCACGTGTTTCCGCGGGGTTGCAGCCCATGACACACTGAAATCTGGACTCAGCGAATTCTGCCGCCCGGAGCGGAGGCTCCGGGTAGTTCCGCCGCGCCCGGGGAAAGGGGGGGGGGACCCGCGCACGGAGTGCACCGCGCACCCCGCGCTCTGCCGGCAGCCGCAGCCCCCCGAGTGCAGCAACGCCGCGGGTGCCGGCGCCCACGGCCCGGCCCCCCCACTTCCCCCGGAGCCCGCGCGGACCCCGCCACCTCCCCCGCCCCCCAAACTCTCTCTCTCGCTCTCTCTCTCTCTTTTTTTTTTACTTTTGTTTATTGTCAGCCTCCGGGGTCTCGGCCGTCGTCCGTACCCCGGCTCGGGACAGCGCCCCTTGGACGCGGACGGGGCGGCCGGCGGAGCTCCTCGGCCGAGCGGGGCTGCGTGGACGCGCGTCGCCCCGCGCCGGCCGGGTGGAGCCTGCGTCCTCGCCGCCCGCCCGCCCGCCCGCCCGCCCGCGCACTCGCTGCCCGCCCGCCCGCCCGCTCGCTCGCTTGCTTTTCCCCGAGTGAAAGTTTTCGGGGCCGGGACGAGTCCACGCTGCGCGGGTGCGGCGGGCAACTAAGGCCGCGGGCTGCGCGGGGCCCGGGTGCTCCGGGCGGAGTTGGAGCTTGAGATCCGCGGCCCCGGGCCGGACACGGTTCCTTCCCCCCGCCACCACACACACACACACACACACACACACACACACACACACACACACACACACACACACACACACACACACACACACACACGCACACGCACACCTCCCCCTCCACCCCCCTGCCGCCGCCTCCCGTCGTCGCCACTGCGCGATTCCGGCCGCTCCGTGCGCGCAGGACGGGGGCAACTTTTCCCCCTCCGACTCCACTCGGAGCGTGGGGGTCTGCGCACCCACCGCCCCTCCGTTCTACCCCCCCCCCACCCTGCGAGTCCGTCCCTCCGAGCCCTGCACCACCCTCAGGCAAAATACTGCTACTTCGAGGCCCTAAAATCTGAGCCCTTTTCAATACAGTATTTACTTTCTTTGACTAAAAGGCCTGAAGTCAGAATAGTTGTGCGCTAATTTTTCTTTTCTTTTTTGGGGGGAGGGGGACAAAAAAAGAAACCACCCGTGAGTTTTGATTCTGGTTTGGTACATTGCGATCTAGCCATTAAGCACCTACATAAACTTATTAAGCTTCAAATAAAATGTTTATTCACCAGTCCCTTCCGAAAATCTGCTCTCACTTCTTGCCTTCATATAGCCGGAGATAACGGTTTAACCAGATGACTTGGGAAGAACTGAAAAGCATCAGTTGTTTGCTCTCTCCTCTCTAGATTCTGGGGTTATTTGCCACGACATCCTTTCTTACTGCAGTATCTAGCAGTAATGATAGTGGCTATTTGATCTCAGAAGACTCTTAAATGCATTTTTATGTTGAAATGGTCTGTTTGGGATTTAGGCCTAGCATTAATAATGGATAGCAGTTGCTTTTGGTTATTGTAAGAAAGAGCCCCCCCCCCCAACAAACTTCCAAAGTTCTTATTTTAGTAACTTGTGGAAGTATGGAATGAAACTTTTCCAACCACTTCTGGCAAGGCTCACGATTGCATATGGATAAGATGCAAAGTGTAAGATAATTTGAATGAATTATAGACTGCAGTAAAAATGCTGAGATTCGAAGGCTGAAGTTCTACTTGGCAAAAGTTTGCCACCCAGAGAACTTGTAGATAATGCCAGTGTGTTGCCATTGAGAGAGAAGACCCTAATATACATCAGCGTCTTCTTAAGAAAACATAAACTTACCTTTCGGAGTCCTGCATGTGTAAGGAAACCTGTGTATCATGCAGGCCCAGGGTAGAATCAGGTATTTAATAAAATTGACCTCTTTTGGTTCATGAGCTATAGAAAGTTTTTTTTTTCTTCTTCTCCACCTCCCCCCCCCCCCACTACATATTTGGCAGTGTTGATTGATGGATTCACTAGGCCTCCTTCTGAAACGCCACTAAGAGAAATGCTTTCTTAGTGTAACAGTTTGTGAAGAAAATGTACAATAAATAGTGGATGAAGGATCATTTATTTTATGGGGGGGGTTAAAAATTGATTTACAATTTATTTAACTTTCTGGAGTATTTATAACGCTTTAGAGCCAGTTTCAGAAAGAAAAACTTAGGTAGTTTATTGCTCATTAAAAAGTAAAAAAGATCAGTAAGCCCAGTGATACAAGTGCTATACATAAAAAGCGGAAACTCTATTTACTTATTCGTACTTTTAAAAACTTTATCAAGAAAATGCCAGACGTCATATTTTATTCCAGGATGGACATACTATAAACAAACCATGTACCTGGCTAAATAGTGATAACCCAGTAGAAATTTATAGGTGAGTTTTTTTTAAAAATAGTTTTCAGAAATATCCATATTCTGAGGTGCTTGAACTTGGCTTGCTCTCAAACAGACCAACATTTAAGATGGCCTTTGAAACAGGTTTTCAGGTTTATTTTTTAATTGGTGGCCTGGAACATTCTTGCCAGCTACCTATGTAAAATGCTCTTTGTTTCCTCTTGAATATTTTGAAATATTATAGTAGCTTATGGCATTTTGTTCAGCAACATGCTTTATAAGGACATATCTGTTTAAAAATTAATCATTTAGACTATTCCAGGACATTTCCTACAAATTGATCTTTTTTTTTAAAGTTTGGATATTTTGAAATATTTTTAACCATAGGTTGAGAACGATAAATTAAAAAAATTAACTGGAGCTGTAAATGTGCATGGGAGTAAAGCTATACACAATATTGTGTATTTCCGATAATACATTGTAGCAACTTTTGGAAAATAACATTTTATAAATACGTTTGATGCAAAACTGGAGACTTACTTTATTCTTAATGACTGGTTGACACAGTTGGCCTTATTCACAGATTTTTAGGGTGAGATATGTAGGCATTTTGTTGGCAGGTAAATAGAATGCTTCTTAACAGGAAGAAACACAGTTCCTAGGGTTGTGTGTGTGTGTGTGTGTGTGTGTGTGTGTGTGTGTGTTTTAAAAAGCATTTTGGGACTATTGTTGGACATAAAAAATACAATGCCATATTAGAATGTTTACTTAAAATGATAATTCAAATAAAAAGTTGTAAATAAAATAATATTTTGATATAGATGTGAATTTTTTGGAACTAAGTTATTTTCTTTTGCAGTATGAAATGGGGCTGAGACTTTAAAATGAAGTCTTCCCTTTGGTGAAAGCTTACTGTGTAATTTAAGGTAAACTGCAGGAATTCTTTGCCGAATGCTGGTCCTCAGTATGTCCTGAATCTATAAGAAAATCAGTCTAAGTGAACGGTTGTTTCAAACTTAAAATTTATGTGTTTCAGAACATTTCGAGGATGAGCTCAGAATTTAGTAATGTTTAAATGCTTTGTGGTTTGGCATATGCCTTAACAGATAAACTGTGACTCTCCTCGTATTTCTTTCATCTAAAGAGTGAGGATAAGAAGATTCTCAAACATCACACATTTTAAAAATGCTAATGGTTTATGGGAAAGAATAAGATAATTCTTGTATTTTTTGCTTTTGGCCTTCCACTTGAAGAATGCACATGATACGAAAGCTAACTATTTCTCTTTGGATTTCTTTTATTGAAAGGGGGCCATTTTTCAAAGCTCGACTTGAAACAGAATATAGAACTTGTGCTGAGAGGAAAAATGTCAATTATTGCAGTGATTTATGACATATTATATTAATATATATCCTTTTTAAAAAAACAGTCACTTGTTACGCTCAGATGATTGATTATAATTTATAAATTTTTAGCAGACTTGTCTATTGAAATATTTTACTCATTTTATAGCTGAACATTAAGAAATTTAACATTTTCTTTGACTATTTTGGACAATACTTGCATTTCAAAAGCATATCTCTGGTTCAGTATACCAAACTCAACAAGAATGCATTTCATAATATTTTCACTATACCCTTAAAAAAGTCATCAAACATCTATTTAGTTTTCTTATCCTTATTTATTTGGAAGTAAGTAATTTACCTTTAGGGGAGGTTATGTGGCAGAAAGAAGTTATGTAAGAGTAGTATGGACTAGTTAATCAAAAGTTAGATGTACTCCGAAAACCCTGTGGAGAGGTTACTGTTTAATTAATTTTTTTTAAATATTTGTATTTCCTAACTAAATGTTAAAAGAATCAGACATTTTGAGTAAAAAAAGGGAGAAAAATTTAAATGGTTTCAATTGAATTTTATTTTCAAATTTTAAAAGGTGTCCGTGAGGGTTTTTCCTGGAATCTCATAAACTTGAGCATACCAGGTTCTCTGCTTCTCTGTGGGGAAAAAAGCAGAAATATTATTTTTAAAAATTAAATAATCTATTTTTTTCATTATTACTGAAGGCATGTCACAATCCTATCAGTAAATTAAATGTATTTATTTGCAACAGAGTTGTGATGCAGTTAGTTGCTTTTTGGCATGTATGCTTTTTTTTTGTTTATTTATTTTTTAATTCTCCATGTCCTCTACTCCCACTTTTTTTTTTCATTCCCATATGGTATCAGAGATTATATCTAAGGCATGGATGTTTTATGGTAGCCTGATGAACATCAAATTCTTCTTTTGTATGAAGACCCTGCCAAAATTTTCTTTTTGAATTAAAAAAAAATTATGTGCCACTCCCATGTTTGCGAGAGAACTTAAGATACCACCAAAATGCATATGAAATAGAACAGAGTCTACGTGAGGTATTTTAGAGGACAAGCCTTTGCTTTCATTGATAGTGGGGATTTTTGCTCTAAGACTTCCATAAACATTGACTGGCATCTGAATGTTCAGGATTTGCCAATCTGGCGGCCAGGCCCTGGCTGTACTACAAGTGGTGAGGTCAAGATAGGGACAAATTAGATATGTCCTCCTTGAAATAGGGTTAAGATTATATATTATTATAAGCATGGAGAGAAGCTTCATGTACTATCTAAAGGATCCCTAGGCCCAACAGTAGAGGCTGATGCACTTTGGGGAACATAGCTAAATATCTTTTAAGTTTTAGCAACTTCTTTCAGCTCGGGAGAGATGATACTGATGGCCTTGTTCCTTCTTTCCGGAAGGGGCATGAGAGATTGTAGGTGGAATTTGGGTAATGCAGTGCTCAATTCAATTTTTATGTGAAAGGAGAAATTACTTTTAAGGTGGCCCTCTGATGAAAGCTGTTCCTTTTTGTTTTCCTTGTTTTCATCATTTGGTTTCTGTGCCTTCTCCTAGGATGAATTTCATCCTTTCATTGAAGCACTTCTGCCGCACGTCAGAGCCTTTGCCTACACATGGTTCAACCTGCAGGCCCGAAAACGAAAATACTTCAAAAAACACGAAAAGCGTATGTCAAAAGAAGAAGAGAGAGCCGTGAAGGATGAATTGCTAAGTGAAAAACCAGAGGTCAAGCAGAAGTGGGCATCTCGACTTCTGGCAAAGTTACGGAAAGATATCAGACCTGAGTACCGAGAGGATTTTGTTCTTACAGTCACAGGGAAAAAGCCTCCATGTTGTGTTCTGTCCAACCCAGACCAGAAAGGCAAGATGCGAAGAATTGACTGCCTCCGCCAGGCAGATAAAGTCTGGAGGTTGGACCTTGTTATGGTGATCTTGTTCAAAGGTATTCCGCTGGAAAGTACTGATGGCGAGCGCCTTGTAAAGTCCCCGCAATGCTCTAATCCAGGGCTCTGTGTCCAGCCCCATCACATAGGGGTCTCTGTTAAGGAACTCGATTTATATTTGGCATACTTTGTGCATGCAGCAGGTAAGTGCGATGGTGAGAAATCCTTCTGCTTTCTTGTGTGTGTGTGTGTTTCTTTCCTGATGACTTTATATATGCCTGATCTTTCCTGAGCAATCCATGGTACAGGCCAGGTACTTAGAGCCAGTGTGGTTTCTCATAGACTAGTTAGCACAGCCTGAAGCTTTCTGTGTCCGGTTCCAGCTTTATGTAGGTGCCCAAGCATAGCTTTGAGAGAATTCTTACTATGTTCAGATCTTTTGGTAAGTGGTAGTCCCCAACAGGGGCCTGAAGTTTCGATCTTTTTTTTTTTTGGGATGAGGTGGGAGATAAGGCCTTATGAAAACCTTTGGAGTAAAAAAGGTATTTTAACAGGCAAGTGATCTAGTTAAAGGTCGTTTAGTTTGGTGGCAAGGCAATCTTGTTAGTTGCTTTTCTACTGGGAGTATTTTTTAGCCTACTGGGGCCTCTTGAACCCTTTTGCCAATTAAGAAGTTGGAGGTAAGAATACTATCAAATTGCTCATCATTTATGAAGGAAAGGTAATCACATTCATACACAAGCTGAGTAGCTTTGTTTTAGGAATTCTTAGTGTAGTTTCAAATAGCCAGAGAAACCAATCAACCAACAAAACTGCTTAAGTAATTGACAGAGGGGTTAACATTAAAAGTAACTAAACAGTGCCTGAGTACATTGAAAAGTTGCTATTGATAACTACCTGGAGGGGAGTTGTTCTGGATTTTATTAAACTCACTTTTTTTTTTTGAGACATGTTTTTACCAGTGCATGTTTCAGCATCTAGAATAGCAAGTCAGGATAAAACTGTGGAGAACTGGCTAAAACAGTCAATTTCTACTTTGTTCCTTTCGTCTCGTTTTTAGACAAAAGGCTCATTGTGTTATGTAAAAGCTTAGGTCTTGTGTAACTTGTTGACTTTTTATATGTACATATCAGTCTTGCTAGATTGCCTTCATGGCAGTTCCTTGAGCCAGATGGAAGAAAGGGAAAGTTATAGAGTCCTACCGGTGGCTCTTTGCAGAGATCATGTATTTGTGGGAGTTTATTTTTTGACAAAGGAGAGAGGAGATACTACCTGTAAAGTCAACATTGCACTTTTCTGCAAAAAATTTTTAGTTCTAAAAATGGTAACTATTTTTTCCAAAGGTCAGTGGATACTCTGCTTTCTATTATTTTCCACAAAATATGGTTTAGGAAGAGGACTTTTGTTATCCATCTGTCCTTACTTAAGAAGCTGGAGAAATTAACTTTGCAAGCATGTCACATCATCATTTGCATTCAGTTGGCAGAGGATAGTTGAGTATTTCAGAGGATGTGCTCTGTGAGTGGCTCAAATATTTGGGTTTTTGAAAATGTATATTTAATTATAAGGAGTGCCTTTTGCATTAAGCCAGTTCTGAATAGCAAAAATGAAAAAGCAATATGTCACGACTGATCCCTAAGCGGGAACAAGTGGCCCTTTACTATTCTGTTATTCATTTGTTTTGTCTATGGCAAGAGCAAAGTTAACTTTTATTTTTCCATTTATTTGCACCTATAAGTGCATCAAGGTGCAAAGAAAAAAAAGCATGGGCTATAATGCTTTCAAGGAGCACTATTCAAAATAGTGTGGTTTTCTTTTAGAAAGATAGGAAAATCATTTCTAAATTATAGTACTTGGCTGACCTATGAACTTGGGGTAACAACAAGTGAGGTAAATCAAATGTCTGCTTTCTTAGAAGATAGCCCCAATATGAAATTCCTGTGAAGTTTTTTTTTTTTTTTTTTTTAACCATAGTGAGCAGGACAGACCCATTCTAAGTTCGGCTTTAGTTTTCCCTTAGATCTAAAAGAAATGCAGCTGTTTTTGCTATTCCCAGTACCCGTGTTACCTTTGATTGTTGATGGTTTATTTTTATGCTTGTTGCTTCAAATCCTTGAGCTAACAAAAGTTTCTGGTTGGCGTTATTCCTGAAGGGGTGATGTTGATGAAAAGATGTTTAAAAAGGTTGCCTAAGAGAGTGTGCATCTTTATTGCTTATGAAAAATTCATCGACTGCAATGTGGATCAGACTACCTTTTGGTTTGGTTTTCGTGATATATCCCAGAATTCCTCCTTACGCCTGAACAGGGGCCAAGCGTCTGGCCATTGGTTTCTACAGGACATCAGTAATGGCTGCTATTCTCCAGCATAGCTGAAAGGTTGCAAAAGAAAATAGTAAGGATCTTTTGTCTGAAAATATTACAAATTTGATTTAAGCGATTTTGAGATTTGCTATTTGTGGAAGATAAGCTGCCAATACAAATATGAGGTAGATTGGTCAACTTACATACAACTGATTTGACAAGCATCTGTTATAATACTGAAGATTTGTAAACACTAAACAATGTTTTTACCTCCTTAAAAGTTTTGAGAACTTGCCAGTATTGGCAGGAGGCAGAGACTCTGAAACGTGCTTCAAGATACATGCCAGAACTATTGTGGCCTTTTTACCTATTGTGTAGTTTTTTTCTTTCTTTCTTTCAAAACGTATTTTTTTCCTCCTAAAAAGATGTCCCTTTTCTTTCTCCTACGACGGCCACAGAAGTGAGATCTTTTGCTTCCAAAAATAGGTACAATAATTATTGCCTCATCCATCGGCAGCTTCTTTGGTGAAAAGTAAAATTTTTAGAGAATATTGAAAGTAAATGTGGGCATGATCTTTTTTTTTTTTTAAGCAGAGGTGGTTTAAGGCTTATTGAGATACTAAAATACAATACATAACTACATTCCAAGTTTTCCCTTAAATCCAGTGGTATTAGAACGGTGTTAATTTCGTGGCCGATAAATAGTAACTAGTGTACTGAAACTGGAGTTATTTCATAAGCCTGAGAGTTTCATTTCATTAGAGGTATAAAAGAACAAAGCCACGTTATGCCCTTAGCATGGTCTCTGAGTTGTCCTTCCATGTAGCCTATGTTACGGTATTGTGGCCAGTGGTTTTCTTTGTGGGTATGGAACAGTAAAGCTAATTTATGACCAGCTTTTACCAGATGATCTGTATCAGAATCTACACTATACCGGCACGTGGCAAGGTCACAATTTAAGTTGTTAAGGTCATAACCTTAGCCACCAGGCATTTGACCTTTTAGATAAAGTTAACCTTTGTTCATTAGTAGGCACTCAACCGAGAACTTTCTGGAGAGGTTTCTTTTTTTTTTTTTTTTTCTTTTCTAAAATACTGCTCCTGTATAACTTCTGGTAATGTAATCAGAGTCTAGAAAAATCCTCAGTTGAGTTAGTTAAATTTTGTAAGAGGTTAGATTTTTTTTTAAGGATTCCTTGCGTGGACTGAAGAAGATTGCTACATTTACGACTTAGAGTGGTAGCCACCATTTATATTTAGTAGTTATTACCTAGTATGGGGTACAACGAAAGCTCTGAGGTCACCAGATTTAAAAACTAAAGTTAAACAAACAGAATTAGATTTAATTCAACAAAGACCTTTGCTAATTTCAAGTGACATTAAGCCCCAAAGCTATATCATATGGAATGATCTTCATTTTTTTTTTGCAGGTGAAGAATTTTCTAAAATTGGGAAATGTTTTTTAGCAGTCTTAAAATTTACTTTGAAAGTCTAATAAGTGACCAGACTCTCTCAGGTAATTGTTGTTCCTGTTAATTAGCCAATGAGTTAAAAGTGAATTGATGTTGTCCTAATGGCAGCATGAGTACCCAGTTATTTTTGCGGTGGGAAATGAACACCCTGGCTCTCCCACTTAGTAGAGTTGTTACTGCTTACTCACCCCCCGACTTGCTTTTGCTTGGGTCAGAAATGCAGAGGTCCCATCCCTTAGGGAAAGAGCTGATGAGGTGTCTCAAAAGCATGGTACCTGGCACCATAAACCTGCACAATATTATTACCAGTTACCACATTACCTGCGCCAGATTGTTCACTTAATTATGCTGTTGGGAATGTTCATTTTTAAAAAAATTCGTTAGATCACTGCTACGATGTGCCACATATTATTCCATTTTAACGAAAAGAGAGATACTCCCATTCAGGTGCTTTTTCATTTTATTTTGGCTTCGTGCTTGCCATTCCTTCATAGAATACTAGAGAAAGCCGTGATATGCAGATAGACCAGATGGTCATGTTGACAGATTGAGAATTCACTTCCTACTGCTTCAGAGCAGGTGTAAGATTGGGAGTGTCTGTGAGCGTGTGTTGCGGGTGCTGTGTGTGCACATCCAGGCTGCATCCCGAGCGCTGTGTAAGTAGTGGGAATGATTCCAGTATGAAAAGCTTGCAATGGAAAGATGGGATACCTATCTTATCCAGACGGTGACCAGTGCATGTAGAGTGATCATGTAAACCTTTTTAAAAGAAGAATGGTATCATACTGTTAGTTTATAGTTTTAGGCCCAATTATGACAATGTCATAATTTTTAGGTACCATACCACATCAATTTGAGAGTGCCTTGCATATCTACAATGTAATCGATATGTTCTACAAGCAGGCATGTGTGCCTGTGTGTTTACATTCAAGTCTCAGACTATATATACACTATAATTAAACTTCTTTTGTACTTCAAACTCCCTTGCAGAAAGTTGTGCAGTTAGTTCCTGTGATTTGTGGTGATAAAGTACGTTTGGAAGAAGGGATAAGACTAATAAATGGTGACATCAGTATTGTATTCTATCTTAAATTCTGACTGTAATGTTAAGCCAAGTCTACAGTGGGTTTTGTGGCTGATAGATTGCACTGTAAATTATTTGTATATGCTCACACTAAGGAATTTTTATATGTCTTTTAATTGTTTCAAGATAGCAATCAACAAACTTGAGTGTTTTCTGTGTAACCTGAGAGTAGTAACAGTATCCTTTGTCTAGAATGGAGTAACAAAATCCTGTACTGGGAATGTAGTGAGAATGATAGAGTTCAAAGGCAGAGAGAGCAAAAGTTGTTCCAGATCAAACCTTTGAATGGAGGTCAGTTCATTTATGGCTAAGAGGTTTGAGTGTGTTGGTTAGAAATTTCCCAATGCTGCTGGCATGGATTTGCCTTGTCTTCCTTCCCACCCAGTGATGAATAGCATTAATTTAAACCTATTTAAGGCTGGTGTGGGAGAAACCACAGCTTTTGTTGTGGTTCGTGCAGTACACAGTAGGACTGGGTGTTTCACTGGGTTAGGGCCTCAAGCTGCTTCCAGAGGACGCCGAACAGCCTGTCAGCTTTTAAAATCCTACACAGAAGCAATGACAATTCTAATTGCTCACAAATGTCAATATAGATTATTGAAAACAATTCTCAGGATTAAAATAATAGAAAAAACTCATCAACTACATACTGAATTGAATGAATGTGCGAAATTCTAGTTTATTATCATCCCAGCAAAAACTTCTCCATCGTTCTTTAGAGGTCAGAGCTTCCTTTAAAAATATATTATAAATTGTAAATCCCTGGAGGAGAAGGAAGGAGTCAGGTGGAGGAGGAAGGGAATGAATGCACTGTTGTGTGTTGTTAAGACAAACCTAAAACCATGGATTTAATCACAAATACAAATTCTCTGAAAGCATTTGGGCTTAAGTAATGACTGTAAAGGGATCTCAGACAGTGAAGAATTTTAGAATCCACCACCCCACAGTTATCTTTTCGCATTAATTATTTTGCATTAAGATGCTATCAGGGTTTGTAGTTTCTATTCAAAGTTTGATAAAGGAAGTTTTGAAGAAATTATCTTTAGGATTTAGGAGTCCAGCTAGTGGTGTTGAGGCTACATAGTAGCTTGGGAAGAGATTGTTATTATTAATTATTATTATTATTGTTATTTTACTATTGTACTTTTTTAATGAGGAAGCTCCTAGTAGGTTCTTTTCTGCTGAGGTGACTGTAAGATATTCATGATTGTTTCAGACTTTGGTGACTCTGAATTTAACAGATATCTCCTAGCATCTGCTTAGACAGAAATGGCTTTTTTCCCCTTGAAGTTTCCCCCAAATATTAGAAAAACAATTATTCATGTTCTGTTATGGTAACTCTACAGTGTAAAAGCATATTTTATCTAATGGAATTAGTCCTCCCATTAGTGTTCTAGTTAAATAAACATGGCTCATGAGGCAGAGAAATGATAAGCCCAGCAAATGACAAATTGCAGTGCGTCCATGACAGAGGACATTTTTGCTATTCTGTTTGCAAAACAAACTAAGTATGATAAAATTGAGAAAACGAAGTTCATTTGTGTTATGTACTTTGGCAAGTCTTGCGTTTTTTTGTTAGCACACATATTTATTAGCCCACAAGGGCTTTTTTCTATTGTGATAATATCTGCATACATGTAAACAAATGCATCCCACTCAACCTCACTCCTCTCATCACTCTGTCCTATTCTACTTCCCCTTCTTTAAACAGTTTTAACAGGTGTCCCTCATTCTATTTTCATACATAGAACTAAACTATGAGTATTGGTTTTCTTTAAAATGAAGTATGTTGGCTGGGGAATAATTAGGATGATCATAATAACTAGAGAGATTGATGATAAATAGTTAATACTATTCTTTGAGAACTTTAAGTTTATTTTACTTAATATCTTGCAAACACTTTCCTAGTGGTAGAGATTTGGTACCTAGATCAATTGGCAGTAGAGAAAAGGAGAAGGCAGGAAGGTAGCAAGGGAGCAAGAGTATCTGTGCTGCAGCTGTCACTGTGTGAAGTTTTCCCATATGTAGTTCACTTTGTTTTCCGGCTCAAACTCAGGATTTCGTACATGCTAGGCAAACAGTCTACCTCTGAGTTACACCCTAATACTTTTTTTCTATAATTCTTCCCTTTTAAGTCTTTTTTTAGGACTGGGGTTAGGATTGTGAGGAGGTTAATGCACCTTGCATTTGAGTAGATGAGAAGTCTCAGATGGTCAAGTTATTTGTATATAACAAGATTCCAAATCCTGTGCTCTTAAAAATATTTAAACACATTTTATGTCTTTCACTTTTGCCTTAGGATTGAAGGGTAATATAATTTACACACTTATCTAGAATCAATGGGGGAATTAAAAAGTGAAAATCTAAACCTTTCTCCTAGAAATCCTGTGCTGTTTGAGTTCAGACCTTGGCCATAATGAAAGCACATTTGGTGGAGAGAGAGAACTTATCTAATACTGTCAGTGATGGGGTGAAAAATCTGGAGTGGCTTGTTCTTTCTTGTTCAGAATGTTGAAGTTAAGTGAACAGAAACATTATTATTATACATGTTTAATTTTTTTCTTTCTAATATCAAGTTAGTTTAACAGGCTCTAGATGCTATGGGGAAGACATTGACATTAAAGCAAGCATAATTTAAAAAATCTGACCTGCATATAATATTTTGCTCTGTAGACGTTTACCTACCTGTCTTTTATTATGCATAGAAATATTTCAACTTTAATGGTTAGTTTTTAAACTTAAAAATTATAAATTTACTTTTCTCTGAAATTGTTTATTTCTTAAGACTTTGAGTGTTATTATTTTGAAAGAAAGCAATAATTGTGTTCAAGAAAATAAGGGACTCTTACTGGCTTGAAAACTTAAATTTAGAATAGGAAGGAAAGAAATTGAAAGACAGGTTTCATCTTACTATCCTTATATGACTGAGCCTTATTTTCATTTTATGAATTTAGAGGAGATTAGTTCTTAATGACTTCAGTCCAAAAACTAAAGGCCTCACTCAATGTGAATTTCCTTACTGTAATTGGAAAAAAAGACCAACAAATTCAATTTGTGCTACATTAATTCACTGTACATATTAATCCTAAAGTGTATTTTAAAAAATAAGCTTGAGAATTGAGCTTACATTGAATAAAATCAAACTAGGACTTTATTTTTAATGGCTATTTCTGAAATGCCCCATGGGTTAAAAAACAGTAAAATTAAAATACATTTAGAAATGGATGCTGTTTAAAAATTTGTATGAATGTCTGTGTTGCATCTGCCATTAACAGGCTGTTGTCTTTGTTGCTATGGCTTGGGTGATTTTATTTCCTTGTGTAATTTTGCCAGCCCATGATTGGGTAGCATGTTACATTTGTGCTGCTTGGAGAAGATAGCTATAACAAGGCAGTCACATAGTTTGTCTGGGTGGGAATTCTGGGCAAAGAAAGATATTTGTCATCAGGGAATAGGAATAGTGTTGTTACAATATCGATCTTATTCTTAAAATCAGAGATAACGTGACTTAATGCCAGATATCTGAAACCATGTCTTCTGTGTTGCTATGTGCTTGCTTCTTTCCCCTTCCTCTGTTGGAACTATGGCCAGTTGTGTGTAGTTTAATCTTAAAGGGATTAGTTACTTAATTTTAAGCTCCTACATAAAATGAATATTATACACACAAGATCCCTTCATTGTCACTTTCAAATACTCCATTGACTTTCAAAGGAGCTGGCATTACAAGTCCTTAGGTTGACAAATTTGCATCAACTTTTGTGAAAATGTTGGCTGCAGAAGGAGTAAAGTCAAAGGAAGGCCACAGACAGATGGATTTCAGTGTTGAGATGACACGAAACCCTTCTACATGGCATTTTTTAACATTCTAAGTGGGTGAGGGATGGGACTGCTTAAAGAGTTTACTCAAGAATGAGTAATTAAGATATTGTGTGTCTGCATATAAGCCTCAGTAGCAACTACTAAACAATTGTGTGGCTAGTGATGATAACACACCATCCACGAAAACCACGGATAACTTTTAGGCTGATTGCAATTAATTAATATGATTACAGGCTTAAAACTTTTTGATGGAAAACTGAGTACCTGAAAGTATGTTTTCAAAGACTGACCTAAATGCAGAAAGAATTCTAGATTAAGAATTTGGCCAGAGCCAGGAGCCGGTGTTTCACTCCTGTAATCCTAGCTACTCAGGAGGCTGAGATCTGAGGATCATGGTTCAAAGCCAGCCAGGGCAGGGAAGTCCCTGAAACTTTTGTCTCCAATAAACCACCAGAAAACCGGAAGTGGCGCTGTAGCTCAAGTGGTAGAGTGCTAGCCTTGAGCTGAAGAGCTGACCACGACCGACAAAAAAAAAAAAAAAAAAAAAAAAAAAAAAAAAAAGAATTTGGCCAAAGCTTATTTGCATGAGAAATGTTTGTGTCTTTGTATGGGGGTGGGACAAGATTTTTTTTGGGGGGGGTCAGTTTTGGGGCTTTAACTCTAGGCCTGGGTGCTGTCCCTCAGCTCTTCAGCTCAGGGCAAATGCTCTACCACTTGAGCTACATACAGTGCCACTTCTAGTTTACTGGTGGTTAATTGGAGATAAGAGTCTCATGGCCTTTTCTACCCCGGCTGGCTTTGAACCTCTATCCTCAGATCTCAGCCTCCTGAGTAGCTAGGATTACAGACGTGAGCTACCGGCGCCTGGCTGTGAAGGGACAAGATTTTTTGCATGAATGCATATCATATAAAATTAGTAAGTTACTGATGTTTCTGATGGACTCTTTTAGTTGATCCTTCTTCACTTCTTTTAAATGGTAGAGGTTCCTCTTTTGGAGTGTAGATTCAAGTAACTTCTGAGAATGAAGTCTTTGTAATAATGCTGTTCAACAGCCTAACTATTGTTGTGCATTCCTGTTAGAGAAAGATAGCCATTGCAGTACTTTTATTGTATGGCCTCTTGAGGGTGTAACAAGGATTTTTATTTTAAATAATTCTAATTTTTACATGTACTTTTAGAAATCTCTTCCCTCCCTATTCTCAATCAATTATTTTTATTAAGAGTTAAGTAAACTTTTATTATTCTCACTGTATAGATAAAAATCTTATTTTACAAAGTGCATTGGGCTGGCCACTCACTAATGCCTGTAAGCCTCACTATCAGGGGGCAACAATGTGAGGGTAGCAGTTTGAAGCCCCTAACAGGAAAAATCTGCAAAACTCTTATCTCCAATTAACCACCCCACAAAAAGGCTGGAAATGGGGCTTTGGTTCAAGTGGTAGAGTGCTAGCCTTGAGTAGAAAAGCTTAGGAATAGTGCTCAGCCCTGAGTTCAAGCCCAGGGCCTGCACAAAACAAAACAATATAAAACAAAAAAGTGTTTTGGAATTTGTGTATTTTAGGGTTGTTGTATAATAAATATAGTGAAGATTAAAATTGAGAAGAAAAAGTGCCATCATATTGAGTGCAGCATATGTATGGACATACACACATGCACACACGTGCGCACACACACACACACACATATTTGGAGAATGAGGGTATTGCAGGCTGACATATTAAGGTTGAAAAAGTAATTGTTCTAAAGATATTTGTCCCTCATCTCAGAAAGGGTGACAAACATGCAAAATGGATAAATGTAATCCTTTGTATTTCTGCCACCTACAATTTTTTAACTACACTGACTGATTTCTCGAGAAAGGTCAGAGGTTTTAGACAAAAAGCTTTGTAATTCTTCAAAGAGGCATTTCAGTTCTGCTATATAAAGAAATACTGATTATACATAGCTTTTTACTTTATTTGCAACTGAGCCTGGGTGGTGGTGGGGGGTGTAATGACTAAGTGAAAGCAAGTCATGAGACAGCAGATTTGAAGGGGAGTTGGAGGTAGACTGGAGGGGAATCCATTAGCGTGGATTCACATGGTTGACTCTTGTCTACCCAAATCAGTTTAAAGGTAGGGACAAAAGCTTTAACAGTTCATTTTGCTTTGTAATAGGGCATTCTACCACCAACTATGCATACTCTGGGTAATTCAAGGAGGTTACATATTTGGGTACCATGTCTTAAAATTGCTAGCTGTGGGAAGTTGTGGGTATGAGTTGGATTTTATCTGTTTTTTTTTTTTTTAATTTTTGTTTTTCTTTTTGACTTATCCAAGTTTGGGAGAAATTTGGTGAGAGCAGAGAGTGTGGAGTGAACATTTTTGTTGTGGGTTACTCCAGTTATTCAGGAAACAGAGGATCAGAGAGCATTACTAACTCACTCAAGTTATACCATTAGTAAGTGAGACAGCCAACATTCAAGTCAAATCCCTCAAATCTCAAACTTGTGCTTTTAAAGCATAATATCTAAATGATCTTTTCTTATACATTACCTTACTAGCTATTCTTATGAACCTTAAGTAATTGCCTTTGCAGATAAGGAAACAGATTTAGGGGGCTGTCTTAGGCTGTATGATTCGTAGGTGGTCCACTCTTCTGTGGCCTATTTTTGTCTCCAGGGTGTTCTTTAGTGTATCAGAAGTCTTAAGCCCTCCTTTTGAATTTATAGAGGTAAAAAGTATTCTCAGAAATTGTGTAAGAATGCTAAACACTTTGTTTTCTCTGAAGTTTCAAAAGTATGATAGAGTTTTGTATGCGGCAGTATTAGAGTGATACTTTCCTACCATGAAGGAAACAGAAGAAGACCCCAAACTTCATTTTACAGTTGAGAATCCCAAGTTTTTGCATCCCATGAGGAAGGGAGAATGAAAAATTCAGTGTGAACCGAATAACATTGGTAGCCTGTTACCATTTGCACCGAGATGGATGCTCTTTGGTTGGCATTAGCATAGAAGATCTGTTCTGGCTGCTTCTACAGACCATTTCTACTATATCCTTGAAGTTCAGTCCATCAAGCTCTACTTCTGAGAGTCTATACAGGGATCTAAAGATGCAGAACTGAGGAAAAACTGTGAGATGAGTTACTGGCATCTTTGCTGTAATTTCCTCACTAATTTAATTTTAGAGCTTTTGAGATTTTTTAAATTGTGGTACTTCTCACTAATAGCCTACCGGATTGAGTTTTAAACAATTATAGTGCAAGTTGTTTGCATTGCCTTGTGTGTGTGTGTGTGTGTGTGTGTGTGTGCGCGCGCGCACGCGCGTGTGTGCAGGTTCTGGGGCTTAAACTCAGGGCCTGGGTGCTGTTGCTTAGTTTTTTTGCTCCAGGCTAGCATTCTGTGACTTGAACCACACCTCCACTTCTAGTCTTTTTTTTTTTTTTTGTGGGTAATTGGAAATAAAGAGTCTCAGACTTTCCTCCCTGAGCTGGCTTCCAACCACTGTTCTCAAATCTCAGCCTCCTGAGTAGCTAGGATTACAATCATGAGGCTAAACATTTTATTTTTTTGTTTTGTTTCTAATCTCAAGTGTTTCTATGTAAATATTCAGAAGATCCAGGCAAACAGGAAAGAGGGTACAGGTGCTTTCTATTATTTAACAACTCATCATGTTTTCTCTAAAGAAAGCTGGTCAGGCACAGAGAAGTTCTATTTCCTTTCTTTCTTCCTTCCTTCCTTCCTTCCTTCCTTCCTTTCTTTCTTTCTTTCTTTCTTTCTTTCTTTCTTTCTTTCTTTCTTTCTTTCTTTCTTTCTTTCTTTCTTTCCTTCTTTCCTTCTTTCTTTCTTTCTTTCTTTCTTTCTTCTTTCTTTCTTTCTCCTTCTAGTAATGCTGAGGTATAAAACAAATAGAGTTACAGGAAAACTAAACAGCAGGAGAATGAGAGACTGCAAAACAATGAGAGACTGCAAAACAGAAAGGAAGGGAAGGCCTTGGAGAGCAGGCTGTAGTGAATTCATTTGGCAGGCGGTAGTAGTTTCTAAAACACAGCCAAGTTCCCAGTAGTGTAGCCATCGAAATTTCTTTCTTTGAAGAAAGTTAGCAATCACTAGCCTTTTACACAGGCACAGTGGCTCTTAGGTTGTCAGTGGTCTGGAGCTGCTCTGCCTTTTCCTTTCTCATTAAAAGAAGACATAAGTAAAAGGGCAATAACAATAATAACAACAATGACAAATTCTGATGGTCCAAATAATGCACATTGGATTTTGTTGTAGTTATTACCTGTTCTGTTTGTTGTTGTTTAATCCAAAAGTGAAAATCATTTCTACCACCATGAATATGTGTGCTTTTCTTCATAGATTGCACAGAAACAAATGATTTGGTCTAAAATTAGTTTCGAAAAGCAGAAAATGTGTAACATTTAAAAAATGGCCTGGGATCATCATAGAAACTCCTTCTGAACATTGTAAATAAGAATGGCTGGGGATTAGTCACAGTAACATGTGGGACATCATGAAACTCAAGACACATTTCTTTGTTTAACTGTCAGTAGAAGTGAGGCAAACTTGATCCAGTCCATGGGATGGATGGTAGCAGTTCAGTTCCTCCAGGCAAAGGGAAAAAAAATCACCTTGCCTTCAGATTAAATAACCCAGTTGCATACCTGATGATCTTAGTCATATTTGATGTGTCTTTATTCCCAATAATGTAAGTTGAAAAGTTGAAAATCTTTTTTCTTTCTGCTCTCCCATTTCTCCATGCAACACAGAATGTATTCATGATTTCTATCCTTCTACATTCATTTTATACATATATGTATATATGTATATATCTATACATACAGATGTGTATATATATATTTCACATATGTACTTTCAGGTTAGTGCTGACCTTCAACAATGCCATTGACATCCTGTTTTGTTTTTTCCTTCTTTCTTTAGAAGGAAATTGTGTCAGCATAGTCTCATTCTTTAACTCTGTCCAGCATCTGGAAAAAGGATTGCTTGTCTTTAAATTTGGAATTAATCCCCATCCACATATTCCCAGCAGGATGATATTTCAGTGAACCAATGGATCTTTGATTCTTTGAACTTTCAGAGGTAGGAGGTTGAAGTTGGAGGCAGGGTTTCAGGACATGAGAGACAGTATTGTGGAATAACTTGGGCATCTGACAGGGCCTGTTACTGTGGGGGTTTGTTATTATTTATTTATTTATTACTTTTTTGTGCATGTACTGAGGCTTGAACTCAAGGCCTCATACTTTCCCTTGGAGTTATTGCTCAATGTTGGTTTTCTACCACATCTCTACTTCCAGCCTTTTCTAGTTAGAGACAAAGCCTCATGAACTATTTTGCCTGAGCTGGCTTTGAACAGCAATCTCAGACTGCAACCTCCTGAGTAGCTAAAATTATTGGCTTGAGCCACCAATGTCCAGCTTTACTGTGGATTCTTTCTTGTCATCAGTATAATAGATGCAGTCTGTAAATGTGGGTTTGTGGGTTTTGGTAAAAATAGACTCATTAAGGTGAAAAAGTGGTCTTTCTGGGTTTAACTAACAAGTGAGCATGACTGAAGCATGTATTGAACACACATGACCACCTTGTTTTCCTGTCTAGTGTAATGTATGGATGTATGTTTTTATTCTTTTCCTTGTATTGTTCCTTCTACCCTGAATGTTCTTACCTTTGTTTGCCTATTGTTACTTTAAAAACTCAGCCTTATCATTCTTTCCTCAAGGAAGCTTTCTTTTCATCCCAACTTGAGGTAAAGATCGTTCCTGTGTAGCCCTAATTTCTATCAGCACTGTGTCTTCCAGAGTGAACTGTGCTTTCTTTCTGAGCAGGGACTGGATTGTGTTGTTTTCTACAGCCTATAGTGGAGGGCCTAGGACCTGTTACTTAGTACCTTTGTGCAGTGGTAACTATAGGAGAACTTGGATTGAACAAAACAAGAACTTGAAAAGCTTACAGTCTTATTTCACTTCTTATTTGTTTATAATTGGAGTTGTCCATTAGCTTTTTCATTCAGGACTGGCACTCTACCACTTGACAACCACCTGCCCCCCCCCTTTTTCCCTTCCCCTGCCCCCAGCTCCACTTCTGGCTTTTGGGTGGCTATATGGAGGAGAGAAGAGTCTTATAGGCATTCTTGCTCAGGCTGGTTTTGAACCTCCTTAGATCTCAGCCTCCTGAATAGCTTAGATTATAGGCATGAGCCACTTGTACCCAACTTTATAGTATGATTTTTTAAAAAAAGAAGTAATATATGCTTTCCAAAAGTATCTACAGTAGTTTTCCATTGTTTAGCTCAGTACTAAGATTAATACTCTCTTTTTTTGTGTGAGAATTTTTTTATCTTCTCACCCTACTCTATTAACTGTTTTTTATTTCTTTGTCCAAATCTAGTTTCATATTAATCCAAAGAAGTTTGACATTCACATAATTATAATTATGGAACTAAAGGTTAAGACTCACTTATAAGACAACTATAAATGTATAGGCTACTCCTATATGTATATAGGAGTGTGTTTAGGTTGGCCCTTATTGGAGAGATCTTCACTGGCAGACAGTAACTTTATATCAACCAGTATAATGCTTATCAGTGAAATTCCAACTGATTTAAGTATTACTTCTTTCATATTTTCTGATGCTGGTCTTAGCTTTTATTTGATTATTTTACTGAAAAAGGTGGTTTGGCGGTAATGGAGTTATATGGCCAGTGCCCTAACCCAACCATGAGCATAAAACATCATAGTACCAGTAGTTATTTATCATTACCTACTATATGCTGGGTATGCCAAGAGTAGAGAAGATAAAAGCTTCATGCTGTTGTAGTGCAACGTTTTTTTTGGTTGTTCATGGGGCTTGAACTCTGGGCCTGGGTGCTGTCCCTTAGCTCTTCAGCTCAAGGCTAGTGTTCTACCACTTGAGCTACAGCACCACTTTCAGTTTTCTGGTAGTTTATTGGAGATAAGAATCTCATGGACTTTCCTGCCCTGGCTGACTTTGAACCTTGATCCTCATATCTTAGCCTCCTTAGTAGCTAGGATTACAGGCGTGAGCCACCAGTGCCCAGCTGCAATTTTGTTTAAAAACAGTCCTTTTTCTCAAGGTGGACACTCAATTTTGTTGTTGGTGTTTTTGCATCACATATTGTCTGGCTGTACAGGGAAAAGTATATGAATCATGTCCTTATCTCTGGAAGCATTTGCAGGTTTGTATAAATCTAGCCTTGCTGGACAGTGTTTTGGTACAACATAGTTACTTACCCTATGTTGGGAGCGACCACACTGTGTAGGAGTACAAAAGTTAGAAGATCACAATTAGATGTTGGGCCCCATTATATATGATCGAACTTCTCTAAGTTTCCCTTCATATCCAAGGCTCTAATCTCATTAAAACTCCTAGACCGGTTTCATCAGCTACAAAAGGCAGCAGCATATGTAAATTTCCTTTGTTTAATCGGAGACCTATTGATTGTAACATAAGCCTCTCTGAGGGAAACAGAACCCAGCCCAAGATAAGACTTTCTTCCCCCAACACATACAGCATTCATGATTTTATTTCTCTGGGCATGCTCATTATCAAAACCATTCTACAGCAGACTTTCCCATAAAGTGGTCTGTCTGGCTCTGTTTTCATATCTAAAAGCTCCTACTGGTTTTAGCAAAGAATCATGGAAGCATTTTGACAAAATATTTCTTTCTTAAAAAAAAAAACAGCCTTCAAAATCATGAGAAACAAAAAACATGAAAATCAATGTGCTTTAAAGAGACTGAAAATAACTTTTCTGTTATGCTTTCTTAGAATGCTTAAAAAAATTAAATTCTGACCATCTTTGGTGATCAGTCAATAAAAATATGACAATGAGACAAGAAAAATAGAATGAGACTCTCTTCTCACCCACATTTTAATTGGACCTCAAAGTTGTAGAGAAGACATTCTGCATTTGCTACTGTTTCAAAGGACTGGGCAATCTTAAGTATCTCTATTTCAAGCCAGGAGACCTGGAGCTGTTTTGTAGTTCCATATTTCTTTCTGAGTGTGAGATTGGGTCAAGGTCATTGTAGAGCTGGTTGGGTCTAAGAATCTTGAGAAATTCCTGTTTAGATGGAGATTTTCATACACTTAAAAAAAACTTTAAATGAACAAAGAGTCCATTATCAGAGAGGTAAATATCTCTTTTTTTGTTTCCTTCAATCTGTGTGAAAGTTATGTTTAATATTTAGAATCTGAATTAGGAATTGTTCTATTTTTTAATTTGTTAATAGAGCACAGATTGCTGAAACAGATTATTAGTGAAATCTTAGCCTCTTTGAGGAAATGAAGTTGATGTAGCTGATGCTTAAACAACAAATTCCTGGTCATTTTTTTGCACCTCTGTTTTTGTTGGTGGTGTTGGTCAAACATATCTCAGGTTGTGAGGAGTGTGTGCTTAGATAGGCCCATTATTGGAGAGATTTTCACGGGTAGATAGTAACTATATCGACTGGTATAATGCTTGTCAGTGAAGTTCTAACTGATTTAATTATTATTATTATTATTATTTGTCCTGGGGCTTGAACTCTGGGCCTGGGCACTGTCCCTGAGCTCTTTAGCTCAAGGGTAGCCACTTGAGCCCCAGTGCCACTTCCGGCCTTTTCTGTTGATGTGGTGCTGAGGAATCGAACCCAGGGCCTCATGCATGCGAGGCAAGTACTCTATCATTGAGTCACCTTCCCAGCCCTAATTATTACTTTTTTTTCTCTTCTTTTTAAAGTTTTATTGTTAAGAGATTGTATAGCAGGGTTACAGTTACATGAGCAAGGCAATGAGTACATTACTTGTTGATCATTGTTACCCCTTCCCTTCCTTGTTATTGTCCCACTATCCCTTCCCTCTCCCCAGCTCCCACACTCCTATACCCTCCTCCCCACTTGGTTGCCCAAAGTTGTAAAGTTTGTTTCCAATATACTGTCCCGTGGGTATCTTTGTTGCAATGGGTCATCCTGTGTCCTTGTTTCCGCATTTTGTTATTCCTCTTCCCCTCCCCAAATTAGACATATGTATATACAAGATTCAGGGTATCAAAATAGAGTACAGTGACAACAGGGGATATGCCATAGGGGAAAGAACACACAAAGGAAACAACAACAATGAAAATAAAATCACATTGTACATTTAAAACAGTAACAATAGAGACAGAAGTATTGTGTCTATATCTTGGGGTTCATTTCACTTAGCATCATGGTTTTTGAGCTCTTTGCTCATCTGATAAGATTATACTATATGTATACTAATTATTGCAAATAAGGGAAACCATGTGACCTAAATGGCTTTGGGACTGGGTAACTTCAAGAAATCTAATAACAACAGATGCTGGAGGAGATGTGGCTAAATAAGGGAAACCTACTGAATTGTTGGTGGGAGTATAAACTTGTTCAGCCACTCTGGAAAGCAGTATGGAGTTTCCTCAAAAGATTCCACATAGAGCTCCCCTATGACCCAGCAATCCTACTTCTGGGCATTTACCCAAACAGTCAGAAACAAGGCCATACGAAAGCTACCAGCACCACTATGTTTATCACAGCATTATTTACCATAGCGAAGATATGGAACCAACCCAGATGCCCCTCAGTAGATGCGTGGATCAAGAAAATGTGGTATATATACAGTGCAATTCTATGCTTCCATCAGAAAGAACAACACTGCGCCATTTGTTAGGAAATGGAAAGACTTACTACTTTTTTTTTTTTATATGTTTATATCTGAGATAAAGTGCTCACCTCCATTCTGGCAAAGTATGGATGAATAGACAGTGTTGTTTCTTACTCAGTTTAGCACAGCTGGGAAAGAATTTGAATCAGAAGACCTCTTCAAGGAACTACATATCTGTGCTCTGACAGAAAGGGGGTGCTGCAGTTCTGATGGCTATGGATGACATAAGGAACACCTGAATCCAGTTCAATTCATCTTTTGAAAACTTAGCTTAGGCTTTTTTTTTTTTTTGGAGATAACTCATAGAATCTCAGTTTTAGAACCAGATTTTTCTTTTCTTTGAGATGGGATCTTGCTGTGTCACCTAGAGAGACCTCAAAATGCTGGCTCAAATGATCATCTTGTCTCAGCCTTCTGAATAGCTGAGACTTCACCAGTTATCAACAGATATCTGAATACTGTCACTGAAGGAAAGCATCATACCTTTTCTGCAAAACCACAATACTTTTACTTTGTGTTTTTTATTTATGTTATATATAAAAATATGTAACATGGGTAATATTTTTATATATCTATATAAATATCAACTTTTTACGCCAGTCCTTGCCCATCCGTGTTGACCATTCCCAAGAATAGGTGTTTATTTTAAACCCGACACACTCAGAACTTGAAATGGAATGTTTCGGATGGTATATTTTCAGTCAAGCAGAATTTTGGATTGTTGTTTGGGTCCTCACTAGTATTGCTTTTTCTGTAACTGCATCCTCCTTGTTTGCATGGGGAGCAGTGAATGGATTTAAAATCGTAGGATTTTTGTCACACTGAGTAGTTGTACCAAGTTACACATTTGCTGTCAGTAGCCTCATACTCAAGATTTTATGATCTCTGTATCATCTCCAGTATTTGCCACTAAAATCAGCCAGTGCCAGGTTTTACTTTTTGCCAGTCTAGAGGTTCTGAAATAGTTTTTTTGCTACTGTAATTTGCGTTTTTTAGTTAGGTTGTTTATGAGATTAAACATGTTTTTGTAAATGTGTGAGCAGCTTTCTTTTCTTTTTCTTCTCTTTTTTTTTTTTTTTTTAAATTTCTAGTATCCATACTGGGACTTGAACTTAGAGCCTTGCACTATCACTTGGCTTTTTTTTTTTTTTTTTGCTCAAGCCTGGTGCTTTACCACTTGAATTTTATTACTCTGATTCTGGCTTCCTGCTGGTTAATCAAAGATACAAAGTCTCATAAACTTTTCTGCCTTGCTCGCTTTGAACTTTAATTTTCAAATCTCACCCTCCTAAGTAGCTAGGATTATAGGCCTGAGCCACAAGGGGCAGGCTTATTTTTGTCTTTTTAAAAAGTTATTTCTTTTTATTGTAAAGGTGATGTACAGAGGGGTTACAGTAAGGTAATAAATACCTTTCCTGTTAACATTGTTTTCCTCGCCCTTACTTTTCTCTCACTTTCCCTCTCCCCATACTCCACCCCCCCACCCCAAGTTGTAAAGTTCATTTCCAACATAGTGTCTTGTGAGTATGGCTGTTGCATTGATTGGTTCACCCTTGGTCCTTTGTCTCACCATTTTGTTATTCCCTTTCCCTGTCTTTTACTGACTTTTTTCTTTCTCATTTCGTTGCTAACCCTTTCTATTTTGGTTGGTAGGTGATCTTAATAATTCCTTAATTCTAATACTTTGCCAGTTATATTTTTATAGATAACTTTTTTATCCTTTGAACCTTGTCTTAGATTCTTCAAGTTGTCTTTAATAAAGTTTCTTAATTTTAAATATAGTAAATTCCATTAGTATATTGTTAGTGCCTTTGTATCTTGTTTTAGACATTCACCTTTATTCCAAGCTTAAAGTAATATGTGGTAATTTTATACAAGTTTATGTGTTCACTACCCATCTACATTTATACTGCATCTAGAGTTTATTCTGGGTATGGTGTTAGGTACAGATACATTTCTCATGCTTTCCATGTTTTTAGTATGAGCAGTTTTCCCTGTCACTTATGAATCTTCAGTGATCCTTAGATGATCTTCACTGTTTTATTCCATTGATCAAAATGTTCACTTGGTACCACCACTAAATATTTGCAACAAGTCTTGACACTGATAAAGCAAATCCTTATACTTCGTTTTCTCAGGAATGCTTCCCATTATTTTTGACTTTTTACTATTTCATGTACAATATAGGGTCACTGAAGGGTCAAGAAAAATTCTGTTGCTAATTCTTCTGCTAAATTACCTCTACAGATGAGGGAAGTTGATACCATTTTACTAGATCTTTTTTATCTATGAACATGGTATGTCTGTGTTGTGTGTGTGATTACATTGAATTATTTTTCCTTTGGGTCTTAAAACTTCTGGGGAAGCTTCTTTTGTTAATTGTGTTTCAAGCTACACTTACACTATTATTTTTAGTTTAGAAATTCAGTTGATTTTTTTCTATAGTGATCCGGTTATATAGCTACATATTTTCAGTCAATAATTAATCTGTAAAATGATTGTTTTTTTTTCTGTGCAGATAATTATGTCAGATAGAGATGATGCATCTTCATGCTGCTCTTCTGGTTTTCATGCTTTGTTTTGCCTTTCTCCCTGCATGTATTGTATATGACCTCCAATTCTATGGGTGTGACCATCTTTTTGTTGTTGTTGTTGTTGGTTGTGGGGCTTGAACTCTGGGCCTGGGCACTGTCTCTCAGCTCTTCAACTCAAGTGCTCTACCACTTGAGCCACAGCACCACTTTCGGTTTTCTGGTGGTTAACTGGAGATAAGAATCTCATGGATTTTCCTGCAAGGGCTGGCTTTGAACTGCCAGCTGAGATCTGATCCTCAGATCACAGCTTCCTGAGTAGCTAGGATTACAGGCGTGAACCACCAGTGCCATATATCTGGCTTTTTTGATAGATGATATCCTCGATTTTTTTCTTATTTCCTACTTATTTTTTTTATCCACAAATTACACAAGATAATGCCTTAGTGTTTAAATATTTATTTTGATGAGTATATTCTGACAGAGGACAAGAATTTACCTACATTGTTAATCCCCCTTTTCCATTTTTCTGTTTTATTTTGGTCTATGCTATGTGTATACCGAAATCTCATATTCTCCTGCTAAATTACCTGATACCAAGTGATATGGCATGTATTAATTACTAAATGTTGTTTTTAAGAATATTAGGGTTCTAGTATTTCAAAATAAGAGGCTGGTTTGTATGTGGTAATCATTGTATATACCAGTGAAGAGAGGTGTCATATTTGTTAACTTGAGATTTTCTTTTTTTTCTTCTCTTTTTGATGTTCATTTGTAAGGATTGTACTTTTAAGTTTTGATTTGAGTTACAGAACCTTAATTATCATTTTTTCCCGCAATTTTAAAGCGTGTGATTTGGATGAGTATACTTTTTTTCCTTTTCTCATGCAATTTTTGTTAAGACTTGAATAGATTACTCCTAATCTTCTGAGCAGACTGCAGGAAGACTACTATTAAAAGTAGAAAGCTATTAAGCAGTCAGGGGTTTATTATGCTTTAGTGTTTTGTTTAAGTCTGTTCTTAATTGGTTGATTAATGTACGAGAAGTCTTTCACCCCACCCCCATCTCTACAGATGGCAAATGGTAGGTCCCAACTGTCATTGTTCGCAAAAAAAGGTTATGGTTCAAAGTCAAAGATTCAGAGATACCACAATAATCAATCATAGCAACTTGTCGCAGAGTGCCCAGCCATGCAAAAGCTAGGCAGGGTACTAACGTTTACTCAGAATCCCTCAGGAACATTTTTTTTTGATGTGTTCTTGATTTTATTTAGAAGAGATTATTGAATTAATTGAAGTGTCTTTCTGAATTTAGCACCAGACATTTAAATAAATATCAATAGTAATGGTAAATGAAATTTCTGTTAATGGTTATATCAGATATTGCTGACAGCTAGTTTAAAAATGGGTATAATACAGAAAGTATCAGGCTTAATATATTGGGATTAACAGAACCCTTTCAAAGGAATACCTTCTTATCATTTTTGTGCGAAGACGATTTATAATGGCTAACTTCCTTTTTTTAGAGGAAGAATAGAATTATGATCTGGTATTGATCCACAAAGAGGATTTGCATTTTATTCATGCTATAAAAGTGCCTTTAATGGAAACATTGTGGTAATTGAATCTATACTGTGTATCACTACCAAAGTATCTTTTTAATTATTTTATGTTATGTAATTTAGTAACTAAATTTAAGACATGGCAAAGGGGATGACTATATTCTATCTTTTAGGTTTAATGTATTAATATTTCTAAAGTGGATGACAGTTAAAGATTTAGGAGAGAGATCAGGAGAGGCTGGGGGTGCAGTGGGGGGCAGGGGGAGGGAGGGTGAGAGAGAGAGAGAGAGGAAAGAGAGAGAGAGGAGAGGATTCCATTACATTCAGCACAGTATGAAACTAAGTCAAAGGAGTTTCGTTAATTAAATTCAATTGCCATCTATTAGACCAGTGGAATGAGATGACTGCCTGGCGCTGACGCAGCACAGGTATGCAATTTGGCTAAATGGCCATTTCTAACCCACAGCACACATTTCCATACCACTTTACTTTTTTTTTCTTTAAAGTGCAAGTTTTTACTCTTAAAAAGTCAAGAGTAACCAGCGCTTGCTAAAGGGTAGAGGTATAATTTTTACACAGTCTATTGAGAAGTGATTAGTTTGTTGGCTTGGAAATATATAAAGTTCACATGGAGATTATTTGGAGTAAAATGATTTTGAAAAAAGTAGGCAGTGTCTCCAGGCACTTAAGTATTTTAACCAAAGTGTATGTGTGCATATATCAATTTATATAAATGTGTGCTTTTAAAAAAATCACTGTCTTTTAATCTAAAGCTATTTAGTCATAATTATTCCCTGAAAAAATTAAAAAAAAATCATTGTAGAAACTATAACTACAGTCTGTATATATATAATTGGGGGGAAGTGGTAATAATTATGGGAGTTATAAAAATGAAATTTAGGTGGTTGGATAAGTGTGTCTACATTTTGGCATAAATCACTACTTTTAGAGGCTTTCTATGTCAGCCTGAAAAGTTTCTCACCACGGTGAAATGACAAGAATACCACTCAGGCATTGGCTGAGACATGATTTTGACAGCCAGCAAGCTTGCAGTGTTGCCGGGTGCACAGATTTCCACTTCCTGCCAAGATTAAAATTGGCAAAAACCAAAAAGGATATTAGGGATTGTCACTTTAAGAAGAAATAACACATTCATGTTCTTCAGCCTTTGCTGAAGAAGGATATGGGTACTCTCTTGAACTGTATGTCATCTGTTGAAATCTGCAAGTTTGCAATCAACAGAAAAGTTCCCTTAAGCAAGAGCACCAAAACTCAAATAAGCAGAGGTCCTCTGACATTTGTGTCACATAAGGGGACATAACTATTCTTCTTTCCATATAAAAGAATTCTTCACAAAAGCTATGAAATAGTTTTCCCTTCAGCCCCTGAAGAACAAAGGCCTTCTCTTTAGTTTGTAGATTTGAGGAGTGAATGCGTACTTTACTTCCTGAATTTTCCTATTTTTTTTCTCTGTGAGCAGATGGCTTTTCTTTTTATATGCTGCCAGACCTTTCTGGTAACAATAACTGCCATTTTTGAGAACCTACTGTGTGCTGGATCTGTCTTCAGCACATGCGCACATGCGCACACACGTGTACACACATGTTAATGTGGTGGGGTTTTTTTCTTCCTTACTCAGGAGTCCTTATTTCAATGTAGGCATAAAAATGAAGGAAAAGATTACATCCCATGTTGTGAAAGAGTCAGACCCTGAAATCTGCTTATACTTTGCTATTTACAGTAAGTACTTTTGAAACAGCTGTAGATGTTCAAATGAAAGTAGCAATGTGGAGTGGGGAATGTGGGAACGTTCATTTGTGAAGACTTTGCATTCTCCAGCTTTGGAGCCAACAGAAAAGGAGATTGTTGTGCATTCTATTAAATACTGCCAGTATGATTAATTTAAAGGGTTACATTTTATTGAACCCTGGTGTAGATGTTCTTTGTCAACCCACATTCACAGCTAGTTAGAGTGTGTGTAGCATTTATCAAAACTTTCTAGAGCCCCTCTCACCTCATTAGCATCTGAATCTCTATTCAGCAGTTAATGTCCGTTACTGCTAGAGTGCTCAATTCTTGTTTTCAATAAGCCAGTTGTAAAATGTCAGACTGTCACTTACAATATAAAAAACCAAAAATGATGGTATTTGTAAAAATGTTATCACCTCATAAAAACAAATTGTAAAGACATGAAAGTGATCTTGCTATGCTGGGCTTTCAGAAGTGAGTTAGTGCAGCTACTTTAAATACCAGTTGTGTCGATTCCCACACTTTTCTACCAATGGGGAGGTTTACACAAGCATAATTTAAGTTACAATTACACTAATTAACATCTCATTTGCATAAATTGTTGAAGTCAAAACAACAAAGAATTGTCTAAGAAGCTTAATCCTATTTGTCCAAAATAGAAAGATTTTCTTTTCTTTTTCTCTTGCATTTCTTTCTTTCTTTTTCCTTTTTTTTTCTTCCTAAACCCATGTTCTAAAAATTGGCAGCTTGAATATATCTTTAGTGTCATGTTGGGCCATTAAAAAAATAATTGTTTTCTGTTTGTTTAAGAATATGTATTTCTATATATCAAAAAATCCTCCATTTTTAATATACTTTCTGAAGAAAAAACAAACAGCACATTCTTTCCTAGATCAGTGCTAGCAGAAATTCTAATCTAGGTTTGTATCTTTCATTTGGTAGTGATGTAACTATGGCTTCTGAGATATAGGATGGGAGCTGTGTGTGTGTGTGTGTGTGTGTGTGTGTGTGTGTGTGTGTGTGTGTGTAAGAGTGTATGTATGTGAAAATTAACAGTTTGTGAGGTGTGTCTATTGTAATCAATGGTCACTTAATAGTTTTGAGTATGTGCTGATCTCTTTTAGATAATCTAGGTGTTTTGGGTGTCCTATATTTGTTTTTCTTATTGCTGCTGAAGATAAAGAGTATGGTGGACGTAGTTTTTACCCATGTGTCATATATACATGATAGCTCACAACTCTCAATGGACAGTAAGGAAGAAGTTAGAAAACTTCCATTTTGAAGTGCTGGGAATGAACCCAGAAGGTCACATATGCTAAGGATGGGTTTGACCCTAATCTCAGAGCATTAAACTGTCTTTTCAATAGTCAACTAAATGTGGAGTTTTTAACTTAACATTTATTAATGTGAACTGTCTACTTCTTTAAGAATCATTTAGAATTTGGAATGTATTTGCATACAGTTGGATTAATGGTTTTCATAGAAATCCACAAAACTGCTGCAGTCTTGTAGGTTTGATCCTCATTTTATATGTAATAATTGTTATCACTGAGTTTGTGTATGGAGTTATAAGATTTAGCAATACTTTCTGAAATAATTAGTTATCTCACAAGTTCATATGGAATACCAACCAATTCTTGATACTGAGCCATTATTCTAGGTTTGTTGGAGGATGCGGTCTTAGCTATAGAGCATAGTACTTACTTTATGGAGCATATATTCTTGGGTTTGTGTAAATACTAAATTAAAACATGTTTTGTTAAGAAATTTAGGAGTTGAGGCTTGAGCATAGTAATCCTAGGTAATTGGGAGGTAGGAGTAGGTGGATCCTGGTTTGAGTGGCCAGCCTGAGTAAAAAGTTACTGAACTGTCTTCCATCTCAAAGAACTAGCTAAATAGGTTGATGCATGCTTGTGATCCCAGCTACATGGGAAGTAGAAGTAGGAAGACCAAGGCAAAAGTAGAAGACCTTCTTTGAAATAGTTAAAAAAAAAAGAAATAGTTAAAACAGAAAAGGCTAGAGGCATGGTTCAAGTGGTAGAACACCTGCCTAGCAAGTGTGAAGCCCTGAGTTCAAACTCCAGTACCATTTTTTAAAATAGAAAGGAAAAAAAAGAGATTTAGGAAGATTTACAAGGAATTCCCACCATCTCAAAGTCTCCTTGGGTAAAGCTGAAATTGAGTCATGGCTTGAAGAACAGTTTAGAAGTTAAATGTTCAGGAGGGACTGTGATGGGAGACCAGCATGGGAAAGACCTGAGAAGCGCAGAAGTAGCAGTCTGCAAGCTTTGATCCATATCAAGAAGCTCACAATGCTCATTCAGATGGAGACCTTTTCTTCTCTTTCTCTCTCTTCATTTCCCTCTCTCTTTCCCTCTCTTTTTCTCTTTCTCTCCTTTCTCCCTTTCTTTTTATCTTTCTTGCTTTTTTCTCTTTCTCATTCCCTCTTTTTCTCATTCTCTTTCTTTTTCTCTCTTTCTCTCTCTCCCTCTTTCCTTCTTTTTCTCATTCATTCTCATTCTCTCTTTCTTTCTTTTTCTTTTTTCTCTCTCTTTCCTTCTTTCTCTCCCCTCCCTCCCTCCCTCCCTCCCTCCCTCCCTCCCTCCCTCCCTCCCTTCCTTCCTTCCTTCCTTCCTTCCTTGCCAGTACTAGGTCTTAAATTCAGGGGCTTATGCTCTCATTTGGCTTTTTAGCTCAAGCCTGGCTCTCTACTACTTGAGCCACACCTCCCCTTCCAACTTTTTGCTGGTTATTTGTAAAAATAATAATAATAAAAAGAACCTCAAGAGTACCTATGTTGATTCCAACCCTCAATTCTCAGATCTTAGCTTCCTGAGCAGCTAAGATTACAAAGGTGAGCCACTGGTGCTCAGTACTGTAATAGGGGGTTTGGATAACAGTATCATGGTTTAGGCAGTAAAGAACCAGAGTTCTCCAACGGAAGTGAGCTTGTTGCAAAAAAATGTTTTGATAGGACTACTTCTGCATGAGGCCCAAATTTAAGGGACAATGGAAAAGGAGCAGTGTGGATCTAGAACTATGGAAAAGAGAGCAGAGTGGAGTTAAGAAATGTGGACCAGAAAGAAGTGTAACAGTTAGGGACTGTGGAACTGTAGATTTTATAGTTGTCCCAGAACAAGGTGATAAGTCATGGTGGTTTTTATTTCCTGTGTCCTGAGTGATATGATAAACAAAATGCAGGATAATAAACGGCAAGAGTACTTTTGAAAATACTGTCTGGTTTCTGATTGTGAATACTACTTAAAGCTTAATATCAAGTCAAAGTGTATATGTTTCTCTTTTTTCCCCGGTAGTATTGGGGTTTGACTCAGAGCCTTATGCTTGCTGGACAGGTATTCTACCACTGAACCATACCTCTAACCTTGTTTATTAGTTTAAATAGCAACTATATAATATATATATCCTATATTAAAAATTATCTTTTATCCCTTCAAAAGAAAATGATTTCCAGATAATTGCCCCTTCTGTTTTTAAGAATGATGGCTTTTGAGACCACATTTCAGGGCCTTGGGTATATGTAGCTCAGAGGTAAAGCTGGCACTTTTGTTTATATTAGGCCCTGGGTTCCATCCTGAGCACTAGAAACAAAAAAGATGTTTCTTTTTCTTTTAAGTGTGACTAGACTGTTACATTGTCAATATTTGATCTTTATTGGAAGCTGAGGTCATATCAGAGCTGGCTCAGGAGAAAGTCCTAAGCTTTTCTTCTTATCTTTTAATGGCTTAACTTTGATAAGGTCGGACATTGGATGCATGTGACTGTTATCACTCTTCTTGTCACTTTTCTATATTTACCTTCTTCATAGTATGTAATCTGAAAGCGCCTTGAAGAGACTAGAGAAGATTTGGTCTCGAATGCCACATTTGAATATTTTAATATAAACAGGAGAAAACTGAATGTTGGGTTCAACTGGAAAGCTAGAATACATCAGTATAAATCAAGTACTCATTTCAAACATGCAAAAAAACAGGTATTCACTTGCCATACACAAAGCAGAATGGTCCACACTGATAGGAAAACAGTGGGGACAAATGAAAAGCTATCCTTTTTTTTCTAGATGTTCAGACTTGCTGGGGAAAAGGCGAAGCAGGTTAAATGCTGTGTTACATGTGGACTGCAAAGCATCCGAGTATTGATTTTGATTTGGAGACTTCTGTGAAGAGATGAGATTAAATCAGGGCCTTGACTGGCCAGGGATACACAGGGCCAGAGCAAAGAAATGGGGATGTGTAGTTGATGTTCTAGCAGCAGCATATGGTCAAGGTGGAGCCTAGCATGTATTGTACATGAATTATCTTCACTTCTCTCCTGGTTCTTCCAGCCATCACCTGATCCATCGTTTTTCCTCTGAAAGTCATGGATCAAGGAGAAGGTCCAAGTATGATTCTTCTGATATGTCACCCCTTAGAAGAATTGAAATATGACTCAAGGGTTCATTCATTTGTTCATTTGGGGCTTAAATGCAAAGACTGGGAGCTGTCCCTTACCTTTTTTTTTTTTTCCTCCAGGTTCTACCTCATGAACCATAGCTCCACTTCCAGCTTTTTACTGGTTAAGTGGAGAAGTCTTAAGAACTTTCCTGCCCAGGTTGGCATCAATCTTGATTCTCAGATCTTTAGCTTCCTAAGTAGTTAGAGTTATAGGTATGAACCACCTGCATTTAGCTCATATATACACTGTAAGACTTCATATTCTCTTGATTAATTTAAAAGCTGGTCTTCACTGTCCTGTTCCCTAAGTTCAGTTTGCAGCCATGTTCCAGCATCTTGCTAAAGGAGAGCTGAGCAGTGCTCAGGTCTGCACTTTCTGTGCTTGTTGGGGGAGTTCCCTTTTTCCACTCCTTGGGGAGTTTAAATCTAGTGCTGGTTTTCTTCTCACCCTAGGACTTAGCAGTTCAACTCAATGAAAGTAAGGCTCAAATCAGGGACCCCATACACATCCTGCAGTTATTTGAAGAATTGTCTCATGGATTTGAGGATTTCCTTAAGCGCAGCATGAGATCCTTAGTTAATTACCAAATATAAATAACGTAATGATATATCCCTGGTGCTGCCAGTGCTGCTCTGAGTAACTGCAAAGGTAAGGATTTTTAGTAGCTGCAGTTATGCAGACATCATGGCTATAAGAAAGTCTAGATGGCCTTAATGAAGAAAGAGAGTTGGCTCTGGAACATTGCCTAGCAGGAATGAGGTTTTGTGAATTTGATAAACACCGTCGGTTGTTAAGGCATCTTCTGATAGGTGAAAAGTGGTTTCTTGATGGAGCTCTGCCTGGCATGCATCTTCTCTATGGTCTATTATCTTGTGGGAATGACATTCGTTAAGTTGGTATCTGCATGCAGCCCACCCAAATAAAGAATGTGTCATCAAGCAAAGTGTATTGCCATAGAGTCATCAGACTCTAGAAATAAATTATCAGTGATGACTGCAAGCGGGTAAGGCTGTTTGTTTATCAGATCACTTGAGACCCATGTAAAGTGAGTTTCATATATTCCTGAGTCTTGAATTCTCATTTTAGACATCTGTTCAGAAGCTTTTTAAGCCATGGAGTATTCTAAATGAGAATTTTGTTAAATGGATGAGAGAAGACTTAGTTTTCCACTGTTAGGTGAAACCTAATTAAAAATTAAATAATGACCTTGCATTGGCTTGTAAATTTCTTCTTTCCTGCATGTATGAGTATGTTTTGTTAGGCCATTTCATTTTAAAGCATGTATTCTTTTCATGGATGAGAAATACTTTCAAATACTGTTTGCTTTTCAAATCACAGTAGAGTATCAAAGGTTAGTCGCTAGTTGAGAGTGGAAGATCTTAGAGGCAAGTGGCTCCATGGACTATATTTTCTGTGAATATAGCAGAATTAACTTAATTGTTCTATTTCACCTTCTCCACCATGATTATACCCATTGGGGCAGTTAACAGAGTCACCACTATTTGTATTATACTAAGAATTCTTTATAAACTTAGTAAGTGAAAGCCTTTTTTTTCTGACAGGCCTGATTCTCTAGTGGACTTACAGTGAAATTATGTGGCTCCCTTCCATTAATGTTAATGGAGGTTATGGATATAAATCCCTCCATAGTGGTAGATGAATGAGCCCCAGAGAGAAAAGTACTTGTAATGAATCACTGGTTTGTGATACAGGATCTACATGGTCTTTGTAATACCATTTTTATTCCTCTCTCGAAAGTTTTAAGGTCTTACATTGAGGAACTAATTTTTCCTCCACCCTCACCTTTTGTTGTCAAGTCTGCACTACTATTAAGAGCAGAAAAAGTAAAGGAGTCATGGATAGGCATAGTTTTTATGTTAATGTAGCCATTGCATACATATGTAAGTCTGTGTTTTTCCTTTTACTTAATTTTTGGATAGACATAACTTGAATATTTTAAGAGGTCATCATATACTTCACTAATAATGTTACCTAATTATTTTATTGTCCTGACAAGCTGCAGTTTATCATTTAGGTATTAAAGCCCTCAAATATATTTACTGAGTGTCTATGATCATATGTTTCTGAAGTTGATGATGGAAGTGTATATCTCTAGCCTAAAGATACTGTATCTTGCATTAAGAATAGAGAGCAGTCCCTAAGGTATCTTCCACTGGGGCACATACTAGAATAGGGCCAGAAATTCACAGTCAACATCATCATAGGTGAGCATATGATTGGAGGAAATAGCAGATGTAATGATACCTTTAATCAATCTAATTTTAGGTAGTTTTATGTCCTCAGCCAGCTACTACTGGCTGCCCAACCTGTTCCAGGCTTCGTGGTCAAAACTGGAAGTGCTGCAACACTGAGTAGGACACATAGAGCTCTGTCCTGTGGAGCTTATACTTTAGGGACAGGAAAATTTGGGGACAAAATAATTTCTACATGGTATGAACCTCTAAAGAAATGAACAAGGGGCTAAGAGAAATGAAGTATTCTTGCTGTATGGAAAAGCAGTATGGATGAGCCATATTTCTAGAAAACCAAATGCAGAGAGCTTGGTGTGTGTGCGTGTGTGTGTGTGTGTGTGTGTGTGTGTGTGTGTGTGTGTGTGTGTCTGCAGAGAGCTTGGTGTGTGTGTGTGTGCGTGTGTGCGTGTCTCCCATCTGTCCGTCCCTGGCAGTACAAAGCTTCCTTGCAGGAAGGAAAACCATTATGGCAGGATGATAAAGGGGAGAGTGGCCCAGAGTCCTGGAGGGAGGAAGATCAACCTGCCACCCAGTCAGGTCACAAGGTAGTCAGTGTGGTGAAATGGAGCACTAGAATCCAGGTTTCCCAACGCCATCCAGACTGTGCTGCTGTCTTCCCCATTATGTTATTTAGCCCTATAGCTATCTACTCAAAAGAATTAGAGGAAAAGGTTGCTATAGGCATTCTGTCCAGAGGGAAATCGCTTCCATCTAGGAAATAAAATTAAGATTCTTTGAAAAAAATTGTACAAAACATGAAAATACCATAGGTCTTTTCCTTTTATGATATAAGCAGGAAATTATTCAGTCTAAGTTTTTTGGATAAACTTTTATGAACTCCCGGTGGAAATAATGTGTGCAAGCCTTTCTGGTGGTTAATCATTGTGTAATCTTAAATATTTGTGTGTGGAATTGTGATTTTTAACTTTTATGTAGGTATTTTTTGCCTTAGTGACACAAAACCTGGCTTCTACGATTTCCAACGCCCACCCCACTAGTAGATTCGGTAGTGTCTGTTCCTGTGCCAAGTGCTCTTCCTTTGTTACCAGGTCCACATAATTAATGGCTTTATCACATGGACTAATTCAGTTACTCAGCAAAACAAATGATGCATACTTTGAGAGAGAGAGAGAGAGAGAGAGAGAGAGAGAGAGAGAGAGAGAGAGAGAGAGAGTGAGAGAGAGCTATAGATAGTTAACTTGAACCTGCAAGTGTTTAGTGAGAAGATATTTCTATTCATCTTTAATGAAAAAACTCTGTATGGAGATGTAAGCCCAAGGAGACATGAATCAGAGAACCTGGCATGGCCCTGTGGCTTCATTTTTTTAAAAATTGACATGGATGGCATGGCTGCACATTAAATAATTCATGTAGCTGAAATAATTTTGTGATATTTTCTTGCAAAAGTTGTTCATATAACTCAGACTAAAGAAACCGAAAGTTTTCTTTTGGCCATATTGATCTTTAGATTATTGTCAGAATGTGTACTTGTGGTAATGTTTTCTTGATATCATGGTTGAGGAAGTCAGGTCTATCATTGCCCATATCTAAATCGAGTATCTACATTTTCAGGAGAAACTTAAGTCTTTAGCAGATTCACACCTAACCAGAAGGCATCTGTGTTTAATGCCCCTGAATTGTAACAGTTTCTCACCTCTGACCATCTTATCTCTATCTTGTCAACTTGCAAAGAGTTTAAAAAAAAATAAACATTTTAAGGAAGAAGTTAGCCTAAGTGGAGGGTTGGTAGATGATTCTCATCTCAAAGGAACTCAAACTGTGTAGATACTATCCTTGGATCCTCAAGGCCCAGGGAAAGGAATTTTTCCTTTCTGCCTTAATTTTATGGTTCATGTAGGTCAAATCACATTTCTTTGGTTTAGAGTTTGTGTACATTTGGTGGTTTCATTTGGGCTCTGTAATATTTATAATTCTATGAGATGACAAGGTGGGATTTACTTAATTGCAGAGTTTTCCGTTGTGTCTGTCGTAACATCCTAATAAAATAGTATGAAATTCAGTTAAGTAATGCCAAGCGGGGCAGTGCTTCTCCTGCACAGACTCACTAAACTTGATGTATTCTCATGGCATGTCTCCAGAATGTAGAAGAAACACATTTATCTAGGTGATTAGTATTCTTTCTGTCTGCCAGATTTAGGGATTGTTTGGAAATATTGTTAGACTCAGAATCAGCGTCTGTTGCTACACAGGATTGAGCATTCCAGGCAAACTCTGGCCAATCCGTTGTTCTTATGTCCACTTATTTCATGTCTGTCATGTCAGTGACAGTGTTCAGTAACATAGCTGCCATCAAAAGTATGATAAGCTAGCTTGGCATCCAGCATTCACACCGCTAATCCTAACCACTTAAGAAGCTGAGATCTGAGGATCATGGTTCAAGCTAGCTTAGGCAGGAAAGGCCATGACACTCTTTATCTCCAATAAACTACCAAAAAGTCAGAAATGGAGCTGTGGCTCAAGTGGTAGAGCACTAGCCTTAAAAAAAAAAAAAAAAAAAAAAGCTCCGGGACAGTGCTCTGACTCAGTATCCTGAGTCAAAGCCCCAGGACTGGCAAAAAACAAAAACAAAAAACCTCAAACTGGCAAAAAGCAAAAACACAAACAAAAACAAAAACAAAATGAAAATAACAAGCTCATGAATGAAGCCTTTTGGAAAGCAGCATGCTTCATTTCTAGTTCTATCCCAAAAGACATTCTTCAAAATGCCTTTAAAAGTGCCCTAGGTCACATAGAATGCCCACTCCAATCTGAGTTGTTGAAGGTTTCACCAGGCTACATTCACTCCATTGCAAGCAAGAAGTGGCTCTTCTGTAAGCCACCTTTGAAACACTTCAGCTGATTCTGAATGTAAGGAAAAGGAAAACAGTAGGAAGAATTCAAGAAAGTTCTAGGGCATAAGGTGCTTTTCAATTCTCAATTCCCAGGATCATCCATGCTTTGCATTTTACAGTGTCTCACGAGTGCCTTGCAATACATTTTGTTAGCAGTATTTACTAATCATAATGCTGGGGACAATGTTAAGGATTTCAGACAAATTTATGATAACAGCGTTAACAATTTGTAAGGTTTTAAATTGACCTCAAAGACATTAGGAAATCAAACTTAAAGCACTGCATTGTCTGTTACTCAATGGCAAAGACTGAGGACAGCGTGTGACTTGTGTACTGCAAATGATGCAATAGCTAAATATTCCAGTGTGAGTTAAGGTTGATTAGAAGATCATCTTTAATTCTGCTTGTCCCAGACCTTTTTCAGCTTTTGTTTTTCAAAGTAATACTCTACACTATTATTGCTTTAAAAAAAAGTTCCCTTTTGGGCAAGTAAAGATTGAAGCTCTTCTTTGAATTCTAGATTAAAATTAACAATCATTGCTCAGAATGAAATAGTGTACTGAGTTATCAAAACCCCCAAAAAGAAAAATTCCAGTGAGTAAAATAAGTTAGCAAGAAGCCAGCAACTGACCAACAGAATTATATATCAAAAAATAAGGATAGGGCTGGGAAAGTAGCTCAGTGGTAGAGTGCTTGCCTTGCATGCATGAGGCCCTGGGTTCATTTCTTCAGCACCACATAAGCAGAAAAAGCCGGAAGTGGAGGTATGGTTCAAGAGGTAGAGCACTAGCCTTGAGCTGAAGAGCTGAGGGACAGCGCCCAGGCCCAGAGTTCAGGCCCCATGACTGACAAGAAAAAAAAAAAAAAAGGATAAAGCAACTTCCTTACATTTTTGCCCTGGAAATAATTTTCAGTGAAAATTAAGAAATTTGTTCTATTCATCTGGAATCACTTTATACCTCATTAGTAGGAAATTGGGAATACACATTCAGCACAAATAGGGTTTATTTTATGAGACAAGAAATGTGCACATTGTAAATAGATGTGTAAGAGAAAAGAACTTCCCAGTTTCCTTACATAGTATTGTGAAGACATTATAACTAGTACTGGCATTCTAGGTAACCTTCAATAGTGTGATTGTGTCTTCCGCCCCTGCTCTCCTCCACCCCCTAAATTCTAAGAAAGATTATTAGTATAACTTTTTGGGAAATGTTTTAGTGAGGGCTCTAGTATTTTGGTGAAATGCAATATTCACTGGGTAGACTTTGGTAATGATAACGTGGGGCTGGGTAGAACTTACTCTTCCATTTTCTTTTGATTGTAAAGTTAGCTAACTGCATTTTGATTAACTTGTGTTGTTTCAGTAGGGAAGATGTAAATACAGGTGGAATGTTATTCTGAAAGGCAGCTGGGACCACCTTTTGTGAGAAGAAAAAAATTCAAGTGAAAAATAAATAAAAACAGACCAAAGAATCATAGAATGTTACAAGGTTTTTCATTTAACCCAAATTTTAGCTTCCAAATTCTAGATAAGGTGTATATTCTGTGATTGTTAGTGGGCTTTCCTTATATTTACAAATTAAATTTATTAATGTGTCCTTTTGGTTATTCACGATGGATGTATTTGTAGCTATTTTTTTAACATCACCAATGGGAACATTCTGTATTATAGTTTAAAAAAATTTATCTAGATGCTCATATAATTCATGTTAGTCTGCTAATATAGTAACATGCAAACATACAAGGGAAAACATTAACCCATTGTTATCAACTGAAATGAAGTATATGAATTATGTGTTTGGCAGTCTAGTTGCCATAAGGGTCGTGTGTGTGTGTGTGTGTGTGTGTGTGTGTGTGTGTGTGTGTGTGTGTGTGAGCGCTCTACCACTTGAGCCACAGTGCCACTTATAGTTTTCTAGTGGTTAATTGGAGATAAGAGTCTCACAGACTTACTTTCCTGTTTCAGCTGGCTTTGAACTGCAATCCTCAGATCTCAGCCTCCTGAGCAGTTAGGATTACAGGCATGAGCCACCTGCACCTGGCTCTTAAGGGTCATATTTTAAAGTTTTTGACTAACTTTCATGTATCCCAGAGTTTGCACAAAGGTTACTGCCAGCCTCATTAGCTGAACACTTCCTGGTATTTGGTCCTGACATATAAAATGGATGTCATTGAATTGTCATGACGGATGCATTTGTAGCACTATGGATTTTAATCACTCATCTCAAACATAGGAATTGCAAAACACCTTTCGTTAAATATTTTCTTTTTGTGGTGCAACTGGGGAGGACCAAATTCCATCCCTAAATAAAGCTTCTAATATGTAGAAATCATAGAGGAATAGAACTTGGGGTCAAGAACCAATGTCTTAAACTGTGTTTCAACTAGATTCTGCATTTTTTTGGGCTGTTGTGGATGCATTCCTCATCTCTACATGGTACATAGACCTTTGGACCCAGGAGAAATGAGAGTTGTACAGTACCTTTGATTTCTTCTAGAACTATTCCCTATGGGAATACTAACACTAATCAGTACTCTTTGCAGACAATAATCTACTTAAATGATATCCTAGTATCAAAATCCCTAATGGATTATCAGTGTACTTTGTACAAGTCTTTCGTTCTAAAGCTGTTCTTCCATTCTGGGTTATTTTCTTACTCCTTTAAATCACTTTTCTTATGGAGACAACATACAAACTATGCAGGTCAAGACTCATAGTCATGGCTGGGAGTCTGCATATAGTAGGGCTAGTTTTGACACACAGCTGGTCCTACTGGCAACTGTTTCATAGGCAGCTTCCCATAAGAACACAGAAAGTACAAAAGGAGACCCTCCCCTTGTGATCTCTCTGGTTTATGTAGTTTGTGTTGAAATTTTAGATTTGGGTTGGAATTTACTTGAGATGATTAAAGACATTTTGCAGAGTACTCAAATATAGGTGAAAGAATTTCTAGTTTGCTCATTTTGGCATAATTTTAAAACAAAAGTGTTAATGTTGGATCTGGGCATGTGATGGGTGAATGAGTGTTTCAGTGAAATGACATGTCTGTATAATTTGGAGAGTTAATGATGCCTTAGAACGAGAATAAATCTGGAGCCAGGGAAAAGCTCCATATCTAGATGACTGTATGTTTCCATATGACTCTGAAAAATAAAATTAAATCTTTATTTATATGACTCCATTGTGGGTGGAAGAACTAGGTAGACTTAACCTCTCTCTTCACATTGCATATGATATTTAATCCATCATCTTTGTTTTAAACAAACAATACACAAGCTGTTGCTGGCATTGGTATAAAGCTGGTGGTCCATCTGGAGAGCAGGAATATAGATCAGGAAAATAAGAGAATAGAAGTTGGGTGTAAGGGTGGATTTGCATGTGTAAAACCTTGCTGTTTTACCAGCTTTTGACCAAATTATTTAGTACTAGGCAAAACAAATTCCTTTTTCTTGAATCTGAGTGTCTTTCTGAAGGAAGAGTTGTTTTAATGTTGTATGAAGAACAATTGGTTTTGAAAGACAGTTAAATAAGGAGCCATTCGGATTATCTTTTCTCTTTCTTTTTTGCTATGAGTGTCAGTCTGGTAGAGTGTAGAGAGTAGTGCTCAAGCATTTGGCTTTAGTTCTAGCTGCGTGATCATTAGTCAGTTTTTAGGTTCTTGGTTTTCAGGATCCTTTGGTCTCAGTCACCTTAACTACTATTTACCCAGGCAAATGTGAGCATTTTCTCTGGCCAACCACTTAGATAGAATAGGCCCTGTAGATCTGTTGATAAGTAGGTTTGGATCCTGTAAGTCAAGATGTTTTCAAGGTCTTGCTGTGGCGAAGCATTATTGCTGAACCAAAGTAGGAGTGTTGTAGATGGGATATGGGCTCACAAAGGAAGGACACATTAACCGTGTCTGGAGCAGACAGCAAGGTTTGTGTTATAAATCCTTCCTGGGGTTTTTCTATTTTGACAGTCAGAGGAGCAAGCATTCCAAGCATTTGAATGATGAGAGGTTCAGAACAAATTATCAACAAAGGTCTTTCCAGTTTCATATTTGTAGGGCTATCAGTGTAAAATTCTTTGAATAGCTTTTCACTGATGTCTTATTTTTCTGAAAAGTTGTTTATTATCGTGGTTGAAAGAAAATAAAAATAAAGGGAACAATGATTACCTTTGTTGATAAAATTGGGGCTGGGTGGAAGAAGACAGCTCATTTTATTTTTTTCTAATTGTTGCCCTGTTTGAAAGATGGAATGGCATAGAAGGTGATAAACACTGAGTAGAGGCCTTCCTTGTTAGTTCCAGGAAGCAACCGTGGAGAGAACCCCTGTGACCTGGCCTCCCTCCACTGGAGGAAGGGATCCAGGTGGCCATATGAGAATGTGGCTGTGTGCAAAAGGTTTCTGAAATGACAGGAGAGCCTTGCAGCATCCAGAGCAGCTGAGACACTGGATCACATCCACTGTCCGTGTGCCTCACCACTAGAGGAGTGAGTGTGTGCTGCTGCAGGGGGTGTGTAGCCTGGGACTCTCCCTTCTCTTTTACATTATCATTTAATTTGTTAAAATCTGCGAGGGGCAGTGAACACAGTAAGAGAGATACCCTCTCTCCCTTCTTCCCTCCTTGCCACCCTCCCCACTTTCTTTCTCTCTTTCTCTCCTTCCTTCCTTCCTTCCTTCCTTCCTTCCTTCCTTCCTTCCTTCCTTCCTTCCTTCTTTCCTTCCTTCCTTCCTCCCTTGCTTTCTTCTTTCCTCCCTCCCTCTCTCTCTTCCTTCTTTCCTCCCTCCCTCCCTCTCTCTCTTTCCCTTCCTTCCTTCCTTCCTTCCTTCCTTCCTTCCTTTCCCTCCCTCCCTCCCTCCCTCCCTCCCTCTCCTACCTCCTTCCTTCTATTCATGTTTCCCTCTCTCCCCCCATATCTCCCATCTCTCTCTCTAAATAATTCTTACTAAAGATCATGTGTAAACCCACAAGTTAGAAATAAAACTTGAATATATCCTTTTAGTTATTGTTGTTTATGAACAACCAAAAATTTATTCACATGTGACATTTGTACTGGCATTTTTTTTCCTTTCCAAGATGACAGTAGCTTCCGCTGTGTTATATTCTAAGGGAAAGAAAGACCAACCCTTTGCTTTTGTCCCAATTGGTAGTCATATTTTGCCCTCTTGCCTTTTTCATTTAGACCTTATGGTATTTCCTAACCCTCAGACTGTTTTGAAAGGCTTTGATTAAAATATGCTGATAAAAGAATTTGATAACCAAGTTAGGAACAACAAGGCTATCTGGGGAAGAGAGAGCCACTTGGCAGTCACACAAATTCTATTCAGAACACACAAAGAGATCCTGGAACGTTTATAGAGACTCATGTTTGGGGAATGGTATGAACTCAAGTTACCTGCAGAACACGGTGTCATATGGAAACAGTTAAGAGCTTATGGGAAATTCTTTGAAATAGTGGAATGAGAGCTAGCAAGCATATTATATTTAAGAAAGAAAATGAGAGCTTTCATTGTGATTTTTGGGTGACCACTGGTGGAAAGGCACTGGAGGAATCACTTTCTACTCCATACACACACACATTAAAAAAAAGTTATCAACTAATCACAGTTTTGCTAACCAAACCTCTGACTTAAAAAGTAGAAGTCATCATGTCTAACTTCCTTCCTCTGTAGGAATCTCCTATGATCTTCCCAAAGGAAAGTGCAGGAGTAGAGGGTGGAAATGTTGAATCCCTAATATCTGCAGGGAACTAGAGTACACACTTCATCGTCTATCGTTTGACTTAGGAGTGTGTGTGTTTTATAATCTCCAGCCTACCAATGAGGGAACTAACTTATATAAGCATAATGAAATTTGGTCTCAGCTCAGTTTGAGGCAAAATGGAAATCGAAAGCCTGGTCCGCCTTTTGCACTACATAGCAGTGCCTCTCAGAGTGAAGGAGGTCTCCATTCCTAATTTGCAACTTCTTCTGTTTCAGTAATGCACATTGCTTGAAATGCTCACTGTTATTTAGCTGAAATATGTGACCCTCTAATATCTCTTATTCGCTGTGATTCTACCTCAGGATTAGGGATTTGGTGGGTTTCTCTCTCCTCAGACAGGTATGTTTACAGCACTTGCTGCCAATATGGTCCTGTACTCAGTAAATTTTTTTGAAAGTGAAAGCACACACACATACACATATTACATACTCAAATGTCCTCTTGTTTGATTATAATTCGTTTTTCGACATATAGAGCTCTTTAAAAAAAATACTAGAGGTTTGGACTTTGCAGAATAGGAATGCTAGAAGATAACTTACTTTCATTCCTACCTGCACGATTTGTCAACCAATTATTAGTATGCTAGTATTCAAAGTATTCATAAAAAATTAGGAACAGGGCAAACAGGCTAGGTTAGCTTATGGCTTTTGTTCTTGTGTCTAAGCCTTCATGCAGAATTTCCACCTGTGTATTTTTGTGGAAAGAGAGTCAGTGACTATTACCAGATTCTTAAAAAACAAAACAAAACTTACTGTCTTAAAAATTGAACAAGTTCTCAGAGTAGGAAACTTCCTCCAGATTGAATTATTTGCCTCCTTTTGGGAAGGCTTCCTAAATGACCATTAGTTCATATGACTAGGCCATGTATAGATCATGCTTCTTTGTCTAGAAGACAAGGTAAAGTGCCTTACTAAAGTTGAAGAGTTAAAGTTTGCAATACTTCAAAAAGAATATATAGCTGAGGTAAAAGGTAAAGATACCCCCAGTGTACATGTCATTAAAATAGGCATTGGCCTTCATGAGATGGTAACTAATTACTTTATACACAGATGAAGAGAATTTTCAACCTTGGTATCTTAAAGAGATCAGGGAATGTAATTCCTTGTATTCCAGAGTTATAGACATTTAGGTGCTGATGGGGATGTGACTAAGATCAGAAACCCAAGGCAGCAGAAATCTTTCCAACAAATGGTGGTAAACTTACCTTGTGCTTTTCTTGTTTTAATTTTGTAAATATGATATTAAAGGACATACAGAAACAACATAAAAGTAGCTGAGTTGTCCCAGGTTGAGTATATTCTATTTTATAGAATAAATGAGCCTACACATCCACACAACTTGGTTTTGTAGAACAGTTTCTATGCAAGTAAGATATATGCACAGAAAGATAACAGTCATGCTTTCTAAACATGAGTTGCCAGTTCTTGGCTATATTTCCCATTAGGGACATTTTCCCAAGGGAGGAAGGTAGTGATAATGAATGTGTTAAAACAAGCAAAACACACATTGAATAAAGCTAAGGAAGTTAGTAGCCATTCTAGTACCTCAGAAGATAGCCTTGGCTCCTACAGCTGCCCCTCAGGGAACTTGTATCAGAGCTTGATAGACAAAGGAATTGACCAGTGTGGTGGTTCTTCTGTTGGCATGAAGACCCTTCCTTTATTCTCCTTCCACATTGTCAAATTCAGTGCCTTTGCTTCAAGCACAATATTTTTATATCACTGTTCTAGACTCTAAGCTTCCTTATTTTCAGAAATTCTTTCTACTTTGTCTTCCAAACAACTTTGTGGAGGTAGGAAACAAGAGACAAGACCAGCAGCCTCTTTCCACTTTGCTTGGCCTTTACAAGGATGCTTAATATCCCAGCTGTTAGTGAAAGACTGCTAAGTAAAATCAGAAAGATTTGTGTTTTTGCAGTATCTGTAATACCAAGTATAGGTTGACGACAGTTGATATCTTAGTGGACAGAAGACATACTCATTGCCCTGTAATTTTCAGATCTTCCGTAACCTTCTTAAACAAAACAAGAGAAGTTGCTACTTGTACCCAAGGGAAGAGCAAGTTAATGAATAGAAAAGACAGAATTTACTTAGGAAAATGGTGGTGGAATTAAGCTCTGGACAAAACATGCATCAGTGATGCATAACATTTTTGTTAATTGGGTCTTAACAGGTTTCTGACTCATGTGGTAATCAGTGTAGAAGTGGGTCATACTAGTCCATGCCAGTGGCATATCCCGCAGCTCAAAGAACTCTTACCTACTTAGGCATATACACCTGAGTTTCTAGGGGCATACGTTCCTATAGCTTAATTTAGGTTCTCCATACACTTCAGTGGTTAAACCTGAGCTAAATTCAAAGAGTTTTGTTTCCATTAAGAAAATGAATCTTTTATGTGGACCAAAGTCAGGTTAGTTAATTTGTTTGCTTTTATTGGAATAACTTTTCCCATTCCAATTCATCACTTAATTTTAAGTGGTTCTACTAAAATACCCGTTAAAGTCTCTTACATTTCTCACAGACTAGGGCTATGACAGGTTTATTTAACATTTTTTTCTTCTTAAGATATGAAAGGTAGCTTTTGTGGTCATCAACCTGTTTTCCCCTGTGTTTAATTTCCCAACAGTAGAGGAACATTTTTTGTAATATTAGTATGAAATCAAATTCTAAGGAGACCAGATCAAGTTTTCATGAAAAACAAAATTAATTACAATATAAAAATACACTTACTGTGATAAAGCATTTCCTTTTTCTTTTTTTAAAAGAATTTAACATGACTGCTGTGCTGGAGACTCATGCCTATAATCCTAGCTACGCATGGTTGCAGTTCAAAGCCAGCCCAGGCAGGAAAGACCAGGAAACTCTTATCTCCAATTAACCACCAAAAATGTGGAAGTGGAGTTGTGGTTCAAGTGGTAGAGCACCATTTTTGAGCAAAAGAGCTAAGGTACAGTGCTCAGGCCCTAAGTTCAAGCCCCAGTCCCAGCACAAATGAAGAGAATTATAACATGATTATTTTCTCCCAAATCTTTTTCTTTCACTTCATTCTCTTCCTCATTGATGCATTTTCTAGTAACTTGCAGTCAACTCCTGCTAGTAAAGTTAATTGTGATGCTATCACCACTAATTAGTGGTGACAAAAGATCAATTAATGTTATAATTAAAAACAGTGTCTAGATCTGTTGTTTGTGATGAACAAATGTGATAAATACTTTGTTCAGTGACGTAGATGTGTTGAATTTCCTCCCTACATTTTAAGAGGATGCATTTTAGTGCTGATGTGTGTATTTAACTGTGGACAGTTAAATTATTAGGAAAGAATAGAGCCCCTAATGTCTAAGCTAAAGCTATATTTTAACGTACTTGACACCTTTCCTTGGTATAGGATGCTATATCAGCAACTTGTACTCACTGGGACTGGAGCCTCAAGCTTTTAATATTTTATCACTAAATGCTTAAGTGTTTATGTTGCAAAAAGAGAAGGAAAAAAAAAGATTCCCACTCCAACTGACTCTCCAGCCATGTGACAGGGTGCTGTGAGGTAGCCATATCATTGATGATTTCAATTCCATTTATGGCAATAACTTTTAAGTTGATGGAGCACAATAATAGTGTGGATGTGATTTTGCAGATCTGCTTGGATTTTCTACTGGTAGAGAGGAAGCTGTTTTTCCTAGTCTGTGGGCCTGAGAAAGCTCTGTTGCTGTTGGAAAAGTAATCGTATCTCTTTTCTGAGTTGTTGCCAAGCAGATGCAGACTTTTGGATTGTGCCCAGAAAACTTCTACAGCTGATACTTGGGAGACTTGTCCCTACTTCTGGCTCTACTGGCACCTATTTAGAGAGCAAACGAATGTAGCTTTGTATTGGTAGGTCACAATTTTATAAATTAATTTATAAACTAATTGAAATGTAGGTAAGCTGATTGCTAAAGATAAAGTAAGCCCAATTTACCTTTACAAAATCGCAAAGTTGAGCTTTTTTTTAATGCCATTTGGGGCAAAAAAAAATCAAGAAAATCACTTTAAAAAGTTCTCTTAGAGTTCAGCTCTGAAGTGTTAAGCAAAGCAAAAGAAATCCATGTTTCTGGGGCTGGGAAGGTGGCTCAGTGGTAGAGCGCTTGCCTTGCATGCCTGAGGCCCTGGGTTCCATTCCTCAGCACCACATAAGCAAGAAGCCGGAAGTGGTGCTGTGGCTCAAGAGGTAGAGCGCTAGCCTTGAGCTGAAGAGCTGAGGGACAGCGCCTAGGCCCAGGGTTCAGGCCCCACGACCGGACCAAAAAAAAAAAAAAAAAAGAAAAAGAAATCCATGTTTCTAACTTCACCTCATCAATGGATCATGTTCTGTAAACCCACTTGAGCAGCGTTTGGTTTAATGTTAAATTCTAGGATAACTTGGCTTCTGCCATTTAGGTTTTAGTATTCTTTCCCTGATATTAATGTTATAAAGGATATTAGAAATGAGAACACATCAATAATATCACTTTCACTAACTTAATAAGAAATAGACATTTTCTGCAATATCAGCTGAAAGCCCCAAAGCTCACAGCACAACCTCAGGTAGGCTGTAGCTGCTGAAATCCTGTACATTGCTAAGGTAGTGTGCTTGTGGCACAGTGAGCATCAGGAAGCAGCTAGAGAATTCATAGACCAACTCTGTGGCTGCTAAAAAAGACAATTAAACAAGGAGAGAGGAACAAAGAAACTTGAGTCTGTTTCTTTTTTAGTAGGAGTTGGAAGATGAGAAGTAACACAACACTTTAGATATACATATTAAAAACTTGCAACAAATCATGGATCATACTAAGGGATTACTGAAGTTTAGAACATGGCTAGGGGTATAGATGTCAGATTTTCTTACACAATAGTGGGTCTTTTGTTTCTGAGTTCACCCTTGGCAAGCAGCTCCCGACCACTGCGTTAATTTCCTGTCCCTGATCTTTCATTCAGCAACAGAACTAGAGATGGGAGCAGACATCCTCCCCCCTCCACCCCCCCCAAGCCTTTTAAGACTGTGCTTTGTGTAGATTAAAAAGAAGAAAGAAAAAAAAAAGGAACACATTTCCCCCCCCAAACAAGATGTCCCTGTGCAAGCTCTAAGATTCTGTGAGCCTAAAATGATCTTAAAAATTCCCTCTCCATAATTTTGAATCTCTCTTTCTTTTATAACTTTTATAGCCATTTCTTCCTTTTTCTCAGCATGTGAACCAATGTGTAACAGAAATAGATGTTACTTGTCTATTTGCTTGGATTGTTTTAAAAGGCTAGCTGGGTGGAGGAATGAGGAAGGAAGGGAGGTGGGAGTGGCTGGGGTTTATTTGTTCTGTGTTGACCTAATGAGTGCAGTTTTAAAAATATAATAAATATTTATATGTGATCTTAATTTTTAATGACTATCATAAACTCGCTGGTATAGAAAAGTGTATGAGAAGCCATATATTTTATGCTATAGTTATTGTAAATACATGCATGTGTACACTGGGATGCTTTATGGAGAAGGGGACTTACTGGCCTTATTCACTTGTTTTCTTAGGGTCTAGTACTATGCCTGGCATATAAGTAGCCTTCAGTAAGAACTTGTTGAGTGGAAAGAATAATGTGCACACCAACTGATCATGGGAATAATATCAACCTGGAACTTTGAAGACTTGGTATAGCTCTGTTATGGCTGATAAGAAGTTGATGAGTTCAGAGGCATTTAATGTCTTTTTTTCTTTATTTTCAAATAATTGAGAATAACAACTTGCACTTCTTGCCTTTTGTGGGGTGTCATAATGAATGTTCGATACCTGAGAGATACCAAAAAAAAATGCTCTGGAAACTATAGGGTGCTTTAAAGAAGAGACAGAGGAGATGGGGGGAGAGTGTCTACAGAAAATCCTTTATCTCTTTGCTTCTCAATTTCTTTTCTTAGGAAAATCAGATTATTTAAATCCCGTTATGCACTGCTTTCCTCTGTTCCGATTAAGCCTCTGTATTCCATTACCTCCAGTAAATCAGAAAAAGGTGGTGAGTCAGGATGGTGAGGGAGGTGGGGTCTGCTGTTTTTTCTTGTCCTTTTTCTCCTCTTAAGACTTTAAATTCTTTTTTTTTTTTTTTTTTTTGGTCCGGTCTTGGGGCCTGAACTCTGGGCCTGAGTGCTGTCCCTCAGCTCTTCAGCTCAAGGCTAGCGCTCTACCTCTTGAGCCACAGCGCCACTTCCGGCTTTTTTTCTTTTTGCTTATGTGGTGCTGAGGAATGGAACCCAGGGCCTCATGCATGCAAGGCAAGCGCTCTACCACTGAGCCACCTTCCCAGCCCCAGACTTTAAATTCTTGATTGCAGGTTCCACGAAGCTTCTTATTATTTGAACCCATATAAAATGTGACTCAGTATCTTAATTAGGATTACTTGTTAATTGGTAATATATAGATTGATAATCCTGCATTTGACAGAGACTAGCTCAAATCACTGACGTGGAATTGCCTATTAGGATTTTTTTTTAAAGATACATTGCTGGAAACCAATGGTTCATGCCCGGCTACTAAGGAGACTGAGATCTGAGGATTCCAGTTTGAAGCCAGCCTAGGCAGGAAAGTCTAGAAGACTTTTATTCCCCATTAACCAGCAAAAAGCCAGATGAGGAGTTATGGCTCAAGTGGTAGAGTCTTGCCTTGAGCAAACAAGTGAAGGGGCAAGGTCTAAGCCTTCTGTTCAAGCCCCAATAGTGGCACCAAAAAGAAAAGAAAAGAAAATATTTGCAGCATGTGCTTACACGTGTGTGTGTGTGTGTGTGTGTGTGTGTGTGTGTGTGTGTGTGTGTGTGTGTGTGTGTGTGTGTGTGTGTGTATCCATTGCAAAGCTTCACATCTGGATGGGGAAAAAAATAGTAAAAAGTAAGATGAATAATAATGGAAAAGAGTAAAAAGGACATCATCAAGACAACTGTTTTTCATTTTTAAAACTGCTCAAAGGTCTATACCTATTATTTGTGATTAGGATCATAATCTTAAGAACTGAGTAGCAAAATATGATAGTCCTTCATGTTTACGTACTCCTTTCAGTTAGGAAGGAAACCTGTTACTTCTTCAGTGGACTTTAACCGCATTGTAGGACTTTCAGCTTCTAAGAGATAAGGTAGTCCAATGCCCTCAGTTGGTTCTTGAGAGAACTCTGAGGCTTGGGTAGCCCAGACTAGGAATTTTGTGAGGTAACACCTTGAGTCACCTTTGAGTCAGGACTATGGCAAGCCTTCTGGCGCTTAGATGTCTCCTATTTCTTCCTGTTACTTGTTTAATATTCTTAGAAGTAAAACAGTACCCATTTGGAAACGAGAGCTTTCCAAAATATGTTCATCCTGACATTACATTTGTTAATGACACTTACCCAGCTTTATTAACTAGAAATCTAAATTTCATAGTAGCAAGACAAGTAATGTCTATGCCATTTGGGGCTTGAAATATCTGTAAATCACATATTTTAAATCTTAAAAAATGTAAACATAATCTCTTTCCTTCATGTTTTAAAAAATGGTAACAACTATTGAAAAAAAAATCTTTCGCTGTCATTTACATCCAGGTGGTTTAAAATATGTGCTGCTTATTGAAAGAATTGTTCAGCTTAAACTCAGGAGATACATTACAGCATGTAATATGCCTGCCTTTGCCCATGCATTCTTTTTTGGAAACCTGATCTTACTTAGGTCTGTTTTTCACAGATAGGCTAGGTTAAGTTATGTTAAACATCTTGAATTGAGACTTGATTCACCATGCTGCAGCCTGGCTTTCTTTCTTGATTAGCTTTAATCAAACTCTCTGCATTCCATGACCTTAATAAAGCTATTTTTCCTGACAACTGAAGACTGTCTTAACAAGCACAACTCATCTGTGCTGAAACGAAGGCCGAGTTAAGATGAGGGTTAGCTCCTCATTAAAGTCCACAGCATGGAGTGTAAGAGGAAATGATGAAATGGTGCCCCCTGAAACATCTCTGCTTTAAATTTAATTAGACAAATTATACACAACTAGTAGATGCCCTGGGAAGGCAATCAACATTAGGGCTAATAAAAAGCCTGAATAGTATAAAAGGGCTGTTTCTGTGTGTGTGTGTGTGTGTGTGTGTGTGTGTGTGTGTGTGTGTGTGTGTGTGTGAGTGAGTGTGTGTGTGTGTGTGTGTGAGACAGAGAGAGAGAGAGAGAGAGAGAGAGAAGGAGACAGAGAGAGGGGTGCTAACACTTATAAGGGGTGAATTAACACCAACTACAAAACAAAACTGGGAGAATGTCAATATTGATTTAGAAATTAATTATATGTTACTCTTTTCAGTATAAAAATTACAGGTTTACTTAATTCTTTCAAAGGTTAGCAAGTTAACACATGTGCACAAAGTATCCGATGCATGCATAAATGCTTTGAGATAATTAGAATCTCATTTTAGAGTACAAATTCTAGTATGTCCCTTAATATGTGTTTTTTAATACATGTGACTTGACCTCTGTGAATTCCGATTTCATCCTCTATAAAGTAATAGAAATAATACTTCATGTGAAAACAATTGTTGAACATCAAATGAAACTGTAAGAGTAGGATGCTTCTAAAGATGCCCTGTAGCCCATAAAATAGGTGCTGTGTGCTTAAAGGAACTTCTGTTTCATCCAGAGTGGGTTATTTCATGATGCTGGGATTGGACCCAAGTCCTTGAACATATTTGACAAGTGAACTCCTGCAGAAATACCCTCTCCTGGACCCAAGGGTGGTTTTAAATGAACTGTCTTATAAATATGAGTTGAATTCTGGAGGTAAATACTGTACCATATCTTATAGAGGACTGAACTGATAGCTTATGGGTAAAAAAGGGCAAATCAGACATAATGAGTAAATGATTTGGAGCCTAGAACATCTGAAGTGAGAGAGGTTTCAGTTGGGTTGTGTACAAACCTTCTGGTATACTTTATTTTCTCATTTACTATTGACAGCAACTCTGCAAGGTAGGTACTGTTGACCCACTTTTACAGACAAAGAAACAGAAATCCAAAGTCCAAGTGAATTGTAACGTAGAAGAGTCAGGTACAGAAACTCAAGGTTTTATCTGACTTTTGAGTGGTAGTTGGATAGAAAAGTCATGCAGATACATTTCTAAGCTTTTAAAATTACATTTTTTTAATGTTAAATTACTGGGATGCTCAGTCTTCCTTCCCACTAGGTCTTTTCAGTTCTAAATAAAATGTGTTACGTTACTTTTTACCCTCATTCCACTGTTTGAAGATCCCTTGGCTTCAGCTGTCCACTTAGGGTCACCCTAATGGGTGATGCTCATGGCAGGACATTAGTATTTGTTAAAGCTCCCGAAGATTGCAGGTGTCTGACCGTGGCTTCAATCCTCTACTTAAGAAGTGCTTCTTGTAGGCATAGGCATTTCAGTTGCCTTCAGCTGCAAGCTGATTTGGAGGAAGAAATGTAGAATCTTTTTCAGTCATGATCGATGTTATTTGTACATTAAACACTCTGTAATCTTACTGGGAGCTCCCTTCCTTTCCCTTTCCTCCCCTTCCCTTCCCTCCTTTCCCCTCTTCATCTCTGCTCAAGGATACTAAATTAGACCAAGCACAAAGTAACGGTGGCAACTTTCTTCTCCAGGAGGTAAAGAATAGGAACAGGAGGTCTTCCTCCCCTTCAGAGGTGCAAAGAGCAGCTGTGGACTGACAAATTTGTGGTTAAGTTCTGGCTGTCTTACTCACTAATAAAGAATTAGTCATTCTAAACTCTCTGAGCCCTGGTTTCATAATCTGCGAAACAGAAACAATTCTGAACTCATTTGATGACTCAAAGGATAAAACAAAGGGAAGAAAGCAGGCAGAATATAGCCCAGAACCCACCAGTGGAGCTCAGTCCTTGGAGAACTGAGACTTGTGTGTAGAACCTGGTCAGCTCTGGTCTGCATGGGTTCAGTGCGGAGCTGGTGGCAGGCCTGCCATTGACTTTCTTTTTCAACAGGATACCATTCAGAGGTCTTCTTTCATCTCAAAGGTTTCTGGGTATGTTATTTTACAGACTAGCAAATAAAAAAAGAAGTTGGGGGTAACTTCCCTGAAAGCTTGTCTGGGGATTTATGATGGTACCAGCATTCTCTGTGTGATTTCACAACGCTCTTACTCAGTCTGAGTGAGCCCTAGATTTCTGCTATTGATTGGATACAGTCATTGGGAAGTGATCTTGTCTTTCCTCCTGCCTCCAGGCACAGATACATCTAAATTACCCCTAGAACAGAAGTATTCCGATTCTTCTTTAAATAACAATGTCAGGAGCTTAACTTCTAAGAACTTCAGTCTTATTTCTAATGTTGATGAGCATCAAGTTATACATATTTTTACTCCTATCGTCTATGGAGGTATAAAATTGTTTTCTATACTTAGGAATTTTTTTAACCTATCTGCTAATGGGTTGGATTAGATAGCAGGATGTTTTAGAAACTCAGTAGAATAACTTTTCCTGCAGATTCATCACCTATTAGAAGTCCAGACACTTGGCTCCATCAAGCTCCAATGATACCCACTAAATAGAAATATCCAAGGTACCACTCACTCCCTAAACTCTGAATCCTTATATGACCCCGAGACAGTGAGGCAGTGGAGCTGTGAGGCTGAGATAAGTCCTGAAAATTGGCCAGTGTGTACTTTTGAAAAACATAACTCCCTTCTTTACACTTTTCTGTAGCCCTGCCCTGGAGGGTGTACAGCTTGTTACCTACTGATAGCTAAATAAATGCAATCAACCTTCCTTACTACTGCCTACAGAAAAAAGCTAAATTATTTACTGGCCTCTAGGATGGGTAAATATCTGGCTGATCTTTGGGGGTGTGGGTATGTGGGGCGGGGCAGTAGGAGAAAGCTAATGTTCTTTATAGAAATTTATGTTGGAAAATGCACAGTGTTCAGTCCAGAATAAGAAATAAAGCAATTTATAGCAGATCTGTATTGTTCTATGACTAATTACAAGAAGCCACTTGGTTTTTCATTATTTTATAATGTGTAAGTTTTGCCCCCAGTAACTTATATATTTTCTGTAGGGGGAAAAACACTACTTTTAAAAATAGCCTGGAATATGGAGATTCTTGTTTTACTCTTTTAGAATGTAGCATGGGAAAACTCTAAGTCTGTTACCTCTGGGCCTTCTGGCACAGTTGGGGATGGAATTGGTAGGGTGGAAATGGGATGAAAATCCCTACTTTCTGTTAAAACGCAGGCAGGCTAGACACAGAACACCCTGCATTTAGAATTAGAAACCTCATTCTACAAAAGCAGAATGGAGGAACTCTAATTCGACGGCAGTTCATGTGAAACAACTCCAGTGTATGTTGACCACAAGATTAATAGGGGCTAGCAGTGTGACATTGCCATTTAAAAAGCTAATGGTGTGTTAGGCTGTGGTCTGACCACAGCTGGAATTTTTTTTGCCCAGTTTTGGGTATAAATGCTAAAAGGAATGCCCACAAGAAGGAGATCCGGATACTCTTGGATTAAGTCAGTCATATCCTGTGAAGGGCAGTTGGAGAAAGCCTGGCTGTGGAGTCGGGGCTGAGGGTCCTCAAAACAATCTCAGAAGCAAGTGAAGTAGTTAGGCGTCATGTGAGACCTAGTGGATAGTCTTTGATGCTCTAGAAGGAGTTGCTTTCCTCTGGAGTCTCACAACCTCGTTCAACATGAAAAAAGTGGAAATTAAAAAAAAAAAAAACTCACGAGTTAAGTTTCCCTTGCACTCACTGCCTGACTTGTATTTCTAGTATATCTGCTCAACTTCTGGTGGTTGAAATGAGTGCCTGTTACCATCTTTATATGATCTTCAAACTGGGAGTTGGCTTATCTTTGGTTCTTTTCTCTTCTTGGGGAAATACAATTGCACATTTAAACTCTCTCTCTCTCTCTCTCTCTCTCTCTCTCTCTCTCTCTCTCTCTCTCTCTCTCTCTCTCTCTCTCTCTCTCTTTCTCTCTCCCTCCCTCCCTCCCCCATTTATCTACGTATCTGTCATATACTTACCTATTTATTATCTATCCATCTGTCTATCTATCTATCTATCTATCTATCTATCTATCTATCTATCTATCTATCTATCTATCTATCTGTTTATTTCTATTATCTACTTAGCTATTACCTTGAACTTGGAACCTTGCTGCCTAATTGCTGGGATTATGGGCAAATACCACCATACCTAGCAACAGTTGGTTTAAAGTCTATATGCTCCTGGTCTTGGGTTTATCTTCCATAGCTCAATTGCTAAACTTGATAATTTTTGAAGAGTTTTAAATCCTTAGCACTGAGTACTATCAAAGGAAAAAGAATGGTTACCATTACAGCAGAGGGAAACATTTTATATCGTTTGTGCTGGCCACGGTTAAGTTTTGTGTGACTCAGCACACTGACATTCTATATGACCCTAAATCCTTCTATTTCCTGATCTACTTGCTTTGACCTGCTTCATTTCCACACCAAAATAGTTTCATTAACACAGCGATCATGCACAGGAGATAGTTGCTAACTAATGTAATTAACTGGTATGTCAAAGGCTACTCGTTTATTGCATATGCAACTGCCTTTCCTGATGGGAAGACACACTTTCTGCTGACATGGTAGGTACGCAAACATGCCAGGTTATGATCTCTGCTGGATGATGGAAGGTGTTTGTGGCAAATCCACGTATCATGGAAGAATGATGGGATATGTTACTGGGTTCCGCTCCTAAAAGGCAGCTGACTGAAGGTGGTAATAATGAAGCAGTTCAAACAGTAAAAAGAAAGAAAGGTAGTTTAGTTTGGGTCCTGGTAAAGTTATTTTCCCTTCCTCCCTCCCTCATTCTCCTTCTCTCTCTTCCCTGCCCCGTTTGTGTTTTTGGCACAGCAAAGCATAGGTTTCATCACTGCAAGAAATTTCTGTCTAAGAAAGACTGTAAAAACAAAGCACTCATTCCACATCTCCTGAGCAACTAAAAAGACTGCAATTTCAAATGGGAAATTATGTTACAAAGAAGAAAAAAGTTGTTTATTATGGCTCAAAATTTTAATCACCCAAGGGCTGTAAAGTTAAAAATAGATAATTCTGCCTTCTGTTTATGGTAAACTTGGCTGAGTCCCGGCAAATTTCAAAGCTGAACATACTGTATGTTATTTTTTGCTTAATTTTAGATTCCACATTTTAAAATTATTTCTTACAAGAAGCATATTTTAGGATATAAACTTAGCCTGAAGAACAGTATTTCTTCATTGCTGCCCATATTGAAACTCCTTTGAAAATAGTAAACTATGGTTTTGGGATTTTCCTCTTCTCCAGAGTCCAAATGGGTACCTTTCTACGTCTTTACATTATGAATGAACTCAGGAAAATGAGATGATAAAGGTTATTTTCAGCTCTCTGATTCCTCTCCTTGTAATTCATGTTTTCTTAGTGGCATAGTTTGACTCAAATGTTCTTAGTACATGCTAACTTCTGCCAAAGTGTATCTAGGAGACAAGGGACATACAGTAAGGTGTGTGCCTTAGTTATTCTGGTAAAGGAGAGAAAACGCAGAGACTCACGGCACATGAACATTGCTATGCCTGTATGAGGAGGCTGGGATAAAACCTTGTTAGCTCTGGGGTAGTCAGCTTCTCATCTGGTTCCTTTATGGTGACCAGCACTTGTGGGCAGTGTCAGCCCTAGAGCAGGTAGGATCGAGTTCACCCTCTACGTCATACAACACTTACTGGTTCTTGTCCCTGAGCTCTTCCATAATGCTTGTTTCGGGTCTTTCTTCAACAGGATTTTCAGAAGAACAAACAACTTGGGGTACCTGGAGAGGGGATTTGAGATCTAGTTTATTACTCATTATGATGTCAGGGGACCAAATATGGCCCAGGGTCAATGACATGCACAGTAAGCATTACTAAACAGTAAACATTGAGTAAATATCCTTGTGCACATTTCTGAGGATCAAGATTTCTGTGATGACCTTGACAAATATATGTTTGCGATTAAGTTCACCTTAACTACCAGTTAAGAGGTACACATAGTTACACATATTTTACTGAATATTTGACACATAGCTGAACATTCCATAGATGTTATTTCTGGTGTTTCTAAGAACTTATTTTATGGATGAGAAAGGTAAGCCTCACTCGATTAGGAACTTCTAGGAAATATATCTACCTACCTCAGTTTACCAACTACTTTTGCTTCTGCCCCACCTGTCTAAGTGAGATTTTTGCTTTCCCCTGTAGCCATTAACTTTGGAATCTTTCATATGCTCATAAAGTTACATTCAACTAAGGGTTTTCAGATCTGCCTGTAGATACTTTACTTTTCAACTGCTTGTGGCATTAATAGTAAATCTAAAGAGTCAGACTTTTGCTTGTTTTGTGCAATTTCAGCACTAAGCCAAGGAGATAAATTCTCAAGGAAATTAATACTTCCCTCAAACATGGTAGCAATACGGTGCTAACAGTTTGCCAGCTAACCTGATCTCACTGACTTTTTCTCTCTGAGGTGTGTGTGTGTGTGTGTGTGTGTGTGTGTGTGTGTGTGTGTGTGTGTGTGTGTGTGTGTGTGTGTGTGTGTGTGTGTGTGTGTGCGTGTGCGTGTGCGTGCGCGTGCCAGTCCTGGGGCTTGAACTCAAGGCTGGAGTGCTGTCTCTGAGCCTCTTCACTCAAGGCTAGTGCTCTATCATTTTAGCAACAGCTCTACTTCTGGCTTTTTGGTGGTTGGAGATAAGAGTTTCATGGACTTCCCTGCCTGGGATGACTTCAAACTGCAATCCTCAGATCTTAACCTCCCGAGTAACTAAGATTACAGGCATGAACTACTGGTGCCTGGCCCTTTCTAAGTTTTTGTTCTCCTATTTTAAGCATATGCTGCATGGCATGTCTAAAGACAGAGTACCGTTAGGGGGAGGCTGTTTCTATGTTGTAGGGTATGATCAATCAGCTAAAGAAACACAATGCACTGGATGACGGTGTTCACAAATAGATTGTCCAGGTTTTATTCTCAGATATCCATTGACTCACTAAGTAAAATATATTAAGTACCTACTATGTGTGTGCCAGACATTGTTCTAGGTTCTGAACAAGCAATGGTGATCAAGCAGGACAGAATTCTCTACCTTTGAGACTTTCCTTTGGCACCCGTGGATGTGAAACATCTTCAGCAGGTGTTTAGGTGTCTCTGGAACAATGGAGTTGTACACAGAGCTGAACCTGGGGTGGTTTTGAACATAGACCTTTAGCATTAATCTCCATGCTGAAGATGATTGCTTACTCTCAGTGATCAGAGCAAGCTGAACAATGGTGGCTGGTCAGTTTTAAGCATATGCATGAAGTTCAACTCTTTCGTTAGTGAACACTATCACATTTTTTTCTTTTCTCTGTCATAGCCTGGTGTTCCTGGGCTGGTAGGGGCAGGTCACTGCTGATTTAAGTAAATGACATGGTTTAAATGTGTTTTACTTTCCGTTGCTGCTGTAATAAATAAATAAATAAATAAATGCAAGTTTATTTTTCCTATAGTTTTGGAGAGGAAAGTCTGAAAGCATCTCAGTAAGACTACAGTCTTTCAGGGCTGGTTCATTCTGGAGGCACCAGTAGGAATCTTCCTTACTATCTTCTGTGTCTTTGCTCTTCCTGCCTCCCTCTTACAGGGACCTTGATGATCACATCCTTGGGCCCACTAGGATCACCCAGGATAGTCTGGGTCAAGTACCTTAAGATACTTCACTATATTGTATCTGCTGCCAAGTCCCTTTTGTCATTTTCACAGGTTCGGAGACATACAGACATCTTGGGGAGTTATTGTTCAGCCAGTCATTCCTCATTACACCTTCCAGAATTCCGCCATTAAAATACAGATTTTGTGGAGAAGTTTCTCCCTTTCCTTGAAATTCAGCTCTGCAAAGAACACTATAGAATGTAAGCGTTGCTAACGTGTGTACGTTACACATGTGTGCCACTACCTGGAAAATGTCCTTCATAATTCCCATTGAATCCACAGGACTCAACTCAAGAAAGTCCTCCTTTAAGAAGCCTTCCTGGGTACCTCGAGGCTCCTTTGATGCTCCTCTTTGTGATTCAGAGGCACACAGTAAATGGCTTCATGATTAGGTGCATCTTTCCTGTTGTAACTGTGTAGATTTTCTTGTTGCTCAAGGTTCTCCTACATCTACCTCCAAATGTGGGAGGAAAATTTCTGTGGGCTCAAGAAAGACACCCCGTGCACAGCTTCTATGCCAGAAATTAGATTCTTCATTTGCTCACTTTGTTGTTGCTTTGGGTGCTGCTACTGGGGCTTGAACTCAGGGCCTGAGCACTGTCCTTGAGTTTTTTTCACTCAAAGCTAGCACTTTACTACTTGAGCAGCAAAACTCCACTTCTGGCTGGTTCATTGGAGGTTAAAGTCTCACATACTTTTCTTCCTAGCCTAGCTTTGAAGCCCAATCCATAGATCTCAGCCTCTGGAGTAGCCGCTGGTTCTTTCACTTTTTAAAAATAGCTTGATGCGTTTTATTTAAGTTCACGTAACTAAGTATTTGCCAGCAGAAGAAGGTGGAGTATGGTGAGGCTGGATTCAGGAAGGACTGTCACCCCATGGCCTGCCTGAGTTGTATTTGATGTTGTTAGGGCACTGACAGAGCTGTGAGTCACTGCGTTTGAGGGATATTTCTTTTCAAGTCAATATAATCTTGAAGCTCTGCACCATCTTTGTCTCAAGGTCACCACAAATCTACCTTAAACTAGGTAGATGCCAGATGTTTCGAACTGATGGAGCTCAAAGTGAATGCCCAAAAGAATGTTTAAAGTCTTCAAATTCAGTTCAGTCATAAAGAAGATATTCTGTGGCCTAGTTTTACTCCAATGGAGTCAAGTCTCTGCTACTGAGATTTTTTTTTTAAGTGAACTCATACTATGTAGAAAACTCTGATTTCTGTATGGTGGCGACTGGAAAATAACTGGCTTCTTTTACAGCATTTGGGCTGATTTTTTTTCTTCCTTTGGAAATAAGCTTTTGGCTTTCGGTGTTGCTGGAAAGCATGTCATTCTCATTTGGTCTTTTTTCTTTTTCTTTCTTTTTTTAACCTAGTGGTGCTTAATGATACCATGTGAATTCTTGTATTCCCAGCTACACTGAAGTGTGTGTCTTGAAACTTCAGTTGGATTAAGAAACTACCTTGGTGTGAGGGCTGAAATTGGTGAAATGGGAGAACACAGGGCTGCGTCTGTATATGTTGCAATTAATATTGACGAGCGGGCAGACGTCCAGCATTATCCTAGGGAGTCAACTAATGTTCACTGTACACCGAGGCAAGCGAGTCCTTCCTCTCTAGGTGTGAAGAGTTTCATTTAGTAAGCCGATTAGCAAAAGCATGGGGGTATTTGCTTGCACTCCAGTTTACATTACACACTCAACATTACACACTGAACATTAACCAGCTGCTTAAGGTGCAGCTTGTGGTGGAACAGGGGTGGTAACGGGTATCCTGAGAGGTTGCTGATCCACCTGGGTATCTTGGGGCCTAGCATCATGAGTGGTATGCTGTAGGTGTCCCTTAGTATTTGTGAAATGAATAGGAGATGGATGAATGGTCCCTGCTTACCTCATGCTCTTCTTAACTACTACCTACTTGTTAGCTGTAATGCACTATTTGGAGATTTTTTTGTTGTTGGTGATTTTGTTTTTGATTTTTGCCTTTGGATTTCTGTTTGTACTTCTGCTTCTGAAGCATCCTTCCTAACCTTTGATCTGGTTAATTTATATGGGTTCTTTATTACCTTAGTACCTTCTAGAAGACTTTTTTTTTTTTTTTTTTTAGAAGGCATTATTTAGGTGTCTACTTGAAGGCTGGTCAGTCTTTTATTTTTCCACCAGCCTTTGGCAAAAACCAAAAGTCCCTGACTAGTGGAACTGTTGGAATCTACATATTTGAGCCTTTTTTTTTTTTTTTGGTGCTAATACTGGAGCTTGAACTAAGAACCTGGGCACTGTCCCTTAGGTTTTTTGCTCAAGGCTGCTATTGTACTCCCTGAGTCATAGTTCTGTGTCTGGCTTTTTGGTGGTTAACTGGAGATAAGAGTCTCACAGACTTTCTGCCAGGGCTGGCTTCAAACTGAGATGCTCAGATCTTAGCCCTTCTGAATAGCTAGGATTACAGGTTTGAGCCCCCAGTGCTGACTTACCTGTGCCTTCTTTCCATAAGGACACAGGTCATTTCCTTCACTGTTTAGAGGTACATCACCCATACCCTACCTTATTGTACTCTTTATTTAGAAACAAAATGTGTGACCCTACAGTCACTTGAAACAGAAAGTCACTATACACTAGTCCATTTGCAAAGCAGCTGCATCAGGGCAGAGGAAGGTGACAGAGTATTGTTGTTCACTTACCTTTGGTATAACTGATACCAAAGTATCTAAATGGGCAAAAAAAGTGGGGGAAACCAAGCCACTCCCCTTTAAATTCACTTTAGGAAAATAGGGTGCATAGTAGGTCCTTAGTTAATACTGTCAATGAAAAAAGAACTGAATCAAGTTTCTGGTTTTCTTTTGGTTTGGATCTTATAATGACATTGGAGGAGGAGGAACCTCCTTTTGTCTTCATAGTCCTAGCCTGAATCTATACTGAATGCTGATTTGTCTTTTTCCTGACTGTTTTAGTGACAAAGTCCCTGGTGTCTGTGGGAATACTATTACTTTGATGCTTAGAAAAAACAGAAGTCAGAAGGACCAGCTAGTTGTAGTGGTACCAGCTAATTCCTGAGAGATATGGAGCAATTTTACTATGAAGTTATCAAAGCAATATGGAAGACAGCATGAACTAATTAAACGTGAATCAGATAGATGTGATCCAAAGCTTACGTCAGCTGTTAATGGGGCTGTGTGACTTTGGATAAGTTGCTTAACTTCAATAGGCCCTTCTGAATTCAATGAGGACAGCTAGGTTACAGGTACTCATCAGTGTCAAAGGAGGACATCTGAGTTTGACCTAAAGAACTGCCATATATCTTCAAAGAAACTGTCATTTCCTCTAGGGAGAGAATTCATCCCAGTGGAAGAAGGGAACTGAGGATCTCTTCCATAGGGAAGAATTCCAAATGATTCAGAGATGGCTAGGAGTTGATACCATGTACTAGGGCAAGACTTTAAAGCCTATGCATGCTGGGGTGAGGGTGTAGAGGAAAGAGCACTGACTGGGAATGCCATCATGCTCCCAGGGGTCAACCTCCGCTTGCTTGCCTGCTTGCTGCGCTCTGGATTCTCTGCCAAGCCCCTTTCTGTCTCTGTTCTTTGCCTTCCCCTGTGAGCCAAGCACATGGGATCAAAGGATTCTGTTGGCCCTCAGTTGTTTTTCTTCCAGGCAAGTGCTCCCCTTGACTGAGAGTTAGTGTGGGATGGCCCCTGCTAGACGGATCTGACTGTTCCAAAGAAATGTTAGCAGAAAGTGACTGAAGGTTGTAGTGTCCCTCCTATTTTGGCATTTGGGAGCATCCTTTTGTGGTCCACCATTAAAAAAAAAAAGGTGACCAAATATATGGGCTTGTAGCTCAGATATTTGATGGAAAGTCTTTGAATAAATGTAAATGGCAAAGGGATTTTGTTTTTCAGTTTAGATTTTAAATTCTCCTCCGCCTTGGCTATAGCAATTGCTTATAACTAACTCTTCTTTGGATTAGTCTTTGAATTTGGTCTGAACTTGTCTGGGAACGAATTTCCAGCTTCCTGGGAACACCCAACTAAAACATCCCCCAACAAAGTTTGTAGAGTATCTGAAATGCCAGCTTTCTTCTCAAAGAACCAATGGAATATTCTTCTGTGGGCTCAAGGGCTATCTACAGTATGGAACAATTAGTCTGGAAGGAAGGACTGTGTGCAGTTGTTCCCTCAAGGCTTAGCAATTCACAAAGGCCAAGCTAGTGTGTATGTCTGGGAGGAAGGAGATGAGAGCGAGTCTGGGTGGAAGGACTCAGAAATCAGAGAGGGTGGTTGGAGGGCTTTGTTTCTCAGATAGTTTTTAAAGAAAAGAGATTTGTGTAGTTGGCTGTAGGGCTGAGAGTGCATTGTAAGACCAGTTGGTGTTCTTTTTTTAATCCAGCAGTTATTTTCTCTAGCACATTCCTTTTAGGCTAACTAAGCATCTTCCTTTCCATTTACATGGTCATTGATAGCTAGAGCTCCAGGGCTTTTGCTTCCTGGGCTTTGACTGGAGTGGGTGGAAAGACACATATATAAGAATTGACATTTTGCAGATTTTTTAAAATTTGTCACAGACCAGGGTGGTGGTGGGGAGCATAGTGAAGACTCAGGTTTTCATTTTAGTCTGGGGGGGAGTGTGATTGATTTCTTTCTTTCAAGAGACTGAAGGGGGAGGTCAGAGTCTTAGAAAGAGAAGAAGCCAGGGGGAAAAAGAAAAGAAAGAATGAGATTTATGACCTTCTGGATCACAGCTTTTATGTCTTGTAAGTTATTCCTGATACTGGAAGTTCATGACACCCTGAGAAACAACCTGGGACCTCAGATCAGTGACCTGCATGCAGAGGGGAAATTAAACAGTGCAGAGATTTCTCTGTTGAGAGGTGGACCAGGGGCTGTTCTGGGTCTGAGTCTATCCCCTAGGCATAGACTCCAGGGGCTCCAGTGATGAGTTAGACCACCCAGACCCCCTGGTGTGGTATTAAGGGTGCTTGATGATGATGCTTATAGGGGATTTATTTCAACAATAAGACTTTTTCTCATTTGCTTTCCTCACTTAGAACCTGGGCATCTCATATGTACCCCTCCCCCCTTCCAAAAAAAGAAAAAACAAAGTATAAGTGCTTTTCAGATTGCCCTACCCTGGCCCTGTGGCCCTCTGATAATAATTGAAGACCTTTAAAAATGTATGTCTCTTCCATTTTTATTCCATATAGCCCCTTAGGTAACATGACCCAATGTGGCCATTAAATGACCCTGCTTACACTTGGATTACTCCATACAAAGCAAATTTATGGTTGTTTATTCTCTCCTCCTATCAGCTATTAGTGCCTAATCATATGGTCTATCGATCATGAGATTAATCGCCTGCCCAAAGAGGCAGCAGGTCTTGTGGAATGCTGTACTGCAGCCAGACTGAACTTCAACCTTTTATACAAACTAGAGGAGTCAAAATCATCATTCATTGTCTGAAGCCTCTGTTCCCTGGGCCTTCTGAACCCCAGGAGGTAAATCCCTCCTTTTTCAAACAGTGTACTTTGCACTTCCTTTCCTTGTGTAAAACTTCACCTTACTGATTCAGGCAGGCTCTTGTAAATAAAATCCTTTCCAAGGCATCCTATAAATCATGATCTAAGCTGAAAATATGTGGACTTTATTATACAAAGCCCCACAGTGCTGCCATAATTAAAGGTCTGTTGGTATTTCTATTATAAATTCTCATCTTTGGAAGAGTTATACCTGGGCCATTAAAGTTTTCCTCAAGCTAAGACTTTCCAAAAGTGTCACAATCTGAGATTTTCCCTCCCCACCCCCCCTTTAAAAAAAAAAAAACAACAACTGGAATGTGACTCTTTGATGATATAAAATGAAATCCAAGAACATCACCCCAGTAGTATAGGTAACCAAAATTTGGATACAGTCTGACCATTGCAGCCTCTGCATGGGCTTCTCCTGGCTTCTGTGTTCTCACTGCAGTTTATGAGAACAGAGAATCATTGTGGTGTTGCTGCTGTGTTGTGATATTTGCTTCCTGGGCTGTGTCTGTTCCTGTAACTCTTTAAACAAATTTAATTTAATTTTATTGTAAAGGTGATGCACAGAGGGGCTACAGTTACGTCAGTGAGGTAATGGGTAGTTTCTTGTCAGTGTTACCCCTCTCTCATGTTTCTTCCACTTTCCCTCCCCACCCCCTGACTCCTCTCCCCACAAGTTGTAAAGTTCATTTCCCAATGTAGTATCTTGTGAGTATCGCTGTTGCATTGGTTCACCCTTTGTCCTTTGTCTCACCATTTTGTTATTCCTTTTCCCTCCCCCAAATCAGATAAATGTATATACAAGAGACAGGATACCAAAAATCAAAACCTATGACAACGGGGGCATAAACAAAAGGGAAAAAATGAAAGAAAAAAAAGAAATAACTTCACACAGTACATTAACAACAAAACCCCACAAGAACAAAAACAAAAAACAACCCTCTCCCTCTTTGTTTCCATATCTTGGAGATCATGTCAATTAGCACCATTTTATATGGTTATATGTCCATAGCTATTGAGCTATTGTGATCCTCTGCTAGGACTATCCTAGACATATACTAATTATTACAAATGAGGGAAACCATGGAGCCTATGTTTCTTTGGGCCTGCCTTACTTCACTTAACTCTTGAGAGTGAGAGCAGGGATCTATAACCATTCGTTTTCCTGGCCTTGATTTTCCAGGTTTCACCCAATGTAAGCACTGGGTTTGTGTAGTAAATGCATCCTGTGTAGGAGTCAGGAAACTTTGTTCTGTCTTGACATAGTCATTTAAGGTAGGGAGTAACTTCAGGTAGTAAACTTGGGCAAGTCACTTTACTCTTAAAACAAGTTCCCTGATCAATGAAATGAGTGTGCTGAATTGTGGGAGATAGGTGGGTGTTGTGTAGGTTGAATGCTGCCTGCATAGTGCTTTCAAACATACGGATTTGAATGCCTTTAGATAGAATCTTGCTTTCTGAGTTTGCCATGGTTCTGCTGTTCCCTGCTTCATCCTATAGTCTGTAAGAGTTTATGCTTCCTGTAGTTATTTCTTTCTAAGGTGATCTTTTGTTGCTGTGAAAAGTGTCTAATTCTGAGATTCAGGTTAGTTGATAATGCCTTTGGCTAGACATTTAAGTGTTTAACATTCTAATCCTTGTATCATCAAAAATACCAATTGCGGGGCTGGGAAGATGGTTCAGTGGTAGAGTGCTTGCCTTGCATGCTTGAGGCCCTGGGTTCGATTCCTCAGCACCACATAAGCAAAAAGAAAAAAGCCGGAAGTGGCCCTGTGGCTTAAGTGGTAGAGAGCTAGCCTTGAGCTGAAGAGCTGAGGGACAGCACCCAGGCCCAGAGTTCAGGCCCCATGACCAGACCCCCCCCCAAAAAAAATATCAATTGCCGTTTTTTGCTCTATGATTTGGACACTTTTCTGCACCAAACTGAATGGGTTATTCTTTTTCTTCCTCTTATTTAAGGCAAACAGATATGTATACCCTAACACACACACTGAACTCTATGCATTGATAGTATGGTATGTAGTTCAGTTTGATCAAGTGACTTGGTTAACGTTTTAGCCAGCTTCTGAAGTTGAATCATGGATAAGTGTAGTTTCTATCTGAGGTTTTAATACAACAAAAATAATTCCTTTCTGGCTTTTTAGACACATCATAGTCCAAGGCTTCTAGGTAAGTGTTTAGTAGCTGAGTGCTTAGTTTATTGTTTTATGAGCTGTTGGGCTTTCCTTGTCTTTTGTAAATTCAAGTAGGTTGTTCATCTATACATGTAGTACATCTTTTTGTAACTAGTCTCTTATTGGTCAGTTTAGGGAAGTCTACATAACTTGGACTTTTATGTACCATGAGATAGAAAGAGCCCCTTAATATGCCTTTATCTAAGAGGCCTTGTTACATTTTCTCCCTGTGGTCAAGAGCATTTAGGAAATTTTGTTAAAAGCATTAATAGTCAATTTTGACACTTGGTTCCCAAGTTCAGGAGAATGCTTTCTTCTAGTTCAGGCTATTGAACCCAGGGTACTAGTGAATATTTTAACCTGTGAACTTAAAATACATTTAAATAGAACATACTGAAGGTCTGTAAGTGTAGAGATAATGTGGCTATAAACTAACTGTTAGACTTGAAGTATACATTTAAATACAGCAGATTAAAGATCTATAAATTTAGAGGCAATCTAGTTACAGAAACTTGACCTTGTCAAAATCACACAATAATGATAGAAATAAGATTTAACCAAATTATCACATTTGTACAATTTAATACAATGCATACAATATTGTTAAAAGCTTAGGCTGTGGGGTTGAGTTAATTTGGGTTTCATTATGACTTGTCAATTCTGACACTTCTGAGAGGGTATCTATATCTCCATGAACCTTGGTTTCCTCATTTGTAAAATGGGGATAATAATAACCTGTCTCAGCAGTAAATGAGAGTAATTCATACAAGGGATTTATCATCATGATGGTCATAGAATAAACAATGAATATTCATTACCATCATTAGCTAGAATGCAATTGGTATGTATTTCTGAGCTGTTTCTCTTAGAGAAAGGCCTAAAGGTGTGTTTCCTTAGGGCTTCTTGTGTCGGGTCACTGAGTCACTCAAGTGCATGTCCAGGTTCATTTGCCTTCTAGCATTTATATGTTTGTAATTGTATGCTCTCAGTATACTTCCAGTCTTTCCAGAAACAGATGATATCTGCCTATAAAAACATAAAGTTGAAATCATCTCTCTTAGATAGTCCTTTTCCCTCCAGATCAATCTGAATTAAAGTTTCATTGCAAAAGTTTCATGGACCCATGCTGACATTAATTATTATTGGTGTGCTGCTGAAAGTCCTAAAGTGACTTCATTAAGAATTAAAACCCTCGAGAAAACTGCAAACCCTTGAGGAATCATAGAGCTGGAAGGAAACTAAGAGATCACCTCCTCTAGGCCCCCATACAGATAAGGAAAGTGTATTTAACCAGGTGAAATAAAATTTAAGTAGGGGCTGTGCTGTATCATGGCTTTTTAATTTGTCCTAACGCAACATTCTGCACCCATTTGCTGTGTTATGATTATTACTTTTGTGGGACTTGTATATATTTATTAGCGACCATTGAGATGTAGCATTGGGCATTACTTTTGTGGCAAAAGCACGAGGGCCATAATCATTATTAATGGATTCCATTATTTGGGAGTGCATTTTACAAACTACAGAGAATTCATTGCATTGATCTATTGTGCCACGTTTGTATTATACCAGGTAGTTTAAAATGATATTCTCTTAACTGTTAGGCTGAAAAATTGTCTGAGCTTGGCAGTTATCCCATCAGTAAGAAGTTCTTTTTACTACTGAAAATACATAGTTCTGTTGAAAGAAACCTTTTGACTGGTCCCCAGTGCCCTGAATGTGTTTAAATCCCTCACTGCTGAAATGGGAGGATTACTACAGCGATCATTGTTCTAAAACAAACTTCCTTTTGGACGATAACAGCAGCGGTAAATCAGATGTTGAAGAAAGTACCAGCTTAACTTCAGTCTGCTTTAAAAGAGTTTCCTCTTTAATTGACAAGTGTCATGTATAATAGAGCACGGTAACTCACATAGAAAACCTTGTGCTAGACTGCCTGCTGGGGCTGGAGTTCTTAATGAACATACAAGTGAATACACTGAGGCAAAAAATTAAAGCTCCCCAGCTGTGGAGCATTCATTCTCTTCCCTCTGGCCAGCGTGGTGATCCACACCAGCCTTGTTGTTGACTGAAGGGCCTTGTGTTGGTCTGAGCCAAGGGTGGCTGTCATCTTTCCTGGTGGTGTGTGGATAGATAGATGCTGGCACCTTATCCAAGGACTAAACAAACTGAAGATTTTTTTTTTTTTTGGTCGTGGTGGTAGGGTATCTTTTTTTTTCTTTCTTTAACATGAAGACAATAAGCTATTTTGAGCGTATCCTGCCTTTCCACAAATTGGTGGTTTTCTTAGACTTTTAACCACTTTCTAATGTTTCATAAGCCCTTTCACTTTGTAAACTCCCTCTCTTGTCTCCTCCACTCCCCCTCAAAGACAACAGAAGTTTTTTTTTCTTTTTTTAGAGGTGATGTTTGCAACAGTTCAACACACTTGAATAAGCACTTAGAATAATGTCAATAGAGGAAGGGAAAAAAAGGGTGTATTATTATCAAATTAAGTAATGGATGGGCAGTGATATTTTATTTATTACAGCATGTCTGAGTACCATTGGAAACAGTATGTTAGTTCTGAAGTGCACAGATTAGAAAGGAATGTTGAGTTTGGAAACGTGGCAGCCTGTAGCACTGGGTATGGTTTAAATTAAACCTTTTTTTGGAAAGCAGAATAGCTGTAGGCCACATTTAAGGGAAAAGCTACAGCAGAGTGAGCTGGCTGTGGTTTTTCTTTGACTCTGTCACCGGCCCACTTTCCCTTGTTTTAGCATAGAAAAAAGAGTTTGGACTCCTTCAGACCAACCACATCGCTTCTCTGCTGACCACAAAAAGGAAGCTTGGTGTCGAAGCCATAGGATTAATACCCACTGTCTCTTAACCCAGCAGAGTGTGAAAACTTTTCTAAGAGATTTCTCTGGGCAGGCTGACACTGTGGTTGGACTTTAAACATTTTAAATCAAGCACAACTCTGAATTACATTATGCCACAGTGCTCTGTAAATTGTTACGCATGATCCCACTGTTAAAAGTTATTTACACGAATCCCCAGGTTTCAGTGGGATAAACCACTAACAGCTTTGTGTATCTTAAAAAGGAATACAAGGGGAATTAAAGGTACGCCCAGGCCAAATTAGCTCAGAGTAGGTAGGTCATAGTCAATCAGATTTTATTGTTCTTAAGCAAATGGAGACAGTTGGCTCTTGGCAGAAAAGCCTTTTCATCTTTGAAAATAATACGATTAAGATTTTCGATCTTGTTAATCAGTTGATCAGCTCCATTAATTAACTACGTTATTATTGTTATTATTATAATTGTTCTTGTCATGGTAGTGGGGAATGAGTCCTGAGTCTCATACATGCTAGACAATCTGCTCACAGATGATTTTTAAATGAGGAAGATGTTTTTTGAATAGGTGTGCATCTTTTGTTCTGTTTTTTTCTTTTTAACTTTTTAAAATTTAAATTTAATAAGATTATTTCTTCTTTTTGTTCTACCAGTACAGGGGCTTGAACTCAGGGAGTCAAACTCTCTCAGTTTTTTTTCACTCAAGGCTGGTGCTTTCCCACTTGAGCTATACCTCCAGTTCCATCTTTTTGCTGTTTAATTGGAAATAAGAAGCTTACATACTTGGCCATCCAAGGTGGCTTCATACTAGAATCCCTTAGTCTCAGACTCTTGAGTAGGTTACAGGTATGAGCTTCTGGCACCTGGCTAAATTATCTTTAAATAGTTGCACAGAGAGGTTTCAATTCAACATGTCAGTTTAGGTGTACAGTGCATCTTGATCAATGTCACCCCTTCCATCATTCTCCCCCAGGTATGCATCTTTCTGAACAGATGTTTGCCTTGCAGAAATGCCCTGTGTTTACTATATTGGTCTACTCAGACATTACAAATGGTTGTTTCTGTGTCCTGAGCATTAATTTTAATGATTGTACTCTTACTACTATGATACTAATCATATTTATATTTACTCACTCAAATGCCTAGGATTAATATATTTTAAAAGATATAATTTGAATTTCCATCCTGCCTTGTTGAATTCATCAGCTTTTCACAAGTGCCATACTAGCACTTGATTGATTTGGAAGGCTGGAGATAAAATCCTGCATACATGTTTTAGAACTGTGGTCTTACCATAATCACAGAGTTTAATTCCTGTTTGACTGTTTGTCATGAGAGGGGTTTATTTGTCATCATTAGAGAAATTAGTCTGTATAACACTTCCGATAGTGAGGGATGCAGTTATTGTGTTGCCTGGACCATTACAGCAGTATTTAAGTACTTCCAGTGGTAAGGAGCCTTGTGTTTGTTGTAGGTGTCTTAAGAGCATCTGTTTTGTGCTTCCCTGAACTAAGTAGTTGGGGAAAGAGTGGGAAAGAGGTGGTGTACTTTCTGGGTAAAATATTTAGCTACCCTACAGTAGTTGCATTGTGTCTTGATCTTTTTTCTTTTCTTTTCTTTTTCATCTTGGTAGAATTATACTGTAACTAATTGAATCCATTGATCACTGTCTTGTTTTTTTCCCATCTTCTTCTCAGAGGATTCATTTCATAGGGGTCTATACATCAGTCATGAAAATGGCTACAGAGGCGTTACCAAGACTGGTAATAAAGGTAATTTAACCTAGAATAATATTTTTAAGGACAGAACACTGTAAGTGTCCTTTACTTGGTGAGAGTTAACTTCTTAATTAGGCCATGTTGGAAGTTAAATCAAATATGACACTGACCAGAAGTTTTATTTTATTTTATTTTAGTTTTTGTGAGTCGTGGGGCTTGAACTCTGGGCCTGGGCGCTGTCACTCAGCTCTTCAGCTCAAGGCGAGTGCTCTACCACTTGAGCTACAGCGCCACTTCCGGTTTTCTGGTGGTTTATTGGAGATAGGAGCCTCACGGTCTTTCCTGCCCGGGCTGGCTTTGAGCCACGATCCTCAGTTCTCGGCCTCCTGAGTAGCTAGGATTACAGGCGTGAGCCACCAGCGCCCGGCCTGACTAGAAGTTTTAGAGAGTGAGAGAAAAGAGAGAAGAGAGACAGAAAGAAAGAGAGAGAGGAGGGAAGGAGCCAGAGAGAGACAGAGAAATGGAGAGAAATGAGAGAGAGAGAGAGAAAAACAAAGAGAGGAAAAAGCATTGACATTGGATTTAATTGATCTGGTTTCTAGGTGTGGTTATGCCAGTGTATTTCAAACTAATGTATAGAGGGGTTTACTTGCCATTATTAGACAAGTTTGTCTGTGTAACACGTCGGGTATGAGTCAACAGAGACCTTGTTCAGCAGTGGATTCTGATCCAAGAGGGTGGTGGTGGGGCCTGGCAGTCTACATTTTCTTACAAGCTCACTGGGAAGTCCTGGCTGAAGGGTCTGAGCCCACAGCTAACCAGTTAACTGGCTATCCCACTTACCTTACTTTATGGCTTTGGATATGTCCTTTGACATCTCTGTACCTCATTTTTCTAATCTCTAACATTGAGCTGTTGATCTTTGCTTTGCCTGCCTCACCAAGTTGTTTTGAGAATAAAATTAGACGACATAAATGAAATTTTTAAATGCTATGTAATTGTAAGGACAGCAAGGGTCTCTGTTTATAGATAAAGACATTCCTCAAATGCCTCTCATGGAATCAGTGGGAGCTGTGGTATGATGGGAAGTGCCCTGACCTGGGGAGGCAGGAGAGAAGGCTTGAAATCCCTGCCTCCTTCCCCATCCCCCAGCACCTCTTCCCTGATTTTGGCCAAAACATTGTTCCCAATGAGACAAGCCGCATGTTTAAAATAAAGGCATGGCCAGAAACAATCCTTCTCAAAATGTGAGGGCAAGACCAAAATCAGTAGCATGTTTAGGAAATTCCCAGTCCCTTTCTAGACACGGTGAACCAGAAACTGAAGAGAGGACCAGAAATCTGCTTTTCAATAATCTCTTTAGGTGTCTCCTTTTTGAAAGCACATTGGAGTGTCATCAGATATAAGTGGGAATTGTATTGCATTGAGCACATACAAGGGGGTGCTGAACAAGGGACAGTGGAGAGGGCTGGTTGTGGGGGGTGGGTTGAGGAGCAGTCAATACGCCATCCCCTTTACAGAACTCAGATGACACCTGCATTGAGCTTCATCTTTCTTGCTTTGGGGCTGCCTCAGTAACCTGTGAAAACTGACAAATGTAGGTGACACTGCGAAGGTTTTTTCCGTTTTCTTCCTTGTCCTGCTCCTTGGTGGCTGTCTTCATGATGCAATACCAGCTCACATTTCTCAGTTTCCAAGGGCTTTCTCCAAGATTATCATAGTCTCTTGGCATTGGTGTGAGGTGAGGGGAACTGAGAGAGTAAAATGCATGCTTGTCCTTTATCTGTTTATGTTTATACTTTATAAACCCTCAATTTTGTTTTCTACTTTTAAATTGGCAATACATCTAAACATTAGAAAAAAATCATGGCTACTTTTCTATTGGCTACTTGGATTTTTTTTTTTTTTTTGGTCATGTTGCTTGAACTCTGGGCCTGGGCGCTGTCCCTCAGCTCTTCAGCTCAAGGCTAAAACTTTACCACTTGAGCCACAGTGCCACTTCCGGCTTTTTCTGCATATGTGGTGCTAAGAAATCGGACCCAGGGCCTTATGCATGCAAGGCAAGCACTCTACCACTGAGCCACCTTTCCAGCCCTTGGATTTTAAAAAAAATCAAGTTTAAGCCCTAACGTGCATGGTCTTTATGCATAGAAGAGACCCTCTTTGTAGTCCTATCACTTTTATTCTTCATTTAAATCTGAGATTTTTATTCTGGAGCAGCAAATAAAGTCATAGTTGATAGTTGCTTGAGTCTAGAAAGTAGAAATAAGCAAGAGGTGTAAGCTGGCTGATAAATGGGTATGGACGACATGAGTATTCTGTCCAGGGCTTGAATAGAAGCTTTCCTTTCTCTGCACACACATACAGACACACATACACATTTATATGTGCATATACACATATCCTGTATAGTTATATTTTTAAATCATTCCTTGAGTGTTTATTGCATTGGAATATTTAGTAATAACTTGCGTTCTTAATGAGATCTTCAGGAAAAGCTTCAGTTTTGTTTCTGCATATAATAGCATTAATAACCAATTAGGTACAAGATTTCTCCCCATATTTGAGTTACTATAGAAAACAAGTAGTCTTTAGAGTGGCAATGAAGCAGTTTTGCAAATTGATAGTCATGGATATCTGCAGTTTTGAAACAACCTTATAGATCATCTTATCTAGTGATTTCAAGTAGTCATTAGACAGGAATCTTTTACTCAGAGCCAAATTCAGAGAGAAGCCACATCCAGACGCGCGCGCGCGCGCGCGCGCGCGCGCGCGCGCGTGTGTGTATGTGTGTGTGTGTGTGTGTGTGTGTGTGTGTGTGTGTGTGTGTGTGTGTGTGTGTGTGTGTGTGTGTGTGTGTGTGTGTGTGTTTCAGGTATATTTAAGCTAGGAAAATGGAAATATCGTACCCCTGTCAAATGTACTCTCTCCCAGAAGAAGCCCCAGTGGGAAGAGATCCTGGGGCAAAAAGTTCTCTGGGAAATTGGCCCGTTGTTGATCTTAGGCAGGTGCTGTAGGCCTGGAACCTGGTATTTGGAGTAAACTCCTGAGGTGCTAAGCAGGAGCTGACCACATTTAGAGGAGTAAGACCCTAGAGACCTATGAGGATAGTTTGAAAATTCTTTCATTTTTTGGAAATTGGAAAGACTCAGTAAAGTGTTAGATAGGGTTTTCTGAGTCCTGGCAAACTTCAACTCTTCTGTCCCCTAGCACTAGGTTCTGTGGCTCTGCCTACATCCTGCCCACACTTAGGTTACCATGCTAGCCGAGGATGGCACCTTTCCTTCCTGTCTGTTATCTGCTCCAGGGAATGACTGTATTTCGAGTTAGCTTCCATTTGGGGTGGAACATTCTGGTTAGCCAGTGAGGCTGTATCCGATAGTCTCCATGTGGCTAGCACAGCAGAATAGAGAAGTAGTTTTACCCCCACCCCAGTGGAATCCATAAAACTCTTTCAGCCGTCCCCCCCCCCACCTTTTTTGCATGCTGTCTAGTGTTTGCAAATGGGAAGTGGCTGAGGAAGAACACAGTGAAAGTTTATATAAAATATTTATACTCTAAAGATCTTTTATCTTGTGTCATTCAAGAGATAGAGAAGTGAAAAATGTATCGAGAGTACATTATCAAGAGTACATTATAAATTTAAATCTCAGATTGAATACTACCAGCTGCTAATGCGTGGAGCTTTGGAAATGAGTCACTTCTGAATCTCAAGAATTTACTGTATCAGGTCAGTTACACTTAAGAAGGAAGTGCCATTTGGAAAGAAAAATCCTATACTGGAATACAGACTTACATTAATGAGCATTAAAAATCAAACCTTCGATGTAACATTCATGTTAGAATATAGTTACCTAGGAATAAGATGTAGGAATTGAGACGTTTTATGAAACGTTTATCCAAAAAAAAAAAAAAATCAGGTGGTTTGGTCTTGTAAAGTGGTAATGTGTACTTGAGAAATAAGACATAGATTAAAATTCTATATCTGCCGCTTGTTAGCTATGCGATTTTTAAAAAAATCTGTTCCTTCTTTGAGACTCATTTTATTTTCAAGGTAAAAGTAAGAGACTTTTAGAAAAGGGATTCAGGAAGTAGAGGTGTGGCTCAGTGGTAAAGCGCCAACCTTGAGTGAAAAAAAAAAAAAAGCACAAATGAGTGCACAAGGCCCTGAGTTCAAGCCTCAGGCCAGGTGAAAATAAACAAATAAATAAAAATGGGTTTGATGCTATAGTTATCGTGCAATGCCTAGAATTTCTGTCCTAGTCAGCGGTGGCTATTTTTAGCATTATTACCACCATCATATTGTCTTTGGCTTATGAGAATGGCATTATACTTTGGTGATGTGGAATCTTTCCTCTTTCTGGATAAATAGGATGTGGAGGCAAAACTGAACCTTCTGTGCCTGTGAAAAAGTCTGCAGCCAGAAAATACACTTTTATAAGCAAGAACATGGCTGTCTATGATGCAGGATATCTGGATTCTAACAAGCAGAAAATAAAATATTTCGTTGTGTACAATGGTGCTTTGTTTTTGTAGTATATAATATGTATTTTTGTTACTGCAGCCTCAAATTCGTGCTCTAAGCAGCTGCGCTGGTAACTACAGGAGTAGCATCAGCTGTTGACATTGTATGTCTTTCTACATCCTTTATCTCTCACCATTTGAGACTGTGGGAAAACCTGGTACCAGTGTTTTTGTTTTCCCCAAAGAATCTGTATCTGGATTTATGTCTGTCTGTCTGTCTGTATAAATATGTGCTAGTATTGGGGCTTGAACTCAAGGACTGCATGCTGTTCCTTAGCTTTTTTATTCAAGACTAGAGAAGTCTATCACTTGTGCCACATCTCCACTTCCAGATTTTTGCTGGTTAATTGGAGCTAAGCGTCTTAGGGACTTTTCTTGCCCTGGCTGGCTTCAAGCTGCAGTCTTCACATCTCAGCCTCCTGTAGCTAGAATTGCCATCAGCACCCAACAGAATTGCATATTTTTATGAGAAGCATAGAATGTCTTAAATAATTGCATCCTGAGAGTGTTGTTGACTTTTCGAAACGAAAATCTTGGTTTATCAATAGTTTAAACAAAGATTTATTTTTCTTGCTTAACAGTGAATTCAGATGTACTAGTTGGCGTTGTTGTACTTAACTAATAGCACCAAGAATTCAGACACTTTTTAGTTTTTCTGTTCTGACATTCTTTATTTCTCAATTCTTTTCATGCATGCCAGTTTGTGGTCACCATATTTATATGCATACATATATACATATATATATACATATATATATATATATTTAAGGCAGGATAATGGGGGCGAGGGAGATGGTTTGGAGTAGCCTTCTTTGATCCATTTAATCAGGAAAGTGAAAACTTTTCCAGAAATGTCACAGGAGACATACCCTTACGATTTACTGGCAGAACCTGGGTCATTGTGGCTGGAATGCTGTTGCAGTTTCTGAAAGGGAATTTGGGAACTATCCCACTAGTCTCTGTAGTGGGAGCCAGTAGGGAGGTTATAGATGGTTGTTATGCTTCCTGGTGAACAGTGTCTTGTCTGTCCTACCAACTAACTCAGTGTGACACCCAGCTGCAGGCCTGAAGACTTCACAACCTTTAAATATGTCCCAGGTCTCTATTTCAGCATTGTAAAGTAAAAGTATTATTAGGGCAGGAGGGGAGAAGAAGAGACCAGAATTAATTTTGAAAAATATATTCACATTATGTAGATAGATTATTGCAAGCAATTTACAAGCTATTGAGAAAGCATTATATAAATTTATTTCTTGGGGAAACATTATTTACAGTTACAGAAGAGAAGTTATAAAATAAAATAGCATTTAATACTTTTTATTAGGGTTACATTATAATATCTAAATTACATCTAATTAAATTACAATATAATATCTAAATATATATGTAATTTAACTGGACAAACTACACTTTTCACTAATTTCTTATTCTAAAATCAATGTAGGCTTTTTTTTCTTTTGGTCGGTCATGGGTCTTGAACTCTGGGCCTGGGTACTATCCCTCAGCTCTTCAGCTCAAGGTGAGTGCTCTACCACTTGAGCCACAGTGCCACTTCCGGTTCTCTGGTGGTTAATTGGAGATAAGAGTTTCACAGACTTTGCTGTCCAGGCTGGCTTTGAACCATGATCCTCAGATCTCAGTCTCCTAAGTAGCTAGGATTACAGACGTGAGACATAGAAGCTCGGCTCAATGTATGCTTTTTAAAAACATTTTTATTAGCATATCCTTGGTGTATATTTTTATATAGTATACCTTGATCAAACTCACTCCATTAATCATTTTCTCTCATCTTTCCCTCTTTCTTAAAACAATTTCAACCCTTCTATTTTTATGTGTATAAAACGTATTTTATGTTTTATGAGTCATTGTCATCTGATTCCTCTAACCTCTGTTGTAAAGAAATCTTTTCTGTTTTATCTGTACATTTATCTCAGACACTATGAAATCCTGTGAAATGCTTTACACAAGCAGCCATTTTATATACTTTGTTAATTAAACTCAAGAATTATGGATGTTTGAAGAACTCTTAATCACAGCTATGAATGCACTAAAGGGAAACCATATCTGTTTGACTCCAGTACACTGACTCGTGTATAATATTTTTGCTTACACCTTTTGGCAGCTTACTGCTGAGTTAGCTGGTCCTTTAATGTCCTTGACAAATTCCAAAGCCACCATGTGTAGATAAATTGAGAGAATAGATTTTTGTCAGTTTGCTTGTGATCATGTCTTCCCAGGGTTATAAACTGGTGTGTTCATTTGTAGACGTTAATCAAAATCAGCTGCAGACAATCTGAAAGATGACTCTTCAGCATGACATGGAATATTGGGTTCAGGATCTGCCTGGTGATCACCTCCTGAGAAACCTTCACAATGGGATTCTAATATGTGATCTCTATGTCATGCTCAGTAAGGTGGTGAGCCATTCCTGGGACTTGAACTTGGGGCCTGGGCACTGTCTCTGAGCTTTTTTCCCCTCAAGGCTAGCACTCTTATCATTCTACTATTTCTCCTTCTTTTTGGTAGCTGATTGGAAGTAAGAGCCCCCCGGACTTTTCTGTCTGGGCTGGCTACAGATTGTGATTCTCAGATCTCAGCTTCCTGAATAGCTAGGATTATAGGCATGAGCTACTGGTGCCCTGCTGTGTGAAATCTCTTAATAATTCAAGGCAAAAAAAGTGTCTATCAAGGAAGCCTAAACTTAGAGAATCTTTTAGCATTATTTAAGGGAGTAAATAGATATGTGAGCCAGTCTACTTAGGACGGAAAAATAATAAAGGGATTGTCCAGGTGCTATGCCAGAATCTACTTTAGAATTATAAAATTATTTCTTTCATTGGTAGGGAACTGTTTTAGAGACACAGGAAATAAACAATAGGAAATGTATTTGTATAGGAAAATAGGAATGTATTTTATTTATTATATACCTGTAACTTGAGCCCTAGTATGGTAGATACATGCAAATTATCTTTAATCTTCACAGAGATCTTACAAGTTAGGTCTTGTTCTCCTTGATTTCTTGGCAATAACATCAAGTCTCTGCACCAAGTGAGTTGCTTAAGGTGTGTGGTCAGTACGTTAGAGCTGAGTCTTGAACCCTGTGCCATCTATTTTTCCATACTCACTTTTTCGGTGGTGGCTTGTGCTTACTACACAAGCACTTTACCGCATGATCCACTTTTTATTTTTAGTTTGTTTTTCAGATCAGAGACTTGTGCTTTTCGCCCAGGGCCCAGCCTCAGACCACAATCCTATTTCTGCCTCTGATGTAGCTGAAATTACAGGCATGGGGTACCAGGCTGCCTTATTCTTTGAGATAGGCTTGTTAACTTTGCTATAATGGCACTGGAGTCACAATTCTCCCATTTCTGCCTCCTCTGTTGCTGGGACAACAAATATAAGCCCCTTTAGTCAATTTCAGAAGATGCCCTTACATTGGGCAAGTGAGAAGAAAACTCAGATGGACTTAGGTATAGGTAAATATATGATAATGTACTTAGTGAAGAAGCAATCCAAATACTTATAGGATATGGACTCGTTGCTATTAATTACACCTCATGAAAAAGGCCTAGGAGTCACTGTCAAGATTGTCCTTCTGCCTGATGTTTGGCTGGTCCCTAAAGACAGAATCCAAGAGTATTTATTGAGCTCTTACTTTGTGTGTGTGTGGGGGGGGGGTGGTGGAAAGATAATGTTCTTGTACTTGAAGGACTTAGATCTTTTCCCATATGGCTTTTCTAATGTTTCTATAGTGAGAAAAGTGCTCCTGAAAACCTCTTAAGCAATACATCACTCTGTATATGGGGAGAGTTGATAAGAGTGTTCATTTAGGATTATGTACAGATTTGGAGTGGATTTTGGAAATGAAGACTACAAGTTAGACTTCAGGATAGGCTTACTTTCCTCTAAAGGAGGCATTTTGCTTTGTAGTCATTATGTTATTATTTCATAGCTATTAAATTTGCTATCTTGATGCTTGGTTATACACTGAAAGGAATGAAATATTTATTAAGGTTATATCACTGTTGAGTACAAAGGGAGACATGGAGTGATTTTTATGCTATGCTTTTTGGTAGCAGTGTTTCTGCTGGGTTGAATCAATGTCTGTAGATCTTATTGATTATAATTAAGTCAGTCTGCTTTGTCTCTAAGAATCTACATGGGTTTAAAAATCAACCCCTCATATATTCATTTGAAATAGTTTGAAAAAAGATCTTAGAAGGAGTAAAATATCTGCAGCTATGAATCCCGTTGTTATTTCTTTGCGTTGAAGTCACTGTTATTTCCCACAAAAACAATGGAAGGTTTTAGGTGTTAGAATTATTTCATTTTCTAGATATGCTTAGCAAAATCCCTAGCTCAGATCCTGAAGGTTATTTTAATTCCAGTATTGGATGCCGTCCACATGTACAGGTTTTGATGTATACTTAATAACATTATGAAGATTTTGCACTAGTTGCTACCTTCCTGTACTTTGATTAGATAAAGGACTATAGGAAGATTTAACAGGCCTGGGCTTTTGAGTGTAGTAATAGGGAATGTTGTAAAGCTTTTTATTGAAAGATTACAGTTATTTTATGTGTATATTTGAAGAAAGCTTGGCAAATACATTGATGCTAAATATGGAGGGCAATAATAGTCGTACATGTTTGTGGAATTAACCCATGAAGACACAGGAAAACAAAGCCCTCAATCATGGAAATACCAATCGTAATATCCTTAAAAAACTAGAGCTTTTGTGGAAATGCAAGATCTGAAATAAATTTGCATTATTTTTCCAAAGTAACTAATTTCAGAGACATTTACTTGTGCATAAGTGGTCTCTTTTGTGTGCATATATACAGTAGGTATAAATTGAAAGATGTAGTTGAAAAGGTAATAGTTTTTGATGTGAAAAATACCGTAGTAAATTGCCCTTTTATTTTTATGATAGGCAAAGATGAAATAAAAGCAGAAGAACATTATTTAAACATTAACTGATGTTAAATGTGCAGCTGGGAGAATCTTTTCTTAAAATCTCCCTAAAAAGTAGCTTAGTTGCCTAAACAAGAGACACAGGGAAGTATGGACACGAATATGTTCTTGTGATCTTGATTCTTGAGGATGCTCATGAAAATTTTACATTGCTTAAGTATGACAGTGTTTGGGATATCTCAAGATTCTTTCATGCCTCTGTCTAGATGTTCCATATTTCTTTTCTAAGCACTGGAAATAGCCATCTTAGTTTTTCTATAAGCCCACACCTTTGATCATGGTTTTCTGAGAGCTGAATTATAAATGAGTGTTAAATATTTTTTATTTACTAGCTTATCCGCATTTTTATTTTTGCAACAAGAATAACTTCCTTTGCTTATGGAAGGCCCCAAGTTTGTTTAGAAAACAAAGCCTGTCTTATCATAATTCATTTGGAGAGATGATGTAACCACATAAAACAGAAAGCAAACTTATGAAAGTTTGGCTCCTATACCAGGCCTTTGTGTTGGAGGCATCCCCTTGCTTCTTCAGCCTGAATTTCAAAGGCCACCTGCTCCAGCCTTTCCTGTAGACTCCTCAACTGAATGTAGAAAGAGGTCCATGACTTCTTGTGCAGTTGCCTTGCTTGTTTGGTCGTTGGCTTCTGTGTTCTTCTGCTTTGGGTTTTAGGTGGTGTACTTAGTAGCATTCAGTGGTTATTTACCAAAAGCCTGCTTTTTGCCACATGTTGTGTTAGTTACCTACTTACCAGAGAACCCAACAGGCTTAAAAAAGATTGCCTGTGATACCAGTAACCCCTTGGTCTTTTTATTCCTCAGCTTTATTAGACTTTCCAATGGGTAGATATATAATAGTCTTAGATTCCGAAAAGCCTGACATCTTACAGTAGTTGCACAGTAAATGTTTATGAGTCAAATTAGTTGACTAAATTGGCTTTTTATTGTTTGTGTCTGAATAACTAAGACTGACTTTTCTCTTAGAGACTTAAATAGAAGTAGTGTTATTTTACCCATTTTCAATGACACTGATTTTTTTGGGGGATGGGGGAGGGATAGACAATATGTAAAGGAAGACTTCACCATGATTCCTATCATGTGGTATTTGAGGGCTGGTTATTTCTCTTAGAGGACATGGAAAGAATATAGGTATATTATATGTATATGTCTAGATATTGTATAGATATATACTGTATAGATCAATCAACCCAGATTTCATTGAGAATCATGAGACACTGTCAGTCTCTTCATCTGACCCTGTAAAGTCAACTTGGACAATCTTACTCAGCTCATTGCAGGATCACACCTGCTGGACACCCTCAGCAAGTTTCCAAAGGTATCCATGACTTGTGGTATTACATGACTGAGTCTCACACTTGTCTCTCTGAAGGATGCTCACATGCAGGTGCATGCGGTGACTTGGATTCACAGTACTTTCCAAGAACTTCCTCCTATATAGACAAGGGTTAGGGAATGCCTTTGACCTTCAAGAAGCTGGAGGGTCTCTGGGCTTAACATTGTTAAAGTAGGCCCAGAAAACCATCCTACTAATAAAGTCCTTGTCACATGACTCACAGCCTACAGGCATTTGCCTGTACTTCAGCCAATGTAGAGTTTCTGGATGCTTAGAACTGGAACTAGACCTGTTCTCTAGCCTGCAGTGTGCTCTCCCTCACCAGTGCGTTCACCAACTATGTGACAAGTGTGCCTATCAGTAAGTAGCCTGTTGAACTTTCTGCCAACCTGTGTTCTTCATGGGCTGGAGCAGGAAGTATCTTTTAATTCAGATTGGAAATGTAGAAGATGGTCTGAGCTAACCAAAAATGAATGAATGCTCTCTTTAACAGCTGGATGCTTATCACAGAGCAGGGCCAGTATCATTGATGCAGCTCCTGCAAAGGTGTTTGGTGTTGATAAGCTTCTAAAGTAGCAGACTTTGTTTTTAAATAGTTACTGGATTTTCTTTCTTTTTCATTTAGAAAAAAAGATGTGATGGAGAGACATTCTTTCATTTTCTCAATAGAAAAAGACATGAAGCTTGTAGGAAGTATTATCCAAGTGGCTAATGCACTGTTGGCCTTTGGTGCAGTGTGTGTGTGTGTGTGTGTGTGTGTGTGTGTGTGTGTGTGTATGTGTGTGTGTGTGTGTGTGTGTGTGTGTGTGTGTGTGTGTTCCTATCTGTCCTATATGCCTATAGTCATATGCACACATGACCATTTGGGTTCATAGTATAAGGCCTTAAAATGATATCAGATTGGCTGTGCATCCTCAAAAGATTTATTTACCCTCTCAGTTTTTTTTATTTATTTATTTTTCTTTTTTTTATCAGTTTCTTTTATTCTCAATCATTTTCTCAAATTCTCTTTATAATATTCTCCAAAACAGTTAAATCAAAGCAACTGTTGAGAATTTTTTTTTTTTTTGTCAGTTGTGAACTCAGGGCCTGGGTGCTGTCACTGAGCCTCTGTGCTTAAAGATAGCGCTCTACCACTTGAGCCACAGCACCACTTCTGGTTTTTGAAAAGTGGTTAATCAGAGATAAGAATCTCACGGGTACTTTTCTGCCCTGGCTGGCTTCAAACTGCAGTCCTCAGCTCTCAGCTTCCTGAGCAGCTAGGATTATAGGTGTAGCCATCAATGCTCAGTTGTGGAGAAATTTTAAAATGCAGGCTAAGAAGTACAGAAGCCCAGCAAATGGAAATATGATCTATTTAATAAGACATTTCTTAGAGAAAAAAATGAACTTGTTCTTTCTAGACTGACATTATTCCCCGGATTTTTATTTTAAGCAAAATTAGAAAACATTTTGAAACTAACTAAGTAACAGTAGTGCCTTTTCTTCTTGGGTTTTACCAAGGAGTAAAGAGAAATAAATGTTATGTGCAGTGTAGGCTATATTGAATCTTTGTCAGAACATTGAATGTAGAGTTGTGGAAGAGGACAAGTTCCTTATTTGGAAAGGTTTTGCTAGGTCTTCCTTAGAGAAATGAAGAAAATGGCCTACTGATCAGCTTGAAAAGGAACAAGAGACTTTACCTTTAGGGGCTGCCAAGCCTGCAGTGTTCAGCCTTTGTTGAGGAAAGGAGAAAACACAGAACAGGAGTGTGTGTGTGTGTGTGTGTGTGTGTGTGTGTGTGTGTGTGTGTGTGTGTGTGTGTGTGTGTGTGTGTGTGTGTGTGTGTGTGTGTGTGTGTGTGTGTGTGTGTGTGTGCTTAATATCAACCTGCTATACCCTCAGGATCTGTAATGGAGACAGCAACATTTTGTCCATAACAGGGAGGGTGTATTTTCTATGAACTGCTTAAGAGTTCTTAGAGGTTGATGCAAACTTAAGAGCTTGGTCACTGAGCACAGAGAGATTTCTGCAGTGATTCCAAAGTAGAATAAATACTGGGGAAGAATCCATAGGGCTCCCAGACTTCAACCTCCAGGGGAGAAAAGCAGTAATTTATGGATCTCTCTAGAAATTATGGTTGGGTTCTTTCCCCTTGCAACCCAGTCTTCCCTAGTCATGTGACCAGAATTCAATTATCAGCGCCATAAATAATCTTGTGAATGGAAGCAGTGTGTTTGGCAGTAGATTTCTGCTTCCTAAAGAGAAAGGAACTGTTAGAAGTTATTAGAAATAATGCTATACTAGACATGACTGAAGCATCCCAAAGAAAGTACATCCCAGAGAAAGTGGGCTTTAAATGAGTCAGATATATGTTAGTGACAGTGACACAAAGGTTTGATATTTTTTTAAACACACATTTAATGCAGTCTGTATTCAGAAGTTTATTTATAATTGGTTTTAGAATACAGCTAGCCTGTTGATGTACAAGAGTTGATGTTTTTGGTTCCATTAGCATCCTTGAAATATTTAACAAGAAGCTGACTTTAGTGTATGGGCTCTTCCAACCATATTGGATAATTTTTGTTAGCACAAGAAAGCTATCTACCCCTTTGTTTCTCCATCTTGCCTCCATTCTGGGTGTTCTAGACTAGGGAAGGTCAGCATTTTATAGTCAGAGGTTGTATACCTTTGAAAATAGCCATTCCCTACCTATCTTCAGCTAGTTACGATTTATGTCCCAAAGGTAGCAGAGAGTGCTGATTTAATTCATTTTATAACCAATGTCCTTTCATAGGGGAGAGAAGCCTGGTAAAATTGTTTCAAGAATCAGAACATTTTTCTTGGTTATTTATAACATAACTTGACCCTCCAGCTATACAGGGCTTCGTTCTATTGAGAAAGGTCTATTGAATCCAAAAATAATAATCTTTTATATTTGTACAGTATTTGTAGATTTATAAGGAACTCTTTGCCTTCATTTTTTCTCATTTGACTTTCCTGACAACTCCATGAGGTAGAGAGGACAGCTATTGTTACCTCCAAATTACCCATGAGGAACCCGAATATCACATGCTTATGAATCCGGCTCCAAGTTTCACAATTGTTAAGTGGCTGCGACTGGAACCCCCTAGATTTTATGTTGGTCCAGAAACAGGTGCTGTTTGCACTGTGCCATTTTAGTACCCTTGTATACTTGTTGCTCATCTAGGAAAGAAAAGTTGTTGGCTTTGGGGGAGGAACATAGAAGTCAGATGGGAGAAATAGGTCCAAGACAGTTGCCCTGACTAATAAGATGAGAAAGGATGAAGGTATTCAGTGGTGAGCCCTGGCCATCTGCCCTGTCTATTCACCAAGTGATGGTAGGATGGGAAAGTCACTTCTCCAAGCCTTAGATTTATCTGATGATGATAATCTGTAGTCTTCTTAGATGACCTACAGATCTATGATGAAGATGACACAGCAGTAATTTTAGGTAACAGTCCACCAGAAAATATACATTCTAGAAATGATTGGTATACCATTTATGTATATCCCTAGTAAATCTACCCTCAAGGGAACACAGATGGGTGATTTTGTTTTTGTCCAGCCAACTTTTCCAATTTCCCTTCATTTTCTTCTCCTTACCTCTTGAGAGAGGGCTGTGATGATGTTCCTGAGAGGAACTTCAGAGTTAGAGCCAATGAATACAGCTTTGCCCTTTCCATATGTGTGGCCTTGGATAAGTGACATGCACTTCAGTTTCTGCTATGAACAGCTGGGATACAGGTTGATACCTAAGGGGGTAATGAGGTAATGAATGTAAAGTCCACAGTGAAGTGACTGGAATTCAGTACCCTTCCAATTAATATTCTTTGGTGTTAGGAAAGGTGAACAGAGATAAGCAATTAGGGCAACGCTCATGGAAGAAGCAGATGGCTTTTGATTCAGGCATTTTTTTTACTTAGTACTATTTTATTATATTATTTTTCTGCTTCCTCTTTTTTTTTCTCATCTACCCTTCACCCCTAGATCTTAGGAGTCTTCTGGGAAGAGATGACTTAGGAAGTGATGGCATTTTTGTGGAAGGGAAGATCCATGACTGAGTGTTACAGAAGCCCTACCCTGGTCGGTTCCGAGCCTTCCTCAATTCTGAAGCACATGCACTCTCAGCAGGCCAGGGTCATTTGCAGAGCTGCTGGGGAAGCTTTTCCCAGGCAGCATTACTTGCTCTGAAAACTATACACACTTCACAAGGCAGATGGTTTCTTTTGCTTTCTATGTGGTCTAAAAATGAAATGGACTTTTAATGGAATGGGTTGGGGGAATTCCACACTCAATTATAAGTCCAATGCAAGGAGCAGATATATGGTATACCACAGCTTTTAGAATTTTTTACTCCTGTTTTCCTCTGCCCTTAGAGCAGGGGAGGTAAGAAAGGAGGGAGGGAGTAAATGAAGCGGTTACCCTGTGGTCCAAAACTACTGAGTATCCAGGTATCTGTCATTTGCATTGAAAACTGGGACAGAAAAGGAGCCTTCTTTCTGCCCTTGTTTCCATATGGTGATATGGAAGGGAAAAGTGGTTATAGAACCATCCAAGTTAAGTGCCTGAGGCAAAAGGATGGATGGACAGATCTTGACAAAGGTTGGAACATGTTGGATGGAACTGAAGTCAGCCTTTGAATTGTAATAGCTAGGATTTAATTGTAATAGCTAGGGTGACATTTTGGTGGGACCCAACAAAACAGGACTGTTTATTTCTTTTGGGAGTAACTTGACACACAGGGAGGAACATTCTGCCACAGAAACATGTTCATATTATGGTCTTGGTAGTGTGGCCAATGCCAATTAAAGAGTTTCAAAAATGCACCTTAAAATTTGGTCTTTCAATAGGAAGACCAGTCCCAAGATCATTAGCAATTGTTGATTTTAAAATTGAGCTTTTTGGTGTTGATGACTAATATGTTTGCAATATTATGAGAAATGTATAACTACAGAAAGGAAAAACGTATTGGATATGGTTGTTTTCTATTACAATCAATTGTTGAGGAGCATAGTAGGGGGTATTTAGTTATGGTTTTTCTAAGTGTTTGTGATACCTCAGCCTTCTTTCCATCTGCAAAAAACACAAATGTTAAAAGTAACCCTATATTGTAGGAAGCTTTTTTCTAGTAGCAGAGCTTATGCATAGGATTCTTATTTGTTGTCAGAGGTCGAAGGTTGATGTAAGTCAATTATCTATCTCTGTCTCTGTTCCTCTGTCTTTATCTCTCTCTCTCAACAGTACTGGAGTTGGAACTCAGAGCCTTGTACTTGTTCAGGGCCTTGTCCTTGAACTCTGGAACTTAAGCCACACCTCTAGCCCTTTTTTATTTTGTTAGTTTTAGGATAGAATCTTGAGATTTTGGCCTGGAACTGGCTTCAGACCATGATCCTTCTACCTGTGTAGGTCTGAAGAGGGAGACAGGAGAGTGCCTAGCAAAACCTGTAGCAGCCACTGTTCTACCACAGCTGGGAGAGCCACACAGCCAGAGAAAAAAGACTGAAAAGGCTCTTCTCTTTTTCAGGCACCATTTTTTTTTTCCTATTTTAAAATTTTGCCATTTTTGTTTTTGTAAATGTTACTACTTTGAATTGAGTCAGAACTCTGTAGGATAGGAGAGGGTAATATGAAGCAATGAATGTTACAGTCTTAAAATCTCTTAATAAAACAAGTTCTATCAGCTTCTTTCTTTTGTCTCAGTGGATACTTTATGAGATCCAAAGCAATCTATTTTGATTCAGACAATTCCAGAAGATAAAACGTTTGGATGAGTGGATTTTCTCCCTTCTAATGGATTTAAGCTTTTTTTTTTTTTTTCATATAAAACATGTTGGTATGAAAATTCTTTTTTTATTTTAAATGGCTAATATGTCATGTGTAGAAAGAAAAAATATGAAGACATATTAAAATCAGTTCTAATCTTGATATACAAGGAACTATATAAAATATAGGTTGTTGTCTTCCTTTTTACAAAATAATTTTTTCTTTTTAGTCTATGGTTATGAATAATACTAGAATCATACTATAGTAAACATCCAAGAGATCTGTGTTTTGTTATGATTCTGTGCTTCGTTATCATTTTTGCTTGGTGAAAAACTGTAAATTCTCTGTAAGGAACTCTGGCAATAGAAGTAATATTTATCACCATTTTCTACCACATTTAGTACCGCATATTTATGAAAGAGAGACGAAAGAGTTAAGAGTTAATTTAAAAACAGCTTTAAGGTCTGGGAAGGTGGCTCAGTGGTAGAGTGCTTGCCTTGCATGCATGAGGCCCTGGGTTCAATTCCTCAGCACCACATAAGCAGAAAAAGCCAGAAGTGGTGCTGTGGCTCAAGTGGTAGAGCACTAGCCTTGAGCTGAAGAGCTGAGGGACAGTGCCCAGGCCCAGAGTTCAGGCCCTACAACTGACAAAAAAAACCAAAAACAGCTTTAAACGTATATGACAGATTGAGTTATTATAATCTCCTATGTGTTCTGCATACATCTTACATAGCATTTAATGAAGTCATGATAGCATTATTGATAATAATCCTTATTCAAAAAATTACTAGTTGTGTAATATTTTATCTTTTACCTATTAGTGTTATATACTTATTTATTTGGGGATTTGAATTCAGGGCCTCACATTTGGCTAAGCAGATACTCACTTAAGCCATACCTCCAGCCCTTTTTGTTTGGTTATTTTTTAGTAAGGTGTCACACTTTCTGCTCAAGTTGGCTTTGGACTGTGATTCTCCTATCTGTGCCTCTCAAGTAGATGGGATCATAGTCATGAATACTATCATGCCTAGTTTATTAGTTGAGATGGGGTCTCACTAACTTCCTGGTCTGGTTTGAAACCACAACATTCCCAATCTCTGCCTTTCATGTGGTAGGAATATTGGTGTGAGTCACAGCACTTGGCTTTCATTAATTTGCCCAAGTATTGCAACTATTCTAAAGAAAGGAAAATTGAAAATGATGAAATTAACTCTGGAATATGTTAAGAGCCTCTGGAGTATTCTTAATCAACAAAAAAGGCCATTTTACATAGTATTTATAATAAGAACATTTTCTGCTCTGTGTGTGTTTTGTGTACATATGTGTGTTCTGGAATGCCATGTGCTCTGTGTAAGTCCTGATCTTCAGCTCATCAGGCTCTTCTTTTCACAACCTCTCTCCTCTACTTTGAATATGGACGAGCTTGGTAAACCTTTCCTCCTCTCGGTTCTGTAAGACCTTGACATTTTCGAACTTTATTTTTTGTCTTTTGTCCCACGCAGTAGCCACTCTTGCAGATCAACCTTGGGAAGTTAGCATTCTTAATGAAGATCTATAGGAGACTTTATTCTGAGACAGTAAATCAGCTCTTTCAAGGCACCATTCATCTCTTCCTTCCAGCGCATGAATTGGTGTATGGCACCTTATAAGAGCTCATTTATCTTACGTGGGTCTGCAGTTATTCCCTCTGCCCACTTCCCTAGATCACCAGAGATCAGGCAGAAACGTGGTGAAGTATGGCTTTGTGACCTCTGAGTTGCCAAGGTCAGCTCATTGACTTAACAGACAGGGAATACTGAACACTGCCCGTGACTTTTAGGGTGATGTCACCAACAATGCCAACAGAGTAAGTGGTCAGAGCAGGGCAATTATGCTTTCTTGATTAAAGGTAGCCAGAGAGTCAACTAAGCAAATCAGAACCAAACAAAAAAATTGATAATTTTGAAGTGTTGAAAATTTTAATCTCAACATTTGCCTAAATCATATGATACCCTTTTTGACTTCACAATTAACTGGAGATTCTGTATTATGATGATGGTGAACTGGTGTGTGTGTGTGGGGGGGGGATATGTGCGAGTATGTGTGTGCGTGTGTATGTGGCACATGCATGTGTGTGCCAGTCCTGGGGCTTGAATCAAGGGACTGGGCATTGTTCCTTAGCTTTTTTACTGAAGGCTGATTCTGTATTACTTGAGTCACCTCCACTTCTGGCTTTTTGGTGGTTAATTGGAAAGAAGGGTTTCATGGCCTTTTCTACCTTTTCTGGCTTTGAACCAGGATTTTCAGATCCCAGCCTCCTGAGTAGCTAGGATTACAAATGTAAGCCACAAGCACCTGACTGTTGGTGAACTTTTTTTTTAGTGTTTGGGCCCTCTGCTGGGTGCTTTTACACATGCCCGATTTGTTTTTTACAATCCTACCAGGATGTAGGAGCTATTATTCCCTGTTCCTGTAGCAGAACTGATTATACCAAGATTAAATAACTTGTGAAAGCATGAATAACTGAAGGACAGAAACAAGTTTCACTGCTAGCTGTCTGGCTTTGGGACCATGGTGAGGCCACAGCTCTGTTGCAGTCTTCCAGTTTTTAGAAAGACAGTGCAGTCGACGTACAACATACTGGTAAGCAAATGAAATGATGTGCACTTGTTGGTGTGAGGTTACACTTAGCAGTGGACACAAAGTCAGGCTTTCATTGCTAACAAAATGGATCCTCATTTGTTGTTATAGTTTGGGTCATCTAGACTTTTGAGACAAAGATTTGAGTGCAGTTGGTTTATTTGAGAGAGGATACCAGGAAGTATGGTAAGGGAAGATATCAACTGAAGGGTGCTTAAATGAGCAAGATGACCAGTGAGAACAATCTGGATCGAGTCTCTCAGGGTTTACACCCCCACCACCCCCAGGCTGCAGAAGGTACCTGAGAGCAGCCCTTGTGTCTCCTTGGTGTGAGTTGCTGCTTAAGTGTGTTAAGGAAAGGTCCTGCACTTTCACTTCCTCCTGGGGACAGAAGAGGCTCAGAGACTCAGGCCCTGTCCTTGCAATGGGAAAGTCTGTGCTTCCCAGCTGCAGGAACCTCTAGGGTACACTGATGGCCTTTCAGTTACGCTGCTTTTGACGTTATTACCCATTCTGGTAAAGTCCCAGACATCAGAGACTGACAGCATTGTGAAGAAAGCAGGGGGAGACAGTGAAGATAGGATTAGTTTCAGGGGAGAAATATAGGATTTAGAATCAGACAATTGGGGATTTTGGTCCCAGTTTTGCCACAGATCAGCTATTTGTTAGGTAAAATTTCCACATTATCAATTTCTCATCTGGAAAGTGGACATGGCTGCCCCCCAGGGTTCAGAAGCAGTCCCTTCACACTTGCCCTGGTGAGTTGTAAGGCCTCATGAATTGTCTGGCTTCCACTGGCATTCCTGATTGCAGAATGTGCTGGGTTCTTGGGGGCAGTAGGACTGTGAGAACCGTCTTTGCCTTATGAGAAGCCCCTGGGAGTGTTGTTGTGACAGTCCAGGAAGCCTGTCCTCAAGTAGCCTGACACTGGAGGATGAGCAATTGCAAAGTCAACTAAAGTCCCTTTCCCTTGTCTGGTTGCTGGCCCCCAACGACTTGACCACTTCCTTCAGGCAGCAGAGTGGGTTGTATCTCTAGTAGCTCTCACAGGGTACAGAGTTATTTTCTACTGAAAGTTGGTTTGGACATATAAGAGATCAAGCATTGGTCTGCCTAAAGTTCCATTGGCCTTCAGAAGAGACACCTAGAATTTTCATCTTTGTTAGCCTCAGTTAATTTTCTAACCAGATTTGCTGCCATAGGTGACTAATAACAAGTGAGTCAGAATTCTCTGTGATGATGTGAATTTGGCTCTCACCTAGCCAGGACCAGAGGCACAGAGCAAGGAGACAAGACCTGACTGCAACCCCATTCCCATCCAGGTCCTCGGTGAGGCCTGCCTTTCCTTTACCCGGCCTACCCCAGTTAGCCTCTGGCTTGAACTCCATCACTCAAGAGGGAACATTAAAAAAAAAAAACAACAACCCACACCTCTGACTCATGCTTTGATTTTTGTGGCCTAAAGAGGCAAAGACGCCGTAAGGAGCTTTTAGGGGCCATCACTGTGGAGCCTCTTTATTGCCTAGCAAAAGCCTTAAATGATAATGGGAAACCTCACTATTGATTGGCTGACTCTTAATTCTTCCTCTTTGGGTTTCAGAGTAGAAGTGATGGTCTAGAATATTTATATTACTCACTGGATATATTAAATTAAACATATGAAAGTCCTACAGCCATTTAAGATGAGGTTGCGGCACTGGTGAATAGGACTTTATTACCAAAAAAGAGAACAGTAGCTTTTAGTTGTGGCTTAGCTGGAAAGTACATTGATGACAAGGATGGCTCAGCAGAGATCTGGGGATTCTCAAAGGGGACTCAGAGTGTGCTTTTTTGTTTAAAAGAAAAAAAGTTTGCCAGGCCTTCCTTTATAAACCTCTAGATGTAGGCGTGTGATGAGATACTGTCACAAAGGCTGAACTTCTGTCTTGGTTGGTGGTAAGTCCCTCTAGCTAGAACTGTTGGGCACTTGGAACCAGTGTTTTTAGTTGTGGAGCTGCTACCTCTCTGTAGGAGGTACAACTTCCCTTGTAGTATAGGATTTAAACCTTTGTTTCTCTCATTCATCATAACCCCCCTGGAAGTTAGAGGGTGAGAATGGTTTGGATCCATGTGTGGGCTGCTGCAGTTTTATTATCAAGGGAGTCACTACTTAAGGATTTGAAAGATTTTGACCCCTGGATGGAAACAGGGCCCGAGGCAGTGAAATAGTTAATATGACTGCCTCCCTTACAGGTTTCCCCAGATATGCTTACTTGCTGTACAATGGATAATTGTCAGCTCTTGTTGTGCAGATGCTGTTGCAGATGGAGTCCTGTACCTGCATGCATAGCAAATGAATTAGACTGGCAATCCCCTTTATAAAGCATAAATATGTAATTTGTTCAGCTGTTGTAATTAAATATGTATGTGTGAAACAGCCACCATTCAGGTCATTAATGATGCGCCATGCCAAATTAGAGCTTACAGACAGTAATGTACATTGTGGTACAATGAGCGGATTGCAAATAACATAGCTAAGCCTTTCCTGTTAGAGAGATGCATTCAGCAGCTTTAAATGGAATATTTCCATTTATAACATCATTTTTATGTATATTTTTTGCGTTTTTTTAAAAAAAATTTAATATATATTTTCTATTGTAAAGATACTGTGCATAGGAGTTACAGTTACAGGAATAAGGTAATGAGTACATTTCCTATCCAGCATTGTTACCCCCTCCATCATTTTTATTTAGAAGGTACATTTTTGTGGTGTTGTTCTTCATTGTGCAGGTCTATAAGATGGAATTACCTTCGTCACCAGTTTAGTTTTATTGTTTTAACAGTTTATCGTACAAATGCCACAGACGTTATTAAACAGGCTGCTGGGTGATAAGTCTTAAGTATCTACTTAAATATAAAGTGGCAGTTACTCCTGTTTTTCTACATGATTATGATAGAACGGATGTATCATTGCACCTTGGGATGTCTTATTTCATTACGTTAAAAAAAAAGAAGCCTCATAATTTTTCAATGCTATTCCCCACTGATAAGGATTTTGATTTCCATAGAAATTGGGCTGAGAAAAATGCAGTTATCAAAAATATAAACAAAAGTGGTAAATTTGCCTCCTGTACTTTTAATTCCCAATGTAAATCCAAAAAATTTTCTAAGGAAAGAGTTGGCCATGGGTCAGAATGGTTGTATTTTAAACTTGAAGACTGAAGAGTTTATGAAGTAATGCACTTGGGAAAATTATTGCCCTGTCCTCTTTTCCCCCTTGGTTTCAGGTTACAGTCTTTTAAAGGTCCTGAAACTGAAATTTAAATGTATTAAAACTATTTTTACTTTAAATTCTTTCTGCATTTGTATTTTCATTGCCTACAGACAATCTATTTTTAACACACATGTTGTTTTGACGGTTCATACTAAGACTACAAGAGCTAGCCATCTTGACCTTTCTGTCCACCAGGGCAGCAGGAGGAAGCCGCTCAGAGTTAATTCTGTCTTGTTCACAGCTGGGAACAGAACATTCCTCTGTGATCCCTTTGCACATGATTCGCTGGGAGCTCTTGGAAGCTGGACTTTATACTCTGAGTCCTGAGCCTCTGAGGTCCAAACTTAAGAGGCATACATTTAGTTAAGAATTAGATAACTTGAGTGTCGTTCTTAAGAGTTTCATGAGCAGTGGAAAATAAAACTACTTGATACATGATTTTAGTTTTGTCACACATTCAAAGTTAAAATTTTCCTTAAGCCTAGGATTAATCAAGATTTGGGATCTTGAGGAATTTTCAAAGTTCACACTTTAAGTTGTATAGAGATGTTTGATCTTTATTTTCAACAAACAGTAAATGTTTCAATTAAGTAAATGTGTATTTTATTTGAAACAGATAAAAACATAAATTATTATATAAAATTACTTAACAGGAGTTATTATCTTCATATTCCTTGTTCTTTGGTCCCATTTTCTGTATAACTTTTTGGTTCAGCTAAACAGATATTTCAGCTACAGCATTAACAAAAAGTTCAATTCATGCTTTCCATTTTTTTCTTTTTTATTATCTTTAAATAGTTGTACAAAAGGGTTTTGATTCACCCTGTCAGTTTATGAGTACAATGCATCTTGATCAATGTCACTTCTTTCTAGATAACAATGATAAAAAATACTATGACTTACCTTGATTGTATTCAAACTCTTACATCATACTAAGCTACCTGCTTAGCATTAAATATATACTCATAACTTTTCAGAGATTTTCTTCAAGATCCCTTTTATCATTCAATTCCCTTATTTTTCCTAAAGATCTTATTCTTTAATGCCTATGTTCCTCTATTACTACCTATTTCAAACCATAATACTGAAAAAAATAGCACAAGGCATATTTTGGTTTTGGAAGAGAGAATTTGAAGAGTATGTGACTTTATTTAAAGTATCTTATCAAGGCATGGTGGCTCACACCTATAATCCCAGCACTTGGAAAGCTGAGGCACAAGGATCTCAAATTCACGGCCAGCCAGAGCTACACAGTGAGTTGCTAGAGCACTAGACTAGCTTGCTCAATACCCTAGGATCAGTTCTCAGCAGGGCAAAAATACACTAAACTCCAAAACTCCCACTAAATTAACAGTCACCTACTAGTGATTACTGTTTTGTATGTGTGTCAGACCTGGGGCTTGAACTTAGGGCCTGAACACACTGTCCCTTAGCTTTTTTGCTCCAGGTTAGTGCTCTACCACTTGAGCCACAGGTCCATTTCTGTCTTTTTAGTGGTTAATTGGAGATAAGAGTCTTATGAACTTTGCTGCCTGGGCTAGTTTCGGGTCTCAGCCTCCTGAGTAGCTAGAATTACATGTGTGAATCACCAATACCCAGCTAGTGATTAGTTCCTTTCCTAGTAGGGCTTTCAAAGGATGTTTAAGTTTATCCAATGATGAATGAGAAAAATTCACTTGTAGCATTCTTTTAGGGCTGGGAATCGGGAGATGTGCAGGAAATCCCATGCCTGAGAAAGTGGGGACCTACAAAAAGCTCACAGATCCTAAGTAACTTTCTGGAGAACCCACTTGGTTATTTTGTTGTTGCTCTTGTTTTGTTATGGCAGTCATGATAACACTTAACGCGTCCTGGTCTGAGCTCATTTGGACTCCTGGCTCTGGGGAAACACTTGTGAAACCATCAGTATGTCTCTTGGTCATATATTAACTGTGGCAAGGCTGTGCATTAAAGACCACAACCATTACTGAAAGGGTGGGAACACCCCAGTGGCCAGTGGCTAGTGGCCAGGTGCTTTATGATAACACCACAGACAGGGCCCAGGCCAATCCGATGCCATCTTTGGCTGGCAGTTGTTCCTCTGGCCACCACGGCAGTAAACACTTTCCCTTGGATGTTGGTTTTCTGTTGTGTCTGGCAGCCACACAGGGGCTGCTTGAACTTTAGCCAGAGCCAAATATTTATACATCCGAGTGTGCAGTGTTCAACTGGTCAGGCCTGAGAGGCAGAGAGAGAGAGAGAGAGAGAGAGGAGAGGATACATCTGTATTCCCCCCCCACACCCCCCTCTCCTTCCTTCCCACCGAGGCCTGGAGAGGCAGCACCAACATGGAGGTCGTCTGGGCCGCAGGCTTCTTGTGTTTCCGTCCCCCGTGGACACACGTGGCGAGGGGAGCTGTGCTCTCCAAGGGGAGGAGGAGGACATCCTTTCCCGCCGTTTCTGTCTGGCTGCTTTCATTCCCCTTGGAAAGTTGACAGTTAATACATTTTTTCCCTCCCCACCCTGGAACTCTGTCAAGCTTTTGACAAGAGCCGAGCTGTGAAATTGAGCCGGAGAAGCCAAGTCGCGAGAAATCTGTTTCTACTCAAGCCCGGGAAGGTTTATTCACACACACCCCAAACAACACAAAACACAAACAAGGACCCCGAGGTGCGGAGCGGGCAGCGTGGAGGGGTCGGCAGCAGGGAAGGAGAGGGAGGACTAGGCCCCGGCTGAGCTGGGCTGGCCGCGGTGGTGGTGGTGCAGTCGCTTGGCCGCCATCTTAAGGAGCCGTTGAAGGGCGACGTCCGGACGTTCCTTACATGGCGGCTGTATTTACCCGGCCGCAGCCAATCAGGGCTGGCCGTCGGGATCACGTGACGCGCCACGAGGGCACGCACAGCCGCTTCCTGGGTTCTGCAAGGAAAAAAACACACACACACACACACACACACAACAAAAACCCACCCCCGAGCCACCTCCAGCGAGCGCTTTACCTTGTGCTGCATGCCAAATGTTCCTGCAGAATGTGTCTCGCACACTGGCATGTGTCCATAAAGTTATTTTAGTAGGTAGGGGAGAAAAAAAAAAAAGTCTCTGAGCACTTGAGCTTTGTGCATTCTTTATGTAAAATGGATTTCCCTTCTTGGCCAGAGGCCAAGGGTACAGCACACTGGCTGGGTGAGAAGAGAGCTTCTCTGCACAGAAACTGGTGGACCGACACACTCTAATTTTTTGGCTTCTGACCAAACAAGCGAGAAGGATGCCAAAATTCAACAAAATAACACATTATTGTGTGATAGGAGCTGGGCTCCAAGAGAGCAGGAACGCAGAGGAACTCCATGCTGGCCCTTTAAAAGAAAAAAAAAAGGCATTGTCACTTTGGGGAGCTTTCTTAGGGAAAATGGCCAAATGCAACCTAGTACAAAAGGTAGAATGTGCACATAAACCCGAAGGAAGGAGTGGAAAGAAAACAGAGGAGTATACAATTACTTTCATGAACTTTTCCCTAGACATAACACTCAGTTCTCGGACTTGACTTCACTTGGACTCTTGTTTTAACCCTGCAGGCTCCATCTGTGTGTCCTAGCTGAAAGCTGGAGGGGAGGGCTTAGCATTAACATGGGAATGAATGTGCCCTTTAACTCCTTTAAACAAAGATTTGAAAATTGAATGGGAGCTGCAGACTTCAAATATGGAAGACTGTTAGGAGACTTACTAGAGTAACGGGGAACTTTGTAATTTTACATGTTTTTATCATGTCTTGACTTCCTGACATCTGACTTTTTAAGTGAGTGAAGCCTGCTATTCGTTGTTTGGTGTGACATCAGCATGCCATGGAAATCCTCTATACCTCAGTTTACACAAATGGGCCATGAGGACATTTAAAAAGACAGTGGAAAGGTATTTGTGGTGGATCACACATATAATCTTACCACTTTCAGAGGCAGTGATCAGGAGGATCACAGTTGGAGGCCAGAGGCAGAGATCAGGAGGATCACAGTTAGAGGCTAGCCTTAGCAAAAAGTGTAAGACTGTATTTGAAAAATAAACTACAGAAAAGGGCTGGAAGCATGGCTCAGTGTTAGAATATCTGCCTAGGAAGTTTGAAGCAATGAGTTAAAATCCCAGTATAAATCACTGGTGTCCAGCCTATAGGTAGGTTACTCTTGCCTTTTTCTTCTTAGAACAAATAGCTCTCGGTGGTGGAATAGTCTACCTAGGATTGACATTCCTAGTTGTGTTTTTCATAATATTTGTAACCATCTGAAGTGTACTTCTTCATTTATTTCATTACTATATGTATTTATTCATTTATTACTCTTTTCCTCTAAAGTGCAAACTACAAGGATAGGAAACCATAACTACTCTCTTTTCACTTTTATTTGTGTGATATCTAATCACTTTGGGAATGGGATTAAACTGTGGGACAAATTAGCATACTCCAAAAGCCCTCATTTACTACAGAGTTTTCTAAATAGTCCTATAGCTTGTTACCAATACTCAGAAGACTGGTAATACTATGTTTAGATAAACGAATTTCTTCCATTCTTCTTTGAAAGAGCACATTGATTCCAAGAGGAGGAAGTCATGGACTGTCAGTGTGTCTGTACTTGAGTCTGACATTGATGAGTCATGTGCACTACAATAGGTGATTCAGCCATGCTCAGCCTCAGTTTTTTCATCTGCAAAGTGGAATTTGAGCATAGTTCCTACATTATGAATTATTATAAAGCTGAAATCTGATTTCATATTGCAAAATTCTTATGACTGAAATGGTAACCATTGCTGTTCATTAATGATGGGCTGGCCCAGTACTAGACAGTGGAAAAACAACTATAGCAAGTCCTTTCCAATAAATTTTAAATCGTTCAACTAGTGGGAGACATTGATATAAAGAAGTGAGCTACCTACCATACACCAGTGCCAAGAGTTCTAATGACACGGGAACAGAACATTAAAGAACACAAAAGAGGGAACAACTGCCTCATTTAGCACACTAGAAAGATGCTCTAGGGATAGAAGCATTTAAGTGAGATGAAGTTGTCTTGAGGTAAAATATGTTCCTCCAAAAAAATAAAATAATAGCAGCTAATACCTTTGTGATTCTTTTATTAGTGTGAGTATTTTGTATCTGCTGTTTCATTTAACCCTTGCAGCAATCCTATAAAGTAGTGCCTTGGTCATCCCTATTTCCTTGATAAGAAAACTAAGATAGTGAGAGGTGAATAACATGTACAAGGACCTGTAGCTATTAAATATTAGTGCTAGGTCTCTTATGTTGTTGCTGTTAGAACACAGGCATTATATACTATGAAAGTAAAGTATAGCATGCCCCGTTTTCATAGTATATGGAAGCGCCAGCAGGATTCAGTACAGGACCAGCCCTTGTTGCCTTCTTGGTAAAATGTAAACTGTAATAGTAGCTTCTTACCTAATAGGGAAATTTGGGTAGTTAAATAAAATAATTCAGGTCAAGTGATGAGCATATTGCCATACAATAAACATTTAACAAATGCTTGCCACAACAACAGCTACTATTGCTACTACTACTAATTAAGCAATGTTGAAATGAGATATGGGATCCTCATGGCTTATCTAAGCCTCTTATCCCTTAGCCTGGGCACTGGATATCCATCTGCAAAGAGCATGTTCCCAGCACTTAGAATGTCACATTCCTCATGTCTTCAGCATCATTCCTTAGCTACCTTACCAATTGCCATATCTGCTTGCTAATTTAAAAATTACTCCTCCTGACTTGTATTTCAACTCAGAAATTGATGCATCTGCGAGGCCCTTTGTTTTCCTGGGGATGTGTAAGCTGGCATGGAGATGTGCTGCTTTTAGACTGCATTGCCGCCCACTCCCTCAGTGGTATCAGGAAGATCTGTTCCCTCCTGGCACAGACTCAGTGACACACACTGGCTTGTCCTTCGTGGGTATTGGTCCACAGGAAAAGAGAAATCTTGATTGCCCACAGTTTGCCTCTGAGTTTTCTCCCTGCTCATGATTAAAAATAGAAAATTAGCCTTGCACTGAGCTCACACATGTAGTCCTAACTGCTTAGGTGGTTGAGATTTTAAGATCACAGTGCTGCACCAGCCCAGGCAGGAAAGCTGGCAAGACTCATATCCAGTTAACCACCAAAAAGCCAGAAGTGGAGAGATGGCTTAAGTGGTAGAGCGGTAGCTTTGAGCACAAAAGCTAAGGAACAATGTCCAAACTCTTGAGTCTAAGCCCCAATAAGTAGAACAGAGGAAGCGAAAGAGAGAGCGAGAGCGAGAGGGAGAGCGAGCGAGAGAGAGAGAGAGGGGGGGAGAGAGAATATTAAAGTTGTCTCAGCCTTGTAGACTTCAGAAATGTGGCATCCTCATTTGAAAAAACTGAGTGTTCTGTGCCTACTAAAACTCAGGGCTGGTCACCTCACCACCCAATGCTCTTGTCCCAGGTTTGAGAAGCATCTAAGTGTGCATTGTAATCTCGTTCCCCTTGTGGCTGGGAAGGGATATTTCTGTGTGGGGAGCCAGAGCCTGTCTCCTCTTGGCTTCTTCATGGGGAGTGGACTCTGTGTGCCCAGGGATGGTGGGTCTGGTTTGACTAGTTAGTGAACTGGAGCAAAATTAGCTTATCCCTGAAGTTTCCTTACATGACCATTTGAAATCTAGATACTAGAGAAGGAAGAACATAGTTCCCCAGAGCACTCAGAGTTACGACATATAAATAACCCTGTGGGGCTGAACAAAAGCATCTATTGTGTGGTGTACTGCAGAACAAGATAACTACTGGGAACTAAGATCAGGACATGAGGGATTTCTTTTTATTTTTTATTGCTTGAAAATTTTTGTTTTCACGCTATGAGTTCTGCCTTTACTATTGGATCTTAGAACATGGTTACTTAATAATTTTAGTGCAGATCCTGGCTCGGCCACTCAAGATTTTAGGCAAATCGCTGTGCTATGTTGTTTGTTTAATTTTTTTGGTCAGTCATGGGGCTTGAACTCTGGGCCTGGGCGCTGTCCCTGAGATCTTCAGCTCAAGGCTAGAGCTCTACAACTTGAGCTACAGCGCCACTTCCTGTTTTCTGGTGGTTAATTGGAGATAAGAGTCTCATGGACTTTTCTGCCTGGGTTGGCTTTGAATTGCAATCCTCAGATCTCAGCCTCCTGAGTAGATAAGATTATAGGCATGTAATTACACCATGCTATATCATTATCATCATCATCTTCTTCATCACCACCATTACCATTTAGGTGATATCTCTAAATCTAGGGTACCTATGGTAGAGAAACCTGTTCTTTCAAAGTGGTGATTAATCTTTCACTGTGTCTGAAAACTTCTTTCTTCAGTAGTTAGGGACAATTTTGGCCAGCATTTTACCTGTGTCTGAAAACTTCTTTCTTCAGTAGTTAGGGACAATTTGGGCCAGCATTTTACTATTAACTGTTGTTTCCATACCAAATTATAACTTTTCCAAGTGACATTAATTACTTCAGACCATATTAATTGGTGCCTGAGTTGGTATTCAAAGCCCTATGTGTATAATTCCATCTAGGAATATTTTCCACTTGTAAAATATGAACAGTAAGATCTCTTCTACCAGCCTCATTGTGATAGTGGCACATGCTACATGTAATAAATGGCCAACTTCATGTGTCTCAAAAATTTGGAAGCATATTGGGCTCTAGTGTTCATGCCTGTAAATCCTAGCTGCTCAGGATGCTGAAATCTAAGGATTATAGTTTAAAGCCATCCTGGGTAGGAAACTCCATAAGAGTTCTATCTCCAATTAACCACCAAAAATGCTGGAAGTGGAGCTGTGTGGCTTAAGTGGTAGAGTACTAGCCTTGAGCAATAAAGGTCAGAGACAGTGCCCAAGCCCTGAGTTCAAGCCCCACGGCTGACATACACACAAAGGTGTCAGGCAGTCAGACTAATATCTCATCAAAATCTTGAGTCCAGAGGTACAGCAAGGTGAAGGTCAAGGATTAGGATAGTCTTCTTGGGTCTGGCGAAAGCAATAGCCTTGGTCAGTTGTGGGTTGGCTGAGAGCAGAGGAGACAGATTCTCAGAAGGCAAAGCAGACAAAAAGCAAGAGCCCTGAAGATTAGCATGTGGGTGGACTTGACCTTCAGACAGCTCTTCAGCTCTTGCTTTTTTACTTCGTGTCTAGTCTGTCTAGATAGCACATAACTTAAGGAACTGTGTTACAGGTAGAGGGAAAGTTCCAGAGTATGGCCAAAAGATGTGCAATAGTTTGCTTCTTCAGTTTTAAATAAAAAGACCCTTAAGTCAGCGAACTCACGATCAGTGTTTTAGGAGTTTGCCTGTGATAAATAGACTTCCTGTCTTTTTATATCCAAGGAGGGATGGCTAATCAAACTACCACTTGTGGCCAATGGATGGATTGAGTTTGGAACATATTGAATTCTGGGAAATTTAGCCTACATTTATAGTGTTAAGAAAGGGCAAATGCCACATTGCTATTCTTGGTTACAATGCTAGTTCACTTTAATAATGTTGACAATACATCAATTTAATGAAATTAATTCTATTAAGTAATAATGGCATCTAGTAGCATTTGTTGGATGTGCTGTATGGAGCAGATGGGCAATACTATCAATCAGTTATCTCATGTAACCCTCGTACTGCTCCTTTACTATTATTCTCCCTCTTTTACTGACTAATGACTGAGCAGATGACTCCAGAGGCCACACAGTCTTAGTACCATTGACACTGTTTCCATCAGAATAGGCTCCACTTCTGTAGCATTTGGGATTAATTCTTATCCAGCACTATGAACTCGGTAAATTCATATATTGGCCAGGTTATTTTTTCTGTGCTACCATAATGTGAACTCCTTGAGATTGGTCATTTTCCCAAATAAGAATTAGGATTTGACCTTCTATATCCTCGGCTTCCCTATGATCTACTCTCCTCCCCACCCCATACTCCTCCTTTATTACTCACCCAGCTTTACCTCCCAACTCCAGGATTTTTATTACATCACAGATCCCTGTTTGGGCCTTTAGTAGCTTGACTCCCTGACTAACCCATGATCTCCCACATTTGAAAAGGCACCAAGTTGGCTCCTTTTGACATATATCATGTGTTGTATCCCCCCACTCAGCCTGTCCTAGATATTACCAATCTCATTTTAAACAGACAAGGGTAAGACAGGTAGGTAGCTAGTCTGCTTCAGGTGTCACAAAATTTATCATTGATATGTCTTTGGTTGCAATTGATTATGTCCAACTTGGGACTTCCACTGAGACAAAATTATCAAAGATCACATTTTCTAACTTTCAAAGTTATAGTGCTTTGAATCAGAGTATGTGGGAAGTCAAGGCTCAGGAACAAGAGAAGGACATATTTAAAAAGCAGACTCTACTTGGTGACCCTGGGCAGTGGGATTTAGTTACATGACTTAGACTTGGATTTCTAACAAGGACAAGCTACCTTTTCCCATCTCAGTCTTTGTATCACTCCCTTCTCGCCCTTTTTGTCTGTCTGGCTGGGTGTCGTTCTCTTCTTCCTTTCTCTTTTTTTTTCTGTAAGCACTAAACTTTTCTGGCAGCTTTTAAGTTGGTGTTTTTATAGTCTTAATGGCTGATATTAATGAAAAGCCAACTTTATGCCAAAATTTTCCCAAGACCAGACATAGATTTTGACACTATACTCCACTAAAAGTAAAGTGGGAAAAAAGTGAGGTTTTTTCCCCCTAAGCCAGGGAGGCCTATTTGTAAATTTCAAGCATGTTTTCCTAGTACTTCAGCTCAGTGTTACAATGCTTAGCTACATTAATCTGTTACTGGGTAACTCCAGAAAGAATGCTAGACCAAACCATTAGGTGATTGGTGATTCTCTCCTCCCTCCCTACCCCTTGAGCATTATTGAAATTTGACAACATTCTCATAGTCTCTGCTTTCTTTTTAAGGATTTGGCCACCAAAAATACCAGTAAGTAAAAGAAACCAAGAGAAACTAATGACCAAATGAATAGTAGCATTTAAACTCCTAAGTTGCTATGCTACAGGCTTCGCTGTGACCTGGGTGAATAAATGCTAAATGGGATTTGCTATCTGGAGATTCTGGGTTGCCTGTTCCACAGATTCAGGCTTGTTTGTTGGCTTCCTTCTTTTCCCAGCACCACTGATTTAGGTTCTGAGAATCAGCTTCCTCCCATTACAGGCTCCAATTCAATTAGTCAGGGTACTGCTGAAGGTTTGAGGTGTGAGGAGAGTAGCTATATTGGAGAACCTTGCAGACGGTGATGCGATGTGCATCGTCCAGGTTCTGATCCCCTCTCAAGCCAGTGACCCAGAGGCATTCACGTCTATCAATCTCTCTCCTCTCCCACCCCTTCCCGTCCCCTGGCCTCATCCATCACACAAAACCGTAGTAATTGCCCTGTGTTCACAGATATTGGTAAGTCATTAGGAAACCATAGGTTTTTCTCCTGCCTGATAATCCAAATACTTTTTGAGCATGTGAGAATGGAGTTAAGTTTCCTGCAGGAACCTGTTTCCTTTTTTTCTGAACTGTGAATAAATATTACACACACACACACACACACACACACACACACACACACACACACACACACACACACAAGGAAGCTTTGAAGTATATTAAAAAGAAACTTGCTATTCTTTAAGCTCTGAAACTGTCTAATTTTAGACCACCATGTGGTACGTGGCTTTAGTAGAGGTTTGCAATGTGAAAATAAAGAGGGATTTGTGTATATTTTCACTTTTTTGACTCATTTACTGGAAGTGCTGAGGTAGCTTGGGAGGCACTTCTGATCTAGAGAGGAAATTCCACAGACACCCATGGGAATGAGTTCATTTAGTTTCCCAAGGAGGTGTTGGTTATTCTCTTCAGGCAGCTTGGCCTTTGTCTATCTGTACACCTGCCCCTAAACTGCACTTCACATTTTGCACATTTCTGCTTCTCACTCTTGAGAACTTTTACTCAGATCCTTAAAATGAGCTGTTCAATATTTTTCAGAATAGCCCAGCATAGAGTTCCAAACTGGCAGAAACTGCCAGAATCCTCTCATCTAGGGGAAACATGCTATTATTATTGACTGTGCCGGCAAAGCCTACCAAAGTTGGCAGGCAGCCATATGTTTGGTTTGGACCAATTTATGAAGTGCTCACTGCTTATGAATTTTTTTAATCCCTGATATTTGGAATAGTTATACATAAGATAGAGCAGAAAAGCGTAAGTATCAGAAGAAGCTGTTCTGTTGCTACCAGTGTTTCTTTTTTGATCACTGGGTAAGTACTACAAGGAAGAAGCATTTCATTTTTGGTGGGGGAAGGGAGATTTCCAGTTTTTCCACTCAGGGAGGTCTACCAAGCAAAATTACAACTAAGGATCATTGCAGCCTGTTCTTTTGGTTGTTTGTCTTTCTCATCCATGATATCCTTTCTTCTCCATCCAAAGAAAGTTTCTGAATTATATATACAGTAACAGAAGTAAATGGTTTCTAATATATAGTCAACATTCACAGTCTTTCCTCTAATGGAAAAATGCACAGAAGGTACCTCTTCATATTATTCTGCAAGTGTTCTGTTTTAGTTGATGTAGGAAAAACAAAGGATTATTATCTTTATTTAGTTGTAATTTGTTTCTGCTGAAAATGATACATCAATAGACCTATTTACTGAAAGAACTGTAAATCCACTGGATCCCAGAATTACACTCTGATGGTTAGTGCAGTTGTTTTATAATAAAAACACTTTTTCTCCCTTTAAAATTTTCTTTAAAAAGTTTTTATTGCCTTTACTAGAAATACCAAGAGGCAAACATTTAATTCTAATGGAATTGAAAACTAATGCAGACACTTCAGAATATGTGTTCATATATAGATTTTTTTTGAGGCAAGGTCTTTCTTTATAGCTTAGTCCTTATGCTTATATTTTTATTCAGCATTTTGTCTGTATACATTCAAATCTAACTTAACCTTTTGATCCAATTAGCTGATTGGCCTGATGAATTTAATTAGAATAGGAGAAGTTCTTGTTCAGTGTGGAACAGAATTAGTATAATATGGTAGTGAAGATGAACAAGATTGATTCCATTTGATAATTAATTTGATTAACAAGATAGTTTTGTGTCAGGTAAAGATCTAGGTTCAAATCCTTACTAGCTAGCTAAGTGACCTTGATCTTAAACTTTTATGTTTAATCACCCCATCTATTAAAATGTCATAAAAGCACCTACCTCATAAAGTTGCTATGTGTATGGCTGAAATAAGTCATGTAAAGTGCTTAGCACAATACTTGGCCCAAAATCAATTGTGGACAATAGTACCTATTGTTATGTTGGAGATTTCTCAAAGTTTGTGCCTCTGAAAGATACCATGTCTCAGATTGCTGATAGATTTCTCTCTTAGTAAACAGTCCTTTTTCCCCCTTAAGACGTCAATAGTACAGCATGATATCATCTATGAATGTTGTCCCTTTTTATAGTTGAGACGTTCTTTCCTCCCTTATCCTCAACTTAGATAACTATAATTGTTCCTATGTATTTTTTGTTTATTTAATTTAGCTTTTGTAGTACTGAGGATCAAACCTAGGATCTCACATATGCTAGGCCATGAGGTATAACACCAGCCCCAATTCTTCGTATATTAAAAAAAAAAAGTCTTACAATTTCCTCACATGCTTATCTCAGTGAATTTCCCCCAACTTCTGTAATATAGATCAAGTAGAGATAAAGGAGTTTAGGGCTGGAAGGAAATGTGGTGTCCTGAAGTCTACCCCATTATTGAAGGTGAAGAATGTTCTATGTATGTGTGGTGACTGGCCAAGATGGTACAGGAGATTTGAACTCAGTGCCCTTTTCATATCACTGTTCTAAATAAATCAAAATGCCCTCTTTTTTGGGCCTCTCATTGGCAGGCTGCTTATAGCTCTTAATTTCAGGGGTGTTCAAACCTCAAACTAATGAGTATAGATGGAGTAAGTCCAGATAGTCTGACCATAGAGAGATCTTTTTGGTTTTGAATACCTAAGTAAGTACTGCTATAGAATCTATCACAAGTTCCTATCAATTTCTTTCTTTCTTTTTATTGGTAGAACTTTACTAGATATAATACTTTGCAACTACACATGTATCTTTCTTTTCTTTTTTTAAATCTTTCTTTTTGTGAGATTCAGTATTGGATGCCTAGTTATTTTTGTTTTCTTTTTTAATTTAATTTTATTGTCAAGGTGATGTACAGTTATGTACGTAAGGTACTGAGTACGTTTCTTATTGAACTTGTTACCCCTTCCTCATTTTCCCCCATTTTCCTTCTCCCTAACCCCGCCCCCCCAAGTTGTACAGTTCATTTCCAACATATTTGCAACAGTAATACTTCTATCAGTTTCTCCTAAGGTCATGGCTTTTGTTCCGTAGACCTCTGCAAAAACAGTCCTGTAGATCTGGGCTTCATTCTATCACTACTCTTGGTACATGTGTTTCTCTGACTTTAGCTTCCAGATCTAAAATAATAATAATAATAATAATGATAATGATGATGATGATGATGATGATGATGATGATGATGATGATGATGATGATGATGATAACCAGGAATCTGTACTGGAATATTTGCAACTAACTCTGCACTACAGATCTTTGCAAGGATTCTAGGTACACATCTATAGATTATTTTTCCTTTTTGGTAATATTTATGGAGTTTTAACTTTGAAATGGAGCTTCTTTTGTCAAAACGGCTCTGATTACAAAGTCTTATGAAGGCCATTATGAGTCTGTTCCTTTGCTAGTTAATTTCATCTCAGCCATGTAAGAAAATGGCCAAAGATACAGCTTGTACATGAAATGCAACCCGCAGAGTACAAGTCTTTCATGTCAACCTTAATTTTCTTTAGTCCTTTGAATTTCAAGGTCTATTCAGTCATTTATTCCCATAAACAGTATTGTTATCCTGACTTTAAAATGTAATATTCTCTATAGGTTGTCCATTTTTCCTCTATTTTTTTCTGTATCATGCCCCTAAGCATTAAGATGTTTGTAAATGCAATTTAATACCTTATTTAGTGTATCTAAATTGTGTTTGGGAATTTGCTTTTGCTTTACTTATAAACTGTTTTGTCTGATAGTTTTGGCCTATTTAAAGGTGGTGTATATTTTCTGAAAACCTTTTGTAATTTTTTTGTTAATTCACAAATTTGCTATTCTGTGAAAGACATGGTGAAAAATGCACTTAATTAACAGTAGAGTTCTTTTTTAGCACCACAAAAAATCTCTTTTAAATGTCATTTTTTATTTTCAGTACTGAAAATGAAACTCAGAGCTTCAAATACTCTACCACTTGAGCCATGCTTCTAGACTTTTGGCTTTTGGTTTGTTTTTCAAATATAGTCTCATGCTAACTTTGTGTGGGCTGCCCTCAAACTGTGATGTTTTAGTCTCTACTTTCTGAGAAAGTGGGAATATAGTTATATGCCACCACACTCAGCCCAATTTGATAGTATTATTCCATATGCTGAAATTCAACTTTAGTTATTATTAACCTAGTTATGGCATCAGAAAAAATTTCACATATAAATAGAACAGTATTTAAAACTTTATTTAGCAGTTTAACATGAGCCTAATTTTTCTTACAGAGAAACTGAATTTTTCTGCAACAGACTTGATCTTTTAAATCCAACTTTGCTTTAATTCTTTACATGTGGATTTGGACTGTGCTAAGGTTGATTTTGCAGTGAATTTTTAATCACTTGGTTTACATTCTCTTGTTTAGAAATTTTATGAAGAAAATTCAATATAAGTAGGTTTGTAGGTGTGTTCTTGTTCAGTGTGTAGGCACTATAGGGGTATTTTCAAGAGTTTTATAGTACCTTTTGAGAAAGTTAGAGCTGTCGCATGCTACTGAAATTTTAGAACTTGAATGAATACCCCAGGTTGATTTGAATAAGAAATCTATATGAATTTTATAAGCACTTTATATGTGTATCCCCCAACCCAAAACTCTGTAGTAAGATCCTAACTTACAGCTGTGGAACACATTCAGGGGAAAGATCCAACTAAAAGATGGATTCAGAAAAGTTTGAAGTACATCTCTAGTTGGGAAGATGTTTGCCTGTCATTTCTCTGTTGCTCTCACATGAATGTCTTAGTACATCTTAGTGTACAGCAGATTTGGAGAGACAATGAGACTGGGCTGTGGTATTTTCTCTCAAGAGTTCATGCTAACTCATAGTGGCTAGAGAGTACTTTTGTTTGTGCCAGCATGCTTTATTTTTAAGGGTAGCTTAAGATGCATATTTGCTGTCCAAACTAGCTAATAGGCTTATAAGTGGAGTGTGTTAATTCTGTATCTATGTTCCCCAGCTTGTATTCTTTACTCTTGCTGTCTGAAGCCTGAAACAACTGATATTAATCTTGAAGGTTGTTTGTGGAGATGCAAAAGTTTATCTGAAGTAGAAGGAACTATGAGGTGATGCTATTTCACTGCACATTTGTAACAATACTGGTATTAAAAAATTAAATTGAAATTTCCAATATCTCACAGTTTAAAACTTGACCGGTGTGTGTGTTTTGTGTGTGTGTGTATGTGTGTGTGTGTATGTGTGTGTATATGTGTGTGTGTACATGTGCATATATGTGTGTTTAATTGAATAAAGTGAAACAGTGAAATGCTGCCTTTTAACAGAGTTTTCAATTTTTATCTCAGTGATGATTCTCCCTTGAATTGACTTGGTTAATTTGACGTAGTACTTAGAAAGCAAGACCAGGACAAGAGAAAGTTTGATCCCACATTTATAATGAACCAGAAGAATTTTATTGCTCAGTGGCTAGAAAGTCAGATTTCCCATGGAAGTGCAGAAGGTATCATTCAAGTTGTTTAGTTATCATTTTTAGCTCTCTGTGGTCCAAGGCTGACAACTCCAGGGGAGTTGAGTGTGTAGGTAGAGAAGGATGCAGAGAATGGTCCTGCTAATAATAATGCTTCCTAGTTTGGCTAGGAAATTTCCGTGTCACTGGGCTTGCTGGGAGTCCCGGGCTGGCCTGGAAACAGCAGACTTAAACAGATGATTCCCACTTCAAACAGGGTAAACAGAGTGGGGCAAGCAAAAGTGGATGAAAAAGCCACAAGGCAATTCATTAACCCATTCCAAGGCATTTTCAGGCAGCTTGCTAAGCTTCAAAGGTCAAACTGACCACTGTTTAATTCATCACAGAAAAAAAAAAACAACTTCTGGGAGAAGAAAAAAGTTAACAAACTTGACCTTTAATGCTTAACAAGTTGTCTTGAACTGTGTTTAGTCAATTTTGATACCACCCTTACACAATTCATCTTCTAATCTCTGCAGACCTGACTTTTACATTTAAATCCTGTATGGCTTTGCAGAAGGGTTTGGCTCCTTCAGACTTCAGAGAGTTAAGCCAGCAGCCTTTGTGGGGTTCCCTGGGGTCTCTTTTGACCCTGCAAGGATGATTTAGTATGAGAGCCCCAAGGTCACCCCCACATCAATGCTTGTGCTGTTTTGAACAGTTTCTGGGCTGGGACTGTGTTTGATCGTTTCCATATCTTTTCGTTTGTACTGCTCTGTCTATCTGACTGCAGTCATGGTCCTCTGGCAGGCCAAGGCTGGGAGTGGCAGGAAGGTGGTGCCGGGTAGCGGGCTATGTTGGCAAAGCCCTTTCCAGGCATGCTAGCACCTAGCGCACAAGCAGAGAACTTTGCTTCTGCCAACTGTGACTTCAGAACCCAGGTCTGTTCCTGAACCTGGACGCCCAGCTGTCAGTGTGTTGCCATATGTCACCAGCACATGGCACCCTAATTAAAATTTCAAATTGCATGCATTTGTGTTTGCTGGCTGGCTTGCTTCAAAGGCAGGAGGCTCGCCACCCCAGCACCCCCTCCTAAATCTCTCTGAAGTATTATGTTTGCTATCCTTAGGAATGGGTTGAAAAATGGTATCCCAATTCTACCCCCCCCCCCAAAAAAACCCCACCAACCCATCATGCTGGAATTCTCTCATGTTACATTTTGAAGTCAAAACTCTCTGGGTTGGGAGGGGAAGGAAGAGGCATCAGGAAAGGTGGCTGATGCCCTTGACTAAGCCTCTAAATCCCAGGAATGTGGGCCCTGTTGTACCCCTGGGAAGATTCTGCTTCAGTCTTTGTTCTCTGTATCCTCAGCTGAAAAAACAAAAAGAAGTGAATATTACTATCCCTTCAACATAGCACAACATTTCATAGTGAAGCTTGTTTAATATGAGATAAAGGTATACTCTTGGATAAGAACATGTGTAGTGGTATTAATGAGTATGTAAATCTTTTTTGTTACCTACTCTTTATGAATGTGTACAGTTCTTTGTATGCTTGCATTTGAAATTTTTTTATTGTGAAAATACCGTATAGAGGGGTTACAATTACATGGGCAAGATAATGAGTACATTTCTTAACAAGCATTGTTGCCTCCTCCTTTGTTTCCCCTTCTCATCCCTTCCCATCTCTCAAACCCCCCCCCTCCAGACCCCCCCACCTCCCTCCCTGGCCAAAATGGTAAAGTTCGTTTTTCGACATAACAACTTGTGCATCTCATTGTTGCAATGGGTCCACCTGTATCCCTAGTTAAACGATTTGTTTTTTCCCTTCCCCTCCACAAATTATACCAACATCAAATACAGTGACAGCAGGGGTTATACCTTGGGGGAGGGACATACAAAGCAATAAAGAAATTATCTTATAAATATGTTAGAAACAATCACATGAAAGAAAAAAAGCATTTAAATACTTATCTTGGGGTTCATTTCACCTAACATCAACTTATCTGACCTTTTCTGTTTGTCTTAGACGTATACTAGTTATTGCAAATAAGGGAAACCATGGGACCTATGTTTCTTTGGGCCTGGCTTACTTCACTTAGTATAATTTTTTCCAAGTCTTTTCATTTCCTAACAAATGGGGCAATGTCATTCTTTCTGATGAGGCATAGAATTCCATTGTGTATTATATATACCACGTTTTCTTGATCCATTCATCTACTGAGGGGCATCTGGGTTGGTTCCATATCTTAGCTATGGTAAATAATGCTGCAATAAACATAGTTGTGCTGGTAGCTTTAGTATGGTCTTGTTTGTGATCATTTGGGTAAATGTCCAGAAGTGGGATTGCTGGTTCATAGGGGAGCTCTATGTGGAGTCTTTTGAGGAACCTCCATACAACTTTCCAAAGTGGTTGAACAAGTTTACACTCCCACCAACAATGCAGTAATGTTCCCTTCTGTCCATATCCCCTCCAACATCTGTTGTTATTAGAGTTCTTGATTATAGCTGCATTTGAAAATTTTTAAAAGAATTATACTAACTATCCCAGGTAGACAACACCAGGCAAAAATATCCTATGGAAGTAGGTCTTTCTGTAAAGAGCATAGAAGACATGTGGCTGGTGGGATTCACATTGTATGAATAGCTTTCACTTATTTATCTTTTGCAAAATGCTAAGGAAAATACAAGTCAGTTCACCTGTGCCCCTTATTCAGTTTTACCCTTATCTCTGTGACAAAGGAACATTCTCTGGCTGACTTATATATAGCATTTCCAAACTATATAGCACTTCTGGCATATAGTAAAAATGGTATTGGGACTCAGGTCTCTGACACACCGTACATATTGTTTCCTTTGGGAAGAAAATGCAGGGCTTTTCCTAGGTCATTCTAAGCCTGACACCCCAGATTCAGGGTGGACTTCTGAGTATATACTTTTACATATAAAGAGTGAATGAGTACTACTTAACTAAAATACTTGGTATCAGAAATGCTTCTAATTTGTTTTTGGATATTAAAATATTTGTCTGTATGTAAATGAGATATCTTGGAGATAGAACCCAAGTCTAAAAACGAAATTCATTTGTGTTTTGTATAAACATTCTACCCAAAGCCTGGAATATTATTTGTTTGTTTTTGTGCCGGTCCTGGGGCTTAAACTCAGGGCCTGGGCACTGTTGCTTTACCACTTGAGCCACAGCCTCACTTCTAGCTTTTTGATGGGTAATGGGACATAGAGTCTCATGGTCTTACTTTGAATGATGCTTGATCTCAGTTTCTTGAGTTGCTAGGATTACAAGTGTGAACCACAGGTACCCAGCTGGAGTTGCTTTTCTATAAAACTTTTATGTTCTTTTGATTTGACTATAGCCTATCACATGAGGTTAAGAGTGGAACTTCCTATTATATATCAATGCTAAAAATCTTTTACATTGCCTGGTGCTGGTGGCTCATAACTGTAATTCTAACCACTTAGGATGTTGAGATGAGGATCATGGTTCAGTGCCAGCCTGAGCAGGAAAACCCACAAGGCTCTTATCTCCAGTGAACCACCAAAAAATCTGAGCTGTGGAGCTGTGACTCAAGTGGTAGAATGCTAGTCTTGAGGGAAAAAGTTTAGGGACAGAGCCCAGGCCCTGAATTGAAACCCTAGGACTGGCATACACATGCACAAACACACATGTTCATATTTTGAAATATTTTGAACATTGAGGCTAGGGATGCTCAACCTAATTTGTTTGGGGGTGGGACACATTGTTCTAGGCCAGCCTTGAATTTCTAGGCTTAAGTGATTCCTCTGCCTCAGTTTCCTGGTAGCTGGAACTACTTGCATATGCCATCACACCTGACCTTATCTGTGTCTTATGTTAAATCTCTCAGTCCAGCATTATTTCCATGCCAGTATGCAGGCTTTTACCGCTGATCCAATGTCATAGAACATATTCATTTACTTCGAAATTTAAAGTCAGGGTCCTTACCTACAGACATAGGAATACATGTGGTTTTCATTACCATGGTTTTAGACACAGGTAATTATCTCTGGGAAGCAGCATATGTCAGGCCTTAAAACCCCTCTTACTCCCATTGTCGTTTACCTGTGCAACCCCCTTCGCTTTTCCTTCCTCACTTTTCTCTTCTGTATAAGAGAAATGATATCAAGAGTTATTTTCTATAAGACATTTAGAATGTGTGTCTTAGAACATTGGAAGCACTTAGCAGATACTAGCTAAAATCAGTCATTACATTTTATACCTCACAACAAAAAAGAACTTTTCTCAAGGAAGATTAATTGATCCATTCCACAGAAAATACTGGTATTAAGCCATTGACCATTTTTGTTTTGTTTTTTGGGTCCGGTCGTGGGGCCTGAACTCTGGGCCTGGGCGCTGTCCTTCAGCTCTTCAGCTCAAAGCTTGCGCTCTACCACTTGAGCCACAGCGCCACTTCCGGCTTTTTGCTTATGTGGTGCTGAGGAATTGAACCCAGGGCCTCAGGCATGCAAGGCAAGCACTCTACCACTCAGCCACCTTCCCAGCCCCCATTTTTTTTTTTATTAATTAAGTTTTTTATTGTGAAAATACTGTACAGAGGGGTTACAGTTACATGAGCAAGGTAATGAGTACATTTCTTATCCAGCATAGTTGCCTCCTCCTTTGTTTTTCCCCTACCATCCCTTCCCTCCCACCTCCTCAGCTACACCCCCAACCCCTCCCTACCTCCCCCCACCTAAATTGTAAACTTCGTTTTTTGACATAGCGTCTTGTACATCTCATTGTTGCATTGGGTCCACCTGTGTACCTAAACAATTTGTTTTTTCCCTTCCCTTCCCCAAATTATACCAACATCAAATACAGTGAAAACAGGGGTTATACCATGGGGGAGGGACATACAAAGCATCAAAAAAATCACATGGTACCTTATAAATACATTGAAAACAATAGCAAGGAAGAAAAAACCACTTGTGTCCCTATCTTGGGATTCATTTCGCTTAACATCATCTTATCTGACCTTTTCTGCTTGTGCCACTGACCTTTTTATAGCATTTGATTTCATAAATCAACCTCTTGATTCCATTTGTTGGTCAACAGACATTGGTAAAGCTTCCATTATGAAATGGTATATGGAAACTCCAGATAAAAAAATAGTATCATAAACTGTAAAAATATGTCAGCAGCCTGGCACCAGAGCCTCAGGCCTGTAATCCTAGCTACCTAGAAGGCTGAGATCTGAAAATCACAGTTCAAAGCCAGCTAGGCAGGACAGTTCCTGAGATTCTTATCACCAATTAACCAGAAAAAGCCAAAAGTAGAGGTATGGGCTCAAGTAGTAGAGCACCAGCCTTGACCCACAAAGCCAAACAAAAGAGTGAGGCCCTGAATTCAAGCCCCAGTACCAGCACACAAAAACAATAGATTTCAGTCATAGGTAGACAAAACATATGCACTTAATTACATTTCATTAGAGCTCTAGAGTATTTGCATATTTAGGCCAGTGATTTATCAACCACATAATTTAAGTGTATACTCATCTCCAAGCAATGGCAGAAACACTGAAGAAGTAAATCAAACAAACTAAAAGGCCTCCAGAAGTGTATTTTTTACACACACATGTGTGTGTGTGTGTGTGTGTGTGTGCGCGCACACACACACACACATACAGAGCTAATAGTCATATTTTGAACAATGATCATGCCAGGAATAGAAGCAGCAGTATGTACTGAAGTGGCTTTTCCCTTGGCCCTAGACACAGTATTTACATACTTAACATAGTGAGAAACTTTTATCACCTATAATCTTCTCATAAAACTTCTTCTAAGACTCACATTTATTCCATAGGGTTGCTGAAACATAGTAAGATATGAGGGAGAAAACAATTATTCCCTCTCCATTTTATTTAAAAATAGAAATTTTTGATGAGAATCTGCAACATAAGCCAAGATATGTATTAAGATTTTACATACATTCTCAGATTTGACTTTTTTGTTACTGGGTATCATTTGAAAAATACATCTCAATGCATTAAGAGCCACCTTTTACTACATTTATGGAAAACACAAAAGTTATTAATAACTTTTATATATTTTATTGGAGTAATTTTAATTGACATAGTCTCTCCTCTGTACCATCACTGCCTTGATACAAAGCCGACTAATAACTTGTTAACTGATCTTGTTTCTTTCTTCCTTAAAGCTTGAAGACATAATGCTCATATTTGCTTGAGGCTTTGTATGTTTTATGTATCACCTTAAGAAAATGGTAAAGAATTTGACCTGAGCGTAAAGAAATGTGTTTGTCAGGCTAGATTTCTGTTTCCTTTCAAATACAAGAAAAAGGATAGAGGGAAGGAGTGGAAGGAAAGAAGAACAAAGGAAGAGAAGGAGGGAAGGAAAGGAAAGAACAGAAGTAAAGAGGAAGGGAGGAAAGAAGGGAAGAAAGGAAGGAGGGAGGAGCAAAAGAGAGGAAGAAAGAAGGTGAAAGGAAAGAAAAGAAAGTGTGGGTGTCATTAGGCTAGCAGATATAAAAGCCTATTTCCTGTAACATCAATGTGGAGAAAATATTACGTTCAGTTACATAAAGATTGCATGAGAGAGAGAAAACACCTTGAGAAGCATAAGTTCATTAGAATGAATTTATGAGAGAGAGATTTTGAGCCATTAGACAAAGGGAAGGCAGTGGTGGTGTGATATCCTTTCACTTGAACACAACGTATTTCAGGTCAGAGATTTGTAGCAGGTGTGAACAAAAATGTAACTCACAATAAAAATGGTCAAATAGCTCCTGTAACAGTTTCCAGATTAGCAATATTCTATAAATGCCTGAATATTGATATTTATTAATGATGAGTCCAAGAAACAATACACAAGATAAAAGATTTTGTAAAAAATAAGATTCCAGTGTGTTTAACTTGTTATCACAAATTGAACCTCATTCCTCTTCTCCTTGGCTCTCATCTTGGGCAGTTGTAGTTAGTTCAAGGCTTACCTGCTATGGGAAACTCATTGAGTGTCCTCTTATTTCTGAGGGGACAATTGTCAATTGAGAGTTTGTTTTTATGCCTTGTTTCCTATTTCTCTTCAGAAGGAATGAGGGCTTTTGCCTTATAGTATAATTGTGGTCAAACACTGTGCTAGGGATTTAAAAAAAATGAAATCCAAGTAAGTAAAGAGGAAAGAAAACACTATTGTGAAATTTGGGGAAGAATGATACCAAAAAATAAAAAAAAAGTCATGACCTTAACCTTGGATAAAATATGTTCCCTCCAGCTTCAGGAAATCTTGCCTTTAAAAGGCTTCTGTGGTGGAAGGGTTTGTAAAAAGTTAGCAAGGAAATACTTCATTGTTTAAGGATTTATTTGTGTATGTTCCTTAGAAGATCTGTTTTTGAGATTTATTGCAAATGATTTTGTTAATCTTATCCTAGATATTCTGGCGTGCCAGGTGGTTAAAAATGATACATACCAGGTCTATAGCAATGCCATAAATTATTATACAATAATATAAGTATTTTTGGTATCTGTGACTAACTTACAAAATGGCAAAGTTATAAATATCTGTAAAGTCTGTACAGTTGGTAATGATTATTGTGGCATTAATGTGTAAAGAGTTTTTCTGTTTTTATTTTCTAACCTTCCATATTATCTATAAAACAAAATTATTTTTGTTCACACAAGAGGAGAATTATCAGTGTGTGAAATAAAAATGGGAGACCCCAATGAGGAGAATATTTTAAACGCCTTTCAGGGAGTGGAAAAAAAAGAGTTTTGCTTAAAAATGTCACCATATGCTAACTATACACAGCACTTCAAGTTTATTTATTGTGAGACCGCATGTAAATCACGTCATTCTGAAAGTCATAGAAACTGCACATTTGTGCATTAAACTATGTAAACAACAAAAACTGGTCATCCATCCAATTGTTGCTTCACTTACTTTGAATTATAGTGCAGTTTTGTGGAAAGTAAAAAGGAGATTGCACAATATAGTGATTTCCTGTTAACACCTACGTTTTTGCTGATCAAGCGAGGTCTGTTGGTATGGGAGCGTAACCTTTATTTTATTTCAAAATGTGTTTTTTATTCTGAGTTCCATTGGTGTCTGTGGTTTCACTTTTCCCCATGAGCCACATGTTAAAGCCTGCCCCATCTAAATGAAGGAGTCAAGCCGTGGAAAAGACATTGTAAGCAGGAGAGTTTCATATGGCAGTAAGCTCAGAATCCTTTGAACCTATGGATAAGATGGCTAAGGTGACAGACACTTCAGGGACTCAAGGGGGCATGTCACAGTTAAAGCACAGAAGTACACCAGGAAGCTCACCCACTTCCTTATTAAGTGATACCTTCTGTACATAAGGCACCAGCCTCTTTTTAATTTTTTTCCTATTGTGTTCTTCTGCTGGGGCGCCCAGTGCTTCCTGTGGGCTTTGAAATCCCATTTACCCTTTGGCACAGGGCAAAGAACACCTCTTTCTTCTTCTGTCCACCCTTCCTCTTCCTTTTATCATGGCACATGGATTACGTTGCCTTATGGAGCCTCAGTCTGGCTTACACTGTAGTCAGTTGTGTGTGAATCCATCTCCTTCACAAGCTGTGTTTTCTCGAATGCTAGGACCATGTTTTCTTAGTGCTTATGACAGTTCTTTGTACCAGTGAATGCTCACTATCGGTTTCTCAGACTGAATTAAAGAAAACAAATGAGACAAAAGTACCCGCATAGGAGGGAGACCTTCAAATGGTAAAGAAATATTTAGGAAAAATGTGTCTCTCCAAGGACATGCTCATTTGCCAGGCTCTACTTCGACCACATGAGAATTGTTTTAGCGAAGTTTTGTAGGTTTATATATGTGCCGTGATCGCTGTGTGACTAGATTTTTGACTAGGGAAGGTACTGTTTCTCTCCACATTTTTTGGACTGACCTGTAGCAAATTCTGTAGGTGCTTTTTGCCACCAGCTGTCTGGCAGTTTCTGAAATGATGAACCAAGCAGGGCTTTTCTCTTATCTGGAGTGTCTTTATCAACCTTCCTCTACTTTCCCTCTTTTCTTCTGAAAAGGGGTTGGCTCAGAAAGGCCTCTGAGCAGGCACTTGTCTTAAGATTCTTATTTACTTGGGCATAGGCTCAAAGATAAAAAAATAGACTTAGTTTTTGGTTAGAGAAGTGGAGCCAGCTAGGCTGGCTCACTAGAAAGTTACTTAGCTTAAATTGACCCACATCTAATTTCTAGGAGGCCAGCCTGGGCCAGAAAGTTCTATAGAATGATTCATTTATCTGAATTTAGAGCATACATGTAAAATAACCCTCAAGGCAGTATCTGATACAAGACAGTAGACCTATATCATTAGAAAAATCATAAAAGGCCTTTCTGTGTAATCCTAGCTAGTTAAGTGTTTCATTTTATATGGATCTATCTTCATTCTTTCATTAAGACAAAGCAGCAAAATGCACTAAAATTTGATTTCACTTCTAGCTGTGAGTGTTTGTACTATATTTGCCTTAGTTCACCTTGTGGCCCCCTTGAGTTGATGTTGTTACTGGAGATAATGAAGCTATCGGAAGATTGGACATTGACCTTCACTTCAGTAGAACAAACTCAGCTGTTTTTCTTGCCTAGTAGGGGTGGTGAGTTGGGAACAACTGTAGCCTTGATCCTGTTATTGTGTGAGCCTTCCTCTGACATACACTTAGTGATATTGAAAACATTTAGGGGGCGCTTTTTTTTCCTCTCCTCTAAGAACCAGCACATTCCTTCAACTCATTGGTGATTTCTTTGGCATGCATCAGTCTAGGCACTGGGAATGCACTCTGTTGGCTCAAATATTGCTTTTCTTTGCTGAGAGAGCTTAGCATAGTGCTAGGCAAATGCTAAGGCACGCTGGATGATTTAAAGCCCACTGCCAATTATAAATTTGTTTTGCTGTCAGTTCAATTAGGAGATAATATTCTTTTATTCCTATTTATAGATGAAGAACCCAAAGCACAAAAGAGGTGGTTTCAGCATACCCAATGTGGCGATGCCAGTATCTAAGTTAAAGAAATATATTTGAACTCAGGGACTTTTATCCCAAATCTGTACTCTCAATAATTGTTTAACTCTTAAGTTGCCCACCAACTTTCATGAGGCTTAACCTAGAAGTTATAAAGAATTTTCATTGCTTTGAAGGATCACTTAATAGATTTTCCTGAATTAAGAGGCAGTTTGCATCATGAAACACAGCTGCCTTAATTCTTCTTTTTAAAAAAACTAGCCATCATAGGTATGGTAGTAATGATGCCAAAGTATAGAAGACTTTAGAAACATGCACATTTGGAGCTTGTAGTCGTGAGCCAGTCACTTTTCAAAGTGGAATTAGTAACTCAGAATGTTACAGGACTGGGCAGAGTTCAAGCACTTGCTTTTCAGAAGAGGCAGCATGAAGAGCTTTGCTGACTTGAGTTAATGAGAATTCCACGGGCTGCTGTGTACCAGTCATTCAGCCTCCACACAGGCCACAGTATTCCATGGAGAGTCAACAGTTTACGATATTCAGCAGATGTCCGACAGTGAGGTTCTATTCTTATTGTGCTGCAGTTTTTGAGGTCTAAAAACTCATTTACATGAAGTTTTTATTGGGATTTTCAGTATTTTGTACTCATGTGGAACCAGTTGTGTTATTTATTTATTTACCAACACATGGAGTGCTATCACATTTGTGTAAACTTTCTTTCTAAGAAGCTCTTGGGCTCTTGCTAGAGAGAAGAGCTCCAGAGACTACCCTGGCTGCTAGCTTGTCTTCAGATCAAACCACTTTCATTGTGTTAATTATGACCCAGAATGGCCAAAGTTCCATGGTGGGAAGTTGAAACCAGTAACTAGTATTTCATCTCTCTTGGCTGTAAGCATAGAAAATCAATCTGAAGACTTTCTTCCACCAACTTAAAAATTCTCGTCAGTGTGACTTCAGACATATGTGGTCCCCTTTTCTATGCATCCTCTGATCAGAGAGAATTTCTTGCAGCGAGTTGTTACCAAAAAAGCATTTGAAAGATGCAAGATGTAAAGTGGGCCTGGTGGAACACAGCTTTAGTCTCAACCACTTTGGAACCTAAGGCAGGAGAATATACATACCCAAAATTCAAAACCAGTTTGAGCAACTTTGTGAGTCTTTTGTCTAAAAAACACAACAAAAGAAAGGCACAAGGTGTAATTTAGATAAATATAGATTCATTGGTTGCTAACTATAGAAAAACAAAATGGAAGACAATCTTAGAGCAGCTCTTTTCCCTTTTGACTTTCAGAATTATTTTTTTCTGCTTCTTGTTGTCTCCCAAAGCCCAATCCCTGGCAACATACTCATGCTATTGTACTTTAGACTGCAAGATTTTGCACTGAAGTCAATATTCCTGTCATTTTGAAGTGCTAATGTAAATAAGGAAAATAACTTGATAGGCTGGTGCCTATAATTTCAGCTCCTTGGGAGGTAGAGGTTTGAGGACAGCCCAGATTACAAAATTAGGGAGGTCATATCTTAAAGAAAAAGTCAGGTTCCTGGCAGTGTGTTCCATCATGCTAGCTATGTAGAAGTCAGAATCAGGAAGATTGTGGTCTGTGGCCCTGGGCAAAAGCATGAGATGTATCTGAAAAATTAAAGCAAAATGGGCTAGGGAATGTAGCAAATGGTAGAGTGCTTACCTAGAGCATGAGGCCATGACTTCAAAACCCTGGTATGTATAGATGAATAGATAGATGGGTACATGATAGATAGACAGACAGACAGACAGACAGACAGACAGACAGACAGACAGACAGACAGACAGACAGACAGATAGATAGATAGAATGAATCTCTACAGCCTTTATATATCTTTTGATGTATATTCAGGAATTAATGGAGGTTAGGAACAGAAGTCCTCTCAGTATGAAGAAGGTCATATAATAACCAATAAAGGCCAAGAGTGGACTGGAGAGGCTGGGGACACTGACACTAGGATGCCTTGGGAAAACTGAAGGAGAAGATCTTCAAAATTGTAATATATATATATATATATATATATATATATATATATATATGTGTGTGTGTGTGTGTGTGTGTGTATAGATAGATAGATAGATAGACAGATAGATAGATAGATAGATAGATAGATAGATAGATAGATAGATAGATAGATAGATAGATAGATAGATAGATAGAGTCAGTCATGGGGTTTGAACTCTGGGGTTGGCGCTGTCCCTGTGCTCTTCATCTCAAGGCAAGCACCCTATCGCTTAAGCCACAGTACCACTTCTGGTTTTCTAGTGGTTTATTGGAGGGCTTTGAACCATGATCCTCAGATCTTAGCCTCCTGAGTAGCTAGGATTACAGGTGTGAGCCACCAGCACCTGGCTTATGCAATTAACATTTAAAAAAATAAAATTTAGTCAATTGTTTTAAGCACTGACTCTCAAATTTATATAAGTACTGAGAAATGAAAAAAATAGACCCATTTCATGTTGCCATATTTTCTTTCTCCTGAGTTTTAGATTTAGAAACAAAGACCACAGGTAATTTTGAATTGTTTAATGAGAAAATGTTTGCTATGTGAATGATTATCTTTGTTTCTTTTAAAAATCTTTTAAAATTTTAATTTTTTATTGTAAAGATACTTTACAGAGGGGTTACAGTTACATACTAAGGTATATTTACTATCGAGCATTGTTATTCCCTCCTTTGTTTTTCCCCTACTATCCTTTCCCTCCTCACCTCCCCGACTCCTTTTTAAACTTCATGGTTCTAGCCAAGGAAATTCACAATCCTATGTACATGTGACTCTACCCACCATCTCCCTGTCATTACAAACAAACTTTAGTACTCATAGGACACTCCAGAAGTATGGGGAGAATCCTGGCAACTGTGTAGCTGTGAACACACTTCTTGGACCACAGCAGCACTGTTGAGATGTGCCCAGATGGAATTCCTAGGACCCTCTCGTCTGTGGAGTGGGACTTTTATGGCACCAACAGCAAGGCTATTCATGATTGAAAAGCCTCTGGTGTCTCCATGGCCTTCATTGTTTCTGCTTGCCTCCATTTACTTTGGGTAGGCACAGGCCCCTTCATATTCAGACAGAAACTTTTTATTTAGTTTTTTAAATTAGAACATACTTCCATGTTAGCAACCTCCTATGATTTCTTATGTGTAGTGAAATGTACACTTAACTACTTTACTGTTTGTGTAGGAGTTTTGCTGAGGAAAAAAGGGATTAGGATTGAATGAAGTCTTAATTGGATAGATGGTATACTTTGTAAGTGAACTATCTCCCTCCCTCCCTCCCTCCCTCCCTCCCTCCCTCCCTCCCTCCCTCCCTCCCTCCCTCCTTCTTTTTCTTCTTCCTTTGGTTCTGCATAGAAGTGTAAGGAAAGACACTGTCTGCAATGTATAAAGCTTTTTTTTTTTTTTAAGGCAGGGAGAACTTCATTAGGCCTATCATGCTACAGGAGCAGTACAAGTGTTTCCTTTCTTTCATATTTAGCAAAGAGGCCACTTCATTACTTTGAACTCTTTACAATAACAGAGTGTGATTTTTATTCCTGCTTATAACATTATGATCAAGCTCTTGTTCTTGTACATAGGTTATGTAGTATATCTGAAAATCCTGCTGCAATCAAGTTTGTCTAGGTAATTGCTCGTTTTGCCGTATTCCTTCTGAGGGCTGCTGGCTTTGAAAAGGATGATCTACACCTGTTAGAAAGTTCAGCAGAGCAGGGAGAAACATATAGTTGCTTAAGGTCATGAAGAGGAAAATGCAAGTGGCTTTTCTTTCTTTTGATACTTGTTTTGTCTTGTAGTTTTGAAGGAATTCAATTTTTTTTCAATTCGAAGGGAAATACTTTGTCATTTTAGAATGTAGGAATCAAGAAATTCTGAGGTTGAAACTGGGTGTAGCGGACTTAGACACACTGCTTAATCGTTCCAAGGCCAGCTAGCTGGAATAATAGTATACCAGGGCTGTCAAGAGGGTCATACAAGACGTTGCCTAGGAAGCATGGGACCTTACACATAGCAAGTAATTTTCTAGTAGCAAGACTTCCCTTGCATTTTTTCTCATTGTTAACTTTCATAAAATATATTTTAAGGTTTGTGATTGAATATAATTTAAATTTTTAAAAATAAGCACTTCTGGACCCTTAAGATCTAAGACTTTATAAAGGGCTTAGACATCATTAGTTTCTTGGTGAGTAAGTAGTGGCAGTTGAAGATACTTATTTTATGACATGTTTAGAAGAAAGTACTGAATGAAACTCATGATGTAACATAACAGTCCCTTTAAGCAGAGAACCCAATTAGAGGAGTCACTTCCTGTGCTAGCTGGGTGGACTGAGTTTTCTCTTGCATCAGTGGTGTTTAGGCAAAGCCTACCCACCTCAGGAACTGCCAAATTAAAGCAATTTCAAACTGAAACATGCAAGTTTGTTTTTAATACCAGAAATTAGTTATTTATATTTCAATGATAAGTGAGTCAAAGTTGATTTTTTTTCAGGGAAAAGTGAATAATTGAGAGAGTAGCATTGTCTTCTGGATTTGTGTGTGTGTGTGTGTGTGTGTGTGTGTGTGTGTGTGTGTGTGTGTGTGTGTGTGTGTGTGTGTGTGTGTGTGTGTGTGTGTGTGTGTGTGTGTGTGTATCACCTTAGAGAAACAGAACTTATTCACTCAGTAAAACCAGTTATTTGATATAGGTGTACTTCTGGAAGCCATCAATAACTACCAGGTTTAAGTGGTGCTTTTCTGCCTACCCTCAAATGAGGGTTCCATTTATTTACTTTGAATGACTTAAAAATCATTTTTGCATATAATCAGTGTGTGGACAAGAACAAGAGTCACACAGCCTTCAAGCTACACACCATGGTATGCAGGTAGGCTCTAAATAGATAAAACAATTTTATCTTCCAAGATTTTTATTATAAAAATGATCTGCGATCACTTTAGAGAACAGAATACAAAGAATTCAAACTTACTTCATTATCCCCAAATACTTAACATTAACTTCTTGAGCTATTTCCTTCCAGACTTTTTTTTCCTGCCAGCACAATGCTAGATATTTATCCTAATTATTTATCATTATGAAACTATGTCCTCAAAAGTTATGATGCTAAGACCGGGTATTGTACAACAGATAGGGACCAGGCAGAGTGTATAGACACAGAGTGTGTTTGTGTCATGAAATCCCGGAGATCGTCCTAGGAACCCTGTATGTCCCTAACCCTGGGCCCTCTCATCTCTACATTAGGAAATGTGGTTTTGTATTTTTTTTTTCCAGTAGAATGGAGTTGCAAAGGGACAGTAGGTAAGCTCAGAAGAAGTTTTCATATTACTCCTCAGGTAGATAACAAAAGCAATAAAACAACCCAGCTCTTTTCCCCCCACTATGTTATTCCTTTATTCAGAAAACAAAAAATCTTTAGGTCCAACAAGCCCAGTTTTTTAAAAAAAATTTTTATTGTGAAAATACTGTACAGAGGGGTTACAATTACATGGGCAAGATAATGAGTACATTTCTTTGTTTTTTTTTTTTTGTCGATCGTGGGGCTTGAACTCTGGGCCTGGGCGCTGTCCCTCAGCTCTTCAGCTCAAGGCGAGCGCTCTACCACTTGAGCTACAGCACCACTTCCAATGAGTACATTTCTTATCAAGCATTGTAGTCTCCTCCTATGTTTCCCTTTCCCATCCCATCCCCCCCACCTCCAACTCCCAACTCTCCTCCCCCCCCCACCAAAGTTGTAAAGTTTGTTTTCTACATAACGACTTGTACGTCTCATTGTTCCACCTGTATCCCTATTTAAACAATTTGTTTTTTCCGTTCCCCTCCACAAATTATAACAACATCAAATACAGTGAAAGCAGGGGTTATACCGTGGGGGAGGGACATACAAAGGAACAAAGAAATAATCTTATAAATGTGTTAGAAACAATCACATGAAAGAAAAAAAAAACATTTGAATACATATCTTCGGGTTCATTTCCCTAACATCAACTTATCTGACCTTTTCTGCTTGACTCAGACATATACTAGTTATTACAAATAAGGGAAACCATGGGACCTATGTTTCTTTGGACCTGGCTTACTTCACTTAATATAATTTTTTCCAAGCCTTTCCATTTCCTAACAAATGGGCCAATGCCATTCTTTCTGATGGAGGCATAGAATACCATTGTGTATATATACCACATTTTCTTGATCCATTCATCTACTGAGGGGCATCTGGGCTGGTTCCATATCTTAGCTATGGTAAATAAGGCTGCAATAAACATAGTTGTGCTGGTAGCTTTAGTGTGGTCTTGTTTGTGAACATTTGGGTAAATGCCCAAAAGTGGGATTGCTGGGTGATAGGGGAGCTCTATGTGGAGTCTTTTGGGGAACCTCTATACTACTTTCCAAAGTGGTTGAACAAGTTTACACTCCCACCAACAATGCAGTAAGGTTCCCTTCTGTCCACATCCCTTCCAGTACCTGTTGTTATTAGAGTGCTTGATTATAGCTATTCTAACTGGGGTGGGGTGGTATCTCAATGTTGTTTTGATTTGCATTTCTTTTATGGCTAGGGAGGTTGAGCATTTCTTCATGTGTCTATTGGCCATCCTTCTTTCCTCTTCAGAGGAGTTTCTCTTCAAGTCTTTAGCCCAGTTATTTATTGGGCAGTTGTTTCTTTGAAGATTTGTTGTTGGGGGATTTAATTTTTTGAGTTCCAGGTATATTTTAGATATGAGACCCTTGTCCGTTGTATGGCTAGTGAAGATCTTCTCCCAATCTGTGGGCTTTCTGTTGAACTTGCTAGCTATGTCATTTGCCCTGCAGAAGCTCTGCAACCGTATGTAATCCCATTTGTCCAACCTTTCTTTGATTTCTTGTGTTTCTGGGTCTCTATTAAGAAAATTTCGGCCTGTGCCAAGAAGACCTAGGGTTTCTCCTATTCCATCCTGTAACGTTTTCAGAGTGTCTGCTTTGATTCTGAGGTCTTTGCTCCATTAGGAGTTGGTTCTGGTGCAGGGTGATATATAAGGATCTAGCTTTAGTATTCTACAAGTAGTTAACCAATTTTGCCAGCACCATGTACTGAAGAGGCTGTCTTTCTTCCATTCTATTTTTTTAGCTCCCTTATTGAAGATTAGATGGCTATAGGTCTGTAGGTTCATTTCTGGGTTTTCAATTCTATTCCATTGATCCTGAGGTCTGTTCTTGTGACAGCACCAAGCTGTTTTGATTACTATGGCTTTATAGTAGAGTTTGAAATTTGGTATTGATATTCCTCCAGCACTGTTACAAGCACAGTTTTGAATGTAGCTTTTTCCACCCCCAGGGAATTATTTATCCATAAGGTTTAAATTATTCACTAATTTCAAATATGGAATGAGGGACTTAAACCAGAAAGGATGAATGAGTGTTAAGCACATGCAAATTTTTGTAGCCTTCATCATTATCTTGAATCCTAAAGACTATTTTCTGTTGAGTTACACGTTTATTTATAGATACTTTTTGGTATGATCCATGCATCTCTGACATTTCTCATGCTTAGTCAGACTTAACTTCTGTTAAATTTGTCCACTATTGAACAGAGACTAACAAAATGGAAATGATCTTGAAAAATGTGCAAGTTTTTCAATGATCACTTTTACTGAAGGAGCGTTTCCTTGTAACCCTTTCTGATCGGACATTTCTTTTATCCTTTTTCCTTGATTCTCTGTGTTCAGGTGAACCTTGAAACTGAAGAGAAAAGCATACTATTCTTCTCATTTGCCTAGCTCTGTGGCATTTAAACAAACCAGAAGAATGCATAAATTTAGCAAAGGATCTGGGCCAAAGTGATGGCTGAACTGGCATCATGTCATATTTTTCATGCTCTGTATTTATAGCAATAAATTTCAAGTAAGGAAATAGATTGCAGGAGTATGCTGTATTAGGAAGGAAGTTTGTACACTTTTGTGGCTTATGGGTATCTTAGTATAATCTTCTTCCCACTTTCCTGGGTTCATGTACTACATGTCATTCTAAGAACCTGGAGATGACATCCAGCGTCCTCAGCTTCCATAACCACCGTATCCGAGGTGCTTGGCAGTGAATATACATGCTACCCTAAGAAACAAACAGTGCCTGATTTTTAATGGGAAGCTAACAGTGCCACAATGGTGTGTTCCATTTCCTTAGACCTGATGAAAATTTAACAATATTGAGAAAATTGGGGGGTTCCATGGTTTTCTTGATTTTTCAATTAGCAGTTGCTCACAATTTAGAAATGAATTGCCAAATTAATATTTATATACTAATGGTAATATTTAAATAATAGTGGTCTATACATTAGAAAGGAACTCCTAGAGAAGAGGATTCATGAATTACTTACTTCTTTTATCTTGCTGTTACTAGGGCTTGAACTCAAGGTTCCATATTCTTACTCTACCATTTGAGCCATATCTCTGACTTCCCTCTCTTAACTTTTAAAGTCATTAATAATCCCCACAGTATAAAGGCAGAAACCTGAATGCTTCGATCACCTCTTTCCGAATGTAGTTTTACGAATGTGGATCCGAATGTAGACAGTGGGAAACATTCCCCACAAAATGTGATTCCATCTAGATATCCTGTTAGAATGAATCAAGGAAGAGTTCCTTTAAAAACAGAAAACAAAAACAGAGAAAATTCCCTTAGAAGTTTAGGTCCTCAGGGCTGGGAAGGTGGATCAGCAGTAGAGCACTTGCCTTGCATGCGTGAGGCCCTGGGTTCGATTCCTCAGCACCACATAAAGAAAAAGAAAAAAAAGCCAGAAGTAGGGCTGTGGCTCAAGTGGTAGAGCGCTCGCCTTGAGCTGAAGAGCTGAGGGACAGTGCCTAGGCCCCAGAGTTCAGGCCCCACGACTGGACCCCCCGCCCCTAAAAAAAGAAGTTTAGGTCCTTATTGTTACACACTTATGGTATGAGTTTACACCAACACATTGAATTGCTGGATCACAGAAAGATGTTATTTGGTTGTAGGAGCTTTGACAGGAGGGATGAGAGTTGAGGTAGAGAAGTCTGCCTTTGAAAGGGGGACTGGGAACACACTGGCACAGGATAGAGCAGAACATCAAAGATGAGTTCCACCTATGGCAGGAATTTCACCTTTACCCCCATGAAATCTTTCTTATGTGTTTCCTTTGAAATATATCGAAGCTTATTTGTTCTTTAGAGCTACCAAACAGATTGCATTTACATCGGGGCTAGGGCAGTATTCATCTACAAAGCTACTTTATATTTTAGAAAACATGACTTTTGAATTCTGAATGTGGTAGGTACTAACTTACTTTCCTCCTTAGGACCAGAGGGCCTTGAACAGTGTGTACAGGTATCATGGCAAGGATTCCATAAAGCTTTTTGAATAAATGAATAAAAAGCATTTATGAAGTTTTTCTATCATTTATCATAAGCATCTGTGTATAAATTTTAAAGACAGTAACCACTAAGAGGGGGGTATAAACATAGTTCTAGGTACCAATATTCATTTCATGTGTATTGTAATTTTGTCTCTGAGAATAAAGGAGAAATTTTTGGCTTTGTTCCTAAAAGGCTGTGCTTTGTTCATTATCGTTGGGACCACACCTCCAGACAGAGACTCAACATTCAGACTCACAGACCCCCAATTCTGCTCGATGTCTGGGTAGGAGCCCAGACTAAGGTTGAGCTGTAGGAAGAAAGAGGTCCTGTGGTTAAACCACTTGTGGATAATCGAAAGTAGACCATACTTATTTTCAATTTGGCAGCTGCAGTCCATTTTTTTCTAAAGTGAGCAGTTTTCCCTGGTTTTTCACACTGTGGCCTGCGTACCATTAGTGGTCTGGCCTAGTCATCCAAGCAGGGCTCACCAGCACTCCCCCACTGGGGCTCTGCGGCTCATTCCAGTGTGTGCCTGCTGTGGTCATGCTCTCTAGTGTCAGGCAGCACTGACTGGAGCAGAAAAAAAGCAAGACAAAAATCAAGGACAATGCAAGGGATGTCATCAATACATGGATAGTATTTTTAAACTTAACATGACCTATTTGATTGACAGCACATGAAAATGCTATGACTCCTTCAATGGTTTGTTGATTCAAACCCTTAAGACTTTCTGGAGGGCAGCTGATATTTGAGTCTGCTACCGCATCAGTCTTGATGCTCTAGACTTGGATACCATTTGAGTTAGAGGCGCTGTGTGCCTGATATAGATTATGTGCGAATGTTTCAGTGTCAACAGGAGACGAGGATTGCGAAGATGTGTGTTCGTGTGGGACAGACTACACGTCCACATCTCCAAGGATGAGCTAGTGTATATGTCACCCTATTCATGAAGAAGCCTGCTTTTTTTTTTTCCTGTTCTGTTTTCCTCTCCAGTTGGCAATATGTCATTTAAGTCTGCTGGCACATGGGCATGGTTTTCCACCCAAACTGAACTTGAGCTAGAAGAACTTCAGCTCTATTGCAATCTTATTTTACTGTTTTCTTTGGAGAAAATGCCCTTGATACTACATAAGTGTGCAGCATTTTTTAAAATTTCTGAGTACAGTTCCTTGGAAAGGGCAGCAGAGGTTTCATCAAGCAAAAGCTACTTTTCCCTCTAGCATTTACTAACAAGCGTGCGATCTGATGGCTTGAAATAATGGTCAGGGCACACATTGCTCAACTTCTTCAAGCTACTTCTATCTTTAGGTGCAGCAGCAGCAGGAGGAAGAGGATGAGGAGAAGGAGGAGGAGGAGGAGGAGGAGGAGGAGGAAGAGGAAGAGTCTGTCTTGCTGGTATATCAGGTGTTTCTAGGTACTTGGTTGTACGTTTCCCTACTCTAACAGGCAGATAGTATACAAGAAAAGTAGGAACTAAACTATTAGCTTATGTGACCTAAAAGGCACCATTGTGGATTTTTTCCAGTTTAAAGGACTCCCTAATCCAACCCAAATCTAGGGAGCATCAGGTAGGGTTGGGCTGCTTTCTTTTCACAAATACTAGAAGGGAATTATTGCATGACCTCACCTAGCCTAAGTGGAAATGTGATTAGAAAACATAAATCATCCTAGCCATATCCTAGAAGATATGGTTCATCCTAGGCAGAGAGGATTCTGCCCTCATGTCCACAAGAAGACCAGTCTTGTGTTCTACTAAAGATTTATCAGAACATTCCCTGGCTGGAAGCTGCTTTTTCAGTTTGTATTGAGCCACTTAATTTAAATGAAGTGTTAACCCCTCAGCCCTGGCTGGTTAAAAGCAAAAACACAAAAAGTCTTGGAAAGTATGACTTATTCATATCTGGTTTAGGATCTCATTGAGGGTGATTGTGTTGTAAAGCCCACGTGTAGAGCAGCTGATGGAATCTGATGGAAGGGAGATGTTGTGCTACTAATAAACTGTGTTTGCCTGTCAGTTAAGAACTGGCAAAGTACCACGCATATTTGAGCTTGATATTTACTCACTTGAGAAAGGAAAGCTTTCCTATGATTATTACCATTATCGTCAATCTACCTCCCATTTTATATTTAAGAAAATAGATCCGCTGAGAATTGAAGAGATTTGTAAGTACTTCTATGTCTGGCTGTCAGGGGACAGATCCTATGTTGTTTTTCTTTCCCTTGTATCATTTTGTAGATAAAACATGCTTTAAAGGACTTCCTGTCATATTCAACAGTAGAGCAGAATTGAAGATATTTGTAAATGCATTTTATTTAATACCTCAGTAGCCCACAGATAAAAAGAGTCACCAGAGTTATACTATGCATATGAACTAAAATCATGATAATTTGTACAATAGGCCTTAGTTCTTAATTAACCTAAAAATCAATTCCCCTAATAATTAATAAAACAATAAAGTTTGCAAAGCATAATGCAAATCAAGTGACACAATTTTTCCTACCTCCATAATGCTGGTCTAGGCTATGAGGCATCTGGAGTCTTCAAGAAAACGTGTGATATGCAGTAAATATTTACTAACATGCTGGTGTTTCTCAGTGCATGATTTTCTTTTAAAACTGAGAATGGTGATATCTAAGCTGTTTCTAGCATTGCTTTAAGATATATTTTAATGAAGAGATTAAAACATACAGTTGATGAATTCTTCAGCATTCTCAAACTGCTCAAAATAACTGTACTATAATTTGAGGTATAAATTCTTCGACACTGCTTACAGGAACACTTCTTGTTAAAGGTAACACAGCTGGAAAATTCTAATGGAGCCATGTCTGTGCAATTAGTGATTGTGTAATGCTGTAAATTTTTGATAAGCATGTTCCAAGTTTTCCTGTCCTGAAAATAAAAACATTAAAATACTCCTGTGGAAGGAAGGCAAAAGACTGTAACTTTACTAAGAGAAGACAATTTATCAGATAGGTTTAGAACTAGCTGAGAAAAAAATAAAAAAAAAACAAGTCAAAAATCAGAAGACTAAATTTTTAACAGCTTCATCTCTGAATAATTAATAATAGGTTGTTTCTGATGGTAAAGATTTTTTATTATAAACCTCACCATTATAGAAATGTAAGTGATTTGAGCAGGTGAAATAAAACAATATTATAGCTATCCAAATGCAATGAAAAAGCAGGATGCCCTTTGACCTCTAAATAGCTTCTCTTTTATTATATTGCCTGAGTAAATCAGGTAAATCCAAAAGAACTGCTTGTTAGCTTACTTCAATAACATGACAGTTAGGCTAATGTTAGCTTGTATCTCCCCTTTGACCTGTGACTTGACATCAGATTCTGCCCTCTGCCCTACGGAGGTCATTCTGACCCAAATGGAAAATGAAGCGAAAAACATGGGGACCCAAAATGTGGCAAGCTCTCATGTACATTGATTTGAACATAGAAACTCTTTTTTTTTTTTTTTGTCAGTCGTGGGGCTTGAACTCTGGGCCTGGGCGCTGTCCCTCAGCTCTTCAGCTCAAGGCGAGCGCTCTACCACTTGAGCTACAGCGCCACTTCCTGAACATAGAAACTCTTGATGGACTTGGTGGCTTATTTGCCAAGAAAGTGATAATGCTGCTACTTACTACTACATTAAGTGTATGAAGTGCAGAGGGTTATGAATTTCACATGGTACAGATTCTGATGTCTTAGACTAAGTTAACCTTGTCACAGTGACTGAGTTCACCTTTGCATTCCTTCCCTCAGAGTTGAGCCTTTGTTCATGGTGATAAGTGGTTTGAAGAGTGTGTTATTATCTCCTTTTTTCCCTAAAAGATGTATGGACACAGTGTTAAGCAGTGTTTAACTCTGTACTGAGGGCTTGAGTCCTCAACCCCTAAATAAAAAAATATATGTTGTCCAGGCACCAGTGGTAGGAGGCTGAGATCTGAGGATTGCAGTTCAGGTATGAAGCCAGCCTGGACAGAAAGCCAGTTCAGATATGAAGCCAGCCTGACTCTTTATTTCCAAGTAATCAGGAAGAGCTGGACATTTAGGTGTGGGCCAAGTAGTAGAGTGGCAGCCTTGAGCAAAAAAACAAACATACATGTGAGCTCATGAGGCCCTGAGTTCAAGACCCAGTATTGGTACCACACACACACACACACACACACACACACACACACACACACACACACACACACACACACACACACACACACACACACTCACACCCTACAACCCACAATATATATGAAGAATATTTAAGTGATTGTAGGAATTTCACACACAAAAAAGGCATTTTCTTCTTCCACTTTTGGATATCAGGTAGATGGAGAATTGTGGTAGAAGAGAGCAGTTCTCTCAGTTGGCTTTTAAAATCAAGGAAGTTTCACTGTTGAGCTGAATGGAGTCAGGTTTTGTTGTTGTTTTGTTTTCTAAGTGATAATTCAACAAACAACCGACTGCTCAGTTAAATGAGCTTCAGGTAAATGGATTGCCTCTGAGAAATGTTTCCAATAGTTCCTGGTGCAGTGTCTCTGGTATTAGTCTCTGGTATCCTGTTTTGTTTAACTGTCTATACATATATTCTAATAGCAATGGGATTGATTAAACTTTTAAATAGCTGTGTCTACTATATGACCTCTATTAATGTGCATAAGTATGCCTGGAAGATAACTATAAGTAATTATAAAATTTATGGTTAGGACAGGTGATCTGTTTATTTTCTCTGCGGCATTCCTCTAGCTGTGTTTTAAGGGCTGTCCAAAAGTACAAGTTTTGGTTAATAATCCATGACAGAGCTGAAGACAGGAGGAGGTAATCCCACTGGGTCTTGGGAAAAGCTCAGGATTGGGAAATAGAACTTTGGCAGGCACAGGCCAAATGAAGATATGAAATATTTGCCTCACAGCCCCATACATGGTTAACCTTTATTTTATAGGGGAAAGGTTCCTCATAGTCTTATTGCACAATAAGAATAACTCTTTAATGTTAGTAACTCTTTAATGTTATAGAATATGGTGTAAGACCTATATTCTATACCTTGAGCTCTATCACTTCAGAGTTCTAGGACTTCAAGCTGGCTGTGTTTTATTCACTAACCTCAGTTCCTTCCACTAGAAAGCAGTAATGTTGATGACCCATATTGTGGCATTGTGGATAAGAAGAAATGAAGTAATACCCAAAAGGGTTTAATCCAGTCCCTGGCACATAGAATAAATGTTGGTTTCCTTCTTGTTCAGCAAAAGCTAAGGCAGAAGTCTCCTGTGGTGTGTTTTTGTGCTTCATTACTTCAGTTGTATTTACCACAGTATTACTGCATGGTTGCTAAGTAATTAAAACAACAGGACATTTATATCTCAATATGCAAAGGCCTGCTCTGTGGATGAGGTGTCACTACTTTTTCATAATGCATAGCTAATGTTTGTGTCTCCCTTCCATCTTTGAATATTTTACAGTTGTAAGATGTAGGTGAAGCTCTGATGGTCTTCCAATAAAAACAGGGTTCTGAGAAAGTCTCTGAATTGAAATATAAAGTGGTATATGCTTCTGAGTATATTTATTTTCCTGGGAAGAGAGACCACAGCTGCCATCATTCTCCCAGAGAAAAGGATCCCTAAAAGTTTAATATTGATCCTAATGATGAGATTGCATTTTTGTCCAAAGACATAAATGTTGTTATTGATACTCATTGGAGACTTATTATATGGAAGGTGGAGTTCATTATGTGCTTTATTCCCATAAAACCAAGGCTCTGTGAGCCCTTTGCTCTACAGAAAATCTTTAGAATGTTCAGGAATGGTAAAACAAGGCACAGTGTTCCTGAATACCACAAATGACCCAAACCAGGGATTGGCAATTAGTTAATTCTACTTTCTTTTTACATGTGTCATATTTCTAAAATAATGTAAAAATCATCACATAATAATTTTTTTCCTGTGAGCAATTGCCAAGTATGAAAGGTATTAGTGGGTATGTGATTTACATAATGACTATGTTATTAAAAGTATCATTTCTCTAGTCATAATTATAGTATACAAAAGACACCTTAGGTCACTGTACTCTAACGAGCAGAATTCTAGGGAATTGAGTATTTCTTTAATATAGGATCTTAGCAACTTCTTTTTTTATTTTAATACGTTTTTATTGTAAAAATAGTCTACAGAGGGGTTACAGTTACAAGGGCAAAGTAATGAGTACATTTCCTATCAAGCATTGTTGTTTCCTCCTTTGTTTTCCCCCTACCATCCCTTCCCTCCCACCTCCACAACTACAATCCCCAAATTTTAATTTACTTTTGATGAAGTGCATTTCATCCACTTGTCCTTTGACTATATTATTAAGGAAAAATTAAAAACTCATCACCTTCTTCAAGCATTTGAAGATTTTCTCTTATGTTGCCCTTGAAAACTTTTATAGTTTTGTAGTTTTTTAAATAAGTTTTTTATTGTGAAAATCTGTACAGAGGGGTTACAGTTACATGAGCAAGGTAATGAGTACATTTCTTACCCAGCACTGTTGCCACCTCCTTTGTTTTTCCCCTACCATCCCCTCCCTCCCGCCTCCTCAAACTACACCCCTTACCCACCCCACCCCCAACCCCCACCTAAATTATAAAGTTCATTTTTTGACATAGCATCTTGTACATTTCATTGTTGCAATGGATCAATCTGTATCCCTACTTAAACAATTTTTCTTTTTCCTTCCCCTCTCCAAATTATACCAACATCAAATACAATGAAAACAGGGGTTATACCATGGGGGAGGGACATACAAAGCAACAAAAAAATCACATGGTACCTTATAAATACGTTAGAAACAATAGCAAGGAAATAAAAAACACTTGTGTCCCTATCTTTGGGTTCATTTTGCTTAGCATCATCTTATCTAAGCTTTTCTGCTTGTCCCAGACATATACTAGTTATTGCAAATAAGGGAAACCATGGGACTATATTTCTTTCGGCCTGGCTTACTTCACTTAATATAATTTTCTCCAAGTCTTTCCATTTCCTAACACATGGGGCAATGTCATTTTTTCTGATGGAGGTATAGAATTCCATTGTGTATAGATACCACATTTTCTTGATCCATTCATCTGCTGAGAGGCATCTGGGTTGGTTCCATATCTTAGCTATGGTAAATAATCTTAGCAACTTCTTACTTTGTTATTAGGTTGACCCATCATGATTTATATGTAGGTATGAATTACCCTCTCTTGTGAGTTGGACATAAGGTTGTTTTTTTCCCAATTAGAAATTTCTTGCCCCACTTAAATTATGCTTTTATTTAATTAAAAATCCCCTTTATACTTGGTTTATGTCTATTCTATTGTGTTTGAGACATTACTAATAATAGATGAGTCCGTTTTGGTGGATTCTAACTCAAGAAAGTGGGTGTCTATACTGAAGGTAAACCAGATGCCCAGTAGATAGAATTCCCTCATCTTCTATACAGCTCCATTGGTTCTGTTTTGATGTTTGTTTTTTTACCTTCATTCTTACAATGTATGAGTGCTGAATAATGTATGAGTGCTGTTACGTTCAAGACACAGTGCTGATTTCCAAGTATTATTAGTAGTATTTCATTTTTTAAATGAGCAAATATCTAGACATGGTTTTTTGTTGTTTTTTTTTTTATTTGTGAACTAGACATGGTTTCTAACTGTGGTTTATCCAGAGGAGTAGGTGAAAGAACAAGGAAGTTGAGTAAAGTCCGTATTCAAGCATAATAAATTATGAATATTAAATACTAGCCCAAACTAATTTTTTAAAATTCCAACAATTTCCACTGTTTTCACTTGTGTTACATAGTGTTGGTAATGGAATTACTAGTTTGCTAAGGTCATCTTTAGGATGTTTTAAAAAGGGATCTTACATTTTTGGAGGATTTGGGGTGGAAATTTGGAGTTGCCATTGAAACTTGGATACTGAAACAAGACAGCTTTGAGCTCTCATTTATCATTTAAAACATTAAAAAAACCCAGAAAATTGCCAATCCCCCCCTCTATTCTGCATAGTCTATATTATACTTTTATTTTAAATTGCTCCTCAGTGAGAACTACTTGACTTTCTTCTCATGAACTCTGTTGCAAGTAAGTTAAAAAAAACCATTGAGGAAGGAACATACTCCAGCCCAATAATCACATATTTGCTAGTAATCATATATTTTTCATGGAAGAGTGTTAACTAAATTATGTATCCTTTGGGCAAAGCCACATAATCTTTCTGGCTCTCAGTGTACTTTGTGATGATTTGTAAATTTTAAGTCTTTTTTCAACTTCATTATTTTTATGAAAATGTTATGCTAAAAAATTAACTTTAAAAAGAGGAGAAAAGAATTCCACAGTAGTGTTTTAATAACACTTCACCTCAGCAGTGCTTCTAGAGTTTTTCCTTCTTATAGCATTTGGGAATAGATCACAATTTAGTAAGTGGTAATTAGCACTATCACACATACACACAAAATGCTAACTTTTAAAAATGCATTTATTATTAGGATTGAATTTCATACTAGTCATTTCTGTGCCTAGAGCATAAGTAATTCATGTCATAGTCTTTCTTAAAAAAAAACAAAAACTTGTGTTTATTATTACAGGATTTATCTGCTCTTGTTATTTAACTAGTAACATATGTCCAAGTAACAAGAAGGAAAGGAAATTACCCACCTGAAAAGGGAGAAAAATCACCTTGGAAAAAAATTACTAAAATATGTCAATGTTTAGTCTCTCTCTCTCTCTCTCTCTCTCTCTCTCTCTCTCTCTCTCTCTCTCTCTCTCTCACACACACACACACACACACACTTTTGAAATCATTTAAAATATTTGATGCTATAGGGCAGACATCTTTTCTTGTTACTATGTGTTTTCCTATAGTCATTTCAGTGATGATTTTATTTCATTCTATGACTGTACCATCAATTGTCAAATCCATTCTATGATGGATTGAGGAGATAATTTTGTTACCAGTTTTTTCTATCATGATTAATATGACAGTGAATATCCATGTAGTAAAATTATAACTATTTTTTATTAAATAGCAATGTTGACTATGCTTTAAAACATTTTTAAACAAAACTGAGGGATACAGAATTGACCAACTTGTTTCATGTTTCCTCTGTCATGTTTCCTCTGTCAATGCTTTAAGAAAGCATTGTTTGTGTAACTTCTCAATTATTTCCAAATAATTTTGAATTGTATGTTTTGATACATATTAGTAATGTAATTATTAAGCCTATGACCATTTTCTTACATTTAAAACTATTAACTATCATTATTTTAAATAAGAGAGTAAACTACAATAGCTTCCATTTGAAGGTGGAAAGTAAAACTCTGGGATGTTTTGCCCCAATAATATGGTACATCATTTTATGCCACCTTTTCCCTGATAGAGAGATATAAATGAAGATTTATTTGAATCTTAAAGAGAGAGGCTGACCATCGTTTTTGTAATAATCCATTGAAACCTGTGGGGTTTCAACTCTTTGTCTTTGTCTCTGTCTCTGTCTGTCTGTCTGTCTGTGTGTCTCTCTCTCCCTCTCTCTTTCTCTCTTTCTCTCTCTCCCTCTCTCCGTCTCTCTGTCTCTGTCTCTGTTTCTGTCTGTCTGTCTGTCTGTCTGTCTGTCTGTCTGTCTGTCTCTCTCTCTCTCTCTCTCTGTCCCTGCCTATATTACCTTCCAACTCATCAGAGAATATCTTGAATGCCATTGGCATACTTCAGGCCGTTCTCTCCAATTTGTGGGTTTGTGGGCTGGTCCAGCAACAGGCTCTGGAGAACTTACTTGCTACCTTATTATAAGATACTTAAATTCAATAGCAATTCAGACCTTACTGGGTATTTACCTAATTTATTGTGGCAATGCGGTATTTAGACCACTGACAAAGTGAAGTTTGTCAGTATAGTTAAAAGAAATTAGAGACACTATCATTGCTAAATCACTTTACAATTCAAAGAAGAATTGTAAACATATGAATCCATTTAATTATAATCGTGCCAATTATAAGAGAAATTGTAACGCTGAGAACAGTGGCTTTTATGTAATCATAATAATGGCATGTATTTATCTTGGTTTGGCAAGTTAGGCCTTTCTTTAATACTTGGCTTTGCCTAAATAGAATGTGGTTTGTTGAAACCCACAATAACCCCCACACCCTCCAATTTGTTATTGCAGAAAATACTGAACAATAATCATGTGGTATGAATGATTAATGTATGCATGGGTTAGTAAGTATCTTTGAGGTTTAAAAAGTGTTTTTATTTACATTCTTCTGTTGGCTGAAGGTATAAAACAAATAAATAAAAAAATCCATGTGTTAAATATTCCTCTCTCTTTTTATACAAGTATTCACAGTGTGATTGCAGGCAGGCACAGTTTTAATTCATTGTTTCTGTGCCTTTTTTTCCTCTCTATTTAGCCAACACATATCCTTTAAGTGTATTTCGACCCGAGTACTTGATAGTCATTCATTTTACAATTTACCAGGTACTTTTGAATATAGCTTCTGCAAATGATAGAAATAATAAAGTTAATAATACTCGAAGAGTGGCAAATTTAATTCATAATGTTGAGCTCAAATAATACATGTGACAATAATAGTCACTTGAAAGGCACATGTAAAAAAACGGCTCACATTCTCTGCTTAATAAAATTACTATTATTATTGAGGAAGAGGTGCTATCTAGTGGCATAAACAAGACAGCTGTGAGATTGGAGCATTTCTGCACTTTAATTTCAGTGTTCATTTATGTCTGTTTCCTGCTTTTGGAAAGATGATTTATAGCACCTCTAAATTGAATAAGTAGGAATAGGAGAAACTCTGACTCAGCTCAGCAAAGTTTGAATTTAAGTTTAAATGGGCTACGATGAAAAACTTACTTAAAAAAATTCATGTTGTGGTTTTAAGTAGCTCTAAAAAAATGATCTCTAAGCAGTTGTACAAAGGAGTTACCACTCAACTCATCCGTTTATGAATGCTTCTTGATCTGCACTACTCCTTCCGTCGGTCTTCCCCATCCCTTCCAACCTTACCTCTTCTCTCCGTTTTCTTAATTTTGTCAGATGTGCATTATATATTATGACTGTATTGGGGGGGTAAGTTATTATTTTAAGGATACATAAACCTCTGGAGATACTTTGAATTTATTGTACATGTATTATAAAGACTATCAGAAAGTCAAACTTCTGATGTAAAAAGAAAATAAGACACAAGCCCCAAAATAAACAAATGGTAGGCTAAAAAAAAATTGACATCCGAAGGGGTTAATATTTTTATTACTTGAAATTTGATATAAAATTGTGGGCAACCCATGACATGGTTTGGAGTACTTGATTATTCTTTTCTCCATAAATAAGAGTGGCATACAGTTAATTTCAGCACTGTAATTGAGCAATGCATTCTGGGAAGTTGAAAAGCACTGTAAGATGAGGAATCATGAGAAGAAAGGAGCCTTTCATAGCCCGTATGATGCTGTTGTCAGAGCTAAAGGCAGATAATGATTCAGTAATAATGGCACATTGTGAATATTTAAGCTGAAAAGATTTGGGTAAAATGAACAGACATTGTTGGTTTGTTAAAACTGAACATTTGGTCTTTAGGCTTCAAAAGCACTCTGAACTCAGTACTACATTTTTATTCAAAATGTTCCGTAAAACACGATACTTTTTGAAAAGTTCTCTCCAACACCATCACTATAAGAAGTTTAAAGACAATCGCTTTGTTTTAATTTTTACTGTAGAAATGGATAGTATGGGCTCCGTTTTTTTGTTTTGCAGAAGTTAAAACGTTTCTGTGATCATATATATCTTTTCTTTCAATTAGTAGAAGCAATACCTTCAAAGAACATTCTCTTAGCAATAATGCAAAATACTAAATATAAAATAAGAATATCAGATTGCAGAGAAAGTAAAGTGATTTGCATTTTATTTTTAAGGTTTCTCTTGCACTGACTAGATTTTTTGAGTGGGTTTCTATATAGCCTGCCTTTTCATTAACAAATCTTCAACCTGCTTGCTTTTGTTCTTGAAACATCTGTGAAATACAGATTTATACTACTGATTTTCTGACTTCGAAGTGAACATTAGCAGGAACATAGGGGTTGAGCCCTCCCATCCTTTAACTTACAACATTGAGCTCTGATCTGCAATAAGCACTTTCCGGGGAAAAAAAAAAAAACCTTAGACTAACTTTAATTATGGGTATTTAGAGTTGGTAGAGAGCTAGGTCCTATTTTGTTAATAGGCACAACTCTGCTATCTTGAAATGTTTTTAAAAACTTAAAATGAGATCCCAGCTAGAAAAGAAAAATTTTAATAATAAGTTGTAGGACAGAAATCAACCTTGATATTATGTAAGATATGTATGTGTGGTGAGCTGTCATTTATTACATATATATGTATACTGTAGTATATATATATGCATATATATACACTACAGTGACATAAATAATTCTAAGTCTGGTATTTCTTTTGTAAATATACTTTTCATGTGTAGTTTTGCACAGAGACTGAAATGAAACAGATTTCTGAGACTATACAAATATTTATTTTCTTGAGTAAAAGATGATTACTTATTAGAAATGGGCTCACAATTTAAACCAGAATAACTCTTTTTTTATTGTTTGTTTCTGCTCTGGGATTTTTTTTTTTGAAGGGAAAAAAATGTTGCCGTATGTTTACACTAACATTCATTTTTACCCATATGCTTTAAATCTGTGTATTTGTTTAACCAAAAAATGTTTATTTTTAGAACTGTTTAGTTTTTCTTTTTAACTGGAAATTTTTAGTGGGAGTTCTTTTAAAATTAAGTTAAATAAAATTGTCCTATTTAAAGGACATTTTCTTCAGGAGTTTGAACCAAGAACTAAATGCTTTATTGTCATTAGGTGAGACTTTAGGCCGGAAATAAGAAGAGTCTAGAGACAAAAATAAAACAGAACAAATGTTTATCAGGAAAATATGCTGTGATGCAACCATAGTCTTGTATCCTTTTTTTTTCTTAAGTAGCTTTTATAAAACTATTACTCCATATCGATATATACAGAGAGACTTTTCACTGTTCTGTGATCAGACAAAATTTATTTTTCTATGTGCAGCAACTCACAGTTCCAGCTCAACAAATGGAATTATTAATTTAAAAATGAAGTTACTTGTTCCTAAAATCTAGCTTATTTTTGGATAAGATAAACATTTCAAATTCTATTACAAAATCTTTTTTGCTTTTCCTCAGAGTCCACATAATACTATAATTATTTGCTCCTTTTTTTTCTTTTTCTTTTTGGTCTGAGAGTGTGTAACTGTCTTTTGGTATTAAGTAATAGTTTCGTTTAGAACAATAGTTATTATCTCCCAGTTCTTCTCTGTATTTCTGTTTATTCTGATTCACGTTTTCTAATCAAACAATTCTCCCCCTGGGAAAGTTAGCCTGAAATTTTAAGCAATTCAAAGCCAATATTCAGAAACCCATATTTTTGAAAACTGGCTTCCCTACTTACTAACTACCAGATGGTTTTTGGCTAATAGGAAGAGAAAGGATTGAGGGAAAGCAATGATGGGAGGGAGAGACTGGTAGTGGAATAGTTGAAGGTTTTCCTTAAGAGATAGCAACAGTAATAAGGCCAGTGCCTTATTGTGTTCAAAAAGGGAAGGTATCAATTTCAATTATTTTTAAAGATTCTAAATTAATTTACTGCTTTGAATTCATTTGTCCAATTTAATTTTATTAAATTCCTTTACTTCAATCTAACTTTTAAAAGCTCCAAGTGAATCCTAACCAGAATGGACTGTTTAATACTTGAATCTTATGAAATACCTTCTGGCAAAAGGTTGTTGTATAAATAAATTTAAAATATACAATACTGGTTTCCCTCTTGGAAAGTAAAAAAACACATTAATATATGAAAAGGTTTCATATTTTCTTTAACCTAGCAATAGCCAAATTAAGTGGGCCCTGTTTTATTTTTTTTGCTGTAACTTCAATTATCGTCCTAAAACCACCTTAGGAAGTGATGCCCTTTGGTCTTTTCTTTGCATCTAAGTGAAGAAACACTCTGTTTCAGTCCCTTTGCTGTAAAAAAGGGCATCTTCCTATGACTCTTCTACTCATCTGGTTCCCTTAAAAATTGACATGTTGCCAGGCACCAGTGGTGGCTCATGCCTGTAATCCTAGCTACCCAAAAGGCTATCTGAGAATTGAAGTGTGATGCAAGCCAGGACAGGAAAGTCCATGAGACTCTTCTCTCCAATTTAGTACCCCCCTCCACTCCCACCAAAATAAATCCAGAAGTGGTGTTGTGGTTCAAGTGATAAAAAGCCTCTAGTCTTGAGCAAAAAAGGTCAGGGACATCACCCAGGCCTCAAGTTCAAGTCCCTGGACTGGCATAAAAATAATAAATAATAATCTCCAAGTTCCATTTGGAACAAGTGTCCAGTCATAGAAGTCTGACTCAGAGGCCAAGGTTCTAGATTCAGTTGTCACCTTTCCTCTGCCCATCAGCACAGCTCCTGGTAATTGACTCTAGATAACCAAACTGTGTCCTTGGAAGCCAGCATTGCCTGGAGCTCTTCCAAGTTGACAAAAGGATGTTATAATAAAGATCTAAGTGGTACTACTTGCTGATCAAGAGGAGAGGACAAGAGTGTTGAAACTGTGCGACTGTGGAGGTCATTCCCTGTGGCTCCAAAACCCATCTTTAAACAGCTCTTTATTTCTTTCAAACTATAATTTTGAGCAATGGAAAGATTCATTAATCAACCTCTTTTTAAATTCTATTGTCCTTACTACAAAGAAACAGACTTAAGTATATATTATTTTCCAGATTCATGACATAGGAACTCATTGAATATTTCTGATTTAAGTTTGCCTCATTTCTCAATATATATTTTGGAAGAAAAAAAAGTTCAAGTACTAAGGTACTAGGTCTAGTGATACGTACCTGTAATCTCAGCAGTTGGGAGACTAAGGCAGGAGGATCCAGAGTTTAAGGACAACCTGGGCTGTATAGTGAGACCCTCTCCTAAAAAAAGAGTAAGAAGAAGTCCACGAAGATTTTTTTAACCTAAAACTCAACAACTATACAATATGAAGGCATCACAAGTTTGTTTTGGTTTGAGTTTTTCTTGCCTTTCCTTTTTTTTTGAGCCTGGGAAAGAGATGGAGCAACTAACTGCAGCAGGAAATTTTATTTATTTATTTATTTCATTGTAAAGATGCTATACAGAAAGGTTATAGTTACATGAGTAAGGCAATGAGTACATTACTTGTTGATCATTGTTACCCCTTCCTTCCCTTGTTGTTGTCCTCCTATCCTTTCCCTCCCCCACCTCCCACACTCCTCTCACACACCCCCCCCCACCTGAAGTTGTAAAGTTTATCACCCAAAGGAAGTTTGCTATTCTCATCTAACACTGACATCATATTTGCTGAATAGGTACAATTTTTTTTCTATGACAATATTAATGTTTGCATATCTGTAAGAAATTTTAGATTTGTGAGTGTATGAAGTTCTTATTTGTATGAAAGTTGAATTTATTTCAATTTTTGAGCTATCGTTGAGCTAAAAACCTTAAAAAAAACTATCACATTCAACACAGTTTTTACCTTACTAAATAGACTGCAGTAATAACAGAAGATTTAACTCAATATATTAGATAAAGGCTTGCAATTTTAATAGACCGTGAACATGTATTTTAAAAATTACCATGAGACACAATTACATTTTACATTTTGCCTCCTGAGCTGGATGCCAGTGGCTCACGCTTATAATCCTAGCTATTCAGGAGATTGAAATCTGAGGATCATGGTTCAAATCCAGCCAGGACAGGGAAGTCTCTGAGACTCTTATCTCCAATAAACTACTCAGAAAGGGGGTGGGGGATAGAGTTGGGAAGATGGGGAGTGAAGGGATGACAAAGGAAAAACACAGGAGGAGGTAACAATGCTCAATAGGAAATGTACTCATTACCTTACTCATGTAACTGTAACCCCTCTGTACAGTATTTTTACAAAAATAAAAAATAAAAAATAAAAAAACTACTCAGAAGAAGCCAGAAGTGGTACTGTGGCTCAAGTGGTAGGGTACTAACCTTGAGCAAAAAAAGCTCAAGGACAGTGCCCAGGCCTGGAGTTCAAGTCCCAGGACCAGAAAAAAAAAAAAGAAAAATTGCCTCCTGCTCAGGGTGTCAAGCAGTCACTTGGTAAAGCCTGAGAAGTGACATGTGCCTCCGTTGTTAGCATGTAAAAGCTGTGTTTTAACAAGTCTCCAGATATATATTTACATGATAGACCATACTAACACCTTTAGTGTTATCTGTCACTCAAAATTTAAGAATGTTTCCTGATCAAATGTATCTGCTGTTGGTTGTCATTGTTCCTCATTTTGTATTTTTATGTATTCGGTAAGAGTCCATGGTTACTGACCCTTTGTATATCCCATCTTTACATGGATCCTGCTTCCTCCATGATGTGGTTATGGGGGTCATTTCAACCTTTGTGATTCAAAAAAGGTACAAATAACTGAGCCCAATGAGAGTTGCAAATGGTTTTTCAAAGATTTCCCCCCCCCCGGGCCCAAAGATCAAAATGCCTTAAATTTATGTATCTGGCAACTCTGACTCCCATCTTCTTATTTTCATTTTTGGTAGGAGGGTTTTTACACGGGACAGATATTATTAAGAGAGCTTTATTTTAAACATTCAGATGTATTTTGTTCTAAAGCAAATGCTTGCTCAAGAATCTAAGAAGGCTTCGTGGGAAGAGCAAAGCAATCTAAGCCATATGTATTAGGCAGGTTGCCAGTTGTTTGCCAATATGCCCAAGCCACCTGGCTCTGCATTCAGCCAAGTGTGCCATTCCGACCAGCCAGCTTTAACCTCCTGGCTGCCTTTCAGCACTTAGGAAACTCCAAAGGCCTGAGAGCTGTACTTCAATGTCTCCTATGCCAATAGTTTTCACTCAGACAAACCGCTCAGCGACACTGACCGCTAACTCACAAACGCCCATTTTGAATGAGCTCTCCTTTTGTTTAAAGCACCATTCACTGGTGTTGAACCTCTGCCATAAGATGAGCCTGGAGATAGCAGACTGAAACCTTTACCCATATGCCGTAGACAGACACTTTGACAAACAGCATTTTATTCTCAAGCCAGTAAGTGACAGGGTTTTGCGGTTCTGGGTTCACTGGGATTTGGGTTGGCTTTATTTGTTACTGGTTTCAATTTTTATTTTGGGTGATTCTTAACTTTTGAATGTTTGGAAACGTTTGTTCATTTGGTTTCCCCATTTTGTTTAGTTTTGAAATTAGTTGAGCTGTTTCATAATTTATTTATCAAGCTTGATTTCATAATCATTGGCAAACTGGGTCAGGAATCGTGGGGAACATGCCCAATCTGTTGTGGGATCTCGAAGACGTATTTCTGCTTTGTGCTTTTGAAAGATGCCCTTCTTTCTCTCATCAGTACCTAAGGATTATATAATATCTTGATTCCCCTTTTGCTTTGACTCCCAAGAAACTCAGAGAAAAATTTAATTCTTGCCTCAACAGATATTTCAACCTCAATCTCTTCCTCTACTACTTTTCTTTTGTTACTATTTGCCTTCTTTCATGGCCTTAAATTCTCATGTGTGTACATGTTTAATGTATGTTTGTGAGCCATCTCTAGTGATTTATCGAAAGGAGGATGTTAACTGATGAATAGATAAAATGTGAGAATTAACACCTTGAGCCTCTCCTGATTAAAATATTTTAATAGACTTTTTTGAAATAGTAAGATGGTGCTTCAGGTTAATTATCCTGTATGTTAAATAGGAGAGCTGTGATGATTTAGGGGTAGAACTTTTATTACTGTGAATTCTGAGCTGGCCTTTGGACTGGCCAACTTCCTATTTTCCATCAAGGCTATGGTATGTGCATTCTTGGTTGGGCTAGTTCCCTCTCAATGACCACTATCTCTTAGATCTTGAAGATCTCTTTTGGCTTGGTTCCAATTTAATCAGTCTGAATGGATCCTATTGAGTAACTTGACTCATTCACCCTGCAGAAGAGACCTGAATACAATATTTCTGGGAGGCTGTTTTTTTTTTCCTTTAAAATTTAAATCTATTATAATGTTCTTTTTATTGGAATTGTTGATCATTTCAGGAAAAACTTATCTGTGTTGATGTGTGTTTTCCGAGGCCATTTTTCATTGCCTTAATAAGACTGATTCAGATTATAACATTTTGGCCAAAGTCCTGTGGCACACTCAACAAAGCCTGAACAAGGTGGAGGGTACCAGCTCACAAGATGGATAGACGGCGCTGGGGGAAGTGTCCCAGCGGGTTTGTACAGTCTGTCAGAGGAGCTGCAGCTGTGACCACCCATCTGTGCATCCTTGGCTTGGACTAGGCTTCAGTATTGAGCATTTATGCTGAAGAAAGATGTTCAAAAGAAATGGATCATGTGGCTTCAGTAATAATGGCCAAAATGTGACAGGGCCAATATTTGAAGAGAAATACTCTCATGTTCCACAAACTGTACGATTTAGCCTTTTGACGTCTCCAAAATTTAAAAGAAAAAAAAATTCCTGCAACATTGATTTTTATTTGCATTTTTGTTTGGTGGGGGGAATTTTACTAGAAAAAAATAGTAAGCTTTCTGTTCATATTTGCAGATTAATATGAAACCCAAAAGCATCCCAAAGACCATATAAATGGTATTTTCCCTCATTCACATTTTTTATCTTGTATGTAAGCTTTCTCAATTAGCCATCTTGCGAAGCTTGCTCCTGAGCCTTAATGATCACATCAATTACGCTGGGATATAAATTTTTCTTCAGAAAAAATATATGCAATAATAAGTTCAATAATTCTGGACAAAAGCCTGTTAATTACTAGTATTTTAAGATTAATTATTACATTATTAAAAGAACCATATAAACCATTAATTACTAAGCCTGGAAAATTTGTTCCCCAAATAGTGCCAAAATTGTCCTCTTCTTTTGTGTAGGGAAAGAAGTACATATGTTTTACCTGCATTGTCTGAAATAAGTCATTAGTGGAGTCAGAGTTTTTTTCAAAAGCTATGAAAGCAATACGTACGTCTTTCCTTTATTAGTTCCAAATTTTTTAAATTTCTATGCACAAATCAGGTTGCCTATTTTACTGAACTAAAACATCTCACTTAAAAGATGTTCTTGGAAAAAACATTACAACATTTTCCACCAATATAAAACCTCAAGGCAATTACTTAACCATATATTCTTAGAAGAAATATCTCTTTTATTTATACTTGCAAATTGGCAAAAGAGTAAAATTCCCATCCTATTTCTTTAAATGTTTTCCCATACACAGAGTACTTCTCCTCCCCCAAACCACCAGTTAGATTCTAGGGAAGATCCTTAGAAAGTGTTTCTGAAACAATTATATTTAGCCAGGCACTGGTGGCCCATGCCTATAATCTGGGTGAGTTTTTGAGACTCTTATATATGTGGCAAAAAGCCACAAGTAAAGCTGTGCTTTATGCTTTAAGTTGTGAAATGCCAGCCTTGAGCAAAAATATTAAGAGACAGTACCCAGGCTCTGAGGCCAAGCCCCAATACTGGCACATATACACAAACACGAGAGAGAGACAGAGAGAAAGAGAGAAAGAGAGAGAGAGAGAGAGAGAGAGAGAGAGAGAGAGAGAGAGAGAGAGAGAGAGAGAGAGAGAAAGAGAGAGAGAGAGAGAGAGAGACAGACAGACAGACAGACAGACAGACAGAGAAAGAGAGAGAACGAGAGGGAGAGAGAGATATGAGAGAGAGACATGAGAGAGAGAGGAAAGAGGGAAGGAAGGAGAGAGAGAAATTATTTGTTTTGGCTTTATTAATATAAATGAGCTTATGAAAGAAAAACAGGGTGCTAAACTAGACATCATTTCAACAGACACCCTCATTACTTCATTTATTAAGCACTTAATATGCTTGATGCTAAAAAAAAAAAAAACCCATGCATGGCTATTCCTTATTGGGCAGTAATTTGATTGCAAAAACAAAAAAAGGCCTGCTATGAAGTTGGTATTCTGAACTATGAGAGTGATATGAATGGAACTAATGGTATCACCTCCAGTAAGTTTCTCTCGACTCATAACCCAGGAGTTATCTCCTACTGCTCTTCCATGTTTCACGTCTAGTCAGCTATGCCACGTTCTGCTGAGTCTACTGTCTTGTCTTAGCAGGCAACCTATCTTCTGTTTCACCCCATTCTTCCTGTGCTTTAGGCTGTTAGTATTTGTAGCCTAGAGCATTCCCGTAGCCTCCTTTCTTTGCTCCCAGTCTTTTCCCCCTGTCATCCATTCCTTCATTTTTCTTCTGCCAGAATGGGCCTTCTTTGCTGGCATCCTTTTGAAGACCAGGACAAACTCTACCCCTAAGCTAGCTAAAGCAAAAAGGGCTTGAGATGTGGTTCAAGTAGTGTCAAGCTCTATCTGGAAAGTGTCAAGCTCTATCACCTGCTGTGTGAAGCCCATGCCCCTTGCCTCCTTATCCCATACTGTCTTTCCCACTTCGGTACACCATGCTCCATCTGTCTGATCTGATCTGGCTCTGCTGAAATGCGTCCAGTTTACCGAGGTGATGTACTTTATCAGTCAGCACGGCAGTATAGTACCACTGCATCCCCTACTGTTAAAAGGTTCTTTAGAAATGGCTCCATAGCCCACAAAACTCCAGCTCCTGCACAATACTCAGTTTAAGCACTATGCCATTTACAAGCTATCCCAGACACTGGCTTGCAGTGGTTCAGGAATGTACCTTACCTGTTTCTTTAGAACCTGCATGGTGCTTATCACACTATTCTGTAGCTAATAGTATGCTCCATTGAATGATATGAAGTTCACTGCATCTTCAGTACATAGTTCAGGAACTGGAACATAGTGGACATTCATGATCATTTGTTGGAATGTATATATTTAAAATTATTTTTTAACAAATTTGTTTTTCTGAGAAAATTTACACTTATTATAAAATCATTTTCAGATACAATTGATTCAAAATTTCCTTGTTTGACATAGTAGAACTAAACAATTGGATATAAAACATAAATATTATACTTAGAGAATACAATGCAAAAAAGCCTGAAATACAATACAAAATGTGTTTGTTGTATTTAAGCCTACACGTTTAATGTTTCAGGAATAAAAATTAAAATTTGGTGAATTAGAATGTAACTCATTTTTATGTTGTCTGTGCTAATCATCACTATACTCTATCTGATGCCTACACTGAGGTTGCTAGCTTATTTGCTGACATTTGCAATCACATAACAGTGCTTTATTTAAACACATAAATGACACATAACCATAAATATATAAAATTCAGGTGTTAGAGCATTTATCTACGTTCCTTTAGATGCTTAGAGGTGAACTTGGTGCAATCGTATTTCAGAAAGATATAAAACAGGTTGGGCTTTAACAAGAGTCTATAGAATGTAAAGCCTGCTTGCATAATAGGTAAGCATCTCCTTCAGAGAAGACCTGGAATGGCATCCCCATTTTGCAGATAAGGAAACCTAGTCTCCAAATTTGGTGACTCGACTTGACTTGCCAGTCGTTAGTGATGGGTGATGATTGGAACCTAGGTTTTTCAATCTCCTGAGCAGACCCACAGCAGCGTTCGAGGTTCTCAAAAGGGATTTAGTAAGTTAGGAAAATGGAAAGCACATCTACAAAGGCCAAGGCCTAGAGAGTGAGTCATATTTCCCTAATGATTCCTCCTTACTTATAAATTCACAGAAGGAAACATTAAGTATCGCTATCTGAAATCAAGCAGGGCACTGAGTGGGGTCTTAGGTTTTGTAAGCATTGTACAACTACTAAATAGTCTGAGTTCACAAATATGCCTCTAAGTGATTAGGCTAGATCCATTGAAACTAAGAGAGGAAATTAAGCCATATATATTATATATGCACATATTTATATAAAGCATAGAGGAGCAATATTGCATAAAAGTTTTATTGCCATGAGTTTGGGATGACATGTTATAAGTGGCAAAGCCACAAGTGAATTATGCAGGTCGTCTCAAGTAGATGCCAATAAAATGTTTTTACTGTACCACATCATCTGCTATTCTGCCTATGCTACAAATTTAAAGAGAACCAATTTTAGAAATTTCCAGAGTTGTAAAAGTTTTTATTGGTTCTATATTTCAAACTTGCTGCTCTGTAAATATTGGTTCCATTAATTGTTGCAAAAATTAATTCACAGAGATTTAAAAGTACACGTTCAACAGTGGTCAGTTCTGAAAACATCTTCCTTTCAAGTTTAAGTAGTTTTTCCTGCTAAGTAGAAACATTTTCCTTTCTCTTCTCTTTTATTTTCATGTAAATCTTCCTTTTTTTTTCAAAACCCATTTCAAATCTCATTCCCAGGAAGCTCACAGGGAGTACATGTCAACTCTGGTTTGATTGTTGTTTGTCCTCATTGTGTATAAACACACACACACACACACACACACACACACACACACACTGTGTGTGTGTGTGTGTGTGTGTGTGTGTGGTAGGCAAGCACTCTACTGGTGAGCTACCTCCCTACCTCCTTGGACCACACCCATCCTTTCCTTTCCTTTTTCCTTTCCTTTCCTTTTTCCTTTCCTTTCCTTCCCTTCCCTTCCCTTCCCTTTCCCTTTCCCTTTCCCTTTCCCTTTCCCTTTCCCTTTCCCTTTCCCTTTCCCTTTCCCTTTCCCTTTCCCTTTCCCTTTCCCTTTCCCTTTCCCTTTCCCTTTCCCTTTCCCTTTCCCTTTTCTCCTTTCCTTTCTTTTTTCCTTTCTTTCCTTCACCCTCCTTTCCTTCACCCTCCTTTCCCCTCTCCCCTCTCCCCTCTCCCCTCCCCCCCCTCCCCTCCCCTCCCCTCCTCTCCTCTCCCCTCTCCCCTCCCCCCTCCCCTCCCCTCCCCTCCTCTCCTCTCCTCTCCTGGCCTTCCTTGCCTGCTTCCTGCTTGCTTGTTTGCCTGTTTGCTTGCTTGCCTGCTTGCTTGCTTGCTTGCTTTTTGGTGCTAGTACTAGTGCTAGTACAAGTCAAAGCCTGGGTGCTAATCGTTTGTTCAAGGCTAATGCTCTACTGCTTGATCCATAAGCTTCACTTTTAGTTTCATTGGCTAGTTAATTGGCAATAAGAATCTTACAAACTTTTCCTATCTGAGCTGGCTTTGAACTGCTATCCTCAGACCTCAACCTTCTGACTAGCTAGGATTAAAGGCATGAGGATACTCTTAATCCTGGTTTATTATTAAACTCTATCCATATTAAACTTTTATTGAGTATATATTGTCTTCCCCTCCTAGGTTATACATCGAATGCCTTTATACTGTTTTTGTTTTTCTAGTGTCCTTCCTTTTGTCCTTTTCCTCCTTGCTTCTCTGGGATGTGGATTGAGTATGCATTCTGCTCTTTTCTAAGATATGCTTTGGATATCATTGGAGATGATGGGCAGCTTAGCAAAGAGCTTATGAGTCTCAAGCTAAGAGCTACGGCTTAGGAGCTAGTCAAACCACAAATGCAGAGAAACTACAGGTCTATCTTTCTAAACGACAGGTGATATTGATGAGCAGTCCACAGACCTTTTATGATAAAGAATTGATAGAGGATAGGAGAAAGTTCCCTAACTTGATCATCATCATTCTATATTGTTTAAGGTCCCATGTTAGCAAGACCCCAGGTTAAGAGTCCAGTGGAGCCAGAGGAGTGCTACACTAGTTGATGCCTAATACTCAGCTTGGAGTAGCAGGAAGGAAGGAAGATGGTGACCTTTTCCTGCTCCTATAGGTCTGTTTCACAAGGACTCATGCACACAGTGGCTCATTGTTACAGGTTTGAACACCTGATGCTAACCCAGGCTGCATCAGATGGGGTGTGGGTGTTTGTCTTCCTCCTCTGTCCTCTGATTGCCAGGGCCTTGGTCAGCTGGAATGTGAATGTCTGCTCTTTGTCTCTGCCCCCTCCCCTGCTACTCTGTTTCTAGCTACTGTTTTGTGAAAGAAATAATTCATTCCCAAAGGCTTAGCTCTAGCCCCAGCAGTAGATGTAGTTTTTAATCACCTTTGTCAAGAAAACGTCTATACTATACTTTTGTATAAGCACAGTTTATAAAACCAGCATTGTTCCCTCCTTTCTATGATTTGAGAACTATGATTTATGAGTTAGTCAAGACGGGTGATGTTCTTTGACTACGAGAACTTCCCAAATGGATAGAAGAAATGCATTTTGTATTGCATTATTTTTTTGCTACTTTTTGTGTTTTATTTTTTTCAAAATCGAATCATTGTGTTGCCCCTTCTGATAGATTTCTCACTAGTTCCCATGACTTCATGTTTTATCCATCCTTTCCCTTAGTATATCCTGTCTTTACCATAGTCAGGCCTTTATTCCTCACCCTTCCACTCCACTTTTGAAAAAGAAGCCATTTCTACAGAAGGAAGTTATCACTGATAAAGAGTAGAGTGGTTACTAGGCACTGATGATTCATACCTGTAATTCTAGTTACTCAGAAGGCTGAGATCTGAGGATCCCAATAGGATCCAAGAGGTAGAGGTGTGACTCACTTGGTAAAGTATTAGCCTTGAGCTTAGAAAAGTTCAGGAAGAGTGTGAGGTCCTGAGTTTAAGCTGCAATACCAACACACACACATACACACACACACACACACACACACACACACACACACACACACACACACACACACACACACACACACACACACATACACTAAGGTAGACAGGATTACCTGTGTTGGAATGAAGTAAATGAAGGAATGAACTATAATTAAGAGCAATTTTTTAAAAGTGGGGAAAAGGCTTATGAGGTCATTATCATATTTATGAGAGAAGAATGAGTTCCACTTCCCACCAACCTTCCTCAATCAACTGAAGACCACTTTCTTCTTATGCAGATCCATTGCTTGTGAAGACTAACATCTGACCGTGTACATGTATTTTTTTCAAGTGCTAGGATCAAACCTAGGCCTTGTGTGTTCTAGGCAAGTGCTCTTCCTCTGATCCAGATGTAGATTATAGATGTAGATTATAGATCAGCAGGGACTAAAGTTCTCTCACATGGTTTCTGAGCCTCATTTTCACTCTAGCCCCACTTTGTGTTGGAGCTCAGGCTGCTTATGTTCTACTGCCAATTCAGGACCTATTAAAGATATCCCGAAATGGGGTACATTTGTTATTTCAGAAACATTAAAAATCCACCTTAAAAATGATGGGGAAGAAAGGATGTGGAGAAGTCAGTTTTCAAATATGTGGGAAAAAACAGTGTCATAGAGTTCTTTAGCTAAACAGGTGTCATATAGAGGCTGTATCTGGAGGATACTAGTAGTTAAGGGTCCTTTTACAACAGATTGTAAAAGGTATCTTTGGTCAAATAACAGATGACAATGTGTGTTGAGTACATTTAAGACAGATGTTTTATATAATTTTTGTGTTATTTCTTTATTATGATCTTTATTATGTATTTAGTCACATTCAAACCCTAAACCATGAGCCTTTCCTACAAAAAAGTGCTATATAGACAAGTAGAGGAATAACTACAAAAGGTAAATTTGCCTGGCTAACCAATATTTTCCAAACCATGACTTGGATACATTTTGAATAGTTACTAGAAAGAATTTTTCCTAGAAAAGACCTTCCTGGTTCTCTCCATGGTTTCACTGATTTTGTGATTTCCACTTCTCCCTGCTGTCCATTAGTTTTAAATGGCTCGGTATAATCATCACCTGTATTAATGTATAAAGAACATAGTAAAGGACTCTGTGTATTTTGTCTGTAGGCAGATACAGTCCATTTCTCCAGTTGTGTACTGGCTCGGTGAATCTTTCGCTTATCACCAGTAAGAGAATTTCACAAAAATTAACTTTGGAAGAACTTAGCAAAACAGCCTCGTTGAAGCCAGTCTAAGATGTTTCATTCATGGTTGAAGGAGTAAATGACTGTATAGCCAAGAGCTTTCTCCTCAACTCCAATGTAATGATGCCCCTCTTCTCCTCCCCCTAGTGTTGAATGAATGAATGATGGCAAAGCTTTCTTTCAAACCAAAATATGATCATTTCTAATTAGCACTGTTGAGAACCTCAGACTTCTATAGCCTTGTTCCAATTAAAAGCCTAACCACATCTACAAAATATATATTTATAAGACCTTCCAAGTCATTCTATTACCTTGAAGGTAATATGAGAACTTCCACTTCGTCTTATAGCATCAGTGATAGAGAATTTAGATGGACAAGTAATTGATTTAAGTCTCTACAGCTCTGATGATATAAAATAATATTTATCAAAATGGACTTCTCCTCCCAAAATAAATCTCTGTGGTAGGAAAATATTGTGCTTAACTATATTAACATAAAAATTCAGGAACATCAACAAAGTAATTTTTCTCGTATGGGCAGAATAGGTAAAAATAAAGACAAATAAGTAAGAATTAGCAGGAAAAAAATCAACAGGAGATAATCTATTTTTATTAGTTCTGCATTTTTTTCTTTTCTACTGTTTTCAGATACAAATTTCAAAAAAGGGAAGACTCTGCAAGTTGTCTACCTTATTTTCATTTGATGTCTGCTCTAGGGTTTTGATTTACCTGGCCCCACTTTGCAGTGCCCCATTTTCTCAGGTGGAACATTGGCATAAAAGTACTTATCTACCTAGCAAGGGGTAGGAGACTTAATGAGTGAACAGCTGTAAAACCCCTGGAGAGGGCTCTGTGAGTCAGGACAGAAGTGCATAATTATTAATCATTATTACTATTATTATTATTTTTAAATGGCTTCAAGCCATCTCTAAGGTTTGTAATAAAATGAATGTGTCAAATAATTCTTTCTGTGTACCTGTTCTGTGGTCATGCATTTCACAAATTAAATGGCAGAATACTTGTAGGATAGGATTATAATGATCCAAGTAAATGATCCTCAACCAATTCAAAATTACATGATTAAGACCCCAAGGAGCTAAAGCAAGCACTTTGTATGGTTGCCTTTCAGCTTGTGAATAAATCCATTCTGCATTAAATTATGTGAAAAGGGAAAGTTAAAAATCACCTTGGATTTTTTTTCTATGTAATTATGTTGGAATTTTGGAATAAGTGCCTCATTCTCTAATTTCTAAATAAGTCTATCTATGTACCTTATCTGTATTATGCAAAGAAATCATTTCAGGTATGGTTGGTTTAGCTCTAATCAGTTGTTGGGTTAAGCAAGCATAATTTGTAGCTAGATGCCTATGGCTCATGCCTACAATCCTAACTACTCAGAAGACTGAGATGTGAGGATTGTAGTTCAAAGCCAGCCTAGGCAGGAATGTCTATGAGATTCTTGTTACCAGTTAACCACTAAAAAGCAGGAAGTGGAGATGTGGCTCAAGTAGGAAAAAAACTAAGGAACAGAGCCCAAACACTGAGTTCAAGCTTCAGTATTGGCAAACAAATAAAACAATAACAAAAAAGCATAACTTGTGAATTTACACAGTCAGATCTGGTCAAATATCATTTGAATGGGAAAATCACATATTTGGCTTTTCTAATTGTCTCTGTCTTTACTGTACTTTCTGTCAAGACGCTGCAATTGGGTATGAGCTAGCTTACATTGTCACTGAGAATGCTCTCCCACTGCAGATTGGCTGCCTTCAGCTTGAGTTATCTCAGGCAGACATCTGGCTAGCTGCAAGGCAAGACTCAGAGCTCAAGCCTGGGAAGACCTGAGTTTTATCAGCCCACTAAACTGGGGATGAGAAAAGAAAAAGGAATTTCTCTCTTTTCTGGTGCTTTTTCCCCTCCTGGTTTCCTTGCTAAAAATCAATAGCATGGTCGATAGTTGGTTTTGAGTTGTTCAGTACATGCTAGGGTTTTTCTGATGTAAACCTTTGGTGTCTGGGCTTCAGACCTTATAATGTGTCTGGGAAGGTCTGATAGCTGTCACAGCCCTCCTGGGTTACATTTTATTCCCACGGTAACCTTTGTAATTCAAGAAGGGAAGTGGAAATCAATTTTTACACCATTTAGTTGTTTAGGGATTTTTTTTTTCAGCCAATGAACTGTTCTTGTAAAAATTTACCACACTTATATATTTCCCCCTTCTAAACAGCAAATGCAAATAAAATGAGATCTTTTCATTAGCAAATGCTCTAAAATGAAAAGCAATTCAAGTCATGTTTTTCAGTTGTTAAGACTTAGTTGTATCCTGTTTGGAATTTCTCACATTCCTTTTACATGACATGGAATGACACTTTTAATTTTAAAAGGATCCATTTGGGAAAACCCAGTGTCTTTCCTTAGAAATACTCTACAATGGTAATATCAGGAAGAAGAAAGTGGCTCAATATCAGGTATAATACTCATGTGGCTTATGTTTTGGATTCTGTGAAGCTATAGAATGGCTCTTGTGTATACTGAATAATTAGGGATAGTGCGTAATCATTATAAATGATGTCTATTAAACCTTTTTCTGTTGAATTTTCTCCCATTACGTCTCTTGCTGTTTTGGATTGGTAAATATTAATATTCTCTTCTAAGAATTATTTTCATTGATTGTTTTGTCTTCCATTGTGGTATTTGTTTTTATTCAAATACACCATTTAATATTACCCTTCATATATTTTGAGGAATCTTCTAGTACACTGAATAAGGATATGATGATGTTGCATTTGCAAAAGTGTCTTCAAGTTTCAGTAGATTCCTAAGTAAAATACAAAGTGTTTTTGTAAAGTTGTGAGGAGCAGCATCTTACAGAGAATCAAATTATGTGTCTTCTAAACACAAAATACATTTATTTGAAATAATATGTTTCATAGTTAAACAGTAATATTACAGAAAGAACAGTACAATTCAGCTGCATCCTCAAACCTAGATCTGACTAGTTGTATTAATTGAAAGGGTTTGGTATAATATAAAGAAACAGGCAAACTCTGGGCTTCCCTCTATAGTGAAAATTTATCATTCATGTCTTCCATTACCGTGCTATAATTATGGTAAGTGAAGCAGAACGGGATCGATAGAGCAATTTATCAATGCATTCAAAACTATTCTTGCCTGGTTTACGTCATACCACTGCAGATACTGTCATTCAATAAAGAGACATCTAACAGAATAAAGACTTTAGATGGATCCATTTCAGCATAATGTCTTCCTATGTAATGTTCTAATTTTGATCATGGTTTAATTAATTGTTTCACTTTGTATGGTATTATGTGAATTAAAATATTTCCTGAATTGAAATAAATTCAGTCTTCAAGTTAAAAAGCACTTCAATTTTAAAAGCACTGCAATAGTGTAAACACTGTTATTTAGTGCATAGCTTTTAGTCTTTCTCAGGGTCATTATATATTATACCCCACTTAGAACTAGAATAACAGCCACGTATCCATCATGCCCCAAGAATTATTAAAATTTAAATAACAAATATTTGGCCTGAGACTTTATTTAATAACTCTAAATTTTACCTTTGATCATCATAAGATTCAAAATAGGCTTTATTATCCTATTTATGACTTAGCTGTGATAGTAGGCTCATAAGAACATAAGTCCACTTATTTATTTCATAAAACATATACAATATGGTCCTTCTACCATCAAGTTTGTACCATACCATGATAATATTATTTACTATTGTAATAGTAAATTGCAGATTGCTAGGTTGTCATTTTCTTTTCCCATGTGGTATGAAATTACCAACCAGTGTCATTTTGGTTAATTCAGCCTTCTACAAAACCATAAAGGTTTGTTAATCATGGCAGAGTCACAACACTGCACAACTAGCACTTGTATTGTTGGATTCTTAAACCTTGATACATATTTTCAAGGGCATAATTTGGCTCTGATTGAGTTAGAAGCAACACAACTTAACAAGGAAGTAAGTTGAAGATAACAGGTATTGGTTTTGCAGAATAGCATCTACAAGTTTCTTTATTCTTCCTTTCCTTTTTATTTTCTTTTAGCTGTTCTTTAAAATCACTGTGGGGTTTTTTTTTTTTGTCTCTAATTTCCTTACATAAATAGAGTTTTATACTACATGACACCTTCAGGGATTTTTCCATCGGCTCATAAAACAATCTTTCAGACACAGCCTCTGAAATTTGGTGATTATTTTCTAGAATTACACCCATGGCATGTGACAACACCTCCCATTCTTTCTATTTCACATCTTAAATTTGAATGTTTCAATTTGAATCATGGTTTTGGTTTTGGCCATCTCCTTCTTCCTTCATACCTTTCACTTACTTACCTGCCCACGGGTGCTCTCCAGTATTGTTTCATAAGACCTTGTCTGCTAAAGGGTTAAAGAGTCAGACTAGACGCTGCTTTCTTGCACTGTACTTAAGTTAAGGAAATTGGGATGTCATTCCCACAGTGAAGATGTAAATTGTGTTGTTGGCAAGATTTATTGGGGGTTATTTTACCTGCTATCACATTGTATTGTTTAATTGGGGACTATTTTTAACTAGCATTCTATTTAGACAGTGTCAGCGAATTCTGAGAGCTTGCCAAACAAATTCGCAAAATGGTTGCCAAGCTGTAAGATGGCTGCCAAGGTCTGAGCACACTGAAAAGGTTCAAAATGGTGACCAACGTCTCAGAATTGGTCGGTCAGGTTCTCCCACCGCCAGTGCCCACCTCACACAACTCCTACCCTAAAAGGAAAGGGGAGGGATTCCCTCACAGATTCAAGACTTGGCACTAAGTCCTTGGCACGAATGGCTTTAGTGTCATCCAGAGATTGTAGTAGTCACCGTGAACTACTGGTTTCACTGCTTGGCAGGGGAGGCGGGGAGGAAAAGCCACTGCGAATACCATGACCATTTTCTCCACCTTGTCTCCTGTGCACCATTAGTGCGTTAGCATGGGGGTGTACTTTGAAAGAGCTTTCTAAATGAGATCGGAAGGCGTTAACTAAGACTTCGGGCTGTGCCTTTTTGTACTGCTTGCCTGAAGTGATACAAACTTTATATACAACAGGTTTAAGATTTATTTTAGTTTTGCATTTGTTTACTGAAGTTTATAGCAATTGCTTTCTGGCAGTTGTGCTACTTAGCAGATTGAAATAAAATCATAAGGGTGAATTAAAACATACTGCTGTTAGTGCTGATTAGAATTTTAGCTTAGTGTAAATACCGGATGCAGGGTCCAACTTTGCAGACACTTGGCATGAGCTCAATAGGAATCTCCAGGCTACACAGGAGACTCTGTGTGTGTGTGTGTGTGTGTGTGTGTGTGTGTGTGTGTGTGTGTGTGTGTGTGTGTGTGTGTGTGTGTGTGTGTGTGTGTGTGTACTTGGATGCTTTAAAAATTCTTGGATAGGTGGAGCAGACTACTTCTGCTGGCATGATGGCTCATTGTGCTGTCTATGTAATGTGCTTGGATTCCAAGGTAGATAGAAGAAGCTGGGGGAATGATAATAAGGGAAAAAAATAGTTTCAATTAAAACATAAAGCCTGGGGGTGTGTGTGCGCAGAATTTTATTTAAATCCAGCTTTTCCTGTGTAGTTCATAAACAATTAATACTAAGCTAATTTGAAAAACTTATTATTTTGATGAATGACCTAATAGCAAATATATTTCTACAACTTGTTGGAAATTTTTCTCAGAGATATTTTTAAAAATATATAGTCGAATTAACTTTTCTAGGCAGTTTGTTTAGTTAGTGAATTCCTTAAATAGGGCTTCTGTTTAATATCAGCTATGAACTAGGTTTTATGTTCTAATTGAGACCTGAGTTCCTAAAGATATTTTAAATGATTTAAATGTTTAAGTATCTGTCCAAAAAAACTGGTGGTAGTGTTTTTGTTTTGTTAGTATGTTTTATCAGGAAAAGAGTTGGCTAGTGAAAACATTGTGCTTGTGGAGTTGATACAGTTTGAACTTTCAGAAATTCACTGGTTTAGGATGTATTCAGGCATGGAGTCCTTAGGTAGTTTGATTATTCTGTGTTTCACATAAGAGATAACCAAGAAATGAGACATTTCAGTACTTTACTTTTTGCTGATTTTCTTTTGGTATTTTGTTGGTGATGTTTGTAGTCATTTAAGCCCTTTGTATGTTCATCTCTAGTCTTTTCTCTGATGGTAAGCAATTGTCAGCCAAGGCCCAGTGAGTCAGTAGATGAAGCCAAATGCTATCGACTGTGCTGGAATTTGAACTCTGCATCCTTCACTGTAAAAGATCAATTCCCATTAAGATGCTTCAGTACTAGAAAGTTCATCATAGAGCCATGGAGACACTCAGAGGTTAGCTGGGCAAATGTATGATATGAAAACTATAAAGCAGAGCTCTTAGTGCATAGTTACAAAATATGTTTGTAATATTGTTATATCAATATTACATAAAACTTTTCTGTGTTAGATTTAAAAATCAAGACCTCAAGCCTCTTCATGAAATATCATGATACATTTTAAGCTTCAAGTTAAGAATATGCAAGTAGTATGGTTAAAATTTATTCTTTTTATTTTTGCCTGTTTTGTTTTTCTTACATAGTCACTGATGATTTATTTTTTTTTTCCAGAAATACTGTTGAGGCAATGGTAAAAATTAAACATATGCATTTTTTAAAACTTTTTTCCATAACAGATCGTATCTGTGAGGATTTGGGCAAGTAGGGATATTTTTCATATTGCCTTGAGCATAACATAATTCTAAATTCCAGAGCATGAGAAGCCAGCACGATCGTGTTTATGTAGGCTGAGTAAGGATATTGTTTGCTAAGAATTCTTGAGCATTCTTGCTTGAATAAAAAGAATAGTACTTTTCAGTATTCTAAGGGAAACTTTATTAATTTTACGATAGTCCAAAATTTACAGTAGTAAATTATAGAATCTTTTTGCCAGGAAATCTAAGTAAGTATTTTAACTTGAAAGGGTTGTTTGTGTTTAAAATGGATGTAGTGTTGTGTTTAGCATTCTATCCCATTCTACATAGCATCTCTCAATTAATACATGGGGTGTATGTGAATATATGTTCAGGCCTACCCAAGTCTAGAGATATAAAATTCACTTTCTATATAGTAGCTTTCTGCATAGGGCAACCCAAACAGCTGTTACTCCTTTTTTATAGCTTCTTTAATCTATGTGCCAACAAGTCAGTTTACAAAATCTGTTTTGTTGATGACTGCTGCGATAATAATTGTGGTGTTTTGTGGCTTGGCAAAGGGCTGGGGTCTCCTCTGAGGATGGTTGCCAAAGGCTTTGAAGGGGTTGAGGTGGATTCACTGCCAAAATGAGTCACCACTCTCTATTTTATTTAGTGTCCTTCTGCCAAGGCCTTAGACACTTTCTGTTTTCATTCTTTTGTAGGCTTTTCTCCCCACATTGTGGTTTTCTTCACAGCCAGAGGCCTGGGTCTGCCAGGATAGGTGAGAGAGGCTGGCTACTCCTCACCCAATGCCAGAGGGTAGTAAAGCAGAAGAGCTGGGGTTTTGCTGTTGGGTACCTTGAATGAATATGTAGGTTTAATTATGTAGTTATATGAATTATAGATAAAATGATGGACTTAGATAATCTAGTACTCTTTCATCACCTGGGTTTGGGGCAGAGATTCTCAGAAGAATAGGTATTGTTTACTTGTAAGTGACATTCGAATAATGTGACAGTGTTTTAGTGCTTTTCATAATTGATTGTTTAAAAACCCTAGATTATTCATGAGTTCTGGCTATCGGCCCAAATCATGAATTTTTCCTCAAACAAAAGAGTACCATTCTCCTCCTTTTAACTGACATAATATTTTGCTTCATGTAAGTATATTTTTCTACACATGCCTAACAGACTTCAGAGCATAATCCTAAAATTTATTTCTACCTGTCTAGATTTAAATTGTCTCTCATAATTAGACTGAAAGATGTGAATTGCTCACCTACTGTCTAAGATATATTAGAGATATTTCTTCATTAAATACAAAAGTAATTTGAAATAAGTTAAAATCTCTTTGACTATGGTTTTCCAGCTCAAACACAGTTATATGTAGAAAGATGGAAAAGATGGAATTTCATGTTTATGTGATCATATGATTATGTTTATGTGATATGTTTATGTCATTGATGATTTTGAACAGAGAGTATCTAGTTGGCTTTTTTCTTAACTAAAGTTACAATACCTTCTTAAAATCTAATAAAAGCCATGTACACAGAATTAACTGGAGGCATGTAGTTTGTGTTTTGTGAGTATCCATTCATTGTGTTAGATCTTTAAACTTTTTAGACACAGTAAAACTTCATTATAACATCCCCTGAAAACATTTCCATAAATATAAAGTAAAAATTTCAAACTTCAAAGTCCTAACTGTAGGCACCAAAATATTTTCCATTTATTATGGTCCAAGCTTTTGTTCTTCAGGAGGAGAACATGCTATAAACATGGCTTTATTTTAACTCTTTGTTTAAAAAAATAAATGATATTAATAATGGATTTTTTATAAGAATTTCAGCTATAAACATATAATTATAGATAAAGACTGAGATGGTAGTAAGATAAACATTGATCTGATCATATCCTACAAAGCTTAACATTCAAATAAGTTATCGAACGTGAAAGCCTTTTGTAAATCATAAAATATTCCATTCAAGATGTTTAAGCTGTATTTCTTTTTTGTTTTCTGAAACTTTATATTATCAGATTTCTTTCCAAGTAGCCAACCAGTTCAGAGGTGGCACTTAAAATAGCAAAAGCAAAAAAAATAGAACTGATTATTAAAAACCTGTAGACACCCTGTGATATAAATTTATTTGGAATTTATATACTTAAGAGTTCACGGCAAGATTCCAAAACAGAAATTCTTTTGGATGATCTATAAACCACTCAATCCCTGGTTAATGCTCAAACCATGTGAAAAGTTCCAGGTGAAGTTCACTTGAGACTTGTGTGAACCCCATAAACTAAGTGAAGTCCTATAAACCCTGCATGTACCCCAAAGAAACAAAGTAACTAAACCCAGCACGGCTAATTAAAAAAATCACTGTTTTCTAGCAGCTGCTTAAGTGTCCCCAGTTTGAAGACAGACATTACATTTGGAAGTGAACTGTTTTATTTTGGAAGGTATGAATCATAAGCAACTTGGTATTTAAATAGAGTTATCCTGTTGTGAAGGTCTAATAATAATTCAGTTTAAAAAGAGGAACTGCAGCCGAGTACTGATGGCTCATGCTGCAATCCTAGCTACTCAAGAGGCTGAGATCTAAAGATTATGGTTCAAAGCCAGCCTTGGCAAGAAACTCCATGAGACTTATATCTCCAATGAACTACCAAAAAACCCCACCAAAACAGGAAGTGGATTTGTGGCTCAAGTGGTAGAAGACTAGCTTTGAGCAAAAAAAAAAAAAAAAAAAAAAAACCCTCAGGGATAGGGCCAAGACCCTGAGTTCAAGCCCCAGGACTGGCACCAAAAAACAAACAAAAAACAACAACTAGAACCTTTTTACAAATATTCTCAGGAGCACACAGACATTGACAAAATATAGTAGTAGTAAAAAGGTGATAGTTTTAATAGTGCTCTTAATAGTAGAAATTTCTTTTTCATCACCATTTGGAAAGAGTAGTTACCTTAATTTATATTGAATCTTTATGCCAAAAACTTAAAATAAGATTCTGGCTGAATCTTCTATTCTGACAGTATGAGTTGGTAGAAGCCATGTATTATTGATCTGTTCAGGAGAGAGAAAGAGAGAGAGACAGAGAGAAACAATAACTAATCGATTGTTGATCACGGCTTCCATCTAGAGGTGTGACTTTAGATATAGGTATGTTAACCTTTTGGGTGCGCCAGTTTCTTTTGGAAACTGAGATGATAAGACTAAAATGAGATTCCTTCCAACTCGAAAAATTCTAGAAATAACTGTCTTCATGCCATTGTTTATCATATCCTCTGAAAGTGGGTTGATTGATACGCAGAGGACACATGATAGAATACCAGCTCCTTCCTTTATTAATCCCCAAATCAAAAAAACACTCCTGGGTGTCCTGTGCTGAGCATATACCCTCTTAGTTCCTTAGTACCCTGGGATACCAATGATTTTATTCTATTGGCTAAGCCTGTTTTTGTTTTTGTTGGTCGTGGGGCTTGAATTCAGGGGCTGGACGCTGTTCCTGAGCTCTTTCACTCAAGGCTAGCACTCTAACACTTTGAGCCACAGTACTACTTCCGGTTTTCTGTTGGCTAATTGGAGATAAGAGTCTCATGAACTTGCTGCCCAGGCTGACTTCAAACTGCTATCCTCAGATCTCAGCCTCCTGAGTAGCTAGGATTACAAGCATGAACCACTGGTACTCATCTTGTCTAAGTATTTTCACAAGACTTTTTGGTTGGTGTCTTAGCAGCTCAGGAATCCTGAAATCATTTCCTTTGACTGTTAAGTGTTTAACAGGTAACCAAAATAAGGTTCTCTTTCGGTCTCTTAATCATTTTATTTTTTAGACTGTTGGTCTCATAATGGGTAAGATGTGTAAGAAATGAGTAGTTTTCATAAGGAATCTGTATGTCCACTCATCCATGGGCCTTGGGGAGAACTTGATGATTAGGCATCTTGTCTTCCAGGAACTTACTCAAGCTGCAGGTCTGTCATCAAAAGAATGTCTTGACATACCTGAAGATATATATATATATATATATATATATATATATATATATATATAGAGAGAGAGAGAGAGAGAGAGAGAGAGAGAGAGAGAGAGAGAGAGACAGAGAGAGACAGAGAGAGACAGAGAGAGACAGAGACAGAGACAGAGAGAGAGAGAGAGAGTTTCTCAAGGGGGTCATGTTGACACTGAGTGTACCTCTTACCTCCAAGATGTCCTAATCCTAGATAAGAAGTGGCACTCTGAAAAACTAGAATTTAGATTAAATAGTGAGCTTGCTGGGTGCAGCAAGCAGAATCTTCAGAGCATTCCTAGCACACACAATAAAACATGAAGCTGTGTCTGTGGCAGGTACACCACACTAGAGCTACTTTCTGGGCTCTTGTTAATGTCATGCAGACCTTATGACAGGTGTTGCAGCTGCCTGCCTGGCACAGTCCATTAGTGGCATGCTGTAATTGCCCCTGGTCCCACCCTTAATGGGTGGGGGATGAAAGCAGCATAATGGGTGAGGGGAAGCGAGAAGATGCCCTCAGGCTGGGACTGACATCTGGTCACCAATGCTGTCTCACAAGAGTGTCTGTTTGTTGCCTACAAATCATGGGCCTCTCCTTGAGTTCCCTGCCACCATTGGATTCCTCGCAGCCATCATTATTGCACAGCTTAATGATGAGTTAGGTTTGGAAAGGGGGGTAGTCATCTCAGAGCTGGAAAGTGCCCACTACCAACATTGTCCTGAGAACGTTCTTCTCTCCATTAGCTAAGAGAATGAATAAGTATCCTCATGACCTCCCTTTAAGTGTTTCCTGGTTTTAAGTTTGGGGGATTTTGGTGTGAATGTTATCTTTCATCATTATTTTTGAACCTTTCCAGGACCTAATGCTTCTATTCAAGAGTTTTAAGTAGTCTGTCCATATATGTAGGGAGATAAACAAACATTAGTCTGAGAAAGTACTGAAAAATCTTATCAGCCTGCATTTACTAGACCCCTAAAGCAGATGCAGGGAAATAAAGAAAAGCCTGATTTCCTCTAGCTCTCCTTCCAGCTGGGAGATGAACCTAAGCGTAATTAACCATGGCATCAGGCAGATGGATTCAAGTGGGGCTGAAGGGATACGTGCAACATTGTGAGTTCAATTATGGTCTGTGTGCCCCAAAGTAAAGTAGTGCTTTTAACTAAGACTTGGGTGAGATTGGTTTGGGAAACTTTACACCCAATCTTTTTGATGCATAAATCAGCTTCATGATATTCAATCCCAGCCTAAAGATGGAGAGTCTTAGGGTGTCTGCATTTCCCAAACTTGACATGGCCCACAAATCTAAAAGAATTACCTGGCCTTATGATCTTTTATTTGTCTAACAATAGCATCATCCATGGGGTCTGTGTTCTTTTGTCTGCTACAGAGCAGTTGCCTATTGTTGAGTAGCATAGGAAAGCCTGAGATCTTTCAGGAAAGGGACTTAAAAGTCTATTCAAAGCCAATTGCAAAGCTTTTTGGTGTGCAGTATTACAGTTCTAACTTAAATTCCAACTTAAACAAGGAACGTTCACTTTAGGTGCACTCAATAAATATTCAATGATCATTTCTAGTTATTAGGAGAAACTTTTAAAGCCACTTAATTATGAAGATATTAGTAACTGAAAAATTGCCAATTAAAGCATCCTCTAATTCCACATGCCCTTGTGCTCATCCACTTCTGAACACTCATGGAGAAATAGCATTAAGGATCTAACTCGACCTTAGTGATTTTACAAACAGAAAGGTAGCAGCTCATGGTCTCTGAAGTGATATATTATTGGAAGACCATGCACACCATTTTGTCTTAATTGATTCTCACTCTTAAGTATGCAACCAATCTGAGTATATCTCCTTTTAATTATTTATCTGACTGGTATGAGAAAAGTAGGTAATTGTTTGGTGATCCATGCAAATATTTTAAAAGGAAGGCATCCATCTTTCGTATGACACACATCCTGAAAGGCATAAAAGAGTACGTTTTTACTTTGTAACTTCATAAATATCATTTATAATGTAAGGGATTTTAAAACACAATTTGTAAGAGACACAATAAATATTTATTGATGGGAAAAATGGCCACAATAATTAACTTCAAGGAATTAAGAGAGGAACAATTTTAAACATGAAGACCACAATGAGTCAGTGAATTCTTTTCATAAGTAAATAGTTCTAGAAACAGAAAGGTTTACTAACCAGATGTTCTAGTTAGGTCAGAGGTGAAATAATCCTACTATAAGAAATAATAATCCTTCTATAAGAAAATCACTTCAGCTTATACATTTATTGCATTTTTTTTGTATGTATACCATTGATATTTACTTTTGGATCTCCAAAAGAGGAAGGCGGAAAGAACACATAACATTTTAATAATAATTATTGAGTTTGTGTTGAAAAGTTTGAGCTCATGGTGGAGTTTGGAATCATTGTGGTGGATGCTTATTGGAAGAGGAAGGGAGAAAAAAAATACAGTTCATTTTCTAGGAAAATATTTGTAAATTAGGCTTGGTTAGAACCAGCACAGAGACAGCATATGGTAGTTTTCAAATCTATTTTCCATCGATGTTTGTCCATTGCATTTGAAAGATGCTGAGTACAAGAAACACTTCCCTGTCCTAGTCCTCTGTGCTGAAAACAATCATTTTAATTGGATTGCTTCTTTGGAAACAATACAAAGAGTACATCGCTAAAAGCTTCTGGAGGCCATTTTCAATATTTGTAATAATATAAGTGCTAGAAATGTGCTTGCATTTATACACAAAGGCAATGATGTCTTCTGCAAGCAAGGAGCCATTGTAAGAGTTTCATAATAATGTCTGTTTGAATACAAGTAGACAAAATGATTTTAAATTTTAGAGTACCAGACTTTTCCTTTCTCCTTGACAGTGTTTGGACATTCTATTTGCTATCCAGTGCAATTTAAATGTTGCTGGGTTTCTTTTGTGCCCAAAAGCTGGGTGCCAGTAACTCATCCTGTAATCCTACCACTCAGGAGGCTGAGATCTGAGGATTGTGGTTCAAAGCCAGCCCAGGGAGGAAAGTCCATGTGACTCTTGTCTCTGATTTACAACCAGAAAACTGGAAGTGGAGCTGTGGCTCAAAGTGATAGAGTGCTAGCCTCCAGCAAAAGAGCTCAGGGACAGCACCCTGGCCCTGAGTTCAAGTCCTAGGACCCACCAAAAACAAAAACATATCGTGTCATTTCCATATGATTAGGATGATATGTGTCATAAATATAATACTTATAAGATTGACTGAAGTTTTCACTTTTAATGCAGATGACCAGACAAAAATTTAACCATGAATACTGAGTTAGTGCTTAGTGAACATACTTTGGAATATTGAAATATCAGCAGAGCATTGTGCTTGTAGAAAGGCTCTTTTACTCTTTTCCGAAGCCAAATGAAAGACTGAACGTTCATAACATATCAATTGGAAAGATAGTATAAAAGTATTTTTTTAAATCCTAGTTGGAACATTTTTTTAAAAATTGTAAAGTGTTGGGTAACATCATTGCACTGAACATAGCAAACCTCATTGAAAACTAGTGTGAATTTGAGCCATCCAAACCCTTGCTCCGTTAAACAGAGTCTTAGATATTCCATAAATTCCGGACGTGTCTTTCTATGTAGGAGAAAAGATGGAGAGCTTTCACTTCCCTTATTTTCACTTTGTTCCTCCCCTCAGCGCTTGTTCTTTGTTTGAATAAACTTTTGTGGTATGTCTTTCACACATCATCGCTTCTTGCTTCAAAGGCCTCTTTTAATAACTTGGCCCTGGCTCACTTTTCTTTTGCATATGTAATTGATTTAACTAAAGTGTATGTGTGTGTGTTGTTCTTCTTGTGTGTGTGAACCTACATGTATGCACATCTGTACAAATAAAAATTTCACTAGAGAGGGAAGTCTGAGATCTCTGGTTTACTTTAAGCACACACACACACACACACACACATACACACACACAAACACATATATACATATACAGACACAGAGAAGAAAACTTATTGGAGCAAGAAAACTTAAGTTTAGAGTCAACTCTGTTTTCTGTTAGTGCTGTCTCTCAGTTTCCTCAACCCAAAATGAGGATAATAATACTCTGAAAAAGTTACTTCCCACGGGGAAAGTTACAATCATTTATCAGACAATGTTGGCAATTGCCATTTTTAGGCAGTCAGTAAAGTCTAGGCGTTACCACTACCACCATTATGAACCTATGTGTGTGGTTATGCATACCCACATACAGTGTACATTACATGAGCATCATAGACACACAATTCTATAGTATATTTAATTTTTAGCTGATAAAAAATCAACAAGGTTGACAGTTGGCTTTTTTTCTTTTTCTAAAAGACTGATTTTTTTCCTTTTATGTGCCGGAGCCATGGCTTGAACTCAGAACTGGAGCATTGTCCTTTTAGCTTTTTCATGTAAGGCTGGCACTCTGTACTTGAGCCACAGTTCTTCTTTTGGCTTTTTGCTAGTTAATTGGACATAAGAGTCTCATGAACTCTCCTACCTGAGCTGGCTTCAAACCATGATCCTCAGATCTCTTAGTAACTAGGATTATAGGCAGAAGCCACTGGATCTTAAATATTATCACATGAAAACTGAAAGTTTTCTTGTTATTGTAAACATTTGAATCAGCTTAAATATTAAGCAAAACTTCTGCAGTAGGTAGCTACAAATACCAACTCAGTCACCATTTTAAAATAGTGATTTCAATGAGAAGTTTGAATTGTATTTAATTATTTCTTGATGTTATGAGAAGTTAGAGCTATGCCAACTGCTAGGGAATCATGTTTTCAACATTGAAAACCAGCTTCAAGCTTCCAGTACTATTTTCTGCTCATAGCATTCACGTAAGGGCTGTTAGGATCACACTCCTGATTCTATTAGAACTTCTGGTTAGACTCTCATAGTTGAAGGTTACTATTAACCAGCTTTAATGTTAACAAATATCTACCAGAACACCCTAGGACACCAGCTTTAATGTTAACAAATATCTACCAGAACACCCTAGGACTATTGGTTTTACCAGTGTGTGCTTACCAAACATTAGCTATGTTCGTTCCAGACCTATTAGATGAACAAATGAGATTCAAGTCCAAGTGAAAAAGAAAGTTTTGTTTCAGCGAAACTAAGCCAGTGCTTTTGGAAAGAGTAAAGATGAGTTCTAAAAATCTCTTTAAATTACATAGGAGTGAGATAACTCTAAAATTTAGAAAATTTTGTGAAAACCTAAGAGTTTTTTGGTTAGAAAACTTTTAAAGTATCTCTGAATTTGTCCTCTTTTTTGAACAAATAAATCTAGAACTCTTTTTATGCTTTATAGATGTGGTTTGAATAAGAAAGAAATGAAAAAAAAACTCCAATTTAAAAGCTTCCTAAAGCTGGGTCTTGCCTCTGCCTAAGCAGATGGACCGCAAAAAATGTGCACCTATGTGTCTGAAACTAAAATGCTTAAGGTTCATAAATCCCATTTTAAAATAAATTATTTCAACAATAGTGTAGTAAGTCCAGTGATCGTGGATAGACATCTTTTCTACTAATTTCTTACTCATATTTTTTGCAGAGATTTAAGGAATATTCTGTTCTCTTCCTACCAAAGGAAGGTAGAAGAAAGAACTAACAGATGAGGTTCATATCCAAGAACACAAGATGGGCTAAGACCTAAAATTTTAACTTGATATAGTTAATAAGTTGATATTCTGAGTTTGACACAGTTTGGGAATCCAGGAAGAAGTTAAGTCCAGATTGGGCATGGTAGTGCATACTTGTAACCCCCAGCTATATGGGAAACATTTGTATGTAGGAAGCCCTGAGGAGGAAGAGGAGGAGAGGTGAAGGAAGAGGAGCATGAAGAGGAGGAGAAACAAATTAATTCCAATCAGAGCAGGCTGCAAGCACTCTGAAGAGCCATTTACTGGAAGCAGTGTACAACATGGTCCAACAGGGAGAAGGCAGATGTTCCAAAAGGTGGACAGAACCAAGGCACATGAGCAGCTGATACTAATGTAAACAGATTCCTAGCATCAGAGAGGGCTCCAGTGCCAGAATTTTATTTTAAGGGTGCATCAGGACATCCCAGGTGAGTGTCTAGTTTTAAATGAGTCTGGGTACTGGATCAAGTATGGATAGAGGAGCTGGCATTTATTGTGGACTTTAGGAATTATCATACCCAAAGTGGAACACAGGGCAGCCCGGTGGTGAGGGACAGTGTGGTGCTGGGGTCTGCGGTGAACCTGGGCCTCTCACATAGACTTCACCGTGGGCACTGTTATGCAATGGGAGGTCAAGTGGTTTAGTGGGGTTGGCAGGCAGCCAGATGAGGGCTGAAAATGTTCAAAGAAGAGAGAATAAAATCTCTGTGTCTCTCTTTGTGAAAACAAAACCCAATAGTCAGGATCTAGACGTTCACCCAAAGAGAATTCCCAGTATGAAAGAATCGAAGATCCATCTTATCTGTTCCTCGTGTTAGAATGAAATTAATTATTTTGGTTTTTGTTGTTTTTGTTTCTCCTGATATCTGCAATTGATTAGTGATTACCCCAAATCCATGAATGATTGCTGGCAACATGATCTCTTTGTCTTGGTCTTGTAATTCAGGCACGTTTCACTCAGGCAAGCCTAGATAGATATTATTATTGTTAAAAACAACAACCTACCTACTGTTTTTGTAAGTCTGAATTTCTTATTTGTTGCACTGTTTATTGTGCCATTGCTGGTGGCAGCAGCATTTTATAAGGAGGCATTCCTGAAGCTCAGCTAAGGTGTTGGAGTAAGGCTCTATAAACAGAAAAGTACTTTGCGTGGGTTTATTTCATGTGTTCCGTCTTACGTCATTTATGGCACTAAAAATGAGATTGCACTTCCCAGAGCACTGGGACAGTTCATTCAAAGGTTAGCCCACCTAAGTTTATAGTAGTTCTCTGTAATAGAATTGTAACTAATTTCCACTGTTGTTTTTGGAGAAAACTGTGGACTGTAATTTTGTGTTAGCACTTTGAAAACAGCTCCCTGTATTGTCATATTATTTTAAATGGGCTCCGTTTTAAAACGACCTTTCATGTTTTGATTGCAAGAATATAGCTTACACAAGTCTGCAGTTAGCCAAATAACAAGGATCTAGTAAATGATAGGGCTTCAACACAACCCTAGTTAAATTTTTGTTAAACATCTCTAGCCCCTTAGGCTTAAAGGGGAAAATAGGGGAGAAGCAGGAATTCCTGTTCTTTCTCAATTGAGGAATCCTATTGGATGGTCAAGATATTATAAGGAGTAAAGTCTCCACATGAAACAACAACCCATAATAGTTATACAAATGTAAAATGACTACAAGGAGTATATTGTACTGCAGTTTTGTAGTCTTTTCGGGAGAAGTCTCAAGCATTGATGTCAGAGTAAACACATCTATCTCCCACAATACAGGAGAGCAACATCATTTTTATTTTACGGCAAATGTTCGTCATCTCCTCTCCCCATCCCCTGCCCCCCACACAAATGGCAGCAATCTGCCAGGAGCTACTCCTCTGGACACACCATTCCTCTGCTACATTTCATCGCTGTATTAGTGATAGAATTTCAGTGTTGATTTAAAAGACAGCCTGCCTTAAAGCAGATTGCATAGTTTGCACACTGTGAATTGTAATTAAAGTGTAAGGGGTACTTATTATGTCAACAACTGGCATGAGAACCCCCAAGCAGCAGGTGACCCCAACCATGTGACATTTGTGACAGCTAGGAACCCCTTTTCACTGGCTTAGCAGTCTGAAAGTCCAAATTGAAAGAAGCCCAGAGGCTGTATATTTCATTCGATCCCAAGGGAGGTACAGGGTACAGCTTCCTTCTGTTTTCCTGGGAGGTCGCCAGAAAGTTTGTAGAGCTCTGTTTCTGTCAGAGGCTCAAAAGAGAAAAAGAAAAAGCACACACAAAACAAAACAAAACACCATACACACCACAAAACCATCCACCAATCACCCCCAGGACCATAAATTTGACATTTCCCACAGTCTCTCAGAGACCACAGCGTTGCTGTGTCAGCAGTTCACCCGTCGTGTTGAATTGCTTGAAAGCAGGGCGCCGTGTTCTAGCATTAAAGAAAAAAAAGTTCTAATCTTCAATATGGAGTGATTCTTTGGGTATGAACCATGAAAAATTATCAAGCATAGATATCCTAGATGTGCTCCAAATACATTTGCATTATGCACTATATTCTCTTGACCTTCTCGAATGCGATAAAGTCCGAATTTAGAAAGATGAAACCACATGTATAATAAAGGAAACAGACCAAGGAGACATGCCATATGTTTTTCAAACCTCATTGTGATGTATAAACCATTTGAAATGTGGTCACATAAAAAGTATGCTACATTAGGAGACTGAAAAGCTTTTAAGAGTAGATTTTGATCAGGTTCCACTGTGAAAATAGCCCCCTAATGGGGTTTGCATTTTGGTCAGAGGTTCAGTCTTTAGTCATTGGGATCCTGAACCTGACAGTTGTTGGGGTTGAGTAGAAAAGGTGTCTCTTCTTTCTTGGCGTGTCCCATGAGGTCTTCGACATCCTACTGTCATGGAGTTTCTGTATCCCAGAAATAGAAGCTTTGGCTCTTAGGTAATTCACATCTTTGATAATGCACATGTTTGTGTGTATTTTATTTTTAGCTGATGCATGAAATCACAACACTTGTATATATTAATGGGGTACCATATAATGTTTCAATATATAGCATAATGTTTGTGTCATGCTCAACATCTGTTTCCTCAAAACATCTACTGTTTCTTTTTGGTAGAAACATTTAACACTCTTTCTATAACTTTTTGAAATGTATTGGTCCTATCTATTTTGACATCTAGTGCAGTAACACTGAAGACTTTTGTATTCTTATTTCTTATTCCTAACTCTATTTTATATCTATTGATTACCGTTTCTTTATCCCTCATTCTCCATCAAGGTCATTTTGAATTTGAAGCCCCAGCCTCTTATATCAAAAGATGTGTGGCTGGTGCTAGTCTGCCCTCAGTAAGAGCATAATCTCAGTGGAAGTATTTCTACCCTGTAGAAATCTAGCAGAACATTTAGCCCCTATTTTATTCTGTTTAAATCAGAAAGTAACAATGGTCTGAGCCCAGATTCTACTTTATGAATTTAGTGTTCTGCTTTTTAGCCAGTAAGGAGCTATACTGAAAAGAGGATTGTGGGTTACTATTCTTTGTGTTCCTGTGGCACAATGCTTGAATGGCTTACTGTCCACCAACAGGGCAACAGATTAGAAAGAATGTTGAACCACCTTCTACCCTGAGTGACTAGACTAAAACCCTTCGACTTTAGAGCTACAGCCATGTGTTGTGTTGTAATGTAGGGGCAAGTAGCTATTTTTACTATAGTTTACCTAGTTTAGATGAATGGAGGTAAGGACCTAAGAGGATTCACAGTAAGTAAAATTTGACTATAAGCTTTCTTTACCTTACTCTTTCTACTATAGAAACAGAAAATGTTCTTTTGGTTTGTTTGGTTTGGTTTGGGTGGTACATGGAATTCAACCCAGGATTCAGTTCATCACTTATGCAAGTGCTGTGCCTTTCCAGCAATTTGCAAATAATTGTTTATATATATATATATATATATATATATATATATATATATATATATATATATATATATATATATATATATATATTCAAGACCAGTTCTTTTATTTAGCCAGAGAAACTAAGGTTCTTTAGCTGAATTTTATCAGTTACCTAGAGAGGTGAGGAGAGAAGTTGGAGGGATATACAGGAATGAGATTGTACATACTGCCTCTTGTTGAATAATTGATGGTACGTTTTGTGAGCTTACACTGTAAGCATATTGTGCAGGGTGGGGGACATCAGATCTGCCAGCCAAGCCTCCCTGACCCTCTGCCTCAACTTCTCCCCACTCACCTCTCTTCTCTCTCTCTCTCTCTCTCTCTCTCTCTCTCTCTCTCTCTCTCTCTC